>NC_143408.1:26286472-27555086 GCF_052110815.1 Crocodylus siamensis
GCCGGAGGCCCCCCCCCGCCGCACCTGCCCGTCGTCGCGGCCGGGGAGGGCGTCCGCCAGGGCGGCGGGGGGGCCTCGTTGGCGCCGCTCGGGGGCCGCGCCGGGCCCGGGCAGCCGCGTCGCAGAGCACCGCTCGGGGGCGCGCCGCTCGGGGCCGCCGGGCCGGAAGCAGCGGCGCAGGCGCGGGCGCGTGCCCGGAGCCAGGTGCTGCCGCCCCGGGGCGGGGGGGGCGGGCGGTAATCGCCTCGTGCGGGGCGGCGGGCCAGGAGCCGCAAGCCGGGCTGCGGGCACGAGCTGTGTGACTGCCCCGGGGGTCTGCGGAGTCTTCAAGGCGGGCGGGCGGGCGGGCGGGTCGGGGTCGCGGTCGCGGTCGGGGAAGGCGAACCCTAGGCTGGGCTGGACGTGAGGATCTGCTCGTGTCCTACCGGCTATGAACTGACGGGCAGGCGGCAGGTGTGCACGGTGCTGGGAACGTGCGGGGGGAGCTGCCTGCCTCGCAGCCCCTCTTGTGCCGCCAGCCGGGCTCCGGCGCCGGGGGCCACACGTGGCTGGGCTGGCGTGTTGCTGCAGCTCTTGCACGGGGTGGCCCTGGCCCGGCAGACGGGGAGAAGAGGGGAGAGCCCAGCCGTGCACCCCGCAGGAGGTGCAGAGGCCGTGCTCCGGGGGGTCAAGCCAGTGGAGTGGGGCTCCGCGCCCGTGCCACCGTGGAGGAGCGGCTGCCCGGGGCTCCCTCGTTAGGGCGGGTGCGGGGGCCAGGAGGAGAGGGGCTGGCTGGTGGCGCGGGGTGGTGGAGCCCTGCCTCAGAGCTGTGGATTTAAGTCGTGGTGCTGACACCACGTTGCTTTTAAGTGCGGGGCTGAGCACACGGAGCCTGTTTGCCTGCAGAGCAGGCGGCGAGGCGGGAGAAGAGGCCCGTGGGAGGGCAGCACAGTCAGGTTGGCCCTTTGGCAGGGTGGCTTGGGACACTGCCAGCGGTGGCAGGGGCTGCGGGTTCAAGTCCCTGATCAGCTTGAGGCCCCTGGCCGCCATCTACTACGCAACCGTTTCCCCCTCCGGCGCTTGCCTACTAGCTGGAGCTCAGGGGTGATCGCGGTTGCAAGTCGGAGGGGACTTGAAATTGTAGCCCAAGTTGGATATGTCCTGAGCCACCCGGTGGCCGGCCGGGTTTTTTTTTTTAGTGTGCCCCTGATCTTCAAAGTGCAAAAAAAAAAACCCCCTGGTGTTCAAGCAGGCACCACCCCAAAGCCCCCACACTCCCCAGTGCAGCCTCCTTGAGGGTACCTGCCCACCAGGGACTCACTGAGGAGCACAGGGCCCAAGGGCTCCAGCCAAGCTGGGGCTTGAACCCATAACCTTTGCCACCTAGGGTAGCATCCTTACCACTGGAGTACCAGGGAAGGTGAAAGCTCCTGCTGCCGTGGGCCCCTTGAGGCGCAGCGCCCAGCCCTGCCATGGAAGGAGGCAGGCGCCTGCCCGCAAAACAGGGAGAGGCCCAGGCCAGAACCCAGGGCCTCCGCACCCACATAGGGAGGCCCAGCACCGAGCACCACAGGGCCTGACTGGTTCTTACCCTCACTTCTGGGCCCCTTGACTCTTTGCATGCAGACGTGCACGGGCTGCGCTACAAGGGGAGCTCTGGGAAAACGGCAGGCCCAGGGAGCCGCGTGGCCTGGTGGCCAAGGGGCCGTGGGTTTGACTGTGCACGGGGCCAGCATACCCCGGACCCGCTTTCACCCTTGTTTTGCCCAGCCACTGTGGGCCAAGGACCATCATATTTGCAGCGCTGGAGAGGCCTTGTTGCAGCCCCCCTCGCTCTCGAGTCCAGAGACGTCGGGATGGAGGCCGGGAGGTCTGCCTTTGTTGTCAGCAACAGGAGTGCCTGGAGAAAGCCGAGCTGTGGGGCGCACCCCCCGGGCTGCTCAGCAGGGACCACTGCGGTCCCAGCTCCTGTGCCAGCCCCGTCAAGGGGGTGCAGAGAAGTGTGTGTGTGTGTGTGGGGGGGGGGGGTCACAGGCCTCCAGGCACAGGGGAGTGCAGTCCCAACCCCTGGCTCTGAGCGAGACCTGGGCCGGGGGGCAGCAGCGAGTGGCCTCGGCTGCCCTGGGGGAGCCGAGCAGCCCCGGCGGCGGGGTGCGGGTGGGTGTGCACCCGGGGAAGGCCGCCCGCCCCGGGCCTGCTCCAGACCACGTCGCGCTGGGAGCTGCCTCTGGGCCCCCGAAGGCGAGGGGCCAGGAGCCGGGCGCCGCCGCGCACAGCCCAGCCCCGCGGCGCAGGCCGCCCCCGGGGGGCCCCCGCCCACGAGCTCCTCTGCCCTCCGGGCCCGCCCCGGCCCGCCCCGCCCCGCACGGCCGGGCCTCGGTAGCACTGAGCGGCCCCGGCCCGGCCCCGGCGGGGAGGCCCTGGCTGGCGGCCGGGCGGGGCGCCCCCACCGCCGAGCCGAGCCGAGCCGGGCCGGGCCGGGCGGGCCGCCCCCGCGGCAGCGTCTTCCCAGCCGCGAGCGCTGCCCGAGCCCCTGGCGCCCGCGTGTGACGGGAGGAGCCCTCGGGACTCGGGCCTGGGGCGAAAGGCGGAAGGGGCACGGGAGGCGACAAGAAAAGGCGTCCGCGGGGATTGAGCCCCGGGGCCGTCCTCCCTGGCCGCCGCCGCCAGCACAGGCGGGGCCCCCGTGCACCAGCGCTGCCCCAAGCGCTGCCCGCAAGCCAGCGGCTCCCGCCCGGCTCTGCGGCCTGAGGCAGAGCTGAAGCCGCCGGAACGCGGCGCGCGTGAACGCCGCCAGCAGCGCAAGCCGCGTCTCCGCCGTGCGTGGGTGTGGCACCAGGGAAGGAGGCCCGCGTGTGCCGGGTGGTGGTGTGACATAGAGGCAGCACACCGGGTGAGCACGGCTTTATGTACACGTGCAGCTAGTACAGAGCTCCCGCAGCGCCTCGCCGCCACCCCCGTGCCCCTTCCCCGGCAAGGCGGTAGCGCCGGGGCTGCAGAGCCAGGCCCGGCCCGGCCCGCGCCAG
The DNA here is from genome assembly GCF_052110815.1 of Crocodylus siamensis. Taxonomy (NCBI): domain Eukaryota; kingdom Metazoa; phylum Chordata; order Crocodylia; family Crocodylidae; genus Crocodylus; species Crocodylus siamensis. Next base: position 26,289,478 of record NC_143408.1, read on the forward strand.
CTTCTCCTCCGGCACCGCGGAGGCGGCCGGCGCCCGGCTCCAGGGGCGTCGCGCGGCAGGGCCCCAGCCCCGGGCAGCCCAGCGCCTCGGGGCGGGGGGCAGAGGGCTTCCTGCCTGCCTCCAGGCCACGTCGGCCGAGCCGTGCACCCGCCTTGGAGCGTGGGCAGCACGCGGCGCCTGTGCGCAGCAGGGACCGCATGCGTTTAATACTAAGACACACGGAGCCCCCGCCCGCCTGCGCCAGGGCCCCGCCGCAGCACAGCACACTAGGGGACTTGAAGTTGTAGCCCAAGTTGGATCCGTCCTGAGCCACCCGGTGGCCCACCGGGTTTTTTGGGGGGCGTGATTTTTGGGGCAGTGGCATAAAAAAAAGGAAAAGCCTCCTGCTGCTCAAGCAGGGGGCACATGCCCAGAACTTCCCCCCTCACTCTCACACACACACCAGGGACTCACTGAGGAGCGAGGGGCCAGAGGGCTTTAGCCAGGCTGGGACTTGAACTCCCAACCTTTGCCACCTAAGGTAGCACCCCTACCACGGGAGTACCAGGGAGGGCTGAGAGAAGTTGCTGCCGTGGGCCCCGCCACAGAAAGAGGACGGAGCCTCCCTGCAAAACAGGGAGAGGCTGGGACCCGAACCCAGGAGCTGCGCACCTGCACGGGCAGGCCCAGCACCCTGCACCACAGGGCCTGGCTGGCTGAGGCCCTGACTTCTGGGCCCCTTGACCCACACACTGCTGCACTGGAAGGAAGGGAGCCCCAGGAAGGCCCCAGCCCGCCTCTTGGCCCAGGCCTCATTCTTTTGGGCAGGGCCTGTGGGTTTCACTCGGCTTTCGCTCTCGCTTTCTCCAGCGGCGCTTGCCCAGCCACTGCGGGCCAAGCACCATCATGTCTGCAATGCCGGAGAGCACTTGTTCCAGCCACCCGTGCTTGAGTCTGGAAACGCTGGGCTTGAGGTCGGGAAGTCCGCCTTTGTTTCTGGCCGCGGGAGCTGCCTGGAGAGAGCAAAGCCATGCAGCATGTCCCCCTGGGGTGCGGGGACCAGCCCTCTCTGGCTGCTCAGCAGGGACCGCTGCGGGGTCCCAGCTCCTGCGCCACCCCAGCCGAGGGGGTGCAGGGAAGCGGGGGCTTAGAGGCCTCCAGCCACAAGGGAATCGGGACCCACGACCCCTGCTCCCAGGCTCTTGGTGAGACCTGGGCTTGGGGCGCAGCAGCGGCCCCGGGCTGCCCTCTGGGAGCCGAACAGCTGCCTCCTGCACAGTACAGACATGTGGGGACCCACTCAGGAAAGACCGCCTGCCCAAATACCCTCTCCTGGGGCTTGGTTCAGACTAAGGTTGAGCTGCGGAGCTGCCTCTGGGGCCCTCAAAAGGCAAAGAGCCATGAGCCAGGCGGCCACTGGGCAAAACCCAGACCGGCACCCCGGGGCCTGCTGTCCTTGGAGAGGGGTCACAATGCTGTGCCAGGAGGCCACTCAGCACCTCAACGAGCTTTTCTTTTTGACCCTCCTGGGATCACGACCACACGTGGCCGTAGGCTGAAGGCAGATCCGCCTGCAACACCACCTCTTCCAGCCCCTTGTATCCTCATCCACACAGGGGTTTATGCCACAGGAATAATTATGTGGGGGGAAAAAATCACCCCTGTCCCAAAGAGCATGACAGCAGCATGATTACTCCAGTGCAGAGAGCTCCTCAGAGCCAGCTGCAGTGAAACACTGGGGACCTCTTTAGCGCATATTTAACAACCTTTTACAGCAGCAGGACACTCACGGCTGTAGTCCTCCTGCTTTACCTGTAGCAGGTTCGGGTGTGATGTGTTGATGGAAGATTGTGGATTTGCATGGGATGGTTTGGAGATGGTGCTACCTCAGGCAAGGGGTTGCACCAGGTGTGACTGCTGGAGGTCCCTTCCCTATGATTTCTATGCTCACAAAGAGCCCTGACAGCCCCTTTGCTCTCCCTCAGCACATGCCCGATACAAAGCAGGCGCTCCTGGGGCAATGGCCACGCCAGCAGCACGATGCCACAGGTCTGCTACAACAAAGGAAATTTATTGAAAAATAAAACTTTGTCTTGGTTTTCTGACCGACACAGATGCATGAATCGGAAACAAAAGAGGTCCTTAGTGGCTGCGTATGGGAATGACACAAATTAATAAATAACATTAGTATAACCTCTAAACATTAACAAAGCCTTTGCAAAAAAAAACTCAAAAAACCAACCAACCAAACAAAAAAAACCAAAACGAAGACTTTAACCCAAATGAATCTTAAAGCTCAGCTACTCTCTGTAAGAACATTTACCTTCTGTTTTCCTTATTCTTTACAGGTTTGCGAGGATTAAATACTGCTAATATAATTCTTTTATATTAATGACACTATTATACTTTCCTTTTTTTAAAATAGTTTGTGAAAATCTCAACATTTTAACACTGATATCATACAAATTGGTTTTCATCATTCAAGAGAAATAAAGCTGCTGTTCCTCCCCCACCACAGTCTCCCCAGCGGGTTTATATTAGGAAGTTTAAAAATAAGTTTCCTTAATTCCCCTTCCAATTTGCCACTGGGGCCCACTGAGGAAGAAACGCCATGGGAACCGCATTTCCCTGACCCGGCTGAACGCACGTGTGCAGGAACGACTCCATCCCCAGCTTAGCTCCAACCACTGGACAGGCCTACTCCAGAAAGCCCGCGGTTCCCCACAGCTCTGCAGCACCCCTGGAGTGGAGGCTGCAGCTAGGGACCGGCAGAGAAAGCTGCGTCTACAAAGGAAGCAAGCTCACCAAAGCCAGCAGAGAAGCCCGGGATGCGTACTGCTTTAGATCTGTGGCACGGCAGAGGAACAAGACAAGGGCAGGTCAGCAGGCCGGCACACCCGCAGAGGGAACAGCTACCTCCAGGGTCTCCTTCTGGCTCTGGACTGCCAGGCGGTGGGAGTGGCGATGAATGCACCCGGGCGGCTGGAAGGGGCTGGGACTGCCAGTTCGTGCAGCTGCTTGGCAAGTCTCAGAGAAAGGCCCGGGTCCCAGGCCTGTAGCGTCCCTCTCGGCCTGTACGGGGTGTTTGGCCTCCTTCGCGTCCTGGGGTGGGAGGTGGGGGACAAACAGCATTTTTATGACCAGAACTCTGCTTGGTTTTGTTAAAAGCACAACGAATCCTGTGTTACAATTCTACCGTCGTCACAGCGAGCGTGTTACAGCACCAGTCCAGACAAGTCACTGTTAGTAACAGAGATAAGGTAGGAAAACCTCCACAGTTGAAATGCTACAAAACACAGTGTCATCCTTGAAGTGACAACTGCCCCCTCTCTCTCTCCTGCTCACTTCCAAAGCAGCTCAGCAGCCAGGCTAGTCCAGGGAGCCAGCCTAGAGATGCAGCATCCCCCTTCAGAAAGGCACGAGACATTTGGCTTTTTTTTCTGTAAGAAGTGAAATCAAGTTAACCTCTTCGAATAAAGACACTGGGGGCGGAGGGGAGGGGGGATCATCAGGCCACCCCAAGGAAAGCAGCAAGGGGAACACTGCGAAGGGCTCAGTTCATCCACAGCACGTGACCTTGGGGTGCCCTGCTGTGGCCGAGCTACGCGTGCCGACAGTAACAGACATTCACATCTTCAAGGAGGAAAAGCCACTTGTGTCTCCCAAATCAGCTTAAGATACAGTCCAGTGGACAAGGAAGGGCACACGCGGGGAAGGCAAGTCGGAGAGACACGCGCCACAAAACTGCGCTCTTCACCGCTTGGAATGACCCCGCAGGCTGCGAGCCTCTGTGTCTGAACCCTGAAAAGTTTGGGCATGTAACGGGCAACCGGAGGAGCCTGGGGGAAAGGGCTGGCAGGAAAGAACAGGAAGCGGTTGCCCGGAGCACCCGCTCTGCAGCAGGACAATGACTGAAGCTCTTTACTGAACTCCCACGGCAGCAGCCCCAGCGCCCTGGGGGAAATCCAGCCCTGCTGCCCGTACACCCCTGCAGACTGTGCAGAGAAGGTGAGAAGCACCCTGGCTCCCAAAGCAACCCACAGCTAGCTGCAGCCTTCAAGAAAGATGCAGAGAGGGGGTGTTAAAGAGGGGTGATGGCTAGCAGTGGGGCCTCCAGCACGCTCTGGAAAAGCATAGAGCAGGAACCGATTCTCAGATGCGAGGAACTGCTGGGTCAGGGTCACAACTGCTACTGCATCCTGCGGATGTACTGAGAGTAAGCAGAGCTGCCCTTGTGCTGGCTTCTCCTCTTGCAAGGCTCTGGAAGATGTGCTGACCAGGGCTGGCAACGGACTGGAGTCCCAGCACTCCATGCCACGCTGGCAGGACTTGGCCACTGTCACAGGCCCGGCTGCAGGAGCAGGAGAAAGAGCTTGCTTCGTGGAGCATGGGGGCATTCACTTCAACCACCCCTCTCCTCTAGCAGGGCTCGACTCTACCCCGACTATGCGTGAGGCATGTGGAAGTTGGGTCATACTACCTGGATCCCATGCGGCAGCAACCAGAACCAGGCTGCAGGTTTGGAAAAAACTTGTTCCACATCAAGTGCCATGTCCTCCTCTGGACCATTTGCTCATGCTCTGAATTCTCTCTGGATCAAGCTAACGCTCTGATCTAAGATGAGGAACCGGGTAACCGAGTCTGCAAAATGGCTGAACTGCACAAAGCAGCCTCACACCATCTTCAGGTTACTTCAAACCACAGTACTTCACTTTACGGCAACTGCTACTCCGGCACAGGACATCAGAGAACCAGCCGATGCAAGCAAGACCTGAAAGGCTCATGTCCGCTGACCCCAGGCTGCAAGAAGTTCATTTGTCAGCTTAGCAGGGCTGAATCCTGCGAGTCTCTGAAGGGACCAATTACTTACTGTACATCAGAAACACATGCTGTGAAAGGGATTAAGCTGGATAAGAAGCAAGTCAGGTTTGTCCACAAACGATAGTTTAATGCTGACATTTAAAGTCCCATTTGATTCTTGTGTAAATGCCCCATTTCCCTGCATCATCTGCCTGACAAGCTCAGGCAACGCCTTGGTGTAGCAAAGAGAGAGGGCCCCTATGTTGTGGGGGACAGACAGCCGTGCAGAGACCCATCACGTTTGTACTGCAAAGCGGAGAAGGTGCTGAGGAACACAAGTGCCAAGCCCACGAACACCCAGGCACACGGATGCCTGGCTCGCACAGGAGCTCTCGGAAGGAGAGGATGGAATGTGTGTGAAGAGCACTAGTCTGCTACAGCCACCATGCAGTTAAGAGCAATAAAACGCTGTTTACCAGATGCAACGTTCCCATATGCAAGGGTGTGCGGGAGCAACCGGGGGGTGTGCGAGTCCAGCCCAGCTGCGATCAAGTCTAAGTGTTTCAGCAGAAATGCTCGGGGTTAAAAGGATAAGCAGCAGGCAGAGCGCTGCCCCTCCCCAGCCCCGAGAAACGTGCACACAAAGTTCAACGGATCCGACTCCCTGGAATCCGGTGCAGCCAGCCCCTGCCAGCAGCAGGAGAGAGAGACTGGGAGAAGTTCAACTCCCAGCGCTAAGCAGGTAAAGATGCCTGGCTGCAGCTAGTTGCACAGTATCCAGGTTAAAGAGGATTTCTATTGTGAGCAATAAGCACTGTTCTGGGCCTGGGGGGGGAACGCCACAGTAAATGGAAGAAATGCAGCGGTTTCTTCCAAGCTCTCCTATTTATTCCCAGCAGAAGGCCACCTACTGACTGCTCTAGAAAGCCTGAGCCAAACACACAGCAGTGAACAGATCCAAATCTAGTACCATGAGCCACAGGACACACCACAGCAACCCGGAGATGCTTTCAGAGCACTCCGCTAGAATTCACAGCACAAAGCACTGCCCTGCCCCCGGGCACCAGCTCCAGAATCACTTGTCGTGACCCCTGCGTCTACCAGCGCCCTGGGAAACAAATCTGTACTCTCGCACAAGAGGCAGGGGAAGGACTCCAAAAAGGATGCCAAGACACACACTGTATAAAACACCAATCTGCTCCGTTTCACTCCACTGCTTTGAAATCTGGAACCACATAAACCTGTTAACTGCTTCGCTTCAGAGGCAAGGCTGAGTCCAGCAGGAAGCCCGTAAAGGAACCCCCTTCCCCCTTGTGAGCGCAGCTGGGCTACAGGCTGCCCAGGCAGTTGGTCCACACAAGCTGTAGGCATGGAGGGGATGTGCTATGTGGCCACGTGTGCAGGGGAGGAGATGGAGACGAACTCCCGGAGAATATTCTTGGCCATTTCGATATTGTTATGTGCAATGACCAGTGCTTTCTGAATGTCCTGATATGAGTATCCTTGGCTCATAAGGTTCTCGATCTCACTGGAGAGCTGAGGGGGGGTGCTAGGCCCTGGCTGGCAGCTCCCAGCCTTCCGTTCGGAGTTTATCCTCCGTGGCAAAGGCTTCGGTGGCCGCTCTGGAACCTGAGTGCCATCAGAGAAACCTGGAAGGAAAAACAGGTGCATGTTACTGTGGAGAGGGGACAAGCTCCTGCATTCACCTGCGGCCTCGCGACAAGGCGGCAGTGGTACTGGCATGCTTCTCACTGCCCTTCTGACATTGGGAAAGCCTCTGCAGACACCTGGCCACACTGGCCCACCCCTCAGCACTGCTGGCTGCCATACATTGCTGGCTGAGGCTATGCATGAAGCAAGCACAAGGCTGAACCTAGTTATCCAAAGAACCCATTCGGTTCTGCTCCCCACACCAGGGTGGTTCTTTCCCCCCTGCATTAACACCTGGTGCTAATGCAACAGTTCCAGGGGAGGCTCAGAGTACAAATGCCCAAGCTGCCGGTTGGGAAGAGGCAGCTGTGCAGCCTGGGACCAGGAAGCAAGTGGTCAGCGTGACAAAGGCTTCTGGAGCACCGCGTGTCCAAAGTGTTAAGACAAAGAGGGCTCTAGAGGCAGAGCATTCTCTGGAGCTGCCTCACCCACCACGAGGCGGCCCGGCTCCTCAACCATCAAAGGAAAACAAAGGGCTTAGATATAAAATCCTTTTATACAGTTGAGAGAATAAGAGCTCCCTCCCCAGACGGCATGAACTGGAGCAAATCTCAAAGACTGCAGGATCCCCATCCAGAGACATCCGGCTGAAGGCAGACGTGGCATTGGAGATGTCAGACAGTGTGCGACGTGCAAGGGCGATGGGCAAAGGGATGTCATAGCCATCTTCTTCATTTTCAGACTCCTCAGGGCCGTTGCTGGCAGCAGCTTCGGCCAGATCCCTCTCATCTAGGAAAGCCCACAGGCAGTCAGCTCAGACCTATATAGCTCAGAGCCTTTCCAAAACAGACTGTATACTCCTTGCTCGGTCCTGCAAATAGCTGTGTTGAGCTCTGCTGTCGAAACCCCATGTCAGGAGGGGTAAAATCCTTTCATAGGGCCTATCCATCCCTTTTTAATACTTTGTCCTACGTGCACGCACACCTTTAGCTTTGCAGATTACATAGCAAGGCACATCCCTCCCTGCTCAAACCCACAGCAGAAAGCCAAAAAAAGGGACAGAGGAGTTACCACACACTTGTTTCGAGTGTAACTCCTTTAGTCAGGCCCCTGGGTATAGCTGCAAGTCATTCGTGACCTCTCTAGTGCACCCAATTAACTGGTTCTCTACAGGGACACTTTAATGCATTGATCTCATTAGTAGGCAGGGTGTCATGTTCACACATGAAATTCACTGACTTCCTCAAGAAAAGGACACACTCACCAGCCCTCCTCACAATGATCTCACTTGGGCAGGCTCATTTTTGGTGAATGCCTTCCAAGAAACCACACTCAAGTCATCCTGACTAAGCAGCAGGGCTGTGACAAGAGACTGAATTTGTCTCAGTTTCCAAAAGGATCGAGATGTGAGTTGAGTGAGTCCTCGGGGCTGGGCATATGTCCTCGGGGCTGGGCGATCCGGTGGCCTCTGAACCCAAGTGTTGCCGAAACGGAGGCCTTGAAGCAACCTCCCAGTGGCGTCACGGGAGGACGTGCAGATTTGAGGTTGCACGAGGGGCTCTGGGCATCGGCAATATGCCTGGTTTGGGGCCACAGGTCCCCACTGCCTGCCTGGGAGGGTGGGAGCGGGAATGGGGAGCTGGGAGGGGCATGACATGTGCAAGGGAGCAGGGCACAAGGGAGCTCTGGGCCCTGTCTCTGGCTGCCTTATTTATTCGCTTATTTAATGGGTTTGGCTGAGCTGCAGTTGCTTGAGGGGGCTTTTGAGAAGCCTCCGAATTTTGCTGGGGGGTGTGGCGGGGGTGTGGCGGGGGTGTGTTGGGGCGGGTCGGGGCGTGACGGGGCTTTTGAGAAGCCTCCAAATTTTGCTGGGGGGTGTGGCGGGGGTGTCAGGGGTGTGGCGGGGGCGTGCTTGGGGCGGGGCGGGGGCGTGACGGGGCTTTTGAGAAGCCTCCAATTTTGCTGGGGGGTGTGGCGGGGGTGTGCTTGGGGCGGGGCGGGGGTGTGACGGGGCTTTTGAGACGCCTCCGAATTTTGCTGGGGGGTGTGGCGGGGGTGTGGCAGGGGTGTGGCGGGGGTGTGCTTGGGGCGGGGTGGGGGCGTGAGGGGGCTTTTGAGAAGCCTCCGAATTTTGCTGGGGGGTGTGGCGGGGGTGTGGCGGGGGTGTGTTGGGGTGGGTCGGGGCGTGACGGGGCTTTTGAGAAGCCTCCGAATTTTGCTGGGGTTGTGTGGCGGGGGTGTGCTTTGACGGGGCTTTTGAGACGCCTCCGAATTTTGCTGGGGGGTGTTGTGCTTGGGGCGGGGCGGGGGCGTGAGGGGGCTTTTGAGAAGCCTCCGAATTTTGCTGGGGTTGTGTGGCGGGGGGGTGTCAGGGGTGTGGCGGGGGTGTGCTGGGGGCGGGTCGGGGGCATGACGGGGCTTTTGAGATGCCTCCGCATTTTGCTGGGGGGTGTGGCGGGGGTGTGGCAGGGGTGTGCTTCTGACACCCCCACCAGCAAAATTCAGAGGATTCTCAAAGGCTCCGACACAACCCCGCCCCGCCCCCTGCACCCCCCCCCCCGGAAAATTCGGAGGATTCTCAAAAGCCCTGACTTGCCCAGTGCACTTCGCGAGGACACCCGTGGCACCCCACCCCCCCGTAATGCCTGTGACGTGCCCCCCCCCCCGAGACTCTGGCTCACCCAGTAACATCCTGACACCCCCCCTGCAGCATGCCCCTGACAGCCCTGCCCCATTTATAAACCCAGTAATCCCACTTGTTCCACCCCCTCCCCTATTCTGGACACCCCCAGCCCCCCAACAGGCTGTCAACTCCTTGTGCTGGGGTTCGGCTGAGGCCAGATGCTGCGAGGCGCTGGGGAAGCCCAGCCACGTCCCGCGGGTCCTGGCCAAGTGCTGCCGCGAGCCGGGCCACGTGGGGCGCCCCGGGTGCAGGCCCCACGGCCCGTACCCACCCTGACCCCAGCGCATGCCCCCCCCGCAGCCCTCCGCCCTGACACAGGGTGCAGGCTTTGGCCTGCGACCCATCTGCTGCAGCTCTGCAGGGAAGGGTAATCTGTGCCTCAGCCTCCCCAAAGCGCTTGGGAAACTTGGGTAGCTGCTGGAAGCAGACGTGGCTGCTCGCTCCCACGGCCTGCCAGGCCCTGCGTGCAGGGAAGGGGCCCTGCGGCTGGGTTGCATGTCTGGGTTGCAAACCCCTTCCCGCAGCTGCATGTGAGGGCAGAGCTCCGGGCTCCAGCAGGTGCCGGAGGCTGAACACGGCCTCCCTGCTCGGGGTCTCTTGGATCCTGCATTTTAAAAACAAAGCCACGTACTTCCCCATCTTTATTCCTCACTTTGCATGCAACAACACACCCCGCCTTGCTCTTCTGCTGCCCTCAGCCCCGAGGGCACCCCCAGTCCATGGAGCAGGGCTGAGCGAGGGAGGCAGCAAGGCAGGGAGAAAACCAGGCGCTGGGGGCTGTGTGCGCAGGGCATGTCATGGGTCGGTCTGACTCCAGCTCCCAGAGGCACTTCCAGGCTCTGCTGCTCATCACCTCGGCCCATGCACTCTTTTGGGGATCTCCCCAAGCGCAACTCTGGAGTCAGGAGGCTTCGAGCAGAGGATTTCTCCGCAGGGGCGATGGCATCTGCACTGTCCTCCAGTTGGAAAGGCAAGGCCGGAGCAGGCAGCACACCCACAAAGCCAACAGCTTGCAGCCACCTTGCTGTCCATCCCGCGTGCAAAGTCAGCCCCCAAAACGGGCGTCCTCCCATGAGGGGCATGTGGCCGGAGGGTCACCGGAGCAGTGGGGGTCACTTAGCCCCGGTCCCTTCTTCTGGCCCGTGTCTCCACAGCCAGGGTCGGCTTCTCCAGGTGGCCCCTTGCAGTGCTTCTAGGTCTGCTCAGAAGCAAATGAGAAAACAGCAGATTGAGTTCAGTGCTCTGGGCCTGGGGCCAGCGTGTCTCCCAAGGGCCAGTGTTGCTGCTGGATCCACAGCTACCCGCACAGACACCTTTTCCCACAATAAGCCATTCTTGCGGTAATGGGAAAGCCCTGCTCTCCCCGCAGCCGTCGAGCTGCCCGGCCGTGACGCTGCCACTGGTATGAGCATGACACTGATGCATGTGTCCTTCACGTGCTAAAACTGCAGCCCTGTGAGGAGTGACTTTGGGCAAGGTCCCAGTGTCTACGGCCCCAGGCTTGCAGACACTAGGTTTTATTGGAAGCCTGGTGGAAATCTGTTCTCCACCCCGCTCTGCAGCCCTGGGAGGAAGGGGGAGCTTGTCGGTCTCTGCTGCACCTGGGGGAGACCCCAGGACAGCTAGGGAGGCTGGGGTGTCTTCATGCAGTGATGTGCGCAGGTCCCCGCTCTGCTGTGTTTCTGCAACCCCCCAAATATCCTGCCCCAATTTCCCACTGTTAGCAATGTACCTAAGGGAAGGGAGAGCCAGGGTAGGCGTGCATGAGGCTGGGTGGTGAGGTCCCGTCTATAAGCCAGTACCACCCACCTCGATGCTGTGATAAATCCAGTCCAGGAATTCAGCCACCTTGGTGTAGACGCCTGGGTGGTTGGGCTCCGCGCAGCCCGTGCCCCAGCTGACGATGCCCACGAGGCGCCAGGCCAGGTCGTCCGGGCAGACCAGGGGCCCACCGCTGTCTCCCTGCAAACAGAGCGTGGGTCAGTGGGTCGCTTCAAATCTAGGAGTCAATGCAGCATCGAGCTCTCCTCCTGCACTGGCAATGTCCCGCGTGGCAAAGGCCCCAGGGGCACGCACGCCGCTCCGAACCTCTCCTTGCTCTTACCTGGCAGGCATCCACCTTCCCGTCCGAGTAGCCGGCGCACAGCATCCTGGGGCTGAGCTCACCCGAGTACATGCAGGACCCGTTGCATTTCTTGGTGCCGATCAGGGGGACCAGGGCTTCCTTCAGGGTCTGGGCAATGTGCGCTGGAGAGGGGGGGAACCAAGGCAGGAGCTGACCCCAGCTCTGCGCGCTGGAAAGGGGCGCTGTGTGCGAGGCCTCGGTGAGGGCACGTGCGGTGCTCGGAGCGGGTGGGGGGGCAGGTGACTAGGCTGGAGCAGAGCATGGGGGCAGCATGCCGGGCTGGCTCAGGAAGGAGACACGGGGCTGGGAGGTGGAAGCCTGGCTGAGTGAAGAGGGGCAGAAGAGCTGGCCTAGGGGGCTGGGACAGGCCAAATCCTGCTCCGGCTCCCCCCACAGCTGCTCACCGTGGCCGGGCTGGGTGTATCCCCAGCCAGAGATCCAGCATGCGGTGCCTGCGGGGAGGTCCTGGTGGTACGGCGGGAGGCACACGGCGTGGACAGCATCTGAGGAGACAGCCCAGGAGGTTCCTGCAGTGCCAGCCTGGGTCGGGCCCTCCCGGGGGCAAGAGCCCCAGGGCCGGTGGGTCCAGCGGGGCCTGGCTGGTGCGTGCGCTGTGCGGGACCCCCATGGCCAGGTCCTGCACGGACCCCAGCACCAGCGCCCTCCCAGGACGCCCCCCCGGCCCTCACCCGAGAAGCGCAAGGGGGTGCGCAGCTTGACCAGCGCAATGTCGTAGTCGTGGCTGCTGTCGTTGTAGCGGGCGTGGGAGAGGATGCTCCCTGGCACGGCCCCGACTGCCTGCCCACCCACAGCCTGCGAGACCAGCCCGGCGAAGACTTGCCACCGGGAGACCGGCAGGTGCCTGTAACTGAGCAGATACACTCCCGCCCGTCACCCCGACGCAGGCAGGAGGGGAGAGACGGGCGCAGGGGGAGGCCGGGCTCACCTGTGCACACAGTGAGCGGCCGTGACGACCCACTCGGGTGCCACCAAGGAGCCCCCGCAGAGGTGCTGGGTGTCCAGGTGCAGGCTGACCTGCCAGGGCCAGCGGCCTGGCGCCGCATCGCTTCCCCCGACGACCCGTGCGTCCCGGGCACGCGCCCCGCACTCTGCCAGCGGCCAGGAGACCCGTCAGCATGGGCGGGGGATGCCCTGGACCCCCGGGGCAGAGGTCCCAGCAGCAGGGAGCAGAAGGTGGAGGTGCTCCAGCCCTGCACGTGGCTATGGCTTGGAGAGGGCACGCGGATGGCGGGCTCGGCCCACTGGGAAGCTGACTTTCCCCATGCCGGGCCAAGCTGCTCCCCGGGCCTGGGGCTGCCCCCCAGGGAGCCCGAGACCCGAGGGCAGGGAGATGACCTGGGGCACTTACCAGAGCACTTCAAGGCCACGATACGGCCGGACTCGCAGCCGTGCCTGCATGGGGGCAAACGCACCGTCAGCAACCGCAGCGCTGCAAGGCCCCGGGGCCAGGCCAGGGACCAACGTGGAGCTGCTGGCAGTGCCCGAGCTGGGTGCACAGGACAGGGCCAGCCCCCTCCTTCCTTCCATGCTTCCCGATGGGCATCTGTCCCAGCCCCGGGGAGCCCGGGCATCACACACAGCCCCCGCACCGCTGCCCCTGCCCCGTCTGCCTCCCTGGGACGTCCCAGGCGCCCACCTGATCTGCCACACGTCCTCCGTGTTGCTCGCAGGGTTGGGCAGGATCTGGGCAAACTCCTGCGCGGCGTCAGCCTGGACGTCGGTCAGGTTCACGCCTTTGTGGTGGGTGAGTCTGCCGGCGAGAGCAGCCCCGGTGTCAGCCAGCGTCTGGGGCACAGGAGAGGCCTCGTGGTCATGGCACCGGGCTCCTCGGCACGGGCACGGCGCCCGCTGGCTGGGCGGACGCGCTCTGTCTGTGGCTCAGGTAGAGAGGAAAGGTCCCCCGACCCTGCCACGCTCCACGGCCAGCCAGCCCCATGCCACGACGCGCCTCCTCACCGGAGGTGCCCGAGCTGCCGGCAGACCCGCGTCCCCAGTGCCAGGCTCCAGTAGTCGTGACAAGCCAAGCGCCAGCCCGGCGCGCCCGGCACCTGCACCTCCAGCAGGAAGGTCCCTGTGGTGATCCTGAAAGAGACTGAAGCCATCGGATGAGCAGGGCCTTGCCGGGCACACGCCGCTATGGTGCGAGCCCAAGCGACCCTCGCTGCAGAGACTGGGCAGCCTGGGGAAGCAGGCGAATTGCAGCCACCGGCCTGGCACCACAGCCCACGGCCTGCTCCGCTGCTGGCTCAGCACCATCTCTGGACACCAGGACCAAGACCCCTGTTCCCATCGGGACCCCAGCCCAAGGACTGGGGCACGGGCTCAGAGCAGGGCTAGCACTCGTGCCCCCAGCCCCTGCAGCAGGGGCTGGGCAGCCTGCACCCGGCAGCTCGGATGCAAAGCTCAAACATGGGGGGCTAAGAGCAGGGGCTGCGGGGATGCTTGACAGCCCCCCCCCATGTGCTCTCCCGGGGAGGGCAGGAGCAGAGGGCAGTGGAGCTCCCAAACCTCTCTGGGGGGCCAAGGCAGGCATGGCCGAGACAGGCTGCTCGTCCTCCTCCGTATCCCTGCACTTGGAAGTCACCTCCAGGTCCGGCAGGGCGGGAGCCTCCTGCCCCCCCGGGGGCCGCCTCAGGTGCCACGCTGTGGGAGGAAGAGCAGGGTCTGTGGTGGGGTGGCAGGTCCCATCGAGCGGCCTGGAAAAATGCCACCGAGCTGCGGTCCCGCAGCACCTGCAGACCCGCTGTGACAAGCCCGAGCGCGTGGTGGGGGAGCAGAGGCAGAGAGGGCAGGAGGGATGCGCTCAGAGCCGGCCACGCTCCCTGGCCCCGGCCACCCCCGCCTCGCGCCCTCTGCCCAGCCGCGGGAAGACTGACCTAGGAGCCACAGCCCCGCGGCCGCCCCGGCCAGCAGCCCCGCGGCCGCCAGCAGCAGCAGGAGCCTCCTGGCAGCGCACGAGCCCTCGAGGGACGGGCGGCACGGACCTTCAGACACAGAGGGAGAGAGGGCAGAGACCCGGGCTCGTGTCCAGGCTGCTCGCCATCCACTGCTGCACGGGCTGGCACTTGGCTCTGCCTCGCCCCCTCCCCACCGCGTCCCCCGCAGCTCAGGTCTTGCTGGCAGCTGGTCTGCCTTCTCAGTCAGGGTGGGCACTGCCCCGTGAGCTCCAGCCCTGGGACCAGCGCAGTCGGCCTCCCCCAGCTCCTGCCCGTGCCTGCCCCGCCGTACCACACCGCGGGCTGTGCCCTGCCCACGTTACCTCCCAGCTCCGCTCGCCAGGTCCCATAGCGGGGGCCCGTGCCCCCCGGGCAGGGCTGATCCACGGGGAGGGGTGCAGGCGAGGCCACGCTCTAGGGAGAGAAACAAAGGGGTCAGGCCGGAGGCAGAGAGGGCTGCCGTCTCCAAGGTGCTGCGTGCACACACACGTGTGCATGTGTCCTCCCCACCCCACACCAGCCTGCTGGGCCCCGGCACAGCACCGGTGCAGCCAGGAACGGTCCTCTTGGGCCGGGCCAGACACTGGGACATGGTCCCAGGTTAAGACACACGCGTGCAGGCATCTATGCTGAGTGCTGATGAACCCCACAAGCCCACGCGCCTCCTCCGGCCCCCACAGCACGGGGCCATAGGGACACCTGCCTTGGCTGCCGGTTATATATGGAAAGAAAACCCGGTGAGAAAAGACGTGCGGTGGGAAACGGCTGGGTCTGCGGCCCGCGGCGGGGCTCCCAGCCAGCGTCTGCCCAGGGCGAGCCTGCGCACAGCAAGGCTACGTGGTGCTGGGCGAGCGGGCAGCACCCGCAGGGCACGCAGCCTGTCCCGGAGCCGGTGGGGAACGCCGCTCCCCTGCGAGCACGCACGTGTGCACACGCATGTGCACACTCTCAGGCCAGCCCAAAGTCTCCTGTCTCCCCCGCAGCCTCTGCTCCATGCCTACCAGTCCCAGGGTCCTCGCTGTGCCCCCACCCTGCCCCGCTCTGGGGCGGCAGGCTGCCAGTCCTAAAGACCATCCCCAAGCACGTAGCAAGGCAGCACCAAGCTCACGCCTGCAACCCCTTACCATGCTGGCAAAGCTCTTGGGGGCTGCCTTGATGGGGGCCGCTTGCCTGGGTGCCCGCCTGTTAAATAGCTTGGCTTTCCTGGTGCAGACGCAGGCACACACGCACACGTGATGGACGGGCCCAGACAATGCAGGCGGCCGAGTCTCACCGTGAATAGAGCCGTTGTTTCCCCAGAGAGGGCAGGAGGCTGCCTGACTGGTTCCCCCACCTCTGGCAAGCTGCTAATTGGGCACCTGTAACAGACACCGGGAGTCATGTGGCAACGGGCCCCCAGCTTTCGGCATCTGCTGACAAGGCGCAGGTGCATCCCCTCCATCCTGCCGGTCCCGCTGCGCTGGCACAGTGCCCGGAGGGCCGGCCAAAGCGCTGACGGCTGCAAGACACAGCCTGCCTCTCCTGTACTCGTGCCCCCTTTTGCACATGTGTCAGCCCCCCGGCATGGACCCGTGCCTGGCAGTGCATGGGCAAGAAGCTGTCCAGGAGTTGGGCTCTCAGCGCTGGTCCTCTTCAGCTGTGGGGAGCTGCAAATGCCTGCAGGGTCCAGTGCTCTGCCTGGGGGCTATCTCCCTGCCTACCCCTTGCCGGCTCTGAGCCAACAGGCTCTGCCAAAGCCAGCGCAGTGTGGAGATGGACGGCAAAGCGGCATCTTGCTGCGGCTGGTCCGGACTGGCACAGCGAGATGCACAGCTGGATCATGCTTCACCCGAGCCACGGGTACCGGCACGTCTGTGTGGGCAGCACGGCATTGCCAGAGCTGGGTGCAAGCGCCCAGGGCTGGAAGCGAGGAAAGGAGGCCGAGGATTGAACGCGGAGCAGTGTGCCTGGTGCTCTGAGCCGCAGGCTGTGACATTTCAGGGCAGCGTCCGTCGTGCTCCTCTGCCAGCGGACGACAGCTCGGCCCCCATCACTCAGCAGCCCCAGCCCTCCCTGCCGCCGCACGCTGCAGGCCTCGCACGCAGGTGCACCCCCGCCCCGCTGCACACCCCCTGCGCCCACCCGGCTCATGGGGCTGAGCACAAAGACGTGACAGTGAGGCCGCAAAGGGCAGCCCCACAGCCCGGGCCGGTTTGATTTCCCTGCTAATGTCAGGCTGGTGAAAGGTGCTGGGCTGAGTGCCCCAGCGGATGCGAGTTGGAGCCGCAGCACATTTGGGGCGGGGGAAGGGGCCTTTCCTTCCTGCCCCCTGCCCCCGGGCCAGCTGGAGCAGTGCAGGGCTTGGACTGAGCGAGGCACCTTTGGGAGCCGGGCCGAGACCCGCTGGACCCTTGGGCTGTAGGAGCACGGTGTGGGGCAGCCTGTCCCAGCCCCCAGCAGGGAGGTCTGCGGCTCAGGGCCCCCCTCTCAGCTGGGCTCACAGTTTCATAGTTTCTAGGGTCAGAAGGGACCTGAGCAGATCATCAAGTCCGACCCCCTGCCCTGGCTGGAAAGAGTACTGGGGTCAAACGACCCCAGCAAGACGTACATCTAGCCAGGCTCCCAAACCGCGGCTGGCGGTGACCCTGCCCCGGCCGGAAGCTCTGCCGTGCACGAGACACGGGGTCCATGCTGAGCTCCGACAAAGCGCTTGGAAAGCAGGGATTGCAGGTAATCCCATCTGCACGGTCCACGGACGGGGAAACAGCCCGCGGCCACAGCTCTGACCTAGCTGGAGGCCCTTCCTTGTGTCCGGGGAGTTCCCTCTGCGGGATGAGCGCTGGGGGCTGCAGCAGCAGCAAGCAGCACCAACCCAGGCGGGGAACCAGGTGCACCCAGGACGTGCCGCCTCGTGCCTGTTGTTCCGCTTTCTCCAGTGGTTTGTGCTCGTGCCTGAGACCCTAGGAAAAGGCAGCAACATCCACGAAGGCAAATCCAGGCCTCCTTGGACTCCATCTCCCACAGCTCCTGCCAGTCTGCCTGCCCCTGATTGGGGTTTCTCGTTCACAGGAATGCAAGGCCAAAGGGACCCCTATTAGCTCCCCCAGTCCTACCCCGAGGCAGGCTCAGCCCATCACCATGCGACCGCGCCTAGGACGCTTCCCCGGGAAAGCGGTGCTGCTGCTGCTCCCACACGCAGGCTGTTCTCCAGCTCCCTGCCTGGGCGGTTAGAAACGCTCTTCTTATTTCCAGCCTCAGTGTATTCATGGCCAGTTCACAGCCACCTCGCTCTGTGCCAGCCTCGTCCTCCAGCTGAAATAGCTCCACTCCCTGCCGAGCCTTCCTCTCCCTGGTGAACTGAGAGAGCGCAGCATATGCCCTCCCAGGCTCTGTTTTGCTAGGCTAAGCAAGCCAAGCTGTTTCAGCCTCCCCTGGTAGATCAGGCTTCTCTGCCCCATCACGTCCTCTGCACTTGCCACACTTCGGCTTTGCTTTTCTTGAACCTGGGTGGGCAGATTTGCACAGGACATTGCACACAGCAGCGGCACAGAAGGACAGCACCCACCAGCCCCTTGCCCAGCTATGCTCAGCATCAGCATGCGATCGTCTGCTCTTGCAAAGCCACCCATGCGCTTCCAATGCAGACCGGGATTCTGGTGTGGTGCGAGTTCCTTTGCAACAAGGAGGTTGGGAGAGCTGGCATTTGATGGTCTGGAGTTACTCCCGAGCAGATGATCCCCCCGTCGGGAGGCACGCAGCTTCGGGGCAGTGCATCTCTGAAGACTCAGGCGCAGGGAAGGGGGGTGCTTCCATATGCACCAGGGCTGATGGGTCAATCTGAATGACTGGTAAACTCTGGGAAATGAAAAAACTGCTGTGAACCTCCCCCAGAAGGCAAAAGGCCAGACTTGTTGAAGCGTCCTGCACCTAAGAGGTCTTCCCAAGAACTGCATTTAGGTCCCTACATGGCGGCTGAGCTCTCTGAGAACGGGCCAGGCTCTGATGCACCAAAGCTCTTGATGAACAGGCTTATTTCTCAGCCTTCCCCTCCTCTCTGCTCTCCGGTTTGGGACGAGGCGAGGATGTGGGATCACTGGCCCCAGCAGTCCCAGAGATCTCTCCCAGCTCTTCCCTTTGTCCGTGCAAGATGCTCGGAGCAGCCAGCAGACGCCTGAACCTGCATTAGTCGGTAGCTGTCTCGCTCTGACAGCCATTCCCCGTGGCGTGGCTGACATCAAGAGCCCTCTCCGCTGCATTTGATGTTCTTGGGCTGAGCTGGAAAACTCCGATGCTTTCCAGAGAGGAGCAAAGCCTTTTCTTTGGCCGTTGTTCCTAGAGCCTGAAGACGTGGCACCTCAGCTTGTAACTGTTAAACCATGAACACTGCCCAGAAGGGCTGGGAACTTCCCTTCTCCTCTGCAGTCCCCTTCATTTAAAGTTTTTTGAAGTCGCACACGGGGATGTTGGGCTCTGGCATCTCCCAGCTGCTGGAGCAGGGCCTGGAGATGCCAAGACGTTCCTGGGCTGAGTCCTGCAACTGCTATCCCTTCGGCAGTGGCCCCCATCACCGGGGCCGCAGGTCGAGAGGGTGCTGGGCCCTTCCCCGACAATCCTCGTGGAGGGCTGCAGCCTTCCAGCTGCAGTCCAGGGGTTGCTGTGCTTGTGGCTGGCACATCTGCTCTGCTTTTTGGTGGAGCGTGAGCCTCAGGAGGCACGAATCAGGGATGCACTTACTCCAGCTGGGAAGACTGTAGGTCTTGGGGGTCCTGGGGGGCCTGCTGGCTCGGCACTCAAGGAGACGTGTCTGCATTGCTGCTTTCGCAGCCATCAGCCTGCATTAGAGAGCTCAGGCGTGCAGCCTCGACTGCACCCGCACAAACCCCGCGGCCTCGCCAACCCTCCCTCGCCCCGCAGAGAGGCGGGTTTGAACGAGCGCCCCGTGCCTGCGCATCCAGCAAGCGCTTCGTGGAGCCACTGGCCTCTCTCCTCCCCTGCCAGTCTTCAGCCGGCGAAGCTCCCTTCATTTCTCGCACTCAGACAGGTGCCGCGTGGCTCCGGCTCCGTGACTCCAAGGGCTCAGGGCGGCCGTCTCTTCTTGCAGCACGTTTCCATGCATGTCTCTGTGCTGTGGGGCTCAGCCCACTGCTTCCCAAGGAGGAGAGAGGACCTGGGGGGCCACAAGGCCTGGCTTTGCGTGGGCAAGGCATGCAGAAGCAAGGCACCTGCCCCAGAGAGCACAGGAGCTTCTCCAAAGTCAAAGGGCTTTGCACATCTGGCCTTATTAACGTCTAGCTCAGGCAGCGCTCAGACCTGGCGCGGCTGCTTGCTGGGTCACGGACCGAGAAGAGGAAAGGCCCTTTGGGTGAAACCCGCCTGCCTGGAAAGACGGGCGCATCCGCCGTGCCTCACTGCCCTGCAGACCTTCCCAGCCTGCTGCTTACCGCTGCACGGGAGCGAGGCTGGCACAGGGCCTAGGGCAATGGGAGTCCTCCCTCCCTGCCCGGAGCAGCCTGGATCAATACGCCAGATCTGCTTGGCGAAGACACAAGGGAGACGGCTCCCAGCAGTCATCCCTCAGCTCTGTGACTCCCAGCCCCTCGATGCCACCAGAGCCCGAGCCTGGACATCTTCTGGGAGCGCTGCGAGACCCTCCTATAGCCGCCCGGGTGGGCATTTAGCCAGCGAGGCTAAGCTGGGATAGTGCTTAGGGAGTTCTTTTATTTCTTCTTTGATATTCACTTTTCAAGTTATTGCGTCTCCTGCTGGAAACTGCCCTGAGCCTTGGTGAGAAGGGCGGAGTATAAATCTAAGCAATTAAATAAATGCCAATGAGAGAACCGTCTGATCCGAATGGAGTTTTAATCACCCCTATCGCCTCCTCTCTGCCTGGAGAGCTCACTGAAGCTGGAACTCACCGGCCCTGCAATACTGAAACGATGCTCCTTTTTAATCATTTCCCCCTGCACCAGGTGAAGAAATAACTGAGGGTGACATGGGGGTGGGAAAAGAAAAGGCTTTCCTATAAAACTGTATCATCTGTCTCACTTGCTGCATCCCCAAGATGTCATTACAGATGGAAATTAAAGCCCGTTATTGCACATTTAATTACCCACAAAACAAACTGTATATTTAATGAATAGCATAATCCACCCGCCCCTCCCCATACAGCCCACGCCCAAGTGCATCACTTCCCTGCAGTTGAGGGGTCCATCCAGAGCCCCCCCACCCCCAACACACGCAGCGGCACTTCCATGTAGCTAACGCTGGCTCCTCTCTTTGCCTCCCGAAATGAGAACCAGCCCAGCTCGCAATAACGCTTCATCATTCCCAGGGCCGAGACCGTCTCCCCGACCCTGGGGAAGGGAGCTCTGGTGCCCTGGCTCTGGGACTCAAACCTCCTCCAGGAAGCCGCTCATCCGCACGGGAAGGCAACATTGCTGTTTGCACTCAGCGCAGCCGACTCGAGTCGAAGTCAAACCCCGTCCACTTTGAGAGATGCTGAGCCCGCTTCTAATAGCCTTTAGGTAAGGCCCAGGTGACCTGGAGGAGCAATCTGTGTAACCCCAGGTGCCTCAATGTTTAATGGTCTCCGGGCAAGACCCACACCAGAAGGACGCAAGGCTCCAGCCTCAATCAGGGACTCAGCAGGAGGTGCTTTGAAGGGGGCAGCTACAACCAGGGGTGCAAGAGAAACCCGAACGTGGGACTGGGTTGGGGCCAGACCGGTGCAGGCTGAACAGAGCTGCCCCTGGCAGCGGCAACTCGAGCAGGGAGACGACTATTTTCAGCTCATGCAGCACCTCAGGGAGCTGTAGTTGACTATTTTAAGACGCGCGTGCATTTTAAGCAGTGTCCGCAGCTGTTAAGCTAGATGCATCCCAGCCCCTCCATGTCAAGTGGCATCAGAGCACCTGCCACCATGCCATCCTGATCTCCTCACCTGCCCGCCTCCCCCAGGGACCCCGAAATCCCTGCACAGACCCCGCGCTGGGATTTCTAATCACCCGCCGGCCACCAGCAGCTTTGCAAACAACAAGCTTCACCCCAGCCTCTGGTTCTGTCTGGTAGCAAAAATCAGTCCTCAGCCACCCCCGGGCTGCCCCAGGCCGAGCACCAAGGTATTTTTCCCCCATTTCCTATTGAGAGGCAGGACTTCTGCTTGCAGCACAGAGCGGTGCATGCAGAGATAAGGCAGCTCCATCGAGTCCTCTCCTTGCAATGGCAAAGAGGAGCGCAGAGGAAAATGGAAAGAAAAACCTGTCTCTCTTGGCAGTCCGACATTGCACTACAAGGATCATCAAGTTTCCTGGATTAGTAATGCCTCTGGCTCAATATTTTGGGAGGTGGGGGTCGGGGAGGAAGACGGTTGCCTTCACTAGAGCAACTAAAAAAGCTGCAGAAGTCCCTTTGCTCTCTTTCTTTTACAAGCGTGCTTTACTTCCAAATGAGTTTCTCCGCCGTTAACGAGGCCCACGGGCACAGCAGCGCATCCGCGGAGCCACACCGGCTGGTTCCTTTTCTCCCTGCGCTATAACGGAGCTGGAGGAACATTTTCTTTGCAAAGCTGCTTCTGCCTAAAGAGTGCACACAGCTCCGTCCCACCCGGCGTCGGCAGGGGAAGCAGACGCACAGCTGTGATCTGCCTCGCGGCTGCGTGGTTTGTGGCAGACAAATGCTTCCAGGACTTGTTTGGATTAAAATAAAGATGCTGACGTTTTCCAGCAGCTTTGGGCAGGAGGGGCTGCCCTGGAAAAGAGACGCTTGCTTCATGTGTAGGAGAAGGAACCGGACAGGAATAGGCATCTGCTCGCTCTCAGCCTAGGGGAGGGCAGGCAGACGCTGTGCGGGGGACCCCGGGAGGCCAAGCCCCCCACCCCACCGTATAGGAGGGAAGAAGCCCCCCAGGCTTAGGCCCTGCCATGTATTTTGAGGACACGGACGCATGGGATGCTCCCATGGCTTCCAAGATGCTAAGCCCCATGAGGCTGCAAACCTCACCGTCACGCCCCGTCCCCTGCCCCACAAGGGCCGTTTCTGCCTTGTCGTATTTTAAACCCGTGCCGTATTTTTTTTAAAAACTCACATATTTACATATCCTAATGACTTAATTACGCATTTTAATTAGGAGGCAGTTACAAGCCCCTATTTATGTAAATAAATGTACTCGCTGTAATTACACAATTATGAAAGGCAATTAGGCAGCGAAGATTCAATTAAAGAGAACGCGCAACTTTGGGGAACTCCTGCTCCCCCACGTACAGGGTGCTGGGGCGTCCCGGGAGGTGGTCAGCACCGACGCCGGGTCGCCGAGCCCAGACATGCTTGTGGCCAGAGACCGACGGGGAGAACGGGCCTGCAGCACTTCACACATCACCAAGCGCAGCCAGCGCTTGCAGCCGGGCCCGGGGAGAGCCAAGGGACCCAGCCTGGTAAAAGCCAGTGGGGTCAGGGCATAAAGAGCCACGCTGGTGGCGGATGGGAAACAAAATGCACTTGCCAGTTAAGCTCGGCAACTCCAACCCTTCCCACGTCTGCCCTGAACCGCACGCAGAAAGGCCACGCTGGAGGCTGCGAGGAGCTGTCTGGCATCCTTTCCCCACACTTCCCATCATAAAGCAAGGCCCTGGCAATGTGCCCAGAAGCCTTGTATCGGCGGAGCAGCTCCTGAGAGACAGCTCTTTTGGGCAGGATGCAGTTAGTGGGAGAAGTACGGCACCCGCGCTCTTCCTCCCCGTGGCGCTGAAACTCTTCGGGGGCAGCCCGGGGTGCTGGGGACTCGTCGGGCTTTGGCTGGCTCAGGGATGGAGACAGAGGTGGCAGAGCAGGTGGATGAGGCCGTCTGGGGCCAGGGCAGGATGGCAGGGATCAGACTGAGCGCAAAGGGGGGCAGCCATGATATGTCGTGGGGATCCTAGCCCGGTCTCGCAGATGCAGAGGCTGGGATTCAGGGTACTCTCGCTCCATGGCCAGTCTAGCCCAGATCCCCCAGTTGATACCAACTGGTCTAAACCCATCGGCCTCCCTGGGGTCCTACCGATTTCTGCCAGGCGACAATCAACCCCATGTATCTCCTCCTTATGTGAGCAAGTGGCTGGGACTATGTGATGGGCAATGATACAGGGCCGTCCTTTGGGGAGATGCACAGAGGCACAGGAACGCCCCCAGGTCTCTTCTCCTGGGCAATGTCCCAAAGATCAAAGCCCCACGGCTACACCAGACACTTTGCCTGCTGCCTGGAAGCTGGCTCCGCTGCTCCGACACGCCTGCACAAGAGCCAGCACCAGACAATTTCTGTGGTCAGTAAAACATCAAGCCATCTCCGTTTCTACCTCCCCCTGCATCTCACATCTCCTAATTATCCAGGAGTTGCGCTGAAGCCCCCCCCGGATGGCTCGCCCAGAGCTTCAAGATAAGAAATGTACCTGCATTTCCTGATGGCTTCTTAACACCTGCAGCAGATTTCCCAAGTGCAGCATCCCCCGGGAGAGGAGCAGTTTGCAGTGCCAGCAGGGATGGATTCACAGGCGCCGACTGGGAGGGGAAAAGGAAACAGGATTAGGGCTTCGGACAGGGGTCGCTGCAGTTAGGAACTATTGCATTTGACACCATCGGCCAAATATAGTCCCCCGAGCAAAAGCTGTTTTGGACACGCGCTCTCCCCACGGCAGGGTGCTGAGGAAATGAGGCTATTTGGCTGCATGCATCAGCGTTTACTTGGCACGGGCGCTCCTCGAGTGCCCAGTTTGCTGCGGAGGGCTTTGCCCTGCTTGGTGGTGAGGCCACCACAGCCGTGTCCCCCGCAGCCCGTGACTTGCTGGGGTCACCTCTCCTTGCTGAAAGGGCCAGGCTGGCAGAGAGGAAGCCAGCCTGGCCCTGCTCGCCGTTCCCCCTCCAGGACTGCACTGGCACGGGTGTCCACACTGCTCTTACAAGTTCACATGGCATCTCCTGCCAAACCCTGTCTCCCGATGGAGCCTCCTGTCTGGCCTCGACACCCATGTAAAAGTACCTGAAAGGTTCATGTCCTCATGGGCGCACAACTGGAGACCACCAGGCCCTCAGAGCTCACGCGAAGCCCGGTTCCAAGCAGGCATCAGAGCCCCAAAAGTTTGGGGATCTATCATAGCATCATTATGGCAATACATCATCATCAGACCATCAGCAGAAGGATTTTTCTATTTCAGGTCCCCTATTTGGATGCATTATAGCTGCAGAGGGAAGGGTTTGTGACGCTGCAATGAATTGTGACCCTAGGTGGTTGATGGCTTCCTCAGCCCTTTGTGGGCTTTGGGGATCCCTGAGCTAACCACGGACAGACACAGGGTAGGGACTGAGCAAGCAAGGACTTCCCAGCCCCTCCGCTGAGCACACCCCGCTATGGGAGCATGGTTAGGCAGGTGGTCGTCAGAGCTATACCAGTTATTAAAGCCCAAGGGACCTCTGGATTAGTTAATCCAACTGCTGTACAAACGCAGGCCAGAGCACGCCATCCGCTGAGTCCTGCCCTGAGCGAACCAGCTGGGGTTGCACTGTCGTGTGCCTCCTGCCTTCACTTAAATACCTCCAAAGACGGAGACTCGACTGCACCCTGGTAAAACGTGTGCACACCCTCTTCCCACTTTGCATTCCTGGCTTTCACTCCCATGCACTGCTGCTTGCTAAGAGCCCTTTAAGATGCCGCATTTTCTCCCCGTGAATACTTATGCACCATGATCAAGTCACTTCCCGATCTTTTAAATAAGATAAACAGAGCAAATGCCAATCTCTCACTTGGAGTATTTCCTTGACCTTCCAGTAAGTGCTTGGAAAAAGGGTAAGAGATACCACCAGAGCAGATACCACCAGAGCACCCACAGGCCTCTCAACACCTGGGCGGCATGGCCAGGATTGGGCCCGAGCGCAGGCTCTCCCAACCCCACCAGCGCAATGATAGTATTCACAATCTTCCTTGCAACACAAGTGAGCCCTCGTCAGCTCGGGCTTTGCAACTGCCCAGGGGGCAGGCACGAGGGCTCGGTGTCTATTCATTGGAAACAAGCTCAGATGCCCGACTTTCAGGGAGCTGCGGCTAGTTGCCATCGGTGGGGTCTGCTTCATAGCTGCTATAACAGACCACCCATGTTCCAGTGACCCCTAGAAGGTGCCTGTCACGCAGGATGAGGACAAACGTAAGAGGAGACAAGGAACGTGCGCTGCTGACCCCAGGGGCCTTTCCTATAGAAAGGAAGGAACCGGTACCCTCTTAGTAAAGGCGCTGGGCAGGGAGTCAGGAAAACAGGGCTCAGCTCCCAGCCTCATCCGGTGACCTTGGTCATGTCTCTTAGCCAGTTTGCCCCTTAGCCATAAAAAGGGGAGGCCAGCACCTCACCCATCACCGGTGCTACTCACTGGTTATATCTATGCATTCGACCCTGTGCTCTGTGGGTTTGCAGGCCAGAAAGGAGAGGGACCTGTGTTGTGCCTCTACCCTATTTTACATCCCAATAGACAGTCGAGTTGGGGACCAGGACGTTCGAGGACAGCCAGGGAGCGGTGGTTAGAAAGCAGTCGTGATCCCCAAGCGGTGTTTGCTAGAGAGGCAGAAGGCGATGGCATAAAATCTTCCTGGAAGAAACTTCTCTTCCCCCCCCACACCCCCACCTGGGCAAAGTAGCAGCTCCCCAGAGGGGAGTTTGCAGTTAAAACACTCAGAAGAGTAAATTTCCACTGAGTTTAGTATGGGAAGGATGTCGTACTTTGAAGTGCTGTTTAATAAACGGGGATTTGCTACTTGGAGAGCATTTGGGGATGGGATTCGAAAGCAGGCTCAGGTAAGGCACCTTTAAGCCCTGAGCCTATTTCTTGCTCTGATCCATCCCAGTGAATTCCTAATCCGCCTTCACTATTACCGCAGGCGTCGGGGAGGCCCTCACAAAGCCCTGGGGGCTGAGCTCGGACATGCAATTCCAGGCCCCCTCCTCCATGCATTCAAACCGACCTGGGCAACGTGCTGGAAAGGAAGCACTTGCTGCAAGACCCCCAGGAGCCGGGGCAGAGGCAGTCTCGGGACCTGGGTGCCCTGCAAGGACAGAAGGGGAGCCTGCCCCTTGGAAACTCTTCTGCTCTTTGCACGTCCTTTCACAGCATCTGATGAAGTGAATGCGGGTTCACAAAAGCGTGTGCACACTCTAGATATCCCCGTTACATTTCTCCCCCGGAAGGGACGGTTATTGCTGTGTTAGTGCCTGATGCAGCTCTGGCAGAAACAACAACTAGAGACCTTCTGAGAACGGCCTCTCATTTCCTCATCGCCACTTTTGCTTAATTAGCCCACATTTGTCTCACTTGGAGTCTGATCGCAAAGCCTCGCAAATGGACCAAAGCCAGGGCTCCATATTCGTAATTAGATCTGAACCATAATCAGGCCTCTCACGGCTCATCGGCAGAAGCCTCCTGGGCGCGGAGATGATGATGTCGGTTCCACTTCTGGTTTGCTCAAACGTGATGCTGGCTTCACTGCAAGAATTTGCACTGTGCCAATTCAGACCTGGCCAAGAACCTCGGGGCAAAGCTGGAGCTGATCTCTCCGCTCCTCCCTCACCTTGTCAACCCCAAAACTTGTCATCTCCTGCAGGTTAAGCGTAACCCCTGCAACGGGACCGCCGCCACTGCCCAGCAGAGAACTCCTGAGCGCACAGCTCAGATTTGCAAGTGGTTTGAACTCCAGTTCCTCTTGAGACGGTGCCACAGGGAGTCTGCACCTTTCCTGCCAGCCGCACGGGCTCTTTTGGGGAGGGGTAAGGAGCAAGGTTAGGAAAAACCTCCCCCCAGTACACAGAGGAGCTCTGTAGGGAGAGACAGGCCCTGGCCTTGCTGGCTGTGCAACGTCATTCCTGCTCAGCTGCTCTCTGCTGGGTGCAGCTACGGCAATTGCTGTTCGCCCAGGATGGGAATCCCATGCGGAAGCTCCCCGAGGTCAATCTGGACCCTTTTCCGACAGCTACAGCACGCTGCCTGCAACCAGCCCCACAGCTACGGCACCGCAAACAGCTCACACCCACACTTCTCTCCTCTGCTAGTGCAAGCTCACGCCTGCTTCCTTCTGGCCATGCACACAGGAAGAGCAGGGAACGTGCCCTAGCCCCTTTTACCCGCGCAGGATCCTTCCCCCCGGCACAGCTTCCACTGCCTTGCAGGCTTGACTTACAAGTCCCATGTGCCAGGTCCCCATGTGATACCAGCCAGGAGATCTCCCTGGGTGACAAATACAGTGAATTAGATCCTGCTTTCAGAGCCGTAAGTGGAATTTAAGTGGTGCACAGCTCTTGTAGTGGGGTGAACATCACCCCTCCTGCAACCGGGAACGGCAGCTCTGGAACAAGCCACAGGCTAAACCCAGCCACGCTCATAACTGTGGCCAAGAAACCCAGAAGGCGGAGGAAATAATTGGGTGCCAGTTTGACTTGTCAGCCATTCAGCAGCAGCGGCAGCAGCTAATTCCTAACTAACTGACCCAAGTGAATTTCAAACAAACAATATTTTAATCAGCATTTCCATGTTCAGTCAAGATCTGATTTCTGCTCCTTGAAATCATTTTGAGATCCCATTAGTTATACCAGGCTGGCTGAAAGGAGAAAAACCTTCCACTGCTTTGAACACCCTGCAAGCGACTGTGTTTCATAGCAGGAGCCAAGCGTCCCAGGCTTGCTACACACCTTGCTAATACATTACCCCTGCCACTTGCTCCAGATCTTGCTCTGATGTGGAAAGGGATAGCACAGCTTTAAATGCAGCGTTAGTATTTTCCCCATCGAAGCTTTGACATGTTTCACAGTATTCGTTGCAGTGGCATAATTACACTGTGAGGGAGTTAGCATTAATACATTGGTTTTACAGTCATTCTTGGAAATGGGTCAAGTTAAAGACCAAATCAGGTAGCTAATCAGGGGCATGGGTTGTCTTTACTATTCATCTGACAGCACCTCAGACAAAGGGGCTCTGCTATGGGAGTCCCACGTGCTCATCCTAGAAAGGGGATCTCTGAGCATCCCCACCTGACAGATAACAAACAGGCACAAAGTCTGGGATGCATCAAGCAGAAAAGGCGATGGAAGAGATGGCCTTTCTATCGTGTTAGGCCAACACCTGGTGCCAAGGGCTGTGACCTGCAAACACCAATACAATACAGCTCGGGAAGGAGAGAAGCAAAAATCATCCTTCCCGCCCTTACTCACTGCCCTGTGGTATCCAAGGGACCTCCAGGTTAGCAAGTGTTAACCCACCTACGAACACTTATTCCAGGGCCCCAGGGGCTTGCTGCAGATTGGTTTAAACCTCTTCTTGAACCCAAAGTACCCCTGATTTGGGCTACAGAGGTGCCCACACCCATCATGGGTGCACATATCCCCAAGCTAGACACAGCCTGAGCCGGGAGCTAGAAACCGTAACAATGGCTCTGTCGCCTCCAGACCAACAACGGAGCAGCGTGTGCACGTACCTGTCCTCGGTGCTCCGAAAGCATGGGTGCACATAGGGTTGATCAACCAGGTCACCTGGGTTCTCCATGGCTTTGTGAGCGTGGCCAAATCAATTCCCCTCCGTGTGCCTGTGTTTCTCTCTGTGTGCAAGTGGGGCAACGGTACGGCCCGACTCCCCAGGGACTTTGTGCATCAGTGAACCGAGGTTGTTGAAGTCCCCGACCAACTACGCTAGGAAGCTTTGCAGTTATTCTGCCCTAACCTGTTGATAATTATCCGCTGGTGGAAAGGATAGGGGCCACAACGCTGCTGGAAAACTGCACCCGATCTCCCTACACAAAGCTGGGACAGGTGGGCATGCATTGCTAATAGCATTACTGAGGACATGATAAGTCATTCTGCTACTGTGAGCAACGGCATTGAGCGAGGCGCTCCGAGACACCAGCTGAGCTGGAATCTAGTTGAGAGCCAGCGGAAAATTTCTGAGCTCCATATTAGCCAGTCCCAAGGAAATGGCATCAGTAGCCCCTTTCCTTTCCAAATCTCTTCTTCTCCCTCCACAGTGCTGGAGCTCACGGAGCAAGACACTGGTGGCATGGGGCTCCCTCCAAGAGGCAAGGTCTCAGTGGTGCACAATGGATCTCAATCTCCGCCTGCTTTCCGCATGGGCTGGCTCGGTGCGGGCTGACCGTGCCAGCGCCAGCCTCTGTGCATGCTGGCTCGGGCTTGGAAGAAGCCAACGGCTCAGAGATACCCCAGGCCAGGGCAACAGCAGGGTCTGGGGGGGGTTGTACAACCCAGGCTGAGGGTCCCCAATAGGGATCGGTGGCAGTGACCCCATCCCATGTCTCTGTGGCCTGGAAGACTAGAAGCCAGTCCCCATGACCAAGCTGTGTGGGCAGAGCTCTCCACACCTCACTGCAGCCGTCTGCACCCCCATGCCATTTCTCCCCCAATAAAACCCTCATTCACCAGGGGACTGCACCTGCCAGGAAAGTCAGAGCAACTCACTCATGCACCTACGCAGGCCTGAGAGGTCGTCCCAGCCCCACAGTGCTTCACCCCTTCAGGAGTGATCTGTCGGAGGACACGTTTGAACCCCTGGCTCAGGGGTCACTAGGATTGAAGACCTCATTTTTGCTTGCACACTTTCCCCAGCCACCTGCTCACCCTGCACTGCAGCAGGGCCCAGAAAGATTTCCTTGCACCATGGCACCTGGAGCATGTACAACGTACCCCTGCTCGCCTCCACAGCTCCCTGCTCTGCTGTGGCTAACTGGAGCTTTTCCATTAGAGGGCAGAGCAGGATAAATAAAAGCTCTGGGCTGGACACCCAGGAAGGGTACTGAAAGCTTTTTCTATGGAGCAAAGACAACCAGTCACGCTTCGAGAGACAGCCTCCTCGCTGCCGGGTATTTCTGTAACCTGCCCATGCAGTTTTCTGTAGTCACCAGACAGACCCCAGAAGCTCGCTGAACGCAAGAGAGCAGGGGAAGACCCTTTCCAACAAATTTCCCTCAGCAATAGAGGTCTTGGCAGTACACGGCCATCTTTCCCTTGGATCTAGAGGCCATAAGTCCCTTCCCAGCTTGGAAGATAAATGTGCTTCCATGCATATATAACCCTAAAAAGCATTCGTCGGCAGGCCACCCAGTCCAGCCCCCTCCTCTAGGCAGGGTCATTCCTGTCCCAAATAAACAGTTGTTTCACTGCACTTCAGATTCCTATGATGGAGATGCCCTGCTAGGTAATCCATATGGATATTTGACCACCCTTATGGTAAGGTCTTCCTAATGTTCAAGCTAGACGTCCTTTTTACAATCCAAATCTGTTGCTTCTTAGCTTATCCACTGTGACCCCAGAAAAACGTTTCTTTCTCATCGTCCTCTTTCAGGACTGTAGCTCCCAGCATCACTAGGTTCCAGATTTGCAATCTCCACCCATCCTTGGCAAGTAACACGTCATGTCAGCCTAAGGGCAATTTCCTCTAAGCACCTGTCATTCTTTGCTTGGGAGCAATGCAGGCTGCAAAAATGAAACAGCCGAGATAAAAAGGAGCAGCGAGCGATGAGCTGACAGCGATGCATCTCACTCAAGCCCTCCAAGTCTTCAACTATTCAGTCGTTAAAATGAACCCTCCCCAGATCAGGTGACTCTGCTTCATAAAGTTTGCCCTCTTCTGTATGGCATCAGATATCAACTTGCAAATTAATGAGCCCGTCTGGTACTCTTACTCAACGGGTGGATTGCATCTACCCCATATGGGCGTTTGTAGTAGGGTTGCCAACCCTCTAGGACAGCGGTTCTCAAACTTTTATTGTATTGAGGCCCATCTGTAACCATCAATGGCCAGTCCCTGCAAGCCTGTGTGAGGCATAGTGGGCCCCAAGCAGCCCCTCACAGGCTGGATTGCTGCAAGGGAAAAGCTGCGGTTTCCCACATTTTTCTCCTTTAAAGGTGAATCCATTTTTAATGTTTGATCCACTTTTAACATTTGTTCGCAACCCTTTCATATATTCTTGCGACCTACTTTCGGGTTGTGACCCACAGGCTGAGAAACGCTGCTCTAAGATTGCCCTGGAGTCTCCAGGAATTAGATATAAATCTCCAGGAGACTGCTGAGAGTCACCCGGGAGAAAAATGATAGGGCATTCACTAAAATAAATATTAAATATCGAATCCAATTTATACAGCAGTCCAAAGTGTTTTAAAAATGTAACAGTCATGTGCATTTGGCTTTGTGATGTAAAGTCTACGCACCGCAATCCATCACTGACATACGCCGGCAAGCAGGCACGTTTGCATTGCGTGTTGTGGGCACAGTGACTCCAGAAACCTCCCAGAATAGATTCATACAGAATTGGCAACCCTAATTTATAGATTGCAGCTTTTGATTACATGTTGTGGTTTTTGGACACTGCACTCAGATAGGGGGCTCTTCTTATGTCACTTGGTCTAGTGCCCGAGTGTACCGGGAACTCCTCTTACGAGGCTCAGCGCACTGCAAGGAGCAGTGTCGAGCGTGACAACTTCTGGACCATACAGGAGCGCAGTATTCTGCTGGGGCATATAACATTGTTTGCACCAGTTCGCACTAAACTTGTGCGATATAATGAGAAGCTGATGAATCTAGCAGCACAATGTAGAAAAAAAGCAAGGCCGTCATTCACAACGACGGGACCTTTCCAGCTAATGTAAGCAGCTCAAAAAGCAAGTGCAGCACAATTTCTCTCTTTGCTGCAATAGTCGTCGGGTTTGTTATTTTTTAACAGAGTTATGTATCAGCAAAAGCAAGTCCAAAGCTGCACTTGGGAACTAGCAAGCAGCGTGACTATTTAAATAACACAACTAAGACTAATTACACAACGACACGAACCGTGGAACAGGAGATGCAGTTCTCAAAGCCCATTTCACATGGAAAGCATTGACAGCGTGCCATGTTTCTTTTGGGGGAATGACTCAATGGTGAACAACTTGTTAAAGGAGAAAGAACTCAGACAGGACCAGGAAGTGTGATTTAAGATGAGTTTTGAACCCAGTACAAAGGCAGTATTCTTCTCATCACAAAAAAAGCCTCAGAAACTGGACGTCTGCAGAGTTCAACTCATCCTCTCCACCCCATCCTTCCTCCTTTCTCCCCATCCCCAATTTTTTGCAAAGAATCGTGATTCCGATCTCCCTGTAGTTAATGAAAATTTTGCTTTTGATGCCAGCGGAGGAGGATTTGGAAAGGAAAGATAGATGTCTCTTTCTATGTGCACTTGGCAATGTTGGGAGAGTCTCCACTGCCATGATGATGGATGACATGTCCAACTAGAGAGATAAAAGCAGTCACTTTTCAAGCCTAGATCTCCTGGGTCGGGAGAGGGGGAGATCTGGGCTTGGGTTCTGAATTCGAAGCATGCCTTTCTCTCTCAGATGCATTTGTTGGCTTGACTTTCCACTTCCAACTCAATTTGTCAATCCCGGGGCAATGAAAGAAGGCGACGAATAAAGGAACCCAATCCTCATTGTGTCCTCAGTGTTGCGCTGGTCCGGTCCTGCAGGGAGCAAACCAGGAAAGCCAAGGCTGCAACTGAACTCCAACTAGCTTCAGGCATCAAGGACAACAAAAAGTCCTTTTTCAGATATGTGGGGAGCCGGAGGAAAAGCAAGGGCAATGTTGGACCCCTGCTAAACCAGATGGGGCAACTGACAACTGACGCCCAGGAAATAGCCAACCTATTAAATAGGTACTTTGCGTCAGTCTTTCATCAGTCACACGGGACGCCCATGCCTGCTATGGGACAGGGAGATCTGGGTGATGGGGATCCCCTACCCTCCATCAATGCTGACCTCGTGAAGGAACACCTTGAGAAGCTGGATACCTTCAAGTCAGCAGGCCCTGACAACCTGCACCCCAGGGTACTCAAGGAGCTGGCGAGCGTCATAGCCCAGCCCCTGGCACGGGTCTTCGAGAGCTCCTGGCGCTCTGGTGTCGTGCCCAAAGACTGGAAGAAGGCCAATGTGGCGCCGATCTTCAAGAAAGGGAGGAGAGTGGATCCGGCTAACTACAGGCCCATTAGCCTGACTTCTATCCTGGGGAAGATCTTAGAAAAGTTTATTAAGGAGGCCATCCTTGAGGGACTGGCCCAGGCTAACATCCTAAGGGACAGCCAGCACGGGTTTGTTGCGGGTAGGTCTTGTCTGACCAATCTCATTTCCTTCTATGACCAGGTGCCTATCACCTGGACAAGGGACAAGAGATTGATGTCATATATCTTGACTTCAAAAAAGCTTTTGATCTGGTATCCCATGATCACCTCTTGTGGCCTTGGCTCCACCACAATCCGCTGGCTGGGAAACTGGCTCCGTGGTCGGACCCAGAGGGTTGTAATCGATGGCAGTCACTCATCGTGGTGCCCTGTGACCAGTGGGGTCCCTCAAGGCTCTGTCCTTGGACCTGTATTGTTCAACATATTCATTAACAATGTGGACATTGGAGTTAGGAGTGGACTGGCCAAGTTTGCCGATGACACCAAACTTTGGGGCAAAGCATCCCCGCCAGAAGATAGGCGGGTGATCCAGGCTGACCTGGACAAGCTCAGCAAATGGGCGGACGAGAACCTGATGGTGTTTAACACCGAAAAATGCAAGGTTCTCCACCTTGGGAGGAAAAACCTGCAGCACCCTTATAGGCTTAGCAGTGCTACGTTGGTTAGCACTACAGAAGAAAGAGACTTGGGGGTCATCATTGACCACAAGATGGACATGAGCCTGCAATGTGATGCTGTGGCTAGTAAAGCGACCAAAATGCTGGCGTGCATCCAGAGATGCTTCTCGCGCAAATCCCGGGACGTCATTCTCCCCTTGTACTCGGCCTTGGGGAGGCCGCAGCTGGAGTACTGCGTCCAGCTTTGGGCTCCACGATTCAAAAAGGATGTGGAGAAGCTTGAGAGAGTGCAGAGGAGAGCCACGTGCATGATCAGAGGTCAGGAAAACAGATCTTACGATGACAGGCTGACAGCCACGGGACTCTTTAGCCTGGAAAAGCGCAGGCTCAGGGGTGATCTGATGGCCACCTATAAGTTCATCGGGGTGACCACCAGGATCTGGGGGAACGTCTGTTCACCAGAGCGCCCCAACGGATGACGAGGTCGAACGGTCACAAACTCCTGCAAGACCGTTTCAGGCTGGACATAAGGAAGAATTTCTTTCCTGTCCGAGCCCCCAAGGTCTGGAACAGTCTGCCAGCAGAGGTGGTTCAAGCGCCTACATTGAACACCTTCAAGAGTAAATTGGATGCTTATCTTGCTGGGATCCTATGACCCCAGCTGACTTCCTGCCCTTTGGGCAGGGGGCTGGACTCGATGATCTCCCGAGGTCCCTTCCAGCCCTAATGTCTATGAAATCTATGAAACAGGAGTTTGTGGTGATGACTATTGTTTGCTTGTGCAGCGCCAAGGTGCCTCGGGGAGGGGGGAAGCAGATGGTGGGATAGGAATACAATTATTGCTGTTCTCCAAAGAGTGATTTCCATAAGGCCAGCATCTCTGCAGGAAGACGCAGTCAGACGCTCTGCAAAGTCAATTGCCTACAGACAAGGGAGCATTTCTCCAATAACTTATTAAGCAGTCTCTGGTGGGAGACAGGAGCCCTTTTATGGGGATGAGTAACTCTCTCTCGAGCACTAATCTGCAGCTGCCCAGGCTGCTCTCAAGTGCTCACTCGTGGCCAGCACCGTATGGCAGGACACCGGGGCTGACAGACAAGGAGCAGGAGGGAGCAGCCCCACAGAGACCTGGGGGTCAGACAAGGTCTTGATCGTACAACCCACCAGCCTCCCACGGGATGCCCCGTGCCCCCACCCCTTCCCCAGCTCCACTGCCTAGATCAGTGGCTCTCCATCTTTTCAGACCCAAGGCACCCCTCGGAAAATGCCAGCTGGTGGTTTTCTCCTTGATCACTGACTACGGAAAAACACAAGAGCAATCTCTCTGCTGCAAAGACTCAGAAAGGCCACAACAGGTCCCCATGCTTTGAACACTCGGCATTCCTATTTGACAACTCTGGGTTTATCTCATGAATTGCATTTACACACTTAACGGCACTAGCCCCGTTTGGCACCCCGTGGCACCCTTAAAAGGACCTCAAGGCACCCTGGTCAAGTCGCTGGCCTGACTGCCCCCAGGCCTTTTTGGCCTTTCCCATGCCTCCATGCCTAAGCACTCTTCTGTTCTGCAAGCAGCAGCAGGGACATGGACCTTGCACCCTTCAAAGCACAGGCAGAAGAGACCTGTCCTCACCCCAGCTCCAGCAAGCTGCATCCAAAGCCCACTGTGCAGCTCCAGGTGCACCAGTGCAAGTCCCTGCTCTGGCTTCACCGACACCAGTTCAAGCACCCTGGGATCAGTAAGATCTCCAGGAAGCATTCCTCATCTGAGCAGCTTCATCCCACTATGGTGTCTCTGGGGAGAGCAAAGGATAAATCAGTGTCCCACACATCACTACAGCATCTGTCTATGGACCATAGGACGCTGCAGGGGTGTGCAACAGTGGTTTTAAGCTGGGAAGGGAGCTCATCCCTTCTGGACTTCAGTGGCCTTTGACCAAGCCAAATTATTTCCATTTTGGTCATAGTTTCCCATTTTCCTCCTCCTCCTGTTTCTGGGGACCTGATATTCAACCAAGAGTAGGGGTTCCACTCAGAAAGATTTTTTGGGGGTGAGGATTTAGAAACGGTGCTAAGTTTTCAGAGCAGCAACTGGGCATCACCTGCTCTCACCCATCCTGCTACAGAGGAGTTGCCCACAAGGGATGGCGGGACTCCAGGCAGGTAGCAACAGATCCCCCCAATGGCCTTGCTGAGCCGGGGCTCTTAGAGAAGCACCTGTAGTGCAAAGATCACCCTTGGTTTGGGGCCAGGTCAGATCCATCTATTGTCTGCAGGTCCTAGTGTGCAAATCGGACCACAGCCTGTGCAACAAGCTTCCCTTGCTACGGGCGCCCTGACCAAGATGGGGCTACAGGTGGTAGGGAGAGGGGATCAGCTCTTTTCTGGGGATAGTCCTGCAGCTGCTTTTTCTTAACTAGGCTGCTACCAACCCCCTACAAGAGACAGGGTTTCAGCAGCCGATTTTCTTTGTAAAACACTTTGACACATCCTGGAGTTCTCTGGACAGGATCTCTGGGTTGCCAGGCCTCTCAGGGAGAGGTTTTAGACCTTCCTCCTTCACTGTCCTGAGGACAAGAGAGAAATAAAATCCTTCCCAAGCCATAGGACTTTGCGAGCCAGGATTGAAGAGGTAACACGGCACATTGCAAGAACTGGTGACACTGCAGAGCTGCTTGGAGGGCAGAGTCCTCTCCTGGGGTGATTCTGGGGGCGGCTAGTTGGACAATCACCCTGGGGTACCAGACACATGCTCCCTCCCCTCCACTCTCCCCGGCTGCATAGCATCTGGATTGAACCTTCAGAGAAGTGCTGACAAAACACGCAAAGCAAACCTGCCTTAGCGCAGGGCCCCTGCAGCTTGCAAAAAACTGGGCATGGGGCAGCATTTCTTGTTGGCAAGTGCTGGAGAAGCCACCTCACAAGCTGCATAGCAGCAAACGGGACCTGCAGCAGGAAAGCCCCTACAACCAGGGACTGTCTGCAGCAACCCCCAGCACCAGACAGGGCTCCAGCCTGCGCCTGGGCAAGTTCTGCGCTCCTGTTTCTCATGGCAGGTGCTCCTTTCCAGCCCATATATATTCCTGGTGAGCTCTTCCCAGCTTACTCTTTTGCCAGCATTGCCCATTAGCTTTAATAGGAAGGTGGGGTCACAACCACAGGGGAAAGGCAGGGCGCTTTGTTTTTGCTTCGTTTGTCTGAATCCAGTTTTGCACTGCTGAGAGACTGCCCAGCACCGCACCCCCACTGCCACCACCTTGAAAGGGGATGGTTTCCTCTGCTGTGCTCCAAAGAGGGCTTCCCAAGTACAGCTCTGAGAGCACCAGGGCACCCCCCACACGCTTAACCATCCCCTACCCCCCATAGCACAGGGGGCCTCAGCCACCATCACGTACCAGCCACTCCTGGAAACAGCAGCAACGTCCCCGCTCTCCCCAGTTTTATGTGAACTTGTGTGTCACTGAGTGCTCCCCTTGGGGAAGGGAGTCCAAGCTCTACTCCTGCACCTGGTGCTAGTTATCTCCTCCCAGCTTCTCCTCCACTACCAGCAGAGTGATTCCCTCTATTACCCATTGCACCCAGCTGCGCACGATCAGCATTTCTGCCTGAAGTTCTGCATTGGCCTCTGCAGTGCTGACTTACCATGGGTCGCTTTCCAGGACACCTCCATTTTTTCCCTGTTCTGATTTCCTAGAAATGCCTTGGAAAATGCACCCACCCCAATTCACAGAGCCGTGTTGTGGGGTACATAAAGGGGTGCATCCATGTGTGCGTTAGTTGTATGAGCCGTGCAGCAGTTCAGAGTGTGTGAAGGTGGATGAAAGAATAACCGTGCAGTCAGACTGTGTGTGAAGGATGGTGCAGTCTGTGTCTGTGTCTGTGTGTACTGACTGGGTTTGTGGAGCGTGAAGCAATGTGGGAAGTGTGCATCTGAAGTGTGCTGGCTGCATGCTTCACAGGTTTGCCAGCTTCATCGCAATACCAGAAGAGACAGAACTCATCACAAAGCTGGCTGGGAGAATGCAAAGGATTTGGTAGCTGCACTCATTGCTTTTTAAATGCAGGTAAAATGAAGAGTTAAACGCTGAGCAGTGGGCTCCGGCTTTCTGAACATCGCAGAACTCTGTCACTGGCTGCCAGAAAAATCAAAGGCAGGAGGACTTTTTCAAATAATAGACTTATTGTCTTCTCCTAGTAATTTCAAAAGTGCTAATCTAATGACTCATTAGATACAAATAAAAAAGAAATTGAATTGTGTTTGCTTAGTGCTTATTGCCAAAGGATTAGGGGAAGAGCTTTGTTTTTTTTTAATCTAAGGCAAACCAGGGCTTTTAGATGGAATTTTAATAATGAAACACTTGAATCTATGGCCAAATATGTCTATAGCCACACAGATGCAAACAAAGTTACATGTTCTCAGGGCTAAATTGTACATAGATTAAATGCAATAGGAAAGAACACCATTCAGGTGACAATGTTCAAAGTGAGGAGACTAACAATACAGACTTTTTCAGTGCTAAATAAAATCCGAATTATCTCCTGAAAACTGCACCATAATTGATATGCCCAAGAGGGCTCCTTTTCAGGGTGTGCAGGCAGCCTTATTTCTGCCATGCCCTTCAGGATGTTCTTCCCCCAATACCAGACTAAGCCAGTGCCTGCTAGCTGGCCTCTGGAGACAGTGGAGCTCCCACATCCCAGTGCACATGGCTGGGAGGGTCCAAATCTTTTCCAGCTTTGGAGAGAGAGAAGACAAGGGGGGACATGGTGTCAGCTTCTTAGCGGCTGAGCGTGCTTAGGCAAAAAACCTGATCCCCTCGTTACTGTCCCATAGCTAATCAACCAGACAGCCACTCTACCATCTCCCCTTCATCCAATCATCCCAAAGGGCAATCAGCAGACTGAAGACAGTACAAATGGCAGCACTGCCTCCCATGAATGAATCAACGGGCCACCGAGGAGGTGAGGAAGACATCTTTTTATGATGCTGCTGCACTAGGGCCCAAGGAATGATGATGCTCAGCTCCTTATATGCAGGAAGCATCTGTAGGGGGGCAGGGAGGGACCAGGGGCTTGATTCAAAGCCCAAAGAAGTGAATGAGAAGACCCCGGAAAGGTGTGATGTGCCAGACATACTGATGGGCCATGCTGAAAAGAGCTGGAGAGGTGGGAGACACTCAGTGGTTACTCAGACTTAGCTGAGACCTTTCCTTTTCCTTTGGCTGGACAAGGGGAGTGCCGAGGCCTCTGTGCTTCATCCAAGCTCTGTTTGTTTTGTTGGCACCATCACTTTGGGGCTAATCCCTCCTGCCTGCCGCATCCTGTGTGATTGCTGGACTGCACAGTCCCTTGGAAAGAAGCTGCCTGCTCTGTTATGCATCCATCCCGCAGCCGGCACAGCTAGAGTCTTCTGCAACAAACACAATGCCACATCTTTCTGCTCTGGTCTCCCCTGGATTTTGCAGGCAGGACAGCAATGGGGAAAACACAGCAACCACCATGCTCAGACACTTCCATTTCCCTCCCCTGCTCTCAAAGATGGAAAAAGCTGTGATAGAGCAGGGGGAGACAGTAGGGGAAAGGATACAAGGCAGTGACTAGAACAGAGAAGGCAGGCAGGGAATTTCTTGTCTCATCTTGCATATAACATCCAAGGGGACAGTCAGCTAAATGATGCTCTTGGGGGAGAAACTCTGGAGGGATGACCTTCCACCCACAGCAGGGCCACATTCTTCTCTCTGTCTCTCTTTTTTCCCTTCCTGCAAGAGATGATGCTCTGAGACAATCACAGTCACAGAGAAGCAGGGCTGACAGGGACCAGCGGTCACCCGGTCCAACCCCCTGCCTGAGGCAGGATCAGCCCTATCCAAACCCAATCTGCCGGATAAGAGATGGAGGAAGACATGGAATTGCTGAGCTACCTCCACGCTGTTTGCACTTTGCAAGCAGGAATGAAGCCCAGACAGCATCGTTAAAGCATCATCACATCTAAAGTGTTGTTTGAGGTTTGTCTATTTTTTTCCGTGCTAATTTTAAGGCAAAACAAAAACAATCCACTCCAGCTGTAAGACAATGGCCTGCGCTGCTTGATCGATACCAGCTCACTGTGCTGTTATCACCAGGCTCTTAAGTCTGGTTTGTAAAATAGCTCCATTGATCTGGCAGATAATTACTTGTTAATACTGGCGCCCCTGACAAATCGCTTTTCGCACATCATGTTCTACCATGCTTGTATCGCTCTCACATTGTCGAGGGCTGCCGAAATTGCTGCTTTCTGTGTGAAAGCTTAATAGGTGTTTATTATTTCAGGGTGGGGGTGAAGGGGCTGGAATGAGTTTGCGAAGAGGCTTTCATATGTAAACCGTTATTATGGGTATTAAAGTAACACTTAATTTCAACCTTTGAAGTGGTGGATCAATACATGCTCGTCTGTGACATCACGGGGGAACTGCTGCTGCCTGCGCAGGGGTGCTGGATGGTTTAAGGGGTCGGCGATGGGATAAGAAGCTTTAGCTAGGGGCATGTGTAGACGAAACGGGGGCCCTAAATTGAAGTGGTGGGTTTTAAATTTAGGGCTGATTAAACCCCTGTGTCGTGCACACACCCTGTGTCATCAGTCCTTGGGTCAATGTGTAGACTGTTTCACTATCTCAGGGCATCATGCAAAATCAGTGGCTGTCCCCAGAGTCCTCCCACTGTCACTGCTGGAAAGCAGACATAAGAAGGACCTTTTCTTTTTTTCCTTGCAGAGGGAAGAATGGCATGAGAAAACTTTCCAAGCTATTAATGCAAAGCAGGAGCAGTCCCTGCAGTTAAAACCTGGCTGCAGTCTGGTTACTCGTCCAGCAGACAGGCGCAGAGCTCCCCCTTGCTTCACATTGATGGCTAAAGCCCAGTACAATGCGAGTGGAAGTGCAGTACCACACACAGGGTCCCAGCTGCTCATCAGGCTGACTTGCCATTCACCCAGTGCCTCACCTGTTGCAACCACATTTCTGAGTAAGCAGCAGGGCTGTCCTCGTGATATGAGAAGTGGAGCTTTGTTCTAGAAAATCTCAGCACTGGGTAACTTGTGATGCTGAGCCAGAGCTGGACACGGGATACATAGAGACAAATAGGTAGACATATATGTACATGCACTTGCACCATCAGCTACAGCATGAGTCCATGTTATGCAAGCCACTGCCAACTGGATTTGTGTTTCCTGCACTTCTCGTAAGAGCAGATCTGACCAGTGGCATGGGGGTAACAAGCTCTGCCCCTTCTTGCCTGTATCTGGGCTTCCTGGGGACTTTCTCCACAGAGCAGAGATGTAGTTAGCTGTGTTGGCCTGAAGTCAAGCAGAAGCAAGGGTAGATTTGCACCTTATAGACTAACGGAAGTAGATACATATAGCCCAAGCTTTCATGTCACCATCAGAGAAATCTGATGATCAGAGCATCTGATGAAGTGACATTTTTCACATCAAAGTTACAGAAACCTCAAGTCCAACTGCTTCCCACCACTAGGCACATACAAACTTTTATGCCATGGCTGATTCCCCTATAAGGTAGCACCATGTAGCATGATTACCTGCACGTGCTCTTTCAGGCCCATCAGTTTTATAATCATTCCTGAGACAGGATCAATCTGCAGGGCAAAGAGAGAAGGAGAAAAGATATTAGCAAGACCAGCTGTAAGTGCTTACTACTCACACATGATGTCAATCATGCCAATAAAGGTTAGGCAGCACAAATTTCGGTCACTTTGTGTCTGCAGCACTCAAAACGTGACCATGGGGCGGTGTCTTAAGAAAAATTCCCCACTTTACCTCCAAAGGACTTCCAGGCTCCTTGTGTAACTCCACAAAGTGCATCTGTCTGTAGTGATGCACGGAGCATGAATTTAGACATCAAACAGCTGTCGGCCAGCAAGAGTCAGGGACAGAGCATTGAGCACCAGTGCTACCAGGTGTTTTGCTGCTGTGGGTAGACGCCCCATATTTATGAAGTAGGAATATGGGCAGAATTCTCATTTCGGACCTACTAGAACAAGGCATTTCCAAAACAAAATAGCTCCCCCGCACTGTGAAGCTCCCCAAGATGCACGTATCCTTGATCTCCAGAGAGATCCATGGAGGTGGAACTTCCCAGCAAATTATTTTGTTGCAAGATGGAGCTTAAGATTGCCCCTGGACATCCTGCAGAGAGGTACGATGAAAAGGAGAGATGCTTTCTGCAGATCCCCCTCACACACTGGAAGCTAAAAAATATCTTCCTCTTCGTGGTGAAGGGGACATGTTTTTCAAGGAATTCAGGGCTTTCAGAAACTCTGCCGAAGCTGCTTCTGAAGGTCTCATGCATTTATTTGCACATCCTGCTACTTCTAAGAACAGGAAGGAAATCATATTGGCACTCACCTCCCCACGTACAGTCACGACAACTAGACGAAGAAAAACACTAAGTCAGAGGTGTGATTCAGGGCCCGGGAGAACACGTTACAAGAGACAGACCACACAGTGTTAATCAGCTTCAGCAAGTGGGCTGAAGGCTCTTAGCCAGCGTGAGGTGCGATTGCCTAAATCAAGATCTGCTGCACTGAGAAAAGTTATGCAGTTACTTACCGCCCAGCCACCGGGTTCTGACGTGCGCTGTCCACTGCCAGTGTGCACAGGTCTGTGTGTACAAGATCAGCTTCTTTCTGTCAGCAACGTCCTCTGGAGTTACGCCTGCACTCTGTTCGGAGGGGCCGTCTTCTAAGAAACGCGTCCGCTCAGAACTGGGATCACTGCAAAAGCACCCACTAGGCTCCACTGATGCTGGGCCAAAAAGGGACATCAAAGCTCCTTGTCCTCTCTAAACACAAACGTCCCAGGCCCATTCCTTAG
Organism: Crocodylus siamensis; assembly: GCF_052110815.1. NCBI lineage: Eukaryota > Metazoa > Chordata > Crocodylia > Crocodylidae > Crocodylus > Crocodylus siamensis. The sequence goes on from NC_143408.1 coordinate 26,332,125, forward strand.
CAGGCTGCCGTTGGGGCTTCCACGACTGCTTCTGCCCCACTTCCTCTGGCTTCCTTTGCTCTGGACTGTGGGCTGGCACCCCCTGAGAAGCACAGTGCTTCCCACGCTCCAGGCAGGACAGGACTCTCACCTGGCCACCCCAGCCGCCTCTGGCATGGAAGGACTGGAATACTCAGCAAGGGTGAACAACCAGACACAGCTGCCCTTGACCTGGCTGGGCTCCTGGCCCCCTGCCCCTCTAGTAGGCGTTCCCTCCCCTGTCTCTGTCTGGCCCTGTACCCCACCCCTCAGAGAGACACAGACATCGTGCTTGCTGGAAGGAATCACTTTATTAATTGCACGCAGTACAAGGAGGTATGGAGGGTGCTTCTTTGGACACAAGTCACCAGAGAGAGTTTCCAGCATCTGCAGCCAACAAGCACCAAGGCCCTGGGACTCCCTGGGGAGAGGGAGAGCAAGCTTCAGGCCCAGGGGGCTCACAGCAGGTCCCAACACATGCCCCAGGAGACAGCCCCTAGTAGCCCAGGCCCTCTGGCCTTCCCCTCATTCTGCACTTTGGGACCTCTCTGGGGGCTGGATGGCACCTGCACTGCTGGACACAGCACCAAGCCCTGACTGTCAGCCCCCTCCAAGCCCAGTGCACTGCACAGGGGAAGAACCGTCTCTGCTAGTGGGGTTGGACGTACCACCTAAAGCCCCCTCAGGGTGCTCCACTGACTCACACTGCACGAGGACTAGGCACAGAGAGGAGTGGGAGCACACATACTCACGCAGGCACCACCCCACCTGCACAGAGCCACCACACACATGGAGACCAGGCTGCACTAACACACCCGTGAGTACGCAGACACCCAGGTCACTCAGCCATGCTCAGACGTGGGGCAGCTCCCCAGAGCGAGCACCCACCACACTCCCCAGCCAAGTCAGACAGGGAGGTGCCCAGCCATGTCCAGTTCTCAGACAGGGAGGTGCCACGGGGAATGCACAAGGGGAGAAAAAACAGTAAAAAGCAACCACAACACAACTTTTTCCACCCTGCCAGAGGAGCCTGCTAGCTACCCACCCCAGGGCTGCTGCCTGATGGACACCTGGGCACTGACAGTGCTGCACAACAACACCTCACTTCGGGAAATAATACCAGCTGTCCTCTTCCACACCTCTCAGCCACAGCTCCTTCCTTTCCCTTCCCTGTCTTTTCCCTCCTACTGCCTCACTGACTAACTACCCCCAGTCCTCAACACCTCACCACCCAACTCTATGGCCAGAGCAGTGCTGCCCAGGAGCACTTACTGCTGGGACTTCTGGGATGCGAAACAACACACCTTATGCCTGGCATCTAGCTAACTAACTGCTCCACTGATCTGCCTCTATTGCCACCCAGGACACCCAGGAATTGGAAACCCCCCACCATAAGACACCACAAATACACACACCACCCCCTAGACAAGCTACCACATGCCTCCAGTCCTCCCTTTCTTGAGCTCCTATGCCACATGAGGCCACTTATTTTTTCTGCAGCTACTCTGTTGACTTGGCCATCTAGGTAGCTTGCAAGCCTGCTGCCACCGGCAGCAGCCGCAACGCCCCAGATATTCACCCCCACAAATGTCCCCTCTCCTGGTTACCACTGTAGGGACTGTAGACAAGGTGTGGGGACATTTCCCCCAACAGGAGTCCAACAGAGCACAGGACTACCACACACCAGGACTGTCACCCCATGAACCAGGAGGAGACACTTGTTTGCCTCACCCAGACAGAGGGAGGCCTGAGCATGCTATAGTTCCCCTGCCAGGTGACTTGGGGAGGGACATCTCTCCCCACCTGCTGCTCCTCAGGATCAGGGGGCGGAGGGTCAGGGGACTCCAGGCAGGCACCTCCACTCACGACTCCTCAGCCGCACCACTGGGCCAGCCTCCCTGCACACACAGCTCCACTCTCAAGCCCCCCCCAAGCCCCTCTCCCTAAGCACTCCCATGCAGAGGCAGACTCCTCCAGGGCAGAGCAGATGACTGCCAGGCACACACCACAAGCCAGGGAGGAGGCAGAAGGACCTGGCTTGCACACCTGAAAAGGCAAAACATGACTACACACTGCACAGGTGATTTAAGGCCACTCACCCTGGGAGACAGAAAGATCCCACCCTCGACCCCAGCCAGACAAGCCCCTGCCCACTGCACTCACAGCCACCTCTGGTGAAGTTCATTCAGGCACACACAACACTTACAGCCCACTACCTTGCCAGGCTTCCTGCCAACAAACATAGCCACTCCAGAGTGATGCCAGGCACCTGACCACCCGCGCCAAGATGCTCACCACTGCCAGGCCCCGGAGCACGAAGAGTGGGATAGCGAGGGACAACAGGGGGGCCCAATTCTCACTTTCACTGACAAAGCTGCATAGATAGTGAGCCCAGGAGTCAGACACATCACCCTACGGTATGCAGCTCCCCCACCAGCATAGCAAGAAATGCCACCACCCAGCACAGGATGGCAGCATCATCCTGTGCAGCCCCAAAACAGGAGCCTGGAGATAGGGATCTGTCGCTGTCCCTCAGTGGCAATGGTGGGAAGGAGCAGTCAAAAGGAGGGCAGGCAGGAACCCATACTGCTGCAGACCCCTGCCCCACAGGTGCAAAGCTCAGCCCCTAGGACAAGGACCCCCTCGCTGCAGAACAGGCCAATGGATGGAGCAGGAATTGAAAGTCCTGACACACGGTCCCCTTAGGTTGCCTGAGGTCCTGCCTCCTTCCACCGCTCCACGTAGACACGTGTGCCTGGCTGGGTTTCCCCTGCCACCGACCTCCAAGGAGCACCTGTGTACTGCTGAAATTAGGCAGTGCTAGAAAACCAGTTAGGGTCCAGGCTTTGTTCAGAACGGCCAGTTCCCAGGCCTGCAGGACCTGGGCGTGGCGCGGGGCAGGTGCGCTTATCTGATCTTGGCGAGAGCGGCGGCTCTCCTCTCCGTGTTCTGGAACAGGGCTCGGATCAGGCTCTTCACCTCCGCGGGGGAGAACTCCACTGCCAGGGGCCCTTTGCCGTCCGCCCACCTGCAAGGGAGCATGGCCAGCCAGTTACTGTTCAGAACAACCATGCCCACAGCTGTCTTTAGCCCCTGCCTAATCCCTTTTATGCCCCCGATCTATTTCTCCAGGCCTGGAGGCCCCCGAGGATGCCTTTCATCTAGGCTGCCCACCTCTGAGGGTGCTTCTGGCCTGCGTGCCCCTCTCCCAGCCAGGAACACCAGGCTCCATGCATTTACTGCTCCTGCAAGGATAAGGAACCAGCAGCAGCCACAGGAGCTCTAAGTGTTGCAAACAAGCAGGAGGTTAGAGGCATGCATCAGCATGACGCATGTGCCTTGACTCCATAATTTCCGTGGTCAGTTCCAGAGCTGGCAGCCATGAGCCAGGCCCCACTCTCCCCGCTACTCTTGCACAACAGAGCTCAAGGCTGCTATGCCAGCTTTTCCAGAGGGTCCAGGACAGTTCCTGTCCACCTCTGGGCTGCAGAGCTGGCTGGGGCGGCTCAGATGGGACTAGAGGGTCACATTTCATACTCCTTCCCATCTCCACCAGATATGAGCACTCTTTGCAAGGTGCCACTTGCAGACACAGGCAGGCCCCCTGAGGGAAACCACCTCCAGACTGGTCAGAGCCAGCCCCTCCCACAAAGCACAGGGCTATATTGGGGGGCCTCAGCAAAAAAACTGCTGGGCTTCACTTCAGTCTCACAGACAAGTCACAAATCACATGCCACCATCTCTTGGCTGGGCCCTTAGGGTGGGTGCTTCCACTCCTGCCACCAGCCAACACCTCTGGACAATGCCCGTCCTTCATCAAAAACTGCATGCGGCACATGAAGTCCAGATAACAAGGATGGAGGCTGGATGCAGGACCTATGCCTGCATTTTCCATTCCATTACCACCAGTCCCACTCTTCCACGCCCTAGATACAGACCCCTACCCCGGCCATGAACTCTCTACTACCTGTGCCACCCCAAGGGGACTCCTCCCGTATGACAGAATAGCTACTTACTGATCTACAATCTCCTGGAGATTGGCCTGCAGGATCAGCATCAGCTGCTTGAATGTCATCCAACGGTGCACATAGACAGGCACCTCCTCCTGGTACTTCCGATTCTCACTCTCATTGGGGAGTGGGGCAAACACCCGTGGCCCCTCCTCTGCCATGGTCCTGCACAGGGAGTGCAGCCGGTCTGCATCCTCTGCTGAGATGTCCTGAAGGCACGAGGAGAGAGACGGGGAGTGCTTATGTGCTCCCGCCTGTGCAGTGGCGGCACAGGCAGAAGAAGGGGCTTTGGGATCAGGCTGCATGGCCCAACCCCTCTCCCTGTGAATGGGCTCCTGCACACAAGACATGTGACAGGCCCTATTCTTTGCAGGGAGGTGTTAAGTGCACAGCTCAGAGCTGTAAGACATGCAGCAGCACATCATAATCCTTTGCTACAAACAGGGATTTCCTTTCCATCTATTCTTATGCATGCTGTCCTTGCATCACCTCCTGTGATGGACACCCAACCCTGGGACCCCAGAGGCAGAGGGCACTGCCACCAGACAAGTCGCACGCCTTAGCTGCATGCCTCTCAGCAACCAGCATCTACATAGGATGCAGGCAGATCTGTTGATAATGCACAGGGAAAAGTGGAGCGCTTGGACTCCAGGAAGGCCACCACAGCAGCACTGTTGCACAGTGTCTACAGTAGAGCAGCCTTACTTTATTGCAGGGGGGAATCCTTGAACAAAATGCCAGGGGACTGTCTGTCAGTGACATTGTCAGCTCCCTCACTGTAGCCCAGCATGGGCATTGCAGATTTGCCTGGGTCTTGAAGGAACTCTCACCACCATGCCCCTTTCACCAAGGCCCTGGGGCTACTCCCTGCTCCTAAACAAGGAGCCTACCAGGCAGCCTAGTAGGTTTTAGTGTCTCCTTGGGCCAGCACACAACTCACCTGAGCAGACACCTGGCACCTAGGAGCCACTCTACACAGCTACCTCCCTTAGTCCAACTTGCCCTGGCACCCACATTATATCCCGACACTGCTGAAATCTGTGCCACAGGTACCCAGATTAAATACAAGACTCCATGTGGTCAGGTCTCTTTCACTCTTCCAGAATTACACTGCACTCTGTCTAACCATCTGCGGCAATGGACTGCACTGGCCCTTTGGGAACAGGCTTAGGACTGTCAGAGGCAGTCGCTTTTAGATTCACACTTCGGTACAGCTGCATGGCAGGGGATGGGTCAGGTTGAGTCACTTGCAAGGGGTAGTGCCATTCCCCCAGCAATCAGACCTCAGGGTACTGCCTCCTGATCTCTGCTGCAGGTACCACCATCTCCATGTCAAAGCCACACTGTCCTCACCCTTTACTATGTCCCCAGGGAACTGGGTACCCCATCCAAAAGCATGGAACATCTCCTCTGGTGTGATCACCAGGCATCTTGCCCTTCCCTTCCATGGATTCAGGATTTCCTCCTCTCTGCAGGCTCAATGGGGCCCACGTTACAGACACCCAGATCACTCATATCACATTATACCTACTCATTACTTCCTTGGCAGACAACAGCACCTGAATCCTGACAGTTCATCTGCACAGTGACCACATATTCCAGGAGTTACATTTACACTTACGCGTTAGCCCTGGCATGCCCCACACCCGCCCTCGGTTCTTACCTCTAAGGCTGTGACTCGACTGATGATCTCCACGAGGGCTGTGTTCAGCAACGTCCCCATAGCTTTGCAGTACACAGTCGCTGGCAGCACATCCTGCCAGACTTTGCCCAGTCTCCTCAGCTGGTGCAACACCTGGGGATGGATGGGCCCCAGTTAGCCACAATTGCTGGTGCAGGCACCTGTGACTTCAGAGTGGCTCCTGTTACTAGAGTGACGTATCACACTTATCTCTGCGGCTAGTCACAATGCATTACTGCTCCCCTCAAAAATCTTAGGGTCACCACAAGACACCCAGTTTCCATTTTTGTCATTTGTGGGTATGACTTCACATTACAGCTGCCTTTCCCTTGGAAGTCAGTGGAAACAACACTGCCCCCATTCTATGTTCCACACAGACCACACAGCACCACCAAAGGATAGCAAGCAAAGGCTCTTGTCTCTCCTTGGCTAAACTTGACTTCCCTGCCTTGCATCAGTGCTGCAGTCTCATGACCCCTTTTTCACAGGGGACAACTGGCCTTTTGGTTAGGACCTGGGAAACCTGCCTCCTGGCACTGCTCACCTGCCTTATGGCTTTGTTGGCTGCAGCATAGTTTTCCTCATCATCCACATTGGAAAAATTCCTTGCGCTGGACAATCTCTCCAGGAGCTCCCCCTTCTGGGCACGCATCTGGGCCAGAAAGCACTCAATCCCTGGCGTGACAGGTGAGGGCAGAAGGAAACAATTATTTGCATGGGCAAAGACAAAGTCATCTCAGTCACCCCACCTGTACCTAGCATGTAAGAGCTCTCACAGCTCTGCTTCCCACAGTGCCAACAAATGACAAGGGGGCTAGACAGCAGCCTTACCACTGAGCGAGAGAGCTCTTAATCTTATTTGCACACTTCCCCATGTTCCAGTTCTTTAACTTCTGCCCAGACCCTAGAGCACCTGTTGTCCACCTTTCTGCAGGCAATGAACCCTTCTGCAGCACTTCTGCCACAGAACCCCCACCCCTATTCCTTACACTGCCACAGACTAGGTAACCTAGCATGGCCAGACATGTGTAGTGCGCCCTACTCTGCTGCTACCTCATGCTTTGGCTGGGACCCTAGTGACTTCTCACAGCACACCAAGGAGGTGCTGAATGCAGCTGGAACAGAGCTGAGCTACAGAACCATTTGTGGACTATAAGACAGGCCTCCAACATGCCCATGTAACTAAATCTCTGCCCAGGGAGTTGTCCCTGACACTGGGTGCTCCTACACACACGGTACAGCTGGAGAGCGCTGAGGACGGCTTCGTGCTTTCATGTCAACTTTTCAGGAGCCCTTCTGGTCAGTTAGAAGGGAGGCTGTGTATATAAAGCCACAGTGGCCCTGTGCCACTACAGGAAGGGCCCGGCCACTTCTGACGCTGGGTTTGGGTAGCCTTGCGGGTTATCCCCTAAGGCTACTCAAAGCCAGCACTCTGGGACAAGACTGTCTGTCTTGGCAGATGCAGAGATGGAAAGCTGCTGTAGACTGACATCACACTATAGAGGAACGCGTGTGCCCACTTGCTGTGCTCCCCTTAAAACATGACGCCATGAAGTAGTGATCAAGCTCACGATGATTGCGATGCCATTCTTCACCCTTGATTAAGTCTCACAAGCCCTCGGAAACCCCAACCCACCAATCCTGGGGTCTCATTGTGCCCAAGTGACTTCTCAGGCCTTCTCCATTTTCAAATGGCTGCTCCAATTACTGGCTGACAGAAAATGACAAAGGGCTTGGGAATAACTGCCAGGACAAGATGTACTTGGGTCAGCTGAAAGACTGCAATATTAGATGTGACATTACCGAGCCGCCGAAAACCAGGAACCAAATCCACAAATGTTGCCGCTCCATCGCACAGCATGCTGGTAAGGCGATATCGGAACTGGTGGCCCAGTGTCAGCAGGTGGTGAGCAATGTACATGCAATTGTTGTGGTGAATGGCAGCGAGCTGCGGCAGCTTCTGCAGGTTTTCTCTACCCGCGGGAGAAGGAAGAGAAACAAAGACCCATTAATTCTGTGCTAAGCCTAACCCTGACACTTCTGCACCCTCACCCTGGGCCAGATCCAGAAACAGAGGTGAGAGAGACATTTCAGTTTAGCCTGCAAGCAGGCCCAGGGCAGGCAGAGGAGAAACCTTCCCAGACAGGTCATACCAGGTAAGCAGGGCCCAGCTTCCTGAAACTCAGTTCTGGTTTTGTCCCTACTAATACTCCTTCCTGTAAGCAGAAACCAGGACCACACACCAGGAAACAGTCTCGTTGCCAGGCAAGAGCTGAAGGGTTACATGGCCTGAACCAAGGCCTGGAACTGGCTGAAAACCAGGTTGTTACCTCTACTATAATGAGCTAGATGCACAAAGTGTGCACAGCCATTCTACACCCCAGCAGGGACCCTGCTATTCAATGCCTGGCCAAAGCAGACTACTGTTCGTGTTGCAGAAATCCACTGTGCAAGCCTCATCTGTGGCTGGACCCCATTTGGACAAGATTTCCTACTGGGCTTCGTGATGCTTTTGTGACATTTGTAAAATATGCTGTGTACCAACAGAGCAGGCCACCAGGGTCCTACTCAGCTTCTCCTTGTTACAGGAATACACAGCCAGCTCCCTGTTCTGGGGTGCCAGACACTCAGACTCTCTTAGCAAATATTCTGCAGCAGCAAGGACCCTTTTCAAGAAACAGCACAAGCCTCCACCTGTCCAGCCACAAACCCATCAGACAAATGCCAAAACAGGTGCAACCATTATAAAAGGCCCGGCTTCCTTTTTAACGCAGGCATTTGGAGAGCATGGCACAAGCACCACTTACTTGTGGTAGGTTGGCACGACATCGTAGAACAGCTGGAAGATGTTTCGCACTGCGTAGAAGAGCTGTATACAACTGCAAAGGGAAAGAAAGGCTCCTGTTCAGCTTGCAGCTGGAAGTAACAGGGCATCTAGCTGGTCTTTACAGAGGTGCTAGGACTATGAAGCTGCAAATAACCCACAGAGCCCTGGGGGGGGGGTGTGGAGAGTGGGGTGGCTCTTATGTGCCTAGGTCAGTGAAGCACGTTCCATCAAGCATCCCAGCTGGCCTGCTGGTTGACAGCGCTAGATACCCCGTCCACAGCACCTTGCTTTTGGCTGCACTGCTTTTGGTTCATGTGACAACAGCAAGATGTTCACAAGAGCACTGCTGCAGCATAGTGCACTTACGGCCTCATCTCATATAAAAGGTAGGATTTGGATACAGGGTGTACAGACTGGTGCAGCTACCACATCTCCCTGCACTGCTACCTGGTCACCTAGCTGTACCAACAGTTTCCAGAGGCACTGCCGAGGGAGGCACATTCACTGTCTACAGCGTCTCAGCAGTAACCAGCACAGCTACATCTGCTGCCTACATCTCCTTCGTGGATGCACGTGGCACAAGCTGTAGCCACAGCAGCAGGCTTGGCTCACACTGGGTGCACGCTGGTCCTCCCCACCCCCTTTACTGTAACTGAACAATTATCTACCACCACACTCCGCAGAGTCAGGATGGTACTGAAGAGACAGGGACCAGCACAAGGCATAGACGCTGGCATTTACGAGTTGCACCTGAACTACAGTAGAACCCAGGAATCCTGCTTGCAGACTCACAGGCATCAGTTGCTGCCACCTGAGCACAGGCTCCTGGATGACAGCTCGGCAAGCACACGTGGCCTGGTAGTCACCACCAGGGCAAAGCTGTAGTCACAGACCTCTGGGCGGGTGACATGAGGCATATTGTTGAAGGTCAAACCCAGGGCTGTGCCAATGGGGAAGGGCGAATAATGCCCCAATCTTTTATTTACCGCGCCCACAACATGTATCCACCATCACCAGGCAACATATGTTGCCTCCAGGGTATAAGCTCCCTCCAGGCCTGCACGCTAATGCCCAGCCTCTTTCACACATCTGCCTCTTGCTCTTACCCAGCTCAGTCATATCTACCCAAGAACAACAAACACCATTCCCTGCCCTTCACACGCACAAAGGAGGAGTTGGCAGAATTGATTCTGTAAGTCACAATGTCAACAGACAGAAACACCTGAGCAGCCTTACAAAGGCTCCCCACAAAGCCATGTCACCCAGAGGGCAGGCAGCCAGTACTATGGGCACTCCTGGGTGCTCGGCAGCTGTGCCTGGAGGAGCCCTGTCAGACAGAGGCGTACTCTGGCCCTACAGACCAATGTCAGGAATAGACTATTAAAAAGCCTCTGGCACTGAGGAGTGGGAATTTTCCCCAATTAACACACACGAATGCACCTGCAACTTAAACCCCATTTGTCTGGCACCCAGTACATAGGAAACCCTCCCTCTCCAAAGGGGATGGTGGTCTCCAGCACGGGTAAGTTATAGAACTCGGTATGGCTGTCCCCTTGCAATATTCACATTGGGTCTCTGAAATGCACTGCTGCTTGGTATCCTTGGCCAGGTGTTAGGTACCAACACTGCATAACAGCAGGCAGGCCACACAAGACATGCCTGGCACCGATACCAGTGAACCGGTGCCTTTTCAATCCACAAGAGGTGCAGTTTTTGATACGTCAATAGCTACTCCAGTAAAAACCATGTGAGGAGACCTACTGCTTTCACTTTGGCCAGTTCAAGGAGATTGCAACTACAAATCAGCTGCGAACTGCTGCTATCCTCTGTGACTGACCACCCTACCTACCATGTGGTAAAAGTCCCCCCAGTGCTCCTGCAGCCACTCCTACAGTACTAGCATGTAGGATATACCTGGGGGGTTCAGCCTGTGGCTGGACACCTAGCAGCTCTCCTTTATGACTTTATCTCCATTCCCAAAACAACATTTTCCATCGTTTCAAATGCTTCCTATCTCACAACAGATCTCTTGTATGGTCCTCTGCACTGGGGTATCCCAGGGTCCAGTGCTCCCCCTAGCCCCTAGGTCTTACCACTGATCTGTGCTGGCTGTCGCTTCTGACAGCGTCTGATAAGCCAGCTCCATTAGTCTCTCCACTGACACACTGATGCGGCAGGCAGGCAGAGAGAACGTGTGCTGGCTCAGCTTGGTCTCATTTTCTAAGTTCACCATCTCGTTGCGCAGAGTTTTGGAGGCTTTTTGCATTTTCACATGATCCCCCGCCATGGGGTCAGGCAGTTCTGGCAATGCTACTGAAGACTCGGGTGTTATCTAAGGGAAAACGAGAGACACGTCATGCCCTGGAGCCTGCAACACGGGGACAGCACAAGGCGGATACGTAATGGACCACATAGTCCCTGCACGTGCTCCAGGCTGCAAACTCTGTGCGACTATATGCAAACTCCAGTGCTGGGCTCAGAAAACTAAATAACACTCAAAGTGGAAGAAGCAACACCTAGTAGGCAATGCTCTCTTCCATTTTCTTTCTGTTGCCACATGCACCCGACTGTTAGCCATCTCACACAGGGAAAACTTTCACACTTTTCATCCACTGCTTGTCAGCCCCTCATGCACCGGAGAGTTGCCTAAAGCTTCAGGACAAAGCTTCGCCTTGCAAAGTCTCCCCAGATAAAGAAAGGAGATCTAGCCTCCTTGAAACAATCTGCCCTTCCACGGCAACCAGTGTTCTTACAGATAAGTGAAATGGTATAATACAACAGCCAGCACCTTAACAGTGTTGTGGATTTCTGAGGTCATGAGGTCCCTGGCCGCCACTATCACGTCCTGGCACTTCTTGTTCGCAAAGTGGGCATTGACGTTCCGGGCGTATTTCAGCAAGTCTGTGGCGTCTCCTTTTAGAAAGCACATGCTCTTCAGGGCCTTTTCAAATTCCTCCGTGGATTTAATCACCTGCGAAGGAAGTGGCATACATCGGCAGCCTATGTTAATGTACAAAGCTATCGTACACTGATCAGCAGGGTCAGAGGTCAGGCTCTGGCTCTGAAACCCACACTCAGAGCTCTCACAGAAAAACTCTGAGTTTTGTGCTGAAGGCACTCGACCCTTTGGTATGCCATCCCAACATCCTCCTTATATGCCATGCACATCTATTGAGAAGGAAGGTACAACTCCTGGCTGAACAGCAGGAGGAGGCACCACAGGGCAGCTGGGGAGAGGAAGCAGCAGCAACGCAGGAGGAGCAGTGTTGATGGTTTGGCAACGTTCATCACTCTCCTGGCATCACAGCACAGCATGGAGCTGTCCAGTGCCTCCAGCACCCACGTATCCTCAAAACAGTGACTATGAGTCAGATACGCTGCCACAATTAATCTGCTAATGCCCTTGTTGTGAGCAGCTTCTTGACAAAAGCATGCTCAGCCTGGCTTCATCTGTGCTCAGGGACTCACTATTGCTCTCTGCACACAGCTAATTTTTGTGCCGGGGCACAGGAAAGGACACAACTTTAAGTAAAAACACTGGGTTATCAGCACAGCAGGGCAATGCACCACTGTGCAACCTCAAAGCCTCCTAGTGCAGCAGGGGACAGAGAGGATGAGAGCCAAGCCAGTTGCAATGACCACTGAGGCTGCCTTTCCTGACTTGGCACTACAGGAATTCTGAGGGCTGCATCCTACCTCCACATACTGCTCCAGTTTGTTGCTGTTTGTGGGAATCGAATATACCAGGCAGTCCTGGATGAGGCAGTCCGACAGCTCTTCCCAGATGATGTCACCTAGCACCTGTGCTAACACAGTGCGGCCATCCTTCTCACCTTCCACGCACTCATCCACAGGCATGTCTAGATCCAAGAGAAAGTAAATACATTTTCACCCGCCCTGTAGGACAGACCCTTCTGCAGTGCAATGAACTGGGAAAAGAAGCCGGTGCTGGTGCCACCTGCCATTTTTCACATCTGGGCCTGTGCTTGGTTTATCAAACTCCCTGTCACCAACAGATTTTGTGTAAAAGTGACCCTGTTTTGCTGGTGCATCTGCTGCACGAACGGCTTAGCCATGCTGGCACTAGTTAGTTGTATCTCAAAGCTGCACAGCTTATAGCAGGGGTGCCCACCCTGCAGTGAGACTGCCACGGGAGTACAGAGGTGGGAACAGACAGCACCTCTGTACTCCCGCAAAGCAGCATCTCGGGCAGGATAAGGGGATCAGAGTGGCTGTCAGGGAAGGTGCAGTGCCAACTTGAGGCATGCCAGCAAAAGGTTGGGGCCCCCTGGGTTAGAACAGGCTTCCAGCTCTGACAATCACATCCTGACATTTTACATGACAGTCCTGCCTTGGCTATACTGGTCAAACAAGAAAAACTGACCACAGAGGAGCATTCATTCTTAGAGTCTTTCAGCAGTAATCATATTTGAATTACTGTTTTACGCTTCTCCTTAGTGTTCCGAGTCATGGCACAAGCTGTCATTCTGGCCCTGTTTCCTCACGTCAGTGTCCCGGCTACTTTCCTCAAAGTCCATGACCCTAACACCACAATTTTCATAGACAGTCTCTTGTTTCCCATCTTCCTAGCCTTCCCCATCTGCCACACAGACTCAAAGAACAGAGGAGGCAAAGCTGCTTGTAGGCCCAGTTTTGTGCGACCCAAGGGCCTGGAAAACTTAGGGGGTCTCAACACAGGGGGAGCAACGTTTAGCTATGTGGCATCAATGCTGCCCTGAGCATTGCCACGCAGCTGCAAAGCAACCCTACAGCTCCCTGGGCAGGGCGCTGCTGCTCCAGTATTACAGGCACTCCTACACAAGACAGGCACTGCTGTGAACCATGGCTGGCTATTCTGAGGCCTCCGCTCCAGGCAGATGAGCCCGTTGTGGTGAGTGGAATCTCATGCTAACCCGCAGAGGGCAGACTACCTACTCAGCAGCTGTGTGTGGAGGACTTCGAGAACCAGCCTGATCTTGTCAAACACCTCTACTGGAGACGACGGCTCTGAATTAGGCTCTATAGTCTCAAACCGCAAGACGACCGCCTCAGGCTGCTCCGTGACTGAGGGCTGAAGGGATGGGTGAGAAATCAGTGGCTTGAGGATGCACTTCAGCAATAACTGGCCTGGGAAAGGAAGAGAAAGACCGCCTTAGGCATCAGCACTCTGTCTGACAAGCTTCTCGCTCGTGCAGGGATTAGCTATGATGGGCATCTCGCTCGCAAGATCGCGCTACAGGAAGATAGGGAGCCTTCCCTTGGGGCTACCATAATAACAGGGAGAGCTTGCACAGCAGCAGGCTTGGTTTGGCTTTGATGTGCTTCGTGCAAATAAACGTACTTGGGACCTCAGGCAATGAGGTGTTTCTAACAATCACATTATAACTAATTTACAAAATCAGCCTGGTGCTGGTACCTCAGCACCTGTCAGTGCTCGTCAACTGCTTTACTAGCACCTGTTATTGTAAGCCCCTGAGGCCACACGGAACCAGCAACAGTCTCAGTTCACGTAGATGAGGGGGCTACACCTGGAGGGGAGCTTTGCAGACCCAACCTAAGCAACCCATCAGGCTGCATAACCACTGGTCAGCACTGAACAACCTAACACTTTGATGGGGGGAAAAATACTTGTGGGAAAAGCCCCATTGTCAGAGAGATGTAAGGGGAGAACTTTAGCAGTCACGTTCAAGAGTGCTCCAATAGCAGAGGAGGACAGACAGCCTGCCAACACAGAAGCTAACATAGGCACATTTTCTGGACAGGTCGCATAGATAAAAGGGTATGACAGAAGGGAGTACCAGCCATTAGAAAACTTCAGGTATCTTGGTTCTGAGACATGCTACAGCTGGCCTGAGGGTCTTCTCTACTCGGGAACCTGCCCGCAGACAGAACCTCAAGGTGGGGAAAGCCAGCGAGGCAGGGAACCTGGGTGTGAGACAAGGGCCTGCTGGGTCCAGGGTCCAGGAGACCAACACCATGCCCAGAGAAGGGGAGGTAGTGGCTGGTTTTGCTCGCCTGGCAAGAAAACTGCTGGATTGTGTGACTGACCGGCCAGGCCAGCAACTGTACGCCTTCTTCCTCACCTTGTCCCTTTTGAGCCCCACTCCAACAGCATCTTGGAACAAACCCATACCCCACGAGCTGCCATCAGCTCCATTCCCACCAAAGCACCTTCCAACAGCTCACACAAGTATGTGACTTACCAAACAATTTAATCTTGGTGTGCAATTCTCCTAGGATGGCAAAAGCCTGGAGCACAGAAGCGACAGGTGAATCAGCAATTTCCTCCTCCTTCAGCAGCTTTGTGCACAAGTGCAGCTCTGTCTGCCTTGCTGACTCCAGAGTGATGAGCTCTAAAGAGAAAGAGCAGAACCACAATGGTTACAAGCACTAGGTTAAGACTCCAAAAAAGCCCAGGAGCTCTACTGGAGGCTGGGGTGATACCTTACCTGCCCACTTTCCACCTCCCCTTCTCCATGACCTCTGCATCTGAATTAAGAGTTTGATGCTACCGATCTCCAGGGCACCTGGCTCCCACCTCTGGCACAGTACCTTGTTGCATGCTGTTTGTGCTATTTTTTTATTGCAATTCTCAAGCAAAGGTTTCTCATTTCAAGTGCTGGGACACCTAGCCCCTTCCTGACCATCCTCTCCCTCCCTAAGATAACTCCAACAAGGTCAGGAGCTTGTTTTGATAAAAGCTAACAAGCACACTAACCTGAAAATGCCCTACTGTCTTAGGCATCTAAAGAGCCCTGCCAAAATTCCAGCTATAGGTACAAAAGGATCATTACTGTGCTCATTATTACCACAAACATCAGTGGATCTTATGCCCAGGCTGGCAAGCTTCTGCGATGAATTTGCAAGGCTAACTAACTTACAACTGTTTGGACTTTGGGATGTTTAATGAGCTACAGCTAGGTACAAGTTATAAAACCAAGGTGAATGACAGGCCTCCCAGAAGGGTGCAGCTCCTTCAGGAGAGTACATCCAGAACTAAGAGAGTACATCAAGGACTCGGTGAGCAACTGTTCACCAGGGCACCTGGGGGGAAAACCAGGAGTAATGGCAACAAACTCCTGGAAGACTGATTCAGGCTCAACATTAGGAAAAACTTCTTCACAGTCAGGGTGTCCAGACTGTGGAATAAGCTCCCTCCAGAGGTGGTGCAATCACCTACGCTGGAAATCTTTGAAAAAAGACTAGACAGTCACATTCTGGGGTTACCTAACCCCCCAGTTATCTTTCCTGCCTGGTGCAGGGGGCTGGACTTGATAATTTTCCGAGGTCCCTTCTGGCCTTACAATCGATGAATCTCCATTCAGGCGAGCTCTGCCTCAAATGACTGAACTGAAAACAACTCTGTCATCCTGCCCAGCCAAGGCTTGATCTGCACAGAGGCGTATGATTGCATACCTGCAAAGGGACTTGCTTCATGATGTATTCTAGAAGCAATAACAGCCCATGTACTAACAAATTGGTACCCTGACAGCCATGGTTCCAGCTACCAGTAGTTTTGCAAAATGACCCATGCTGTCATCTGACAACCTAATTCCAAACTTTACCTTAAATAAGTTGGCAGAAAATTATCCTCCCCACGTTATTCACAGCCCTAATTGTAGAGTTTCGTTCCAAACAACGCTTCATTACTCTACCGCTGTCTGACAGCCCTAGAATGGGAGTGTCCCAATGAACATGAGGAAGCCGGGTGTAACCAGCAGAACAAGTCTGTGCCAGCTGAGTTTTTTCACACTGACCTAACATTTCAGAGACCAATCTCAACTGAGAGCCTGCATCACTTTCCCAAACCCTTCAATCTGACACTGCCCCAGGTGGTTCTGAGGTACGTCTGAACCACAACCCTGTCACAGAAGACATGGGGAAAACGACAGCATCAAAACTCGGAAAGGAAATAGTGGGAAGTGCCCTGGTCTTTTTGGTGTCATTCCCTGGTCTATTTCTGAATGGACCAAAATAAACCTTTAAAGTAAAATTTAAAAGCTGCTGCATGCTTCAAACTGCCTGCAAAACACCGAAGATGCTTCCACGCAGAGCAAAATTCTACATAAGCTGCCTCTGGTGCGCCTGTTCAATTACATGTGCCGTCGGGGCAGGAGGAGCTACCTAAAGCCATGCAACTCAGCATCTTCACTAGCTTCTTTGGACTCGGTTTTCTCGCCAGGCACACTTGACCACCAAAACAAATCCAAATGATCAACACCTTTTGAAGGAGGAAGCTTCCACACCACCATTTTCTGCCATTCCTCTCCCAGCTGATAGAGCATGTTCTGGGTCTGCACCGTGAGCTCCATGCCTAGCGCTTTCAGGATCTTCAGCTCAAAGCCTTTGCGAGATTCCAGCAGCTTTAGGCTACTCCGTGCCTATCAGGAAAATGGAGATAGCTATGTACATAGAGAGGGGAACAAGGCAATGTGCTCGCTCCAATGGCATGTAAGCTTTTGACAATAAGAATCATTGGGTATTTACTGAAAACATTCACCAGCAAGTTCATTCTGCACACTTGGGAGGCATATTACCTTTTCCAACTGTTGAGCTGCAACAACATACTTCTTTTCCTGCAGCGCAGCATTATAGTCTTTAATAGCAGTATCAAACTGTAGGAATGAGATGTCATTGAACACAAATAAGTATCTGTCCTCAAATCATAGCTCACTTCTGAAAACAGCCCGATTAGACAGAAAATCTGCAGTCGTTTAAGGGCAACAGACAAAGAAATCAGAGCAGGGAAACAAAAGGTAAAGACAAATGCCTGGCTCTGAAGCTATCCCCTTCTTACCTCTTGAAGCTTTTTCAGCACACTCAGAATCAGTGTGTTGCGCTCCAACTGCTGCTTCAATTCACTGAATTCTGCAATGGCAACGTTCAGATCTCGCTGGACCTACAACAGCAGCACAGATGGGAGGCCTACATGAGTCCCACTACGTTCACCAAATGTTAGGATGGCATTTCTCTAAAAGCGACACCGACACAAAAACATCAAGTCCCTGGGTTAAATCTGAGCTGCATACAATTGAAAGAGCAAATTGCACCATATGGATCAGTCCATCTTATGCTCCAGAAAAGTCTAATACTATTTTTTCCCAACATTATTTTCAACACTTATACACACACACACCCTTGTACCTTAATGTGCCATGACCAGAGACCCTGGTTTTCTCTGATTTAAAAAAATCCCCAATTTTCAGTTTAAAAAAAATTATCCCACATCCACATTTTTCCAAAATAAAAATGCAACGCCACTACATGCAACGCCAGTGCTCGACCACCTGGGCGACAGCGATCATCGCCTGCTGGGATTCACCATCCAGCGCAGGGTGGCAAAGGCCTGCAGTAAGGCAGCAGCCCTAGATTTTAGGAGGGCGGACTTCAATGAGCTAAGGAGGATAGTTGGGGAAGCGCTGAGGTCCCGGGGGGGAGGGGAGCCAGGTGTTCAAGCAGAGTGGTCGCTCCTTAAGGAGACGATCCTCCAAGCCCAAAGGAAGGTAATCCCAACGAGGATCAAAGGGAGCAGGAGAGCACACAAGCCTCTGTGGCTCACCAAAAGCATCTGGGAATGTCTCCTTGCTAAAAAGGAGGCTTATACCCGGTGGAAAGAAGGGGTCACCACCAGGGAGGGCTATTCTGTAGTTGCTCGGGGATGTAGGGGGCCAGTTAGGAAGGCCAAGGCAGAGATGGAACTGGGACTGGCTTCCCAGATTAAGGACAATAAGAAGTCTTTTTTTAAATACGTAGGGGGTAAAAAGAAGGTCCTGGGTAATGTGGGGCCCTTGCAGGACGCGTTGGGAAACTTGGTCGTCACACCAGACGGCAAAGCTAACATGTTTAAAGATTTCTTTGCCTCCGTCTTCCTAAGTAGGGACCAGAACAGCCACCTCCCTGCTGGGCCCCCCTCAGGCCCTGGGGGAGGCACACCTGGGCCACGGGTTAGCGAGGATTTAGTTAGGGAGCTTCTGGAGGGGCTGGACGTATTCAAGTCAGCCGGTCCGGACGATCTCCACCCTAGAGTTCTAAAGGAACTGGCCGAGGTCATTGCAGGACCCCTGGCGCGGCTTTACGAGCACTCGTGGTGCTCTGGTGAGGTACCGGAGGACTGGAAGAGGCCAACGTGGTCCCCATCTTCAAAAAAGGCAGGAAGGAGGACCCGGGAAACTATAGGCTGGTTAGTCTCACCTCGATCCTAGGCAAGCTGTTCGAGAAAATTATGCGGGCACACATCTAGGAGAGGCCAGCAGGGGACTGCGTGCTTAGGGGCAACCAGCACGGGTTCATCAGTGGCAGGTCCTGTCAGACAAACCTGGCGGCCTTTTACGATCAGATCACCAGATCGTTAGACGCAGGGGTAGCAGTGGATATAATCTTCCTGGACTTCCAGAAGGTTTTTGACACTGTCTCTCACCCTGTTCTCATTAAGAAACGGGGGGGCTGTGGTGTCGACACCCACACAGTCACATGGGTCGCCAACTGGCTGGAGGGCCGCACCCAGAGGGTGGTGGTGGATGGGTCCTTCTCAACCTGGAGGGAGGTGGGCAGTGGGGTCCCCCAGGGCTCGGTCCTCGGGTCTGCACTGTTCAACATCTTCATCAGTGATTTGGACGAGGGGGTAAAAAGCACCTGTTCAAATTTGCTGATGACACTAAGATGTGGGGGGACGTGGGTACATTGGAAGCATGCAACAGGCTACAATCAGACCTCGACAGGTTACAAGGGTGGGCGGACGAGAATAGGATGGGTTTCAACACAGACAAGTGCAAGGTGATGCACCTCGGGAGGAACAACCGGCACCATACCTACAGGCTGGGGAACTCCCCTCTTGTCAACGTGGAGACGGAAAGGGATCTGGGGGTCATCACTGACTCCAAGATGAACATGGGCCGGCAGTGTGGGGAGGCAGTCAGGAAAGCCAACTGCACCTTGTCCTGCATCCACAGATGCATCTCGAGCAGGTCCAGGGCGGTGATCCTCCCCCTCTATGCGGCACTGGTCAGGCCGCAGCTGGCGCATTGCGTCCAATTCTGGGCGCCGCACTTCAAGAGGGATGTCGACAGCATGGAGAGGGCCCAGAGGAGGGTCACTCGTATGATCAGGGGACAACAGGGCAGGCCCTATGAGGACAGGCAGCGGGACCTGAACCTGTTCAGCCTCCACAAGAGAAGGCTGAGGGGAGATCTTGTGGCCTGTTATAAACTAGTCAGGAGGGATCAGCAGGCATTGGGGAAGTCACTTTCCTCGAGCACTGCCAGGAGTGACCAGGAATAATGGTCACAAGCTGGCAGAGGGTAGGTTTAGGTTAGATATCAGGAGGCGCTACTTCACAGTCAGGGTGGCTCGGGTCTGGAACCAGCTTCCAAGAGAAGTGGTGCTGGCTCCTACCCTGGGGGTGTTTAAGAGGAGACTAGATGAACATCTTGCTGGGGTCATTTGACCCCAGTACTCTTTCCTGCCATGGCAGGGGGTCGGACTAGAAGATCTGCTCAGGTCCCTTCCAACCCTACAAACTATGAAACTATAGATATCTATGCATTAGTGGTGTTTCATTTTAAATCACAGAAAAATGTGGATTATGGGTTACTTTTTATAAACTAAACGTTGGGGATTTTTTTTTTAAATCAGCGAAAACCAGGATCTCTGGCCATGACACACTGCAGGTTTTATCTATTGAAACGAGGAGTGAAGTCCCTGTGACAGGCTCCAGTTTATAGTCAAGGGGACGTGCTGATATGTTTCAACTTTTCCGCTAATCTCCAAACTCAAAAAAAGATTAATCCTCTGCAGGACTGAACCCAAACCACTGGTGTATTACAAGGTGAAACTGAGCATAGATGAGTGAAACCGACTTCAGTGCTGTCGCTGTCCAAATCTGAAATGCAACCTAAAAATTAGGCAGTATATGTGGCAAGGAGCTCGGGGAGCGCTTAGGAAGCTGTCCTTTTCCATTCGGCAACAGACCAGGCAGTATGTGACATCTTGTGATCGTTAACCTGGTCACGCTCCTTGTCAAGGGAAAGAACCAGACTCTATCAGACCCTTCCTAACACACATCAGCACCAAGGTCAGGGAGAACTCAAAGGGCCCAGCATGGACAGTGCAAGACTAGTCTTTGTGGGCATCGCTGGTAGGGGACAGGGCAGGAAAGCAACCTTGCAGTCAACACAATCTTCTGCGATGCAGAAAGGCCTGAGTTTGGGTCCCAATGCCACCAACAAGCACCGCGTAACCTCAGCCACCTCGCTGCATCTCTCTGTGCCTCAGTTTCCCGGGCAGCAGAGCAGAGTTGATCCTTCCCGATCGCACTTAATGGTGCGTTACACAAACGCTGGCAACAAGCACGGGGCGGAGCGTGAAAGCAACGAAGGAGCTCGGCCCCTTGCTGACAGTGCAAGGCGGCTGCCTCAGCACAGCACCAGGCTCGGCGCGCGCCCGGCGGGGCAAGGACACAGGGGCGCCACCCTGCAGCTGCGGGTCAGGCCTCCTGCGCCTGCCCCTGGGCTGGGCACCGCCTTGAGCTGCCTGACCCGGCGCCGCACGTCACCTCGTTATTGATCTGGGCCCTGAGCAGGTCGATGCTGCCGCACAGCCGGTCCACCTGGGCCGCCAGCTCCTCGGCGCTCTGCAGGCTGGGCAGGAACTCGCTGTACTTCTTCTGGATCATGGTGCACACCTCGCCCTGCAGCAGGGGAAGCCACGGAGAGGGGGGTCAGGATCGGGACCCCCTACTGCAATCAAGGCCCCCCCAAAACCCCTACCCCACACGGTCCCTCCTCCACTACTGCCCCCCTCCCCCACTCAAATCAATGTCCCCCCAAAACCCCTGCCCCTTCTCCACTCCTGCCCCCCACCACCGCCCCTCCTCCACAGCTGCCCCCCTCCCCACTCCAATCCCCCCAAAACCCCTGCCCCGCCCCCACTCCAATCAAGCCCCCCAACCCTGCCCCGCCCCCTGTCCCGCACTCGTGCCCCGCCCCCGCGCGCACCTTGAGCTCGTCGACGCGTCGCGAGAGGCGGGCGAGGCGGGCGCCCAGGTCCTCCTTCTCCAGCCGGCCCGAGTGTGCCAGCACGGCGGCCACGAGTGACGGCGACACGGCCGCCATGACCTCCCCCTCCGCCCTCCCGCGCGCGCGGTGCACCACGGGAAGGCGCGCTGCCCGGCATGCCCCGCACCGGGACTACCGCTCCCAGCAGGCAGCGCGCCGCGCGCCCTACGGACCGCCGCTGCAGTCAGAATACCGCCGCTTTGCTGCTTTTTTTTTTTTTTTTTTTTTTGCCTGGGACAGCAGGGTGGGGGGTGGGAAGTGGCGGGGGAAGCTTATTCTTGCCTCTTGGCTTTTTTTCCAGCAGGAGCTGCCCCTGTGCTCGAGTTTTGCTGGGAAAAGCCCCCAGTGCCTGCCCTGGGACAGGTGGCAGGGAGGGAGGTGGGCATGGGCCTTCCCCACACCAGCACCCCTGGGCGCCACATGCTCCGTCTGCAGCTGGCGCTTGCGTCGTGTCTGGACGCGGTTGTGGGCAGCACCGGGTTTTCCCACCTCGAAGCACTTGCCTGCACTTGGGCGTCGTGTATAATTAACTTTCACCCACCGCCCGAGCCGCCTTTTCCTGCCCGCACGCCTGCATTCGCTTTGCCCTCCACCCCCGCCACTGGGCACCTCGCATTACGAGCAGGCCAGGATCCGTCCCGCACTGTCTCCTTCGCCGGTCAGTCTGCTCTGTCCTTTCCCTTGCCACAAACACCCTCGCTGTCTGGTCGAGACCACCTTTGCTACCTGCTGGATGCAGCAGCAGGGTCACAAGACGCCAGGGGACCCCCGAGCTGGCGCCGGGCCCTGATGCAGCCGTGTCCCTGCTTGCACCACTCAGCAGAGCGGACAGAGGAAGGGGAAAAGCCCTGTGAGGTTTTCGGTTGAGTTCGACGTTTTGATTTTCTTACTGCATGGACAGAAAAGTCGCTCCAGGCCCGAAACCCTGGACATTTTGACGGTCTCTTCGTTACAACGATTGCTTGGAGCAGCTCCTTCCCACAGCAGGGGCTGGTTTCACTGGCAGCACCAGTGAGAGGGCCAGGGGCTGGAAAGCACCCCGCGTGCGTCTCCCCACCTGGGCACAGAGGACCAGGGGCTGGGACACCGTGCAGCTCAGCGCCCGTACCGTAGCCGCATGCCAGGCGGGTTCATCTCCTATCGTGTGCTGCAGCCGCCAGCGCAATTAAATGCTAAAAATAGCTCCCACTCGACATGGGATCAGGAAGCAGTAACTAGGGCTCTTTGGGGCTGATTGCACCATATTTGAGCTAATCCCAGGAGGAGCATGACAAGGAGCATGTGATGGAGATAATGCCTCGAAGCAATCTCCCTTTTTATGAAATGCCGGTGACGGAAACAACTTAACCCGCTTCCCCATTACACAACCACAGAGACGCTCGCGGGGGAACAGCTGTCTGCCCCGCTCCGCACCGCCTGCGTCTGCCAGGGATGCAGGCGATGCAGAGTTCATCTGGACGTCTAGCTGCACTTACAAGGCTCCTAGCATGCAAGGACAACAAATATCCCTGCTAATACATGCAGCGGCTGTGTCTCCCTCACATTTTGGCAGGGGACTTGCCAGTCTTGGGCTATGTAATCATCCAGCTTTCCTCCTCGTCTTCCCCACGGTTGGATGCTGTCCTCCGGTGCCTGCATTTTCCTCCGTGACCGTTTCTTAAACCAGTGCAGGAGACATAAACCCCTGCAGCCCGCAAGACTCCTGCTCTAGCCTGGCAGCCAGACCTGACATAGGACTGAAGCTGCCCCCACCCAGCAAACTCAGTCCAAAGGCTTTAGGTGCGAACCAACACGGTGAGCTGCTTGCAGGCTGGAAGCCGTCCTCTGCTGTTCCTCCATGTCAGATTGGTTCATTCGGTTCGAGCGCCAGCTCTGCCATCAAACAGGGTGAAGGGAAAAGGAAAAACCTGCTCCCTCTATAAGCAGAAGGACAAGTGCTGAGTGCATTCCCAGGCCCGGGAGAGGTGCCAGGTGGGAGTGCAGAAGTTTGGGTTATTTGTACAAGGCTGCAGAACAAACCCAGCAGCTGTGAGCTTCCCCCACCCTGTCACTGCCCCAACCTCTTCCTCTGCACCATCCAGCATGGCCAGGCTCACACAGTGGCTCTGGTCTGGCTCTCTCCAGCTGACCCACAGACTGCAAGGTTGTACTGCATGGCTGTGGGGACCTATCACCACCCGTCCCATGACATTTGCCATGGTTGAAAACCCAGTATCCAGAGATCATCAGCTTAAGTTGACCCTCTGCATTTCTAGAAGCCCGATTAAAATGGATGTGGCACGTGCCATGGCTGCCGTTACCTCCGGCAGGGGCGTTTGCCATAGCCCCATGCAGCTGTTGGGCGAGAGGAATGCCAGGCCTGGCAGGCAGAGAGGCAATGCACCCCCAGTCCTGCTGACATCGGGGATGCAACAGACGGCACCTCTGCAAACCATGTTCAGATTTTTAACAACGCCCTAACCAGATATCTGCCTGCCAGAGGTGATACACACACATATGCATGCATGCAAAATGCTGGTCTCCATTTTTTATGGGGCTTTAATCACCTGCTGGCTCGTAGGAGGCTTGGGTTCCCGGTGTCCTTATTACAAAAGCAGAACATTGCAAAAATAATTCATCTGAGTTGCAGCCGGGACTGTGAGAAGGACTGCGTGTGGGAGCTGGGGGTGACAGAGGACAGGGGCAGGGCCAGGGGCACCTGACACAGAGAGAGTGAGTTTCATATGGCACTGTCAGCACAAGACACTTCCACAGGAGTGCCCAGGCCGGGGCCAGGGGTACCGGGGCCAGGCACCCGCAGTATGCAAAGGGCGTGGCCTCAACCAAGGATGAAATGTCCGAAAGGGACAGAGGTGGACTCTGTGAACTAGCAGCTGTGGAGCACGGTTCCCCTGGCTGCAGCCTTCCCTGGGGCACCTCGAGCTGCAATAGCCCCGGCAGTGCACCAGCCTCAGAGCTGGGAGCCCAGGGCATTTTGCATGGGCAGCAGAGGCCAGGGGGCATGGCATTACCCTCCCAGGGGCCAGGGAGTTTCTTCCACTGCAAGTCAGTGACTGAGAAATGCCATGAACCAACCTTTTGGAGCCCCAAGGCTCCCACTCCACCGGCTCCCCACGGCCTGCTGCCCATGCCACACACAAGGACCTCTCCAGCCCAGAGTGAGCGGCCTCTGGGTGAAGGGTTTGGGGCACCCCTATGGCTGGGTAGCAGCCCGCCTTCCCTGGCCCACCCCCAAGCTCAGGGGGATGCAAAGCAGCAGGCTCCTTCCGGCTGGGGCCCCTCCTGCTGTGCCACGTTGGGGTGCAGCTTAGACACTGACGTCCTGGGCTTGGAGCTCGGAGCTCCTCTCCTCCATGATGTTGGGGATGTTGAGCCTGGCCAGGACGTCCTCACTGGGCCCCTCCCCTGGCAGGTCCTCAAGGAGCTCGGTGGAAACGCAGGGCTGCAACATATGGTCCCAGTAGAGGCTCAGGGTGGAGCGGTCCTGGTGCTCCATCTCCCTCATTTCATACATCTCCTTGGCACTGACCACCGGGGTCTGCACCTCAAAGGTCTTCTCGAAGCGGCTGTAGTCAACACGGAAAGCCCCCTTCTCCAGGGACATGCAGGGCTCGAATCGGTATCCCCAGAGGATCTCGTCCTCCACGTACGAAGTCCGGGCTTGACATGTCATCCCTGCAAGGGGAAGGAAGCAGATGCAGTCAGGACCATGAACCAGATGCATCGTGATGCCTGGAGAAAGGACACAGCCTTCCTGCCTGAGGGCATAGGACGGCCTCTACCTGGGGTCAGGAGAACGCTTCCTCGGGGACAGGCTGCATCATCCCTGGGTGCTGCCACAGTCAGAGGCTGGGTATGTAGGATGGTCTGGCCACCCCTGGCCACCCCGGTCTGCATCAAAGCACAAGGTCTGGTGGGGAAAGGGCACTGGAGCACAGGCGGAGCCCCGCACCACTGAGGCCTGTGGATTTGCAGTGATACCCACAGGAGCCCCTCCACGATTAGACTTGCACAGACAGCAACTGTCTGGGCACCTGGACCTAAAGCAAGACCGTGGGCTGACACGCGACCTCCACCCACGCTGGCTCCAGGTGTGGGGACTAGGAGGAACCCAACCCTCGTCTGCTCTCTCTGCGGTTGCAGAACAGGACCACTCTCACCCCAACGGCGATGCACGCTGGGGTTGCTGTCAGACTCCAGTGGCCCGACAGCATCTGCAGCGTCCCTCGCATCTGCAGTCATCTTCCCATACGTGTCACCATGACAAAAGGCAGAGTGGCCCCGAGGACCAGCCTTTGGGGAACAGCCCAGTGCTGGATGCAGCGCAGCCCTCCCCTACTGCTTTGCTACCATATTTTAAGTGGGCTCATCTCCCCTTGCAGAGGGTCCCTGCTCGAGGACTCTCCTCCCCAAGGCCATCACACCCGACTCTTGCAGGGTTTTGCTCTCAGGATGGGCTGCCCTGTGCTGAAAAGCAGCACAGCTCTTCCAGCCCTGTCCTTCCAGGGAGAGGATACCCCACCGTCCTCATGCAGGGTTGCCAGCTCCCCCACCAGCTCCTCACACAAGCCGGGTAGGAGATGCAAGGCAACCACTGTCCTTTCCCATCCTTTTTGCTGACTGTGGAAGCCAGAGAGAAGTGACCAGCAGGGGGAACCCAAAGTGGCTGCCTTGCCCAGAGCCCCCGGGCACTGCTGGATGGTGCCGCTGGGCCACGAGTCCAACCCTGCACTGAGGCAAGAGATGGAGACAGGATGGGCACTGCACAGAACTGGGGGAGGAGAAGAGAGGACGGGTCAAAAACATCACCCACCTGCATAGGGAAAAGGATGCTTCAAGGCCCACAGTGACAACCCCCCATGACCAGGGGAGGGACATGCCCTGTGCTGTCATCCCCCCACACCCCCACAGTCACCGTGTCCCCACACCTGCGTTGAGAAGGGAGAGCCTTTCACGTGCATAGAGCTGCCTGGGGGAACTGCTGGTAATGGGAAGAGAGCTGCGCCCGCCTGCACGTGCCACAGATCCCATGGACTTCCCTGCTCTTCGCCCAGGAGCAGCTGCATCCCAGAAGGGCCCATGTGTGTTTCCAGCACACGCCTCTCCCTTCGGAGGATGCCGGACACATGCTTTGCTCCCTGTGCTGTGAGCCGCCCAGGCTCTGCGTAGCAGCTTGTGCCAGGAGCTGCCTGGCCGGCTGGGTCCCGAGCACTTTCAAACACTCGGTCTGCAGATCACGACAGCACGTTATCCCAGCCTTGTGGGTTTTGCAGGGATTAAGAGCCATGCCAGGAGGGCAGAAGGGGCCACGGCACTCCCCACTGCATGGCAATGGGTGCACAGGGCTTCTTGCCCCCGGTTCCTGCCTCCTGCTGCCCTCGGGCAGGCCTGCAGGCTGACTCCTCACCTCGCGTGGTGCCAGGTGCCATGGATGGGCCTTCCCCGGCCCCTGCCACCCCTGCTTTGCTGAGCAAGAGGCTGACAGGTCAGGCCACTAGGCTCCTGATCCTCATCACCTCTCAGCTCTTCCTCTCCAAAGCACCTCACCAGCCACTGCGGCACAACTGCACAGCAGGCAGGGGCATGGGTTCTCCCTCCACAGGCTGCCCCACCAGTCCTAGAGAAGCTGAAGGAGGGATTAGAATACCCATTTTTCAGACTGGGTAAATTGAGGCACGAAGGGAAACAGAGGTTGGGGGCTCTAGAGCGATGCCAGCACTTCCTCTCCTCCAGCAGCTGTTACCCAGCAGTCTGGGAATTCACCTGGGTGTAACGTGTGCGGCCTGCGGCTCCAGGAGAGGGAACGCCATCCCACCCGCTGGGCCCCCTCCACCCCCAAAGCACTCACCCGTGGCTTCCACGATGCCCTCGAGGATCACGATGATTTCGAACTGTTCCCTCTTGAGCGACTCGGCTGACATGTCCCAGAAGGGGCTGTGGTCATTGATGACGTGGCAGATGATCTGCGGCTCGACCAGGAAGAGCCTGTCCTCACCCGTGTCGTAGCCCAGGTTCAGCTCTGACTGCTCCAGCGGGATGAACTCTCCTTCCTTGGTCTGCCTGGACTTGATCAGCTTGGCCCGGATCTTGGCGTCCACCATGTGGCTGTCCCGGAGGTCCCCGATGCGGAACATGAGGCAGAGCTTCTCATCCCGATGGGAGATGACGCACTGCTTGCTGAAGATTAAGGTCTGGGCACGCTTCTTGGGCCGGGAGATCTTGACAAACATGCAGCCCACCATGAGGGCGTCGATCATGGACCCGATGATGGACTGGATCATCAGCAGAATGACCCCCTCGACACAATTGGCCGTCACCATCCGGGAGCCGTAGCCGATGGTCCTCTGGCTTTCCACGGAGAAAAGTAAGGCAGAGAGGAAACTGTCCACGTTCTCGATGCAAGCCTTCCACTCGGGGTCTCCTATGTGGCTGACGTCGTCTCTGACCCAGACGTCGAAGAAATAGATGACGCCGAAGACCAGCCAGGTGGTGATGTAGCACATCATGAAGACGAAGAGGAACCAGCGGTACTTGAGGTCCACGATGGTGGTGAAGATGTCCGACAGGAACCTCTTCTTCTCCTGGATGCGGCCCAGGTTCACCTGGCACTTGCCCACCTTGGTCACGTAGCGCTGCCGCTGCTGCTTGTTGGACAAGCTGAACTGGCGGTCGTCGTCGATGAGCTTGCAGCGCCGGCTCTGGGACTTGTCTGAAGTGGGGATGGAGATGATGCTGCGGGTGGGTGTTTTGCTGCGTGCCGTGTTGGGGATGTTGGGCGCGCTGAGGGCATGCCGGGGGTACCACCGCGTGTTGATGTCCCGGAGCAGGGGCTGCGGCTCGTTGCGGGATGCCCGCCGGTACCTGGGCAGGTCCTCCGTGTTGATGGAGACGCTGGGGCGGTGCTTGGCGGGCGCAGCCGCCTCTGTGCCCATTGGCTCCATCGTGCTGAGCCTCCTTTGTGCAATGGAGCGGTCCTTGGGGCTGCAGGGCAGGGGCAGGAAGTGGGACGACAGGGCACTTCTCCTGGTGGTGGTGGAGTCCGGCAGCAGCTGGGCTTCCTCCGACAGCCCCGTGGGTATGGCCATCACTTCAGGCTAGGGGGGAGATGAGAACCGGTCAGCATCAAGCCACAGCCCTTCCTCCCCTTGGCCTGTCTCACCTGCACAAGCTGGAGTCTCCTTTGGGAGCGCCCGGCCCAGCAGGGTCCCGAGCCTGGCGGAGCCCGAGTGGGCTTCCCGCGGTTAGCAGCCATGACTCCCAACAGCCATGAGGCGAAGCAGCAGCAAAGCAGGAGCCTTACCCTGCAGCCTCTCCCTGCCTTCTGCTCATGTTGAGCAAATTCTTTTTGGTATTGGGTGGTGGAACCGGAGCGTGCTCCGTCCACTCCATGCATTGACCTGGTATTGCAGTGCTTCCAGGACCAGTGCAAAAAAAGACTCCCAACAGCGGGCTGACCCCCCCAGGACAAAGCCAGTCCCCACCCCAACCACCAGTCGGGGGGACACCAGAAGACGGGTCTCCATGAGAATGCTGCCATGAGCAGCAAGGGCACGCTGTCCTGGCCACCTCTGATGCTATGTATACAGCGCCCCTTGCCTCGGGCGTGCGTGGCTGGATTGCAGCCCCACCGGGTCAGGGCACCACCAGCAAAACCCAAAGCAGCAGGCTCCTGCGTCCAGCTGAACCAGCGGCAGGGGTGCCAAACGGAGATGCTCCTCCACCCCATGCCCTGGCTCTGGAGCCGATGCCCTGGCAGCATGTCCCCACCCTGCCCGGAGCCACCTGGACTCACCAGGGCGGCTATGGGAAGCAGGGCAGGAGCAGGGTCCAGTGGGCCGTGACGCCATGCCCACCCCCTAGCACGAGGCCGGCAGCCCTACCTTCTGCGGGAAGGTGCCGTAGCGGCTGGTGTCGGTCGGGGGCCGGGGCAGGTAGGCCAGCATGTGCTTGGCCGTAGGCGTCTGCGCCGGGGGGATGGATTTCCGGCGGCTCCGGGACTCCTCGTACGTCAGCCGGCAGCTGCCCACGTCGTTGTGCACGCAGAGGCTGTTGTCCTGCCGCAGCTCCATGTTGCTGCTGGTGACGGGCAGCACCATGGCTGAGCCTGGCGGGCGGGCGGGCCTAGCCCAGCGCTTTGCACCTTCGCCAGGGAGGAATCCTGCCCGGGGAAACACCAAGAGGAGGCTTAGGTTAGCTGGGGGGCTCCCTAATGAAGGCACCTTGCCATCCACAGAGCCGGGCTCCTCCTGCCAGGCTGGGGAGGCAGTCAAGGTCCTTCACCAGCCTCCAGTCTGGCCTGCAAGGACGTGTGGCTGCAGGCAGCTCAGTCCCTGAGACTGACCGGCGCTGTCTGCTTGCAGGGGCCATGCTGCCTGCATAGGCACACATTGTTTAAAGCCCCTGGACCCATATGCAGAGCTACTGGGGAGCTCAGGCTTTATGTCTGATGCCAAGTAGCCCTGGTCACTATACCTGCCACATGCTTCATCAATCCCACAGCACCTACCAGCCCACGCAGCTCCTGCGGGAGATGGCTGTCTCTGCATTATACGCGGGGACCTGAGGCACAGAGAGAGCAAGCAACTTGCCCAAGGTCACTGGGGGAGTCTGTGGCAGAGCTGGGTCCTAGTCCCAAGCACTTGAGCCAGCCCCGCAGCAATCTGGTGAATTGACCCCTCTAACACTTGGAGACCTCGAAGGGGAGGGTTTTCTTTGGGGGTGCACTGTATCTAACACGGGCCAAGCACTTTTAAGACCTAACACTCGTCACCGGTGTAATCTCATGCCTGACTGCTGCAGAGACACCAGGTTCTGCCGCCAGGATGGGCAGCCCTGCGGTGGACGCTCCTGCTGTTATTAAGGAGCAAAACAGCCCGCACCGCTATTAGATCACAGCAGAACCGGGTGGCACTTACTCAGTTTGGGGCTGGGCCTGTGTGGACATTTGTACACCCACCTCCCACTGCCCTGCTCCAGTAACACCGCAGAGCACCTGCATCGCGGTACAGCAGGAGGAAGCCAAGGCCTGGCCGAGCTGCAGGCTTTTTCATTAGCACAGCAGCAGCACCCTGTGCCGGATCCAGATGCAATGTGAGCTGAGGGCAGGGTGGGATTAGCATAGCCGGACGCAAATCCCTGAAAATGACTCCGGGCAGCTCATCGCTTCCTGTGATTGCTTTGGCAGAGGGGGAAGGAAACCAAAGGGACGGGCCAGCTGCAAAGGTTTTGCACCAAGCCACTGGGCTGTGTAGGAGACAGCTCCACGGATGGAGAGCAGCACCAGGCCCTTCACCCACCTCGTGGTGCCAAAAGAGCCTCAGCGCTTTGTCTCGGGAGGGCTCGCCACACTGCAGGTGTCACAATGCATATCTTCATAGAAAGGGAAGTTGGATGCGGCCCAAAACACTACTTAGAAATGCAAACGCCGCCAGGGGCGTCTCCGCGGGCTGGCAGGATCCTGAGCCGTGCGCCGTGGCTGCTGCGTCTCCCCTGATCTCCCCTCCACCTGGGGCCGGGTGCTCCAGGCTGGATGCCTGCCAGGCACAGAAGCCTCTTTGTCAGAACCGGTTTCCAGAACGAGTGTCAACACGGATCGGCGCGGCTTGTGGTCTGGCACCGCAGCTCCCTGCCCCCCGCCAGCGAGGCCCGCGTCCGGCCCCTGGCACCACCGTCGCAACACCCCGGCAGGCAGGGAAACATCACAGGCCCCGCGTGCCAGGGGGACTTCAGGAGGGAGGGAAGGGCGTCATGGCTTGCAGGTGGCGTTCGGGACCTGCACAGAGCGCCACGGTCCCAGCCAGAGCTACGTGGCAATGGCTGAGGCTTCGTGGGGGGCCTTAGCAGCTGGGACTTGCAAGCACCTTGCCCACGACTGGGGTCCGGGCCCGTGACCCGGTGACCGTGAGACAATGGGGCAGCTACTGTGGATCAGCTGGCGAGCAGTCAATCTCCATCCTCTTTTATCGCATGGGAAACCTTCGACCTACGGGAGCCTCCAGCCGCTGGGCAAAAGCCTGAGCATCGGTAGAGCTGCCACCCAAGTGTCTTGCTCCTGGGAGACGGCCTCTGCCCTCTCCCAGGAATGGGAAACGGGGGATAGTTTCCCCTGTAATTCACAACGTGCTGGGGTGGGTGAATGCAGGCTGCCGGG
The DNA here is from genome assembly GCF_052110815.1 of Crocodylus siamensis. NCBI lineage: Eukaryota > Metazoa > Chordata > Crocodylia > Crocodylidae > Crocodylus > Crocodylus siamensis. The sequence continues at coordinate 26,363,863 of NC_143408.1, forward strand.
ACAACGTAGGGGGATGTTTTCCAACTGCTGTCCCACAGCTCTGGGGCTGGGGCCTGGGGATGCGCCTCGCTGCCGTGGCAGGGGCAGCCTGCATTAAGATAATGGGGTTAAGGCCGATCAGAGCCGTGTAGCCGTGTTTGGTTACGCTGCCATAGCAGATGGCTAAGCCAATTACCTGCTATAATAGCATTGTGCAGGGAGAGGGGCAGGTCCTTTCCGTGGGCACGGCCGCTCAGCCTTCACTGGTGATGCCCGGGGCTCTGCCAGCTGCCCGGAGAGTGGGAAAGGCTGCCCCTCTCCGGCAGACCCTGCCTGGCAAAAGCCCCTACGATAACGTGCTGGTTGCTGGAAGGAGCAGGCTGGAGGCAGAGCAATGCCTCCAGCAATGAAGGGACAGGCGCAGGGAAAGACCCCTTCCCAGTGAGACTGGGGTGGGCATCCCGTGATGAGTTACCGGCCCGATCCGGCTCAGAGGTGTATGCCCCATTCCCGTCAGGGCAGTTGGGTCTCACAGGACTCAGCCAGGGGTTGCTCTCCCTTCTTATTAGTTGGATGAGCAGTAGCTTATGGGCCATCTCCTCCCGGAGACCCCTTCTCCCATCCCACGCTCAGGCACAATCATCAACCGGCCACAAGACTCCACGGGGGAGCTGGCAGCTGTGCACACCCACCGGTCGTGAGGCAGCTCGGCTTGGTTGAACCTGCCAGGGATGAGTCCGTCGTACAGGCAAGGCCAGGGCGCTGGTCTGAGCTGGAGCCGGGGGCAAGTGCCGCCAGGAGCACCACTGCTGGGTAAACTGAGCCCACTCCCCTGCTTGCAAACCAGCCGGGCGCCTGGCAGCCATCACGGGAGGAACTGCAGGAACATGAGCCAGCCTGTGGGCTGCTTGCAATGCCTGGGGAGAAAGCTGTGCAACAGGGGCACTCGAATGGTGCCTGCTTCTCTCCCCTGAATGCAGGGGCTGAGCTTGTGTGACCCCCGCGGTCTCCTACCATTAATGGTGCTCAGCCTTCAAGACTGAAACGGTCCCTTCAAGGAGAAGCGCCTGGGCGAGGTTCAATAAAAAAGGGGGAATGAGGCCCTGGAGATGGCACCCAAGCCCCTGCGGCACCTCTCCCCCATCCTGGGCTGGGGCTGATCTGCTGCCTTAATCGCTGCCCTGCTCCTGCCCGTAGAGACCTGGCGTGTGGCTCTCACAGGCCCATGCGGGAGGGGAGGAGACCTCCGCTCAGCTGAGCTGCATTTGCAGCAGAAACAGAGGCAAAAGACAGTGCTTTCCAAAAGGGTGGAGGGGATTTAGGAACACAGGCCCTGCCACGGGGGTGTAGGAGCACTCCTGCGCAACCCCCTCTAAACTCAGGACTCTTCTGGGGTTAGGAACTCTTTTAGCATCCCACGAAACTGGTCCTGTCACCCCACCCATGCCCAGATCCCTCTCCTAACCATGTGTGCTGTTCCTGCAACAGGCCACGCGCATGCTGGTGGAGCACGTAGTATGCAGCTGAACATGCCCATGTGCACGTGCACACCCATGCACACACAGCTCAGGCCTCGTGGAAGTGGCCAGCACAGCTCCCCTCCCAGATGGCCTCCTCTCTGCAGTGCAACTACCAACCGCCGTGCACCAGCCTTGCACTCGCGCTGCCTCGGGAGGTGTCACTGCCAGTCGGCCGTGCCCAGCGCGTAACCGCTGTAGCAACGCCAGTGCCCAGCGCAGCCAGCGACCGGCACAGCCTGGGCAGGACAATGGCCCTGGATGCCTTGTCCGGCCACTGCCTTGCCCTGTGGCCATGGGCAAGCCCCGCATCTCTTTCCAGACCTGTTTCTCCTCCCAGCCTTGGTTTGGCAAGTCCTTCAGAGCAGGGCCCATCTTTGCAATGGGGCGCTGGGCACAGCTGGGGCACCTGGGAGCAACTCCTCCCCGCAAGGGCTAACAGGGAGCTGCCTGGTTAGCCTTCCCATTATGCAGCCCCTGCCTGTGGCACCAGCAAAAGCCACCCACAAGGCTGGGTCCCTCCTGGAGGGCAGGACCTTGGGTCTCCTTAGGAGTGTCGCACAGTATTTGTGACTGCTCCTCGCCAGACGCCGGCGGCGAATCGCTGCACGGGCAGCACACGTGTGAGCGGCAGGCCGAGTCCCTGGGGCAGTGCCGTTGCTCTGCTTTTGTGGCAGCTCCAGCCGCCCCGCCAGAGAAGCAGCCAGGTGCAAGGACATCGCTGCCAGGGCAAGGGGCGCTGGGCTGGGCTGTCCGAGATGCACGTGGCTGCCCTGGGCAGAGCTGGATGGAGCCTGGCTGTGTTGGGCCCAGCAGAGCTCCCCCTTCACCTTGCTTGCTGCAAAGAGAAGCAGCTCAGCTCCGCACCCCGCACCAAGCGCTGAGCCCTCCTGCCTTTACTACAAACACCCCTGCGATGCCCCCTCCCTGAGCCGGCATCACCCACCTTGCTCCTTCCACCCCGTCTGAGACGCATCTACAGTGGGGAACCCAGCGGCACGCCGGGCTGGGACGGGAATCCTGGTGCCGCTCAGCTGGCAGCTCCCTTGCCCGCTCGGCTTGCAGCATCAGGCTCAATCCCAGCGAACGACGTGCTCGTGGTGCCGCGTCCCTGGAAGTCCGGCCCGGAAAGTCAGTGCTGCCGCCTGCTGCGCAGAGCCGTGCACCCAGGCCTCTCACCACAGCACCCGCCGCCGGGGCACAGGGGAAGCTGCGAGGCCAGCCCGTGTACAGCGCCGTGCGCGTCCTGGAGCGCTCCAGGCCCTCCCACCAAGGGCAGAGACGGAGCAGCCGGAGGCTTCTTGGTTCGGCTCCGAGACCCCCAGCCAGGCCCGGGGACCTGCTGCCGTGCGGAGCCGCCAACCGCTCTGCTTCAGCCCCGCAGCAGAAGACAAAACGCCGGTTTTCCTGAGAGAGCGGTTCTGGCCCCAGAGCCCCCTCGGGCTGACGTCGGCCAGGGGAACCGCTGCTGCGACCGCGCGTAACGCACCTACCTCATCGCGCCCGCCACGGCAGGGGCCGCGATCCCCCCCGGGGCCGACACCGCTCCCGCCGGCGGGCCCAGCACCATCTGAAGCCTTGGCCCCGGCCTAGCGCTCGGGGTCCCGTCCACCGCCAGGCATCTTCCCATTCATCCTGGCGGCAAATCCCCTCCTGGCCCGCATGGCTGGAGCTTATGGGAGGGCCAAGGAGCACGGCGGCCGCCTCCAATCCTGCTGTGGGAGAAGAAGGTCACCCGTTAATCTTCCTCAATGACACGCAGAATTACCTCAGGATGATTTAATCAGGGAGGCTCGGGCAAGGGGGAGCCGCGCCGCCTTGGAGACGCCGGCGCCTGCAGAGTTAATTTCCCAACGCTTCTGCTGCGGCAGGCAGGAGGGATCCCCCTTTCCAGCTCCAGCCCGAGCCCGAGCCCTGCTGAACCTCCCAGGAGCCGAGGAGGAGGAAGGGGGATGGCTGGAGGGAGAGCCCCCGGCTTGCTTAGGTCCTTACCGAGGAGGCCCAAGCTCAGAGCAAATGCTCTCCTTCCCTCATCGCAGGGCAGCTGCCAGCAGCACTCACGGAGGGGACGTGGCACTCCTGCCACCACCACGGGTCGTTTGGTGCAGAGACTGCTGTTGTTGCACCCGCAGCACGTGTACAACAGGCTGCAAGGAGAGAGGCAACCAGGGGCACCCGCTGCAAGGAGCCGCTGGCCCGTGCATCATGTACACCCAGGTCTAACGTGGCCTTGCTCCCGCTCCTCCCTCTAGGTCCCACTCCCCGGACAGGGCCACGATCCTGCTGCTGCACTGGCAGCAATCGGGCTGCAATGGAGTCGATGGAAAACCCCTCCCTGCCGCGCCGTGAACGGAGCTGCTAGAGGCAGCCACATGCCCCTGTTAAAGCTGGTTCCCTGCTGAGGGGAGGTTTAAAATAGCCCGGGTAGCCCCCAGGGTATAAATACCCACTTAGCCGCAGCCTGTGGGGTGTGAGGCCTCCAAACACAAGCGGCTTCGTCTCGCTTGGGGATCCAGGGCTCAGGGTGGTAGATTCAGCTCCCCATGACAGGCCGGGTCGGGAAAGGGGGGCAGTTCCCCTCCTAGGTGCACGCTGCATCCCCGGGATGAGGGAGCGCAGCAGCCTGCTACGTGCGGGCTGGGAGCGCCGTGCCCCGAGGCGGCGGGGGGACGTGCGACCTCGGCCGCCCCTTCAAATTCCAGCAGCCAGAAGCTCCCGTCCCCTCCGGGGGTGGCCGGGAAGCGAAGGGGTGGCCAGCTCGGGCTGGTGCCCAGGCGTCCCCCCTCCGAACAGCCGTGAGCCATGCTCGCGGGGCCTGGGGCAGGCCAGGCGGGCTTGCAGCACGAAGGAGAGTGCTTGGGGTGATGGCAGAGGCTGGCCCCTTCTTCCCTTCCCCTGGGGCTGGGCACAGGCGTGCCCTGGCAGGACCTGCCGCCTGGCAAAATGCCCTGGGCAGCTCACATAGGGCGAGACGTGCCCATTGTCTGCATCCTGGAGAGGCTGAGTCAGCCCCCGGCCGCCCCGGTGGGCCACAGCCCGGAGCCAGCCGTAGGGAGAGGAACGCCGACCTTGCAAACACCGCGCTGCCCCGGCCCCTTGTCCGGGGGGGTGGCGGGGAGACGCCGGCCTCGCTGCCAGCCAGGGCTGACGTTCCTGTGATCACAAGCGGAGCAGAACACCTTGCCCGACACGTCAGCACTGAGGTTTCGCTCGGGAGCTTCATCATCCTGCTGCCTTTGATCTGTCAGGCAGAGCGCAGGAGAAGGCAGAGCTCCCACAGCCACCCAGACCATGCCCCGGGCACGGGGGGGCGCAGCCAGTCTGGGCAGCCTCTCTCCTCGGGACACCCCGAGGGGACAGGCCTTGGCAGCACGTCAGGAAGGCAGAGCCCTTTCCCCTCCCCATTTGGCCTAAAGCTCTGCAGAGAGCACGGATCCCGGCCTCCGCTCCTCCCTTAGCAGCGCTCGGCTGGTCCTGGCACCATTGCAGCTGCCAGCTCCTCCGAAAGGTCTCGACCGAGCTGAGCTGCCCCATCGCTGGCCGCACTGGCTCTCGCGGGGCTGGCAGCAAAGCTCGGCTTGGGCCATGGTGCTCATCGCTGCAATGTGGGGGTATCCCGTGTGCCCCGCCGCCTCCAGCCATGGGGCGTGAGCCCCGCATGCCGAGCCCAGCTCTGCCATGGACGTGGCTTCGACCACGGCCGTGCCAGCCCCGCGGCTCCCAGGAGGAGGATGCCGTAATTCGCCGGCCTTGCCCCGCAATCTCCTTCTTGATAACAAAGCGGGCAGATGAGGGAGGGATTAGGCACTAATCCCCCCCATAAAGATGAAATTCCCCAAGCCTGACATGGTGTTCCCTCTGCGTGTCTGGGCACGGAGCAACAGCTGGCCAGGCCGGGTCGCCAGGCGCCTCGGGAGCCCCCACGAGCCTTCAGTGCCACGGGGTCATCTTCCTCTCCCCGCAGCGGGGTCTGCAGGGGTCGTGTCCCGGCTCCGCCACGGCTCCTTGGCCTGTTCTGCGCCTTATCTGTGTCCCGGACTCTCCATCGCTGGGAGGAGATAGCAGCTCAGCCCAGCCTGTGGGGTTATCGCTGGGGGAACGTGTACAAAGCACTTTCTGAGGATGCACGGGGCCACGTCAGGGCTAAGTCCAGAGAGTCTGTTGCAATGGGTGAGGGTTTGGGGGGTCTTGCGCCTGCCCCAGAAGCCCCCCACGCTGAGTCCCTCCTGCTGTCATGCCTGGCCCTGGCTGCACGATGAGGGGTTTCCAGTGCCAAACGTTTGCTCCTTGGGTCTCTGGGAAGGAGGCAGGGAAGAGGGATGTCTCCCACAAGCACCAGCATCTGCTGCCCTGAGCTCCTCTCCTCCTCAAGCCCAGCAGATACAAGCCGCTCACCACAGGCTCTGGAAGGTGCTGGCCCAGCGCAGGGGGCACCTTTGCCTTCACCTCCAGCACAACGGGCCCCTCCTGGGGAGAGCGGCTCGGCCAAAGATCCTTCCCCGTGCGGGCCTGGACATGACGCTGGCTGCCTCGCAAGAGGGCTGCTATGTTGGAGACGGATCGGGGAGCTGGCTTGCGGATGCGACGAGTGGCAGCTTCCCCGGATCCAGCTCCATCCCCCACCGGCCGTGGGCCTTGGGCCACCGCGACAGCTTCGTGGGGGTCAGGTCTCCGGTCCCTGTAGCAGCTGGTCTGGGGTGATGGAGCCAGGACCACCCCGCGCAGGCGGCGCAGGTTAATTCCCTCCTGCCTGTGAAAGGGCCTTGAGCCCCAGCATGGGACGGGAAAGCACCTCGTGCCACCGCGGCGCCTGCGTTAAGAGGGCTGCGCAGCCAGCGACCTTCCCACGGAGGCCTGCCCTCCATGCTGGGACCGTGGGGCCCGATGCACCCCCTCGGGGTCCTGCTCCGTGGAGACGTGTTTCGGGACGAGCGACCTGCCAGGAGGGGCGAGTGGGAGGGGGCCGGGGGATCTGGCTCCAGCCCTCTGCCAGCCCCCTCCCCACCCAGCCTCGCGCTCCTGCGGCTGCCAATCCGCCGGTGGCGCTTTCCCTGCCAAGCCCAGCCTCTCACCTCAGGGGTCCTGAGGCCTGGGGGATTGGCGTGTTTAGTGCTTAACCCTCTTGTGCGCGGCGGGACGGGCGTCATCGGTATTGTCTTCATCTGTCAGCACCGGGGCAGCCAGGCCCTCCTCTCCCCGCAGGGCCTTTTCTCCAGCCAACACCCTCCGACGTGCGCGCCTGAACGGCCTCAGTGCCACGGCCCTGCCTCGCCTCGCCTTTCCCCCTGCACACAAGCCCCCTGCTTCCCCAGGTCTCCATCCCTGCCTCCTCTTCCTCCCGCTGGCTCATTGCTGCAGCTCCCCTGCGCTTTCCCCCGCCCTCCCCTGCTGCCCCGCACCTTCTGCGCCGGCTGGGACCGAGTTGGGCGGGCAAGGCAGGTGGGAACGCGGCTGTAACCACTACCCCTGCAAGTGCCCACCCGCACCAGGGCGCCGCCCAGCCTGAGCCAACAACCCAACGAGTGCCACGCAGCCCGGGGCACGAGGCTCGGGAGCGGGAGGCACCGGGGCATCCCCTCCCACCCGGCCTCTCACAAGCAACAAGCAGGAGACTCCAGCGGGCTGCAGGGGAACAGCTCAGCCGCACTTCGGAGCTGCTCGGGGTTGCAGCTTTGTGTCGCGGCCGGGGCAGGAAAACCACGCTGCGTGGGCCTTGGCGACAGGCCCCCCTGCAGAAGCTGCAAAGTGCTGCGCACACCGAGATATTGGCTGATGAGCTTTGATAGATCGCTTCCCTAGCATTGAATTTCAGCTCCTCGTGTACCTCGTATTTCCTGCCTAGCCAGGACTACTTACGGACCCTTTTTTTTTTTTTTTTTTTAAATACAGTAAAACCAACAAGACATGAAATGATTGTGGCCACACCCAGGAATTAGTGGTATAAGCTTGAATTTTCCCCACGCTGTTCCTCAGAAAGCTAGAAACAAATAGCAGCTCTCTGTCAATAGCCCGGCCACTGAAAACAGCACATTCATGGAAATCCACACCATAAATACACAGCTCCAAAAGCGTTAATACCAAAAGCTTCTGCTCCAGCACCTCAGCTTATCTCAGCCCCGCCAGCGGCGGAGCCGGGGCACAGATTACAGACGCAGCGCTAGCATGGCTTGGAGCTGCAACAGGAAAGTTCAGCTGAGTGGCATGTTTCTCTCGCTCTTCGGGTGGGTCTCGTCCTGTGTCACCACGTACGCGCCGCTCTGGAAGAACCTCAACTTGGACTTAAACGAACTGGAGATCTGGAACATGGGGCTCTGGCAGGTCTGCATCATCCAGGAGGAAGGCGCCATGGAGTGCAAAGCCTACGACTCTTTCCTGGCGCTGCCGCTGGACCTCCGGGTATCCCGGATCCTGATGTGCCTCTCCAACGGGCTGGGGCTCCTGGGGTTCGTGCTCTCCAGTGTCGGGCTGGACTGCTGGAAGCCCTGGGAAGACAAGCCGGAGCTAAGGAAACGCCTGGTGTGTTTCGGAGGGGCCATTTTTGGCATGTCCGGAATCGTGACCCTCACCCCCGTTTCCTGGGTTGCCTATAACACGGTGCTCGAGTTCTGGGACGAGACCATCCCAGAAATCGTCCCGCGGTGGGAATTTGGGGAGGCGATGTTCCTGGGCTGGTTTGCTGGATTTTTCCTCGTGGTGGGGGGGCTGCTCCTTCTCTGCTCCCCCTGCGTGGGAAGGACTGAGATGCCAGCAAAACCATCAGCAGCTCGTCACGAAGCGGCCAGGATCCAGCGCCCGGCCAGGATGCCACATTGGAGCCACCCCATACATCCCAAAAACGCCGACCTGGTAATCTAGGACTCTCAGCACAGAATTGTGTACAGGTACTGGCCCTCGCGATCCCAGAGCCAGTTCCCATAATGTTTTACAGGATGATTTGCTTATGCATAAGACAGTGTCGCAAATCTTCTTTCCTTCCTCTGTGTGTTTAACTTTTAAGAGAGTAACAGCTTTTTTCTGCCACACTTGCAAACTGAGCCTAGCATTATAAAGCCACCCAGGGGGAACCCAGAGCAGTAAACAGCACTTCACATGCCTATCCCCATGTACCCTATAGCCTGTCACTGATTACACTCAAAATTTCCGATGGTTGCGAATGTATTGATTGTAACGACTGTGCACAGTTTTGAAAGTTCCCTCTTTCACTGTCCGTTGCATAGCGATGTATTCCAAATAAATTATTCAAGTAAAGAGCGACATGTTTTTGTAGTCTGGAGAAGTCCCTGTGTCGGGAACAGACCGTAAAGAGAATATTGTAGCTGCAGGAGCAATGCTGCCATAGGGTGTATCTTGCTTCATTTAGTGAGAAAGAAAAAAAAAATTGCTTGATATCAAAAACTAGATTTGTTGAGCCCAGGAAGGGTGCCAGGCCCGCGGCAGCGCTGCACTCAGTGAGATCGTGAAGTATCGCAGGCTCTCAATTAGAAGGCTATCTTGCTCACTTGTGTACTGAAAGCAATGAGCCTTAAGCGTCCGTCTAAAGATTTCTCCTCGATGTGCTGCCAGCGGCTGCGTACAAACTGCATGCTCACATGCACTGACTAATCCCAGTGTGAGAAATCGGCTCAATATCTCTGCGGGCCGGGTCAGGAATCAGTTTGGTGCAACTGTGCTACCGGACAATTCTGTTTCGCTACCTTTAAAACTCTGGCTTACAATACGGGTCGCGACTGCGACACCAAAGCACGGGGGGGCTCCCATCCAAAAACAGAAAACCGACTTCCTTTGAGAAGCAAAGTCCAGTTCTGCTTTAAAAGTTCAGTTTTGTAATTCGTACTTTGCTCTAGTGGAGATGAAGGGCAGAGTTACCGACACACGCAGATGGGATTTTCTAGCCTGGTTGAACCCAGGACATATTAGGAACCTTGCATGTGGGCCCAAAACTGGAAATCCAGAGCTTCCAGAACAAGCCGTCCAGCTCTGCCCATCTTCACTTGAAGTGATTGCACGCTCTGGCCGTGCTCAAGCAGCTACTTGAGGGTTGGGGTATTTTTGACCTGCCGGTACAGATAGTCCTACCAGTATTAGGAAAACCGGAGGGTTCTGGGTACAGTCTTGCTCTTCCACGCAGGTTCATGCTGGTCACCCAAGCTAGGGTCAGGAAGGTTTTTCTCCTTAAAATCAGACTGCCACAGACTCTGTGGGGTGCTGCCTTCTGCTGTAGCATGGGGCATGGGTCTTTTCCTGGCATATTCTGACCCTTTATTAACCAAGTACTTCCCAGGGACTGGCAGCACCCTCGTGTCCCTGGCTTTCCCTATGATGTGCTGTTGGGCATCCTTTGCAGATGTAGAGGAAGGTCCTACATGGTGTCAGGGGGATTTCTTCAAGTTACCTATTGCCTGTGAACAGAATCGATGATCCAGGACACCGCTTCCCATCCTAAGTGCCCCTGCGGGGTCTCGAGCGTGAGCCAACAGGGGATCTTCCCCATTTGCTCCAACAGGCTGTGGATCAGGCCTCCAGTGCCTACAGTTAAGCCTCAGGGCGCATGTTAGCAAGACGTGGAAGGAACCACAAGACTTTTCCACTCTGAAAAGTTTCCTCCATGGGCCTCTTCTCTTAGAGGTCGACAGCCGGGCACAACATGAAACCGCCCTGCAAGGGGCAGCCAGGCACCTCTTGATGGGATGCAAAAGCCTCAGCCACCGATTCTGATGGCTCCACTGCACTGCACCCTAATGTCCACTTCGCTTGCACGAGAAGAGGATTCTCGTGGCTGCCGCCTTTCCCCTCACCCCTTAAATCGGACGCTTGCATTCGTGGCAGCACAGGTGGTGGCGACGGGAGCTGGTCCGCTGCAGGTGGAGTTCGGAGCGAAGAGCACGGCCAGGAGTCCTGTTTCATGCAACATCCTTCACAATGAGGATCAAGAGATGCAAAACACTGAGGCGAGAAGGGCAGCATTCTTGGCAGGTGAATGTGCTTTGCAAAGATTTACACAAACTATTAGCTGTTTTCCAAAGGTTTGACAACTTCACAAAGCAAAGCGACTCTGTTTTGGCTGTAACTCAGACCTCCGCACCCTTTGGAAATAAAAATATGGGCGAGGGAAAGGGAAGGCAAGAGCGCGAGTGGAGGATGTTGTGACAGCCCAGACTCTTAGGTTGAACATGCTCCCCTTTCTCTCCACAGCTTTAAGGCCTGATCCAATGTCAACAGAAAGCCCTCGGAGGAATTCAACGGGCACTATTTAATGAAAACACGTTTGGAGCCCGGTCCAATTTCCTAATGTTTATTGTTCTTTGCAGGGTGTGGGGTGGGAGGCCTGTCAGCCATTACCTTGCTGGTAGTAACTTAAAGGCCCGGGGCAGGGAAATCTTCTCAGGATTGCACAAACTACAACATGCTAAATCTGCTTAAGCTCCCAAAAACAACATCCCCGTCCTTCACAGGCCAGGGTGGCTTTCTGCAGCTGCATGACATAAGGGGCTTGAAATGATGCAGCAGCTACTAGCTTCTCGAGATAACAGAGCAGAGGGGAAGTCCGCAGGGGTGGCAAAGAGCAAATACAGCCGTGGGTTACACGGTGCAGAAAGCTACAGTGAACTACTTCTGAGGCCCAAACCGGTTCAAATTTAGCTGGCCACTGAGCAAGGGGCACCTTCGAACCAAGACCCCCCTCCCTCCCTCTGGGGATCAGACACGCAACTATCCCGAACCAAAGTCTGCAGCGTGTTCCTGAACTCAAAACCATGAACAGACAGCACGCGTGAAAGCAGAGCATAACCACCACTTCCATTTGGGATAAGAGTCGCATCGTGCTGCCCTTGGGCACACTGTGCCATACACATAAGACCTTCATGTCAAACCACCAGATATCCTTGCCCCATATAATTCCTTAGAAAGGTCACAGCAGGCTTGTGGTTAGTGCACATTGGAAGACAGGGTCTCTTTCAACAGGTGCTTTCTGTTTTGACATTAAAGCATTAGCTGGGAGAAAGCAGGGTGACTATCACCTCCTGTGGCTACATAACCAGGAAAGACAAACGGACAAAGTAAACCACCCCATGGACAAGTCTGGATTCCAGCAGAAATCCACTCATCGTGACTATTTCTGCACTCATGGCCTCTTGTAAGCATCTGCGTTCTTTTTTGATCCCGCGAGTCTCAGGGTAGGGTGCCCCCTTCCTTCTCCATTGCTGGCAATTAGTCTGGGTTTGGCTAATCGCTAACAGACGCTGACCTACCCAAAGGAGAATGCTTCTGCTCAGTCCGGGCTGATGCCAGCCCCTGAATAAGAACCAAAAAACATTGTGTTCCCAAACGGATCGACACGATGCCGAGCTGCGGGAGCTGAATGTTCTGCCCTCCTCTCCACTAATTTAACGTGACTAAGTTATTCACAGCTGCGTCCTTGGACATGGCAGTTTCCCGCAGGCTGCCTGAATGCTCGGCCTAACGCGGCACAGCTCACCAAGGAAAGGGGCTAAAGCAGGGCTCTGCTGCGCATCCCCTGTTGATTAGGAGACTTCAGCCCTGGTTAGCAACATCCAAACCATGCGTGACATTCAATGGGAGACCAGCCTAGCAGAAAGCAGGGGATGTAATCCCCATCTCTATATTCCCATCTGGCCATTCCTTTCTGACACGCTCCAGTGTCTCAGGCGACCCCCGTATTCAAAGGTGAGTCCACGTCACCACTGAGAATACAAACACCTTCTCTCCCAGGGTGCTGCGGCTGTCTAAATCCTGCTCCTTGAGCATGGGCTGGTGCCCCTCGAGACAGAAGGCAGCTGCCAGCAGGGCTAGAAACTTGTCCTTCCCATTAGAAAGCTAATTCAAAGCAGAGAGGAATGCGCACCTCCAGCCACACTGTTTAATTTTGAACATGAGACAACACTTGGATAGAAACCCAGACAGGAGGACAACTCAAAGGGCAACTGCAGCTCGCCCCACCCTCACTTCACTTCAGGGGACTTGGGGCAGACACAACTCTGCTGAAGCCCCGTTCAGCTGCATTATACCTTGCACTCATGCGCTACCTAACAAGACTTCACACTGCATGGCAGACAAGCAACGCATGCTTACAGCTAGTTGCACTTAACCCCAGGGCAGAAAATCATCAGTACTTCCTCTTGGCCTGCTCAACAATTTGCAGCATGCAACTATTGCAGCAGTGGCAATGCAAAACCCTAAGCAGAAATGCTGTTAAGAGCCTTGTTGAATGCTGATAATTAGGAGGTGAACCAACTCTACAACCCCTGACTAGCAGAAGTTGCTTCGCGTTTCCAACGGCTTTATCTATCCTAAGGGACAAACAGGAGGGTCACCACCATACCACCCAGCACAAGACAGAGAAAGGGCTGTCTGCCTCTAGAGGCCACCGTTTCTTCACAGCAAAAAATTTGTTGCAATTTTTTTTTGCATTTTTTTGTAACTTGATAAACAGGTTTAAGCCATGTCAGACTCATCTTGGGGGTGACTGCTCTCTTTTCTTGTGTTTCTGCTGAGGCATAAGCATGTCTTAGGACACCACACCAAAGGGGTTGGGGTGGGGGAGAAAACAAAACAAAACCCAGAGAGCTATTTTTTTCTAAAATAAAACAACTGCTTTTATTGCATGTTTATAAAACCTGCACATTCCTATCCAACAGGATTTCTCCCCATTTATTGGGAACAGCTTGTCTGAAACAATGTTATCATCATCCAAATAAAATGCAAATGGCCTTTAAAAGGCATCCAGCTGGGGCTCTCCCCATCGCCCAGATGCGTCATCACCAAAGGATATAAAAGCAGACCAGGTTCTCCAGGTGTGTCCAGTGTACCTGTTCATCATCAATAACTCACTATTACAATTTACAGGAGGTGGAGGAGGAAATAGCTATGCTCACTTCTGAGAGGGGAACACATATTTCCATTTCTCTTGGGGGCATGGCGGGGAAGGGGGTCTCTTCTCTAGCCAGCGAGCTATGACCATGGCCCTGACCAAGGTGCAGAACACCTGTCCCGTCTCACGGCACTGTGGCCGCTGACTTTCATATACCTCAGAAGAAGAGCCCAGTGTATTTGCCGGCTGAAAAACAGAGGTGCCCTTTTCTTGGGCTTGGTTCAGCTAAAAAAAATGCAGCTGCATGAATGATCGCCTGCACCGTATTCACTGTGGCTATCATTCCTTGCTACTTAATCACCCAACTTGGACTGCTTGCCAAGCTGCCGGCACATACGGATGTCTAATCTCTTGCATCGGAGAGGTTAGAAAGGTGCGGGTGAGCCTGACAGGTCGGCGACACTTGTTAGTTTGGTCGGTGTCCTGACCAGCTCTGCTATCCCGCTGTCCACACGGACGCGACTACTTATTCCTGATGGACTTCCTTTTTTTTTTTTTTTTTTTTAAAGGAGTGCCACAATATTCAGAGCCCTTTCCATATTCTTGTCAGTGCAAGGCAGCTGCTATTGCCAGTCACATACTGAGCAGTCTGAGGTACAGTGTTCCTGCTCTTTGCATTTCAGCTTACTATGGTATCGCAAGAGCGCAACTCTGTCTTTTTTTCCCCCTCCCCTCATATTTACAAAGTATGTGTTAGGTCTGTCTGAATGCGCATGGTCTACCTCTTTTTCCTCCCTCACCCGCTCGCACGTCCGATGGCAGGATTCAGCGCACTTAAGTGGTTTACAATATATCACAGCTACCGCTGAGAAGTCAGCGGCCTATTTCACAGTCACAGTTGAAGCCTCGTGGATGGACTCCATCACGGCGGCGAATCGGCTGCAGAGGTCGTAGGGGGAGTTGGGCCGGATCTTCGGGGGCTCTTTCAGGACAATCACCTCTGCAGAACAGTCCAGCAGCCTGGGGAGCAATTCACCCAGCTTCATTTGCAGAGTCGCTGCAAAGGGGGGAAAGGATGGCAAAAGTCAACCACACCGAAACAACTGCAGGTGTTAGGGCTGCAAGAACAAAGCAGTTAGCTCTTTGTATCTGCTTGAGCTCATTACCAACCAGCAGCTCCCAGCCTGAGAGCTGCTCGTTGTGACTGCACAAAAATGCGTACGGTTTGGTGGAGCAGAGGCACCCAGGCCAGCCGTCTGCTGAGTCCTACATCTTACCTCTGACAAGAGCCAGTATCAAATGGCTCCGTGGAAAGAAAAAACCTGTATCTCCAACTCGCTGTTCTTATCTCAGGGAAAACCAAAATATGCTGCCTTTGTTGCTGACCTGCTGGCTTCCCTGAACCCAGGTTGCATGACATGGTCATCCCTGTCTCAATACTACAACACTGAGAGCATTTGCAAGGCACATTTTCTCAATGACACTCAGTTTTAAAAAAAGAGTCAGCCCTTGCAGTCTCAGACTGATGCACTGGAGCCAAAACAGACCAGGAGTCATTCAACCCTTCATGAATGTCAGTAATCAAGAGTTTAATAATGCCAGCTCCTGGGTATGACCATAACCTGCATCCGACTGGAGGGCTTGGTGGCAAAGAGGCAGGGTAGCTCCTATAAAATACAACGTTGCAGCCTCCTGAACAGGACGAGTACAGGACACCTCAAAACCCTGGCCCTCACTGCCCTGTGGGTTCTCATGGTTTCCTAGTTGGTCGGGTCGGAAGGGACCTGAGCAGATCATCAGGTCCAACCCCCTGCCATGGCAGGAAAGGGTACTGGGGTAAAACACCCCAGGCAAGGTGTACATCTAACCTCCTCTTACAGACCCCCAGGGTAGGAGCCAGCACCACTTCTCTTGGAAGCTGGTTCCAGACCCTGGCCGCCCTGACCGCGAAGTCGCGCCTCCTGGATGTTTACTCTGAATCTCCCCTCTGCCAGCTTGTGACTGTTATTCCTGGTCACTCCTGGCAGTGCTCGGGGGAACAGGGACTAGTTTGTAACAGGCCACCACATCCCCCCTCGGCCTTCTCAGCTGGTATCCAAGTACCTTCACGGCACAGAAGACTGACTTGGTTCTAGATCTGACCCCTAGCTTAGACGATGGGGGAGAGGGATATCTAAAAAGGGAACAGGAGGAGTGACGGCTCTGGAAATTGCATTGGCTGTGATGAGGTAACACACAATCCTGGGCTAATGCAGTGTAGCCAAACTGGTGAACCTGAACCTTGCATGAAATGGGGGTTAACCCTGCCATTGCTTCACTACGATCTTACCTCCATGGGATCATGCCCAGGTTACAACAGTTACATCATAACCACTTGTTTCCCTAGTATTTGACACGGATACAGTTGTTGCATCTGCTGATGCCCCTAGGATAGGGAGTCAGCTTCCCTGTGGGTATGTCAACATGGACAATTCATGTGCTTGAATTTTCTGCACAGGAAAGTCAGGTGTGTTTAAATTGGGCCCAGGCACACATCCCAATGTGCATCTACAGCTGTTCAGTTCCAGGCTGCTCCTGCCTGGCCTCCCCCGCCCAGAAGCAACTAGGGGGAGCTCCAGACTGCCCTGGGTGCCAGACCCGGGCTGGCAGGGGACACTTGGAGCAGCCCCACTACCAGCACAGATCTGATGACTGGGCTCTGGAGCCCGGCGCAGCTGTTAGTAGCCAGCCTGGGCTCTGGGCAGCTGCCGCAGGCTCCACAGCCCTGGCATCAGCTCCACGCGGGCAGTGACTGCATGTGCACCTCAGAGTGGGCAGCAGGAGGGCTGTGCTGCCTCAGGCCCTATCCCCACCATCTGCTTTGAAGTGCGCACGCACCTGCCGGGATTGAGCCGATGCCGGAGCCAGGAGCAGCTGTTTGCAACCTCCCAACTGCAGCCGGCCCAGGCTCCGGTAGCTGCTGCCAACCACGGAGCCCAGGCTGCTTGCAGCAGGGCTTGCAGCTGAGCCCACCTGACTCCCACCCACTCTGAGACCAGCCCTAGCTCAGCCCCCCACCAGGATGAGGCTGGGGTGCCCCTTGCCAGGAGCTTAGCTCTGCAGTGTGGACAGGTGGTTGGGCTAATGGGCAGACTTCTGTGACTATTAAACAGTGCAAAACCAAAACCACCTGCTTTGGGACAGCCAGAGCGACACTCTTCTGTTCAGGCACAGAAACAGTGGTTGGCCAGAGAAGCAAATTGAAAAAGAAAGTCTTCAAGTTATTGATGTGCCCCATCACAGAACCAGCTCAAGCTGCCAGCAAGCACAGCAAACCGTGAGCTCACTATCCACTCACCGGCATACCAGGCGGGTCATCCCCGCAGCAGGCCTGGCACATCCAATGCTAACAAAAGCTTTCAGACTCAGTGCTTTGCTCCGGGACAGACAACACCTCAGAAGGGCTTGAGACTCGCCAGGTGAATGTGCCAACAATAATGCCCTTTTCTTTTTTCTGCAAGACTAAGTATCAACTGCCCAACTTACTGCCCAAGAAATTTTGTACATAGCATAACCATGCGAGGAGGAAGGCGACTCCGCGGTTGGTCTACAGAACACAGTGGAGGTAGAAAGAAGCAGGTGTTGCTCCTTCCACATCTCCTTCACCACCAGTTGGGTTTCCAAAAAACAACTGCAGGTACAGTAAGGCCAGACCTGGGGAAGTGACGCTGCTAGCCAATCTTTTCAGCTTCTCTGCTCTACATCTGGTGAACAAGCCGCCTCTTTCTGTTGTGGCAAGTTTACCCTCTGCTGGTAGAAGAGAGCAGTGTTGAGAGCCTCCAGCCAGGCCTCCCACTCAAGCCGAGAAGAAATCAGGGGGACTTAATTTTATCATACAAAAACAAAACCTGGAGCAAACCAGCCATCCAGTACTGAAACACAGATGCAGAAAAAGCCATCATCTCTAGCAATTCAGGACCCTGATTTTCAAAGCTGGGCTGTGAGCTGCTCTCATCCATTTCTCAACACCTTCTGGGAAAGAAGAGTGCAGTACCAACTGATGGGTAGTTATGAAGCTCTGGGCTGTAAGAAAAAAGTGACTGGTAGTGTCCCTATCACAGCATAACATCAGAGTGCATCCGATATCACATGCTTGAGAAGTAAAGAGGCACCCAGATGTTCTCTCCTCTTCCAGGCCAGCACACAAAAGAGACCATGAAAATCAGCTGGCTGGGAAGGTAGAAACTCAGGATGGTAAAAAGAGCAAGAAGAGACCGAGGTATCTGTCTCCTAATTCAAAAACATTCAGCACGCAGGAAACATTTCCTGTAGCTTAAGGACAAGCCCCGATCACACTATTCCACCACACCATTCACGGGCAATAGGAGCAGATGGTTTTACACAGTACAGCATGCAAATACTAAGAATGACACAGGGAGTGTTTTAAATGGCCAGTGAAGTCTTTTCCTAGTTCAGATGCGGGACCCAGCCAGAACACAGGGGGCTGGAGAGGAAAACAAGTGATTGGTATGCTACCGTCCATGTCTTCTTGTCCCAGGTAGGAACACCAGCGGTTTCTCATGATCTCAATGGCGTCCAGGTCATCCTGTGAGATGTCGTTGTTGATGATGAGGTGCATGCAGGGGATGATCAGCTCATTCAGGATGCTAACGCCCTCTGCCACGTGCGCCTCATCGCTGCTTATAAAGAGAGCTGCTGCCACATCATTCAGCTTCTGCAGGAAAAACCAGGCACAAAAGGCATTTGATAAAGAAAGCGCTGACTTTCCTGAGTCAATGGGCTACTGGGAAAACTATTCACAACCCGCCCTCTCTGCTACTTTTTGGGCACAGGGGGAATACAACGGGACCAACCTGAGCTGCATGCATGCATCAGGAGAGATCACATTAGAGAGAACAAACTGCTCCAGAACTATGTCTAAGACATGCAAATAATTCTGGCCTTGAGAGGCCAAAATGGAGAACCACCACCACACAGTGGATGCCTTAAGAGCTAAACTATGAATCCTCTCACTGGAGTTCTCCCCCCAGATTTTCGTATTCACATCAGCATGATGTGGGGACAGCTGCTGTTGTTATGGCCGCTACAGATAGAGTTACTCTGGATTCAGAAGCCAGAGTGACGCAGGAACAAAAGATAAATTTGAGTCTGATGTCACCTATTCCATTCCCCAAGATGAGCCACGCCACACTGTGCTCAATAACAGGAGGCTGAGAAGGTCACTGGCACAAAGAAGGGGACAAGGCTGGATACTCAAGGGGAGGGAAGACCACAGGCTATTGTTCCTAACAAAGTGTGCACACCAACAGCATTCACATCCTCACTGAAAGAACACCCTAAGGACAAGCACTGGCACCGTGTGTGGACGGGGGTGCAAGAGGATTCAACCTACTGGGCACCCTGTGGAGATGTGAACTGAACCACGCAGCAACAAGGCTTGGGGCAGTTCAGGCTGGCCCTGAAATCGCTTGCTTTGAGGCTAGGACTCATCAATACAAACCAGCAGGCATTTTCTTCTGTACAAAGCAATCAGTGATTCGTCTGCTCCCCGGTTAGGCCCTTTCCTCAGCAGGGTGGTGTTACTTTGATAGGCGTACACCAAGTAGGTCAGCGCTTCCTGGTACCTTTTACAAGGAGGGAAGTGTCAGATGCCAGCCACCCCACCACCGTCATCACAGTCCTACCTCTGCACACCAGTCGGTCACCTGGGAAAGACCACCCACTTCCTCCCAGAGAGAGGCCAGTGTCGGACGCAACGGACAAAACTTCCAATTAACTCCAACTGTGATCTTTAGAGTAGGTGTAGCTGTCTCTCCTAGTTTCCACTGGCATTTGGAGACAAAGAGGCCTGACAGAAGCTGAGAACAGCATTTGCAGGTTCTCCTACTTTCCTATAACTGGAGCCAGTCAGAAATCTTTCAAGTGAACAACAGTTAGCTAAAATTTGAACATTCAGCACCTAAGCATTTGGGTCTGATTTCAACAAGGCTCTATCTCAACCTAGGCCAGGGCCCACGGACACTTGTCGCACTTCTGAGCGAATGCCTGCAAAGTCAGAGCCCCGTTCGCCTTCACCAGGGCTTTCACAGTGGTGGGGTTTTGTCTGGATCTGAACTGTGCACTACCAACACCCCTCGTGAAACAGAATTGCTTTTCCACATACAGCTCTATTTACAGATGTACTATGGTTCAAGGTTGGCTTTGCAGCAGTACAGAAAGGGGCATCAGTGCATCAGGCACAAAGGGCATTGGAAAAATATATAAAAGAGCAACCTACTTCTTATTCTGGTAGAGCTCCAACCCTGTCAGCAGATAAACAGACACCTTGCGAAATAAGCTGTAGTCTTCGTGCCATTTCTGTTCAGACGGAAAAAAAAGAAACATCACAGATGAAGTGTGCTTTCATACATGCACCTAGCTGCCAGCTCTTTGCCACAGGCTGAGTATGCATTTGTTTTTACCCTAGACTCGGGGTCCTTTTTCTCATGGTCCAATTAGAGAACTGTAGGTAAGTTATAGAGCGCCCCACATATGCGACCCATGCTCATCTTGGCTTTGGGGGAGGGCAGTGCAAAACCCATTCAAGTCTATGCCAAGATCTCTCTTAATATGTGGTACATGAGCTCACACCAGCTCAATGCAAGCTCCCAATTTACTGGCTCTGTTTCAACCTCCCATAACAAACCACGGGCATCAGGTTTCTGGCACTGTTTGGCTTCCCCTTTGGGGTCCAGAATTACCACCCTGCAACCTCCACCCATGGAGCAACCTTGACTTCTGCTGCTCAGGCACAGTGATGTCGCTTTGCCAGATGGGAGAAGCTGGCCACGTGGCTCCAAATTGGACCACGTCTACTGGCTGCTGCAGAAATACGTACTGCAGAACTTCTGATAATGGAGCTGGACAAATTAAATATCCCTGCCAGCACTCGCCTGTCTCAAGAAGCCAGGTCCTAATGCTTCAAGGAGGAACGGGTTTACCATTGCGGAACAACAATGCTGTCTGCTTGCACTGTGCTTGTCATCTCCTGTGCGCTGCGCTAGGACACTTTTAGTACAAAGACATTAGACAGAAGAGAAAGCTATACCTAGTCCCTTACCTTGTACTCTTCCATATCCACATCATCAGGGCCAATCTCCTTCAGCTTAGTCCGTGCTACCTTCATAATACTAATGGACCTGCTCAGAGACAGAAGGATTAGAGCACTAAGGCGAGGGAACGCTGAGTCCCAACGACAGCATCAGGTCTGCTGGTACAAACCGTTCATCGTAGCTGAGGTTCTTGTCTGCAAACTGCTCCAGCAGCGTCCGCTCCACCACCCGCTTGGGAGCGTTGTTCTGCAGGAAGTAGACAAGCACATGCTGCAACCGGGGGTCACTCTGAGGCGTCGGGGTCTCTTTGGCCAGTAGATACAGTCTGGAATACTCTTCCCGGAAGGCCTGCCAAAGCCAAAGGAAAGCTAAAGGCCCAATTCACCCTTAGCACACAAGCTGACTGGGGCTCTGCAGCTGGAAAGTTTCTTCTAAGACTATGCCTGCCCTTGCCCATGCCAAGATTCATGGAGGAGATGTCGCTCTACTTGAGACTCTCTAACTGCTCTCTATTTTGTCTCGTAACAGCTTTGTCCTACTCCAGCAAGTGCAAGGAGAGCTATGAACTCATAGTGGCAAGTACCATGTAAAGACTCATCATCACTAAGCTACACGAACATGAAGGAGAGGGCTTTAAAAGGCATCCAAACCGTTTGGGGCTCTCTTCACTCACAGCTGAGTACTTGCAGGGAAAGCATTAGGGTAATATATGCCTGTTGAGGGCAATGAGACAGGTAGATTTTCCTGCAGCTTCCTCCTATTGGATTTCTGTTGCTAACACCAGCTCCTCTGTTCGGAGCTGTTTAATGGCTCAAGTCCCTCTTAATTAATGCACAAAGATTTATGGGGACCCATTTTACAGAGTTCCCTAGAAATAACATGCAGAAGTTAGTTACTAATCACACCTGAGCTAATTTTGATTCATGCTAATTATACTGAGCACTTTGACAACACTTCTCACAGGACCTCAAGTGCTTTGCAGATGTGAGTTACAGCGGTGAGGCATTGAGAGCAAATAGTCTTTTGCACATGGGGAGAGCAAGAGTGAATTGGCCAAGCCATTGTTGGACCTGAGCTGAAAACAGATGCTCAACCTTTGGCTCCAGCTACCAGATGATAGCAAACTTGCTTACATTTAATTTTACTCAGGACACACAGACTTCAGTAGGGCCTCTAATGCGAGTACAGCTAAATACCTGCGTTCGCACAAGCAGGATCCACTGCTCATGTGCAAAACCCTCATATACATTTTGGTTAGGCATACATGTATTTGGGGGCTATTCACACACACAGTGCCAGATTTGGGGGAAGAACCTAGCATTCTTTGATACCCAGAGCCACGAGACATACTTCTTTTCTTGGAAAACTCCAAATTTGGATTTTCAACAAAAACATTCCATGCCTTTTCATGCAGGAGACTCAGAAGGGGATTGGACATGGAGTAAATTGAATCTATTTTCATTGACTGATTTGGGCAAAATAAAATGAAGTAGTAGTAAATCACTTCTGGGAAGACTTTCCATTCTTACAGTCTAAGGTATTACTTGTAACACACAGGTGGACACGCTTACAAAATATGTTGGTTTCCTCCTGATTACTGCTTTTTGATATTAGCCCTTAAAATAACATTGCGGTGAGTGGCACAGGCAAGACATGTGCAAGAGGAAAAAAGAGCAAACTGAAGACAAACACCTGAAGAGAAGCTTGCCAATTCATATTTGTGACTTGCTGAAGCAGAATACATGTTTTCCAGTCAAAATGCAAAAACATGCGCGCTAAGATTTAAGAGAGAGAAAAAGATACCTTAACAAGCCCCGCTTCAGACCCATCCCGGTCAAAGGTCTGACGGGCTTTGGCTATAGCCAGGATCACACCTTGCATGGCTGGACTAAGCATCACCTACCACAAGAGTAAAGGATGGGAAGAGAGAGAGAAAGAGAGGGGGGTGGGGAATGAAAAGCTATTGTAATGAAAGGGAAGTTCAAAAAGAAAAAGTTTTTCGAAGATGGAAACAGGTAGGGCAACCCAGAGGTGTCAGAGACTTGGCACTTATTTTCACTAGAATTACTCTGGGATGTCCCAGCTGTTGCATGCGCTGGCCAAGCTGCTACAGAAGTAGGAAGACTTCACTGAAGCACCCCAACCATTCCTCCTCCAGGTTCATATTCAACAGCCCATCAGAGTGTCAAGCATGCTAACCATGACCCCAGTTCATCCCGTTTATAGTCTTGCAAAATTACCTAACAGACAAGCAGGGCCCTAGGCAAGGCATTCCAGTGTGCTACCTTCACACCACGAGCACATACCGAACTCACTCGGATCATAAACAGAGCAGCACAAACGCTTGGAAGATCTTTGAGAAGCAGCAGAAATGCTGGTTCGTGTGAAGGTCAATGCTAAACTAACAGCAAACCCTACAAATGCCCACGTCAACTGCCTGAACACATCCATTATCTTGCAGACACATCTATATGTGAAGCACATTTGCAGTTAGAGAAGACACTGAGCGCTTCTGAGATATTTATCGTGTGCTATCCGAGTTCCAGTTTTACTTGTCAGCACCAAGAGGACATATCTGGGGTTGGACAAGTCCCAGTGTATTCAGCATGTTTTACATTATCAGCTGACAATTCAGATGATATGCGACAGGCAGAATCAACCTCCTGGGTAAAAAAAAGAGTAAAAGTTTAAGTAAAGGACAGAGTCCTAGGAACATCTTAGATACAAGTGGCAGGAAGGAAAAAAAAAGAGGGAAAGGGGGCTTAAAGGCACTGCGAGCAGAGCTATGGAGCACGGGGTTTGTTTTTACAAAGTCACAGTCCTAATAGCTTTAAAAATAAATCATCTGTTAAGGAAACTGGCCTAACCTGGCTGCTTGCTACCGATGGGGGTGTAACCCAAACCGCCCCAATGTCACAGATCTCATGAAAACCCCAAGACCACCTGTGCCTCCCAAGTTCCTGATAACGACAGGCAATAACAGGCTCCCATGCTGTTGTACCTCCTCGTTATAGCCGTCTGCGTCAGATCTAACCAGAATCTTCCCCACACTAGGGATCTCCACTTCAGAGACCTGCGAGCCAGGCTGGGCAGCAGACTCTGTCCCTTTAGCATCCTGCTCCTGTTCTGCCTGAGCTTTAAGGGCTGTTGCGCTTGGCGGGGCCTTTGCTGGTTCAGCCTCCTCTGGCTGTGGCAGCAGACAGAAGAAAGAGAGAGAAAGAGAGAGGAGAGTAAGAAACACAAAAACCCTGGAAAGCAGAAGGGAGCTGAATGAAAAGACGCAGAGCTACAGAGATCTAGACAGGGTAGAAATTTGTTAACGGGCGGATGTGAAGACTAGAGCTGGCTGCTTTGTGAGCCCCACTGCAGCGTTCTCACCTTCCACAGAGCCGCCTCCACACCGTTCTTCTCGTAGGCATCAGCCGTGTTGGCAATGGCCTGGGCAGTCTGCTCCTTCGCCATCATGGCATGTTGGGAAGACAACGAGTGCAGGTCAGGCTCGCAGGCTGAAGACTGATCTGATTGGAAGTGGAAAGAGATGCTGACGTTACCGAGAAGATACAAATTCAGAGGGACAAAATGGGAAATAGCAGCCAGGGTGGATGGCTGCAGGGTATCGCTCCTTCAAGCTTATCACGAGCACCAACCAATTTCCCTGCCCTGTTCATTAATCCATACAGCTGCTCTTTCTACATCGCTGCAAGGGCTGCAGGCCTTCTTTGTTACTCAAATCAGCTGAGCTCTCCCAACACCAAGCTCCCAGGGTGGGTGCTGTAGCAGAAACATCGGGGTTGTGCTGAAGACCTGATTTAGTAAAACACACTAGTAAGAGGAATTCCCTGGCTGACAACAACAGCAAAGCTCATGCATTTAAGGCTGTGCACTTGCTTGGGGTGCAGGAGCTTCTCAACTGGTTCCTCAGCCCTTTCTGTGCAGCTCAGGAGGTCCTCAGTTGAGAATAAATACCTCGGCCATTCAGCTGCTCATTACTGCAATAATTTTTGGGTCCCTCCAGGAATTGTGGCTTTCACAAAACATTCAGCGAGTCTTTTTGTCGACTGCTGTATCACGTGGCAAACCAGGAACTCCAGCTGCACGTCACGGTGGCCTCTGAAGCATGATTGTTAATCCTATCCAGGATGTACTGATCAACCAGCTCCCTACACTGTCCCTTCCAGTTCCAAGTACACGAGACTCTTCCTCACCTCCTGTAACACTGCTGTGCAGCTGATATCCGCTGCATTTCAACAGCAACATCTCACACTGGCAAGTTTGTAAAACTCTTGGAAATCAGAGAGACACAGGCTATCAAGGAGAGCATGAAGTGGCAGTTTCCCACCCAGCAGTTTACTCTGCATGGGTACAACACATCACAGTGTAATTAAATCAGAGGGAGATTAGATCTTCTACTATTACCTGACTGCAAAACCGCACTTCACCAGACAGTTACAGGCCTGTAGCTCTGTTGGTAGCTTTCCCCAAACTTTCAAACGTGTTTAAAAAGACTCTGATAAGAGTGGGAGTTGTTCCATGAAGGCAGTCCCTACAGTCCTAACAAGGTCTGCAGCTGCAGAAATGTCACACCAACCTTGTCCTGATTCAGAAAAGAAATCCTGAGATTCAGAAGCAGATGATGGCTCAATCTGAGGGATCTTGCAGGACTGCTCCCCTTCCCATTCCTCCACCTCCTGTTCAAGCCTCCAGTTGTCCTCTTGTATGTAATGCTTCAGTTCAGGTGGCAGGCCTTCAACTTCCTTCTGGAATTGCCCAGCCCCTGCATCATCATCTGTTGAACAAACAAGACTTTTATTTGGCAAGACTAGACATGGGAGCAAGGTAACATTATTGTCCAACTAGGGGAATCTTGAAATATGGCAGAAAATTAGCAAACAACTTGGGAAAAATCAAACTGTTTTTCCACTAGATTTTGAGGTTGAATTTAAGACATTTCTTAAACTGAGTACAAGGATCAGGCAGATTATAAAAGCTCCTTGGGCTTAAAGAAGGTCTTTTTCTTCTGTTAGCATAGACGTCCTGGTCGAGGCTGGGGGCTCCTACCCACCAACCCCACACTAACAAAGCAACAAAAATGGCTGTTTCTGGAGGGCGTTCCCAATTTCACTGAGCTCACTGAAAGTATTGGTCAAAATTTCAAGAGGGAGATATTTAACTTTACCAAGGACTACTATGGATGGGACTTATATGGCGAGAGCTAGAATACAGCATCTCACTTTTTTTTTTCATTTGGCCGTAGCCAATTTACAACCTCTCCAAGTCTCATTTTTCCTGACTGAAAAATGGGGACAATACTTTCTAGCTATGGGTATTAGGAGGCTGAAAGAGCATCTGCTGCTAGAGAGACTACACGTGACACAAGCAACTAAGACAACTAGGGGCTTTGAGTCCAGTACCTGCAACGTGGCATGACATCTTATCCTTTATGTACATCAGGCAGTAGGCACTGGCATTCCTCAGGCCTCCAAACGAATCTCTCTCCAGCTCTTCCCATGATGATTCTGTCACTGAAATGTCATTGTATTTAAGCCAGCTCTTCCGGGGCTGGTCATAGATATAGGCCCAGTAATGACCTGCATTAGCTTGGCCTTCATGAACCAGGACTGCATGCAAATGATAAGGAACCTGAAAGTTCACAAGAACAAGATTTCCAGGATTATTTTAAGCAGATTAAGTAATATGATCTCTACACAACTCTAGAATGACGTTTGCAGCTGTCATAATGTTGAAGAATTCTCCATTCACGCGTTGGACTGATGAATACAGATTCCTTTTCTCTTGGTGAGCTCACTTTTAAACAGTCTCCCACCAGTGTTTGCAGCATCTACTGGCAATTGGCCCCCAGCTACGGGAGGGACAGAGTGGTGGCAATTATTTTCAAGGCATCCATAAGGAAGACTAGGCTGAATGAGAGAAATGTACTGGAGGGGAACTGTACTGTTGCTCTACTGGGACAGAGTTCAGGCTTTCAGGGTCTTTGCACAATCCACATATATCTATGAATCTGAAAACCTTGTCTTATCATGGGCAGGAGTGTGCAAAACAGTGACAAGTGACAACAGGCAACACCCAAATGCATTATGATGAATTCATTGCTAGGTTAATAGATTTTAGTATTGCCTGATGGAGAGCACTGCTCGAAATTAATTATCCCTCTCTTCAGAAAGGCAGGGTTTTGCTTTCAAAGCAAGCCCTGCGATACATTTAGTGTCGCCCCGTCCTCCCACACACACGCTTGTGTACAAACATGCAACTCTCACTAACAGCAAATATAGCTTGTATGCACACATCGGGATAAACTTTAAGCACACTTGCATTTTACCCTAACCAAGTCACATGGCGTACCTGACGGAGGAGAGGGTCACAATACATCTTCTCAATGGACTGGCTGATCTGGGCAATAGAGCCCTTTAAATCTGTTAAGAAGAGCATACACAAGGAAGTTAGCAACTTAAGGTTTCACAGCATCCCCTCCTTCCCAAAAATACAGGGCTTCACACTGAAACTAGTCCTTAGATGCCTATA
Source organism: Crocodylus siamensis (assembly GCF_052110815.1). NCBI lineage: Eukaryota > Metazoa > Chordata > Crocodylia > Crocodylidae > Crocodylus > Crocodylus siamensis. The sequence continues at coordinate 26,390,817 of NC_143408.1, forward strand.
TGATATTTAGGGTGAATTTAGGTGTCTAAGTCCTGAAGAACAAATAAAAACGGCCTTTCACCAGCAGCTCTGAGTAGCATTGGGTACCTAAATGCATTAGATGCCTTGCTTTCAGGCTGCTGAATTTCACAGGCATCAACACTGGTTCTGTGCGCACAGTGCCCCACTCCTTCTTAGCCCTATTGCTGTTCAAAAGGATGCCGGGGCTTCTCAACTCCATAGAAAAGGAAGCAAAAAAACAAATATGGACACCGCTAACTCATATCAGCACTGAGTTCAGCTGAAAACAGCTGCTGGCACCCACACGTCTAGTGCCTGGAGAAATGCCCAGTGGCATTCTGGGTTCTGGGCCCACCTGAGCCAGAGGGAACTTGAGACCACAAGCCCCACTTCCTACCACCTTGGCTTAACCAAGGGGAGCATAGGGGAGGCCACACACTGCCTGCCCATTAAACCTGGACTGCTGAACGGACAAGTGGGGCTGAGACTAACAGCAAGCGAGCATGGGGAGCCTGCCTCCACAAGCTAGTGGTCCCCAGCTCTCTAATGGGAAAGCTCCAGTCCCCGTTCCTGGCACTGACGGTGCAGATTTAATTATGCTATCACTGATTAACCCACAGAAATAATCCTGGCAGCTGAGACCAGGACCCTCCCAAGTGCAGCACATTGCATCTGCACTTGGTGCCGCAGGGCAGCCCCGCTGGGGTGGGAGCATAGCTCACGAATCCTCCAGCAGAAAGGAATCGAATCTGGCACATAGCTGAAATACTTGACAAGCTCTCTGGGCCAACCTTGAATGTCCTGTTCAATCTCACTCCTCCAGCGCTGCAGGCACGTCCGAACCAGGCTCATTTCCTCCTCGGTGGCCACGTGAGGGGCTGGGCACTCAGGCACTCTCGTCAGTGAAGCTGAGGAGTGGACTGGCTTGCTCACTGGTTCTGGCTGAGGCAGGGTGTCTGCTGGCACAGAGGCTGCATCTTCAGATTTCTCAGCATCCTCTATTTTTAATGCACTATGAAGCAAAAGCCAAGGTGGACAGACAGTTATCCAGGCTGCCACCACCAGTGAAATCACTCCAGATGGCAATCTTTTAACCATCAAATAAAAAAAAGACAAACCCCAAACCACTTGAGATGTGAATGAGCAGTTCCCTTCTCAGAGCATGCCCAGCTTCTATCACTGATAATTCAGAAGACAGCCCATCTACAAGTTTATTCACCTGCAGTCCCTTCCTGGAAGACTAGATCCCTGGACGACAGGTGATAAAAGTCTTTCTCTGCTTTAATTTGGAGTGCAAACCAAGCACAGTGGGCAGATGTGTGATCATTAATATTGCACTACTTTAATGGTTGAAGAAACAAAAATGACCACCCTATGCAAACAGATTGCATCACTTTTTCAGGACTACACAGCACTTTGGCTTTGTCTCCAGAAGGCTACAGGGGGAAATGGGACAGACTAGGTGCAGAGTGTTACGTGGGTACAAACTGGCAGCATGAGGATGAGAAAAGACAGATAAAAAGGTGACTAACTGCTCTTTCTGGGCTACCCTATCACACATCCTCACTGTTCAGAGTGCCTAGACGACCCCATCAGGGCTTCCCTCCTGGGTCTCCAACTCAAAAGGAAAAACCTAGTGCTCTCTCCTTCTCTGGTGAAGAGTTTTTTCTTCTTTCCTCACCTGTTTTGCAGCAGAGGCCCATCCAACACACGGGACTCCGCCTGGGGCTCCAAAGGGGCCGCCTGAGACTCCTGGGTGGAGGGACCATCCGCAGGCAGCTTGGTGGTGACAAATTCAAGGACATACTGCAGCATGTCAGGCAAGGGGAAGCGGGTTGGGCCAGAGCCATACAGCATGTATCTAAAGGGCCAAAGCAAGAGACTGTTTTAATAACTGAGGAAGAGGATGATTCTGGCAACTGAGAAAACACAAACATGCCTGATGAATGTGCATAAATTAGTGACCAACAGTCCTTAGGGGGTGTGAATACATAGCGGGTACACAATGTGGTAAATGCACCTTGCACACTACCCCGCCTGCTTCCTCACACCTTGAATGCTCTTCACGGACCAGCCCTCAAAGCGGTCTGGGATCCTCTCCCCCATGCAGGGCTTTTTCTCCCACTCATCGACGCTCTCCCATGCACACAGCTTCTGTCTTCCTTGGTTGGATCCTCAGTAAAACAGAGGTGCTAGGCTACAAAAGCGTGCCCCTCTGCTCTGCTCAACCTTCCCTTATCTCCAAGTCACACTCTGTGCTCCCCACCACCCACCACCCCCTTATCAGGAGTCTCCCAAGAGCTCAAGAAAATAATTTTTTCCTAGGGACTATTTGGCCTATTGAATATTGGACTTCTTTTCTCACTCTCACCAATACAGAGCCCAATTATAATGGTAGTGTCTGTCCTACACACAACTCTTGACAAATGGAGCCAAGACTAACTTCATCCTACATCCAATGAACCCAAGAAATGGCCTTGGCAGGAACTGTTACATCTAAGGACTGCAACCCCATCCATGACTTCGCCAGGGAGCATCCAAGGCTGGGAGAAGTGTGCGCCTGGCTTTTCTCCATGGTTTTGAAATCTGACACCACAGATGAGTCAGAGCAGTGGCCACCTCAAACTTATTTATTTTTTAAAATTTCCTTCTAATAGCTTTCCTTCAAATAGTTATTTGCCCCTCTCTGCAATTGTTCTTGGAAGATGCAAGCAAGACAGAACACGATCGTATCAGCTCTCAGGAGATTTTACCACCCCTTCAACTCTCCTCTGAAATACGAACTTTCATTTCTACCCAGGAGAACTTTTACAATCTTTTCTCCTATGCCTGACGAGGGGTGTTTGGGCCTGAAACCTTCCAATTAAAGATTCTGTTTTTTGCAAAAATCAAGTTGGTCTAATAAAAGATATCACCTCTACCATGAGTCCTGATTCCTATCAGCTCTCAGTCTATTCATCAGAAGATAAATTTACCATGGACTTAAAAGCTGACAATGCAGCAACCCCCACTTTTCTCTTTATTTAGGAACAATAGCATACGCAGAGCCTCTACTTTGTAACATGCTTCAAGAGAAGCCAGGTACCAACTTCCACACAGTAGAAACCTGGCTGCTTACCTTTCTAGTTTCTCCTGGAGAACTGCAATTTGCTCTTTTAACAACCTGATCTCCTCTCTCTTCCTCTGAATGGCCTCTTTACTGCTATACAAGTACCTAAAGAAACAATACGCCCCAAAAGTCACCGCACAATGTACACACGCCTCTCTCTTGCACACAGACGTGAATGGACCCTCCCTGTTCCCAGATGCTCGCCCCTCTGTTGCTCAAGTCAGAATAAAACAGAACAAGTGTAAAGCAACAGTTCTGAAATCTATCCAGCGACACAGCAGCTCACCGGTCCATATAAATTATCTGAGGAAATTCAAGCTTCGTGTGAATCTTCTCTGGCTGCCCCAGCGATTGATTGAATTCAAACCGGGAAAGCTCAAAAGTCAATACTGGAGGGAGCTTCGTAAACCAGCGCTGCGATACAAACAGAAATGTCCCGGCAAGGACAGGTTTTGAGAATATTGCTGTGTGACATGTTATATTTCCACACATCACTACCCCCGCCACAAAAAACACTTCTTCCTTTAAATAGACAAAAGTGCATATAAGTCATTGAACAGCTAGTCAGGAAGTCTGAAGTTACAAAACCTAAAAGATGTGACTTCCATTTCAGATTTTCACTACAGGAAATCTAGTTGATTATAATGTCCCCAAACCCACCCCGTGCACTCAGATAGACAGACTGTCAAGCACTGGATTAAAAAAAGCCCCTGAAGAATAGCCTCAGAGCTCCTTCGCAATGCAGCCGGCATGCAACGGACATCGGCAGACAGCAGCTTTTACCCCAGACTTGGACACTCATCAATTCTCCGTTTATTCATCAACTGTTCGCTTACGAGGTTCAGACAACAGACCCAATGTCCTGGGCTCTGGGCTTTCTCTGGCTCCCATGTTTCACAAATACCTCAAACATCCAGTGCCAGAAGAATACTCCACCCACCTCTGCAGGGTGTCGGGCAGACAGCGCTCTCCCCTTGTGGGCTCTGGACAGTACATTAGGGTCATTGTGCTCTGAAAGACCTGTAACCTAAGTCTTGACACAATTTTCCTGACACCCCCCCCCAATCAAAATGCACCAGCAAGTTTTTTTTAAATATAAAATAATATTTAAAATGAAAGGCAATCTTATTTACATATACAGAGGGAAGTCTGTAAGTCCTCTCAAAAGACAAAATGTACCTTATTCTATCTCCCCTATCATGAAGTCTTCCAGGCACAACATTCTAGGCACACATTTTCCAGTTACGTATCTTAGCAAAAAACCCGACAGCCCGACTTGTGCTTGGATAGCAGAATACCTAGGAACGGTCCCTTCGTTACAAATAAAAAAAAAGTTTCCCTTAACTTTCAGTGCAGGTTTTAAAAGAACCGGAAACTCAAATAAAAAAGGACCTCTGGGAATCATGCCCTGGGCCCCTTCACCCCAACGCTGCAACATCAATCCAGCTACAGGTCTGCTTCAATTGTGTCTGGGCAGCGCTTGCACAGAAGCAGAAGCTGCCAGCATGAGACAGTTGATTCTCAAGTTCAACGGGCTTTATTAACAAGTTATCCTGAGTCTAGAAGCTGCCCTCTTTTTTTTTATTGAAGCCATTCCAACTCCTCTTTCAAACTCTTTTCTAGTGAGAGTGAAACTTTCTTCTCCCTCTCTACCTGGATGCCTAACCCTCTCAAATACCTCCTGAGTGCTGTCTACACCACCTTTTTAACGTTCCCTACACATTCACTCCCTTCCTTTGCCTTCACATCGCATCGCTTTAGCTGCCCTTCTCTGCAGTCTAACTTTCTTTATAGAGAAGTGAGGCTGAATGCAACGGGCACATCTTATTTTCACTTTGTCACAAAATTAAGTAGCTTATGATTGGCTCATGATTTGAGTGACTTCGGGAAAAAAGTAAAAAAAATAATCAGCACAGGCAGAAAATTTAAGAGTGAAAATGAGACAGAAAAAAAAATACACACTGTAATAGGGAGAAGAGATACAAATTCCAAATGGCATACCATCGAGTTAAGCACTGAACTTTACCCTCCGAAAATATGGAGGCAGTGGGTCTCCCCCTACTCAGGTACAGGTAAGCTTCAACAGAAAGAAAGAGACTTTATCACACTTACACATCAGAGGCAGAAGCTTTTTTAAAAAGGTCAAGTCCTTGAGTATATTACACAGGACAAAAACATCTTTAAAAAGAAGCTAAGGCTCAGCGACTTCAGCATCAACTCAGACATTTAATATTCACATACATTTACATTACTCCGGCTCACCACCAAATGTTTTACAATTGGTTAGGGGAAGAATGTTTTCAGTGTGCATTTTAAATGTTTGGGGTATACAAAGGCCTTCTGCACTATACTGATGATACCCTTTGGAGAAGAGCAAGTAACACATCAAACCAACCTCTTGTCCATATTTCACCGATTGAGTTGTTGCCTTCTCATCAATCTCCCCCTCTATCATGGCCCCTTCCAAGCACTCGGTCAAGTCCCGATAACCGTTTACCTGAAGGGGATACTGGCCAAAAGCCTCTATCTTGGAAAAAGTCTTGCCTGAAGAAGGGAAACGAAAAAGAAAAAGAAAACTGTTCAGAATCAAGAAAAAAAAAATGGTTTTAAGAACCCTCTGGTGCTTAACTGGGCACACGCAGGCGTGCATTTCCTACAGACACGATAGATTTGTATCAGCCAGCGAGTTCTCATAGCAAATCAGTCAAAGTTGCGTAGCTGACAACAATAGTAGAGAAATTTGCTCCCTATAGTCAACGCTCTCCAGAGAAGAGACCCTTTTCAGACGTATGCGTAAGCAAGATGCCAATTAGAGGATACCAACTTCGCACTAGACACATCATCACCAACACAGCTACGATCAGATTATTGCTACACTTACTGTAATGCAGAAGGATTAGATAATGTCACTAAGGACCTGCGACAACACACCATGCTACACACCCACACTGGAGACGTAACTCTGTGGTAACACTCAAACCAGTCAAAGGGGTTGCAAAGGAAACCCAGACACCCAAACTTACCCTCATGGATCCCTTCAGTCAGGAAAGTCCCATAGAAAAGTTGTACCATTGGGTTTTCAGATTTGTCTCCAGGGCTGCTGCTTTCCGAAAGGAAAAGTGTGCATTTTGTTACATGGAAATGGAGCACGAGGGTAAACGCCACTTACTTTTGCAAGAATCTACATATTAAAGTGTTTATTTTGATTCTGTCCCCAGTAGTTATCTGGCACGTAACAAAATATCATTAGAATTACCACAACCAAGAGAAAAGCAAAGCAAAATCGGCCCTCACAGCCGGGACGCTGGGAACAAGCGGCATGCATTTAATGCTAGCACAGAGCTATTCATGAAGCTATTTTTCCAGCAATGGGGTATTAATAAGGACTCAAATTCAATCTCTAAGCTTCAGCCTGGGGCTTCTGAGACTTTGATTAAGTGCAAAAGAAATAAAGTAATCAGTTTATACTAAAGCTAATGGGTAATTTCTACCTTACCAAAATGTCTTTCACCAAGGACCTTGAGAAGCTTTACAAATATCGTCCCTCCCGTTACGTAAATGGGCAAAGTGATGCACTCAAGTGGAAGCAACTTGCTGAGGTTAGCTTAAAAAACAAGCCAGTCTCACAGTAAGGATTGCAGCGTAGGAGTCTGGGCTACTTGTTCCCTCCCCTACGCCATACTTTATTTGTTCCAGCTGCATTTGTACTCTAAATGTAAGCCACAATTTATTGTGGCCTTTTACCCCTAACAATAAAAAAATCCTCTTCTTCACTTCAGCTGTAACACCTGCAAGCAGACTGTAAAAAGCAGCTGCTATTCATGAACTGTCAACCTGTGCACGTCCACTCGCTCCCAGTTACACCAGATCTCACTATTAACAACGTCCTACACAATATGAATTTACCCTACAAGCCATATCAACTTCCAGAAGTAAGATGTTCATAAATCCATCTCAAAAAGTTACTTAGTAGCTCCCGCACTCTTTAGATCATGATGGCCTTGAGTAAAAGCACATATCCAGGCACAAAATGAAAAGCTGCCTACTAGGAAATAGGACTATCCGGCCCAACTCAATGAAGAAACGTTTCTTAGTCGGGTCAAAAGTCTGATTAAAACTCCTGCCATAGTTGATTTAAAATCCATTCTTCCTTCAAAATAAGTGAAAGCTGCCCCAACCTAAGACTCACTTAACGTTAACAGCTAGCTGAAACGCATCCTCCAGCCAATCCAGAAGTTTGTGGGTGAATTCGCTCACGTCTTGCTAAAGAGAGACAGAAACCAGAGAGTCAGTCATTTCACTGAGAAAATGCTTTGATACTTTATTAGTCTTACATTTTTTTCAAATACATGCCCAACACCATTGCAGGCTTTCTAGCTACCTGGTTATCAGGTGAACCTGGGGAGGAGGGCTGGAAACTATGCCCTACAGGGGTTGTTGATAACAGACCACTGGATACTGCACAATTAGGATCTAGGAAGTGGGAGAAGGGGCAGGAAACCATAATAGGGTTAAAAAAAAAACAAAAAACGGATGCAAGCAGAAAAACAGAGGGGAAGTCTGCAAAATGTAGACTGTAAATCCTAACTGCAAGAACAGTACAACAGAACAAGCAGCCTGGGGAAACTGTGGACTCTCCCTTTACTGCAAATGTTCAGAAGAAAGCCAGATAGTCAGGGTGATTTAGGAGCAATGAATCCTGCATCTGTGCAAGGGGTTGGGCTGACTCCTGAGGTCCTTTCCATACCTATAATTTTATTCTGAGCTAACTGCCTCAGGGTACATTCTTACCCTGCAGTAAATACAAGAGATAGGTCATTCCTCAGTGGAAATAGGGCAAGCTGCCTCGCATTTACCGTAAGGTAAGAGCTGGCCCATAGGCAATGACCCCGGAGTTGCTGATGCACTGTAAGTTCACACCCTACCTCACTGCATGATAACTGGTTCATGTGGCCATAAGTCAAGCCACAAGAAACTGCCCTGGGGCATAAGGAAATGCACCATGCGTCTAACCCAGCAGTCACTTCCAGCCCCCTGTGGACCACCAGAGAGAGGGTCACACATGGGCTGTTTATCCTTTTTTTTGGAAATCTTGTGCATTTTATGTACGGGTAATGACACCGGTCATTGTACTTCTACCTGCCAGGTGACAAACATGTATCCACTAGAAACCCCGCAGCACCAAGTGCAACATGACTGACATCTTTGCCAGGCTTGTCGTGGTAAAAGCAGACAGGATTTTTAGGCATTTTACCTGCTGCTCTTCAGCTGTTCTAAAGGCCTCTCTCAAAAGCTCTAGCGCTGCAGTGGGGTCCACAAATCTACGGTGCGTTCCCAGCATTAAGGCAAAGAGACACTGAAGTTCCTGCATGAAGGCAATATTTCTCTTTTCCTACATTAGAAACATAAGCACATGACAGTTTAACACAATGGGAAGAAAAGCAGCAACTCCAGAGTGCACATGCTACTGGCTTGGTATCAGCATCTCCAGAGGTACATGTACACGGCCACAAAAGGGACATGACTACAAGAGACAATCACAGAGAGACATCTCTCTCCGGAGCAAATTCAGCCTTGAGGTAAGAGAACTTAAATACCTTCAGTAGTTCTCAAAGGTGGGAAGTCTAGAGTTTGGAGAGGTACTAAAAGTAGTAGCATTGCACCTCAAATACAGGCACTGAAATGCTGCATTTCATTTTTAGACAGGAGATTTTGGTGGTTAATAATGATGGCCAAGGAATTTAATACAGGACAGATTCCCCACCTTCAACCATTTCTGTCATTTCTTGAGGGTTACCCAAGAACAATTTCCTTGCTTCGAGCAGCCAGATGTTTTCAGAATCACCAGCTGGGCCACCTGAATCCTCTCCCTTTTTTTCAGACAAGCTCCACTCCAGAAGAAAGGGGGGAGAGGGAGACGGAGGAAATGCCACGCTATTCCTCTGTTAGGACTTACGTTGCGACTTCGACAGTTCTCAAGCACGCTTTGGGGGAGAGTGTAACCGAGGACCAGCCTCCGAAATTCTGGCAACTGAAAAAGAGACTGAAAGGGAAGAAGAGTCAAAGGACAGGTCAACACAAAGCCTGGTTTTAGCTCTCCTTTGCCAAGTCTGTGCCTTTTTCATATAGTGCAGGGTCAAACCCTTCACTGCTTTTTTCCACGAAAATGTAAATCTCTAACAGCTTAGCAGTCTACCAAAGCCAGCTCAGAGTGCTTGCTGCCCTGCAACCTGTCCGTTCAACTCTCTTCCCATCCTCCCAGTGACAGTTTCAAGCTAACCTGATGGCAAGCCCTTTGGAAGGAGCGGGGACAGACCTTCCATCGCACAAAGGAAAGCTAAGTGACAGAGGGCAGGGGCATTAATCATGACCCCAAAGAAGCATCTGACACCTGCTTCCCCTTCTCCCCAAAATAGAAAGACGCCGCCCCACGTTTATCTGCTGATGCCCGTGTAAAAAGAACTAGGTGTGTTAGGTTTCTCTTTCTGCTGTCTGTCCTCATTTAACTAATCACTAATAATGCACCCTGGCTAGTTTCTTATTAGTTCGGGCACCTAAGCTACTGTGTTCCATTAACTGGAATCTGATACACCATGCATTACAGAGCCCGGATTTGTTCCAATAAAATTACATTATCACCTCTTTGCCAATCTGGCTACTGTCATCCAAGAAGCATTGTGACCTCACCGCACCATGAAATGGAGTGCACGGGGGTTAGCGACAATAAATAAAAAGCATATTCATAGACCCTTTCCTTTACATGGGAAGTCTGGCCCTGACGGTAGCTGGCCCATGGTTTTCAGCAGTCTCTGTATGACATACGGTCGTGCAAAACAGTTTTTTTCCACTGGAGTTTATAAATTGAAGCAGAACGATAGTGGGTCCTCAAAACTGGGTCCCAAAACCCAATTTTAAAAAATGCAAAAAACTCAAAATCTGAGTAATCACTGCTATTACTGTCAAATTCCTGACAGCTGGCTGGCTTCCTATGACCCACTTGCTCATGACTTGTCTCATGGCAGTGCTGTGGGGATTATTCAATTGCCACTAAAGTGTATTTTAACCTCTGCATACCAGGCATTACAGAAAGGCAATGCATGGCCGTCACTATTATGCATTACCTGTATGACAGCACTAAACCAGCACGTGTTTCCAATGTTTTTCAATCCAACAGGCCAGTCATCGACCCTCCTCCAGTTGTTTTGATTGGGATTCTCTCCCCAGACTTCACATCGTTTCCTTTTGGAGCGATTTTTGTTTTCTGAAGCATTTGTTTCTTTGGCCCTGTCAGAAAGGTTGAAAAGGCAAATGCAACCTTGCAAGAAATTCATACTGGCAAATCATCCCATCTAGTCAAGTAATCACAGCAGAACCAGACCAAAGGAGCTATACTGTCATCCCAAGCAGGAGACATTTATGAAACAGTCTCACGCTGACATACAAAGCCTGTCACCTCTAGGTCTACTTTGTTATCATATATATTACAGAAGAACCTAATAGTATTGAGCACTAAGTCTCTACTGACATCCTCTCTGCCTCAAAGAGTTTCCGTTCTTGGATGGAAAGACCAGCAATCTTAGATTGCAACAGGCAAACAGAAATCAGAGAGGATGGGGAGGATGAAACAAGGTAAAAGTACAGTACAACACTTTTTTTCCCCTATAAGCTACTTGAGAGCAGGATTTGCAGTCTGAGTATATCATGTGTTATATTAGAGACGAATCCAGGACAAATCCAACCCAATGCATAGACACCAAGTGTAAGGCTGCTTCATAACCTGCTTAAAATGAGTTGAAGGAGGCAGTCCTGGTGCCAGTTTTTAAGGGACTGATACTAAAGCCTCCATGCAGATCATGTTAGCAGGCATGGCAAGGAGTGACTAGGCCACGTTGAGAATGAGCCTTTCTTCCCTGGGTGTGTATTACAGTGCTAGCATAACAGTCCCTCCAAATCACATACGTGAAATGCTGTTAAAATCTACAGTATGATAATTTAAGCACCTCCCAAGGCCTCTAATAGATGGAAGTTAAGTGAATGAGTAATAGAGGGTTTTTTTCTCCCTGCAGTTGTTAAAAATGTACCAGGCATAAGGACCACAGAAGCATTTACAGGAGCAGGAAAAACACTTACATATTCACTGACCTGTTAGCATCCTTTTCCACTGTTTGGACTGTTGGAGACTCCATTAAGCTGAGAGCAATGACTGCCTGGAGGTCATCTTTCTTATCCGGCGTCAGATCAATCACATCTGGGAATTGAAGGAGAGTTTTTCATCCCTTTTTATGCCAGAAGCAGTAAAAACCCCTTTCTAAAAGCAAAGGCCAAGTATTATCCCCACTTTGTGTCATAAATGCCACTACCTTAAAATGCAGAAATGTTATTTTCTGCCGCAAAAGTAAACCAACTCCTTGTCCTTTTGAATTTCAAACAAATACAATTTAAGGTCAGAAAAAAATTTGTGCAGAAAAGGCACGTGCTCCATGATATTTCAAAGCATGATTCAGATACTGGGGTAGCAGGCAGCAACAGCTTGGACTGGGATTAGTAATGGCACTAAGGAAGAAGGACCCAGCGCTCAGTGCTTTGACTTGATATTTGATATTCTTAGTATCAGCGTTAATTAACAGACTGGCTTGAAGGAGAAATGGGTTTCAGTTTAATGTTGTTTGCACAAGAACTTGGAATTAAATTCAAACTCAGACACTATGTATTACTGGTCTCCCACTGTCTCTTGCAAATGTTCATTGATGAACCCATTTTATTTGCCATCTCAAAGAGTAGAGAAAGCTGTAATTTTGGAAGAAGCTGGACATTAAGGAACAGAATAAAATGCAGGTGAGCAAGTGAAGTTAAATCTCGTCCATTAAGCAGGGCATTTTTTTTTAAGTTGTGCATAAAAGGCAACTCAATAAGGAAGCACACTATTTCTGTGGTATATTTATGTTTAACATAATTAAAACCTTAGTCCACTGAAAAAAATTCTTTAAATTTAGATTTACATTAATGGTCCCTGTATTTCAGCTTGTTTTTATACGGATTTTTTTTTTTTTTAACGTTTTATAATGTTAAAAAAAATCAATTCCAGGTAATTAAATTCTAAAGTCCAAGGAACCCATCAGAAAGGTTCTCAAATGGCCTACTGTCTATGTAATCTAGCAGTCAGTATCTTCACTTCAGATGTGGGTAACATGAGGCTGATTTAGCTGCCTGACAGCAAGAAGCTGGTGAAACACAGTGAAATAAGCCCCTCCTAGCAGTTAGAAATACTCATCTGATCTGCAGGTTTTGGCAACGTGGCTCCTGGCTCCTTTTCTAACTAGACTACAAGACAGAAAACAGCTCTGGGCATTTCTCTACCTCCAGGAAAAAAAGAGTGCAGCAACCTACGTTGTAAGATCTGTCTACCTAGGATTAATGAGCATTAACCATAGCAACCACCGGCAGCAGCGCAGTGGTGTCCAGGTGGTAGGAAAGGTGGACTAAAGTGTGAAGGGAGACCAGACCATTCTAGCTTGTAGGAAAGCCGATTTGCTTTAGTTCTCCAGGGTAAAAACGTCCAAATCTTGTAAGTCCCTCTGAGCTTAGGTTCCCTAGAAACTCAAGTGCTCTTGAAAACTTTGCACCCTTAGCGCATGCTGCTTAATGAAGATATTAATAGGGACACCTCCATTCACTTAAGAGTGATTATCCTGGTAGTAATTTCAGTCCTGGATGCCCGAGGAATCTTAACAACGGGAAATATTTGGAGTGAATGAACAACTGCTTCATCACCCAGAAGACAAACTGGATAGTCAGGAAGTGCCAACATAGAAAGCCAGACACAAAAGAAAAAGTTGGCTGGGTTGTTCGGCAGCCTGGACCGGTCAACAAGGGAACGTAAGGTTCAAAAGGAAATGCTGTGAAACATCTTCTAAAATGTCTTCTGGAAAAATTACATGGAAGAGTCAAACTTCTCCTTGCAGCAAGCAGGTGTTTGCAGGAGGAAGCTCAGGCAGGAAAGATGTACGAGCCGAATCCTCTATGCCGCTGTCTATGTGGGACCTCTGATGACAGGAGGCTACAAGCTTCCAGGAAGAGCTGCTGCATGCTTAGATATGTTCGAGTCAGACAATTGACCTTTTGGAAAGAACAGCACTTCAAAGTCACCATCTGGTACATGAAATCATTTCATAGCTCTAAAGCCAGTATTCAGTTATTACCCTTTGCTTCTCAAACACTACAAACGGGCAAAGAGCTTTCACTTCCTCTTGGCCTCATGAGTTAAGGTCCACCACAATAAATTCTTCAGAGACACAAGCCTGGCCAAAGCCCATCAAGCACCAAACTCTTCTAGTCCTCTATAGTAGGATCACCTCTGCTCTATATTCTCGCTACAACATTCAAGTCTTCAGGTCAGCTAGCAGAGCCTTTCTTCTTAAGCCTTATATTGCTATTGCAACTGTTTCTGGTTTGTTTTTTTTCTACTAGGCGACTCAGATTTGGAAAACGAGTCATTTTGCCGGTGACTTCAGAGGTGTTCAGTTGACCAGCAGTGGAAAACTAGTTCCTGCCAAACACTGCCTGACAACCAAAGTGATTTTACTTTTAGCTGACAAGGACATCCCTGAGTCTCAGCTGTACTTGTCCCATCCAAGAAGTGCAGTCCAGGAAGAGCACTCACCAACTGCAGAGACTTCCTCAGCCTTACAAAGGGTTTTTAAACCCGAAAGCTTACTAAAAATGTTTTTTTCCCAACTATTTAAGTTGGTCTAATAAAACATATCAGATTCACCCAAAGAACCTCATCTGTCAATTGTTCCTTGCAGTCCTAAAACAGTTAAAAAAAAAAAAAATATCACAGTTTGCTGTGATGATCTTGGGGGACAGGATTTTGGCAGGGCCAGGGCTTTTTGCTAGCCTGCAAGTGTCCCAGCAGTGACAAGCCCCCATCCCTGTTAAAAATGGGGGACCACGTGTGACCATGATAATCTAGGTGAGAGCAAAGCACCTACCGGTCAGCAGCCCCTTGCCCACAGCACTCCCTTCACCGTTGGACAGTTCTGCAGCAAGGGCATCCTGGACAGGCTCTTTAACCTGCTCCTCAGTGAGGATGGTGACGGCTTCTGTTAGATCACCGTTAGCAGCCTAGGAAGAGGAAGGAGGGTTAAACCAGCCATTATCCTGAAGTTCTTTTATATACATGTGAAGGAAAATAACACACTGGTCCCAAATTGGCTGGCCACAGCAATACGTTGACAGCCAACACTGGGGAGAAACAAAGGCTTTACACCTAGCATCTCTCACGTGACAAACACTTTCCTTCATTAGTTTGACATTACAGATGGTGTTAAATAAATTCAAGCTCTCTTGAAGGACAGCACAATGCTCCAAGGACTTATACACATAAGTAGTTCCCCTAAAACCCAGCTACAACTCGGTTCCAAGTTGAGCACACATTTAAGCACCCTGTTGAATTGAAGCCTTATTAACTGGCAAGAGTACTGCATTTCTCAAGAGATCACAGATGCAGCCCTGTGTATGGCTTTATCTTTTATAAATAACTGCACAGAACAAGTAAAAGGAGCTACAGGAACCACATATGAATTACTAACAGCGCAGCCCATTTCCCAAGAGACTGGCATACGTACTTTTATTTTGAATTGTGTTCCATTATAGAGAGCAAAGCAGCGGCCAGGTCTGCAAACACACACGACTGCTCCTCTTTGGAAACTGTCATCCCCTTAGATACGATCTAATATTTTACAGCTATTCACATTTGAACAAACACTGATGATTTTTTTCATTTCTTTTTTTTTTTTTTTAAAGAATCGTCCGCAGAAACAGCTAATTTCCTGCTGACACGCTTCAAAAGGTTCCAGATTGATAAACTTAGTGCTCTACCACAACGATTATAAATATTTTAGTGCATGTGATGGGTAGGCAAGAGCATTTCTTCTCTCAGCTTGCGTACTGTACTTTATAATGTAGATGCGGGGCTCCCAAATAGTGCCCTGTGAGGGTCTGCGCAGAGCATCCCTCTGTCCTCCTTCCAATTACAAGTTTGGCTGTTTCACAAGACCGGGAAGAGATTCATCCTAGTTGGGTAGTCCCAAAGGTCTGAGACCTGCTGCCACAGATCACTGTGTTGCCAGCTCTGCCAATAAATCCCCATGTATGAAAGCATAAACCACAGGTCTTTGGACGCATTTTCCCACCACCCAGTGTTCCAAAAACAGGTTTAAAGCAAAGAAAAAGAAAAAAAAAACCCTTATTCTAGCCCACCCTGGGTTTTTGGTTAAGCTTCAATATGTACAGAAAGCAGCCTGCTCAACATAACATTTAATCCTTCCAGGTAACACGCAATTTCTATTTAATGCTGCTTGTACATGCAGCACAGGTTTTTAAGCCCTGCTGTTGGAAAAAATGAGAGTTCATTATCTACTGTAGGCTATTGTGTTTCAAAAGTCAGCAGGGCTATTAAGCCAAAAGGCTATGCCTTCCTGCAGTACCATCACCTGCTGTACTCAGGTGCCCATTTGGGTCGCTGATGTACTTAAACTAACGGAAGTTAGAAGTGGGAGAACAAATAGTGACTTGGGTCCACTTCCAGCACAAACCAACATGTTCTCTAACGCATCTATATTGTACTACTTCATCAAGGCTACTTTTGAGCATCTAAAAAAACGGTATTCCTATAAAAATGCTTAACAAACAAATCTTTGGGTTTTGAAAGATGCTTACAGAGAGCTCTTTAACGCTTACACAGAGCTTATAAACTGAACCAGCAGGCAATGGAAAAAAAGCTGAGATTCACTTCCAAAAGAACAGCGATGGCACAAACTAACCTTCAGGGCATTGTGAAGGCAGGAGGGATCCTGAATCCCTGTGATTTCTCTCAACTGGTTTAAAAGCATCTGGCAGTCCTATATTAGAAGGGACAAAGAAAGATCCTGTAAGAGAAGGTGACTGAGAAAGAGAGATGCAGTTGCCAAGGACCTGCTCGTATTTCTCACCAATACCGCAGGCATAAAATCCGATCTTACATGAGTCAAGCCCAGTTTCTTACACTTCGCTCTATTTGGATGAGGACTGTAAAGTCTTTTGTATTTGAGAGAGCGTATGAAAAAGGGCTGCTAGAGGTGATACAGCCTGAGTGCCATGAGCGGTGCTGGCGGGCACTAATTCCCTCCCCCCACCCCCATGTATTCATTCCTCCCAAAGTGGAGCAGCATGTGCACTGGGACATATAAGGAGCCCAGGGAATTCGCATGGGATTGATGGAGGGCTATTTTAAGCCTGGCTGCACATGCCATTGGTGCATGTCATATCTCACTTACAATGAGGTGTCAGAGATACAGAGCACAAGGGGCCTGGAGGCTTCTCTTCCCTGCCCCCACAAGCCACTTGGCTATTTTGTTGGGCAGCGATTGTGCTTCTTGTCCTACACCTCCGCTCAGCAGGTAGCCCCTGCAGAGCCCCCCGCTCCAGAAGCCACAACACCTAATTTAGGCGACCTCCAAAACCATAAGAGAAATGTACACTCCCGCGAAACCCAGATATGCTGCGACAACCACAGATAGCCCATTCTAAACCAATAAACATCTGATTTCAGAGGTAAGAATCTTGTTTTGGGGGTTTTTTTAAAATCACAAAAATCAGACATTTCACATCTGTGTTTATTTCTGAGTTTCTAACCCCTCACCGCACACCTCTTTCCATATCTATGAATTGCGATCAGGGATATTAGGGTACCCTAGGCTGTAAGGAAGGGGGCCCGGGATGTTTCAAAGCTTTTTCACTGAAAGTGGGTGGAATGAACAGGAAAGTTTCCTAGAAGATAAGATAAGTGAATCCAGATACCAGCAAAGAGATGCCACCTGGCTGCAGAAGAAGCTAGAGAAATTTGTGGAGAATCTAGTTAAATCTGGTCTACCGCTGGACTATGAATTCATGATCAATGGGATACGATCAATGTTTGCATTACAGGCCTGAAATAACCATGAAAAGCCTGCACTTCATCCCAAGCATGGTCTGCTCCTTTAACACTGACTGCTCAGATGGACACAGCTACTTTGAAGGAACTGTTGATTGTGGTGCAGGCACCAAGTGAAAAAAGGCTCTCCTTCAGGACCAGCAGTCCCTGCACTTCCCATTTAAGTACCACAGTGCTATGAATAACTTCAGCCACCGCAGTGAACAAGGAGACCAGCTGATATCTCTTAATTATTCCAGCACCTAATTGTGATACTGCAGCCCTACCATTCCCCTTCCTAAATACAGCAGCAGCTGTTTGCCACTGTAAGTTTTAGCTAGAATTAAGAGACTGAGTTCTGGCTTTGCAGTGGAGCAAGTGCACAAGCCTGGAGCATGTTAACCCAGACAGAAATAACCATTTCTTCACATACCGGATATAGGCAGGACTCTTTCAGCTCTTACTCTCACGAGCTGCCCAGTGAATTTTATCCTCACAAACCTGTGCGCCTCTTTGAACGTATATTTACTGAGCTGCATTTTTCACTGTAAAAGCATCATGTGATGCGATTCAACAGCTCAGATCTTGTTTTCTTATGGTTAGTAAACGAAGCCCCTCTTTGAAACCATGCATCAAAAGTACAGAGAGCTGCTGTTTCACTGCTACTATTTCACCAAATAGTGCACATGGATGTTGCTATGCTTTAGTTCAGCCGCTCCTTACAGTCCTTGCCCCAAAAGGTTCGTTTTCTCTCTTTTTTTCGCAACCTGTAACACAGAAACAGTTCAGAGTTGCACAGATAATAAGGCCCTGATAGAAGGCACTAAGAAAAATGAATTGTAAAGCTCCTCAAAAACACTAACTTTGTTTAGTTTTCTGAATGCAATGAAGAAACATAAACTGCTGGAGCTAATCCTCCCCATCCCCAAATCTAATCCTCAGAGACAGACAGATTGGAAGGTCTTATGCCTTGCCAACAATACAAAGGGAAACGGCATAATGCTAAAATGCCAACAATGTGAGGATCAGACCTGGAGTACTTTCACAAAAGCAAGCCTATATATCACATTACTGATTTTGCTGCTACACCAAGTGTATTCCTGTTGCTTAACACTTCCTTGTGCTCCAGGGCACATTTTTTTGCTGAAAGAACGCCCTTATTAATAAAACCAACATTATCATCACAAGACACAAAGGCAGGACAAGACTTGCTTTTGCATCTCAAAAGAAGACAGCCTTCCGGAGAAATCTGCATTAAACACCAAAGTCTACAGTTGAGCATTTCTAGCTATCTAGAAGGCTTCTGATGCCACGTTGTCCGACTTTTATTTAAAGAGCATTTCTACAAGGGCATCAGTTGTCCCCCACCCTGCAACCAGTCAGCTGAGATGAATTTTGAAGCATCAGCAAAATATTCTGCAGCCCAGGATTTAATGGCTGAAAGTTTGTCCTGTCCAGTGAATGTCAAGAGGTTCTGTACCTGCAGCAAACAAGAGCTAAACAGTTGCACCGATATATGTTTGAAAACTATTATTTTAATTCATAAAAAGACATAAAACCCTCTCTTCTGACTAGTCATTGCCTGCACCCATTTGGTAGTTTATAGCCATCTTCAAAACTGGAAATAAGCAACAAAACACCCATGCCTTGAGGACTTCTCAAACTGGGCTCAGGAATCCTGCCCATGCCTCCTAACCTTTTCAATCTTAAGGACTGCAAAGTGTCTGGGAAATTTTATATATATATTTTTTTTTTGTTTAAATTTTAGAGTTACACGTATGCTTGTTACATACATGCTATTCTGCAGGATACAGGTTAATAATTAGGCCCCTAGAAAGGCAAGCTACCCAATCTAGCGAGTTCAGAAGGCCGATCTGTAATGTGGCAGAGGTTGAAGGCAGCGGTTTTAATAACGTCAAGACGTAGACATGCATTCCGGTTCACAGCGAAGTACAGGAAATGGGACCCAGCAACTTTCTCCGCTGCGATCCTATCTTCCCCAGTTTGGATTTGAGGCAGAGGGAGAGAGTAGGTTTTCATCAAGTGAGGTATTGCACACTTTTCTCCATGCATAGTCATCTACCTAAGGAGATTTCAAAAGCAGGATCCCACAAAAGTTTGGTACCTTTAGTTTGCTTTTTAAAAATTATACTGTGACCCACATCAGTTGCAAACAAGGCAATAAACAAAATTCCTTCCGGCAGGAAAGTCCATTAAAATGTGGTTTGGTAAATGTTCACTGGAGTGGGCATCCTTCAAGGAGACAAAACAAAGTCTCAAAAGTAAGTTGGGGGGAAGAGTCCTAAATCTGATTTCTAGCAGGAAAGGTATCTATGAAGAACCTCATCACTCGGTCTCGCTGCTCACGAATTGAGTAAACGCCAACAGGCTGTAGAAACAGGATATGCTTCAGCTTAGATGTGGCCCTTCACATCAGTGTTAAAGCAATGGGAACACTTCAACCTCTGTGCTTCTGGTGTACGTCTTCCATGGAAGAAACAATTCTTCAGTAGGGTCAATCCCTCTCCATCATGCAACTTTTACTGCTGCCACTCACGTCCTTGCTCACTACGGGGTCCGATGCAAGGCTCGCTGAAATAAAAGGAAAAGCTCCCGCTGCTGGATGCATCCTGAATCATACCTGAGCCACATACCCCAACACCACTTGGACCTCTGTGCTGACGTGTTAATAATACAAGCTGTACCCATTCCTTCTCCTGCCTATGAGCCTGGGGAAGAAAGCGAGGGGATCACTGATAATTCCTTCCCTTCCGCACATGGAACATTTCTAGTTACATTTGAGGCATTTCCGTCACCAGATTGGAGCTATCTTGATTAAAATCCTTGTCTTCCAAGTCTTCAAAATTCTTCCCGTATGGCATCAGGCTGACAGCGCCCACCACTTGATTCGCATGCAGTGTTAAACCACAAATACACCGGCAGAACTGCAGCACAATGATGGCACGACATGACTGCTTTCAGCACCTGTCCACCAAGAGCAACTCACCACTATATTATAGGAAACATGATAATTCCTCCGAGGCCTCGGCCCTGCCAAAGAGCTCTCTTGCCTTTCAGAAAATAAATCGGTTACATCACGCAAGGGCAGGAATGAACGCAAATGTCAGATCCCCATTAATTTTGTCATAAACATCTCAAGCAAAAGGGAATCTCTTGGCTGAGAGTTTTGCCCTTTAAAAAGATGGCAATTCCCAATGATGAATAGGAACATGTTTGCATCCCCTGGACCCAGTGGTGCGGCAAACAGGTCGCCAAGTACCTGCTGGGAAGTCGAGCACTGCCCTTCGCTCCCCTCAAGCGAGAGACTGGACATCACCGCTGGTCTGTTTCGAA
The DNA here is from genome assembly GCF_052110815.1 of Crocodylus siamensis. NCBI lineage: Eukaryota > Metazoa > Chordata > Crocodylia > Crocodylidae > Crocodylus > Crocodylus siamensis. The sequence goes on from NC_143408.1 coordinate 26,411,231, forward strand.
GGCAGTTTCGCCTTGGCTAAGCCTGGCGTGTGGGGGCCAAGAGAGGATCCTCCGGAGAAATGCGGGAAGGCCGTCGGAGCGTCGCAACAGCGCAACTTAGCTCAGCGGATCTCGAGTTTTTTTAGACTCGAGGTCTCTCTGGGGAGATGCGAGACACCCCTGAGAGAAGTGAGGCCACCCTAAAGACACAAGGCACCCCCGACAGACGTGAAACACTCCCAAACTGACTCAAGACACCCCCAAAGAAACGCGAGACACCCTGACTGAAGTGAGGCTGCCCTGGAGAGACCCAAGGCACCCCGATGGGTGCAAGGCCCCCCTGGACAGACTCAGGACACCCCCAAAAGAGACGCAAGACACCCTTGAGAGAAGTGAGGCCACCCAAAGGATCCCCAAGGCACCCCCAACAGGTGCGAGGCCCCCCTGGACAGCCTCAGGACACCCCGGAGAGAAGTGAGGCAGCCCGACAGGCACGAGGCCCCCTGTTGTGATGCAGGCCGCCCTGAGAGAAGGGAGGCCAGCGAGGCACGGCCCCTGGGCGGACGCCAGGCCTCCCGCGGCAGGGAGGAGGGCCCCCGCGGGCGCAAGGCACCCCGAGGGCTGGGAGGCGCCCAGGACCCCCGGAGGGCCGTGAGCGGCAGCCCGGAGGTGCTGCCCCGCCGCGCGGGGGGGCGGCGGAAGCAGGCGCCGCCGCCGCCCCGGTGCCCCCCCCGCCGCCGCCGCCGCCTCACCGCGCCGGGGCTCCGGGCGCCGCGCTCCGCCGCCTCGGCCTGCAGCTCCGCCGTCATGGCCGAGCCCGCTCCTCCCCCGGGGCGGGGCCGCCGCCTCTCCCGGCCCGGGGCTTCCCCGGCCGCTGCACACAAGGGGCCGGTCTCCCCCGGCGCCAATCCCCTCCTGCCCCGCCACCTGGCCTGCCGTGCGGGGGCAAGACCCTCCGGCTTTGGCCCGCACCTGGCAGCCCCCACAGGCACCGGGCAGCAAGCGGGGGGCCACCGGCGAAGACGTCCTGCCCCTGGTCTCCGACCTCCACCGACGCGCCCGCGCCCGCGCCCGCGCCCGGCAGCGGACGGGGGCTCGGGCCCAGCCCCGCCCCGCCGGGGGCCAGCGTGCCGCTGCCGTTGCCTGGCACCCCCGCGCCGGCCGGGCCCCAGCACTGCACCGGCGACGACCCGGGGCTAGGAGCCTGCCAGCGTGCCTCCCCGCCGCAGGCCTTCCCGGCTGCTCCCCCCCAAGCACACGCCGGCCCCGCCCGGCGCGGAGAGCGGCGGCGTCCTGCTGTGCCACCGGGCACCCACCCCGTTTCTGCTCCCCTCCGCGTTCAGGCTGGGACCGGCGGGCTCCCCGGGGTGATTGTCTCTGATCTGTCCTCCACAGGAGGTCCATATGGAGCAGATTCTTTTTGGTATTGGGTGGTGGAACCGGAGCGCGTCCATCCACTCCCTGCCTTGACCTGGTATTGCAGTGCTTCCAGGACCGGTGCAAAAAAACAGGGGAAAAAAAAAGCTTAAGAGCGTGAGCTCCCTGGACTAAGGTCCAAATTTTAATTTTCTATTTGCCTGCTTGCCCGTGCTGCCATCACAACATGACTACTTGGAGGGCGGCGCAGCGGTTCAGACGACTGCCAAGTCCTGCTCTTTCCAACGAGACTGTGGCTGTTGGAGCCTGTTGGCCTTCTGCCCTCTCTTGCTCTCGAGGTGGTGGAGAAATGTACTTCCCTTTGTTGACACTGCTGCTCCTTCCCTTAGCAGGGGACGAGGCTTGTTATAAATATTTTGCCAGCCCTACTGCAATCAAAAATATTTTCACGAAATTGTTTTGAAAAATGTGTCGATGCAGACAATTTCTGCATGTCAACATCCCTCTGCCTCCCCCCTCCCCGGGAAACCCAGAGACCACAGCACGGGGCTACTGTGGGAAAGCCGGGGTGGGGGGTGTCTGGAAAGAGGCTGAGCTGTTTTGTTTTCTTCCTCTCCATGAGGAAAAGTCGGCGGGGATTTGAAAAAAAAAAAAAATTACACTAGCGAGCTGATGTCGGCGAGAGGCATATTATTTGTGGGCCTCGGGCTCGTGACTCGGCTCCTGTGGAAGTTAGGAAATGTTATGCAGTAGGTGATGGGATGTTTCAGCGGGTACGGGAGGCCGAAGGTCAGACAGGCAACCACCTGCCTAAGTGCAGGGGGGCTGGCCCTGATGATCTTGTAAGGTTCCTTCCAGCCCCCAACACCTATAAACCTGGGACTGCGGCGCTCATCCCGCCGCACCCCTTTCTAATCCAGGAGAAAAGAGGGGTAAAACGGTGCCAGACATGATCCCTACGAGTTTCAGGCAAGAACAGGCAAGGGAAGCGCCACTGTTTTGTGGGAAGGGCAGGACAAGTTTCCAGCTAGGCCTGAACTCAGACAAATCTGGTATAATGAGAAACGTAGGGGGATAAAAGAGGCACGAAAAGTGGACGCTTTGCTCCTGTGAGCTGATCTGCTGGAGCCAGCCACCCTGGGACAGGTACCATTCCCCTCGTTAGCCCGGTTATCAAATGTTTGTATTGCAACACTGCGACCTAATGTAGAGTTAGTGTTTTGTTACAGGATTTCGGAGCACTCATTTAAAGCAACTGTTATCGGCCTCGAGATTTAATAAAGGCATTTCAGCTGGCTTGCTGCCTGGGCCATTTGAATGTCAACAGATGGGAATATCCAAGTGGCTTTCACCTGCCTTTGCACTAGTGCACGTAGCCTGGACCAGTCAAGGAGCTGCTATAACCCTGGGGGGATCAGCAAGATGCTGGAAGATCTGCAAGCTGCCTTCTCTCTGCGCACGCCGTGATGTCTTGTGCATTAGTCATTGTATACGGTACTGTTTCTTGAAATGTAGTTGGCCTGTGCGCTTCCTGAGACACCCTGTTTTACTCCGAGTTTTGGTTTCGGTTTAGAACAAGAAGTTACCGGGCACGTGAGCTGTGTGATGCCTTCTCTCCAGTCTAGTCTCCCCACCCCATGGAGCCACGAGCTACAGCAACCCCCTCCTCCATCCACAGGTTTACGGCACGGGAACTGCGACGCCAGCTTTGTGCCCGTGGAGCACATCGGTGGCCGACTCACCATCTCCCCCGGGAGCACTCTCACGGAGCAGCCTCTCCAGACTGGGGCTTCCTCAGGACTCCTGTGGGCTTGGTTGTGACCTAGTGGTCTGACACGGTCTCAGTTATGTTCTCATCCCCATGGAGGTAACAGATTCACTTATCCACCCTCAGCACAAACACGGGCACCCTGGGGAAAGTCCCTTCCAAAAGCCTCCTCAGCCGCAGTCCTATGGACCTCTGTCGACTTGCTGTAACGAAAGCTTTTCACTTCATTTAGATGCCTCCTCCATCACAGACTCCCGATTAATTTCTAAAACTAATTCCCGACCCGTCACAGCTTTCAGGGCTGATCACAAAAACGAGTCGAATAGAGCCAAGTTTGTCACCAAAGCCACAAGGTGGCACTCTGATTATACCAACGGCACGCGGTCCCAAAAGTTAGCGAAAACTTCAGCGTAGCTTCTTCCACCTACTTAGCCTTTTTGCACCAGGGAGCTCCAATAGCTAAGGAAACATAGTGAATAAAATCCTTGCTTCAGTTCAGCCACAACAGTGCAACCTCTCCAGACTAGTGCTGCACCATGCACCTTCATTTTTAATAGTGCATCTTTTACAGATCACCCGTTTCAATGTTCAGTTCTCCGTCTGAGTGCAAAGCTCATGAATGAAGCTGCTCAGACACAGACAGAGCATCGTGTGCTAGGGGAGATGATCTCCGTAGGCATCACCTCCGTATTAAAAACCCGGGTAGTCTGCAGCATGCTGCATCTCGCTTAAATTAAGTGCAGGCCTCCGCTCATGGAAAGCCACTAAGCTTCCAGCAAACCTGGGGAGCCTGGTGGGAAAGGCTTTGTAGCACAACTGCATTAGCTCTTCTTCCTTGTGTCACTTGATGCTGGTCAGGGATAACCGTTTATAAACCACAGGTCGTTACGGCAGCGCAGCTGAAATAATGGCAAGAAATCCCAATAGACGCTGAAAGCACTTCTTGAAGAACAACCGATCTTCTCTCCAAAGTGCAGAGGACCAGGTTCTTTGACGGTATTTAGGCACTTGCAAAAGCTCCTAGAAGCCTAAATCGTTGCAGCAAAGTACTCAGGTGCTTCTGAAGATCCTACTAGGCGCTGATCTTCACCTTCGGGCACCTACATAAATACCTAGAAATTTGGCCCGAACATCTTAAACGAACATCTGCCAATACTGTGCCAGATTCCCAGCTATGACGGAGGAGTCCAAAGCAGACGTCATGCATTTGCCTGACACAAATGGGCTTCTATAAGCTGTTTTTTTAGAGGGACTGCAAGTCCCACGGAGACCACGCAGCCAGAAGCCGGGCCAGAGGAATGGATGGTTGCTCTGGAGACATGGTATGTCCTGCTGAGCCCAAACTCCAGGGACAAGAACAACAGCAGCAAATCTGTGATCTCAGATGTCACCATTAAACCTGCTGTCCCCTGACCAGCTCCACCCACACCTGTGCGGGACCAGAGGCCGTCTTGGGAGCTGCGCCTCGAGCAGCACACCACACCACACGGCACAGAGCTGGCTCTTCACTACACCACAATGATCTGGAAGCGAACAGCCCCTTGGCCTCCTGCTCCCCTCCCCCCGTCTTCCATCCCTGCCCGTCCAGATGTGGTTCTCAGAAAAATCTGGTCCCCCTGAATTTGTGCATCTGTCATAATTCCCATCAATTTCAGCACAACTGCCAAGCGAGCGAACAAAGGGAGCTGGCGATTAACTTCAAAGAACTTTGTTGGAGAGGAATAAAGATATTTAGGGCCTATTTTGTGAACTAATTGCATTTGCATATTTATGGGATTTACTGATATAGCAGTAATTAAAAACTATTTAGTAGTCTTAAAGGACACATAACTCAGTTGCTGTTTGCATAATAAACACGTCCCTTATTATGTTTATTATGTTTGCATAATAAACTCTTCCCCGGCCTGAAAAGGCAGCCGGTTGTACAGGAGGGGCCACGGCTGCATCGCTGCCTTCCTGGTGAATTGAATGCAGAGGGCAACAGATCCCGGGACACGGAGCAGGAAAGGAAACATCCGCAGATGAGCTCAGCCTGAGATCCTTGGCAAGGATGCAGCAGGCTGGCAGGCAAGGGGGTGTGCTGAGGACCAGAGTATTGTCCTGCCCATCTCTGGGCCCGGAGCATGGAGGAAGCGGCACTCAGGACCTGAGAGAGGAGGTGTTGCATGCTGCCGTGCAGCGACCTCGGTCTTAGACCGTCACGTTACTGGGATGCTGTCTCTGAGGCAAGTCACCCATTGTCAGATGAATGCCTGTCTACGTGAATAAGCTGCCATAGGAAAACTGCTGCTAGTACCCAAACTGGCTAGTCTGAAGCTAGCCGAGATGCCTCTGGCAGCACAGCAGGGTGCACACACCGTTCGAGTGCCCCAGTGGGTCACCTCACCGCACACACTTCTCTCGTGCCTTGCCCTGAACCTGCAGGCAGCTCCCAGCCCTTGGCGAGCCTTACAGCTCTGCTCCCCCCTGGATGAGAGCCAACGCTGACCTCCTTCGGAGGCGGCTATGTCCAGCTCCCCCCAGCAAAGAGGCCAGGCAGTTCTCAAGGTCCGGTCTGGGGTGTGAGGGGCCGAACGGGTCTGAGTCAGGGAGCTGGTGTGCGGGTCAGAGGAGAAAAGCCAGGTAACAGAACAGGCCTGAAAGCAGCTGGAGTGTGCAAGAGTTGGTCGGACAAGGTGCATCTCAGGTGCCACCAATGGGCCTGGGATGCACAGCCTGCTCCGTCCAGCCACCCATGGAGCAGGACGATCGTGCAATGGCAAGCAGATCAGAAGAAGCCCTATTCTGCTCTGCAACAATTACCAATTCTGCACGTTTTCCCTTCCTATAAGCACATTATCTATCACAGCCACCCCTTCCCCTGGACCTCTATTCTGGACCCCTGTGAGAGGAAAGACCTCTCCAGAGAGCTTATCTAGTTTTCTCCCTCCCTACCTTGCACCCTTATGTCCACAAGTCCACGATAGCATCTCTTAGATAGATAGATAGAAGACACTTACTGAGCTGTTTTCCAGAGCACATCGCGTCCAAGTCCTGAGATCTTCCACCATGAATGAGGCTTTTCTTTTCACCTCCTTCTGGGCTAGGAGCATAGAGGAAGCAGCACGCTGGCTAAAAAGAGAAAGGAAATTGAGGACGGCAGAGCTCTGCTGCAAAGAGGTTACCTCAACATGGCAAGGGGGGTGGGATAAAGGGCTGCTTTGTACCCAGGAGGAGCGAAAGCACAGAAAGCATGCGTGCCCCAAATCAATGTGCAGGCGAGGCAGGGATGGACGTGGGGGACTTCGCCTGCGCAGAGGAAGGCTACTTGACAAACAGCTGAAGAACTGGAAGGCCAGACCACACGCAGAGCCAGAGGATGGACAGAAGGGGATTTTGCACTTCCTAAACTTCCTCTTTACCAAGGTAGCCAAAAGCTTGACAGGCTCCACCAGTTGTCTGTCTCTTAGGAATAATAATGCCGGGGACATGAGGCTGCTGGTACTTTAGTTAATGTAGGCTGTGATGGATTGTAAATCATTAACAACGGCCATCTGATGACAGGCAGCCAGTCAAGAAAGTATACAGGGGCAGACAGGAGCTTTTCAGCACATCTCCATGCTGCTCCCAGCCTGGCGGCAGAAGGAGCACCATCCTGCGGGTCACCGCAGCACAGAACCAGGGCAATCCTGGATGCAAAGCAGTCCTGTGCTTTCAGCTGCCGGCACTGCACCATGGATCTCAGTCAGGTGGGTTTCAGGAGGGGTTTTGTCTAAGTAATGAGCTCAGGATCTAAGTCTTTGTTTCTACACAACTAGCACACACATGTCCTCCCTTCCCCATGGCATGCGCACAGTCTCAGAAGTGCATTCGGTCCCACAGACACCACTACTCCCACCTTGGCTTGGAAATGATCTGAGCCTCAAACTGAGCCTGGGTGTTGGACTGGAAGCACCAGAAGTCAGCCTGATGATGGTGATAGGACCCCATGTGTTTTTGATGAAGAGTGGAGAAAAAAGGAGGGAGTCCCTGAGCAGATTGGGCACGCTCGACTTCAGAGCCATGAGGCTGGTGCTTCAGCCTTACCCTGCGAGCACCGCAGCAATAGCTCAGCAGCCTTTGGTGATCTCAGCTTCCCCCTAGTCAGAGGAAGGCATTCTCCTTTCCATCTTGCAGGAGCTGTCCTGCTTTCCTTTCCCCTGGGATTGCCCAGCAAGGTGGCTTACATGGGTTCCTCACCGCTGCTAGGTGAACACATTGCTCGTATACCAAAAAAAGGCGGGGGCTCTGTACAGAAACAGGGCGCATCCTATCACTGTGCTGGTGGCTTAGACAGACTGGAAATGTGTCCCCCACTATTCAAGATAAGCTTGCCCACCTCCATTGGAGGGGACATCCCATCACCAGAGATACTAAGCACCCCGAAGCATTAAAACCAGCCATCCACACTGCAAAATTATGGGGATTTCGGCTCTGCATAGTTGAGGGTCTCCAACCTGCTTCTAATATTGAACTTGAGAGAGAGTCACACTGCTCCATACCCCGTGTTTGCACACCGCAGCGCAGAAGGGGTCAGTGCTGCTCTTGGAATAATCCCGCTGTTGGGGAGGGTCTTGTTCCCTCCTGAAAATGTGCCAAACGAAACCTTACCCAAGCGCTCACTTTAATCACAGTGTAATACGTCGTTTAATTAAAGGGAGGCAGGAAAGACAAAAAGCAGACAGGGTTTTTTTTCCCCCCTGCACTGTTAGCGATTGTTCTTCATTAAACAATAGCAGGTTTCCATTATCCAAAGTAATTCAGGAGCGCAGTAACTACTGTCAAATGTTGAAGACGTTGCTGCGTATGTCTGATTTAAAGCAGCTATTTGGGCCTCAATTATTAATGGAATTAGCATCCTGTAAGGCAGAGACAGACACAGCCTCAGGTAAGAGCACTGGAGGAAATCAGATTAGCATGGTATTTCTTCTCCTGGGGGAGCAGCCTTGGCTTCCATTAGTCACTTAGTGCTTGCATGTCAATGAAATTAAAATGCTGCACATAATCCAATTCCAGATTGGGAGGAGCCGGGATGTTGAGAGCTAGTGATGAGTCCAGAAACATTCAAGTAACAGCCACCTTTGCCTCAGAGGCACGGGTGGGTTCGAGAGAATAACGCCCTAGTCGCTTGCCCTAAAGGAGGTGGAAACACCAGAGAGAGCCAGGCGCTGCAGTGGATGAGATGGCAACCGGGTCCATAATGCTCTTCCTCCTCCTCCTCCTCGCCACGGGTAAGTTCTTTATCCGAAATGGATGCTGTAAACATTGTCCTCGCTCTCTCGGGTCTGCACAAGTTGCACACGAGAGGCACGCAGCAGGAACGCACTTCCTGCAAGTACCATCCGCCGAGAGCACTCCCGGCTGGGGACAACCAGCAGGATATCTGGAATATGTGCCTGGGCACCGCTGCTTCCTCTCTGGCTCTGATAGATCCAAGACAAACATTGTCCTCCCAGGTATCGATCTGTCTAGACAGCACCAGGGCTTTCAGGGTTAAGCCGAGATGTGAACACTCAGTTTGCAGGGCAGCCAGACTGCAGAGGTGCAGATGCACACATGGGTACGCAGCAACGAAGGGAAACGGGCTTGACACCTGCTTTCCATCCCCAGCTTTGTGAGTCTCTGAGACCTGCCTGGGTCTGCTAAAATTTTAGCTAAATGTTCATCCATTTCATGGCACCCGCTTTGTTTCATGGTTTAACTGTCCTGCAGCTTCTGCATCACTGCAGGGCTGAACACTGGTGAAGGGCAAAGGCATAGCTCCTTTTCAGGCCTGTTGCAAAAAAAAAAACAAAAAAAAAACTAAGCATTTTTTGCTTCTGAGAGAGGAGAGGGAGATGGGAGGAGGGTTAAGCTACCAGTAGCTCCACTGTACAAATGGGGAAACTGAGGCACGTGCAACAAAAGTTAGGTGTCTTTCTGCAAAGTCTCGCATCTGACATGAAAACACAACCTGCCCTGAGAAGCCACCGGCCTGTGGGCTCAGTCTGGGAGGGAGCCGAGCGCTCGAGCCCTGAAGTCAGCAGAGACATGAGGATGTTTTACTAGCTCAGGGTACTGGCAGTAGGAATGATTTGGAGGTGCCGGAGGGAGGCCGGCCAGCTCTGTATCCCCTCGCACGCAGTTAGAAATCCACGTGCCATGCAGCACCACACCGAGATTTGTGCCTTCAAACAGCAGGAGTGACCCCAGGAGAGCCAAGAGGGATCTGTGCATCTGCCTGCAGTGACACAGCCTTACACAGCCAAACAGAGCAAATAAATGAAGGGGCTGGGGGGGAGGGGGATGTCAAAAAACCCCCAGTATCCAGCCTACTCCATTCCTCGCCTCTGCAACCCCCACCCTGCAACAAGCACAAGCACCGCTGTGATGAATTATGGGTTTTATTGTAATGGCATCCACCTCATTATAATACTGCGTGACTCAGTTTACTCGATTCACTTGTGCACAGAGAAGGAAGGGTTAGTGCCAGAGCAGGAGGAGACAGGACAGACCTTTAGCATCCACAGAGTCTTGAATGGCTCTGTGGATGTGTCAGCCAAGGTGAGATGCCCATACCCAGGAGGTGTCCAGAGGAGAGACACATGGCAATGGAGAGTGTGGAGGGTGGGGGAAGTGATCTGGCTGCTCCTGGCCAGAAGTATCTGGGGACTGAGACTAGCTCTGGGGAGATGCCAAGACTGGAAAGGGAACAGCTGAGGCAGAGGGGTGGAGGGCTCAGGCTGGGGAGGACCCTGGGCTCCCCCTTGCTCTAGAAGCCAAGCCTGGGCTAGTGTCAAGGGACTCTCTCAGAGACCAACCAAGGCTGCAGCAGTCCCGAGCAAGCATCCCTTGGATTGCCGCTGTATCGCTGTGCACCGAGAAGTCACAGGAGAACCACTTCTTCGCCACTTAGTGCATCTTTTCTGTGCCCATTGAGACGAGCGCTGATCTGAGACTGGTCCATGTGAACGTCACTGTTTTCAGAGGCAAAATGTGCCGTGAATTAATGACCCCTTAAATATTAAACTCCCTCTGCAGTAATTAATCCAGCTCATGGCAAAAATGCAGTTGTTTCCTTTTGTTAGAGCAAATAAATGCATGCACCTGGAACCGGGGCTTTCCCCTGAAAAGGTCCCGCAGCAGGTTTGAAATCTGAGTGGACTTTGTCCCACGTCAAAGAGGAAATATTTGTTCACTAGTTTTGTAACGAGTCTGTGGGACTCGCTGCCACAGGAGGTTGTGGGAACCAAGAATGCATCGAGACTTGGTGATTATTACAGAGATAACAAACATGGGCAGAATAGTTCGGCTGAGGAAAACAGTGTTGGAAGGTGAGCAAACCTCCTGCTTCAAGGTTTCATCCAATCTCTGTTCATGGGGGTATCAGGCAGCTATAGGGAGCAGATAGTCCCACACCTATTTGCCTGCACTGTCCTCAGAGGACACTCAAGAGCCATTCAGTCTTGACCACTGGTGGACATACTCCCTCGGGTATATCTTATTCCCCGCTGATAAAAGCAGCAAGAACAGGTCTTGGAAAACAAGCTTCCTCTTGCATCTCTGCCTCGTGCTGCTTCTAGCCAGCACTTGGAGAAGCACTGGGGAGGACCATCACAAGCTAGCTGCAGTGAACATCCAGTCAAGTCCCTGAAGCCTCTCCGTGCTCGTAAAGGCTAGGAAAGGAGCTTGCACAAAGAAACATCTAGACACAGTGTGCTGGGCCAGATGCTTCACTGGCGTAAACTGATGCAGCCCAATGGCTTCAAAGGAGCTACCCCAGGTGGTGCCAACTGAGGATCTCGCCCACTGCGTCCCTGAACGTGTCCCCAGTTGTATCCCAGACTCTGCTGCTCTTAAGGGAATGGATCCTTGTTCACAGTGGCTAAGGTATAGTGTCATTTATCTCCAGGGTCAAATTGGGGCTGGGTACTGGTGTTCACTTAAGGAGTCCATGGTCCCTCACCAGGCTTTGCTCCATGCCATGCACAACTCGGACTTTAATGACCCTCCCTCATTGCCAGTCCATAGCATCTCTATCAGCCAAACCAAAAGGGGTCACTGGTGAAAGCTGCCCCTCACCCAGATGAGCTGGTAGGAACCGGGGGGCAATACCCTGTGGCTGAGCTGGTCGGAGCTGGGGCCAGGTGGTCCCAGCCGAGACCACGTGAACTGCACCTGGAGACAGGTGGAGGAAGGAGGGCTGCTGCTCAGAGCACAGCAAGGGAGCAAGGGGTTCGCTTGGCTCTCGGCCTCGGTGAGCTCGATGCTGTGACTCTGCAGCCTGTGCCAGGGCTTGAATCACACCGGCAGCATCATCCTCCGCAATGACATTGATAAATCCTGGAGCTGCTGCCTGTGGCATCTCGTGACGCCTCATTCTTCATAAGGGAATGGGTAGCAAAAGGCCCCAGTGCTCTGGGAAAGGACATCTCATTTACAGTTTCCTGCCGGATCTCTCCCATCTTCAACAGCTCATCAAAACAGCCATCAAAAGTGCCGCAGGCTCGGCCGAAAGTACACGCGGGGCGCTGTAGATTAGATTGTGCTTGCACGCATTGGCAATTTGCGCCGGCCCAATGGCTGGGGGCAGCCACGGTCCCCCAGGGCCGCTGAGGCATGTGAGCAAAAGATCCTTTTGCATTTCTGAAGGAGCACTCAGAAACATGTCACTTGCAATTGCGGAGCCTCGTTTCTCGCCCCCCTCACCTGCTTTGCCCAGAGAGGCGCCGAGTCCTGTCACTAGCAACGGGCTAGATTGGCCATGATTTTTTTGTTTGGTTGTTTTTTTGTTTTGTTTTTTAACTATGCAAGCAGGCATTTGGGTTTCCTGATGAGCACATTTCCAAGGCAGGTGGATGGGAGGAGGCTTGAAGAAGGATTAAACAGACTTTTTCACTTCCAAACTGTCGTGCGCACCAGGTTTGCTCGTTTCTGATTCACAGGCAGGCTCTTGGGCTAATTCTCGAACCTGAGAATGCAGAACGGAAAGTCCATTAACAGGAAACCTCCTTTCCTGAAAGCACAAGAATGGCATTTGGTGCCGGTGAAAGGTGTCAGATGATGGATATAGCATCAGAGGCTGAAGCCGTCTTCACCTCCACGGAGCAGGGCCGATGCAGGCTGTAGCACGCTAACCCTGTTGAGGACTGCCCCCCATGGCTCATCTTTGAGCTGAAGGCACCTGGCTGAGAGAGACCGGGGATGGGAGGTAGGCTGCCGTCTCTAGTCAGTCTTGGGCCCCTCTGCTGGCAAAGACCCGACACAAGACACAATCATGACAAGTGGATGTTGGAGAGGGAGATAAGGGAGCAGGGCAGGGTCCCAGACTGCTTGGGCTGGTGTGACCAAAGCAAGCAGAGAACTGCATTTACATTTCAAAGCAGAACCTGGAAGAGGTGAGAGACTGGGATGCCCTGAATGCATGAGAGGTGCTATACGGGAGGGACATGTAATATGTGTCTGTGGTCAAGGCATCAAAGGGAGAGAAGGAGGTGCAGATTCACTGGTAAAAATCCAGGCAGAGAGGAGGCCTGTGGGATCTCCCCTCCCATGCCCAGGACACCCTGCAGATTCCCCAGCACTTTCTGAATCCCTGGCTGTAAGGGGACACTTTGCTCTTGGGACTACGTAAGACTCATGCAAAGGCTTTCTGTTGTCTTTTTGGTTTATTACATTGCATTTTAAATTAGACTAAGTGCGTCTATTGTCACTATGATTTACTGGGCGTCTTCGCTTAGCTGAAGTTTTCTGTTGTTCTTTGTCATATGCTTGAAGTTGAGAATTGTATAAATATGTTTGGGGAAAAAAAATGCCTGCCAAAGGCTTTGGAAGCATCTGAAGCCCCACGCTGGGGTGGAAGATACTTGCTGGTAGCAGGGCCACATACGGTTCTCGAATGATTTGGATTTGGACCTGAATTGGGTAATTTGACCTGGGATAGGAACGATTTTCCTTAAAAAAATGCTCTCGTCAAAGAATGGACTACACTTGTTCAAGCATTTATGAATTCAGTGCCACTACCTAAAGTCCAATATTAAATCTGACAGCACCTCTGCTGAGGCTGCCAGCTGGGCAGCATGTATGGCCATTGCATGGCTCTTACGTGATACAGCTTCTGCCAACTAGGAGCTGAAAACCACGGGCTCATTTCATAGGCTGCGAAGCAGTCATGGACTGGTCCCCGCTCTGGGCCATGACCACCCCCGGTAGATTCCAGCCAGCAGCCAAAGCATGAATAGCTTTGATGCTCCCTTCCCCGCGAATCCCCCATGACAAGCCAGGCTCAGCAACAACAGAAAAGTGAACCACTTTTTCTCCTTCCATCGGTCCAGGCCCAATCACACGATGGGTCTGTTTGTTTTTCAGGAAGCTCCAGCGCAGTTGCTGGATGCGCCAGAAACTCTACCCTGCATCGTCTGACTCGGCGCCTCCTCCGCAATTACAGCAAGGGAGTGCGGCCCGTCAGGAACTGGGCACAGGCCACGACGGTGTACCTGGACCTCTTTGTCCACGCGGTGCTGGATGTGGTAAACAGACCCTCAAATAACATGCATAGCTGTTTATAATGCAGTTCAATCTACTGCATAAGGAGGGGAATGCATCTAAAGCTGGTGACTATGGACTTTCTATTGATGGACCATTTTGCCCCTGTTCCATTTATATGCGAATTTCTTGAATTTCATAATGCAAAGAGCAGACTTACAAACTGGCACCGCTGTGCTCATTTCAGCTGGAAAGCTGCACACTTCTCCTTGCCTTCAAGGATGAATTTTTTTTTAAATACATGTTATAAAGAGATAGATTAGATTGGCCACGTTTTGTAAATCCTTTCCATATATCAGTTTCAATTAACGATTTTGAGAGCATTAGGGCTGGGATTGCCCAAGTGAGACAGAGTGTGAACAGGATTAGTACGAACGGTCTCAATCTGCTTTGAAAACCCCACCCTTAGAGCTTTATCTGCAACCCCCGGAAACCCATGTGCAAGCCACTTTGCCCAGGTGAAGATCCAGGAAGTGAAACTACCAGCACAGTCTCACTGAGCACCCCAATGATACCAGTCCAACCCGAGTCAAATACAGACAAAGCAACCACTGCCATTTGCATTATACTCTTGTCCACTTCAGCAGCCTACAGAATTATTCATAGTACAGGACAAGGGAACAATACAACCTGGGCTTGACTTCCAACAACATCCCTTTGAGCACAGTCAGAAAGTCTGTGCCATCCATACCTTACCTGAGCTGTTTTGATATTCTGGAAGCTGCTGAAATGCGCTGAGAAGCAAGGAAGTATATTAACATGGGCACAGGGTGGGCACAGTATTAATTATATGAAATATGCTACATGAATTAATGAATAACTACAAGCACGGCAATTACCTCCCATGTGGCAGCTCTTTAATTCCTTCTTGCTGGTGCACTGAGATTGCATTTCAGGGCTTCTAAAGCCCCAAAGGTTGGGTGTGGATCAAGGCAGGGATGTTGTCTCGCATGCCAGAGCCGATTCCCTTTTGCCCCAGGCCTGTAAGGGTAGAAAAGGGGTGAGGATAGAGCTGGAAAATGCTGTTTTGTTATAGCAACTAAAGGCAAGAGTTTCTCAAAGCAGCACTAACAGGACACTGCTTTTCTTTGTCTTCAGTGTAACAAGTCCTTCATCATCTTTTACACACAGTGACTTAAATGTCACCCAAACCAAGCTTCCCTCTAGAGCTCATCACCTTCCCTTCAGTTAGGGGGTCTGAGTGAAGGTGTTACCCCAGACCAAGATTAGAGGTCAAGAGAGAAGGTCTTAGGAGGAGAGGCTGAGAGCCATGGGATCTTCAGCCTGGAGAAGCGAAGGCTCAGGGGGGCCTTGGTGGCTGCCTATACGTACGTCAGGGACGTGCATCAGGAACTGGGAGAACATCTGCTCCCCAGGACACCCCCAGGGAAGACAAGGTTGAACAGTCACAAACTGCTGGAAGACCGTTTTAGACTGGACATAAGGGAAAACTTTTAGACCATTTTAGACTGGACATAAGAAAAAAACTTTGAGACCATTTTAGACTGGACATAAGGAAAAACTTCTTTAGTGCCCGAGTCTCCAGAGTCTGGAGCAGACTCCCCCCAGAAGTGGTGCAAGCACCTACCCTGGATACCTTTAAGAAACCCTTGGATGCTCACCTTGCTGGGGTGACCTGACCCCAGCTGACTGCCTGCCCTTGGGTGGGCGGCTGGACCTGATCATCTCACGAGGTCCCTTCCAGCCCTAATGTCTATAAAATCTGTAAGTCTCTCATCATCTTTTACACACCGTAGGAAGCAGTGACTTAAATGGTACCCAGACAAAGCTTCCATCTAGAGCTTCAATGAGGGGAGTGAGTGAAGGTGTGCCCCCAGCCCAAGATGAGGCTGAGAAAAAAGAGCATTTGGGTCAGGGTCTTCTTTGCATCTTTGGCACTAATGAGGCTGTATGCACGCTGCCAGATACATGCGAGCAGAGATTTGGCTCTGGTGCCAACGCTGTCAAGAAGCAGCAGGCTCTAAAAGACTGGAAGCAGTCGAGACTTCAGCAGGTGCGTGTGCTAATAGACGAACTGTTTAGCAACCATTGTTTCGCGTGAAGAGTTCTCGCCCCGTCTTCATCGCTGCCTCTGACTCCTATTGTGATCTTTTGCCTCCTGTTTCCCATCCATAAAAGACTAGTCTTGTCTGAGAATATTAAGTTATTACGGGGACCTTGGGGAAATCTGATTAGGGAGATAATCTAGTCAACGGGGAAGAGCTCCAATTTGTTTATATTGGGTTTTGTCAATTCCGAATCCCAGATACCTTTGTATTCCACTCCATTGACTAGAGCCTCCCAGACAGACGCTGAGGCATCTGTTTCTATAGTCTGCCGAACTGGGGAAGATAAATAAGAATGTGTGGGAATTATCTGTACATTTGCTAACCACCAATTTAGGTCTAAGTAGGCTCCCTCTGTTAGGAAGACTAATGAATTCCAATTCTCCGAAATATCCTTTGCTTTTAACAAGCAAGATGGAAGGTATCTGGAAAAGAAAGAGGAAAGAGCTGTGAATAATGCCACGAGAGAACCAATTACGCCAGCCAGCTGGCATTGAAAAACTTGTTGTTCCACTTGACAAAAAGACTCTAGTTTTCGCTGCAGACTTCTCCCCCCCCCCCCCCCCAAATCAACCGATGCTGGAATTTCAGCCGTCCGGATGGGGAACCTAACAGCGGGCATGGAAGAGTCATCCGCAAAGAGGTTTTTAGGAGGAGAAAGGAAAACAAAATAGATGGTGAAATAGGTGGCAGAGGGAGGTACCAGTCAAGCAATAGTTGGGGTAACAGAAGAAGTGGCCCTAGTCAAGACAGGGGTTGTCCAGTGTCTCTTGTAGGCCTTTGCCAAGCTGTGTTCCTGCAGTAAGTCATCTGCATCTCAGACAAACACAAAAAGAAGTCCAGTGAATATCAACGGTGTTTCATCTGGAAGCGAAATCATCCCTTGACACAGACGTCTGCAGCAAAAACCAGCCAGCCGTAGGGACAGTCCTCCTGCGGCTTCCAGCTGGTGACTGCTCAGCAGAGCTCATAAGGCATTACCTGAGGTCCTCACCCTTCAGCCTGAATCACGCATGCTGCCATTCCTGCCGTCCATGGGGGGCAACGGGGTCAAGCGAGCCAGAAAGGAGCTTGGTCTCCCTGTATTAGGTCTGTCTGACCTGGACCTCACCCTTTCCACATCACATGAGCTCATGCAAGTTAGAGGTGTGTGAAGGTGGCTGTTAGATCACCAGGAGCATCCTGCTAACAGGACGGTTCAATGTCCCCCAGGAGCGGGCACACTGCCTTTCCACCACTGGGTTTATAGCCAAGAAGTGAGTTTTGTCCTTTGGGCATCTCTCGTCCCCGCTAGATGCAGGTGCAGGGCTCCCTCTCGAGGTCAGATTTGGTGCACTGGAGAGTTAGAAGAAAAGACGCACAGTTTTCTCCCAGCGCAACGTCCAGTGTGAAGATCAAAGGCTTCTGGATAGTCCTGCAGTGCCTTTGTGGCCTCCAGTGATTTCTTATTCCACTTTTTCAGGGGCTGGGGACTGCATCTGTGCCATGCTGAAAGCAGAAGATGAGCTGCAGGGCCCTGGGCTGCAACAAGAGGCATTCCTGCTACGCTCTCAGTCCCGCATCAGGAGCAGCTCCTGTCATTCTCTCTTTGCAAGGACCTCGGATTATCTATGCTTCAGGCAACCTTCCTTCCTGAGCTCATGCTTGAACCACGGTCCAGGAGACTAATCCATTTGACAAACCCTGTTGGCTCAGGAACAAGCAGAGCCTTGGTCCTACAAACATTGGGCCGCACTTAAACTTGAGTGCAACAGCCCTCCTCCCATTCCTAAATGGAGGCACGGGTTTCAGTGGCTACAGCCCCAGACCATAAGGTCTTCAGAAGAAGGACTGGGTCTATTTCTTTGTTTGAACAGTCCTCAGAAGTGCGACCCTGATCCTGAGTGCAGGGGGTATGACATCCTATAACACCACCAGAGAGGAAACGGGAAAGGTGCCTCGTCCTTCCAAAAGCAGGAAACTTCTACCTGCCTGGTCATAACAAAATGCACCTTGCTTGCAGTCACCTCTTCTGGTTTCAGAGCACTAAAACACACACACACACACACACACACGTGCACACACCGGTTTAACACACACATCCAGCGCGCACGCACACACTTAACACACCCAGCTGTCTGTAGCCACTGAGACAACCCCCTCTGAAAAATTATGAAGATCCTGATTACTGATATAAGCTCAGCCTCATATTTTTAGCTGTGGGTTTGCTGAGAATATGTATTATGCTTAGCAGCCTGATTAATGTCACAGTAACTAATTAGGGTGCAAGAGAGATGCTGGTGATTCGTTTAGAGTGTCAAGTGCAGCCCAAGTGCCATTTTATCAAAGATAATTTACTGTAGTGAGGATTGTACAGGCTCAGATGAATAATAAAGTGGAACTGAGGATTGGCAAGAAGTGGGGTGATGGCCAAACAAACCCCAGGACCCTTCCACACAGTCTCATGGTGTCCGCCAGAAATGTAAAAGGATACAATCAATTTGCAATCTAGTCAGTTAAAAAAATATATATATATAAGAAAACTACTCAGCTAAAAGCCAGTACTGCACTCTCTCTCTCTCAGGCATGTTTTCTGCTGTCCCTTTTGCATCACAAATATAACATAAAAAAAGCACAGTCAAATCCCCAAAATCTGTATTTCCTGAATCTACACAAATGCTCCGGGCTTTGCTGCTGCAACTGGTGCTGAAGTACAAAACCCCACAAGCATCATTAAAGGGTAGTCCAAGGGTCACTGCCCGATTCCTCGGTGCCCCGTGTGCCAACTCTTCCTCTGTGATTCATAAACCAGTGACGATTGGTGCCAGGGTGGGTCTGACAGGGGATGGATCACTCGAGACGTGCCCCATTCCTATAGTCTCCATCTAAAGCATCTGCTTCTCGCCACTGCTGGAGCCAGGGTCCTGAGCTAGCTGGACCCTGCGTGGCCCGGTGGGTGGCTTCTTCCACCCTTTATCAACTCTACAGAAGCCCCCCAAGGGCTTGTCTGCACGGCAGCCAGAGGGGTGAGGGCAGCAGGCACAGCCTTTGGCTAGTGCAGGGATGCTCAGCAGTGCACAACTTTCACGTGGCTTGCACCGTTCTGCTTGGAGCCCGTGTCCAGGCTTCGTGCCTGAAGTGCATGCTGCCACAGCTGCCCTGATCCTCACTGCTTGGGCGGGCTACATGCAGCAGTCGTGCCCTGGTGATCCCGCTCTTCCAAACACCTGCTAGCAGGAGCATTGCTTATGACAGCAAGTAAACCCCATCAAAGCCAGGAGGACTCTTCTGCACAAGCGGGTCTGATTGCTGATAACAGGGCACTGCAGGGGTTACCTCATTGCCAAGGGGAAACAGTGAAAACAATGATATAGGAGGAGAGGAGAGGATTATCTGTAGCATGAGTCCCAATGACTTCTACTGGTCCAACGGCACAAGCTATGCATGCTAAGGAAAGAGGAAGACAAGACTCTTATCTCTATCGCTTCAAGTAAGCTGAGACACTATACGTAACAGCAGGCGGATCGTCGGGTGGGAGATCTGAAAGCTGCTCTGTCTCTTCCTAAACCCAGTGATTTGTTAAACCTTTGCTTATATGTTTTCCTCCCTCCCCACAGGATTCACAGAATCAAAAGCTCACGACGAGTATTTGGTTACAGCAGGTAAATGAACCCTTTCGGCCTTTGCTCTTTGCGACACAGGAGCAGAAAGAGCCCTTGCTTGCTCTATAGCAGTGGTTTTCAACCTGTGGTCCATGCACCCCTGAGGGTCCACAGGCTATGTCTAAAGGGTCCGCGAAAGATGACTATGATCAATCAAAAGAATGTGACTACCCGCACTTAAAATTCAAAGGGGACCGTGCCCCATTCATAATTTCCAAAAGGGTCTGCAAGTGAAAGCCACTGCTGTATAGCAGCTGTGTCCGGTTGCTGTTTTTCTGAGAGTTAATATGCCGTGGGTATGCCCACACGTGTGCGCACAAATGTGCACCAAGCCACTCCTCATGGATTCCCGAGGGCAGATCATATTGGAACCCGTGCTGCGGGAAGTGGAGCAACACGCGCTGCTGGCACGAGCACCCTTTCCTCTGCCACAACCAGAGGGGTCAAGCTGCTCTCATGCTGCCAGCGCAAGGAGATTTTCCTCCTCTCCCTTCCCTGAAAGAACAAAGTCAGGGGCTCAGCCTTATGATGCCACCTTCACCAACTTGCACCCCGTGCCGCACAGCAGGGCATCTCTGAAGCAAACGCATCCCCACTCTCCCCACTGCAGAGCTGGAAGGACGAATTTCTCACCTGGAACTCCAGCCTCCACGATGGGATCAGGGAGGTGTCCCTGCTGCTCAGCTCCATCTGGTCTCCGGATATCACCATCAACGAGCTGTAAGTAGGCACGAGGCCGGGCTTCACTGCAGGCTGGTCAGCCAGACAAGTGCTCGTGGTGCTTTTTTTCCATGGCTGACCTGGGGCAGGCTCCTTCCTGGCATGCTCACATTTCAAGACAGATTTCCAAGGTCTGCTTCCCTGTTAATGCAAAATAAAAACTCAAATGCCTCTGCACCATGGCGGTCTCCTATCCCAGCCAGTCCCACCCAACACTGAGGCACCCGAGAGTGCTAGGCTCTTCTAGTATCCAGGTTGTAGCTGTATTGGTGTAAAGGAAAAAGCAATCAGGACTCATGGTAGAGGTGATATCTCCTATAGACTGACTAGATTTTTACAAAAAAAAAGTTCTTTAATTGCATGCTTTCGAGGTACTCTCCCGACTTCTCTGAGCCTAATTTGCATATAAAAGGAACTTTTCCAAACAGGTGATTTTACCACCTTCAAATCTCCTATGAAATACAAACTTTCATTTCTACCCAAGAGAACATCTACAATCTTTTCTCCGATGCCTGATGAAGGGCATTTGTGCCCGAAAGCGTGCAATTAAAGAATTGTTTTTCGCAAAAATCTAGTTGGTCTATAAATGAGATCACCTCCACCATGAGTCCTGAAGGCTCCTCTGGAAATCTCACCCATTACCATCTCGGCATGAATTCTCAGCTGCATGCACGTGTCCCAGCAAGGAGCCTGCTGGGGGTTTTCCCCACCAGCCTCACACAACCACCTGTCCTGTTGCGTTTAGTGTGGATGTCAGCAAGTCTCTTGATATCCCCTACGTCTACGTGAACGCGAGCGGGATGGTCAGGAACCAAAAACCCATGCAAGTGGTGTCTGCGTGCCAGCTGGAGCTATACGCCTTCCCATTTGACACCCAGACCTGCAGCCTGACCTTCAGCACCATCCTGCACACTGGTGAGTGCTGGGGAAGTGCGTGGGCACAGAGTCTGGCCCTCGTGGGCAGGCCCTGTCTGTCCCACTCCACCCCTTAAGCCTGGGCGGTTGTTTTCTTGGGGTGCATGTGCTATTTCTAGGCTCCCCATCCACCCCTTCCCTTTGGGACGAGTGCCCCGGTTGGTGCCAGTATCAACACTGCTGCAGCCCAGCTGGCCCCATCTTGCTTTGGGCCTTTGGTAGGACCACAGTCAGAGCAGCCTGGCTGAAGAACTGGCTAGTTACTGCACCAAACTCAGCCCAGAGCCAGCGTGATGCTGGAGGAAGCAAACGAGGTGCACGGGAGCAGTGCCACGCGGGCTCCCGACCCCCCAGAGCATGCCCAGGTGTGCTTGCATCCCAGGGACCTTGCAGAAAGCAAGTCAAGCCCCAGTGGGCAGGGGAAGCTCCCCCCAGAAAGAGTGTGGGGCTCTCTCACACTAAAAGGCTCCTTCTCCGCATCCCAGCCCTGACTGTGTGTTATCCCCAGTGGAGGACGTGGACCTGGCTGCGCACGCTGCAGACAACAAGCAGATCTTCCTGGCCGACGGCGAATGGGAGCTGCTCTCTGTGCCCAGCCGCTACCAGGTCCTGAGCACCCACAGCGGGCGCTACGCCGAGGCCCAGTTCCACGTAGGTATCTGCTGCCGCTGCTCCGCACCAGTGGCCTTTCCTTCAACAACCTCCTTCCCCTGTTGTCATTCAAATCCCTCTCCCCCATGCAGGCTCCGCTTAGCCTCCCATCCTGGCTGGCCAGGAGACCCCTGCAATCCCAGGCTACCGGTGGGCTAGCGGGCACGTGGCTGCGGGAGGGAGGAGACACGGGGATGGGAGAGAGAAGGAGCAGTGGGCTGTTTTGTAAAACTCCCCCACAGCAGGGACATCCACAAAAGACACAAGATGGGCAAATGGACACCACCAGCTGGACTCTCCAACGGTCCCTGGCTCGAGTGGGGGCAAGTGACTCACCCTTCAGGGGCTTTTGCAAGCCAGCTCTCAAAACAAGTCACCCTGAGCACTTCCCCAGGCTCTGTGCCTGCATCAAGATGATTTCCAGCTAGAAAAGCGAGTGGGCATCACTGAGAACCAGGAGCCCTGGCCTGGCACCCCCCACGCTTGGACATTTAGCCCAGCACCAAGGGGCAGCAGCTCTGACCGCCAGGCTGAGAGGCCGTACAGTGAGCCTAGCATGCAGACGTAGGACTGGGTGCGCTGGGAGCCCCGAGGGGTAGGGGCTAATTTGTCCTCCCCCCGCTCACCGGAGAAGGGAAACGCGTTTTTGTTTTGATGAGCTTCTTGACTAAGACTTAAACACTTCATTAATTTTAAAGATATCAGCCTGCGAACGTTATTAATGCCGGAGCCAGTAATGAGGAACACTTAAAGGGAAACGCACGGGGCCGTCCTGCTCACAACAGCGCGGAGGCAGCAGCTCTGCATGCGGCGCTGAGCAGCGGTGCCCGATCTCCGAGGCCCCTCCGGAGCGGGGCCAAACTCGGGGCTCACGAGCAGCCGCTCCAGCCCTCCCTGGTCTCCCTGCAAGTGCTCCCAGTTCGATGCCATGGACCCAGCCTCTGCCCATGCCTCAGACCCAGGACAGAACTGCAAAGGCACAGCCTGGGCAGGCTAATCCAACCGTTCAGACCCAGCCCTGGATAATGGGGGTGTTCCTGGGAAAATGTCGTCATAGGAATATGAAATGCCTTCCCGAGACCAGCAGCATGTCTAGCCAGGACTTACCTGCAAGGCCCAGTGCCTGGGTCCTCAGCAGACCTGGCTGCCTCTTCTCGGGGCATCTGCTCCTACCAGGTCTTTCTTCAGGTGGCCGTGAAGCTGCCTCTGCTCCCCTCAGCTGTGCCGAGGCTCTTCTCTGTCGTGTCCCAATCCAGCCCCTGCCCTGGCAAGGAAAGGCAGGGGCATTATGAGGTTAGTGCCAGGCGGTCTGCTCCTGTTACCGTGTGGAAAGTGCTGGCCACTTTTGGCAGGGGTCCCTAAGAGGAGCCCCTTGTCACGGCAAGGGCATTTATGCTGAGCTGGATCGATCCCCATAGGGGCCTGTTCCTTGGAGGCCCTGGAGGAGGTGCCACCACCGAGTTAGAGCAGGATGAGACCCCAAGGCCTGGATGGCAGTGAACTCGGAGACTGCGGATGGGATCAGGCTCCAAGGCAGGCAGTGCCCATGGGGTTAGCAGAGGTCCCCGTAGCCACCGGCACACCTGGCAAGTCCCACATCTGGATGGGGTGTGCATGTACTGTATCCAGCCAGGCAGAGGTGGTTTTCTAATGGGAAGGCATAAGGCAGCAATGCACCTGGCATCACATCAGGCCTCCTCCGACTCCTCAGTGTGAATGCCCAGGACCTCACTCACGGCTGCGATGAATGGGGACGGCTTCAGCACGTAAGGCTCAAGCTCACACCTCTGCAGCTCTGCCCCGACGAATCTGGGTAGTGCCTCCCTCCCCGCAGCCCAGACCTGAAGCCCGCTGCACATTGACCCCGGGGACCGAGGACAACACCGATCAGCTCTGCCCTCACGGCCTCTGACTTGTGACTGCCTGGAAAGGAGCAGGCTGCCAGCTGCCCGCCCATCGGAGGAGCCTCAACAGCAGCGAGAGCAAGCAGCAAACAACGCTGCAAACCGGCACGCGGGTGTCAGACTCTACCTGTGTCATAAAGACAGTCATGCAAGATCAAGTGCTGGCGGGGTCTGCTCTCGCAAAGGCAATTGGCGCCTCACCTTGGGTAATATTCCATCTCCGACGCGCGGTTGCCGTACATGCTCGGAAGGAGATGGATCTCCTTCATTAACACCAATGGGCTGCAAATACCTTTGTGTACTTATTATTACCTGGCTTTAATGGATAATGAAATTGTGGCATAATATTGCTAACACCTGAAGGGTGTCTAATGGAGAGCGCGGTGGAAACTTAAAGTGCTTTCTTCCCTTTGCTGTGGAATTTAAAGGCATTGGGCTTCTTAGCCTATTAGAGTAGATGGGATTTGGATGGTGCAAGATCTGCACGGGGTAAACCCTAGCTAAGAAGGGTTCAACCTGGAGAAGGCACCGCCTGGCAGGCATCTTCTGGACTTGCCGGGAAGAGCTGCTGCCTATGGACCACAGGGGTCACGATCTGAGCCTTGGCTCAGGGGATGCACTAAACGCAGGCCCAGCAAGTCCCGCACCGGGATGGGGGACCCACTTATTGGATCCATCTAGTCAGAGGTGGTTTTATAATGGAAGGAGGATGCAGGCTACTAAGGGGTGCAAAGCAGGGATGTGGCTCTGGATCCAGACCGTGGCGGCCTGCTGTTCAGCAGCAAATAACAGGCTCCAGCCATCTCCGTGGCTCTGTCCTTTCTCAAGTCCTACAGAGCTGGGATTCATGCCCAGAAACAACCCCCACACAGCCCTCTCTGCCAGCAGGGTGGCAGCTGTATCTCACCAAGCAAAGTGCAAACAGAGCCTCCCTGCCCTGCCCACCCCACCCGAGCTCGGTGTCAACTCTGCCGTCCTGGAGGAGCCACGTGCCATGGTCCGGCTACATCTGGAACTGCTGCAGGGACTGAGCTGGGAGTGAGGTGCTCTGCCTTTGCCTCAAGGAGCTTGCAGCAGACCTGGGCCCCAAACCTGGGGCTTGGACAAAAGATGCAGGTTCTTTGGTCCGTCACAGTGAAGGTCACAGTCAGGCTGAGCCCACGGCATCTGCACTGAATGTGACTTCCAAGTTGAATGGACGCACTACTTAGCATGTCCCCACCTAAGAAATCCCTCTGGAGAGCCAGCTACAAACCTGTAAGCATCAGTCCAAACCTCTGAGGTGCTGGAAGTCGAGCACAGAGATGGCTGGAGCCCATTATTTGCTGCTGAACAGCAGGCCACCACAGGCTGCATCCAGCACCATGTCCTTGCTTTTGCACCCCTTAGCTTCCCTTCTTTACTGAAGGTCCATCAGGCTTCAAAACTGCTGCACGAACCACGGCTGACGTCGTTCCTAGATGCCAAGCCCGAACGAGGAATGCTTTTCAGTAGCGATGGATTATGCTGCACACAGGTTTGCATGACTGATGGATAGCAGGGAAGGGCCTGGGGTGGCTGCTCTCAGGCCCTGGATCACAAATCCAGCAAGAACAACCACTCTGGCCATTCAGAGGCTGTGGAAAGCACAGGGGCAGAGAGGTGGAAAGCACAGGGGCAGAGGGGTTATTTGGAGAGGCACCTGGTTAAGCGAGCTCACAGCTCTTGCCAGCCACAAAAGCATCTCAGGGTTTTGCAGGGAAATGACTGAAGCGATATGGCCTTGGCCACCTCTGTCGGCAGCCTCTAGCACAGTGACAGCTCCTGTAGCATCAGTGCCAGAGGCTGGGAGGCGGCGCAGGGTCTCAGGGCACCTCAGGGAGACTGGCACCAACTCCTTTCTCCCCCAGATCGTCATCCGGAGGCGGCCCCTGCTCTACGTCATCAGTTTGCTGATTCCCAGCATCTTCCTGATGGCCGTGGACCTGGGCAGCTTCTACCTGCCCCCCACCTGTGGCACGCGGATCACCTTCAAGGGCAGCATGCTGGTGGGCTACACTGTCTTCAAGGTCAACATGCTGGCCGAGCTGCCAGGCGCCGCGCTGGGCACGCCTCTGATCGGTGAGCAGACACCCGCAGCCGGGGTCGGGCAGAGGCGGCAGGGACTTCCTTCTGAACATAGAAATCACAGACAAGGAGGGTGGGAAGGATGCTCAGGGGGTCACATCTACTCCAAGCAGGACCAGCCCCAACTACACCATCCCGGTCTTAAAAATCTCTAACGTGTCAGAGCGAGACGCCGCAGATGAGCCAGACGTCTCAGCTGATCTGGTCTGTCCTGCTTCTGTCCTCCTGCAGACAGGCTCTGTACGACTCAAGAAATGGGGCAGCTGCCACCTCCCCTTCAGGAGAAACCCCACGGGCTAATCCAGGGGTTAGCAGCGTATGGTCCTGGAGGGCTTTGCTTGTCGGAGGACTGCAGCCAGCCCGACCACATCGGTCCTGCCCAGAGCGGATAGGATTTTTATCCCGATCACGGCTGGCATTGAGCGGCACTAGACGATGTCCCCGGCGGTCCTAAACCAAGTGGGCACGGACCAGCCGGGCTGCCGTTAGCCAGGCGCGTGCCCCTGGCTGCAGGGTGGCCAGCCCCACAGACACCATCTGGGGCTCTTCCAGCAACGCTCACCCCACAACGGCCCCGTCTCTCCCCCTCCATCTCAGGGGTGTTTTTCACCGTCTGTATGGCCCTGCTGGTGCTCAGCCTCTCCCTGTCCATCCTGCTTGTGAAGTGCCTTCATCCGGGCAAAGTCCACGCGTGGCAGAGGCTCACTTCTCACTGCTGTCGGGGGGAGAGCGGCTCGGACGGAGAGGATCGGGGGGCCAACTCCCAGGCAGCTCCGGCCGCCCGACAAGCACCAGGGTGCACTGAAGGTACACGGGGGGCTGGGGAGGGCTGAGCCCCCTCGAGCACATGCATTTCTCCAAACAGCTGCCATGCTGAGCCTGACCTGCCTTCCCTGCAGGTGCCCCACTGCCGGGGGAAGCAGCGGTGCAAGGAGAAGAAGGACGCTGGGAGGGGATGTCCACCCAGAAGGCCGCGACGGAGGAGATCCTAGCTCAGCTCCTGCTCATCAGCTCTCGCCTCCGCGCCCTGGATCGGGACAGCAGGCAGGAAGCCGACTGGCTCCGGCTCTCGTACAAGCTGGACGCGCTGCTCTTCCAGGTGTATGCCGGGGTGGTAGCCATCTATGCCACCACGCTCGGTGCCCTGTGGGTGACGTGGAGCTCCCAGCAGCAGGAGGGGTAGAGGGCACAGCAATGCCAATGGTACGTGCCGTCAGGGCACACCGGGGTCAGGTCCAGGCCGGGGGGCCTGGAGAAGGGGCCCTTCTTTCTCAGGGGCCTGGGGTGGATGGAGGAACTGACCTCTCGCTGCCAGGGCACGATCTCCAACCGCAGAGCCCCATGGGGATGGCATCCTGCCCCCTCCCAGCACGGGGCCCATCCCGACCTTCTCCAGGGTCACCTCCTGGTGCTTTCCATCCAGAACCAAATTCCCCCTAAACAACAAAGAAATTAAATGCACAAAGCCTTTACCTGCAGCTGCCTCTTGCCGCTCATTACCGCAGTGCTGGTGTTTAGCTCCAATTGCCCATGAAATGCTTCCCCTGCTCCTAATGAAATGAAGAGCATCAGCTTCGGAGCCACTGCCCTGCTCCCACCTCTTCCTCCCTAATTTGGAGCCACGTCCCCAGCAGCGCCCGCACGGAGATGCCCGGGAGTCTCCTCTGCCCCAGCAGCTGCCTGAGGCTTCCCGCAGAGGCTGAAATTCAGCAAAAGGGGCATCTCCCACCCAGCTGCAAGCCACACTCCCGGTCCTGCCACCCCTGGCTTGCTGCCCCGTGGCATCAATGAAAGCATTGGCCCCTGCCGGTAAGAGGAGCCCCCCGACGTACCCTAGCAGGGAGTCTAAAGCCGTTACTTCAGCAAAGTCCCACAACACGTGCTCATCCTGGGCAAGGCCTTCCCTGTTCAGCAAGGCATGTAAGCACGTGCTATGCTCTGCTGCAGCTGCAGCAAGAGCCAAGGGCCCGGGGGGGCAGGACCCCGGGGTCTCCGTAGCTGCACGGACTTGCTCCGCTCGCTGTGCTGCTCTGCAGGACAGAGACCAAAGCAGCGCTGCTTCCCTGCGAGGCTGGGGCGTGCTTTTCTGCAGCTCGAGCCCCCCAGGTGTCGCATCAATTCTGTCTCCCTCTCCCGCAGGGCGATCGTTTGTCAGAGGACTATTCGGAGGAGACTGGAGAGAAGCCGGTTTGTAGGAGATACCCTTTAGACCCAGGCCAGGCTTGTGCTCATTACAGCAAGTGTCATTACAGGGCACTTTTTACAGAGACACAGTTAACTGTTCCCTCCAGGGCCCCAGAACTTCGTGTTGCTGATAATTAAACAATGAAATACAGTAGGAAAGAGCCCGTCTCCCCAGCTATGGCGCGGCTGGTTATTTATGAGCCCCATTCATTTTTTATTATTAAGGATGGGAACACAACTTGGGAAGTTTTCTTATCGCTCGAATAAAATCTTATTTTCCGAGCACTGCCGGTATAAATTTGAACCCATTACCTCAGTCATACAATCACGGGGGCTCGTAAAGAGGAATAAAGGCAACAAGAATCGCAGACGGGGAAAACCGATCAGGTCACCTCGTCCTCCTGCTAATGTAAAATTATTCCCCGCAGGATGTTTTTGCTTATACTTTGTCCTCATTGCTCCAGTCAAGGGCCTGTCCTCGTGGTTACAGCCAAGCACCTGTGTTGAGAAAGCAGGAGGCACTCGCTTGAGAAGGGAAAGCAGGATTTGGCTTTCTTCCCAAACCTCCCGTTAACACCTCCGGCTATAAACCTCCTCCCAGGCCAGCTGCAGACAGAGGCCATCACAATGGGCTCCCCGTGAGAGCACGAGTTGCCCAAAAGAAAACAGGCAGGGTTTAGATTCAGTTGCAATCAAGCCTCTAGGTTAGATGTCATCTACTCCAAAATCCCGTGCCAGTCACAGGCCCATCACTTTGCCTGTGCTACTAACAGCTGAAAGGCTTAAGAGCGAACCGATTAAACTGGTCCAAACCTCTTGGTGCCCTGTATGATGCTGGTCCAGACCGGGAAGGATGCAGAGCATCTCAGCTTGGGCCCTTCCACCATTGTTTCCATCTCTTCTGGCTGCAGATTCCCTGGATTACAGTGTGCACGGTGTACTTGGTCCCCAGCAGGTCCCTTGGTTTAATTCATGGAAAAATTTTAATTTGTCATTAGCTCTTTTTAAAAAAAAAAGAGCAAAGAAAAGAAATGGCAGGGCCGGGTTATTTACAGGACAGGGCTGGATTGCCTTGAACTCCAGAAGGATTGATGAGAAAAATTTCTGAGCAGAGAGGCCATCAGTACCTGACCCAGCTGTGGGTACATGTGAG
This sequence comes from Crocodylus siamensis, assembly GCF_052110815.1. Taxonomy (NCBI): domain Eukaryota; kingdom Metazoa; phylum Chordata; order Crocodylia; family Crocodylidae; genus Crocodylus; species Crocodylus siamensis. The sequence continues at coordinate 26,440,237 of NC_143408.1, forward strand.
CAGCTTGGGCACACGCGAGTGCAGGTACGAGGCTTCCCCGCCACAGAGCACACGCCTGCAGCCGCAGAAGCCGTTCTGCCATGTTATCTCCAAGTCCACCTCTATTTATGTTGAGTTATTTACTGAAGGCGACATTTATGGGTTCATAATTAGTAAGACAAGGCAGCGCCGGGGTGTTTAAGATAGCCCGGCTCTTAGCGCGGCGCAAACCCATCAGCGTCTGCAATGACCCGTGACAGTGATTAAATTAGTGAGATGAGTCACGGGGCTCACAGATCAGGCTCATGCTGGATATCAGCCCCCAGCCTCCTTCAAGGGGGCTGGGAGGCAAGGTGGCTGCATCTGTGCTTTGCTGGGCACAGCTGTGACGCTGAACTGCTGCATTTCTTACCCCAGGGCTGCTGGGCAGATAGGTACTCGTGCTGGAGACGCCCTTGGACCCGCGGGCATGACGGAGCAGGCAGCAGGGGATGGGAGAAGTTATGGGGTGCAGGAACAAGGAGCAGGAGCTGGGGCAGGATGGGAAGAGCATCACTGAGGGGGGCAGAACCCCCTGGACCCAGCCTGTCTCTCCCCCCGTAAGCAGGACCACAGGGAGGGTGCTTTTCCCCCAGCAACTCCATCCACCCTGCATGCAGTGCCTGGGGGAGGACGGCTGCTAGCTCCCAGCATAGCCAGCACTGGCAGACCTGCCTCCGCCCACAGCCCGGGGCCGATTTCACGTTCAGCAGCATTACGTTATAGCAGACGTGCAATTCAGAGGACCCTGCAGCGCCCTAATGGCGGTCCACGGCTCCGTGATGGGGCTGGGCCGGCGGGCAGGCAGCTGCTAGGGCTTCGCAGAGACATGTTATCGATTCTGATGCTCGAAGACGCGCAACCTGGCCTCCCGGGGATCGGCTCCTCTTCCCCCCGCCAGCACCAGGGGCTCGGCTCAGCTGCCCCTGGAGCTAGCAAACCCAGCCGAGCCTGCATTGATGGGTGATGGAGAGCACCTCGCTGTTGGGACAGGGGATTGCCTCTGCCTTTCCCTCTCCCCAGACATCCCCTCTGCAACCCACTCTTTGTTCAGAAACAGTCCCGCACAGCTCCTGCATCCATCCATCCCCATCCTGTCACTCAGCCTCCTCTGGCCTGTGGCACCGCCAGCCTGCTCCCTAAATGAAATTAAAGGCCCAGCCACGCCACAGATTCTCCGGTGCCCAATATCCTTCAAAAACCTATTAGGCTTTATGGGGAGCTGTCTCCATATACACAAGAAATGGCTCTGCGCTCAGCTGTTTACAAACCGCTGCCTCACCGCAGACTCATTTTTAAACTTCCCCATTTCTCGGCAGCTCCTCACATGCCTTCCACCCAGACCTTGGACCACCTGCCAACATTAGAGGGGTCCGAACGTTAACCACGTCCTGAGCATCCGTCTGCTCCAAAACCCCGGCAGGCTGGGGCTGAGAGTGTGTTTAGGACCCTGCTCGAACGTCTCTAAAAGGGTTAGAAACCCCGGAGCTAGGGCCTGAAGTTAAACCCATTTCAAGGCAATCTTTCAAAGCAAGTCCTCCCTTTCCAATGAATTTTGTTGTAGACATACAGGGGCCTGCACTGCACTCCCGCAGCACTTTCCGGCTGCTTCACGACTCCTCCAAGTACATTGCAAACGATCTACTCACCCCCCTTTGGCTTGTATGCGCTTCCCTGCTACTTCTGGGGTTAGGGAAACTGAGGCAGAGCAGGGAAGTGACTTGCATGGGCTCAAGATGCAACGACTGTCCAACACGCAGGTCAAACAGGCATGGGCTCAAGATGCAACGACCGCCCAACAACGTGCCAGGCGAGAGCTGGGAAGGACGTTTCCCTGCAGAGCATCACAAGCGCTATGTGAGGGGGTGCTGGCCAGTCCCTGCTGCACGCCCGGCTTCACCTGTGTCACCCCCCTAACCCACTTGCTTTCTTGCCATAATTAAACACGCTCAAAATTTTGCAACAGGGGAGAAAAATAAGTTGCAAGGAGACCGTGGAGGAAATGTGAGGACGCCAGCAGATTCGACAAGTGCTTCTGCGGCTTTTCAAGTGCCCTTCAAGCCGGCCTGATTAGAGCCGTTTCATACAAAAGCTCCCAGAGGGGCAGCGTGGGGCTGAGCTGCAAGGTGCGGGCTGCTGGGGAGGGCTGCGTGGGCTCTGAGCAAATGCTGGCGGCGGGAGGTCCTTCAAAGCCAGGACCCTTCCTGCCTTGGGAAGGAGGTGGCAGCACAAGCCCCCTTGCAGCAGGGCACAGGGAGGTCCCGCCAGAGGCAGCAAGGCTGGTTTCGCTCACCCAGGGGGAAGCAGCCGCCAGCCAGGGGGTGGGCGCCTGAGAAACCCCACAGACAGAGCAGCTCAGCCGCGCAGCTCCAAGGCAACCACCAATCAGCCCAAATTGGATCATCCATGTGCTAATGACAAACTGCCTGGGTCAGGGAGGGAGTCTCCAGCTCAATAACTGATGCTTCCTGCTCAATAACAACCTCTTGTTTACTTGCCAACTGGACCGCGAGGTCCCTCGAAGCCGCCTGCCCCTCCGTGAAGCCCAGGAAGGACTTGTGGCACACCTTGGGGGCCCTGGGGGACCCTCACCACCTTGCACAGGCACCAAGCAAACAAGGCTGGCAGGCCCCCAGGCCTCCCTAGCCCTCAGGGAGACCGATCCCCCTCTTCCAGCCGAGCGTGAGAGATGACCACCTGGGACGCAGCTTCTCAGCTGGTCTCACTGCAGCAAGGGGAGTTGAAGTTGGATATTAGGAAAAAACTCTCTCACTAGGAAGGCAGTAAAGCACTGCAACAGATTACCTAGGTTGTGGGATCTCCATCCTTGGAGGGGTTTAAGACCTGGCTGGACAAAGCCTTGGCTGGGATGATGTAGTTGGGGCTGGTCTTGCTCGGAGCAGGGGGTTGGACTAGAAGTGACCTCCTGAAGTCCTTTCAACCCTCATTGCCTATGATTGTAGCTTCACTTGGATCCAAGCAGCAGCAAGTCAGATCCACAGGCCAGACCCGGGCCAGTGCATGGTCATAGCCAGCATTCAGGTTTCCACCGATGGTTGCTCGGTCCTTCTGGAAGCAGCTTGACCCCTGAGATGTAGGGACAGCCAAAGACAGCAGCTGTGGAGAGCTGGGGTGAGCCTGCAGGTTTTGGCACTTGCTGGAAATCCTAGTCAAGGCCAGCATTAATTTAAAAAAGCCAAGGGAGAGCCTGGCTGGGAGCTTTCTGAGAAACCACATCGGTGCTGCCTCAGCCAGCAAACTTATTTGTTGAGAAGGGGAAAGTTTCAAAGTCTCCAATATTTTGCCAGGCTGCATAAGCCAGGTCCTGCCCTGCTGGGCCCATCACTATCTGGGCTCCGCTAGCCTCTCACTTGTCCGTGACCCCGTCTCACGGTCCCATTTTCAGAAGGAATTGGAGCCCATTGAAAATCTGGACCTGCTCATGCATCAGCAAAAGCCCGTCTAGCCAGACACGGAGCTGGGCTCCATCACAGCCCAGCACCGGAGCTTACTGTCGAGGGAAGCAGGTCGCTGTCTCTAGGCTCGCAAACACTACTGGGGCCAAATGCTTCGATTTCCAGCAAAGCACTTACCGTGCGGCAGACCGCAGGGCGAATACTATCCCATGCCGAGGGCACGTGTGACCCGGAGGCTGCTGCTGCTACCAGGCATCTTGTGGAAACGCAACTATTGCGGCAGGTGCCCCATAACCCCAGGGAAAATGGGCAGCCTCTGGCGCATGCACACATGGAAAACAAGGCTAAAAGGATCGTGCTGATTAGCTCCCTGAGAACAGACGGCCCGATAGAAACCGCATTAAAATCTCTTTAAGAAAAAACCCAGGAGAAAGCTTGGAGCTAATGATGCCACAACGGAGGCAGCAATTAGGCGGCCCTCTCTGCTCCAGGCCCTACGCCAAGCCCTGCTTTAGTGCCCAAGCACTCGCCTTCATTGCCCAGACATACCAAGCTCCTCAGCTGGCCTCTGTCCTTGCCCAGGGTCCACTGGAGCCCCGCTGGCCCATGCAATGCTGCAACCCAGTCGTGAGTGAGAAAGACCAGGGAGGGGCACAGAAGCATTTGCCCCTCACCCCCATGGGACTGCTCCGGTTTGGAGGCTGCTGGGGATCACTCACACTCATGGTGCAAGCATCCCACCCCTGCCAGCCTGCCTGCCCTCCTGAGAAGAGAAGTTTGGCAGGCCCCACGGCCCAGGCCATCCCCAGCCTCTCCACGGAGGCTGCCCACAAGACAGCCCCAACAAACACTGGCCGAGATGGCTGCAGGATGAGCCGTCCCCAGAAGCATCCGCAAAGGAGACCCCGGCTGGACCTGGCTGAGGTGCCACCTTCCAGGCGTGGGCACCGCCCGGGTTCGGTCTGACGCAGCCCAGTCCACGGCCTCAGCTGCAGCCCCAGCCACCCTGGGCACCGTCCCTAGCTCAGCTGAAGCCTGGCTCTTGCTTTTTATTATCCAGATTCAATAACAGCAAGCAGCTCCGAGCTGCCCGGGCTCCTGGGAGGCGACGTGCCGTCCGCTAACAGAGCCGAGAAATCAAATTAGCCCCGGCGCTGCACTCGCTCTCCGCCTGACACGGCTATTGGCAGCCGAGGGGGAGTTCATCAGGGCCTCGCACTAATTCTTATCTCGTTTAAGTGACTCCACGCTGCCAGATGATGCAATTTGCACTGGGCTGCGGCCGAGGGCTCCGATTCCTGCCTATCTGTTTTGCCATCAGTTCCATTAATAGAAAATTTCTTCAGGGAGATCTTGATTGCTGCACTGTCTGCAAGCCAGTGCAAGAGAGAAAGGAAGGAAGAAAAAGCCCCTGCGATGAATCTCGCCTGCAGGTCCTGCCACCCCGGCCTGCTCCCTTCAATTAGAGAGTCTCCGAGGAGCCCTGTGCCCGGATGCTCACCCAGAAGCGGGGAATTGAAATGAGAAAGCCTCATTCAAGTCCAGGCTGGTGCCAAGAGAGTGAAGTCATCCCTAATGGATGGGGTGCAGCTGCCTGGGCCCTGCCTCCTCCAGGAAACACATGGGCCCTGCTCTGACCTGGCTGCAAGGTGCCCCGCTGTCCGGCATCTGAATTAAACAACACCCTCAAAGGCAAATGCCTGCCAGCACGGCAGCAGGGAGCCACCCTGCCTGTCATACCAGTAGTGGTTCTCCCCCTCCACTGGTTAGCTGCTTTCCAGTTGTAATAGCAAAAGGGGCTTCAGCACCTGGGCTTTGCATTGGCCAGCCCTGGGGATTTGCTGGTGGGTCTTCTAATAATGGTGCTTCCCCGTGTCTGAAACGAGCAGCTGTTTTTGGGGGAACCTCTGTTTTCATGGGCGCGTGGTGCAGAACTGACAGTGCACGCTGGGGGAACGGGCCTGCCCCAAGGCCACAAGACTGTCAACAATAAAAGCTGGTTACGTACTTCCAGCACTGGTGTTTGGGAGTCCAGGATGGAGGCCCTTCAGCGCTCCTGAAATGCCAGTCGCGCCTTCCATTTGTCTTTGCTGAACTCAAACAGAAAGCACACCGCTTGGACTATCAAATGGGATCCATAAATAATCACAACCCCGAACAGCTTCTACAAACCCAGCTATCCCAGGGAACAGCCAAGCCACGTTTGGTTTTCTCTCTCTAATGATGCCAGACTGAGTCTCATTTAAGATCTTACTGCTTTGATGCCTCTTGATTATTTATAAAGCAAACAAACACATCCAACATCATTGATCAATCTCTGTCCTTTGCTGGTCACACTCGGCGTGTCATGGCATCGCACTGTTCATCAATACTCGTGCTTTGCCTTTTGGAACCAACCCTTGGACTTTGGATGGTAATTTCTGTGTGAACCGTGTAGCACCACCGCCCCCAAGAAAAGCTCCAAGACGACAAACAAAACCCTCTCCACCCTACCGGATGAGATGATAAATGTCAGCACAGACAAGGAGACAGGCTGAGGGATTAAGAACGATAGGCAAGAAGGGGAAAAGTTTGGGGCTCTCGTTAGAAATGCAGTGAAAGGCCTGATTCTCCCGCCGCTGTCATGAGTGCAAATCTGAATGAAAAGGGACTCTGGAGAAGCCCCTGGCGTGAAACCGGTGTGAGGTTGGTCTAAGAAGAGAACAAGCCCCAGGGGCAGGGAAGATAGGCAGACAGAGCGGCAAAGACGGTTCTCACATGAGCTGACCGACCAGGGCTAGGCAAGTAAAACTCAGATCCCTTCTGGCAGCTGCATGGTGTCCGGGGGGAGAAAAAGCAAAAGAAATGCTTTCATTTAAAAAATTTTTTCACGGACATTTCACATCTTGCCAAAAAAAGTTCCAATTCAAACAGAAATGAAAACCTGTTAAACTGTATTTCTGTCTTCTGCTCTCTCCCCCGTTCTGCCATGCTGCGAAGGGTAGAAAACTCATAACACTGACTAGCAACCCATCTCCTCCTCCCAAGGCTCTCCTTTTGTTCCAATTTGGATCAAACCGGGACGTTCAGGTTGCAATCAAAAAGCTGCTGTTTGATTTTGGTTTTTGGCTTTGCAACAATGACAGATTGAAAACTTGAAAGCACGTAGACATATCCCAGGGGACTCAACACATTAGGGTAGAAAACATTTAGGGCGCATCTATTTCAATAGCCTATTTTAATGCATGTTAAAATGTCACTAAAAAACCCCACACTTTTTAGTTAATGTCCATTCAGATAGGCTAATATGCATTAAAGTGTCACTAAAAACTGTGCTCTTTAGTTAATTTGCATTAATATAAGTTAATGCACATTTTCATAGCATCTCACAACGGAGGTACTCAATTTAATGTGCATTAACTAAAGCACATCAGTGGATGTGTAGATACACCCTTGGGGAGCAGAGAGTTCCCTAGTGCAGCTGCTTGTTCAGACCCTCTCCAGTCTCAACCTCAGCTCAGCCTCACTTGCACCTTCCTCTTCTTTCCCCTCCCTCTTCTTTCCATCTCACCATCCTGTAGAGGAAGTAAACTCTCTCCCCCTCCACTTCTCCTTCATGTCAAGCCTCCTCTCAGTTAGACTGCAAACTTTTGGGGACAGGACTACCTACTAGCCTGTGTTTGTACAATGCAAAGCTCAGTGGGGCCCTGTTCCTGGCTGGCCCCGAGGCACTAACATGATAAACACTCTGCACCACGATTAGCAGCAACAACGGTGCATAATTCTCTGACCAGTTAAAACACATGGCACATTTTGGTACAAAAAAACCAAGCCAAGACACTGTTCAATAAAATCGGGCCTGTAGTTCTAGCATGGCCTCCCCTCTGTTTAAAAAGAAAAAAAAAATACAAATTAAAAATAACCTGACCGTTGTTATAACTTCAACCTTCTTGGCTTCAAAGTCCCTCCATTGTTTTCATGAATTAAATGGCACTCAGCTGCAAAATCCAAAGGTTATTTAAAGTGCGTATTGCCTTGCAGAGGGGCTGTCTGTGGGGGAATCATTCAGGCAGGGAGAAGCCAGAGCCCGCATCTATCTACTTAGCTTATCTGCTCATCTCCTCACACCTCACAGCACCCTTCAAAGGATCTGGCTGCACCCCGGCACCCTGGCTGAGAATCACTGATCTAGACACACACGCACTGGGAATGAGGAGAAAAACCCGAAGTTATGACCGACGCAGCTACTGCAATCATCAGAATTGCATCAACGTAGCCCATGCCGAATGCGGGCGAGCGCATGAAAGTCAGGCGCCGACAAGCAGATATTTAACTGAACGGTGACGGTTGCAGTATGAGTAAGCCACTAACTGGCCCCGCAGCCCTCACCATGTGTACCAGAGACATATTTGTGCAGCGATGTTTTAATAGAGCCCGCTGCTGGGATTCTCACTCTTTCCATACCACACATTAACAAAGCCATAGATAGCAGTACTTATGCCCACTAAATTCCCATCTCGCCATCAGAGATCCCTGTTTATTGCAAGGACAGGCTGTGAGAACACAATCACAGACACGCCATCCTCAGCAGCTCTGTCTGACACAGCTTTTAAGCAGGACTCGGGTAACAAATTGTTTCCCAGGTCAGCCTCGCAGAGACACAACAGTGCCCTCCCTGGCTGGGGAGAGGCTGAGAGGCATGGAGCATTTGTCTGGGACCACACGGCGTGACATCAGTCAGGGTGGGTGGGTTGCTCTTCTATCCTCCCAGCCTGAAACTTGATGCAGCAGAGGCGACTGATTGCAAGATTAATTAGGCATTTTCAGAACCCTGACAGTCGGGGGAAAGCGAACAAAAAGTGCTGCCTGCTTCCTGGACGAGGTTTGCTTCATCTGCAGCGGGAAGGCTGGAGAGAGTGCAAAGGGAGTGACCATGGACAAGAGCCAGGAGACTCGCCTGCATATGGAATAGCTAAGCCAGCGCCCGGGACCCACTGAACCAGCACCATGGTGCTCTCGGCTCGGTGGGCATTGCTCACCCTGGCCCTGGCTGCCTTTGAGCTGCAGAGTGAAGGTAAGGAAACTTGCGGCAAAGTTGAGGGAGTGTTTGCAGGGGCTGGGAGATGGGTACAGTTGCTTGCACATGGCCCTGGGGGCTTTTCTGGGTGTATTTCATGCAGATTTTTTTTGCCCCCAAGAGCATCAGTGTGATCACTAACAGGCTGTGCATCTGCACACCTGGCAGCACAGTGGGGGCATGGGGATTTACACACCAGCTTGAGACCTGTTGACCAAACGCTTGAGCTCGGTGATCAGGTTTGTCCCCTCGTGCTTTGTGCATTGTAGAGCAGGACTGAGCCCTGTGGATGGCAGCGCACAGACAGCTGCTGCTGCAAGGGCTCTCCCTGCTCAGCACTCAGACCGGCACTGCCAGCTCCCACAAGGAATCTCACTTCTCACCACAGCGCTTTCGGCACCAGCAGGAGGGGACCCGGGGGCCGGCAGAGCCCAGCAGTACCAGCGGGCATGTGTCTGGGGTCTGGCCCTGCTCCTGGCATGCTACGTGCTCTCCTTTGCTATGGGGGCATTTCTGGCTCTGAAGCTTTGTGCAATGATCTAGCATTAGAGCGAGGCTGCTCACAAGGCGACAAAGCCATCGTTCACTTGGGTTAATGATGTCAGGGGGCAAAATCTCCCCATGTGTCAATCAGTGCAGTGTCACAAGTGATTGCACCAGCTGAGCTTCTGGGGTTCGGGGTGAAGGGCTGGCATAAAACCCTGTTAGGGGACCAGCATCAGCAGCGATCTTTGTGCCACAGCTTGACAAGCTCCTAATGGGAACAGTGCGACCAGGGGATGCGCTCAGCATCTGAGCACAGGGCCCTTCCAGCTCCAGCACGCTCCTGGCTCCGAAATAGAGCTGCTCCACTCACATCTCCCCTTCCCAGGGACCCACGCTGCATGCTGCAGCCCCCACCCTGCACATTGGGCGGCTGCCGCCGGCTCCCCGCAGACTCTGCACCTCTCTGGTGCATGCAGGAACCACAGAAACCACCAGGACCCCTCCAGCAGCAGGTGCATGTCCCAGGCCTTTCCATCTTCTATTTTTTCCTTTCAGGCTGCTTTCTCTGGGCTCCCCCACCTTCGCGTGCCAAGCCAGGAGGCTGTGGTTTCCATTCTGTACACACACAGGCCGGATCCCATGAGCCCAGAAATCCCTTCCTGCTGAGTAATAATTATCTGTCACTTGAGAACCGGGTGAACACGAGACACTTATTATCCACCTCCACCATTCAGCCAAGCCCATTAAGGCTGCTTTCTATCCAATGCCTCCCCATTTCTGCTCTCTGTGTGCCAGTGCCACAGCCTTTCAAAGTCCAGGGGTGAACAGGCAGACCTGGGAGCAAAGGAAACACCACGAGTGGTGGACTGGATCTCAGTGGGAGTTTGAAAAGAAAAAGTAATCTCCTACTTTCATGCTGTGGGGCTGTTTGTACGCACACGCCATGCGGCGCATCACTGCACACCTCTTCCGAATTCCAAGCATCCATGTTTTACTTAAAAAGCAAGTCAGCTTCAGAAAAAAAACCCACTCTATTTTAACAAAAATGCTGAAATGTTAAATTTCCCCCATAAAGCACCCGGAGACAAGCTGCTGCACTGGGGCACACCTGATAGCTTCCAGGGTCTCCTCCCAGTGTGCGGTGAGTCCCAGGGTCACTGCAGACTCCATTCCCCCCCACCCAGGACCATGTTTGCAGGAGCGCCTGACCCCATTAACAGTGGCTCTTCCGCGGGCCGGAGGGCATCTCAGTTCTGCACGTGGGTGAAGCTGCCATGCAAAGCACCTGCAAGGGGAGAGGGAAAAAACCCTTGTTTATTTAAGAATAGCCAAGTCAGGACAGGAGATGGATATTAAGGCAGAGAGAAAGGCATCCTGGTAAGACCTTCCTACTACTTCATTAAGCCAATGGACCTGCCAAGTGACAGGTTTAAGGCTCTTTCGACCTCCAGGAACTACTGGGGTTTATTAGGCGATGATGGATTCTGTGACAAAGACGTCGGTGGCCCAAGCCTCCAGTCCAATGGAAAGCAAGATCAAAGGAGGACCGCAGCAGAGATGCCAGGATGCAACATCATGTGCGCGGATCTTCATCTGAGCTTTCCACACCCGAGTCACTTCCATCCCAAATGCAAAGTGAAGTTCCCATGCCTGCTGGCTCCTGCACGGGCCATGGGGGAGCTGCGCGGCCTCCCCGCTCCCCTGCGCCCACCCTGGGCACGTGCACCAGGGAGCTGTCCAGCTGCAACAATGCTGAAGAGCTCTAGTTTTTTGTATGAAAAGCTGTGCTGATTCAACAGGCACACTCAAGGAGCACTTTGTGAGCACTGGCCTGGTCCTTTTATGGAGAAATCACTGGAAATGTCCAGATGGGACAACAGTTTTGGACAAGAATATTGCCCCTCAAAACAAACAAACAAAACAAAGCAAATTTGTGTCAACCGACATATTTTCAGATTGTGTGTCAATTTTGGGTCATAATCTCCAGCTAAAGGGAAAAAAGTTAATAAAAAAGTGTTTGGGCACAACAGGCATTCAACATTTCCGTATTTTTGTTAACGCAGAACATCTTCATTTGGATACTGACTTCAAATTTTAATTAAAAAGTATAAATGCTTTAAACCCATTCAAGGCAAGCTTTTGGGCACAAACATGCCTCTTCAGGCATGCAACACCAGCAGAGTCTCCCTATGCCTAAAGAAGGGAAGCCTGAAAAGAACATTTTTTTTTTCCAACTATTTAGTTGGTCTAATAAAAGATATCACATCTACTCAAAGAACCTTGCCTGCCTCTGTCCTTAGACCAACACAGCCACTAATCAACAACCCTTAGACCCATTCAATGCTTTGTTTGGCTCCAAGCAACAACGGTGAGCATTAATGACATTATTTTACCTCTCATTTCACTGAAAGTCTTGAGAAGTTTCCAGGTCAGCCTCCCAGGTCGTGTGTGCCAGAGCCAGCTGCAACCAGCTCCAGCTCAAGGACCACTCGGGCCGAGTCTGCAGTGCAATGGCAAGGCAATGCCCTTTCCTCACTCATTTGTCTTTAACACACGAGCAGGGGCTCTTCTTGGCCTGCTCCCTGTTGCACTTGCCAAGAAGGGGGACACAAAAAAAGATGTTGCACTTTTGAGTATTATGCATATTATAACAGGAGCCCACAGGTGATGCAAAGACAGCAGCCTCACTGCACTAGGTGCTGTACAGGCACTTAGCAAGAGCCAGTCCCTGCTGTGAGGAGCTTCTCTTCCTGATGAGCAAGGCGGACAAGGACAGGTGAAAGAAAGGATTGTGAAGCCCATTGTACAGATGGGAAACTGAGGCATTACATGAGTTTGCAAAGATCAGACAGCCTGTGACAGAGCAGGGGCCTGACTTAGGCTGGGCCCTTCCCACCATCTCATCTCACTGTTCCCTGATGAGCATCAATTTTTTCCCCATTAGCTGCTCGGAGAGGGAAGAACAAGACGATGGGCACAGCCAAGCCGGCCCTGCTCCAGCTCTCTGAACACCTGCTGACTCATTACAACAAGGGCGTCCGGCCAGTTCGAGACTGGAGGACAACCACCAACGTAGCCATTGATGTCATGGTCTATGCCATTCTCAACGTGGTAAGTGCTCTGCTGGCTCAGCAAGTTTAACACCTCCAGGGTTGTCAAAGATGTGGGGGAGCAGGGTCTCCTGAGCCTCTGGAGAGGGCACATGCATCATGTGGATGCATGAGGCTCTTCCTATCCATACGTACAAGAAGAAGAGACACACCCTTCCTAGGATCTGGGGCAGCTGAGAAAACCAAAGGGGAAGTCAGATTTTCCAGGGCCCAGAACCCCACTTAGGCACCTCGATTCACGAGGGATTCACAAGTGTCTAGCACCTGGCTTGCTGAGATGGTCGGGTAACCGGGAGCTCCATACACCATCTGCATTATTCAGTGCATCCCGTGACATGGCCCCAACCAGGCACGAGGCTGCTTTGCTGCAAGAAGCCATGCCCAGTGAGATACCTCCTTATAGGGCTGGGCATCTCCATGGGAAGGGGGTGGAAGCAGCCCCAGGCATAGCCCTTGGCTTTAGGGTGGGCTGGCTCAACTTCTAGAGCTGAGAGCATCTCTGCCCAGGGACTAGCCAGGGAATGGCCAGGCCAGCAGGCCAGGAAAGCGGAGGAGCCTCCACGTGGGCCATCAGGTGGGAATCCTTCCTCCTGTTACCTGGTGATCCCCTCGCCTGTACATCTCTCCTCCTCCTGGGTGTTTGCCCAGTGCTCTCTGGTGCCCGATGCTTGCTCCTATCCATGTCTTCCCTGCTCAATCCCAGTCCACTGCTTCAGCAGCTGCAGACACCAATGTCCCTTTGACCACCTCACGTTTGCTTTTCTGTCCGTCCCCAGGATGAAAAGAATCAGGTGCTGACAACCTACATCTGGTACAGACAGGTGAGTGGAAAGGGGGCCCTGCCTTGCTGCCCCCACCATCTCTACACCAGGGCAGAGACCACCTTCTCCTCATTATCAGAGAAACCTGCCCTTGCCAAAATGGGGAATTCTCCTAACAAGCAATAGGGCCCAGAAAGGTTTGCACGATCTCCCAGGGATCATAAGGCTCGTCCCTGTAACAACGGAGACACGACTGCCACAGGGCAGAGCTCACTAGTGCCCCAGAACCACAGACGTAGGTGGTCCAGGGAACACACGTGAAGGGGTCACATCCCTGTGTGGTGTAGCAAGGCCTAATCCGTAACGTGGGATGTGCTCACGTGAGGTTGGTTCTCCCATGCAATGCACAGCTGGGTGGGGGCGACCCCTGGGCACCCTGGGCCGGCTTTGTCCCAGACACAGTGCTGGCAGGCATCTGCCAGAAGTAGGGCCCTTGGATTCATACGGGACTAGACCCAATCCCCAGAGCTGACCTGCTGTCCCCTTCTCCCCCCCGCAGCACTGGATCGACGAGTTCCTCAAGTGGCACCCCGAGGACTTCGATAACATCACGCAGGTGTCCCTGCCCACCGAGAGCATCTGGGTGCCCGACATCCTCATCAACGAGTTGTAAGTGCGGCGGGGCTGGCTCAGGGCCCTCGGGAGCAAGCGGGGAGGGGCTGCTCCCTCCCCGATGCCCCCCGGCTCCCATTGGTATGCTCAGCACAGAGCTGGCTCTCGCTCCCTCGCGCCGGCAGGCTGCAGATGGGGAGCAGCTCGGGAGCTGGGACATTTCCAATGCTGGCGCACCATAAACATCCGTAATTACCCGCGCGGCACTCGGGGGATGAGGAGGGGCGGCTCGGCTGTTCTGAGGAAGGCTTTGTGGAGCAAACACAATGCCGGGGCAGCTGCAGAGCTGCCAGCCCTTCCTGGGGACGGGCTCCATTGTCTTCAATACTCGGCGCAAGGAGCGTTTTGCTGCCCCATGCATGAGCCACGCTTTAAACTTCCCAGATCTGCCTTCTGCATGGGGAGGTGTCCCCTGTAGCGAGAGGCAGGGCTGCAGGACAGCATGGGGAAATCACAGCTGCTCCCTGTGGGCACGGCGAGTTTCCAAAGCAATGCCCAGCTACCATCCCACCCCCTTAGGGGAACATCCCAAGACCAGTGAAAGGCCCAGCCTTTCCTCCCATTCACCCTGACCCCCACTGTCAAATCGGCGTGGCTGATTTGAGCCCAGGGCATGGTTTTGTCACTGGGAGATAGACTGGAGATGCGTCTAGCTCAGTTGTGTTACTCGCTGCATTGGACATGGTGAAAGGGAGCGCGAGGCGGACATAGCTAGTGGGAAGGGGAAAAAAGGGGAATAATTTGTTATGGGAGAGTTTTACAAGGCCAAAGAGAGATCACGCCAGTAACCTGATTCACAAGCTCGCAGGGGGCTTCAGGCGAGGGGCAGGAGAGGCAGCCAATGCCTTGTATAGGGTTCACTGGGCAGAAATAGGTCCTATCCAGTCTCAAGCTGATCCTGAGCCCCAGCTATCCCCTGGGAGACTGAGGGCTGCCCCTCCTGGGCTGGCCCCTGCCAGCATCTCGGTTAGAGTCACCCCAGGCAGTGCTGCCCTCCAGACAGAAGAAAACGGGCATCTGGGGGGTGCGGGGTTTGCTTTTCCCTGACGGCGGGGCCTTCCTCTGTGACCTTCAGCGTCGACGTGGGCAAGTCCCCCGACATCCCCTACGTGTACGTCCGGCACCAAGGGGAGGTGCAGAACCTCAAGCCCATCCAGGTGGTGACCGCCTGCAGCCTGGACATCTACAACTTCCCCTTCGACGTGCAGAACTGCTCGCTCACCTTCACCAGTTGGCTGCACAACAGTACGTCTCCCTTTGCCAGACACTTCTGGAGGGGGGCAGGGACCAGGCCAGCAGAGAAAGCTAGTAGGACCTGGGTGAGGAACCCAAAACTGGGGTCTCAAAGAAAGCCCCATTGCAGGGCAGTCAGCACTTCAGAGCGGGAAGCCACTAGCTGCTCCCAGCGGGGAAGTATCCTCAGGGCGTGGGTGAGCAAGTGCTGTCCTAATCGCTCCCCTCTCCTCCTCCCTGCAGTCCAGGACATCAACCTCTCGCTCTGGCGGCATCCTGAGCAGGTGAAGTTTGACCGCAGCGTCTTCCTGAACCAGGGGGAATGGGAGCTGCTCTGCGTGCTCAGCCACTTCCGCGAGTTCAGCATCCAGGACAGCGACAGCTACCCCGAGATGAAGTTCTACGTAAGGGCCCTTCGGGCAGTGGGGCAGGGAGGGGGAGAGGGGGCAGATGCCATCACCTCCTCTCGGCTTGGGACACTGCCCTCCTGGCTCTGAAGAGATGCTGAGCTCTGCTCAGCAGACCCTGCTGTGCATGCCCAGCTCTGGAGAGGCCAGAGACTGCCACAGAGACGGTCAAGACCCAAGACGCATGCACGGAGCTGGCAGGGACAACGCTGGTTTGACTCCGATGAGCTTTTCTCCTCAGATAGGGACTCAGGACCACAGCCAGGACACCTCCCAAGGCAGGCCAGCTAGGCAGGGCCCTTACAAGGCCAGCTGGTCCAGCCCTGGCATCTGCTTGACATACAGTTAAAACCATGGGGTGCTGGAGATCCCAGCAGAAAATCCATCCCATGCTCTTTATTGGACACTGATGACTGTCAAAGACTCAGGAGGCTCCCAGTGCGAGGGCAGGGCAGAGTGATACAGGAGCTGCCTTTGCACCTGGAAATCCAGGAAAGCAGAGCTGCAGACCCTTGCCCCATGCCCAGCACCTGGGCCCCTTCTCTTAGACTGTTTCAGCTCCACAGATGCTCTCCAGAAATGCTCTCCCAAGTCAAGGCCAGAGTTGGGTGCACGCTTTGGAGGGTCTTGAGTTAAAGGTGCTTACCCTAATGAGACAAGAGCCAAGGCACTGGCGTGGCAGCAGCTGGAGAGGAGAAAGCAAGGCGAGTGGGGTTTGATCCTGAGGGACAGAAGAGTTCATCGTCCAGGGATGCTCTTGTTGAGAAAGGACCCTAACGGAGCTGGTAGAGACAGGCCGCCTCTGGCCTCTGTCACCAGCAGGGCTCCTCCTGCCTCCCTTCTCCTCTGTACTCGCAGGTCGTTATCCGGAGACGCCCCCTCTTCTATGCCGTCAGCTTGCTGCTCCCCAGCATCTTCCTCATGGTCATGGACATTGTGGGCTTCTACCTGCCTCCAGACTGTGGCGAGAGGGTCTCCTTCAAGATCACCCTGCTGCTGGGTTATTCTGTCTTCCTGATCATCGTCTCCGACACACTGCCGGCCACTGCCATTGGCACCCCGCTCATAGGTACGGTGGGGCCAAGGCCACCAAGGAGCACAGCCCATCCAGTGCCCATCTCCTTCAGACTCTAGAGGCAGGGGGAGGCTGGGGGGCAATGGAGAGTGGGCAGACAAGCCCAGGGACTAGAGCTGCTGGTACAGTAATCCATTGGGGAGAAGGTGGGGACCATAACAGCTCTGGGTAGAGCTGGGCATTGCAGGGGGCACTGGTCACGGGGCTGCAAGAGCTGGGCTGCCACAGGGCAGGAGATGGGGGCGCGGGGAGCTCGGCCAGCCCCTGCCTGCACCACATTGGGGTCTAGCTGCCTGCTAGCCCAAGCCAAACACTCACACCCCTGCCACCCTCTGGCAGGCATCTACTTCGTCGTGTGCATGGCCCTGCTCGTCCTCAGCCTAACCGAGACCATCCTAATCGTGCGGTTGGTGCACAAGCAGGACCTGCAGTCCCACGTCCCTGACTGGGTCAAGTGGCTGGTGCTGGACCGAGCTGCCATCCTGCTGTGCTGCCGTGACAGGAAGCAGGTCAGCCCCGCGTGGGCACAGAGCACCGAGAGCACCCGGCACTTGGAGAGCAATGACTGCTCAAGTAAGAGCAGGGGTGGGGGAGGCCCCATGGCATGGGGAAAAGGGGACCAAGATGCCAGGACCTGGGCTCCAAGCTGGCTTAATGGTCCATTGCCAGAACCTGCAAGGCAGCAAGGAGCTGCCCAGGCCCCTGGCTCTCTCCCAGGGAGGTTGGACTCAGGGACAGAGCAGGTGCTGTGCGGGCTGAGCTTTGACCCACATCCCAGGCAGAGCTTAGCACATGGATGGTAACACACCCCAAACAGCACGTGTGTCACCTAGTGAGACACGGGCAGGTCCTGTGTCTCCCTGAAGCAAGCCCCCTTCATCTACAACAGCAACAGCTGGGTGTAGGGGGGCACCAGGCTTGGCCGCGGGCTGGTTCCCAGTGCTCCCAGAGCATGAAGCCTTGACTCTGGGGGGTGGAAGACTGAGGCTGACATTGTCCCCAATATCAGCTGTCAGCCAGGAACAGGGGGAGGAGGGAGGGGACACAGCCCTGCAGAGCAGGCCATGCTGTTACCTGCAAGCCCCACTTCAAGCAACTCTTGGGCCCACAGCCAAGCTGAACCACTACAGCGGCGAGACCCTCCAGGAGTACGAGGGGGCAGGAGACACGAGGCCCATGCTGGCCCCCCTGGCCCGGGGGGAGAGCCCAGCCATGATGCACAGCATCCTCCAGGAGATCACTGCCATCCGCCACTTCCTGGAGAAGCGGGATGCCTCCCGCGCCATCGCCTGCGAGTGGCTGCAGGTGGGCTACGTGCTGGATGCCCTGCTCTTCCGCGCTTACCTGGTGGCCGTGCTGGCCTATAGTGTCACACTGGGCGTGCTCTGGTCCATCTGGCAGTACGCCTGAGCTGCGATGGCAGCACAGACGGGGTGCTCCGAGGCTGGAGCTTCAACACGGGGACTCTTGGTCCTCGGACTCACCTGCGTATCGTGACCCAGGACCTCGGGTGGGCAGGCTGACCGCTCTGAGCTGGCTCAGGATGGAGTCTCACCTGGCCTCCAGAGGCAATATCTGGGGAAGGATGACCAGGTGCTGGTTAATTCCTTGCCAGGACTAAACCTTTGCCTCACCCCGTTTCCAATCCCTGAGGAACTCCCTCCCCATTCTCCTGCTCCCTGAACACTCCCCCCACTCACCCTCCATGGCTGACCCACCGCTCCCCTCCCTCTGGACATCCCCGGGTAGAAGCTGGCAGCTTCCTACACACCACTGTAGCACCAGTCTCTGCCCGGAGCTTATGGCTGGGGGTCCGCCTACCCCACCCCCCTGCATGACACCTCTGCACCTTGCTGGTTCCTCTGAGACTCATGCCAATCCATATGCCTTTCCAAGCCTGCCCTTGAATGAGCACAATTGCTGTCAGGCTTCATTTGCTTAACGCCTCTCTTTAGGTGGCTGTCAAGGATGCTCCCAGGCCCCTTGATGGCCCGGTTAGTTGGTCCCCAGCACCCCAAACGCAGTGCCTGGTGCATTATGATGCCTTTAAGTGTCGCACCTAAAACACCCTGGAATGCAAAACCTCTCCTTTGCCCCAGCCCAGGACCCAGCATCAAATAAAGTGGGTTTAACTACACCGACGGGAGCAGAGCTTTTGTGCAGCTGCCTGCAGGGCTGGGATAGCCCCAGGTGAGGGTCCCACAGCGTGGTCATCCCTTTGAATGCACCGGGAAGGCAGTCAGGGCTGGCCAGACTCCGCTAAGTCATGCTCAGGGCTCTTCAGCGGTCCGGCCCTGGGCCCCGTGCTGAAGGGTTCAGCACCATGGACAGAGCCCACCGCCACCAACCCTCTCCCGAGCTCCCGTGTCCGTGGCCCCCGCTGTGGCTGCAACGCGGCTCTGCTGGGCCGGGACTCGCCCTCGAGCTCCTTCCCCAGGGCCCAAGTCAGGTTGAGGCCTGCGCACTGGTGTGCAGCACAGCTGGGCTGAGGGCAGGAGAGGAGGAACCCTGCCATGCCCTGTGGTTGTGCAGCACCCAGCATGGCGGCGTCCTGCCTGGGACTGCACTTCTGTGACCCCTGGCAGCCTGCCTGTGGCTCTGGGGCACTGGCCACAGGACCCATCTGAATATCCCTAGTGCTGTTTCCTCCCCACTCTACACCCCCTGGCCGTGCTGTGGGGCCAGCAGCCCTCCCCGCCGAGTGTGCAGGTGGCTGTACCGGCGTTTCTGTGGCAACGAGAGCCAGGGGACCATGCGGTGCACAAGGCTGGAGAGTTTGGATGCTAACTGGTGTCAGCACCGTGGTGGCACTTGCCGTGCTGCCCGCCTGCCCCCGCACGTCCCCACTGCTCTCCCATCTGCTCTCACAGCAGGTCCCAGTATGCACCACCTGTGTTGGTGAAGAGATGTGCTCTCTCATCTGGATGCATGCGTCTTGCTGCTTCCTTCTGAAGTCCTCATGCCAGCATCCCTGGAGCTCCAGATGCCTTGGCTCACCTGTGGTGGAGATGAGGGCAGAGAGAGGCCCGTCTACTCCAGAACCAGCCTGAGGACAAGACCTAATTCTTACAGACCCAGAAATGCTGAGTCTTAGGCATCTGTCGGTCATTTCTGGAGGCCCTGGGTGCTGGGCCAGGGGCTTGTCCCTCCCTGCACTGAGGACCTGTTTCTCCTTTCCCCAGCCCTCTTGCTCCCAGCCCTGTGCCTGATTCTCCCCCACAGGCCTCTCCCAGAGCCAGGCATCCACAAGGCTTCAGTTAATTTCTTTAACCCACCCGCCCATCCTGAATACCTGCCTAATGGGTCCCTCCAGGGCCTGGCTTAGCTGCTCAGGCTTGGAGAAGGATGAGGGGAGCGATGGCAGCCCTGACCTCAGACCTCACTCACTTCTGGGGCAACAGGATTCCCCATGGCCATGGCATCCCCCGGCTGCTGCAGGCTCCCTCCTCGGATTATCCCTTCCACCCCGCACCGAGCTCTGTCTTGCTACCTCCTCCACGGACAGAGACATGAGGCTGCTTGTTATTAACAGTAAGGAGCCCCCTCCCTTAGGCACACCAGCGTGGGGGAGCAGGGGGCCAGGGACTGGTGACCCAGATACCTGCCTCATATTGATGGCTGTTTACCTGAGTCCCCAAAGAAAGAGCAGTCACTGTTCCAAGGAGGCTGGAGACGACAGAAACCATCCTCTTTCCCATGCAAGCATCGTGGCGGCAGGTGCAGGCTGAGAGGACATTACAGCAGGACCTACCAGATAACAAAGCTTTGATACGATTTTCTCCCTGCTCACCCAAGCCAGGGGTGGCTGCACACCACCAAGGGATGAGACAGGTGGGCAGGAGGCAGCACTGGAGTAGGCAATGCCTTGTCCCTCCTGCCCCAAGTCTGTCTGCACCTCCAGTGCCAAGGGCTCAACCTAATCTGCTTTGGGAACCGGCTTTGCATTCTCCTCCAGCCCTCCTCCTTGCTCTCAGCCTGGGGCCTGGGCCTCTTTCTCCCGCATGGGCCTCTGCCATCAGAGCCAGTCACCATCAAGCCTTCATCTCATTCTCTTTCTCCACCAGCCCATCCCACACACTTGGCCAGAGGATCAGGCTGGTGCCTCCTTGCCCCCCAGCTCCACACCCAGGGTCCATGCATGCCTTTCCTGTGAGCAGCCTACACTGCTCATAGGAGAGGCACTAGCCCAGGGGAGCCAGAAGGAAGCCTCTGCCTGGCTGGGTAGGAGGGAGTATGGCTCTGGGCTCAGCTAGGACATCTCTTTCCTTTTCTCAGAGCTCCGGCCACAGGCCAGGACTTCACATCCTCCCAAAGCTTTCACCTGCAGGAAAACTCTTGGCTGAGTGACAGACGGGCCGTGGGAAGAGGCGGGCGGGATCCTGGCAGCTCAGGCCCATGCTAATGCACTGATGGTCTGTAAGTGGCCAGCTATTGATGAGGTGTCCAGTTAAAGAGTTAGTAAGACACTAAATCAGCTCATTGATCCCTGGGAGATCGATGGTGCTACAGACCTGATCACTGCAATGGGCAATTAACATCCCCTGGAATGAGCTGCCTTCATGTAACATCAAACGCTTCAACAGACAAATCCGATCAGGCCATTGAGCTGCCCCCTCCAACGCCTCCCAGGTCAGGGATGAGACAGCTGCACGTGGCACCCACCCACACCAGCCACGGACCCAGCTCCACCCGCCTTTGTCTACGAGGAAAGCCCAGAGCGGGTGGGTGGGCTTGGGCCCCAGGTGAGGAAACCCTGTGGATGATCAAGGACAGCACCCATCATCCACCCAGACCACATGGCTGCCACCACAGGCAACAGGATCAGGGCCCACCAGTCTGGCTCCACATGCCTCGCACCTGCCAGCCATGTGGGGTGGGTTGTAGCCCTCTGGGATGCAGCGTTCACCTGCATCTGATCAAGAAAAGCCCATGACAGGGCCAGGGACATCAGGTTGGTTAGGAAAGCCTGGCACAATCATGCTGCACCCAGGCCAGCCCCTAGACATGCTTCCTCAGCCATCTCCCAGCCGAAGGCCAGTGCCTTGCCAGCCCCACCCCTGCCTCTGGAGACCATCCTGGGAGGCTGTGATAGCTGGGGCACAGCATACCCCGCTCTGGGGCCTACAGCAAGGCAAGGAGGGGCTCCGACCACGGTCCACGCTGCCCTGCACATCCCCCTGTGCTTGCATCTCTATGCAGCCAGCCAGCAGGGCTGCAGCTGCAGCCGGGGCGTGCTGCTTGCCCTGACGGAGAGGGAGACTGAGGCATAGCTGGCTTGGGAGGCGCTCGCAGCCAGACCTATGTCCTGTAATAGTCTGTCCACCCAGGGACACAGGGATACAACAAGGCCTTCCTCCCTCCTCGTGTGTCCTGGGATCCTCTCCCAGCAGCCCCAGCCCCTTCCTGTTGCTGCCTGGTGCTCTGAGCGGCACGGAGGCCACGGATACAAACGATGGCCCCGACTGCCCCAGCTGCAGCCCCTCCAGAGCAGCTCTTCTTAAGGGAAAATCTCTAGCATCCAATGCACCCCTCTGTTGCCTCCCCCAGGGCCTTTCCCCTCCCTTTCTAACCACTAGTCCCACCTCTCCCTAGGTCCCAGCCCCCTGCTCCCTCACGCTAACTGCTTGCTCCATACCAGGCTGTCCGCACACGCTTTGACTTTCTTCTCAGACCCCCTCCCCACCTCACCCACCACTGACTCAGCCACCAGCTCCCCTGGCTCGGCTGCTTCCTTTCCCATGCCAGAGGGGATAATGGCTCCGACCCGCCTTTCCAAATCTCAGGCTGCAGCGGCGGTGGGATCCGAGTGGCAACGCAGGGTTCAAACCCAGGCCTTGGCACCCTCCTTGCCCACTGAGCCCCTGTCTCCCCTGAAGTGAGGGGCATGCATTCCTGAATCACTGGCCCCTCCTGGAAGCTCTTACCCCTGTTTGCTCCAAGACGGCCCGCACTGGGAAGACAAGCCGTCCATCCGGTCCACGGGATCCCAGGAAAGATTCCCCCTCCTGGGTGGTCTGAAAAAGTTGGGAGTTGGGGGAAGTTTGAGGAGCCGCCCCGACACTGCCAGCCTGGGAAGAAAAGAGGGGGTGGGGAAATCAATAAATCTGAATCTAATCTACTAATAAAGGTTTAATGAGGACATAACGTTGATGGAACAGAACATTGTTGTGGCATAATCACTCCCAGCTGCTCTGTGAATGTGCAGACAAAGCCCTGCTCCGGTGACAATTTCCCTATTATAACAACTTCCTTTGTACTAGGCCAAATGCTCCAGGAAGATTTTGTCTCTTGCCACGGGGGCTGCTGGAGCAGTGGCTCGAGCAGGAGCTGCTCCAGGGGACATTGCCCACAAGCCCCATAGAGGGCAGGGCTTGGACCAGCCTCCGCTCACCTGGGAGGCTTTAGCCGAGCCTGCGTGGGCCAAAGCTGATGGGGAGCCACTGAGCTGTCCCAGTGCAGCTCCAGGAGGTCCAGCGGATCCAGACTGGCCAGGATTTGAGTTGCAGGCAGAAAAGGATCTTGGGTCCTGCAGTCACACCTGCTGCCTCCCCTAGCTCCAAAGCGGAGCATCCTCCCCTGCCACGATACAGGCTACTCACCAGGATGCTGTGCTGAGATCCAGCCCCGCAGCGATGGGACACGTTGTTGCTCGGTGGGAATGGCTGACGGCTGCACTTGGCGGGTGGGGGGTGGAGTGGCCTGGCTCGGAGACTCTGCTGCCCTTGACTTTGCCCAGCCAAGATCTTCGGCAAAGGTCTCAAGCCTGACTTGCTGCAATCGAGGTCCAGCAGCTCAGGGCAGGGTGTCTCCTGCCTTGCCAAGGCTGTGGTGCTCATAGCCAGACTCAGCCTGGGCACTCAGGGCAGGACTGGAGGGAGCCCTCTCTCCTCGCCTCCCCCAGCCCATCTCCCCCGGCTGCAGAGAGGGAGCATCAGGGGCTCAGATCTGTGCTTGCCCCTGCTCCCATTGCTTTTTTCCTGTTTCTATCCACAGACTCTTGGTCCCAGCAGTATCCCAGCACGCTGCACAGATGAGCACCCATCCCACGGGACGTTTTACCCCTCTGCTCCCCAGATCCAGCCTACCTGTGCCTCAACCGCCTAGCATGCACAGCTCCAGGCATTGCAGCAGCCTCCATGGCATGGTGCACTGTGCTCCTTGTTGCCCCCAGGGGCAAATGCACCCACCAGCATCAAGATGGGATGCAGGCCCCACCAGCCTTCCCCTGGATGCTGCAGACAGCTCAACAGCTCTGCTCCGGGGTGCTGGCGGTGAACCCACAGACAGCTGGCCCACTCGGTGCCAACAGCCACCCTGCGGAGGCCTGGGCGCCTTGGTCTCAGCCGGGGGCACAGGGCAAGGCCCGGATCCGGACAGAGCCCGGCGGCGCTCCCACGCCAATCTGGCGCTTCCCCACACGGTGGCAGCGTCGCCTAGTGTTTCTGGGACCAGGCAGGGCCAGAGCCGGGCAGGAGGGAGACGGGGTCCAGGCAGGTGCCGCACAGCTGGGGGAGGCTCCCGGTCCCGGCGGCACTTGCACCGAGCTCTGCAGCACCCAGCCAGGCTGGCCAGCAGTGCCACCCTGCACCCCCAGGCCCGTGCCCCCACCGGGTGGTCTCGGGCAGGAATGCAGGTCACTCCAAGAGGAAGAGAAATAGTTTGCATTCCTCCCAGCGCAACACAGCCCCTCGTCCTCGGCACACCAGCCCGAAGGATTGCATGGGCAACGTGTGGGGGATCCCCTCCGGGCAGATTCTGGCTCCGGGGGAGGACAAACACACGTGGGATCGAAGGGGCGTGAGAGGGGAGATCTGCAGGCTGGATGGAGCGGTGCCCTGGGGGCGGCACATCTCGGCGCCGCGGCACCCACCCACGCAAAGGGACCCTGCCCCAAACGTGGCCGAGCGGTGCCTGCTGGTGGTGTTTGCCGAGGCCCCGGGCCCAGGGCAGGTGGTGCGGGGCTTTCCCTGAACAGACCCACCGAGGCCGGGGCTGATCCAGACCCAGGGATGCAGGTGGAGAGACTCCCGGGGGTGCCAAGCTTGGGCTGCCTTTTCCAATCCACAGAAGTGGCTGAAGTGCTACGTGTCCTAGCGAGGCCCAAAGCTCAAGGGAAGGAGGGCCCAGTGGTCAGAGCACGGGTCCTGCTCTGCCACGAGCAGCCGGGCTGACCCCAGCGAGCTGCCCAGACCGAGACCCGCATGGGGGGTGAGGCGCCAGCCTCCCGGTGCTCAGCGCCTATAGATGAGACAGAGGAGCCGGTTGCCAGCACCTCTGTGATGTGGGGCTGGGCAGCCACCGAGTGGCGGTGAGGGCACGGGCCCCTCCACCCAGGCAGCAATCACACCCCTGGCACACGTGGCCTCATGCACTATTACGGTTCAATCTGCAGAGTCGGGGACTTTTCTTTCCAAGAGGGGACCTCAATCCTGGGCACGAGCGCGGTACCCTCTGAGCCCGGCGAGCTGCCCAGCCTTTCTCCTGGGCTGCTCTGCCTCCCCTGGAGGGGGAGGAAGGCTGGGAGAAGAGTGAGCAGAGAGGAAATACATTAATTACAGCCCCTGCCTTGCCCCCCGACAGGCCCGTGTTGAGCTGCTAAATACGAGCGTGAGTGCAGCATGCCATACAGTTTGCAGCTAGATAAAAGGAGCGCAGACTTTGCCGTTAATGTAGTCAGTAAATAAATAAAGGAGGGCTTAAGCTTAGTGTACAGCAATCAGTTTAGAACTACAGGATAATTAACACAGCGGGGGGCCAGAGTACTCTATAGTCAGGTTTAAATGAACGAGTTCACTTTCATTGAAGCAAACTTGCTCAGCTCCCTGGTGAGCCGGGAACACATTTAGAAGAGCCAGCTCCGGCGGCTCAGCGCTGAGGCACACGCACGCACGCTGGGGACAGCCGTGCACGCATGCACACACGCACGCTTCCCCTCCTCCACTAGGTTGACCCCATGCATGGGCGAGGGGCCGGGCCCTAGCTGTCTCCTCTAATTCACCAGGGACCCCGATAAACCCCTAGACAGATGCTTGCCAAAGAGAGCATGGGCAGCTCCAGGGCTCCATCCTGGATAACCTGACTCTCTAAGTAGGCCCAGCACCGATGCCGGGTGTCAGCAGCTCCGTCAGAGCCCGACAGGATCTGACCTAACGCATGCCTCGAATGCCAACCTGCCCTTGCCTCAGTTTCCCCCAGGTGCAAGGCTGCTCCCTGCTCCGAAACGTGCTTCAGAGCATTGGTTGGAGACCCAGGAAGACTACCGGGCCCCAGCACGTCCCATGTCTGGGAGAGCAAGCAGGTCCTCAGCCCGGGAGGGTCCGCACCCCACTCTCCTCTGCCCCTAGCCGGCAGTGCCAAGAGCCCAGAAGGCAGCTCGAGTTTAATTCCTGCCCCCTTGCACCACCGGGGTGATATAAAGGGGCGGCATGAGCAGGAGTCTCGAGCTTCATGCCCGGCTATTTCCCTGACAAGCTCCATCTCCTTACTTGAGTCTTGTCCTTTGGGGGACACTCTCGGCTCTCGCTGAAAAACCAACACAGGTTTCCAGCCCAGGCAGCTGCTGGGTGAAGCCCAGAAACCTGGTCTGAGCATCCCCTCAAGCCTCCAGACCCAGGACAGCAGCAGAGCCCAGGGTTTAATTACCAAGGACTAGTGGTTTTCAAGCCGCTCTCTTGAATTCGCGGGCCGGCTCCTGAGTTTTGGAGCCTCACAACAGGCCGCACCGCTCGCTCAGTGAAGGGAAACGAGCCCGAGAGCCACAGGGAGGATGAGGCCAAGGACTTGCTGCCTCTCCCAGGGTTGATCTTGGTTCCACGGAGCCGATGCAGAGGAAGAGCAGGGCTCGCCGCTGCCGCGGGACGTCCAGCCTCTGTCGGGTCCTTATCCTGCTGGAGGGAAGCATCTTATCTCGCCCCATGGCTGGAGGAGCCGGGGTCTGTTCTGTGGCCCGGCAATGGCCCTGCTCTGCTCAAGTCAGCATCGGCTTTGGCAGAAAGCACCGGCGACCGTCGGCCCTGCGCTGGCTCTCAGCTGCGAGCCAGGCCTCCCTTCGCCAGGCAGGGAGGAGCCCCTCGGATCACACCCCACATGGCATCCCTCCGAGGGCAAGAGGACCCCGGTCCAGCATCCCCCGGCGCCCCGAGGTGCTCCTTCCCCAGCCCCGAGCAGTGCGGGCGTCACCGGGCGCTGGCTGCCGGGGGCCAGACAAGGCTGTATAAATATGGTGCAGGGGATTTAATGAAGGGCACAAAGCTTTGTCAGGCTCGCGCTGTCAGGGCCCCTTTTCATCCATTAGATCATATCTGGGTCAAAGAGCACATAAGGATGGGCCGCCCTCGCGGTCACACAAAGCCTATTCAGCAGGGTCACTATTCACTCACCTCTTCTCACCCATATCCAGGGGGCACATGACCCACCCAGAGAGCCTAAGCCTCTGCTTTGATGTCCCGGAGCAGCGAGCTGCTATTAAATGTTGTTTTAGAGATGGAGATCCTGCGGCCTCCCCATCTGTGGGGACTATGCTCGGAAGAGGAGGCCTGCTTGGACGGGGAGTGGGCCGCGGCGACGCCGAGAGCCGAGCAAGGGCAAGGGGCTAAAGGAAATGCACCACCTCATCCAGCCCCATGGCAGCATGCGCCGGCTCTTTGAGAGCACCTTGGCTTACCTGGGCTTCCAGCATGAGACAAGGAAGGGACCCGGGGATGGGCAGTCAGGAGGTACGAGCCACGAGAGCTCCCCGGCATGCAGTGACGTGCGGGAGCAAGCAGGCTGTGCGAGGGGCGTCCTCCTTAAGTCAAGTTCATTACGGATCTTGCTGGCTGCTCCCACCCCCCGCTCAGCCTCTCCCTGGACCCTTAGAGACACCCGCAATGCTCTTCTCACCTCCTGGGTGACCGCTCACGTAGTCCCTAGCCCAAATGCAGGACCTCCACCTAACCCAGGAGGTGCACAGCCCCACCAGGGAGACGCCTTGTTGGACCCGGTGCTGGCCACGGGCGACGACGTGGTGCGGGGGCTGCGGGTGTGCAAGGTGGCAAAGGCCTGCAGCAAGGCAGCGGCCCTAGATTTCAGGAGGGCGACTTCAATGAGCTAAGGAGACTAGTGAGGGAAGCACTGAGGTCCCGGAGGGGAGGGGAGGGGAGGGGAGCCGGGTGTCCAAGGAGAGTGGTCGCTCCTTAAGGAGACGATCCTTCAAGCCCAAAGGGAGGTAATCCCAATGCGGATCAAAGGGAGCAGGATGGCACACAGGCCCCCATGGCTCACCAAAAGCATCTGGAAATGTCTCCTAGCTAAAAGGGAGGCGCACACCCAATGGTGGTGGTGGGGGGGTCATCCCCAGGGATGCGGTTGCTCAGGGACGCAGGGCGGGTCAGGAAGGCCAAGGCAGAGATGGGACTGGGACTAGCTTCCCAGATCAAGGACAACAAGAAGCCCTTTTTTAAATACACAGGGGGCAAAAAGAAGGTACCGCGTAACGTGGGGCCCCTGCAAAACACGCTAGGAAATTTGGTCGTCACACCAGACGACAAAGCCAACATATTTAACGACTTCTTTGCCTCCATTTTCCTGAGCAGGGACCAGATCAGCCCCCACCGGGCCTGCCTAAGGCTCCAGGGGAGGTGCACCCAGGCCCAGGGTCAGGGCGGGTCTAGTCAGGGAACATCTGGAGGGACTGGACGTATTTAAATCAGCAGGTCCGGACGATCTCCACCCCCGAGTGCTGAGGAAATTGGCTGTGGTCATTGTGGGACCCCCGGCACGGCGAACATGGGCCGGCAGTGTGGGGAGGCAGTCAGGAAGGCCAACCGCACCTTGTCCTGCATCCACAGATGCATCTCGAGCAGGTCCAGGGAGGTGACCCTCCCCCTCTATGTGGCACTGGTCAGGCCGCAGCTGGAGTACTGCGTCCAGGTCTGGGCGCCGCACTTCAGGAGGGATGTGGACAGCATGGAGAGGGTCCAGAGGAGGCCACTCACATGATCGGGGGGCAGCAGGGCAGGCCCTACGAGGAGAGGCGACGGGACCTGAACCTGTTCAGCCTCCACAAGAGAAGGCCGAGGGGGGATATCATGGCCTGTTATAAACTAGTCGGGGGGACCAGCGGGCACTGGGGGAGTCCCTGTTCCCCCGAGCACTGCCAGGAGTGACCAGGAATAATGGTCACGAGCTGGTGGAGGGGAGATTCAGACTAAACATCAGGAGGCGCGACTTCATGGCCAGGGCGGCTAGGATCTGGGACCAACTTCCAAGCAAAGTGGTGCTGGCTCCTACCCTACTCCTATCCTTACCTTTAAGACAAGGCTGGACAATCACCTTGCCAGGGTCATTTGACCCCGGTACTCTTTCCTGCCATGGCAGGGGGTCAGACTTGATGATTTGCTCAGGTCCCTTCCGACCCGACTACCTATGAAACTATGAGAAGGGAATGCCTAGGGATGCTACCAGCGACTGGTGCTCGCCCCAGCAAAGCTGCATCCCATTTGCTCAGCCTAGATGCTCTTCCACCTGGTGCAACAGGCTTATGGTGGACTCCGATACAGGACAGCGATGCAGTGAGGCCATGCGGGGGAGGCCGTCAGGCAGGCCGTGCCCTGAAGGAGGTTTGGGCAGCCGCATGGCACAATGATTGCTCTTGGGTGCAATAAGCAATGATAAATACAAATGGGCTCAGCTGTCTGTATTGCAGCCACACAGCGCAGCATGCAGGGGCTGATACAGCCAGCTCTGGGCAGCTCAGAGGACCATCCACGTGATGATGCCACTATCCAAGGGGGGAGGAAGGCATCTGTGGCAGCAAGGGCCTCATCAGCTCTATATTACTGACTGATAAAGCCACTCATTTCAGCCTCTTTGCACAACAATCTTCGCCCGCTGGCTTGGGGCGTCCCAGCTCTCTGCTGCGCAAACAGCAGCGCCCGTGGGGGACATGTTTTTCCTCCACCTCCGACGCAGACCATCTCAGCCAGCACCCAGATGTCTCCAAGGTGAAGACCACGAACTGCTACGTGCAAGTGGAAGAGCTAACGTGGGTGCTCCCACCCTGGCTGCTCCCATGGCATTGGGCCAGTCCCTGGGGCCAAGACTGTCAGAAGCGCCTTGGGATTTTGGGGAGCTCACTTGAGGCAAGCAGGGGCCTGGTTTTCAGATGGGCGAGCGCTCAGCGCAAGGTGAAGATCAGGATCCTTCAAAGCATCTCTGAAGGGGCAGGCATCCCAAATCAATAGCCACTGTCGATAACCTTGGCCCCGTATCCCAGTTTCCCCAGCGAGATGGAGGCGGGAGAGCGGCACTCCTGCACCAAGGGGAGTCAGAGGGTGCAGTGGCAGCGAAGAGCAAGACCCACGGCCCGGCTATTACTCGTTCCAACCGTAGTTTTAAAAGCAATTCGGGGCACTAAGTTTACCTGGAGCATTCAGGGCAGCTGAGGTCCATCCAATGCCATCTCGCAGCCACTTGAAGGCAACGCTCACCCTGAACCATCAAAGAAGAAGGCAGCCACGATTCATCGACGTCGTTAAAAGCCACCTGCTAAGAGGGAACCAGCAGCATCTCCAGCTTCCGACTGGATCTGGGCCGAGGCCGACGTCCGCTGGTACGGGGGAAAAGCAGCAAGCATCCTCCCAGTGCTCCCTGAAAAGTGAAGGCCGCTTGCATGGAAACAGCATCAGTGCCGACCCTCCTTGCAGCCCCGTTCAATACGGATCAGGTCAGGTTTTAGCTCATTTGATGGATTTCTCTTCTTCCCAGCAGAGAAACGTCTGTGCGGAGAACGACAGAAGGAGGAGGCAGCAAGCAGAGACGACTGAATTAACTTTATTATTTTTCTAACTGCAGATTCAAGGTATACAACTGAACATTGCTATTTTTCTTATGAGACTTATAAATAAAAATACAAAAAATGTTCACTACAAAAAAATCTACTGTTAGTAGGATGTAAAAAATATTCTCTTTGCTATAGAAGGCACGAACTTCACTTAGTGACACATGGAGAGAAAAAAACCTGCAGCAGTAAATTCTTTTTTTTTTTTTTCCTTTTTTTTTTCCTCTGTCAGAAACACTGAAGTTTTACAAAGAAATGCATCTGAATCTACACAGAACGAAGGCAGATGCCGAGAGCTGCAACTAGGAGACATCACAAGTTGGGATTTTTTTTTTTCAATTTTTTAGCTAACTGCATCTGTGGCTAGAGAACGGATAGGACTCGCAAGCAGTACTGCAAAGAAAGGAACAGAACGAGAAAACAAACGGAGAAGAGAGTTTGTACAAAACAAAATAGGAACCAATAATCTGATCAAACAAAACAAAAAATTGGGCACCTTCTAAAATTAGGCTAACAGGAGGTGCTGAGGTAGACGGAACTATAACATCAATTAATTAAAAACACTATTTTTAATACAGAGCAATCAGACTGGCACTTGTGCTGTCACGACATAAAAGACAAGCAATGAAAAAAAGCCTTAGTTTGCTTCGCCCAGCAGGGCAGTTGGTCCTCAGTGCTATAATATACATATATATACTTATATATATATGGATAGATGTCATGGAGCTGTTACCATGGCTTCTTAGCCTTAAAAGATCATGCATACATAACACTATGTGAAACAAATACTATGATGCACACCAAAAGGTTGGCACTCTGAGCAGAAGGATGTCATGGTACTGCTACCTCTAATCAGCCACTTGCACTGAAATGATATTTCAGAGCTGCCCAGTGGAGCTGAATTGCCTGCCTTTGTTCCTTCCTTCTTTTTTGCAACCCTCTCTCTCATCTCCTGGGCTGATCCTCGAGCAGCCTTGGAGCGAGACGCAGAGCAGCAGATGTTCTCCAGGGAGGGGAGCAATGGGAAACTTATGGGGCTCAAAGTGGAGTGAAAAAATAAGACAAATGTCATTGTCTTGCCTGACAACTTTTCACTCAACCAAGTTCTTGTCTCTGATTTAAGACGTTCCCGCAACTTGATTCCAGGCTCTTTGGGGTCCAGGGGGACACAAAACTTCAGCTTGACACAGTGATGAGTTGCGGGGGCAAAAATGCCCCAGCAGCAAGGATGGGGCAGGTAAAGACAGGGTCTCCCAAAGAGCAGAGAAAAACCCCCCGCTGTGACCGCAGCTGTGTGCTCAGTTGTACCATGGCATCCCCCTGCCAGCAGCACCCACTTACTGCCAAAAGGTACCATTATACTTGTGAGAAACTGCAGCAATTCTGTTCTTTTAACTGTGAAAAAACTGGTTTCAGGCACAAAGATTAAACAAGCCATTCTCCAAAGTTACATCCTGGATTGTACTAAATCAGCATCTGTCTTGTTTCCCCTTCCCAACACAAAGCAGCAAAGATATTATCCGTTGTATATGTATATGTGTGTATATAGAGAGCTATATATGTCTATGCATAAAAAGGATCTTAATGCTTTGAATTAAGAGACAACAGTTTAACTTTATTCCCAAAACAATACCACAGACAACCAGGTATATATTCAAAACGAATGCTGTGTAGAGAGGCATGATGTGGACGCACATACTCAGCTTTCTGCTTTGCATCTGGAGAAGTTTGAGATAGACCTCTATAAGGCAGTTACAATTCTAGTCCAATAAACAGTACCGTATACTGTGATAAGCTGTGCTCTGAATGGTAACCGACTGTCGAAAGCGGAAATTATTGACCTGGCCAACAGAGCAAAGAAGTGATGCTGCTTCAGATAAAATTGCACACAATACTTCCACCTGCCCCATCAGAAGATTGTACTTCCTCACGGAGGTGCGTGGGGGAATGCAAAGTGCTTCCCTCGACATTTCAGCCCTGAGCCCCCTATGAAGTCAGCAGCCACGTGTGCTGCTCAACGTGTTTGTGCTGCGGCCGCGCGTTCCCGAACGTTCACCGTGCGGCAAAGGCAAATTAGATCTTCTCAGCTGGGCAGGGAGGGGGAAGAATTTGCTTCTCTGCAGCAAACAGTAAGCATGAATGATTGTTGCACTGTTGTAGCATAACTCCAAAGCACAACAAGGCATCGGCCGTGAACTCACCGACACGTTGAAGTACATGTCCTGCCCCCTCCGTCCCGAGCCTACGGTAGCAGATGTAGGAAATCTGCACCCGACATGCAGCGTTCGTGTACGGTTTCTGCGTGTGCTTCCGAAGCTGCAACATCGCTTTGATTTAGTACCATCCAACACTGCAACACTGGATTACAACAATACTGCATGATTTAATACACAACCGCACACACAAAAAGCATACGCACACACACACGCACACACACACACAGGCACGCGCGCGCACACACGCACACGCACACGGATTCCTGTTCACATTACAAAAGGAAGGGCAAAGTCTGGTGGGTGGGAACCGACACAGGGACTAACAAATATTACAAAAATATTACACTTTGTAAATACCAGCTCAACCCTTTCAGCTTTGTGACCGGGGGGGGGGTGGGGCAAAAATGGGTTCACTCTGTGGGAACATCTTTAAACATTTGTGTGTGTGTGTGTGTCTGTGTGTGTGTGTGTATATTTGACATCAGTTCTAGTTGTGAGACGTCTGCGATTATCATCGTCATCATCTCGTGGCCATCGCTGGCTAACGCACACCTGACACGTTAGTGCATATGCGTGGATCCGAGTTCTGCCCTAAGTGATTTCAGACTCACGGTTTTCACATTATAAACAAGACTCTACTCTTCTATTCACATATTCAAGTTTAACTCTTTCTTTCCAAAGCACTAAAATTTCACTAGACTGTCCGTTGCCCTGCTCCTCTGTCAGAAGAAGTTATTTCCCCCAGTTTAAGGCCTTCAGATATTTCCTGACAGTGGAGACAGGGCTGGGGGGCTGGGTGGGGACAGTAGAAACACCCCTCAATTTTTTTTTTTCCCTTTACTTCCATCTACAAAATTCTTCCCTAACTTTTTTTTTTTGTGTGTGTTTAATATAAATGAAGCTAAATTACAACATAATATACAATTGCAAGTAAAGCATGAGATGAAAATCGAAATGACATCACAAAGCAAAACACAAATATTGCAAAATGTGCTTTTGTAACTGCAAAATAAAAACAAAAACCTCAACAAAACAAACATAAGAGGTAGCTTTCAGAATCAACGACCCAGACTGTCAGGCAGGCCGTCAAAAATACCAATTTTGGTAATGATAATGCACAAAAGGAGGCTGACGACAAAAACAAAACAAAAAACCCAACAACCCCCCCTCCCCCACCGTAAACTCGCTTTCGTGGCTGCCGTGGCACTCTAGCAGAGCACGCGATCCACGTGCGGCACGTCGCCCACCTGCGACATGGCCTTTAGCAACCTAGTCATTTAAAAAGACCGAGCCAAACAAAAACCCAACAATAAAAGCTCATGAGGTCACAAAAAAACGAGGTAATTTCAAGTAAAATGTGCTAAACAAATATTCAAACTTTTTTTAAAAAAAAGAAGCATAACACAAAGGAAATCCATCTTTTCCCATTCACTCCTTCATCGCTTCTGGGATGTGAGGGCTGGGCAAAAAAATTAATTGGCATGTTCCAAACAGCTGTTCTGATTTCTTTTCTTTTCTTTTTTTAAAAAGAAAAAAGCAGGCTCTCGGCCCGGGCAAGACTCCTGCACCCAGGTGGGGAGCAGTTCCCAAGGAGCTCCTGTTTTACAAAGGAGAACGCGGCGGGACTGCAAGGGCGGGGGTGAGCCGAGATGCAAAGCAAGCTCCCGCGCAGCACGATGCACGCAACGTCCAGCACCCGGGCACCTCGACCGCCCCCCGTTCGTCAACTGAGCTTGGCATGAGCCAGGTCGGGTCGTTTGTATGCCTTGCAAGCCATGGGAATGGAAAGAGTGCATGGGCTTGGGGTGGGGGCCGACTCATCCATCATTTCTTCCAGAGCCCTGGCAATGCCCAAGCTCCAGGGGCATCTTTAGAGCAGCTGAAACTGCACTTCCCTCTTGAGGAAAGCAGCACGGTGTCCCCCCGGCTGGGCTCTGGCGCACATACCGCAACATTTACCTTCTGCCCCACTCCCCCCTCCAAATGAGAGAATTGTTGCTTTAAAAATGCATAGAAAGGTCTTTGGTCAGGAAAAAGGGCAGCAGCCTGGAGGCAGTCCCTGCAGCCAGCTCCTAAGCTATGGACTGTGTGGAACGGCTTTGCACACCGGAGGACAGTCACCAGCACCCACGAGTCACCCCTCCACTGGCATGCCCCACTCCACCTCCCAGCACTGCTTTTCCCACCGCAGCTTAACTCGGAGGTGGACGGAGGACTGACACGCGGGCACGGTTGCGGGCATGGTCCAAATGTGGACAAAGGAGCTGCCCCCAGTGTGCTGAGCAAGGGGCTGCTGCAGCAGCGAGTTGCTCAGCCAGGCAGGGACCTGCAAGCAGCCTGCAGGCACTTGCCAGGCAGGCTGGTTTCCTCCAGAAGAAAGGAGTTTTTAATTGTGGGGTATTATCCGGGTCTCCGCTGCGCACGTGTTGGCGGTGCAGAACCAAAGCAGCACAGCGCAGGAGAAAACCACGGCAAGCCTGCCCTGGGGAGCCGGGCTCAGCGCTTCTACAGCAACTGCTGCTCCAGACACCCGATTTGATAGGGTCCCCGAGGATACCAGGCCTGAAAACCAGGCTCCTTCTGGGGGCTGGAGTCAGGCAGACACCTCTCATCGTGGCTCACCCAAGTCCCTCCACCCTACTTGATACCCTTGGCTGCCACACGCAAGCCCAGGCAGACCACCGCAGCTCCAGTCCTTTGCACCAAGTGTCCCCGGCTCCGGTTCGAGAGGAGCCACAGGCAAGTCAAAGCCAGACTTGAAAGGCGAGGACACTTTTCCACGTGGGACTGGAGCAGCAGGCCTCTGCTTTCCTGGCAGAGAGGCAGCTGAACAGTGCGGGAGAGCAGCTCAAACCAAGCAGAGAGCAGGGAAAGGACAGTGGTTCACCGAGGAAGGGAAACTTCCCATGGATCTCAGGCCCCGAAGCATCGGCATGGCCCCCCCACCGGTGCTAGCTCCCAAGCCCTTGTGTGCGGTCACAAGCAGCAAGCGAGCGGTGGCTGCAGCTGCACGCGGGTGCAATGGCAAAGCACACACAAGAGCTCAAGGGGAGTCTCACCCCCCAACCCAGAGTAAGGGGACCCCTTCCTGCCCCTACCCCCCTGCCACAAACCAGAACAGAGGATGCTTTTAGTCACAACAGCAACAACAACAACAACAACAAGGAAAAAAAAAAAAAAAGGCCATTGATGATGCATTTTTTTGCCCAGTCTTTCCCGACTCCACTCCTTCCCCTTCATGTCCCTCAGACGTAGCACAGGTAGAGATAGGTCTTCTCTATCCTCCAGTCGGTGGGGATCTCCTCGGGCTTGTGGCTCTTCATGTGTTTCTGCATGGCGGAGAGGCTGGGGCAGTACTCCAGGCAGATAGTGCACTGGTAGGGGGAAGCGCCGTTGTGGGTCCTGAGATGTTTGATCATGGCAGAGTAATCTCGGGACCGCTGGTGACACAGCTTGCACTCGAAAGGTTTCTCACCTGCAGCGGGGAAATGGAAAGGTCAGGTGGCGCTGACTGCTCTGGGCATCACCTGGCCCTCTCTGGGTGCCCCCCAAAAGTCACTGGGCAAAGTGACTTGGCCAAGGTTGCACAGGGAGTCGGTTGCAGGGAAGATTACACTTACCTTCCCTCTAAAGTGCTTTGAAATCTAGGGGTGATACATGCTCCCTGCAACTGTGGTCTCTGCCCTGCTGCTGCGTATGGGCATGCCCTCGTCATTCACAGCTCTCGCGGTGTGCGGAGCCCACTGCCGCTAGACATTGCAAAGGCCAGGCACTGGGCACTATGCAAAGCTGCAATCAGGACTGTGCAAGACTAATGCTCACACAGGAAAGAGGGGGAAATACACACAGCAAAATCTCATGGTCTGGGGCAGGAGCCAATCTCCAACCGAAGCGCTCGAGAGGAATCTTCTCGCGAGGGCAGGTTATCCAGGCATTGCTGGGTTCCTCGCACCTGCCTTCGAGACAGGTGGTACTAATCCTTGCTGGAGTCTGACCCAGATGGGCCTGGTGGAGCCTGGCAATCGCTATGCACTTCAGTGGCGACCAGAAACCAGGCACCTGGTGGGAAGCGGCCCCTGTTCCTCCAGGGAACCTGCTTGCTTTGCTTATTCAGTCGCAGACACTCGCGAATCATTTTGATAACGCACGAGGCTGATGCTGAGACTTCAGAGACTCGCTTCGATGCAGTAATTAACTGCCCGGCCTTCCCGATATTGATACTCGCTCTGTGCACAGACACAGCGAATAATGAAGTAATGAACAGCAAAAGTGATCTAAATATTGATCCACTATTTACAATAGTTACATGCTGACGCATTCAATGATTCATTATCCTCAGCAGCCATCCTGGATTCCTGCAGAACCGCAGCATCGTCCCTGGACCAAAGGCCCGAGGTTCTGGCAGCGTCAGAGGCAGAGAGATTTAGACCTTGAACTATAAAACCTTGTGGGGGCACAGGATGCATGCATTCAAAGGAGAAGAGAACTTGAGTTTCAGCTGCTCCAGAGCAAGAAGGGAGCAAGCAGGGACAGATCGTAGTGCCTGTCACTGCCCAGGGCCAGCATACAGCGCAGGGCAGCAGACCCACACCGTGACTTGGGAACCGGCCTGAGGAGCTTTGGCTGGAAAACAGACTTTCCATTGCATCCCTTGTATCCTCCAGGGGCCGGAGGATGCTCTAACTATACAGCCAGGTGCAGAGCTGACAGTGGGATGGGCACATCTGGGAACGGGATGCTGGGATTTCACCCTCCCCTCCACCTTCACTCCCACTGCTTGCACCCAGTCAGGGTAGGAGAAACTGTCCTCTGCACCCGGATGGATCCTGCATCCTGGATCCCAACAGCAGCCACCACTGCTGCACAGGCCAGAGGCCTCCCATGGGGCACAGGAGCACACGGCGCTGGAGGCAACTCGGAAGCTTTGGCCAAGGTTGTGCATGGCCTGTCTGACCGCATCACCCTGCAAAGTGTTGCATGGGGCATTTCTACTGCACATCCCTGCAGACCCCAGTACCTGCAGGAGCCATGCCCTGTCCTGCCCAGCCTGCCAGGGCCTGTTTTAACAGCAGGAACGTAGCGATGGAGGAAAGATGACTCTTGGAGAAGAGTCGGGGGGAATACGAGGGGGTAGAGATGGGCATGGTGGAAACAGGTCCCCATGTGAAAAACCAGAATGCATTTACTTCATCCTAGCTATACATTGCTTGTGCCCAAATGCAAATCCAGCTGTCACAGGCCTGGGGCAGGCGGCACCTTTCAGCTCCAAGCAGCCTGACCAGGCATAGAAGCTAAGCCCAGGCGAGGGTCACTGTGCCCACCACTGGGCAGGAGCCCAGACACCACTTAACAGCACATCCAATCAGTCAGGACGGGGGGGAAGGGCCTATGTTTGACGGGAACTGCAAGAGGGTTTAGGAAGCAAGAGCACAAGCACCAGCGAAGATGCTGTCAGGGGTCAGGAGCCGACGCCCGAAGTCTTGCAAAGAAAGCCACCGACTGATAACTCCTTAGGAAGCTGGGCAGCATGGCATTATCCCTCCCTGCCCGCTCCGGGGAGGGCTCCCATCCACGCACAGTACCGGGCCAGCCCCACAGTACATGACCCAGCGCGCAAGGGTCAAGAGGGTCCCCGGACATGGTGGGTGGACTGCAGGAGATGGGGCAGCGGGAGGCAGGCGGCGGTACCTGTGTGAACCCGGTAGTGGGTCTCCAGCTGGTGCTTGAGGCTGAACTTCTTGCCACAGCCATTGCACTCGTACGGCTTCTCACCGGTGTGGATGCGCTTGTGGCCTTTTAACGTGCTCTCGTCTCGGAAGCAGCTGCCGCAGAATTCGCACTCGTAGGGGTGGTCGCCTGCAAGGACACAAGCGCGGGTTAGAGCTGACGTGACCCTGCAATCCCCCTCCAGGCTTGGGGCACGGGGCACACCCATGCCACATCACAGTGCGGAGGTGCAACCACCTCTGGAGTGGGACATGTCAGACCAGCAATGCCGCATGCTAGCTTCAGAGAGGAAGCCAAGAGACTCCTCTCTGCATTTCAGAACGTATCCAGTGCGCCAGCTTCCTCAGCCCAGCCCCTCTCCCATGCCCGGGAGTGGACGTACCCAGGGGAAAGGAGTGCCCGATGCATCTCACATGCCCTTTGCTGCAGCACATCACTTGCACTGTAGTACGGCTGGCCCAGGAGCCCCTCTACAGATGGCAGACAACGAACGTGGACAAGTTGGAGGGGGCCAGGTGGAGAAAAGCTGCCCACAAGCCCCGGCTTGAGTGGGTGGCCCCACTCATTTGAGATGATTTGCTAGTTACGGGATACTGGCCATGGCTCCCCAATCCCTTGCAGGCGTCCTAGGTCTCAGGCGCAGACTCAGGCTGAAGGTTTCCCAGTACAACACTGTCTTCCTCCCACCGGGCTACAGAGGCTCAGTCTGCTGCCAGCCCCGCCGTGCACCTATCCATGCATGGAGGAAACCCCTCTCCCTTGCCCCCCACTCCTCCAGGGGCTGTAAAACCCGAGACAGGCACCACATGCCCTGGGGATCAACTCTGTACGAACTGCCCTGCTGCACACAGGAGACCTCCCCAAGCCATTTGCTGGACTGGAGAGGTGCTAATAACCTGCTCCCTTCCTAGCACAGCACTGGCATATGGCAGGGCGAGCTGTTTCTGGCTGGCTTCAGGAGGACCAAAGGCCTCCTGCATGGCAGACTGGCCCTGAGACAGGCCGCTGCCCTGCCAGCCTCTCCCTCAAGCATCCCCATGTAGCTGTGGGGCAGCAGGCAGGAGAAGCCAACTGGTCACAGACGCATCCCTCCCTACTTGACCCCAAGACCGCACCCGATGGGTACTCTCAACGGAGAAAGGCAATTACGGCCCCGCTGCTCTGCTCAGACACGCGGGGACACGTGGGCTCATCTCTCTGCTCTGCAGACAACCGCTCTGGTTTGCTGGGGGGCGAGGACAGGGCAGGAGAGCAGAGGAGCTGCACGAGCCCATCTCTCATATTCTCTGGGCAAACATTTTTCAGCTCCACCCAAAGGGTGGCGGGCGGGGAGGCCCCAAAACCCTCCAGAGTGGGCAGCTGATAAATGAACTTCAATTCAGCCCCAAACTCGGGATTATTTGAATGAAAGGTGAGGGCTTCAGCTACTTATTTATTACAGAAGTGAAGGCAAGGACAATAAAGATAGATTGATCGCCCAAGACTTTGTTCATGAATATTTAAATATCACTGATTTGTCTTGTCACTGTAATTACAATTTCTCTGTGCTGCATATCCTACAACCACAGTTTATGGTAAAGAATGGCCAACTGTATTTCACTTGTCCTACTGCAGATGTGCAGAGCTGCCAAGCGTGTAATGTTCCTCGCATTTCATACATTTTCTTCAGCTGCTGAAGGCTTAAGTCATCCACAATGACCTACGTTTTTTCATTATCCCCATGTCAAACTGCACTCGTGCCTGGGCATAAATTGTCCTTCTAGTTATATACTCACATGCCTCCGCTTTCACTTCCTCTTTAAAATGATATTTTACTCTCTCTCTCTCTCCTATTTTCCCTTTAGACCCAGAGACAAAAAATCCCCCCACCACCCTCAAGTCCTCCCCAAATTAAGCCCTTCATCACATCAGTTCTCATTGTATGCCAATCTCCAAGCCTTTCCAGCCTGGCTGATTGGATATTTTTGGGGTTGTTTTTTTTGAAGCTCTGTGTATATTCACTCTGATATATCTCATGATTTCTTGATTGCCAGAAACCAAGACAAAGCCCCCAGGATTTGGGTGCATTTGAGCCTAAATACCTCTCTGCATGCAGCTCACCCCAGAAGCGCGAGGGTCCGATGGCGATTGTGCCCTGCAGCATGAGGGAGCGGAGGTGGGTCTCCTCTTTGGATGCTTAAGAAGTTTACAGTGGATGCCCCCCTGGGACATGGGGGCTTTGCCCCCACAGGACCTGGGCCCTGAATCTCCACAGGTGGAAGCGGATATAACTTTGCTGATTTATACCAGTTGAGGCATGGGCCAAGATGGTGCTGACTCGGAGATGGGAAGCGGGGCATAACATATATACTTGTATTATTGCTTCACTGTTCTGCTGGGCTCTCTACTCAAGCACCCAAGTGGTGAGGCCCTGGCTGGGCCCTGGTGCCGGCAGCTGCAGCATTTCCACCAACTCATTTTTCAGAAGAATGCACGTGAATGGCAATCGGGGGGAATAATTCACATGTGAAGCCCAAGGCACCGGCATGAGCAGGGCTTTTCTCCCCCGCCTTCCTTCCTCTTGCTGCCTCTTGATGGGGTCCTGGTGCTTTAAATGAAGTGTTAAACTCAGGAGCTAGTTTGACAGGATCTTGGTGAATTTAATTATCAGCCCGATCACATGGCAAATGAGTTTAAATATGGAATCTCAGCAGTCAGGCCGCGTGGAGGAGGGACGCGCGGAGCACCCGGCCCGCCGGCCCGACTCAGGGAGCTAGTCGGACCCGCGCCCACGCGGCGCGCGCAGAACTGGCTGCCGAACAGAGAAATCCAATTTGTGGCATGTTGATTAACTTTGCCGGGCCCCTTAATGAGCTTGACATTAAGTGCAGGACAAAGGGGACTAATTAGAGCCCCCTCTGGCCAGCCCTCTGCACCTGTGACCCTGGCTTTATATCGTTACCTGGTGCATTTGTTAGTCTACTGAACAACCAATCGCAGGGCCATAAAACGCCTTTTCCACACAGCTGAGAGTTTATTATATGATCAGCCGTGTAAATCAGGGATCCATCAATGCCAAGGACTCGGCTGGCCTGCACTACCAAACACAGCTGCTGATACTAAACATCCAGCATTGGCAGCAAATGGGCTGGGAGCAACGGAATATTAATGAGGTGAGGCATTGTGCATGTGTGCGTGCGTGCGTGTGTGTGTGTGTGCAAAATAAAGCCTGCACCGGCCTTGTGGAAATCCAAGCACTAATGTGATTCTTTTGATTTGCTGGTCTCTTGAACGATGGGTCTTCTGGGCCACCCCCCGGAGCAGGCTGAAATCAAACCTGTGTCCTGGCATCGATGTGGGAGCATGCTGAGTTACACCAGCAAAGTGTTTTGCCATCATTTTTCCCAGCCGGAAAAATAAAGGGAGATGCACAAGAAGGAGGCAAATGGTGCAACTGGGACCATCTGAATGACAAGACCCCCCCCGCCCCCAAAAAAACAAACAAAACAAAACAAAAAAACCCAAAAACTCCAAACCACTCCACAAGCCCTAACAAGACATGCAAGGCCACGTTATCAATGGCAGGAGCAGGAAGGATCAAGATCGGGGCTCTGCTGTCCTGGGCGTTATGAAGGCATCATCGTAAGAAAGAATCAAATCTCTTTGCTGCAGACACTTGATGGGCAAAGGATGGGGAGAAAGAAAAAGGTTAATTGACCTCCAATTTTGTAGGTTGGGAACTGAGGCAGCGATGGACTCAGCCACCTGCACGAGACAGTGCGGGGAGACCATGGAAGCGATGCTAGCAAACAGCAGATCCCCCGAGTCCCCTCCCAGAGTCTTAACAACAAGCCCGTCACTCCTCTCGCACCAGCCAGAAACATCCCCTGGAAAAGCGCGGCCCCACAAACGCATTGGCCTTTCCAACACCGGGATGCCCCAGGAACAACCCCGTCCTATCCACTGCTGCCTCCCACGCATCACGATGCACGTACCAAGGGTGCTCTCCTGCTGGCCCACGCGAACCAGCTGCGTGCACTGGGTGGCTGGAGCTGCCCAGTGCCAACTTGGCTGTGACCACCTGCCATGTGCTCCTGCATCCCCCTCCTTGCTAGGGATGGAGGGCAGCTGAAGCAGGTTGACTGTCCTGAAACAGTCTGACTGCAAGCAGCAGATCATGAGCCACTGCCCCAAGCCTGCTCTCACCTGAGGAAGGGGGACTTTTGGATGCCTAAACCTGCCTTTCTCCAGCAGACCCGTGACGAAAGGGAAACAAGCCCCCAGCTCAAGTCCAAGCAGGGATCTGTCTCCCCACCTCACCTGCAAACTGCTCCTCCACCCCTAGGAAGCAGGGATCTCAGCCCCAGTGATTCATAGCAAGCCTGCAAATAACACGCCAGCCCGGGTATGGTACAGCGTGACACAACCCTGCTAATGACTGTGCCCAGCCATAGGTCGCTGCTCTCTTGGGAGCCGTCATGGAGGGTTTTTAGATACACAAACAGAAGCAAGCGGTCGGCGAGGGCAAGGGCTTCGATCCTCCCTGTGCGATGAGTGGCAGGAGGAAGCAGAGCTTGGAAGGGCCTGTCGCCAAGACGCAAGGCAGCATCCACCCCTAGCGAGGGGACTGGCTAAGCCAAAGCAGACCCTGGCAGCGGTTTTCTCCATGCATGCAAGCAGAGCAGTCAGCTCGAGGCACAGCCAGCTACTACAGCAAACCAGAGGCCGTGCCATCTGGGACCTGGAAGTCGGACGCGCTAACAGACTGCCATGAGACTTGGAGGAAGACTGCTTCAGTGTTTGCTCCCCGGTCGCTCTGGTGCTTGGCCACATCTCCAACCTCCTCAGCGGTGCTCAGAGGGCAGGTCTGGCACAAGCACGAAGGGCGGATTTAGAGTCATAGACAATGAGGATTGGAACGGACGTCGGGAGGCCGCATCTAGTTCAACCCCTGCTCAAAGCAGGACCAGCCCCGACTGTATCATCCCAGCCAGGACTTTGTTGAATGGTCACAAGCTGGCAGAGGGGAGATTCAGGCTAGATATCAGGAGGCGCGACTTCACGGTCAGGGCGGCTAGGGTCTCGAAGCAACTTCCGAGAGAAGTGGTGCCCCCTACCCTGGGGGGCTTTAAGACAAGGCTGGACAATCACCTTGCCAGGGTCATTTGACCCCAGTACTCTTTCCTGCCGTGGCAGGGGGTTGGACTCGATGATCTGCTCAGGTCCCTTGCGACCCGTCCTACTACGAAACTACGCATGCTTGGAGGGGAAGGGGAGAGGGAGGCTGCAGCAGGCTCACCATTGGGAGCATGGTGCTAATCATCCCCAAGGAAGCACTCAGCATAAAACTCATAGCAGTGGCTCCCCCCGGGCATCCAAGCCTTCCACAACCTGTCCATATTAAAAAAAAAACAACCCTGGACTATTGGTCCCTTTGGTGGCAAGGAGGGCCAGACACTGTGCCACCGGCTGGCAGCTCCTCAGCTGAATACAGTGT
This sequence comes from Crocodylus siamensis, assembly GCF_052110815.1. Classification (NCBI taxonomy): domain Eukaryota; kingdom Metazoa; phylum Chordata; order Crocodylia; family Crocodylidae; genus Crocodylus; species Crocodylus siamensis. The sequence continues at coordinate 26,483,709 of NC_143408.1, forward strand.
GACACACACAGCCCCAAAGCAGCAGGACGTTTCCTTTGACCAGCTGGGACTTGCCCGGGCTGTCCCTCCATGCTGTCGATTCAAGAGGCCTGCTTCTTCCACAGGGACTTGTTGTGGAAGGAAGACAGCAGAATCCAAATGTTTGCAGGGTATTTGCATGATGTGCCCCAGAGTGGCCCCAAACTGCAGTAGTCACCAAGGAAGCCCAGATCTAACCTGTCTCCCAGGGGCTAACACTGGCTCCTCTGTTGCTATCTCCAGGTGGTTGCTGCTGTTGCAATTAGTACGGGATATAGCATCACTTTTTCAGATGTGCTGCATTTCAATCCTCTCACAATAGTGCATCTCCCCGTGAGACAGCATAACCCACAAGACACGATGCTCCTCTGCCCTTGCAGGTGAATAATGATCATCTGTAGACATCTTTCTGTCTGCTTCCTTTCAGATCAGCAGTGAGCGTCTCTGCCGGCCCTTCAAACTGGGCCAAGGGCAAGTAAGCGTTTTTGCCTTTGGCTTTCACGTAGTGCTGGAGTATTCAGAGGTGCCCCCAGGTCTGTAAGCCATGCTGACCCAGGCTCCCCCAGGACAGGCTGCTCGCACAAAGCCCACCGCAGGTATGCGGCAGGGAATTAGGCGGGGGTGGTGAGGTCCGGAGAAACCTTCCCCCAGGAGCCCAGGCAGACGGAGTGGAGGCAGGGAACAGCAGCCAGCACAGTTTGCTGTCACTTGTGCCACTTGCCGGACCCGTGTTGGGTCAATTCCAATATTTTTTGGCATCTCCATTTTCTCCTGGCTTTCTAGGAATGACTTCTGTTTCGAGTCAACACATCCAGAACCAACATGAGAGAGGCCAGCGGCCCCGGACAGCCTGGGAACGGAATTGGACACCCACTTCCCACAGACACCTCTGCCCCACGAGCCACTGTTTTGGACCCGGGTCTGAGGCAGGCTAGTGCCATGCCATGAACTTGACAGGCTCTCTTCTAGCTCTGCACTTCGTGCAAGGACAGCACACCGGACCCTATTCCTCAGCTGCTCTGTGCCTGGAAACTTCTCCAGGAAGCCACAACACTTCTCCCAGGACATCACAAGTGACCAGGGATTTTGGAGACCTGTTAAGGGCTCTGTTTCCAGAGGGGAGATGGTACAGACCCTAACCCCACGGAGCTCAGCCTGGGCAGCCAGGATCACTAGCACATATGGAAAATCTTGGCATTCCCCCTCTATGTCTTCAGCTGATGGAGAAGAGAGGACGGACCCTTCACTTTGTTCAGTGCTTCCTATGTGACCTGTACGAACACTGTGACTTTCTCACATCCAAGTGCTGAGGTTTCAAAGTAGGGGCAAATTTGGCGAGATCATCATGCTTTGGGGAGAGCATCATGCTACCTGACGGTTGCAATCCCATTTGAAATGGAGCCACCACATCCCTACAGACAGCTGCAAGGGCAGGTGCTGCCTCTCACCTCTTTAAATCCAGTCATTCCTGATTGCAGATAGATGGAACTGCCTAGTGGAGCCAAGCAAACTGCCCCAAGTGCCTTATCAAAGCAGAAGCGATGGCAGCTTTGCATTGCCCCCTCGAGCCGCACCTGGCACGCGCTGCGCACGCCTGGCTCTCAAAGCAGCACTTGGAGGCCCGCGCGCGGCACATTCCCATCACTGGTCTCGCTGCTCTTCAAATCGAGCAGAACTTTACCGCGCCGTTTCATCGTGCAGGTTAAACACCACCAAGGTGTTGCTGGGGCTGCTATCATCCCACTGAGGCAGGAGACCAGCCTGGTTATAGGCACCCGGGAATGGTGGGGCACCGCTGCTTGAGTGCAGGGCCAGCCTGCCCCCATCAGCCCTCGCACTAGTAAGAGCACACCCTGCACACCCCTCGGCTGGGGTCACAAGGCCCAGGCAGCAGCACGGAGGCAGAGAGGAGGCCCGGTGCTGCTGCCTGAGCCCAGGTTAAAGAGTTTGGCAGCTGCTTCACACTGCATACCCTCCCACACCGTGTTTGCTGCATCCTCCTCTGGCAGCAATGGCGATTGCCAGCTTTTTAGGGCAGGGCTGAGTTTTTAAGAGCCAGCACATCAGGACACTTGCACCCTCTTGGCTGCAGCCCTTGGGCATGGCTGGATGGAGGCTCTGGCTGAGGAGAGCCAAAGGAACCTAACGGATGAGCTACATCGGCTTTTGCAGCAGGGACGGGTGGAAACGCCGTCCCCAGACCACAGGCAGGACTAGAGGATGCGCTGCAAGGCACCGACGGCAGGGGTGCTGCATTACTAGGGGCCAGCACAACCAGCCCACAGTGCCTGAGGCAATTGCTCCTGGGTCCCAGAGGGTCCTGTCTTGAGCCAGAGCATCCCCCACCCCACCGGAGCGATCCCAGGGCGCCGAGCACCACTGCCCCTTACCTGTGTGCGAGCGCAGGTGCCGCTTGAGGGCGGTATGGCTGGGGAAAGTGCGATTGCATTCGCTGCAGATGTAGCTGCGCACTCCCGCGTGCACCTCCATGTGCTGCTGCAGGGCGGTCTGTGTCTGGAACCGCTTGCCGCACAGCAGGCAGAAGACGGCCATGTCGGTGCCTGGGAGGAAAGAGAAGGAGCCTCGTCACCAACCTTGGAAACAGCTTGGGCAGGGACCGCTGGCGCTACTGGAGACGGACGGCTGGGGTAGATGGGCTCTTATGCAGGCTGCCTATTCCCCTTTCTCTGCAATCCCCTGGACAAACCGGTGCACTTCCAGTGGGTTTAGCATCACTCTAACTGGGCACAGAGGGCTGGGCCCGAGCAAGCTCAAGGGACAGCCCAGCAGCAGAGCATCCGCCCAGGAAACCCCCACGGCAGCCGAGGCTGCCCTGCCCACGCCGACCTGAACACGGCTTTTCGTACTGCACGCTAGCATCTAGCTCCTGACAAAGACACAGCGGGGTCCAACATGGCAGAGCAGGCACCCCATCCCGCCCTGCGACACAGAGCAATGGGAAGGTCTTTCAAAGACTGTGTGGGATTTTTTTTTTTTATATCCCGAGCACACCTCGCACCTGCAGCGACACCGAGCCCTGCATGATGTGGTGGAGGGCACAGCTCTGCTATCCTTAACCGGGCACTGAACCCCTCCATCAGCAGATCCCGAGCAACAGGGGTGAGGCGCCGCAGCCTCCCAGCAAAACGGCCGCTGTGCCGCACAGCTCTGAAATGCAGCGACTCTTCCTGAAGGCTGCTCGTTATCAAATGAAGTATCAAGAGCATATTAGCACAGTAGCCCTAATACGCAACCTGATTAAACTGGCTAAGCAGCAAATTAAAAAAATAAAGATTATGAATGTGTATATGCCAGCTTTCAAATTCCATCAGTGGAAATGGGAAGAGAATGCTCTGCTAATGGGTGTCTGGATATCGAGAGCAAGAGGTAATTTGGGGGAAAACATAACAGGCAGTTAGCTGCTAGACAGCAAAAGCCTCACTGCGGGGGGGTCACAGGCCAGGTAAGGAAAGAACTTGCGGGTCCTGCGACGTCTGGCACCCAGTAAGGAGGACAACTCGTTACCTTGAGCACCTTGCACCTCATGATGCCCAGCTGGCTGGAAGGCAGGGCAAGGGCAAGGGCAGAGGGGCAGCACCATCAGCTGGGGAGGAGAAGAGGATGCTAAGACCACCAAATCCTAGTGAGCCGCACACGATCTGCCGCTCTCCATGCACCTGTTTTTCACCCCTGAAAGGGCCACTGTTCACCCAGATGGGCATAGCGGGGGCATCTGAAAATCCCGAGACTTTCATCGAAACCTGCTGCTGAGCCACGTGCGCAAGAATGAACGATAATGCTCGCGCACACCCTTCATCCACACTGATGCCTTTTACCAGGCATGCAGGTACCGTAACTCTCAGCCCACTGATGGGGAGCTTGGTGACGCACGTAAGCAGTGGGGCCAAGGCAAAACCCAATTCCTTGCTGGAATTCACCATCCAGCGTAAGGTGGCAAAGGGCTGCAGCAAGGCAACAGCCCTAGACTTTAGGAGGGCTGACTTCAACAAGCTAAGGAGGATCGTTGGGGCAGCACTGAGGACCCAGAGGGGAAGGGAATCAGATGTCGAAGGTGAGTGGTTGCTCCTTAAGGAGACGATCCTCCATGCCCAAAGGGAGGTCATCCCAACAAGGGTCAAAGGGAGCAGGAGGGCACATAAACCCCCATGGCTCACTAGGAGCATTCGGGAATAGTTTCATAGTTTCATAGTAGCTAGAGTCGGAAGGGACCTAGGTAGATCATCTAGTCCGACCCCCTGCCTTAGCAGGAAAGAGCACCGGGGTCAGATGACCCCGGCAAGGTGCTCATCTAACTTCCTTTTAAAAATCCCCAGGCTAGGAGCCTGCACCACTTCCCCTGGAAGCTGGTTCCAGGCCCTAGCCACCCTGACTGTGAAGTAGCGCCTCCTAATATCTAATCTAAACTTACCCTCCGCCAGTTTGTGACCGTTATTCCTGGTCACTCCTGGCAGCGCACGGGGGAACAGGGACTCCCCCAATACCTGCTGATCCCCCCTGACCAGTTTGTAGCAGGCCACAAGGTCCCCCCTTAGCCTTCTCTTGTGGAGGCTAAACAGGTTCAGGTCCCGTAGCCTCTCCTCATAAGGCCTGCCCTGCTGACCCCTGATCATACGAGTGGCCCTCCTCTGAACTCTTTCCATATTGTCCACGTCCCTCTTGAAGTGTGGCGCCCAGAACTGGACGCAGTACTCCAGCTGCGGCCTGACCAGTGCCGCATAGAGGGGGAGGATCACCTCCCTGGACCTGCTCGAGATGCATCTGTGGATGCATGATAGGGTACGATTGGCCTTCTTGACTGCCTCCCCACACTGCCGGCCCATGTTCATCGTGGAGTCAATGACGACTCCAAGATCCTTTTCCATCTCTGTGCTGGCAAGAGGAGAGTTCCCCAACCTGTAAGTGTGGTGCCGGTTCTTCCTCCCCATGTGCAACACCTTGCACTTATCAGTGTTAAACCCCATCCTATTCTCATCCGCCCACCGTTGCAACCTGTCAAGGTCAGCTTGTAGCCTATTGCACCCTTCTAGTGCACCCACATCCCCCCACATCTTAGTGTCATCAGCAAACTTGAACAGGGTGCTTTCTACCCCCTCATCCAAGTCACTGATGAAGATGTTGAACAGTGCAGGCCCGAGGACCGAGCCCTGGGGGACCCCACTGCCCACGTCCTTCCAGGTCGAGAAGAACCCATCCACTACCACCCTCTGGGTGCGGTCCTCCAACCAGCTGGCGACCCATTTGACCGTGTGGGCATCGACACCACAGTCTCTCAGCTTTTTGATGAGGACAGGGTGAGAGACAGTGTCGAAAGCCTTCCGGAAGTCCAAAAAGACTACATCCACAGCAACCCCTGCGTCTAATGATTTGGTGACCTGATCGTAAAAGGCCACCAGGTTGGTCTGACAAGACCTGCCACTGATAAACCCATGTTGGTTGCCCCTGAGCATGCATTCCCCCGCAAGGCCCTCCTGGACGTGTGCCAGGATAATTTTTTCAAAGAGCTTCCCCGGGATTGAGGTCAGACTAACTGGCCTGTAATTTCCCGGGTCCTCTTTTTTTCCCTTTTTGAAGATAGGGACCACATTGGCCCTCTTCCAGTCCTCCGGCACCTCGCCAGAGCACCACGAGTGCTCATAGAATGTCTCTTTGCTAAAAGGGAGGCATACACCCAATGGAGGGATGGGGTCATCACCAAGAAGGACTATGTTACAGTCGCCCGAGGATGTAGGGGGGCAGTCAGGAAGGCCAAGGCAGAGATGGAGATAGGACTAGCTTCCCGGATTAAGGACAATAAGAAGTCCTTCTTCAAATACATAGGGGGTAAAAAGAGGGTCCCGGGTAATGTGGGGCCCCTGCAGGACACGATGGGCAACTTAGTCATCACGCCAGATGATAAAGCTAACATATTTAACGATTTCTTTGCCTCTGTCTTCCTAAGTAGGGACCAGTTCAGCCACCTCCCTGCTGGGCCCCCCTCGGGCCCCGGGAGAGACACGCCTGGGCCAGGGGTTAGCGAGGAGTTAGTTAGGGTACTTCTGGAGAGGCTGGACGTGTTCAAGTCCACTGGTCCGGACGATCTTCACCCTAGGGCTCTACAGGAACTGGCCGAGGTCATTGCGGGACCCCTGGCGCGGCTCTATGAGCACTCGTGGTGCTCTGGTGAGGTGCCGGAGGACTGGAAGAGGGCCAATGTGGTCCCTATCTTCAAAAAGGGAAAAAAAGAGGACCCGGGAAATTACAGGCCAGTTAGTCTGACCTCAATCCCGGGTAAGCTCTTTGAAAAAATTATCCTGGCACACATCCAGGAGGGCCTTGCGGGGGAATGCATGCTCAGGGGCAACCAACATGGGTTCATCAGTGGCAGGTCTTGTCAGACCAACCTGGTGGCCTTTTACGATCAGGTCACCAAATCATTAGACGCAGGGGTTGCTGCGGATGTAGTCTTTCTGGACTTCCGGAAGGCTTTCGACACCGTCTCTCACCCTGTCCTCATCAAAAAGCTGGGAGACTGTGGTGTCGATGCCCACACGGTCAAATGGGTCGCCAACTGGTTGGAGGGCCGCACCCAGAGGGTGGTAGTGGATGGGTTCTTCTCGACCTGGAAGGACGTGGGCAGTGGGGTCCCCCAGGGCTCGGTCCTCGGGCCCGCACTGTTCAACATCTTCATCAGTGACTTGGATGAGGGGGTAGAAAGCACCCTGTTCAAGTTTGCTGATGACACTAAGACGTGGGGGGATGTGGGTGCACTAGAAGGGTGCAATAGGCTACAAGCTGACCTTGACAGGTTGCAACGGTGGGCGGATGAGAATAGGATGGGGTTTAACACTGATAAGTGCAAGGTGTTGCACATGGGGAGGAAGAACCGGCACCACACTTACAGGTTGGGGAACTCCCCTCTTGCCAGCACGGAGACGGAAAAGGATCTTGGAGTCGTCATTGACTCCACGATGAACATGGGCCGGCAGTGTGGGGAGGCAGTCAAGAAGGCCAACCGTACCCTGTCATGCATCCACAGATGCATCTCGAGCAGGTCCAGGGAGGTGATCCTCCCCCTCTATGCGGCACTGGTCAGGCCGCAGCTGGAGTACTGCGTCCAGTTCTGGGCGCCACACTTCAAGAGGGACGTGGACGATATGGAAAGAGTCCAGAGGAGGGCCACTCGTATGATCAGGGGTCAGCAGGGCAGGCCTTATGAGGAGAGGCTACGGGACCTGAACCTGTTTAGCCTCCACAAGAGAAGGTTAAGGGGGGACCTTGTGGCCTGCTACAAACTGGTCAGGGGGGATCAGCAGGGATTGGGGGAGTCCCTGTTCCCCCGTGCGCTGCCAGGAGTGACCAGGAATAGCGGTCACAAGCTGGCGGAGGGTAGGTTTAGATTAGATATTAGGAGGCGCTACTTCACAGTCAGGGCGGCTAGGGCCTGGAACCGGCTTCCAGGGGAAGTGGTGCAGGCTCCTAGCCTGGGGATTTTTAAAAGGAAGTTAGATGAGCACCTTGCCGGGGTCATCTGACCCCGGTGCTCTTTCCTGCCAAGGCAGGGGGTTGGACTAGATGATCTACCTAGGTCCCTTCCGACTCTAGCTACTATGATACTATGAAACTATGAAGACTACGACCCCATCCACAGGACCATGAATTGCACACACGTGCGAGATGTTTTACTGTGCAAGGGGATATATAGCGAGAACCACTTCATCCTGGGTGAGAACTCAGCCCAGTAACTACCAGCTGTGCAGCCCCCCTTTTTTCCCATTACAGAGTAGCTACTTGTATTAGCTTCCTCTGTAAGGACGGCCTGCCTTAAACACCAGCTCCACGTACCCACACAAGTCTGGGCAGTGAGTTATCAAGGCAAGCAGGATCCCAGCCCCTTTGAAACTCTAATGTTGGTCACAGGCTGCACATGGCAATAGCGTGAGTATCTGCTCTGGATACACCAGTGGCTCCCAGAGGCCTGAATTTAGCAGAATAATGCCTCATCTCCCATACTGGTTGGGATCCTTAAGAGCATTATGAACAGAAACTTAATCCTGTGACCCACACACACAATTATAAAATTGGCTACATCAACAGAACAGGGAAAGGAAAAAATAGAGATATGTATACACCGTCAATATAAATATAAGACCTTTGTGTTATTAAACAATTTGTTTTAGTTTATGCATAGCTGATTGTTCAGAACCTAAGTCAGTGCAAATTGTATTACGCTGGGAGATTAAGCAAATAAATGCTAGCTTTTTGGAGACATTAAAATGTAGGGACTATGGAAATAAAATTATCTAGAAAATTGTATTAGCAATTCATTAGGAGCAGCAAGATGTGCAAGGTAACCATTGAATCTGCATTGCCTTAAAAAAAAAAAAAAAAAAGGCACTTTTTGCTTATTGTGGGTGCAATTAACTCCCCCCCGAACACTTCTGCAAGGCAAAGAGCATGCGGGTAGCTCTCCCCAGCAGAAAGGCCTCCATCGCTACCTCCTGCCGGGGGGAGGGGGCTCGATAAGCTATGGAGCTTGTGTGCCGAAGCAGCACGTCTGTTTGGATTTTGGGTGCAGATGGCTGGGTGGAAGGGATCAAAATGGCAACCCAGCAGCTGGTTTCCATGCCAGGGGCTGGCCCGTTGCACTTAGCAAGAGCAGGCTGGCACAGAGGGTCTGAGGAAGCAGGGGGTCTGCAAGGGCGAGGGCAGTGCTTGTGTTCAATAGGCAGCCTGCGGTGCGGGGGAGCTCGCAACGGCTTTCAGCCACCGTCGTGTAGGCCAGCACATTAAACTCTCTTAGGACCAGCAGGTGAGGGAGGATGTAGAGCTGCTGGCCAGGGAGCGAGGGCAGCAGTCGGCAACGCACGGTGGAGCAGGGGCTGGACCTCGGAGCACCGGGATAAGAGCGGCATCCTTCCCCGGGGCCTGCAGTGCATGCTGCTCACGTGAACGAGGGTCCCCCGCCTTCTGCGGTGAAGTCGTTGGCAAACTTCCTTCCCATTCCAGAAGGACCGAGACTTTGCTATGAACATTTAAAAGCAAAATCTTTAGGACATCTAGTCCAGCGGGGGCCCACCTGTGGCACAGGCAGCCTCTGTGCGAGGCATATTGCAGACCTGGAAGGGGGCAGGCAGCACAGCAGCGGATAGGACAGGGAGGAGAAGGCAGAGCAGCAGATCAGGCTGGGATCCCAGGATGGGGAACAGTAAGCAGAGCAGACAAGGGAAGGGGATCAGAGTGGCATTCAGGGCCAATTCGTGGCATGATTGCCCGAAAGGTTGGACCCACTAGTCTAGTCCATTCCTTGGCGACTGCCAGATGGTTTCTCAGAGCGTGGATCCTGTCTTTCCTAGCGCTCAGAAAGAAGAGTGTGGCATGGAAAGCCCTGCTCAGCAAACCTTTGCTGTGCCAGATTAAGACAGGCAACATCTGCCCTCCTGTAAGGGACAGCCGGGCGGCTCGCCATCCTGCTCCCCCAACACAGACCGGGCCCTGAGTGGCTTGGTCCAGGGCAGACATGAAGTTGGTGTGGTTCATGATGGGAGGCATTCATTGCCTGGGGAGCACTAACCTCTCCATGCAAGTGCACAAACAAAATGCCTGGATGGAGATAAACCGGGGAGGGGGGGCACTGCAGTGGAAGAGATCTCTGCACACCCAGGTGTCTTGCCAGCTCATGAGTTACAGGGAAATGGCTATGTTTACACCTGTGCTGCTTCCATACCAATTAGGTCTTTAAGGGAAATAACAGATCAGTGGGAGCGCGGAGCACAGCTGGAGAAGATTTCAGGTGCAGCACCTTTGCCAACCCAAGGCTCTTATTATCTTGAGCTAGAAGCGCCTCCTTAATCAAAAGAGCAGAGCCTCTAAATATACCGTGCCTTTTTTTGTTAACAGCACAGCAGTTGCTAACTGTGAGCATCAGAGCACCAGGAGCAACCATGCCGTCTGACCACGCAACCCTGCAGATGGGGTCCTCAGCAGCCCCCTGGCCCTGAAGCCAGCTGCCCCACGTTATAAGCCAACCACCTCCACCCCAAAAACCTGCATCCAGCCTCCTGGGATACAGGCCTCATAACCTGCATTCACCAGTAAGTCACCACACTGGTGCTGTCTTCTCCATCCAGGGATGCACCCGCCTCCCCCGGGCGCCGTCCAGGTGCACGCCGGTCATGGGCAGGGAGGCGGGATGCTGTCTGCATCCTAAGAGGATGCAGAAGTGGAGGAGAATCATGGCTCTCTGCTTTCCCCTCTCCCTAAAGAGCTGCAGCAATCCATCTTGACATATTTCAGCAGTTTTCTGCCTGCCATAAATGCCAAAAGATCTCACTCTCCCCCCAAAACACACACTCTAAATGCGCTGGCGGAGCCACCTCCTCCAACACTAAGCTTCTCCATCAACGCAAGTGTGGTACAGGCGGCCTTCCCCCGCTAGCGCTTAAAAAAGGCTTTACAGCCTATATGTCAGCAGACGGTATAATCTGCCGCTTAAGCAGAGGGGCACGGGCGGCACGGGACGACACGTTGTGATGTTCGCAAGGTTGGAAAAGCAGCGAGCCCTTCAGAGGGGCGCTGCCTGCGTTTCGGATTATGCTAAGAACAGCCGCGATGATCCCACTTTAAAAACTTGAGATGCAAAGGGATGTGCCAGGGAAGCGGCTGCTGTCGCCTGTATTTATTTTGCAGTGAGTAGACACAAGCGCGCTGCGTTGCACGGCACCTTCAGCTCCAGTAAACACATTTGTCAGCTCACTCGCCCAGTAAGGTGTGCGCCCTGGCGTATATGGGAGTGAAGGTAACATGACTGGATTTGCTAATTTTGTCAATCAGATCAGGGCGGGGGGGGGATATTCCAGAAAAAGGACTTTGGAAGCAAAGGGGGTGGGAAAAAAAAAAAAAAAAATCAACAAAAGCATGAATGAATCCTTCTCAGAGCAGCCTGAGACTTCCCGGTGCGGAAGACCGATATATGGCAGCGTCTCTTTTTGGGTCTCTGCCGCAAGCTCAAATGACAAGGTGATCATTCATGTGCACGTGCACGCGCAAAGAAAGTCGAGCCGGAGTTATTCTGCCTTTGATGGAGCCCACGTAACGCGGGCCCCAGACGCACAACGAATCGGAGCGGGGAGAAACGATCGAAGTGCAGGATTTAAAAAACAAAACAAAACCCCAAAACACGCGCAACGGTCCCTCCGCCCCACTGGCGGGGCAGGCCGCTTCACCCCCGCGCTCCTTTTATTTATTTTTTTCTTCCAGTGGGAAACACGCACCGCGCGCGGCTGCCGACACAACTCTGCGCAGTGTCCGCAAAGCCAAAAAACAAAACGAGACGAGTCGCGCAAAGTAAATCCCGAGAGGTATGCAGCCCTCTGGTCTGTAACTTTCAAAATGACAGCAGGATCGGGTCAGAGGTCAGTGGGGCTGAGGCCCTAAGTACCACAGCCAGCTGTGGAGTGGAGGCCCTGAGCCAGCAGGAGGTCTGCCCATATAAATCTGCAATAAGCAGTACCCGCTGAGGCCGAGAACAATGGCCTCTAGCAGGGGTGGAAGGGAGGAACAATGCAGCCAGGCCAGTGCGCAGGCCCGTAACAAATCCCCGATGGCACCACAGGGCCCTCATTTGTGAAACTAATTGGCCCCGGATTGAAAAATTGGACTAACTTCAACAGCAAGAGCGCTAAAGGGGAGTTGCCTTTTGCAAGCAAAAGGGGTGGGGAGACAAAAACAGCCCCCCGCACACCCAAAAGACCCATCGGCAAGGAACGGGGAGAGCTGGACCTAGCAAAGGGGAAAGGGGCACTGAGGGCGCTTGACCCCCATGAGCGTGTGCACGATACCGTGAGCGGGATAGGGACACAAGCACGCACCCAGCCCACAACGCACAACATTTCCCACAAGCTGCACGATGCAGGCGTGAGGGCAGCTTGCCGGAGAGAGCGCCTGCAAAGTCCAGGTTGGAGTGACACGACGCCCTCTCCCGCTCCGCTGCCCCGTCCCCGCGCCGCGGTGCGCAAAAGTGAACGGTAACGTCCTCCGCTGCCTTTTGAGATTGCTGAAGCTGGGGGAGGAATTAATGAAGGTGGCTAAAGGAGACTATAAACTAGCAGGAGGGTGGCCCGAAACCACAAGAAGGGAGAATCTGGGGGGAAGCCAGGCGGCAGCACTGGCGGGGAGGTCAACGAGGCAACGCAGCCGTTTGCAGAGGGAGGCAGCGAAGGCTTCGCCTCGCCGGCCGTCTTCAGAAGAGGAGACTAGACGGGAGGTGTCTGAAAGCTCGCTGTGCAGAAGGTGACCCGGTGCCAGAGCAGACGGGTGCTCCTGTCCCATTCCAGCAGGCAGGATGTGGCCTGGGCTTGGGGACGGGGTAGGGGAGAAGGGGCTGGTTTGCAACCCCGAGGCACATTTCTGAACCGTTAAAGACAGAGAGGCCTTGTGGGGGCTCTGCCAGGCACAGCCCGCGGCCACGCGGCACAAGCTGGTGAAACGGAGGGGCCTGTTTTAATACCCAGAAAAAAAGGAAACTTGAATGGTCTTTAGGAAAAAAAAGCAGTGCAATGGCAAGGGAGGGCTGGCCCAGGGGCAGCTGGCCTAGAAATAAATACGCTGACAGGCACGGTGGCCAGCCAGAGCCTCGGGTCCCCACACCCATGACCTCTAGGCTCACATGTGACCTCCAAGGCTTAGGTCCTCTCTGGTTTGATGGGTCACTTAAATAACCCCTCTGCAGCTTCAGCTATGGACGGACCATTTACCATGGGGCAAAATCAGCTGCTCCACGGTCCCTGCCTGTGTGGAGGCTCCTATGCGGCAGTCAGTGGAAGCCAAACCAGTCATTGAGGTCTCAGGAAAGGGAGAGGTGAGTTTCCTTGGGGGAAACGCATACACCTGGGTCAATACTAAGGAGCCGGAAAGTGCCGGGCTGTTTCCTCCTTAATCACCTTTTGAAGCTCGGGTGCGCTCCCCTTGCCGTCCCCCCCCGCAAGATTTTCATTGCGCCAGGATCGCACCGAGGGCTGCGGACAAGGCGGACGAGGCTTGCGACGGGAGGAAGGCCACAATCTGAACAGATCGGGGGGACAGGATGAGATCTTGAGAGCACAAGTGACAAAGCATTCATGGCTGGAGCTTCTTATTGGTCCAGGGTTATTTCATGATTTTAGACTCCATTTCCTTTTGGTCCGTAGGGCATCCCCTGCCTGCTCCCCGCACTTTGATGGGCAACTCCTGGTTTCAGGGGAGAGGAATAGTTCACAGGCCGCGTGCAACAAGCCCGTGCTCAGGAGGAGAGGGCGAAGGCCTGGCAGACTGCAGGGAGGGCTTCAGCCCAGGGGTCCGTGCTGGAAGGAGTGGAGCGACACAAAGAGAGCGGCTAGTCGCGCGGCTTTGGTAGGAGCCGGCAGCTCCCCCCTCCCCATCCCTGCCCATCGTTGGCAGATGTTCAGCAGGGAGAGCGTGCGCGCAGGGCTGGCTGGCACCCCTCCAAGAAATAACAAGCTCTCTCAAGTCAAGCTGTACAGAGGTGACACCAGGACTCGACCCGACCCATGGCATTTGGCAAGGGGACACGTCTCAGCTTCCAAGCCATTGCCAATTACCATCTCAAGACCCCTCGCCGCGCTGCCTAACTTCAAGGAGGCAGAGGGACCGATCTCATTCACGAGCCCCGACCCCATCGGGCGAGGGCGGCACGTAGGCCTGGGACTCCCCAGAAAAGCGTTGTCCAGCGCAACACACTGCCGTTGGGGCTTAACCCCAGCTAGTGCTGGATGGAGACGGGGGCAATTTCCAAGGGGCCAAACTTCCACTCCGGCATCAGTGCCAGGGCCAGATCTGCCAACGTGCCACGTCTCCAGCCACTCCCATCTTGTTAAGTCTCCCTCCTGCTTAAAGACACCCATGCCGCACACCTTGGGGAGCCCAGCCGTTTCCCTCACAGTCTAAATGGGAGCTGAGCACCTTGAAAACCTAGACTATTTCTGGTGCCTCTGCACGGTGTCCCTTCTGTATTAAAGGCCTGAAGGGTCGCGAGACAAGCCGCCAACACGTGCCAAGCCGCTTGCGACGTGTCTGCTTCCACATGGACCACAAAGTCTGCGCCCATCAGGATGGCAGCACCACAACCGTGCCCGTGCACGCCAGCCCCCGGGGATGGGGACAGGGACGGAGACCTTGTCTTCCTCCAGCCTGAATCGATGCTACGCAGACCCCTTGGGGAGGTCCCCCCCTCTCCCTCCCCTCCGCTTCGCAGCCCATCGTGGAGTTCAAACTCACATGAAACCCACACCGCAGCGCCGAAGTGAAACACTATTGTCTCAGAGCCATTTAGATATGTTTGAATGTTCTGGCATTGAAAGAAAAATCACCCCAGATAAATAAACACCACCACCACCCCATACACACAGGCAAAAAAAAAAAAAAGAGAGAGAGAGAAAGACAGATTTATTCATTTCGCTGACATTTTAATGGTTTCTCTCCTTTTTTCCAGAAGATGATTACAAATTAAGCAGCATTTAAACGCTTTTTACTGTCAACAATTAAAAGGAGAGAATATGGAACAGAAAGTATAGTGGCCATTCATTTCCACGGTAACGGTGCTATCAGAGAACACCAAGGGGCCTTCCCTGTACTGTACACTGCACAATGGCAAAAAGTATACCATTAATTTTGTAGGACATTCAAAAGCAAATTAAAATATAAAAAGCTCTAGGCACAAAGATAGATACCAAGAGAGAGGGCAGAATAGGTCAAGCTTGTGGAATTAAAGTCTTAGCAACAGCAGAGGTTTAAGCATAGCCCTATTACACTACATTCAATAGCCACCTTCTCTCATCTTTCTTTCTTTCTTTTTTTTTTTTTTGGAGAGACTATGCGTTGTTTCGTTAACGCCTGCAGTAGTAAACAATTAATACAGTGAGTGTCAGCGAGGAGGGCTTCAAAGACAGAGGCAATAGTCTGCCATTTAGATTAGATTTTGGATGCAACATTAACTGTTTGGAAGCGAGAGCCATCTGATATGTGCAAGGCTGCTTTAAATAACAGGTGATTTGAAAGCTGATTTTTGTTGGATTGATACAGACTTGAGGGAGGGGAAAAAAAACCCCTCCTTAAACTGGTGCCTATGAGCAGGGAGATGTGCAGATTATTACTATTATTATTATTATTATTTTTAAATGATTCGGTTTTCTCCTAAAATGAGGATGCTTTCTGCAGATTTAAAGGCAAACTGCTTGCATTTCTAAGCCACGCTCAAGTGCGAACCTTCCCCTTCTAAACTTCTGGGAAAGAATAAGAAAATTACAGCATTGGTGCAAACTAGCAATTTCTCCCCCTCTGGTTCTGCAAAGGAAGGAATAAAGATACAATTTGTTTGGATACAGGCATATGGCAAGGATGCAGGATTTAAGGAAACAAAACAAAAAGAAAAAAAAAGAGCCGGGTACATTTCTGTACCGTAAAGTTTAATATGCAGGAGGTACGCCAGAGGAATAAAAGAGACACGTCCCCTTTAAAAGGAAATATAATTTACAGTGTGCAGCCAGGCGGTCCATAGTTTCAATCTCGTTTACTATAGAGAAAACTCTGCTAGCTGTTCTCTATCCCACAAATCCGATTTAATCAGACAAGCCAGCCAGCGTGGCTTGAAGTAAAAACGGATAATTAGTAAACAGAGAGCTACTTCAGTGCTTCATTGGCATTCGAGCCGGGCTAGTGTGTCGCATTTAAAATGCAGTCTGATGAAGTTTACAAAATCAAACCATTTGTTACTCCTATTGAAGAGGCTTCAGGCCACTTGCAATTAAATTGGAATTAGTGCTCAGAATGAGATACAGCAAATTCATACTAAAAAGGGATCTGACTTTCAGACATTTGACTTCAAGTTTTCCACCCCCCCTCTCCGTGTGTGTGATGGAAATGTTTGTTCCTACCCCGATCTATCAGGGCTTCCTGAACCCGGGTCTCCATTCTCCTCCATTTGCCTGTCACGGGTCTTTAAAAACGAGACGCGCCTGGACGGGGAACGCAGCTGGTGCCAAAAGCAGTGCCAAAGGAAACATGCATCACGACTGCCCCAGCACGGCTGGGTCTACCCCCGCGCTTTGGACACACGCTGGATTCAGAGCTATCAGAGGCTAGAGATCGTCCAGGTCAGCCAGGAACCAGGCAGGGGATGAGCAATTGTTTCTGAGGGGAGCGTGGCATTGGGAAAGGAGATTATGTCTCCCAAATCCTCGCTAGGCTCCCATCTTTGCCACGGTAGCACCAGCATTATGGGAAGTGGGGTGAGGACCTCGCTGGCTCCACACTGGTGGTGCCCAGACTGGATGAACGGGTGTGAGAAGGGAGGGGTGTGCCATTTGCACACAAAAGCAAAATGGTCATGAACCCCTCCAAGAAAAGCAAGGCCTCGTGGGCTGGGAGGCAGAGCAGAGGCTGCCCAGGCGCCAATCTTTGGGGAAGGGAGAGAAAAATAAAACAGTGACTGTGTACAGTGAAAATGCACAGCCGGCATCAGGCACAAACAGCGTGCTGCCCACATCGAGCTGGTGCCAAGATCCAGCCCTGCCTACAGCATGGAGGAGCCGATGCCCCCCAGGCTGGTCCCTTCGGCAGGCTGGCTAAGGGCCTCTTGCGATGTAATGTGCAAGGCTTTAATCATGAAGCAGCTTTTATTTCCTTATCAAATATTCATCCTCTAAGTGGGGACTGGATCTACTGTAGGGGCCAGAGGACAGTAAGTGCATCCCGCAGTTCCTCCTCTGCGAAGCACAGCTCAGCCTTTGTCGGCAATCCTTCAGGCTTGCAAATCCCTGATCAGCCCCGCTTAAGGACTTGGAGGGACCCGGTGTGTGCAAATGTTCGAACTCCAGCAGGAAGCTGTGAGCGCCTGAACTGCAGGAGGCGTTTGCTTAAACCTGATCATCTCCAACGGCATCCATTAATCTGATCAGGTCGTGCCCACGTTTGCTTCTTGTGCATCCTAACGCTGAGAGTCCGGCTCCAGCCCCCCAGTCCCTGCCGGCGGAGGCCTTGCCAGTGCCAGCCCAGCCAGCCCTCCAGGCTCTTGCCCCCTGCTCCACGCAAGACACCTGGAGCTTCCCACAGCCAAGTCCAGGCTGCACAGATGATTGCCTCAAAGCAACCTTAAGTCTACGTAGCGTTAATGTTTGCAGAGGGAGGGGTGGTCTGTGCCAGCTGCCCAGGATTTTTAATGGGCAGTTCACTTTTTTGAGCACCCCTGCCCTGTCAAAGGGGCACTGAGGCAGTGGGGGGAACCCTCAACCAGCAACTGCCTAAGAGAAACCACCATATGGGGCACCATGTTGAAAACCAAAGGCACTAATGCCCAAGACACAGAAGGCGCTCAGGTGGGGCTGCTGCTTGGTCAGCGGTTAATATGCTTTTAACACTGGCTTTTGGCTGTAAAACATATTCAGGGAAGGGGGGCGGGGGCATTACACAAAGGAAAGGCAGCAATGGGCACAATCTGAAGACTGGCATGTGGAAGTCAAAGCAGTCTGCATGTTGCAATGACCAAAATGCCACGTTAAAACACTGCAGGCATCGAATAGCCACGCAGCACGTTGCTTAGCATGCATCATTCTTGCCATTTTACAGGCTGGAAAACTGAGGCACAAAAAACTGTTAAGTGCACTGGCCGAGGCTCAAGCCCCCCATCCCGCCCCCCACCACGACATGACACTGCCTCTTATACACAAGGCCAATGCACAGGATATTCCTCAGACTCCAGAAGCTTAAGCAGAGTGAAACTCCTCGTGGGGCGAAAGTGTTTTCCAGGAAGATTCTGCCTTTATTTGATTTTTATATTGAACAAAACATGTAGTTTCAGAAGAGAAATGCCAAGTGTGCTGTCACTATAGATTAAGCTTGCAAAAAAAAATCTTCTAGGGGAACAGAGACCAGTTCAGGAGATCAGGTGCTTACTGGCTTGGCTTGCAGAATGGGTCCTTTTTTCAAATTAATCCATACTTAACAGCAACTGTCTCCTGGAGAACTCCCCTCCTAGTGGCCACTGCAAGCATCCTGGCAGTCACTTATGTGGGAAGATGACATTAGGAAAACAGTAAATTTTTAGCAGCCTTAAAATGAAACAGCTGAAAACAAGCATGGGAAAATGAGCATCGTAGTTGTGGACTAGGAGCAGTCCATGCATCACGCCACGGAGACTGATCAAATACACAGATACTTTTTGCTTCAAACTGCTGTGGTCCGTGGGTGGCAAGCATTGTCGTGAGGGTGGGGACTTTGCTGAAGCCTTGAGAAGAAGACAGAGCTGCAAGAGACGTGTGCGTTCAAACCCAATAAATGACGTGTACCAGAGATCCCCCCCCAGTCTATGTAATCTCTAAGCTTATCATCCAGTGACCCTGCGTCCTCCCTGCTCTCCCACTTACATAGTCACCATTCAATATATTTCAATACCAGTGATTATCATGCTTATTACACCACACGGATCAAGGAACGGTTAAGAAGCTTCTTATTTTGTGGTTGCCCATGTCATGCTGGCCAAGGCTTCCAGCACCCTTCAGGCTGACCTCAAAGCACTCCGCATGAGATCCGCTGGATGGTTTCGATGAAACAGGTAGCTGCAGCTGGACCTGGTGAGTGTAGCCCAAATTGAGAAGCAATAAGTATATAAGTTTAAATGCCAAAGTCAACCAGACCTAAGGCATATACTGAAGAGCTGGAGCAGCCAAGCATATATTTGAAAAAAGTCACCGTTCATGCTAGCCGCCTCACTCACTGGCATCTTTGAGGAAGGTGCCATGGATCATGGGGGCAATGCTGCTTTCTAGTGGCAGCATGGAGAGGAACACGCAGCTGCTGCCCAAGGCCTGCTAGCGCCATGGAGAACGTGTCCATGCCCAGCCTGGCTCCTCTCCCCAGATAGCAAGGGCTGCCCCATACGCGTGGCACTGCATTTCCATCACCCCTGGGGCAGGAAGGAGCATTGCATGAATTAAGAGCAGCCCCAGCAAGCAACAAAACCGGACTGAGCTCTGCGCAGCTCGCATGCTGGAACAGCACCAAGGCTTTCCAGTGGGATGCTCACCCAGAGCCTTTAAAACTGCACCCTTCCCCTGTCCCCTCCAGCCACCACTGGGAGATTGTGTTTTGCCCCAGGACTTTAGTGAAGGATAAGGAGATTAACCTGGTTTCAGTATCTGTTTCTGTGATTGTGCGTGCTATGACGAAGACAAAAATGACATTCCTTAGTTGGCAGCATCAAAGTAAACCCAAGCAAAATGTGTGAAAGACCTAGAGTAATTGCAGTTTTTCTGAAAACCCTTTTATATTAAAAAAAAAAGCAAAAGCAGCGTGTCATCCTAGCATTCGGCAAACCCATCCTTTTACGCTTCCCCCTCTCATGTCACTCTACTGCAACACTCCTGCATGAAACAATGACCCTATTGAGAGATGATGGCTATTTTCTGTTAATACTGTAGCAGTGTTGGGATGCTAAAAGCATATTCTTTAAAAGGAGACTTTATTTGAAGCATCTTTCAAAGGCAGCGTACAACAGCAGCACTCCTGCAACTGCTGGGGGAAAGCACGCAGGATGCCATGGGACAAGGAGTTGAAGCATGGTATAGCAGGCACAGACCTCCCCCTGAACACACACAAAGACACTTAGGCGAGCCAAGGGCTGGGTGCCAGGAGACCTCAAATCTTAATCCTCACTTTGCCACTGACTCGCTGGAAGATCTCGGGCACATCACTTTGCCTTTCTGGATCACCTCACCCACCTATCAGGTAACAATAAATACACCATATTTCTTTCGCTGGGATATTGTGAGGAATAATTCAGGTCTGCACAGTACTTTACACAAATAAAAGCACAAACAATGCCCAATCGTCGTGTTACCGTTTGTTCAAAGATTATTGATCCACGTGCATGGTCTCTCCAGTCTTGTTTCCCTCCATCCCAATGCCGACAGGGCTGACTTTTAACAAAACCATATGACACTATACTGCTCAAGCACCCATCCTCCAAGGGACCCAATGCACTTTACACACTTTGGTGAATCCAAGTCCAAGTAGAAGGCGGGGTAGATTTGCACCTTATAGACTAAGCAAAGTATGCATAAGTAACTATGAGATAGACAGATAGATATAGACATCCCCCAAAGACACCTTATATTAGACCAAGAAAGGACATGCCTGACCTCCCTAAAGAGGGTCTAAACCAGGCAGCCCCCTCCCCTTTACATCTTCTCTTCCCTGAAACTTTCTGATTAAGTAGATAGGGAAAGAACATGCGATAAATGAAGATACAATTCATTTTGTGCCGGTAACACCAGTCATCCAAAACCAGTTTCAAAGGCTGCCTCTAGATTCAAGGACTGAGCTTTCATACTAATTAACATCTTTATAGAAGGCAAATTCTCTCAAGGGGGCATTTGTTTGATTATTATTATTTACTCAGAGATACCACAGCGTTCTGCCTAAGTTTCACTGATTGCAGAAAATTAATTCTTAGAAAGTGGCACAAGCTGTCTGCTATTCTGCTGCACATCTCTACTCTTTTTATGCTCGTTTTTCCATGCTGCAGTTACTGGAAGGAAGAGCTGCTCACTGCAATGTCAAGGACCAGGGTGGAAACCTTTCCCTCTTTGGCAGCTCCCATGCTGGTAATGTTGCCTTTTTCTAACCAGCACATGTTTAACACCCTTACACAAAAAGTGACAGGGTTAGGACCACAACTAGCTGGAAAAGGACCTGGCTCAAGTGATGAAAAATGGGGAGGTCCTTTTCTTTTTGTAAGTGAATTGTCTCTTTGCTGCTTTTGACCAGCTCAGGTTAGAACAAGAGCAGAAAAAGGGTCTCAGTGAAGACATGGCATGCATTCAAGGACAATTTGGGGGGTTCTTGTGTTTCAGCCAGCTTCCAGCAGGACCTTCTGCGGTGATGTTTTTCTTGGCACAGCTTCCCAAGAGAAGGAAAAAGCGGAAGCCCACACTCATGTGACATCTAATTTAGGACAATCATCCTAGAGAAGGCACCTTTGTAGCGAGCGACCTGGTCCAGTCTCAGACGGGAGAGGCTATATGATCTTACATGATTGCTTGGCAGTAGCATGACAGTAGGGACCGGATGCCCCGAAAGTTCGGGGCCCTACTGAGATAGGCACCATGCAGTCTTATGCACATGCACTTTTCCGTGCCCACCATGCCGAGGAAAGGAAACAGCCCGCAGGACAAGCAGCGGTGCCCTCTCCCCCCTTAGATGAAAGAGGAAATGCTCTGCTGCGGCACACCAAAAATAAAACCCAAACTCCATCGGTAGAGGCGAGTAACAAACACCCGAAAACCTGGGGAGGGAGGAGGGGGAGAAAATGCATTCTCGAGTCGCAGAGACTCTCAGCACACACACACACACACACAAAAAAGCAAGAGAAGGCCCAAAAAAAAAAAAAATGATGTCTTTGTTAGAAGACTTTACAGCATATACTTTAGAATCTGAATGGCCATTATTCAGGGCTGGGTACTTGGTTATGTCATTATGTTATACTAGGCAAGCAGTTGAACAAACATTCTTGTACTGGAAGTTTGCTTATGCCTGAGCTGATTTATTCCAAGGACCATCTGGACATTGAGAACAATGTGGTCCCATATCTGAATGACCGGGCACATTAGTCACACCCTCTTCACCCGACCTCTCCGTCCCTAATCTTCACACTTTCTCTCATTCTCTTTTAGTGAGGCAAAATGACCGGATCCGTTTCTCACCTCTCCTTTGGCTGGCGAAGTTCACAGGACTCGGAGACAAAAGGCCCTGTGCCTCAGTGCATGTTGGTGCAGTAGTCAAAAACGACAGGCTGCATAAAAATGACCTATGTGGCTTCTCCCCCCCACAACACGCACGCTGTCTTAAGTCTAGCTCGGAGATTCCCAGCAAAACCCTCCGTCTCACATGCACGATGCATGAAGCCCAAGGGGCTGCAGTCCCCCTTTTTACCCTCCTCTCCTGCCTGGGATCAGCACCTGCTGAGGAAGGCAGCAAGGAGGAGGCATTGTACCCTCCCTGCTCCCAGCTGGACGGCGCTGCTGAACTTGGGTGTTAAAGAATGTCTTGCTTCCTTTATTATGGGGCGCGGGGGGCTGAGGCAGATGCCTGTGTCAGGAATCGCTGCTTTTAAACAAGACAAATGGAGCTGCAAGGTCCTGTAAAAATAGCCTAGTCCAAATTGGAGGGGGGGGGATGTATAATATATACAATATAGATACGCTTCAAAGGTCTCTGGGAACCTGACGGTTCCTTCTGGACACAGCGTCGCCAATTTTAAATCCTTTGTTCCTCAGACTTGCATAAGAAAGTCACTCCGCGAGTACCTCTCCGCCCGTCGACTACCCATCATCATCATCATCATCACCACTTTACTTCTTCTTTATTACACTTTTCTGCGATTGCTCAGGGAAGAATTATGATGAGGGAGAGGGAGACGGGAGAAAAATCAAGTGACTATTAGTGGCAGTAGCTTTATTGCAACAGGCACAGAACTCATTCGTTCCTTGTTTTGCGGAATATAAAAGCACTGAAACATTTTAATTTTAAATTCTTATCATTGAATTTACTGCTTTTCTCTCGCAATGATTTGTGTTCCTTTTTAATTTTTACAGTCTCTACAGAAGCCAGATGCTACCGCCTAGGGCCAAAATAATAAAAACCTACTGCAGTCATGAGTTACAGAACAAAAAAGAAACGCGCAGTTGACAGAAGTTAATATCTCAATTTAACAGTGCTGCTTTGCTAATGATCCTTTGATATGTGTTTATTTAGAAAGGTCTGATCTTGACCTTGAAGGCAAACTAAACCACAAAGTCTTTATGAGAACAGAGAAAGACTTTATTTATAGAATGGCTTTGTGTCAATCACGGCAGCAGCTGGATTCGAGGTGAAAAATCACAGGCGAGCGAGTGGGTTCACACCCAGCGACATGGGTGCCCTTTGGAGAAGGGAAGATAAAATTCCCAATGAGAAGAGCGTGCCTGCCTTGAGTCGCCTGTGATCTGGGCACCTCAGAAATGAGCTGAAATTTCTGTTTGTCAGAGAAAATAGGGATGACATTAGAAACCGTGACCAGAGGCAGGCATTAAACCACTTCTGTTGAGGCTGCACGTAGCGCCTTGGCTTGTGAGGACAACAGCCCGCGGAGCACGGCCTGAGGGACACCAGTGTTGCAGGGACCCACTGCGACACCCCAAGCCAAATGCTCCGACACAGCTGGGGTCCCGCTTCCAGGCTTAGATGAATATTTGTGACAAGTCCTTCTGCTCCACAAAACGGCCATTAAGGACCAATTTTTCCCCATGGACAGACTGTCAAGGGCATGGGAGATGAGCACACACATGTAACAACACAAGAGAGTCCTGCTTGTGTGCCCACACGTGCCACACCAGCTATGCAGGGATGCTCTCAACGCACCGCGCGGCGGGTGCGAGGTAGCCTGCTGCTCAATCATCCACGCAGGATACGAGGGTGCAGGGGAATGCAAGCCAATTCGGTTTTGCAGGCCTTCTCCTTTAAACCCTTGGATGGGAGCCCATTCCTGAGCACCTGAATACAAGGAGTCTTAATTAATGAAAAGTTAGTCAAAGACTGCCACGCACTTTCTACCGTGCCTTCGGGCATTAATTCACGCAGACACATCTTGTGAAGGGGTGAAGTGCCACGAGAACCACGTTAGATTGGGAAGCAGCAGGACATTTTCACCATGGGAAAATAAATAAATAAATAACCCTTAAGCAGAAATAAAAGCTCAGGACCTGTTTTGCAACACAGGTTCCCTTCGCCAGCTCTTCAGAGAAGTATTCATGA
The DNA here is from genome assembly GCF_052110815.1 of Crocodylus siamensis. NCBI lineage: Eukaryota > Metazoa > Chordata > Crocodylia > Crocodylidae > Crocodylus > Crocodylus siamensis. The sequence continues at coordinate 26,507,565 of NC_143408.1, forward strand.
CCCCTGCAGGGACCTGGATTTAGAGAGGAGCAGGGAAGGCAGGCACTTGGGTACCATACTGTATGGACCTAAGCACCCCTACCCCAAAATCCCGGCGCAATGAGAGATCATGTTCACATGCCCCCTGCTAATGGGCTGCATGCTACTGTCCAGCGCAGACACGTGAATCCAATCTTGAGTGGGACCAACGTATTAGACAGGAGAACGGGAACTGCAGGGACAAACACTAGGGCACAGTCCTGGAAAATGAGGGTTGGAAGGAACCACAGGAGATCACATCTAGTCCAACCCCCTGCTCAAGGCAAGGCCAACCCTGTCCAGATCGTCCCAGGTAACCCCCAAGGATGGAGACTCCCCCACCCCTCTGGGTAGCCTGTTCCGGTGCTTTACTACCCTCCTAGTGAGAACGTGATTCCTAATATCCAACCTCAACTTCCCTTGCTGCAACTTGAGACCATTGCTCCTCCACCTCCATCACCCGGTCCCATGCTACATGAGAGGTTCAACACCGCTTGCCATGTGAAGGGCCATCACTGCAGCCTTTGCATCATGGTCCAGTCCCAGCCCTGCACCCACCCCAACGGAAGCAGCTACGTGCAGGTGCTCTCACCCATCTGCTCTGGTGGGAACCAAACTGGAAAGGACCTCCCAGGTCAACAAGGCATCGACCCCTGGTACTGCAAGCAAAATATATAATCCACACGGGGAACTGGTAATACCTGCTGTTCTTGTTTTCATACGTCTTTGGGGAGGACAAAGTGAGAGGTGGCACCACACTATCACGAACCCCTTTTCCCCCAGCCACTCTGCCAGCAGGGTTTATGGCAGCGTGCATCTCCGGCTAAACTACAGTAACACTTTGGAGCGAGGGAATGCATTTAGTATTACACCCACCCACCCAGTAAGAACAGGTTTCCTTTTTTTTTTTTTTTCTCTGACAATCACACAAACCTGATGTTTTGAAATGAAAACAAAGATTAACTTTTTTTTTTTATAAGCCAATTACATTTTACTGCATATTCACCACCCAGTTGGGAAACAGAAGTTTCCTAAATCCTAAATGGTTTGCAACTCAACAAATGCACAATGCAGAGAGGAAATGTTGCATTCAAGGAGGTTTGCACATCCAAATGTCACTCTTATCATTTTAAGTTAATGCAATTACTTAAATAAAAAAGGAACCCGTTTTTAAATGAAACCCAAGCTGTTTTGTTCTCTTATCCACTTCTCGTTATCGGTACTTTGCTTTAGGATGTTGGCAAAGGCGACTCAAGTTTTTACCAGCCTAAAAATCAAAACATTTTCAGAAAAGGAATTGGGAAGCAGGTCTAAAGGAGAAAACCTTCACATTTTAGCACTAATAGATAGCACGTAGAGACTGGGGCACTCTCTTCTCAGGACCGACAGCATGATACAGAGACAGAATCACAGATTCATAGAAAATGAGGGTTGAAGGGACCCCAGGAGGTCACATTTAGTCCAACCCCCTGCTCAAAGCAGGACCAGCCCCACGTTCACACCCTTATGCTGCTAACCAATGCCAACTCCAAGGTGAATCAGTTATACACGGCCTCTTCTCAATGTAGACTAGAGAGTCTGTAGCTGAAATAAATGTGGTTGTAGAGTCCCATCTGGCCAAGCAGATGAGTAGGAAGGACTTAGTGATATTGCACAATCAAAAAGGATCTAAATTTAGATATGTGCGAGAGAGAGAGCAATGATATTTCAACCTCAGAACAGGTATGGCAGATAGGGAGATTGATCATGGATTGAAGCTGAAAAAAATAAAGTTTTTACCAGCCTAAAAATGAAAATGTTTTTAGAAGAGGAATTGGGAAGCACGTCTAAAGGAGAAAATCTTCACGTTTTAGCATCTCAGAGGGGCAGGACAAGCCTATGCCTGCAGTTTTCCTTAGCGCCCGACAACAGCGGCACGGAACGATTCCCCTTCTTCAATCAGGCCATTTCTTCGTGTCCTGCTGACGTGGATGCAACGGCCAGCGAGCCCCTCTGTCTGTGTTTGGTGTCTGCAACTGAACACCAGAGTGACGAATCTTCCCTGTAAAACCCTGCTCCCCGTCTTAGATAAAATGTGAGGTGGGAACTAATGTAAACCAAAGCCATTATCAGTCCTCCATCAGATCCCAGGGCCGGTCTCTGGCTCAGTAAAGCGCGGCTGGGTGCACACCCCTCGTTAAGCTCCAGACCCATTCATAAAGTCAGCCTTCACGCCGACAGCACGCGAGAAAGCATCAGTGACGCACGCACGCTGCTCCCGAATTCGAAGTTGTTCGCTCGATAGCCAACAATCACCATGGACAATTTTTTCTGCTCAGGGGACTTCCTACCTCTCTAACAAAGCACGCTTGCACCTAAGCATTAACAGAAATCCCAAGTCTGTGTTCAATTGCTTGGGAACTAATTTTTGCCATCAACAAGTGCAATGTCGAGAAGAGTTCCCCGCCACCTCGCCAGGCAAGGAAAAGAAACCTTGGCATCATTTCAGTTAAAACAAAGCCAGAGGCTATGGAAGAGCAATTCTGTCATCATCTGGAGGCCTCTGGTTTTCTGTAAATCCATTTAATGTGGTGATGCCCCAGGTCAAAGGATGGGGAGGCTGCTGCAGTTCCATGGCTTTTCTATATTGGTGCTGAATAAAGGACAGGTGTCCCCAGGTGCTGCTGTGACCCCAGCACAGCCCTCCAAAGGCCGTGCAATGCCAGCAAGGTCCCACAGGAAGCTGGAGGACAAGGACACATTAAAGCAGAATCTCTTTCCCTCCTCTACAACCTGCTTGGGCTCTGTTCACTCACCCTTCCTGCTCGGCGCAAGGGCAGGCGAAGAAAGCTTTGATCCCAGCACCTTGCAGAAGAGCGGGGCCACATGGGTTAGAAGTGACAGGAGAGTCTGGGAGTAACGGGTTTTGGAGTCTCAACTCTGGAAACTTCCCCCGATTTTCAAAGGCTGGGTGTGCATAAATTCCTGACAATCAGGAACCACTCTTCTCTCTCGCTCTCACTGGTCACCCAAAACCTGATGGCACCCCAAACTCATTGTCACTTTGGAAAATCCTGACTAGGCTATGCTGAGGGGGAAAAAAAGAAAAGTGTGTGTGTACGCATGCATGGGTATGAGTGCGCGTGTGCATGTGTGTGGGTGCGCGTGCATAGTTGGGAGGGTGGGGGGCTCTAAGCTGCACTTTGATGATGGGTAAAGTGGAAGGAAAACTTTATCCGTCCTGGCCTGTCTAGGATATCCGAATAGTTTAATTTTTAATTAAAAGCAAAATTCCCTTTAATTAAAATAAAAATGCAACAGCCTAGCTGAAAGCTTGGAACTTGCTTGGGTCTTTTGTTGGACCGGGCTAGCAATCAGGTCGAGTCATAAAGGGCAATTCATAAAAGTCGACTAACCCCATTTTTAATATCCCTCGTTAAGCAGCACAACCGTTCCTTTCAAGAGTTTCTGTGGTGCTGCAATATAAACGATATTTAATGGACTGCACTTCTGAGTTCTCCATACAAAATCCCTTACATTTTCCTGGGTTATTGTTTTACATTCTCTTTCCCCTAATTATAGCCGGCATGAACAGTATTTCTCTAACCAATTCCCTGAAAACCCATGACTAGAATAAGAGGTAAGCCACAAAAACAACTATCGAGACATCTAATCCATTCACCCCCCAAGGTCCAATTGTACACTGTACAATCCCCAGTCATTACCCTGGTCTAATCCCGAAGGGCTCAAACGATGGTATTCTCCATCTCCCCTTGAGCCAGTACTCTCCGGTACAGACTGTATTATTTTCCTGATATTAGGCAAAGCAGCAGTCCGGCTAGGTACTGCTCCACCACTCCTTGAGCTGCTCATACTGCTTCTCATCCTCATATCTGCACATCTCTCGACTGGCCTCCACATATGAGAGAGTCTCCATTTGACCAGCCTACACGTGCCTTTTGATATCTCACACAAGCTGGGCCTCCCAGCCTCAATTTCTATTGCTCTTCTATGCATTGTGGCCACTTCATTCACATCAAATGCACCAGAAATGTCTGGCATGTTAGGTGCATCATTGTCACAGTTAAGCTGAGATGAAACAATCCTTCCCATAGACCTCCCTTACACAGCCGACATGAGAATCGCCATGGCAATTTTTTGCCACCATCTACCTATGTATTCACTACAACCATGACTTCCAGATTTCTTCTTCACATTAAGTATCTCAAGTAAAACCAGTTGAAAAAAAGATTATTTTCTGCTGACATTTTTGGACAACGCTTTCTCTCCCTTTTTTCCTTAACTGGCCCACCCCAACGCCGTTCAGTTAATTGGCATTCACCTACAGTCCCGTAGCCACCAGTCTGCAGCACACGTGGCAGCAGTCATATCAGCACCAGCTCGGATTTTTACCCTTCAAGTACGATTTTATGAGACACCGTATTAAAGGCTTTGCTCTGGGTCAAGCTGCGTTATATCTGCAGCCTTCCTGTCATCCAGGAAGAAAGAGGAAACCTGGGCAGTGTGGGTTTTGATGCTGAGCCAAAACATCCCATTGCAAAAATGGCATCTCCTTGTGCCTGCATGTTTGAGTTGGTTGATGGAAATCCAGGCAAAAGGTTTGAGATGCTCTTTTAGGTCCTCGGATGAAAGGCATTGCTAAGTGCAAAGCATTACACCTCAATAGTACGTCCTACTGTGGTGTCCTGGTTAAAGCCCATTCCTAAGGGAGCTGTCTTCACTTAGCTTCTCTCCTCTCCCATGCTTGCTCCATTGCAACCATTTGATAAGATCAAGTTAGGAGACAGGGTTTGTGGCCGTTTACTTTGATGAGGCAAGGGTGTCGTTGCAGGTCGCCTGTGTAGGGTCAACAGGGAGAGGTGGTTGCCAGAGTCAGAACATTACACTTGCAGTCCTAGTTTCCCACTGAATTAACCCAACAGGCTATGCTCAGGATACAAGAAGAGTCACTGAAGCCAGGGTTAGCCAGCTAACTGAAGCCCTCTGAGTCTTCTCCACACTTTGCAATCAATTAAGCTGATGGAAAGAACCAAAGATTAAGTTAATTTGGCCTTTTTGAGACCACCAGAAACTGTCGGGACAAGCCCCATTCAACCAAAGCCGATTAATCATATGGCAAGAAGCCTGGGCTGCTTTTCCCCCTGACACCAGCCCGGAGAAGAGGCAGAGATCAGCAATGGTGAATTTTTTATTTTAAGCCCCTAATTCCAACCTTCTGACTCCCCAGTGCTGAGGGTCCGAGGTCCGCATCTCTGGCAAGGCTTCTGGGCCTTCCTTGGCAGCTGTCCGTAGACATAGCCCTTGTGCAGTAACCTTGGAGGATCTCAACTTCAGAAAGGTCTCAGGTGGTCCTGGTTTGGGGTAGGAAAGGATTGGAGACCACCATGGCATCAGCAATTTGTTGGGAGGAGTTCTTATCCTCTGTGTCTGCAGAGCCCCAAGGACGGCTTTGGAGAGCTGTGGGGTAGACTTGCGGGTGGGCTCCTCGCCTCCCACAGCCGTTAAAAAGATGACAAGTTCTCTGGAGCTAAAGGCCGTTCCTTTCTCGTGTGCCCAGGGCCCAATACATTGCACACGCTACCGTAACGCAAACAGGATGAAAATCCCATGAACTGCTTGGAAGCCGGGAAAGCGGAGCCGCGTGTAAAGCTCAAATTCCAACAAGGGCAGTTTCATCCAGCGACTTGCTTTCCTCTAGGATTTCACTGGATATGGACATTGTTTCCTGCCCTAAACTGTGTCCCTCTGTCCTCTTAAACAGCTGCCGCATTCCTCCCCATTGCTGACAGCGTTTCAGCGTTGAGTGAAGCAAGCCCACTATACAGTTCATCAGTTTAATAAGGTACTTTTGGATCCTTTGGGAAGCGTCCATATAACGTCTGTTTATATCCACTGTCATCTAGCTGCAGCGGAAACAAAAAAATATGCCAGACCGCCTGCGTTACGTGCGAGTAGATAAAATTATGCTTTAAAAATCTGGAGGATGTTGCCTGTGTTAGCTCTAAAGGACCGAGCAGATTAAAGATACCAGTACCCCCCGATTGCCTTGAGATAAGAATTGATAAAGTCAATTTACATTTTATTAAAAATTGATTAAAAAAAAGATTTCCCAGTAAAATCATAAAGACATTAAATAGTAATGCAAGGGGGGGGGGGACCCTCCCCCATTTTCTTTTCTTTCTTTCTTTCTCTGTTAAGTAGAGAGGCAAGAATCCCAGGACACAAAAGTAACTGTTAAGGTAAGTTAAACCTTGTCAAGATGAACTTTCCTGCTACTTTTAATTAAAAGTTCTTTAGAATTAAAAAGGACACTATTCAGAAAGGGCTGAAAAAAAAATTCATTGACACCAGCCCGCCCCCCTCCCCTTTTTCCCAAGGAAAAGAAAAAGCTGTTTTTGTGTGTCTGCTCACCCAGCCCTCACTGTACAAAAGGAAGCGGATTTGCAGCAAGACACATGAGATGACCCTTTGACCCTCAACTGCTGAAAAGTCCTCAATGGCATAAATACCAGATAATCAATCACATACCAGGAGGGCTGGTCTCGCTGCCCTTACCCCAGTGGCCGAGTTTATGAGAGATGCACTGTAAATGGACACCAGCTTCTTAAAGGAGGCCCCTTTCGGCATTCCAGGATCAAGCTGGAATATTTTACTGTGGACTGAGAGACCCCTGACCATCTAGTTTTACACATTTCAGGGCTAATTTAGAAAGGGCTCGCTTGGCTCTATTGAGTAACTGGCACCCAAGAGTGCCTACCACCCAGTGACCGCTGCAGGTTGCGGCAGAAACGTAAAGCTGTAGTTACCTAAACTGCTGATGGACCCTGTAAAAAAAAAAAAAAAAAAAAAAAAAAAAAAAAAGAGCTAATAAAGTCATTGAGGGCTTGGATACTGGGGCTGGGGTCCTGGTGGTGCAACGATGCACGGGCTGCGGACAGCGCCAGCCAAATACACACGCGTTCCAACTCTGGCTAATATTTCAGTGCTGTGGAGAGCGGAGATCAAGATGTCACAGGCACGTTTTTGGCTGGGGAGGTAAAGGCAGTGACATTACAGCAAGCAAAGAAAAAAAAATATATATATATCAAGAGACGGGCAATTGTTGCCTTAGCTAGGCTGTGTGCTTGCAGAATTATGACAAATGGTTTAAAGCACCAAGCCAGGCGGGTCCATCGCTCGCAGGAAGAAAAATGTAGGAAAATGAAGGGGGGGTGGGGGAAAACTAGCCTCCGCTTTGCAGACCACCAGAAGCTTTGTTTGTTTGGGGCAGTTGTGTTTGCTTTTTGAAACCTTAGGCAGGTCCTAACGCCAACTGTACAGAAGTCGGGTCCCTTATCTGTGCTCTGATAGCCATCCCCCACCTAAAAAGAGGAGAGCGCTGCTAAATCTCTGAATGTTTCTAGGGCAACAATAGATTTTCAAGCTTGGCTTTGCAAAAAAAAAAAAACAAACAAAAAACCACACCAAAAAATACACCCCCCCAAAAAAAAGTTTACTGAGATACTAAACTAGTTCAGTTAAATGGGGAACCACTTGGCAACTAAATTTGATAATGCTTTTGTTTGAAGGTCAGAGGTTAAATATGTTCACACTAATCCCCTTCATCTAGAATTAAAGGACAAGAAAGATTTTTCTGTAGCTTAGCAAGAGGGCTTTTCTCATCGGAGTTTAAATAGTATTTGCACAGGAAAATTAAACGTAGACCCTTAGCCAGTCTTTTTTTCAATTCAGATTCATAGACCTCGTACTTTTTTACATGTTTATTTTTAGATAAACATGTGCAAGACTGTGGGCCGCCTTCTTGTTACCCGTCCTAATAACTTGATCTTTGCAGAAGGCAGACTTGCTTTCAAACTTACTGGAGTTTTCTTCCTTTTATTTTTATTTTTTTCAAAGTAAACCTCATGTTTTACAAGCCAGCGAGATTCCCGGTTTTAGGAACGCGCAGTCGGAGTCAGATTTCAAGCGCTGTCACAGAACATTACTGTCAGTCAAAGCAGCTCAGCGTTAGATATCCAAGAACCAAAAAACGCAAGAGGTTCTCAGCTAAGGGATAAAATGCGAACCTTAACTCACCCCGGCGCGAGTGCAGCACGCGATGTACAGTGCAAACTGGGCCGCTTTGGGGCATCTGTGAATTTAGAGCGGATGGAAAAGGGCGTCAGCCCCCAAATCTCCCCTCCCGGTTCCCCGGAGACCCTGCGCCGCTCACCCGCAGCCCCAATTCACCTTCTGCAGATGCCACTGAGAGCCCAGGACCAAAGGGGCAACTATTTCAAGTGTGGGCACGGTGTAGCCATGCAATTCCTGATGACCTTGGTGGGATAAGAAAGTGCAGTGCTTTGAAGCTTAACCCTTCCTTTCCTGCTTTGGGTGCGTGGGTCAGCTCCCAGGCACCACAAGCCGTAGCACTGTCTTGTACTGGTATTTCAGCCAGCACACGTGCTGCAGAAGGCGACTCCAGCTCATGTACAACCTCTGATGGTTGGTTCAAGGCTTTTACAGAACCGCCAGAGCAGACGCAGCCTCCCAGCCTGCCCCCAAACACCAAAAGCCGTTATTGAAGTAAATGCATCCTATTGAAAACATCAAGTCATGATCTTTTCTCAAGCTGCTGCGTTCGGCACGAGAATCTGATACCAGAAGCCCTGGGAGCACGAGAGCAACACTGAAACATGGGCAAGTTGCTAACATTTTATTATTAGATGCACAGTGCAGCTCAAACCCCAGGACGGGGATTCAAGTCAGGTAACAAATGCCTGCTTCCTTGCACGCTGGAGAACAGACAACTTCAGGTTACACAGAGCATGCTTGAAACCACCTATTTCCCCCTCCCAACCCTTTTAAATACTTTTGATGCCCAATGCCTCCTTGAGAAATGCGTGCTTAAAAGCCAAACCAGCCTTTAGCTGTGAACAAATGCCCCCCCCACAACTTGCTGCAGGCTGTAAAGAGCTGAATGCAACCCGGAGCAGAAGTCATCTGAGCAGCCCGGAGCCCAGCCCTGAGAAATGCTGTCAGCTGCTTTGCTGCAATGTCCCTGCCTCGCACAACGCTGCTCCCCAGCTTCTTCATATCACTCTCTGGAAGACAAGAGCCGAGATGGGGAGAAACGCTGACCCCTCACACAGTACCAGCCTCCCAATTCTGTCCCCGCCTCTGTCACCATCTGGCTTGGATGCTGCCGCGCGCCCGTATTTCTTCTCGCATAGCTGACTGAGCCTCTGCCAGACTTTGGGGGTCTTTGTTTTCTCCAGGGGCAGTTCAATACGACCTGAGATGGCTCTGAAATAAGCCAGCTCCTCTGTCACTGTAAGCTCTTTGGGGCAGAGAGCGATGCCCTGTCTGGCAGGAAGGGCCCCCTCGTCGCAGCCGGGCTCTCCAGGTATTACGGCAATGCAAACAGCCCAGCCCAGAATCCCCCTGAACGCGTCTCTGTGGAAGCAAGGCAATAAAACTAGCTATAATAAGCTCTTTTAGCCCTGCAAGTGCTTCACAAACATTAATCCTGGAGCAGAAAATCTGAAAGAAAGCCCGTACCTAAATGTCCCTCTATCAAACGGGCTTTGCTATAAACACACACACAAATCCTTTGGCTCTACAGCACCGAGACGAGGCAGGCTGCATGGAAAGCTTTATCTAAATTTTTGCTCACTGGGAACAGCTTTGGGAGAGGTAAGCCTTGCTTGCACGGAGAGACCGATGGGCATTTTTGTTTTTAGCAGTGAGCCAAAACACACAGCGAAACATTCAGCTGCAAGTCATAAGGTTGTGATTAGGGAAGGATCCTTTCAAGAGACACCAGCTTTGGTACTTTCTGTTCTTCTGTAAACACTTGGATGGCATCGCTTCAAGTACACTGTGGGGATTCGGTTACGAGAGGCCCGGCTTTTGCCATGCTAGTTTTCAGACCGCTCTGAGTACGGCAGGGCCAAGATTTAAATTTAAGCTCATAATTCCATATTTAGGCACCTCTGTAAGTGGCCTGATTTCAAAAGTGCTGAGCATCCATATGCAGAGTGCCCACTGGGGCCAGAGGCAAGGAACAAAAAGCCAGCCAAAATGCAGAATTAAGCTCCTGGTTTTTTCCACCAACTCTGCTCCAACGCACCTGAAGTGGGCTTGCATTTCCGACACACCGGAGTGCTCTTGCAATAGGGATTCTCTGTGGTTCGGCTGTCTGTACACAAGGTGCCCGGGGAACAGGCTTGCAAAGTTACTCATCGGTCCGGGGGTTAGAAAGCAAGCATCATGAAAGGAGGTGCTGCCCTATGCTCAGTTTGATCTCTAAAAGCTGCCCGTTTGTTAAACTGTCATTGTGAATTATGCTCCTAAATTAAGAAGGCTTCCGATGGGAAGTTTAGCTGTCACCCTCATTGTTTTTATAGAAATAAACGTTTCCCAAAAAGAAAAAAACAAAAGCATCCCTTTGAAGATGTCAGTTTATATATGAAGAGAGCTCCGGCTGCGGAGGGTGGTTGTGGGGGGAAACAGGAGTGCAGATATTCTCTGCTAAAAAATGAGGCCGCTTTCATCTCTCTCTCATCTGTGCTGTTTCCAGTCCTTTCAACAGAAAAACTTGGCACAAAAAAGGCTCTCACTGCCTCCCGGCCACTCGTTATGTCACTAGCTACCGTACTGGTGCCCAACCACTGGAATCCAATCCCGGGCTGCAGCTCCAACTGGTGAAAGGCATTTGCACAAGGGGAGCGATACAGGTGAACTTGCCTTTTTGTTGCTTGTGCAACAATGATAGCAATGGCACTCGGGGACTATATACAGTCTCTGCAGAGAGTGAGACTTCCCAACTAGGCCAGACTATAACAGCTTCCACATGAAATCAGGGAGATCTCCGGAAGGTTGCAGACCACGACATGGACGTGATGTTGGGGTTTGACACCGTACCCATGTCCACACTTATGGGCCGAGTTTTGATGGCGTGTTCCTGAAGTTTGGGGAAATTAGACTGCGGCTTTAAAGGATGAACGCTGTATAACAGACCACTCTGTTACCAGTTCATTTTGCAAAGTAACTGTTCTGTCCTATGGAGGGAAGTAGCATTTGCTACCTGCTTTTAGTGCAATGGACTATATTCATAATTGATGTTAGCAGAACCTAGGAAAGTAGTTATTTTTTGAAATTCAACTCAATAACATGAAATGAGATCATATTCCCAATCTAAGCAACTGTGGCAGTTGCTAGAGGGGCGGTGTTAGATTTACTGGGTACATCGTCTAACAAACTCACAAGCAGGATCGCAGAACCAGTAGGCTAGACGGGTTTGGTAACTTCTAGGGTTTGCAAAAAAGTTTTGTTATGAGCAAATGACGCTCATCTCCAGCGAAAGAGTGCGAGCATTTCACCAAAGGCCCCAAGTTATTTCACACCTGCAACCAGAAATTTCATTGAAAAGCACAAACGGCAAAAACCACCAGCACCGCCATTTGGTGAACTGAACGAAAGGAAATGGAGCTGACATGGTGCACTGCAAAAGCTGCACAGACGCATGAACCGAAAACCAAGTGGTAGGTCTGGCAGCAAAATGCTTGGGCCCAGGATGCTCTGCTGACTCTGCTCAGTCAGCGTTTTTGTTGGGTTTGCCTTGTATTTCGTGGGAGGGGGAAGTTGAAATAAGAGGCAAGATGATAAAAGGCAGCAACCACCCGCTCCCAAACTGAGGCCCACATGCACAAACCCCAAGAGAGTCACAACCACCTATTTCTTTTCTCCTCCCAAGAAGCCACAGAAGCAAACAGCACAATTGGTGGTTCTTACTTTCTGCAGTGCCCGTGTCACTGGGACAGAACAAACCCCAGGAGGTGAGTGAGCATCTTTCAGCAGCTCTCTGTGTCAAATTCAACGCGCTTCTATCTGTAACCTGGTAAATAAGCCCTGCTGCAGCTCCTGGGCAACACGGACATTTAAACCAGGGACGATGCCCTTTGCACCTCCACGGGAGACAGCTTCATCACAATAGCAGCATCTCACCAGGAACCGGATAAGATTCTTATGCTCCAGATTACAATTCACTCCAAGTCCTGGCTTGGAGAACCAGAAGTCATTTTTCTCCCGGTGTTTAAAAACCCACGTCGTCACATCAGAATCCAAACAGTTAGGCCTCCGTCCTGCAAACACGGTACTCGGAGGTGCACGTGGAAGTGCCAGAAAGTCCAGCTTTGATTAACTGAAATGGCAGGACAACAATATTTTTAGTATTGCCCATATAAGTGGGCGGGTGGGAGGGAGGAGGTCAGGCCTCTAAACATCATATGATTTGTCTTAATTGTCTCCTCACCCCCTTGAATTATAGAACAGCCAAGAGATTTAGAGACCTTTTCAAATTTGTTTTATGGCTTTTGCACGTTTGGGGATCATGTCTTCCAGCTTTTCTCTGGATCCTCTGCGGTATATTCTGGGCTGAAGGACTTTTAAGGAAGATGCCAAAAATTACTAGACTTGCCAAATTTTGCAAGAGTTGGCAACTGTGCTCTGGATAGTTTCCGCTGGTATGAAAAGGAAGGCGAGGAACAAGTTTGCCACACTTGCTGAGAAATCTGCCTTGGTTTTTGTTCATTCCCGAACCGAGCTAACGAGGTCACCACTTCACCTTTCTCATTAGTCTTCGTATGCCAGTGGTTAATTAGCAACGGAGACCACGAGAAATAACAACAACAATGTTATTAGTGGTATTATTATTACTATAAGAGCTAAGGAACAATGACACATGCATTAAAAATGGTTGCTGTACAACTGGGGCTTGCATAACAACACAGCTCAACTCTGCCATTCCCCCCACGCAGGACAACCCTGCGGTTTGCAGCGGGCTCAGAAAGAAGCGCGAGCTTGTTCATGGAGAGGAACAAATCTGAGGATAGCCTATTTCTTGCAGTGGATGCCTATGAGCTGACAATAGTGGTTTTTTAAGCCCTAAATGGTGCAGAGTTCATCCCGATGCAACACTGCGGTGAGACACAACCATCCAGCCGGTGCAGCTCAGCTCTGCCAGCTCCTGTTCAAGGGCAGGTCTTTGAAGCACCAAATGTGACACCTCAATTGCTGTGACCTGGGACTAGTCACTTCATCTCCCCAGGCCTCAGTTTCCCCATCTATAAAATACTATGGACTAGAGTTGGTGAAAACATGGGGGTTTCTGCTTTGTGGGAAAGTCTGAACCTCCTCCCCTCTGAAGACAAAAAATAATGGGGGGGGGAGAGGAGGTTGAAGATGATTCAATTTGGAACGAAAAGGAGAAAGTTGTAAGTTTCCCACACAAGAGAAAATATTGTGATAATGGGTGGAAAATGTTGAAACCAAATTGGGCCTGGGAAGCTGCTTGGCCAATGGGAGCCCTTGGGGACACACCTGAGCCTGAATCCTGAAGCCTTGCACTTAGGGGAGCATGGGATGGATGTGCCAAGAGCCCCAGGTTGAGTCAAGGGTCCCACAGCTGCTCTTCTGCAGAGTCACATGCCAAGACTGCCCCGGTACCGCGGCCCCTGGGAGCCCGGGGCTCCTCCATGGCCCGCCAGACAAGCTGGCCCTAACACAAAACCCAGCAGGATTCTCCCGGCTCCGCGCCCCGTCCACCCCTCGTTCAAACCCGTATGCTGCCGAAACCGCCAAGCATCGCCTTCACGTGAGACAATCCCCTTCCTGACCAGCCCTGAGGCCGACGCTCGCTGCGGCGTGCTCCCAGAGCTGCTGCCGAGCAGTGCCCCCGAAGGAGCTCGCAGCTCCCACCATCCCCACTGCCATGCTCAGTCCATCCACGCACCGACTCTTAGCGTGCCCTTGTTAGCCCCCCGTTCACCACATCGACCCCCGGTACTGCAGCTGGGGTTTGCGTGTCACTGCCCTTTGGGAAGAGTTAAACGGTGCTAAAAAGGCACCCAAAGTCTGAAGAGATTTGACAAATGAAGAAGGATGATTTTTTTTTTTTAAACCAACAAACCGTACGAAAAGTGAGTTTGTAAAGGCGAGCGCTGCCAAGGTCTCCTCTGCCTGGAGGTTGCTTCACTGCAGACATCGTGACACTTTCCAGCTTCCCCACCTAGCCTGCTGCCAGTCTGTGCGCGAAGTGGAACGGGGACAAAGGTTTTCCAGGTGACGATGGGGCACGATGAATTTTCTCGCGAGGCGCGCTTATATTTTTAGCAGCCCCTACGCCTCCTGCAGAGATGATAAAATCCAGCTGGGCTTGCTCACAAGCACAGGACCAGCACGAGCTGAGGCTCATCAAGCTGACGAGGTGGTGGCAAAACACGCGTTTGCTTCCCAGCGGCGCGTCCGACTGACACGCAAGCAGCACTGGGCTGGGCCCGGGTGTCTTCTACTCGTGACGCCGATCTGTCCTCCCTCCTTCACCCACGCAGCAGGCAGAGAGCTGCAGGGCAGTCCCATTTGTGCTCTCTGGGGTCCACTGGGTTGTGCGGGGAGAGTCCGAGTCACGTGCCCGGGTGAGGGCTGGAAGGCCGTGCAATAGCGTTTCTCGACTGGAAGGGGCAATTTTGGAGGCTGATGCTTTCCAAAGGGTTACACGGGAGCGTGTCCCAGGTGGACTTCACCTCCTCTGATGGGGCGAGCAAACAAATCATCAAAAAATGCCCAGCCGGCCATAGGGAAAAGGGACATTTCACTGTCGAAGACCTATCTACAAGGGGACTGCCACCCTCGAGCCAAGGGGGCTTCCCCGTGCTCCTGCCAGTACTGCAGGATTTGGCAGTGCCCCTTTGATGAGCAGGGGAATGAATGAGCGCTGCACAGCTGGCTCAGCTCAGCTGCCCTGCATCCGCTTACGGCAGGCATCTGGGCTCCTTCCTCCAGCCAGGAAGGTGACAGCCTCCCAGCCCAGAGAGCAACAGGAAAAGGTCTTTGCGCCCTGTCACAGACCTTGCCCCGAAGCGGGAGAGCGCTCCAGGCCCACCGATGCGGCACACGGGGGCCTAACCGGCGCGTCTGATCAGGGGAAGGAATCTGGCCCACGGTGCGACTGGCTCCCGCGCGCAGGAAAACTTCTGCTCTTAATGGAAAACAGAAGCGCTGATTGTTCCCTTGCCCATATTTACATCTGAAATGGGAACGATTACGAGGGAGACACACCGATGCCTCGCACAGCCAGGCAACGGATGCCGGAGCCTGCAAGCGCCGCCTCGGATGGAACCGGTTTTTACGGGAGCAGCCGGCACAGTTGTAATGATGATTGAAACAGCGAAATGGGGACGTCCGATCCTAATTGGATCGGCCTGTGGTTAATGGAGGAGAAGCTGAAATGAGGCATCTTTCATACCAGGCAAGTCCCTGCCACAACAACCTCATGCCAAAGGGCTTGGTCCATAGACTCCGGGGGCTGCGGTTTCCTCTCTCACCTGCGCACACCAGGAAGGACTGCAGTGAAGTGGAAGGGGAGCCAAAATCAGCCTCCCAAGCCCAGCGTGCCGTTGTAAGTTAGCTAACACATGTGCGACCGCCATAGCCATCCACATTTCTCTACCCTGCACCTGCCAAGTCTCCCCCCCGCCACCCTTCCCTTTTTGTTCATGTAACTAAAATGAATATGGGAGACATAATTACCCTTAAACATACTTAATACTACAGTACATTATCTCTATCTGTGGAGAAGAATGCTATCTGATAGTATTTTCCCCATAAGCTTAATCAAGCTGCTATCTTAAAACTCTCCAGAGTACTGTGAAACAGTAATAGAAAGTCGTAGGCAGTCTGGGAAGATTTTATATTTGTTTTGTTACGGGAAATGCGCAGACTTGTTTGCAGACAGGCGTTTCGAGGGGCTCTGCGTTAAGAGCATCGTGGTACTACAACATGCGACAATACAAGGCTCAGCCCCGGCCCTGAATAAACTTGTGAGGTTTGGGACGTTTGTTTCTCAGGAGAAATGCTAACTTACCATTTCTGCCCACTTTCGCCTTTTCTGGTCCAGCAGGCTGATGCAAAACCCAGTGAAGTCAATGAAATGGATCCCACTGGATTCAGTAGGCTTTGGGTCAAACCGTGCAAAAGGAAGCACAACGACCAGACCAAAGCTGCAGTCCACGCGTCTAACTGGCCAGCCACCGAAGCAGGAAAGCGAAGGCAGCATTTGGAAACCTGCCACAAGCCCCATGCCGCAGGCACGAGGCACTCCAGCCCAGCTCCACAGACAGGTCAGTGCCCTCCAAGTTTGCCATCACCTCTTCCACGCCGTGCCCATGTCTCCTTTCACAAGGCGTTTCAGTCTTTTTTAAAGACTCAGGAAACACTTACCCTGAACATCGTGAGGTGGATCATTTGTGCATCATCTACAGCTTTTTCATCGATTTCTAGGGTCGGAAGGGACCTCAGTAGATCATCGAGTCTGACCCCCTGCTCAGGCAGGGAAGAGCGCTGAGGTCAGATGACCCCAGCCAGGTGCTTGTCCAGTCTCCTCTTGAAGACCCCCAAGGTAGGGGCGAGCACCACCTCCCTCGGGAGCCCATTCCAGATTCTGGTCACCTTTGGAAAGCTTGAAATACAAACTGTGGTTTCCCTGTACCTGCCTAAGAGTAGACTGAACAACTTCAGAAGGAGCCGCCCAGCAGAACCTGTTCATCTTGTCGACAGAAGGACCAGTCGATAACTGATAATGCGCTATGGGACAGCAAGCATCAATCTCTGAACAAAGTGCCCCGATAGGAAAGCTTATTTGGACACATGTTAAGATGAAGACCAAAGGAAAGACCCATAATATTCCCATCACCCACAAAGCTTGGCTACTTGTTTAAAAAGAAAAAAAGAAGAGGAAAGAAGCTGTCTGAAGCATCTCGTTGACCTGTTTTAGTGGTCTGTGCTCATATCGTGTGTAGAAGGCTTCTGTTTGCCATGCCCCGAAGCATGGCATCTGCATGCAATCTCCTGCAGGCTTCTCACCTACCAGTGTGCCCATACGCTTCCTATTGCAAACTGAGGTCTGGTTTCAACACAAGTTACGAATAAAAAAATTTAAAAAAAACAGAACTCCCCACTTATTTTCTCTTTAGACTACGTTCTGGTATAACACAGCATTAGTTCTAATATATCCACACATTGCATTTCAACATTGGGTGCTCTCCTCCCCAAACTCAACCTTGATTCCTGAAAGCAAGCTTGACACACATAAATAAAAACACCGATTTTTCCAATCATCACCTTTTGCCAGCAGGAGGAAAAGGAACGCGTGAAAAAAAGAAATGAAAACACGGTTGAGGATTAAGTTCAGTTTTTCAAGGTATAGTGAGAAGAAGACTGTGCCCAACAGTGTTGAAATATAAAGACCAAGTTTTGGAGGGTTTTTTGGGTTTTTTTTTTAAATATGGGGAACTTAAAGAACGTCTAACTCTTCTAGTCGCCCTATTTTGAAAAAAAATCTTGGTTCAAATTCAGGTGCATGCCGAGAGGACAGGCACATATTCCTGCACATTGCGCTATTCCCTCCTGCATAAAATGGAGCTTATCAGCAACCAGCCACTGCACATACATTTTGCTGGTACATTACAAAGATATCCGGAGGGCAGGCCACGGGCACTGTCAACTTCTCCTGTTCCCAGTTGTTTCACTCATGTAGGATTTTTTTTTCCCTTTGTACCTCCACTTACCACACTACTGTTTTGAATCTCTAAAATAATGTGACAAGTTAATGATGGCACAATTATCTAAATGTTTAACAGACATGTTATCTAAGTGAATCGGATTGAGATTCCATCCCGCTGACAATAAACATCAATGGGAGAGCAGAAAGTGATAGGCAAATTATCGCAAACCCTGCAATTTCAATGCTATTAAATTTGGAGGAATAACAGCCCTGAGGCCTGTAAACTCTGAATAAAATAGACCCTTGTGTTTGTCCAACTATTAAATCAAAATGCTACCAACATCCCCGGAAAAAAAAAAAACACAAAAAAAAAAACCCACGATTTATAGCTTTTTAAGTTTCAGTTACACATTGGTTTTATTAACTCCTTATTATTTGTGCACTAGTGCTGGTGTCACCACAAAGAGGGTTTTTATCCCACCCTGGCTAGAGGAAGCAATGGCGTAGCAACCAGCAAGCCAGAGACAGATTTATATATGAAGAAGGTGAATGAAAACCCAACACCCGCCTCTTTTTAGAAGGGATGGAATAAATACATCCGCTCTGGGGACCAGTGGTTTAATAAATGCATCAATGACCTGGAATGAGTCTGGGTCAGAAACTTTTCTTCTTTCTTTCTTTTTTGTTTTTTTGTTTTTTGTTTTTATAAAGGTGAAGGGTAACATTTTCAAGACTGCCCAAGTGATTCAGAAGCCCAAGTTGCATACTGAAGAGTAACTGAAGGCATTAAGAGCCTAAATCCCAATAATGAGCTAAGAGACCCAAGTTCAGTTCCCATTTCTGCGTGTTGCTTGCAACTCAACTTTGGTAATGACTCACCTGTTGGTAACTCAGGATAAGACTCTCGTGTTCAAATCACTTGGATAAATTCTCAAAAGTACCTCAATCAAAAGGGCAGTGATGGACTTCAGCAACGGGAATGGGCAGTAGAAGAGCAAATCAAGGTAAGTGTTGACAAATACTAGGTAATACACACTGGAGGAGATCATTTGACTTGCTCATACACATTACTAAGTTTTAAATTAAATGAAACCACTCCAGGGGAAAAAAGACCTTGCTGTCACTTTAGACAGCTCGGTGAAAACTATTCCTTTTTTAGCAAAGTGGCAGTCAAGAGACTTGCACAAAATGGTAGGGCGCATGAGGAAGAGATGAAAAATATAATGTAACTGCAGAAATCAATTTGATATGTGCTCGCCTCAAATGCTGCATTCAGTCCTCTGCACCGTCTCTGAAACCAGCTATGGCAAAAAAATAGAGGGGGCTGAAAGGATGAAAGCGATTAGAGTCCTGGAGCGACTCCTGTACAAGACATTCAAAGGACTGGGATTCAGTTCAGAGAGGGCACAAATTAGATGGGTAGTGACAATACCACATACAATCCTGAAGGCAGAGTAAGTGTTGTTATTCAGCCTCTCGTGATACAAGAACAGGGGGAAGTTCAGACACAGAAACACTGCAAAACTTAAGAACAGGAGAAGGATTTTAAAAAGCCCACAACAAAAACTGGTAATTGGCCCGTAGAACTCATTGCCACCAGGAACCAGAGAGGCCAAAAGCTTAAATCGATTAAAAATCTATATGCATGGGGCCTTAAATAGCGTGAACATCCTGCCATCTTGTTCCAGTTAACCTCTTACTGGCAGGAGACAGGAAGAAATGCCCCGTTTCAGTAATTGTCCTGCAAAGCAGCAAGTACTGGCCACTGTCAAGGGTGAGATGCTGAACGAGATGAAGCACTGCATTCATAGGAAACCCAACCTCATTTGTTCTGCCAATGCTTCCTCAGCCTGACGAAGGATATTTAGACCCAAAAGCTTGCGAGGAAGAATTTTTCCAACTCTTTGAGTTGGTCTAATATAAGATGTCATTACCCAAGTTGCACTGCAAGCAACCAGCTGAAACAGGAACCGAACTCGGGTCTCTGGGCTAATGCCCACGACCACACGCTGTTCACTGGACGGACACTTGCAGCCACACGCCAGCCATCGGCAGACCGCTCCACGTAACTCGAACCACCTCTCCTACCTGGATCCTGCTGAAGCAGCACAGCCGCTGTGCAAATCCACAGTAGCAATGGATGCAGCAGGAGGAGGACCCCACCTTGCAGAGACCCTTGGGCTACCAATTGCACCCGATACAGCGGTTCCCTTTCTAGACAGGCTGAAGTGCGATGTACCCTGGTTTCCCCATCGGTTGTGCTGACTTTGCTGGCAGTGCCTAGCTAAGGGAGTTCATTTTGTTTTTCTAAATGAATGTCTGCTCCCACCCGCTTCCTTTCGGGTGCATTATAGCTTTCAACGATAATTTTTCAATTGCCTTATGGGGATGCTAAACACTGGTTTCCCATCAGCCAGCACTTGTCACAGAGGGCAAAACTGATTCAGGGCTGGGCCCCAGAAGCTGTCCTGGCCCACACAGCATGGTCAACAAGAGCAAAGTGCCTGGCAGAGGTGTCCTCAGCCTAAGAGGGGGCTGTGAGCGCTGAGCCCACAACTCCAAAAGCAAACTGCTTGGCACGATGGAGGTGAGGGCATATGCTAAGAAAATAAACTCTATATTAGGCATCCAACATGCCTGTGTAGTAACACGGTGCAATTAGGTCAAGAGTAAATCTATGCTAGTGTATTGACTGTACAAACAGAAGCACATGACACTGGCTCCCAAGTGTGTATGACGTTACGCAGCATTTCGCTATCTGAGGCTGTGTCTCGTGTTAAATACTTTGGCTGGTCCAAGGAAATTCTATACAAATCACCTCTGATATTTATAAAAGTCAACGGCTATTATATTTGAGCACTGGCACTTTGCACGAGCTCATACAACTCCGCTTACCATACCCCTGTGAGCAAGAGCATGTGTGCTTTCCTAAAATTTATTTTATTTTTCTTTTAAATTTGAGAAGAATAGTAAGTAATTTTCCACACTTTCCCTGAGGCATGGCACTGTGCTTCCACTGCTGTGAAGATGAGCCAAAACAGTTGCTGCTTTTCCTATTGCTGTGGGACTCATGCCAAGAAAAGTGAACACCCAGAAAGAACTTTTCAAGCCTGAAGTCAACCGGGCTGCGGAGCATGTGCAGAAGTCTCTACGTTGGAAGGGAAACCACATGAAAACCATTAAAGAGGGGGCAATTTGCATCCCACCTCCACCAAAAAACAAAAAAAAATCTTCACGTTTCTATCATCCATTCAATACCAGCTACACCCTAGCTTTGTAGCATGGCTTATAGTTCCTCAATGAACTAAAGAGCAACGTGAATATATGCTAGACGGGGCAATTTTAATTGTTCCACCCCACACGTGGCTACATGTCTCAGGAGGAATCCAGGAGATTGCTTTATCTTACAATCTTTTCAGCACTGGGTGATCTAGAGAGAGCTACGCAGCATCAGGATTTTGCACACTTCGCTCTAGGACAGAGAAACTTCAGTAGCTCAGAGAGCCCCCCCCCCCCCCGGACTATAAACTATATTTCTGACCAGAGCAAGTATATCCCACAAGCTGAAGCCAAATAAACCCAACAACTAGGCACTGCCCCTTGCTCCACTTTCTCTAGAGACACTGCCACACCCATGCCATCATCGGCCACGGCTGCTTCCAAAAAGGAATCGCTTTGGCAGGGGTGCAAGGAGTTGGCCGAACCACCAGCTGACAAGAGTCCAGAGGGACACCACAAAATCTTTTTGGGAAGATGCAGTTATTTGGAAATCCAACGACTTGGATTGGGGCACTGTAATTAATGTTTTTATGCCACAGGCAGCGCTCTTTGAGAGCTGCTCGACAACAGGAAGCTATCAATTTCTTGGCGAGCGCGGGTTCCTTTTGCCATAAAGCCCATTTCTGATGTGTAACTGAGAAGCACATGTTTACAGCTTGAAGAGGTGATGATAAACCTGTTTAACTTAGGTCATTGTGTTCTACCAGGCTAAGTTTTCATGTCACCATTTGAGCTTTTGGCATGAACACCGTTCTCTTTGGCAGCCTCTGATGTTCCAGTCCCAGGGTTTTAAATCAAACATACTTTAATCTGGTCAGATTTTTCAAGGTCATTAATGAAGCCTAGTAGCTGCTCTGTTTTCACTTTATTTCCATAGGAAGTGTTTAGCTGCAGTCATCACTAAACACCCTCTTAAGAACACACATGCCTAACACGGTGCCTTTTCTGGCTGAGGTCATAAATGGTTGGATGCTCAAAAGGTGCTGAGCCCCTAAGATTTCCATTTACTTCGCTGGAAGAGCATGGGGCTCCACAGCTCTGAAAAAACAACCCACCTTGAAGCAGCTGCTGTTGGACAGTTAAATATTATTGATTTAACTCAAGTGCTGGCATTAAACGCACTTCTTAGACTCGAGAGTCTTCCAGCCTTCCTACAAAGGGCTTTGGATCCATCCCAGTTCACTTAATGAAAGCTTGCCCGAGGGAGAGAAAAGGCATTTCAGCCCAGCAGAGTTTGCATTGCAAAGAAGGGCTGCTTCTTCCCTCCAGATCAACTTCTCCTTTGCTTAGCTGAACCGTTGAAGGGTGTGGGATCCACTGTAAGTGTCCCAAAGACCTGATAAAACAAGGTCACATCTCCGTAGAGCATTGCCTGTCTCCGTCACAGAACCATAAGGATCCCCAACCTGGATCAAAGGACCAGCCCACTTATTGCAGCATCCCACTTCGGACCCTGGGCTACCCCAGCAAGGCTCAAGAAACCCCACGGCAAACACTATATTTCTTCCAACCCAATGGTTAGAGAGAGACCTTCTTAGGCACTAAATCCCATAGACCTGGCCTGTTGCATTCGACTCAGAGGGTTAATTGGATCCTACCGGCAACGTGGTTTGGGTTTAGGGGGAAACCGAGAGATTTTGCCAAAAGAGTCTTGTCTCCCATGTCCAGCTTCACCAACTTTGCCCCAAAACAAGAGCCAGAATCAAAACCTGTACAGCAGGCAATGCTTTTCCAATGCTGCTGATCCAAACATGCCTCCATATAGTGAACAGTGGCTCAAATACACCTTTACTCAACATTGAAATTGCAGTCATTTCCAGTGACCAACCAGGATGAGCCCCCCACTGTGCTAGGTGCTGTACAAATAGGTAGTAACAGCTGAGTACAGTGTACAAAATTCAAATGGATAGCACTCAACCCTTTGTGTACTGGGACCTTCTGCATTCCCAACCTTTCCCCACTCCTCCTCAATACAGTAGGTACAGTTGCAAAAACATTCTTATTTGTAAAACCCAATCCTAATTAGCTTGACTTTGAATAAGGCGATTCTTTTAAAATTTATTAACTGCTGCTTGGCCAGCAGTTTCCAGCTCAGATGACATGGTGAGCCTATTCCTGTTCAGTGATGCAGCAATTTGTATTACTGATCGGTCATTAAAATATCTGGCACAAAACCGGTTGCATTTCCCAAGCCAAGATAGTGTCCACGTGTCAAATTTCAGCCTCTGAGTATAAATTAAGCCATTAATGGTATTTATCGGTTTATCTGTGCTAAAAAGACTTGCATGTACTAATTTAAGCTGTTCCTAATATAGCTCAGAAAGGAGTGGGCTTTTGTCTCCTCTTTAGTTTTACTACAGAGAAACATGAGTGAAATATGGAGAAGCATCAGTGAAGTATGCATGCTCATTGAGGGTGTTTCACGGCTAATTGTTCAACAGTCTCTAATGGAACCATTCAAGAAATTTCAGCATCTACAATACTTTTTTTTTTTTTTTTTAATCACAACATATGAAGTTGAGCGAGTCCCTTGTGTTTGCTAACCAAAAAAAGAATGGGGACTACAAAGACAAGAAGGTAAAAGCCAACTGTTGACTGCTCTTTGATACAGTTACCATCATTTTCCCCACCAAGGGAATAAATAGTCAAATTAGCTTAAATTGGTTGTGTATGAATTGGAATACTGTTTCCTACATCCGCTGCCTTCATGCTGAGCAATGCATGCAACGCTGCCTTAATCACACATCACATGCATCATTGCATGCCATCCCTACATATTTTCAGAGACCCATTTGGGATATTGTGCACTTACAAATTGTATTGAGCTGGAAGGGAATTAAAAACAACACCGCAATATAAATGCTACTGTTTAATAGTCTCCTGTACTAGGCAGCAGCTTGCAAGAGAGACACAGTATGCATACATGGCTCTTCATTTGCTCTTGCTTCAACCTTGTATACTAGCTAGAATCACTATGGGCTCAGCTTTGGCCCTGGCATATCTACACAGTTAAGAGTAAAACCCATCAGATGTCATGCAATCAGTGATGATTTACTTCGAAACAGGCCATTTATTAACAAGGAAACTGAAGCTCTCAGACAATATAAGAACAGCTTTAACTTAAATTATCCACTTACACCGAGATGCTACCTCATTAATGTCCAGCATCAAGAGTACCAAGCAGCTCATACCAACAAGAGCTTAGGATATACCACCACAAGAGGGAATGGCTAAACTTTGGATGACTGAGTAGTTGTCCCGCATCTCCCACCCCCTAGAAACCCGCCCATAGCTCCTGCTTCTAGCCACGCTCTACATCTCTTCCAAGTGGAGGTACCACTCAACTACATGACTTTTCCCCTTGGGGCCACACTGTTGCTACACGTATCTGAACAAAAAGGAAAATCAAGACACAACTCTGGGGTGTTAGCCCCTCCAATGATCCAACCGCTAAGGCTAGGGTCAGCCTAGGTGGGAAAAGGTAGCATAGAGAAGATATCACCATGGTCAGGTGCTGCTGGGTGGAGAAGCAGAAGAAATAAGGGGGGGAAAAAGGGGATCATGGATTTAAGATGGCATCAATAAGTCGTGTGGAAGAGAACCACAGCAAGGTGGTTTCCATACATCGCCTGCTTATACCAGGGGTGAAATTCTGTCTAGACACCACTCTTTGGAGCTTCCTTCTCAGAGACCGTTATATGAAGACCGAGTCCCAGCTATGCTTCAACCCCAGAACCAACCCCCTAAAAACGTCCGTCTCTCTTTCTCTAGCACATGCCCTCAAGCCAGGCAACAAAAAAATTTACTTCCTGAAACCTGAGTTGGAGGGACTGAGTGTTCGGCTGCCCTGACGTACCAACCGGCTTCTCAAATCAACTCCATACGTACCCTACGTCAATCAGACATGACCTCTGCAGAATGCAAGATGCAGGACAAAGTCATTGTTCATATCAGCAGATGAAAAGGGTTGGGAATAGGAGTCTCAAACTGACTACATGACTTAGAAGTACAAGTCCCATAGACTTGCAAGCACTCGTCGGCTCCTCCATGCTTATATCAACTTTAAAAATACGACCAAGGTACGTGTAACATCCTTATTTGTGATCTTAGCTGCTGGATAGTCTCGGCGACCTATCAAAATGCGTACCAATCCTTCTTATCAAATATTTTATCTGAATTTTGCATCCACATAATAATTCCCTTTGGTCAAAATACCAACGAATGAATTGTTAAGGGGGGAAGGGGGAAGAAGAAGAATCTGGTTTCGGCAAACAGAATTAAGCAGGTCGATAACCTCACCCACAACCGAGAAATGTGATTGAGCAACCAACATTGCACAGTTCTTTAACGACAGCATTTTACTTCAACCTCTTTATTCTCAGGTCTGGGGAAAGGGTACTGATAGCTATGACCCAGCAGGAAAAAACACTGATACCCCTTTCCTCACATATTACTGCTACACCCTCTGCACTTCTTGGTTTGTTTTTTGGGGGTTTTCTTTGCTAGCAGGTGAGAAAGTTCAACAAGACAACTGTTGATGTAGATAATAAGTGCTTCCTGCCTGTTTCCACTTCCCTGGCAGTGATAACACCTCTGAGCAGCACAAGCTCACATAAGGCCTAAGTGAGAAATAGCCATCCTTCGCTTTCCTTTTTTGAAGAGGAGAGATATTGTGGACAGGAGTGCAGCGCTCACCAGGAGGACGCCTACAAAGACCAGCATTGTTCTGGCTCCCCTGGTTCTTCCCAGTGGTCTGTGGGTTGGAGGTATACGTAAGCACTCAAATTATTTTACAGGAAGCTCGGCAGCCACTTCAGGTCACTACTTATGCAAATGAACTTTTCATAGCCTGTATACATAATGCCATAGTGGATTTCTTGACATGTTTTCTGCGGGATGGAACAGCAGATCTGGGGCAGGACTTGCTATCAGGTTAAAAGACCGAAACAGGATTTCCCCCGTCCCGACTTGATTGCATGAAAGATCTCAGCTCCCCGGGGACAGTGGCCCCAGCCCCCTTTTCTTAGGTTCTATTCAAACCATCTGAGATTTTTTTTTTTAAATATTGCGCGCCCAACAACTCTTTGGCAGATCACTTCACATCCAGCGAAAGCAGCTGTCAAGCAGTTTCTATGTGAATGTTAGACAGCACAGCTGAAAATACGATCTGATGGTTCAGAAAGTATTTAGCTTAGGCATGGAGATGACATGCATTTCTCCTTCACCAGCTCTTCACGATCATGTGGAGAAAACACGCGAGTTTTCCATTTTCACAGGCCACACTTGGGTTGTAGCCTAAAGGAGAAACACGCTCCAAATTAAGGAACGGCAGAAGAACTCATTAGCTTAGTCCCCGACCATCTCCCCTAGATAAATGCAGGCTCTGTGCAGGTCCAGCTAACGAACACTTGCAATACCCATTGCTCTGTGGCTCCATCCAGCCTAGTTTTACAGCATCTCCAGCAGCCAGGCGTCCACTAAACACCTTGTCAGCAAGCTGATTTTGGACTCGAGTTAAAGAGCCTGGCTTCTTTTCTGAACTGTTGCTTGGCTGAAACCTCTTCCTCTCAGCCCCTGACCTACCTAGAGAACAGAAGGGCTCCAAGAGCTGAAATGAAATCTAAAGCAGGGAGGGAGGGCTGTGTCTAGGGAGTCACAAGCTTAGAGGGAAGATGACACCATAAATTAGCACAATGGAGACAAACATCTTGCTGGACATGGACCCAGGCAATCTTGAGAGTCTCTGCTGCACCTACAACTCTCTCAACGCCCCTGACAGATCCAACTTGCGCTGCTCAGGGGGAACTTTTAGGAGATTCCCAGGCTGGTATGTAAGATGCAGGCAAAACATCTAGGGATTATTTTGCCTCCAGGAACCAAGATCAAACCTGGAGTCTCCCTCTCTACACCCTGGTTTTGGTACTTGGGAGAAAACAGATCTCGGTCTCACCTCTTCTGCATTCAATGCAGGATTGATTCCCTTCGGCGCGGTCTACGTCGTTTTTCACCCAAAACTGGCTATCAGCAAACAGCCCTGCACGCGGCAGCCCTCGGACCAGAAGCAGCGAGGCCACTTTGCAGGCTTGAGGCTGCTGTGGCCCTGAGCCCCATTTTGCAAGAGGGAACGACTGAACTGTCAGCATCAGGTGGATGGATAACACTCCCGTCAGAAGGCAGAGGGGACAAGACACTGGGGGGAATTCATCCAGACATCAGCTACCTTTGGGAGGGAAGGAGTTTAAAACAAAAAAAAAAAGATCAACCTACCAGTATGTGTCTGCCTATGGGCCTCCAGGGCATCTTCTTTTGAGAACTGCGCACCGCACTGATCACAGACAAACGCCTTGGCACCCGCTGGAGACAGAGAAAGAGAGAAAGAGAAAGTACGTTATAAAGGTACCCATCCCCGGGGACAACTTCGGACGCTTCGACAGAAATGCCATCTTGAAACACCTCTGCCAACAGGAGACGGCACAACGTGGGCCATTTCTTCTATAGGGGGAAGGGAAGAGGGCCACAAACATTTGGGTGCTGGCTAGAACAGGGACTGGGCTCTTCAGAAAGCTGCAATTGTTAATGGGGATTTTGCTTTAAACGAGACCAATTTAAACCAGCCAGTGTCCAATGCTGCCAACCAAAACAGCGTTCCAATCAGCACCTGATAACAGGAATTATCCACTCGAGGACATGCTACAGCAATCCTCTATGGGTCCAATTTGTGCGATCAATGTGAAAAATGACACAAACTAGGATAATTCCCAAGAAGTAATAAAAAAAAAAAAAAAAAAGGTCTCTCGCTTCGCAGAATGGGAAACCCATTCGATAGAAGGACAAAACAGTTCACACTCCACATCATAGCCGTCTAAGTCCTATTTTACCCAGAAGCAAGGTGGGGGAAGCATGCGCGTTGCAGGACCAAAACCAAAACGTGTTGTTCAAAAAGGGCTCGGAAAACGAATGCGCGGTTAATGTGACGTTGCTTTTTAAAACGGAAGAGCTGCTTTTCAACAAGAAATTAAATGTTTGTTTAAAAAAAAAATCATTAGACATCAATGACTTCCATCAGAGCGGCAACTGATCTCATTTTAATTGGTTTCCTGCACCCCCATCCGACTGTAGCAGTTCGAGTCCCACTATCTAAAGGAGAGGCGGCAAGAAAGAACACGGCACCATCTGATAAGCAACGTGGCAGAAACAACACAATTTAGTGAAAGGCACAGATATTTCTACAACTATTAGAGAGATGTGGTATTTGTGGGAATTCTTAGAAAATTGCTATCAGCATGTGCTGCATGTATTGGGTCAGAGGCTCTAGTTAAAATGAGAAAAAAACAGGATGTCTAACAGCAGATAAGTAACTTGCAGATAAAAATAGATTAACAATATACACAATCTTCTAAGCATATGCTGCTAGGACAAAGCTGTGAACACATTTGTGAGATTTTGAAGTTTGATTCATCTGCTGTAAGAAACTAAACATGGATTAGAGTATGACAGAATAACCTTCAAGATGGTATGAAGGGAAGAATAAAAAAAAGGGCTTCATCACTTGTTGTCTGTACCTTAGCTACAAAGCTTTCCCTGCTCGATTTGAAAGCGTTCCCATCCTCAGACATCAAACTGCTCTGTGGCTTATTTCCAGGAATTCAGATAATGATTCTCATCTCCATCCCGCCCTTCCAGCCAGGGTCCAAGAAACACCCTCTCCATGCCCTGCCCTGCCCCCCCTCCGAATACAGGTTTTCAGAGCCAGGTGCAGACAAAAGCAGGTACAGAAACAGAGAGAGGTGCCATGAGATCCATTAAAAAAAAAAAAGAGAATTCCTTTGCCTTTAAATTGTCTTAGTAACGGCTGGCTCACAGGCAGAAATATTTGGCAGCAGTGAAATTAAAAGTGATAAATTTTCTCGCCAAGCTTTGATCGATAATAGAGGTCTCATCTGTTAATCAATAAGACAGTCTGCCTGTTTACTGTGCATATGTTGTTCTCTGCTGCCTTCGGTATGATGTCAAGTTTGCATTCAAAACAACTCAAGTGTGCATTAGCCACATGGCTGTGTCTCCCCCCCACCCCTAAAAAAAAGCCTTACAGTGACATCATGTAGCCAGTAACACATTCAGAAAGGCATCAATGAGGGCTCACTCCTTTCAGTCGCATGCAATTAAAAGAAATACATATACGATGGCAAATTATTTCACAAGAGCTTCTTTTACGGAGGAGAACCAGCGGACAACAGATGCAACGGATCTGACTCCCGGCCAAACCTGCAACACCAGTTCAAAGGGGAAGGCGATAAAGAGAATGAGCAAGGATATGAGGCCGGCTGCCCCCTCCCCTCCCCAACAAAGTACTGCTTTAATAATAAACACGGCTCTATTACCAGCATAATTAGAAAGGTCACTTCTATTTGCGAACTATTACAGTCCATCATGCCAGAGCCTACTCAGAGAATGTTTTGTTCCCAGATCGCTGACCCCAAAGGCCAGGACAGCTCCTACCGGTCGGTGCTGCCCATGCAGACAATAGCCAAATGCTGAAATCTCTTAGGCCCAGGCTGGAAGAGTCTGGTTGCAGACACATGACAACTCATTTAAAGCCATTTACTTTTTCTAAGCAGAAGTAACGTGCAGCCTGCACTTTTACCCCAAGCAGTTGCTAATTTGCGGTGCGCGGTGTTTTTTAAAGGATGCTGCATTTGATTTTCAGGGCCTCAGAGTGCAAGTCTGAAATGACTCACTTCTCTGCTAGCTAAGCTCTTCTGGCTGGCCGCACTGCATTAGAGGCAGCAATATACAACAGGAGGAAGCGTGTTAACAAGTTCAGCGCAGGCCGGGACGGCTTCCTGTTATACCTAGAAAGTAGATGAATTGGTACAGGCAATCAACAAGCCCCGGCTGCGAGCGGATGGCACAAAATGAAAGCGTGCATGGCAAAGGCAACGTGAAGCCCTGATGGCCTGGTTTTCAAAGGTGTCAGTACCCAAAGCTGTCACTGCAGTCCATGAGAAGTCAGAGAGGCTGAAATTCTCAGGGAGCCTGAAAGTCATGCCATCGTGTTGATTAGTTAAGGGAGCTTTCACTGGCTTACACGTACAGGTGCATGGTTTTAGCAGCGTAGCCAGGCCTTCCAGCTGCAATCAAGAGCTTTACCAGCGTTCGGCACCCAGGACTCCCACCTAAGCCCAGGAGGATTCAGAATTGCCAAGGGAAATAATGGCAACTTCCGCTGGAAGATTATATCCTGAACTCAAAGCGGGGGGACGTACTCCATGCTCGAACAGGTCTCTAACTTCCCTGAAGCCTGCAATACAGAGAAGACTTTATTGCATTGCTGTGTTCTGCATTGAGACAAAAGTCACCTTCTTAGATGAACAATGCTATGTCACTTCCCAGCCCAGATATAGATAAGTACAATCTAGTTTTCTATAAACTCCTGAAAAAATAACAGACGAACAACAACGGAAAGGCCAAGGCGCCCTGATGTAGGAAGCTGCTCCGCGCGCGACGAAAACGGAGGTTTGGCCAGAGACTTCAGAAGTTTTGGGGCTAGGGAGGAATTGTTAAATAGATCTAGGCCACCACGTTGCCTCTGATAAAAATGGATGCAACCTGCAAAAGCCCTGCAGTGACTCGAGTCACGGGGACTTAGTCACTTATACCCTCTTCAAACCCAATACACGCAACGTACTGTCAATACCTGCTGGGGCAATGAATCTCCACCAGGGTTTCAAACCCACTGATGCAAAATGCAACCCATGAGGTTATGGTGACCTGCTGCGTGCCACCCCAGCTAGACCAGCATGTTAAATAGGTCAGAACTGATTCATTTTCAAATTGTTTTCTACTTCTCCTAGACACTTAAAAAGTTGACAATTGCACAAATTTTCCTGACGCAACAGTTTCTTCCCTACTCTTGAGATGTGTTGAAGTTTTGCATTTCATCGGGGGCAGGAGGAACTGGGTCAGGCGGACATACGGGCAGCGAGGCCAAGGGAATCTGAGAGGCCGAGAGCCTGGGGTACGTACGCACAAGACCATAATGCTAGCTGAGCCCAAACAGGGTCCCAGTGCGAAGCACCTGCTTCACACAAGCCCCTTGGACCCTGTTTGGGCTCAGCTAGCATTATGGTCTTGTGCGTACGTACCCCAGGCTCTCGGCCTCTCAGATTCCTCAACCCAAATGCCACCCCTTCGTCACCGAAGACACTACCTGGAACAGCCACGGAGGCAAGATGGAGACAGAAACTGTGCCAGAAGTCACAAAATCACAGAAAACGAGCATTGAAGGGAGCTCAGGAGGTCACATCTAGTCCAAACCCCTACTCAAGGCAGAAGCAGCTCCAACTACATCATCCTAGCCAGGGCTTGGTCTACCTGGGTCTTTAAAGCCGCCAAGGATGGAGACTGCATCACCTCTCCAGGTCACCTGTTCCAGTGCTTCACCGCCCTCCTAATGAGAAGGTTGTTCTTAATATCCAACTTAAACTATCCTGGCTGCCACTTGACCCCACTGCTCCTTATTCTGTCGTCTGCCACCAGTGAGGTCAGTCCAGCTCCGTCCTCTTTGCAGCCCCCCTGCAAGCATCACAGAATCAAAGAAAATGAGGGTGGGAAGGGAGCTCAGGAGGTCACATCTAGTCTAACCCCTGCTCCAAGCAGGACCAGCCCCAGCTACATCATCCCAGCCGAGGCTTTGTCTAGCTGGGTCTTCAAAACTTAAAATCTGAACTTTGTTCAACATCCGATTCTGCAAACCGATACGAAGCAACCCCAAACCGCTCCCCGGTGGGCGTGGGATACAGGCACAGTGACAACCATATGCCATCCAATAATGTGCAAAAAAAAAATGTGAGCTCCAACTCATGGCAGGGGGAGGAGGGGGGAAGCTCACAGACAAATATTAAAAACGCAATATAACAAAATAAAATAATTAAAAAAAAGAGCTTGCCAGCATCTGGGGGGGATGAAAAATTCCTTGAGATTTTAAAATAAACATCTTGAATGTTCTGATGAGATATGCATGCCTGGTTACATAAGGAAGTACAGCGTGTACCAAAACAGCATACCCCAAAAAAGCATAAGCTGTCAGAACAATAAGTACAGACACAGAGCATTTTACAACAGGCTCTGCTGTACAGTTTTATTTACAGTACCTCTTATCAGTCAGGGAACAGTACACTGCCTGCCAATTTTCAAAAGGCCAGGACTGTGTGTTCTTGCACTCAAGTAGATGTGTACTCCAGGCAGGGAATTTTTTTTGTTTTTAATCAACAAAACAAAAACTGATACCGAGCCAGGATTCCTGTAATGTACACATGTAGGGGGTGGGGAGATGCGGAGAATACGGTGATTGAATATGTAAATAGTTCAAGGTTAATTTTACTACGTGAGTCACCAGGAAAAATGTCATCCAACATCTGAGCTTATTATAACAGGGTTCAGAAAAAAAAAAAACGAAAAAACACCCAACAGCAAGATATTTATTAAAGGGAGCATGACATATCTGAAAGCAATACATCAGCAGCTCGTGGGGGTTTTTTTGTTTTTGTTTTAGCACCACCCATAGAAACTATTAGCCCATTAAAATGTAAACAACATTTTGGAGGGGGGGGGGGCAGTATTTTTAGCAAGTGGACTCTGTTGACTACAGTATATAGATATCTTTGGATGATCTTCCCAACGGGATGGGACGTAACGTGCTGCCAAGTGTCAGCTGTGTCTGAGGGCATGCCTTGTAACTGGCACACAAGTCTCAGAGCCTTACATTTCTGTTTGTACAAGGAAATTTATAGCCCCTGCCTAATAAAGGTCCTTGCTGCAAAGGCTTGGCATAAACACACAATGGAGAGGCTGCTTTTTCCATTCAGCCGGATTCTGCACAGTCATTGCTGCCCTCCAGAGCGGCTGGAAACCTCCATCGTTCCTATTCCTCCCTTGTCTGGGCCTATCCCTTACCCTGAACTTAGGAAACAGCTACCTGGTTTAATCGCCCCTTCTCTGCAGCCCAGGAGAAATTAACTGCACCCCTCAAAGAACAGTGTCTTCTGCCAGCACGCCCGCTACCACCCACGGAGGACCGGCCGTTTACAACACAGCTTCTGCTCCCTTATGGAGACGGAGTGGTGGCAGTGAAAATAAACCCGGAATAAATATGAAGACAGCTAAGAACTACTAAGTTTCTGAGGCATATTTCCAAACCCAGCCTGCTTCAGCATTTGAACATCACTAATAAAACCAGAATGGGAACAATCTTTCGGCCTCCTAACTCTAGGCCAACATCCCCTCTGCCTTCCCACAGACTCCTAAGTGGGCACATCTACACGTGTGCTTTAATGCATAATAGTCTACTTCAATGTGCATTAAAGTGGCACTTAGAAAAAACATGTCATTTAGTTAATCCGCATTAAAATAGGCTAGTGTGCATTGTCACTTAAAAACCATACTATTTAGTTAATCCGCGTTAAAATAGGCTAATGTTCATTAAGCATCACTTTAAAAACCGTGCTGTTCAGTTAATGCACATTAAGACAGGCTAATGCGCATTTTCCTACTACCTCACAATGGAAGGCATTTATACACGTACCTTTGTCTGCTCCAACACGCTGGAAATACAGTGCGTCAGAGCAGACTCGATTAATCGAGTCTGAAGAGTATGTGGGCTGATGTGCCCGGTGCTCCGTCGCATACATTTGTATAAACAGTGAAATGTGCATCAACGCACAGGAAATGGTGGTGGTGCTCTTTTGAACTGAAACACATCCAATGTGTTTTAGTTAAAAAAACGCGCGGCCGGCATTTTCTCAGTGCCGACACGCGTTTCGCCATTTATATAAATGTATGTGCCCGGCGCTGTGGCACATACGTGTGCACAAATGCCCACAAGTACTGGATTGAATATGCATTAACTAAAGTGCATTAATGCATGTGCAGACAGAGTCTGAGCACTGGGTTGCACCCAGCACAGACACCTCCTTGACAACCCGGATAGGAGGCTTCCCGGTACATAAACTCAATCCACCTCCAGGGCCCTTGGCTTAAAAAGACTGCATTTAGGTCGGGGGTTTATTTAAACCTGAAGCCTTGACACCACCTCCTCTTTTTTGCATTGTGCTAGCATCAGACACTGCAGTCAGGGATCTGGGCCCCCACTGTGCATACCAAAAGGCAAAAATGGTCCCTGCCCCTTGTTTTATGCTAGTAGCTCTAAGACCCAGACTGTCACCAGTTTCCTCCCAGCAGGTCTGTGTTTCACATGCTGTCTCTTCCCCCTCTCACTTGTCTTTCAGGCCACCAGCCTGCCACCTGCAAAGCAACATCTTTAATAAATTCTGATTTATCCTGACAAAAAGGAAAACAAAATGAGCAAAAAAGTAAATTTGGGAAGCCTCAGGACCCACCTGTCCTTTGCAACAAAAGCAGACAGTCTGTCACCTCCCTTCCTTGCATCTGTTCAGACTGGCATTTGTACAGCCCCTGGCACAGTGGAGCCATGAACCTCCTAAGGGACCTCTAGGAACAAGGGCAACAGCTTCCATCACGGTCCCAAAGCAGGTCCTACAGCCTCTGCAAACTGATGACACCCGGACTCCTCTACAAAGGCAATTACAGCAGAACCACCGTAATCACCGAGGGTAGGAAAGAGGAGATTAACCTGCATGTGGCTAGGAGATCAAGCTGGAATTATCGAACATGCCCGAGATCCAACTGGGAAGGGGGGGGTGGGGAAGAGGAGGACGACACACACTTGGCTGAGCGTGCGCCGGGTGATTTACACTGCACTCGAGCACATATGGACAAACTCCTGCAGAGACCTGGCAGCCAGGGATTTTCTTGCGCTGGCTACATCGGCTTGGACCCAGGCAATTGCAGCAGTTGAGCAAGACTAAAGCCCTTCTAGATGAAGCAGGCAAAGCTACGACGAGTAGGAAGCCAGAGCCATAAAAGTCAGATGGAAACTGGCCTGGCAGCATCAGTCTTTGGCTGGCCAGGAAGCAGAGCTTAGAAAGACTGCAGTACTAAAGCAGAGCCCATGTGGACTCGCATATAGGTGGCTTGCTTACTGCAAGCAGGTTCCTTCCGAGGGAGAGAGAAAGGAGGTTCATGAAGACAATCAAAACATTCATCCCACTATGTGCAAATGATACTTTTTTTTGGGA
Organism: Crocodylus siamensis; assembly: GCF_052110815.1. Lineage (NCBI taxonomy): Eukaryota > Metazoa > Chordata > Crocodylia > Crocodylidae > Crocodylus > Crocodylus siamensis. The sequence goes on from NC_143408.1 coordinate 26,542,560, forward strand.
ATCATGCCTAGCGACTTGCGCTGCGTAGCTGCCACAGCACTGGGGAAGAGCTGCAGCTTCTCCCTGGATCGGCGAGGGAGGGCTTAAGCCTTCCAAAGGTGCAATTATCCCAGAGGAAATCAAGCACTACTAGAGCCCAGAAATATTACTGTCTTTTGAACACGGCCAAGGTGAACCAAAATGACTGTAAGCCAAGCTCCTAGTGCTACCTGGGTTGCTCGTAAAGAGTTTGTGGTTGCTGCTTGTCTGGCCTGGAAAACTTCCCACGACTTCAAAACACCACGACGTGGATGTGAGCCCTGAGCCTAGCGGGCCCATGTCCTGCTTCCACCTGCAGCGGGGGTTGTTGTTCTTCCAGACTTCTTTGGTTCACATGGGGCAGATTTCCACCCCACCCCCACCCCCCCGCAAGGGAGCTGGACCTCACAGGAATGGGTCCAACAATTTCATAACACCGTATGGAAGAGCTTTCACCCATAAAATACCACCGGGGAACCAAGGCCCTGAAGCAGCGCTCAAAGATCTCCATCTGCTCTACTCGCTAGCAGAGCATGAAGTACCTGCAAGCACAAAGGATGCTACAGGGGTGCACGGCCTGTTCCCCTCAATCGGTTGCTAATCTGGCAGAGACGCCCTTTCCGTTCCTCCTGCAGTAGGAGCAGAGCAGTAGCCTCCTCCTACCATCTCTCCCTGCATAGGGACGTAGCTCTCCATAGGGCGAGATAGCAACTCATTTGGTATTATTAAGGGAAACATGCTCATCTCATGAACCAGGATTTCTTTCTTTAAAACAGCTGGCGCATGCCCGAGAGCCCAACACACCTTTCATGCACGCCCGTTCTCAAGGGACGCTTGACACACATAACCCACTTGGGCCGAGATGCTAACTTGGTATTTCCAATTTGCCTGCCCCCTCATTCCTTGTCCTCCCCTTTGCATGGGGAAGGATCCTTCCTAAAGGCAACAGACCTGGTGGCTGGACTCATTGACAGATTAGGCTGGGTGCTCGGTTTGCTCCAGGGAACCCAAAAGAGCTCGGCAGAATTACCCACGTCAAGGATATGGTGGACTGGGCCTTCCAGAACCAGCAAACAAAGATGACGAAAGCCATGGTGGGTTTCTGCCTAAGAAAGCAAGGATGCCCAAGAAAGTCACTTCCAGCACCCTCACTATTTTTAATTCATTTAAAAGAAAGAATAGATTCTTTCAGACTCCCCTGGGCATTTACACTGCAATATGCAGAGACAATTGATCAGCTGCCAGCTGTCTGGTTCAAGTCTTACTTTAGAATAAAGCAAGCAGCAAGCCTTATCGTTTGACTATATCTTCTGTAAAATATCCTGAGTCCCACAGACGCAGCTGAAAGGTCCCGGTTAAGTGACACCGCCAGGATAGCTCTAAGCCTTCAGAAAGCCTCCGCTGATCTGAAAACAGAGCTTTTCTATTTTTAGTCACTATCAACCTAATAATACTTCCCAACACCCATTCAGTTTAATTACTTTATTGAGGACAAGAAATAGGCTCTCCAGTTTTAACACTTCTGATGTTAGGAAGTAGTAAAATGTTCTAAACTGGTTAAAAATGACACTCGTTTGCCTGCCTTTGGTGTTCCTGAAGCCTTAATTGTGGCTCAGGCATGGATGTTAGACTCCCTGGCTGCTTCAGAGCTTTGATTCTTCCCTCCCTTCCACCGCAACTGAGGTGTTGCCTTACGGGCCCCGTGATGACACCGTCCATTAAAAATAATATAGATATTCAGTTAAATAGTCTGAAGCATCACTTACAGGACAGGAATTTTGTCTACCGCACTAACTGTCTGCGCTTGTCTTTCTTTTGCTTTTTTTTTTTTTTTTTTTTTGTTAGGCCAGGCGAGAGGTCCACGCACCTCCCTGTTTTACTGTATCGGGTCCCAAGCATTAAAATCTCTCTGACAACTAAACTGACACTCAGATCAATGCTGGAAACCAGAAAGGCTTCTCTGCAGAGAGCGGTGGGCGTTGCAAGCGCTATGCTGGAAGCCTTCCCTCTGATGCCTTTGCTGCTTCCCATTGTAAAGCATCGAGCCCCGTGTCTACGTTCTCCAAATGCAACACTAAGAAGAAACCGATTCTTCCCACCTCATAAATGCCCTGGTTTAAGTGCACTCTGCCACCACCCCCTTTCCGCGAGACTTCGTATAGAGGCAAGCGTGTTATCGGGAGGACAGACCGAGCACAACTGTTCAAATAGGGATTTTTTAAATGGCCCCGTCGCCTTTAAAAGCTCCAAGTCCACTCCTTAGGTGCTCAAATACCTTCATAAACCTGCCTTTCCTACAAAGGCAGACAAGGAATGCCTCATTAACCCCCCAAACTAACTAATTTTACAATTTACTAAAACGCTGCTTTCCTACACCCATTTAACCATCCCTGACTGTGATAAACTTTTATGAGGATGGTGGTGAAGAGAAAGACAAGATGACAAGGGGGAAAGTGGAGAGAAGGATTTAAAAATATGTAAAAAGCTGCATATTCCCAGATAAAGGGGTGCCGGTTTTATCCACAGAAGCCAGGGGAGAGGTGCAGTCTCGCAGAAGCCACCCCCCATGTGCAAAAGAGATCATCTTCCTGCCACAATAATAGGTCTGCAAAGGGACTGCCTGGTATTTGGGTGATGACAGGAAATATTCTGCCCTGACTTGCAAACAGTTCTGCTGGCAGTTACATGGGAAAGGTATGTGCTTCAGCAGAACGGGACTCCCCATCAAGGAAACAGGGTGCCAGTCTGTACTGGGAGAGATGCAGAATCATAGAAAATTTGGGCTGGAAGGAACCTCCGAAGGTCCCACCTAGCCCACCCCCCTGCTCAAAGCAAGGCCGTCCCCAGCTCTATCATCCCATCCAAGGCTTTGTCGAGCCAGGTCTTAAACACCTCCAAGGACGGAGAGTCTGCCACCTCGCTGGGTCACCTGTTCCAGTGCTATGTCAAACAGTATCGCCTTATAAATGGTCTATCATGCTGCGGGCATAATGGTCGCTGCATGCATCCATTAAGAGTCCAGGCATAATGGTCCCTGCAAACATCCTTGATGCCCCTCCAAGCTATTTGTGTGGAAGCAGGAGGGAATTACGCCAGCTCTCATTTCCACCAAGTTCAAGTAAAGTTCGCACTGGACTATCCATAACAGTTGGTTTCCAAATGTTCCAGCTGCAAGGCTGCAGGCCCACAAATTTGCTCAAGTTGGCAAAAAACGACTGTGCGTTTGGAGGGCGAACACGAGAGGTAGCTCTAAGGAACCTACCCGAACCACCCAGAGGAGCGAGCCGCGTCATCAAGAAGCCTGTAAAAACCCAACTGCCTGCCCCCAAGTGACAGTGTCCCTGTCCCCAACTCTAAGCACCGACCAAGGAGCTGTCCAAGCTCTTCCTGGGCGAGTGCCGTGGTATCAGTCAGCCTGGCCCAGCTGCAGGCACACTGCACACAAAGCAAGGTGCAACCACCCCACACCGTGATGACGCCCGGCGGTCCACAGGCAGCCAACTTGCTTCTTCTAGACATGACGGGAGATGCCCCAGAAGAAACACCTATCGTCTCAGGAGAACGTCCAGGGATCTGCCTTGTGATTTCCCCTTTTTTGCAATGAGATGTCTCAGTGGCTGCTGAAGTCTTCTGCTCCCACCTTGGGAAATGAGGCTTCTTCTCTCAAGGGACATTTACTTTCCTTCACAGAGAAAACAGATGGCCGCAGAGTGGCTGCCACTGTCCGATATGATGCCACATTACTTGTGAAGCCACAGCCACGTCTGGCAGGGCTTTCCCGCAGAACAAGACTCTGAAGCAAGGAAACTGTGCCTTGAAGGTGTGTGGGACAAGGGACAGTTACAATCTCTGGCTTCATCTGACTTCTAGCATACCAGGCCATACGATTTCACCCAGCAAAAATAACTACCATCGTAGGAGGCACGACACGATTTGAACCCAGGACTCTTGGCACCCAAAGCAAGGATCAATCCCTAGCATCTCAAGCTCTTTGCAGGGACAAACCCGCACTCCTTATTACCAAACATCTTTGCATTCATGATCAGGGCTGCCCCAGTAGCCTGGACTGGAAAGAATGGAATCCTGCCCCAATTTCTTGACAGCATCATCATCATCATCAGGCCAGCCTTGTAGTTCATCCCAGAGTCCAGGGGAAGCCGTTGAAGAGATTTGTCAAGAGGACTGGCACCACCCCCTGGAGAAACCCAATCATCTGATCGGCTGCATGCAGTCACCATCTTCTCCCTAGTTCACCAGGTTCACCTGGGCTCACGTGCACAGTGGCAAAGGGCTTTATTACTTCCAGATAAATGGTGGAGAGGGGACAGCGCACGCAAAGGTCCATCTCACAAGAGCGGCAAAAGCAGCGCCTAATTCTGGGACTCCTGCTCCGTGTTGCAACAGGGCACTGAGACCCAGCTCCCAATGCAGCCCCCTTAAACGCACACCCCATAAAACACATTTAGCACAGCTAAAAAATCCCTACACTCCTACAGAAACGGGGCCCAGCAGTGTCTTCAATAACAAGAACGGATGCCACGGGGAAGTAAATTGGGGAACCTCTTTGCCCTGACCGGGGAAAGCTGCAGGCTTGGCTGGGCTGTTTGGGAAGTGCCACAGCTGCGAAGACCCATTTCCTTTCCTGTTGAAGGGCCTCAAAAATCCACTTGTATCACTAACCCCGACTGCCTCGCAGGCACACTATTTTAATCCTATGCTACAGCGGGGTCTAAAACATGGGGGTGAGCAAGCATTCAAACAGCACACTCCTCCAACGCACATATAAGCCCACTCCCTTTAAAATAAGAGAAGGAATAACAATTATTCGCCCAACATTGCATCTAGTATAGGGAGATAGAAAGGGACTAAGTGAACATCAGGTCCTCTTCTGACTGTATTTTCATAATTTGCATTTTCCGAAGCGATCCAGCCAGGATTTCACTTACAATAACGATATTCCACCCCGAAAACACAGGGGATTAATAGAAAAAAATGTGGATTATATATTATTAAAGTGCAGTAATTGACAAGAGGGTAGGGAGAAAGAGAAAAATATGGATTTAAAAAAAAAAAAAAAATCGCCAAGTAAATTTATGCGTTGTCGTTGCTTTACTACCTAATTAATTCAGTAATTTCAAAAACAATTTTATTTATGTTCCATTTACCACATCAAAAGCGCAAAGAAAAAAAACCCACAGTGATGCTAAAATAATACCTCAAGGCATCTATTTTTAATCAGTTAAAAAAAAGAAAAAACAGAAAAAAAATCCCCAAAACAACTGGTTTCTGTACAATCTCTCTTGGGCAGACCACCAACTCTAAGAGAGAAAAAACAGCCAAGTCCTCTGAGTGCCTTCCTGGCTGCCGAAAACAGAGCTTGTCAAAAAAAAAAAAAAAATCCAAAAAAAAACCAAAAAAAAAAAAAACAAATCCATAATGGCCTGAGGCTCCTCTCCAATCTATTTTCTGCTCAGCTGGTTTTAAATGAAGTTATTATGAGTCATTAAAACACCCGCAAGCCTGTGGAAGTCAGCCAATTACAATTTTAAATTTAGCCTGTTCTCTACCCCATTCTCTTGTTTTCTTCTTTTGCCCACATAAAGCCACTTTATTATTATTATTATTATTATTTTTTCCCTTCTCCCCTATTTCACCCAAATGGAAGAGACAGTTATGAAAATCTCCAGCAATTGAAGTTATAAAGGAAAAGGGCCCAAAAGATAAAAACCAACCTCCCCTCCCCAAAAAACCAAAAAACCCCAAAAAAACAGGTTTTGAGGTTTAAGGAAAGGCAAGAGATTTTTATTTTTTTTTATTTTAAAAACATACCAGGAAAAAAAATGCACTAATTGAATATATATGTAAAAAAGAGAAGCACAGGTTTTTGAAAGGTAAAGGCAGGCTTCTAAATCGAGCATGAATGTCAGTGTAAGTCACCAAATATGATGAGCTCATTTCATTTTTAAATCTGGAAGGTAATGGTCTGTGCTGTGCTATTAAAGCAAAGGAACAATTTTCAGCTTTCATGTAAACCTCATTGTACAAAATGCCCAGGATACGAGAGCAGCCCCCACCCGGCACAGAGCCTCCCTCCTTCTCAAGTCAAGTTTGTTGAATTCCGTTTCCTGCACAATCATAATGGTTTATGCGGTTTAAAGCAGGTTTATAAACATCAACTATTATCTTTGGGACAATCTGGTTGACTGGCTCATGCATTTCAAATCAGCCTAAATGCTCTTCTTCACTCCCATAAGGTGGGAAGGATCGTCAGGAAAAGGACAAGCGGCATCCAGCTTCAACGGTAGGGCGCCGCATCCTCGTTTGGGCAAATAAATAATCATAAAGCAAAAAAACCACACACACACACACACACAAAAAAGACCCAAAAAGCCCGTGGCCCCTCTCTCATACCTAGCCCTGCCTCAATTAAAAACCTACACAGCCCTCCCTCTGCACCATATATATAGATTTCGAGCCTCCACACAAATAGCCTTGTACAGTGGTAGCGCTTTTGGTTCCGCACAATTAGATCCGTAGCAAGTTATTATAGATGTTTAGACAATTGTTAAAGCCTCTCGAACGGTTCGCATAAAGGGAGCCTGGATAATAACCTTCCTGTGCGGAGAGGTTGGCGGGGGGGGGTGACCGGGGCGTGTTTCCTGGATGCTCTCTCATTGCCCCAAGCAATGGCACGCTTCGCAGCCGGAGATCCTGACGGGCTCCCGCGTCTCGGGCATTTTCATTTGATTTTCTTCTCTTCTGCAGAAGGTCTTCGGCACGGATCAGCTCATTTCCCACCGATGCGTCTTCTCTCCCCAGCCGCAAAGAACGCCAAGGGCCCCTTTGCTGGGGGGAGCTCTTTGTGGGTACCCACAACCCCAAGATGCACTCTGCTGCTTCATTTTGCAAATCATTTCCTTCCGCAGACACCCAGAAAGGGTCCTGCAGACTTTCCTGGCCATAGCTAGAAACCAACCTCTGTGTTTTCAGGGAGGAGCGGGTTGTAAGCATTAGCAGTCACTAAGACAAAGCCCCCTTTTAAAGTGGTCAGAAATGTCTCCCAGAGCAAGACAATTCCCCCCCGTTCTCACTCCAGTCCTGGGCGTCAATGCTGCTGGTTGCTCACCGACATCACACTGGGCTCGATTCAGGCCTCGCTCTAGATTTACCCCAAGTGAAGACCGCTGATTTCAAGGCCAAGTTGAAAGCAGTCTGCAGAATCAGAGATGCCCTCTCCTCGGGACTTGCTCAGTGTGGTGGACTGGAGCCAGAAACCCTGCAGGAAAGGCTTAATGCTTCTTTGTGAACCTCTGTCTTTGCTACCTCCCTGCCATCATCTCCTCATCTTTAGGGGATGGGAAGAGAGTAACTCTGCAATTTGGGGAAAATATTTGACCCAGCTCGTTTCCAAATGGTTTCCTCCCTTGTGCAGGAGGCAGTAACCAAAAGTGATACAAGAGAGAGCTGTACCAATGCATTCAAAATAGGGACTGGATGATCTCTTTAAAACAGCTCCGCCAGGATGTTCCTCCATCCAACCGAGCTGCTTCTGAACTAGGAAGAGGGGTTTCCTTTTTAACAAAACAAGTAACTGGAGCCTGTAAGGGGTGACCCTTTGGCTGCCACAGTTATCCTGCAAAAGCCAGGCAAACAGGGGCATACGCTACATCGCATCCTCACAGCTCAATTCTGAGAGAGGTTAATGAGAGAAAAGGAGACCCCCCCCAGATGGTTGGGGAACCATTCGCTAGGATGCTCCGGGCCCTCTGAAGAATGCAGATCTCAATGCACGCGACAGCCAAGGCACGCGAGACCCTTCTCCCGGGCAGAACGGAGCTAAGGCAGCCGATTCTGCCCGAGGGACTTTGCCCCCGTCCCCAGGCACTGCAGCAGGTCTGTGCCACGTCGCCAGCGCCCGAGTCCTCCGCCCGCCACCAAGGTGAAGGTCAGAATGGAGGGAGCTTGGCTGCTCCCACTGCCCTCTGCTTGGCTTGGCATGTGCTTAGCCCTGCCTGCCATTTTAGGAATGCAGCTGACAGTGTTCAGCATGTCCGGTGTCACCCATGACAGGGCTTCAGCTCTCAGCTTCCCTGCCCTTCACGGTCAGAAACATGAAAGGTTAAAAGCTCGTGGGGAGACAGGTGCCTGCCAGGAATCCAGCCCTGAAGTTGCCATCCTCCACACAAGTCCTTCCCAACCCATCCTGCGAGTCATTTAGAGAAGCTGGGCCAGGAGGGAGAAAGTCCTTTCTTCCAGATGCCAGCCTCCCTAAACCACAGAGGGATGTGACCAAGGACTGACTATGTGAACTTTGTTAGCTTGCTCCACATACTCAGAGGCTGCCTGGGAAGGGGGTGGGTAAAGGGGAACGGTTTAGGATAAAAAAATAATAATAATAATAATTTCACTTTAGCAACAAAAAAATAATAATAAAAAGAAAAAAAAAAGAGGTTATTACATAATTTCCACTTTTCCTCCACCCTTAAAGTAATGTTCTATCTGACAGCCTCCTCTCAGAGGGGAAAAAATGACAAATCCAATCCAAAATTCAACAGCCTGTGTTCTGTTCAGAAAGCACACAGTGTACTGTACAGCCCATAAAACTCCAAACAGCCTCCAGACACTTCTGCAATCGTCCTCCATCAAAACACTTTGTCTTGCATACAAAAATAAGATACAGTGCTGAACGGAATACAAAATCAGCCCATTACAGTACAGGGAGGCTGCTACTTAGCAACAAGGGGGCTTTAAAGCCGTGATGCTCTACAGGAAACAAAATCTGTCAAGCCTGTTGGGCAAATGATAAACATTAGCAGTATTAAAAAACACAAAAGCCATGTAAATGGGTCGTGCGCAACGTGGGGAGGCACGGAGGGAAGGAAGCGCGGGGTGCAGGGGAGAGGGGGCCGATCCCCCCGGGTTCACCCCCAACCCGGCTGCCGACTCCGAACCCCGTTGATCCCCCTCGTTTCAGGAGGCTGGGGGGCGAGCGGGCAGGGAATATTTTCTAATGCAACGCCCAGCAATGAACTTTCAGAACTTTCCCATCTCGCATGCATGAAGAGCAACCTGAGAGAAAATGGGTTACAGTGCGATGATCACATATATTTAGCAGTATTAATGTAGACAGATGTGCATAAGATTTATTTGCTACAGAGAGCGCCATGGTGTAATGGGTCCTGGCATTACACTCTATGCATAATGCTTAGCAGAAACACCTTGAATAACAAAAAGCATCCAAAAGAGAGGAGAGAGGGAAAGTGGCAGCGACTGCTGAAAAATAAATATATTTCATCAGGTAAAAAAGGGAAAAATACCCTGGCTCTGGATCAGCAGCAGGGTCTAGGATTCCAGCCAAAACAGGAGCTAAAAAGCAAACCATATTCTTCTAGTCTCAGCTTAGACTCTTGAGGCAGAAAAGAAGGGGGGGGGGAGGGAAGAAATGTATTTTTCATCAGCCAGTGTATAATTTATAAACAGCATTAAACAGTTTTTGTTTTCTTTTTTCCTCTCTCCTGTGTATGAGGGTTGGGCAGCAGTCAAGCCTGCATTAATTTCTGCTTTGGGTACAGTGTGTTCTTGGATGCACATCTGCGAATGATCATAAACTCTCTGGAATGCTGGCAGAACATCCAGACCTGCCGGCAAGCCGATGACATCACTCTGGGAATAAGTTTGGGATACCAGCCAAAATTCAAAAGGAGGGGGAGCGGGCAAAATATCCCCAAAGAATCTCAGTGCTTCCCTTTCTTCTTCATTTTACATCAATGCAGGCAAACAGTAATATTAATTATAACGACAATACACGCAGCAGAGGGAGGCACCAGCCTTCCAAAACATTCAAACTATCTGCTCCATCTCAGGCGCCCGGCGATATGACATCTTCCATAGCTCAACGCTTAATAAGGAGATAACCGCAGAACATGAAGAGGAAGGAAAAGTTTACATTCATTAGCGATAGGTAGCAAATGAATTAGTCGCAGCTTTAGATCTTGGCCAGATAAAGCCGGTCCCTGAAAAACACTCGGCCATGGTGGGAATGTGCCAGCAGCCGGGGGGAGGTGGACGGGCTGGAGACTGCGCAGCGAAACGGCCAGGGAGAGGGGATGGCTGGCGAACCCCGGGTATCTTTGCTCCATGCGTTTTTGCCACTGCTTTTGTTGCAGCTTTTTTTTTTTTTTGCTCCTGCCATGTTTCAGCTGTCAGGATGCTCCTTTATTCTTGTCACACGAGCAGCTGAAGTCAGAGAGCCCGCATCACCTTGCCTTCATGTCATGCAGATTATACATCAGACGGGAGGAAAGAAGAGGCGGCCTCTCCATTTCAGGTGTCAGAGCCGTGGCGGTGCGCTGGCAGGAGCAGACCCCGGAGCTTCCCCCAACTTTGGCACCCCCTCCTTACTCCCACAGCATGTTTCCAAGGGCCACGTGTCCTCAGAAGCCCTCTAAGCCCCTGCTTGAATTTTTCCCCTTCCTTGATGACAAATGGACACCCCCTCCATCCACCCCAACCGTTACCGCCAGAGCAACTGGCTAAAAGCCTGGGATCAGATTCTGGCCGCCCTCAAAGGATGGCACAAGGAACACGACAGTCCCTCCAGCCCCTGCGCCGGGCACAATCCGTGTGCGGCTCGACTGCGAGATGCTGTGGAGTCCCGGTGCTGGCCGTGGCGCTGGAGGCCATGGAGAAGATTTGGAGGGTGAGGACCAGGAGACGGGCAGCACTACCTCCGCTCCCAGATGAGCACTGCTGTAAGCTCAGCAGCCTCCCCTAGGCACGTTTTCCCCAGGTTGGAGAGCAGGATGAGGCCTCTCCATGCCTTGCCACAGCTGGGTCATTGTCACCATCATCTGACCCCAAACACAGCACCCCAGGCTGGGTCGGAGAGACTGAATTCAAGAGCACGCCCTCCGCGAGAGCCAGCGCTCGGCTTTTCAGTGCATTCTGCCAACCGGTTCGGCATCAGCCTACGTGACCCGCTAAGCCGCACAAGGGAATAAAGCAATCACGCAGCCCCAACTTCGGTGTTAGCATAACACTGAGAGGATCAGCATGGCCTTACCAACACTGGCACAGACGCCCCGAACCATCCAGAAAATCATTGCACGAGGACACGCGGCTCTGGGCAGAGTGGCACGGGGACTGGCGGGGTGAATTAGCATGCGTGTCACCCACATGTGTGCACACGCACTATAAGATAGGTGTCAGGTGACACGATTTCTGGTTTCAACTCTTGGCAACTCTTCTGAGGTAAGCAAGTCCCTGAGGGATATCTGCACAGATAACACGCAGGATAGGAACAGAGAGGGCTGCAAAGAGGCCCGCTTCCTCTACTCTGGAGCGGGCTAAATGCCCGAACCATAACGCCACAAGAGCTGAAGCTGGGAGGGCAAGACTCGCCATGGACACAGTCCTCTAAAAGGACCAGGGCCCTGCTATGGGCTGTAGGGGAAGAAGGTGAAAACCCACGCGGTGAGCTGGCTCTCTGGTGACTCCAGCCCAGCTATGCAGAGAAGGTGTTTTGGATCCAGGCTGCTGTAGCCCACTTAAAACAAAACCCAGCGAGCTCGTGCCTGCAGCCAGCTGCAGAAGCACCTGTTGGTTCAGAGAAAACCGCTGCTGGTTGAGGCCGCGGAGCCTGGAAGCTGCAGGAGCCGATCGCCTGGAGCTCTCCCTGCCCCTCCCCGAGCACCCGGCCCACGTCCTTCCTTAGAGAGCTGGGGCAGGAAGGGGTGGGGGAGACGAGACGCCTCCTTGATCTGCAATGTTTGCAGGCGTGCCTCAAGAAGCTTTAATGACAAGAGCAACCTGGAGGCAACCACATCGTGCATGCTTATGACTCTTTCAGCGCTCGGTTGGTTCAGCGCAAACTGAAATGCTTGGATTTTGCCACGATTTTTACCTTAAAAACCAACGGTAACTGATATTGCTGGGTGACCTTCGCCAGAACACCCTGACCACAGAATTAAGAGCACAGCTCAGTTTGCAGTTTTATAACCACGATACACACCAGTGCGACTCGCACGCATGGCGTGAGCATCCCTGAGAACGCACACCCACGTATGCTCTGGCATGCAAAAGCAACTCTTTGACATGCAAAAGCAACTCCCCTCTGCTTTCTGGGAGGACGGCGTTTCCCCCCGCACTATCTCGCTGCAGGTTCTCACATTTTGCAACGGTGCCTACCTCCAGATGTGCATTTTAGCACTGCCGGCCTACACGCCCGCGATCCTGCCGGGCACTGGGCATTGCCCGCTCCCGCAGGAGTATACTGCGTCAGAGAGTGTGCCGTCCAAGTGACACAAACTGCAAAGCAAAGAAGGGTCTACTGGGACATCAGACTGACCTGCGGGGCACATACCTTACCGTTCCCCTGGGTGATCCATGCATCAAGCCTGTATTTTGGGGCAGAGTTTCAGCATGTCATGAGCCCACGGGGAGGGACATGGGGTGTCATGGGCTGGATGCTAGAAGGAAGACTGCATCAAAAGCATAAGCAGATAGCTGGACTGAAAAGAAAGAAAGGCCCCATCCATGAAGGACGTGGTGGGACTTCCATTTTTCCATCTGGGGTGTTCCTGCTCCCTCAGCAGAAATGAAGATGCGAGACACAGGCACCTGACAGCGCGGGTCCCGAGCTTTCCAAAACCTACAAGTCAGGCTCCAGCAAAGCATTAGATTACCTAACAAATCAGGCAGTAATAGCAACACAGAACTCCTTTGGTTCTTGTATCAGAGCTGCATTTTCAACCTTTTCTTCATGACACGGTGGTTATAAAGTGGCCTTTTGGGGCCCCCCAAGATGGAGCTCCTTGAGTTATAACCTGGCTCCAGTGGACAGGCAGGGCTTTCAGAAAAGCACCAGGTATCGCAGGACTTGCCATAACATCGGGAGAGCCAACAGCCCTGTGACCCTAACCCTAACCCCTGCAGTTAACACAATGATTCAGAAGTGGAGACCAGGGCACAAGAGGGCCAGATCTGCTTGCACCCGCCACGGACTGGGTCCCCGCAGTCTGCCACCACCCCAGAGACCCTGAAATAGCAGGAAGTTCATCTTCCCAACAGCTGCCTCGGTTTCTTTTCTTTTTTTTTTTTTTTGCTTCCCCCAATATTGGCTTGCACTCCCCTCTCTCCCCAAAAATGATTCCCTCCCATGCACCACGAGATGTGACAACAGGCGCTGCCAGAGGAGCCAGCTTTGGTTCTTGCACCAAACTTCACGTTGTAAAACCAGCACCGATTTAATTTTCATCCCACTCCTGCCCACCCCCGCTCATGGATCTCCATGCAGAGCAATGACCTCCGCAGGAAGCCACTGAGCTGGGACTGGCCAGATCCATCTCATTAGCTAATTTGCGAGTTTACTGTTTGTTAATTTAAACTCATCTTTATCATCAGGTATTGCTCATAAACACTTGATTAGTTAAACACATTCAAACTAAAATGAAAACTTCAATTAAACTGAACATTTACTGCCACCAGCATTTAAGGCCTTAAAGGGAGAAGGGGAAGGGGGGAAAAAAATAAAATAAAATAAGCCCAGGCATCACACTGGAAGGGCTTCCTACAGGGCAAGCTTCTAATTAAACAAATTGTCAATTTAGAGGCAATGAAAACTGATTTAGGAGCATCATTTTAGCATGCAAGTGGCTGGGAAGATGACCTCGCGGTGCCGATCCCGGATGGGCTGGCTGCACCGTGGGCTGGGGAGGAAAAGGTGCAAAGGTCTCCTGCTTTAATAAATAACAGCGCTGGAATTCAATGCAGCTGTTTTCAAGCATGAGAGCAGCTCTTTCCTAGCCCCCTCCCGCCCCACCCCCTCGCCAGATTAGAAGAAAAAAAAAAATTAATCTTGCATGATGACAAACTTGGCTCAACGTTCACTGTACATACTGTACCCGCAAAGCTGGCCGCGAGCCAGGCGCTGGCACGAGGCCCAAACTACAATAACAAACAGGCAGCGCAAGCCAAAAAAAAGAGAGGGAGGGGGAAGGGGAAACACAGCTGAGAGGCCGAGTGCAGCGCACGCAGCCTGCCACGGTGCCATGCATTGCTGAGCGCCCCCGAGGACGAGAGCGATGCATGTGGCACATCGCTGCCGACCCTTTGGCCTGGGCGGGGTGGGCTGTTCCAGCTCCATGCAGACCAGCGCAAAATGCCGCCGGCTCCTTTTGGGCTTGTGACTGGGACGCCGGTCAGAAGCCGTCCCCAGTGGGCGACTACGCGCGTGCCCGCACGCAAAGCCGCGGGTGCAACGCTGCAGGCCCTTAGGAGAGGCTGCGTGCTAGCCCCGTTGGCAGGAGCCCACAGGCCCGGGTCGGGCTTGGGAAGCAGGCATCCAATGGGCCCGCTGTTTCATGAGTTATTTGCTCCTTTTACAGAAAACAGTGGCCCCAAACCTATCTGCAAAGTCCACTGGGTGCTCTCGGCTGCGTGTGAAGTTCGACCCAGTCCTCCCAACCAGGGTGCTCTGGATAAAACAGAGGCCCTAATCCAAACCATCAGTGGCTCTGGCATTGCCAGGACTCAGCCCCCTTCCCTTCGGTACCATCTGTAGGTTAAGCTGCCAGCCGCCCTCCCTCGCCCTGCCAAGGGCAGTGGGCAAAGCCAAGCATGGCGCTGCCTGGCACGGTGCAAGCCAGACCACCCTGTCCTGCTGCTGCGCATCCCTCCCATGGCAATGGCAAACCTCCCCAGAGCCACGGCTGCCGATGGCACCGGACTCCTGTGTCGCGGCTGCAGCAGAGAAGCATTTCCGGAGGCGGTTTGGAGACCACCACACCCTGATTTCACTGCTGGCCTTTGCCAGCTTTGAAACCATCCCTTTGAAAGCCACAGCTCGCTGCCTCCCTCCCAAAACTCTCCCGAGCCTTCTCCTCCCGCCAAATCCGCACCCCGCCATGCATAGAGACGACAGGCTCCAGCAGCCAATGCCCAGGTCCAAGCAAACATTGCAGGGAAAAATAATACAGGTGCATCACGGCACAGAGGGAGAGGGAACACGTGCTCATCCCCCTCCAGGGACGATTTGAGCGCATGTGAAAACTGGCTGCGTTGCCTGTGCGGCGTGGCTGTGCTGGCGACTTCTCCCCACGTCTGAGGTTAGCCCAGCAACCCTTTCTACCATGCACAGTCTCTTCCCCGAGATGCGGTGTCAGACGGGCTCATTGCTCCCTGCCCGTCAGGATCATCAGAGCCCCAACGCTGCTGCATGCCAGGGGAGAGGCAGCGATCTGTGCTCAGCTGTGCAAGGCTCATCGCAGCCTGGGGGCCCCCGCTTCCTCCAGGGAGCCCCAAGCAGCATGGAAGGTGTTTCCAGAACAAGGGTAACGGCAGCATGGCCCTGAGCACAAAAACCTTCCCGTCTCCACTCCACAGGCCTTGCTCCGCTTGCTGATCTAACACTGAGCCTTTGCAGAGCAACGCGTGTTCTCCCCACACTGACCACATGCTAATTCTCACAACAGCCTGGCTGAAGTCGGTGGGTCAGCATTAGCTATTCCCATCCGATGCACAGGGAAAAGTGAGACCCCCAGTTAAGACACCCCCAGGGTGCAGACAGAAGAGGCAGGATCAGAACTCAGGACTGTCAGATGCCCCCCCAGGACTCTCTCTGACAGACGGTACTACAGAGATATCCGCTGGCACGAGCCTCCTTGCAGAAATACGATGCACGCCCAGCCTGGAGAGCCCATGCTTGCCCCTCATTTGGACCCTAAGTGATTTGCCCTTCAGGGAACGGGACACGGATTCCTGCCTACATCTGTGCAATTGGGTCCAAGGGCTGCTGGGTTGGGGTTTTTTTTTTGTTTTTTTAATACAAAAGCTAATTGCATGTGGGGCTGCAGACCCAATAGGTATTTCAGACTAAATTAACTTGCAAAACACAAAGTCTTCTCACTAGCTTAGCATTCCAACCTCTCTATATCTATTTAATTAAGGGGCCTGCATAATTTGAACCCAATAGTTAGATTCATTAGACAGAGAGCGCCTAATTCTGCAATGGCTTTGCTAATGAAATTGCAGTGAGCGCTTGTACATGGAACATACAGTATTCAGGAGACAGAGGCAAAAATGACACACCTACAAAAGGTGGAAGGGAAGGGATAAACCCCCACTTGAATGTCCATCCACGGCACAAACTGAGCAGGAGAGATTCAGAGTCTGTCCTTCCATGCTGCTTCCCCGGGTGAATATTTCCCCAGTTGAAGAGTTGGAAACAAATTCTGAACATTCAAATACCTGTCCTTGGAAGAAGCGTTTGCAATTTGTCATTCGGAGAAGTCATCCATCCCCACACATGCATGCATGGGGCACGCACACCCCTCCACCTCCCTTCATACTCTTTTCTTCACTGGGAGTTTCGAGAGGTTTGGGGCACTGGGCGGACCGGACAGAGGAGGCAGCATTCGCTGCCCAGAGCATCCACCTTTCCAAACCTACCTGAGTGAGCCAGTAAGTGCATTCGGAGCCGCAAGCTGTCCAAGAACCGTTTCCCGCACAACTCGCATCCGTAAGTCTTCATGCCACTGTGAAGCTTCCTAGGAGAGAAGAGAGACTGATCAGTCCTTCCACCCGTTTGCAAGGTGGGGAGGGAAGGGGAGTTTATTTAAAACGTTAGCACCGTGGCCCTCTGAATATTTCATGAAACCTACACGTAAGCCGTGAATTTTCTCATTAACGCCGTGGGAACGCAACTCGGAGGAACGCGGACAAAGCTAGACAGCCGGAGGGATGGGAGGGGGGAATGGGACTGCTCCCAGCTAGCAGCACTGGGGAAGCTCAGCCCAAGTGCTCCCGCGCCAGGCCGAACCCACGACCCGGGCTGCCCAGGGACATCGCTCCTTTGCTGCCCTCTGCCTCAGAGACGAGCAACCCGGACAAGCGAGCCTAGGGGCACCGGGTCTGGGGAGGGAGAAGCCCCTCCGAACCTGTTGCCCACAGCCTGCAAAGGTGCCTGGCACTTAAAGGCCTGGTTTGGTTTTCCAGCAGTTGGGTTATATTCAGACCGATTCTGCTTCAGTTTGGAAAACATTAGGGGAAACGTCGCACGCTGGGTTTGCAGGATGGCTACAAAGCCACGAGTGTTTAAAATAAAAATAAAACAGGATTAAAATGAAATTAACAGCAGATAACGCCCACATGATCTGTTTAAAATAAATCCATTTAAAAGGAAATCTAAAATGATGACAGGCTACCTCCATGGCGCAAGCCTCCCGGACTCTATTGATATGATTTACGCTCAATGCAAAAATTCAGGAGTGTGCATTTGCTGTCGAAGTTTCACAGGGAGCCAGGCCCGGGAAGTCCCCAGCTAAGTAAGCACATGCAACCAGGATGTGCTGCAAGGGCCAGCCCAGCCCTGGATAGCAGAAGCCTCTTCTACAAATGCAAGGAGAATATTGCCTTCATTTCAGGATTCATCTAACTCAGCTGCTCATTGACTGGTTCAATCAAAGTGAAGAAACCAGGTGGGAGTTTAAAAAAAAGCAGAAAACCTTGTTTTCTCTCCAGAATGCAGCTCAAGTGACGCAACAAAGAATAGCTCTACCCGCTCTAAAATCTTAAAGGATGTAGGCCCAGGAAAAAAACAGAACAAAACACCAGCTCAATTCATTAACCACAAGAAATGCTTCTCCTTGGTAAAATAAATCAGATTTAAATGCAAACTACCCTGTAATACATTTGTTCCCCCTTCCCCCACCTCCCGCCCCCCATGTATCCAGCATATTTAAGAGGTAGTTTTATTTAATGACTAATTTTAAAATAATGTTTATGTGCATTTTTAATCAAATTCCAATTTCCATCCAAATGCAGCTTGACACAAAATCACAAGTAAAAAATTAATCATCCTCTAGTAAATGTGTCACTTGCAATTTGCCAAGATCGAAAAAAATGCAAAACTTTAAGAAACTCTACACCTATAAGCTAAGTTATACAACTGCCTAAAATGTGCTTAGATGCCATGTGTTCTCCTGGTTGGATGAACAAAGTACCAAATTTAATTTAACAGCTATATTTAGTTGCAAAATCAACATGTTCTTATGGTTAGCAGCCCATACGGATCAACCTTCTTTTAAGGAAACTGAAAAGTACAAATGTGAAGTAGACTGTTTAAATTAAAGTTTTAAATGAAGATTTAAAAAGAAAAAAAAAATCACTCGTTTAAATCACTTAGATTTAAAACACTCTACCTCGATTTTTCTAAATTGGTTTATTAAAAAAAGCACCTATTCAAATCTGCCTTCCTCCAGGAACTTCTGGTAATACCAAGAGCTACTGAACGTTTTGCAAATCAGTCTACTTTGGGGAGGTTTCCAGAAAGACTCGAGGCTTTTCTTAATTGTTTTTGGTCACACGTGAAATAAAAGATGCAAACTTTTCAGACTTCCTGAGGTCTCCAAGACCCATTACCAAGTATGCCATGTGTGATGGACATTCATTTCACAGGAAATGCACACTGGAGTTGATCTCTCAATTATGTCTCGTCATACATCACAGAAGCAGCGCCGCTGGGATAGCAACAGATGAGCATTAACTAAGGCAGCAAACACTCCAGGGCAGGTGAGGACAGTGGCAGGTCTGGGAAGAGACCCAGCAAAAGCTCCCGTGCCCACATACTGCCTGCCACTGCAATAATCCTGGCAGGGCAAGATCTAGGCATCAGGTATGGGCTGCTTCTTGCCAGGAGGACATTCATCCGTCCTCCTAAAGCAGTCACCTGCTCCACTGCAATTAGGGTGGCTCTCCCAGACGCATCATCTCAAGCAGACACTGCCTGCACAGATCTGGGGAACTCAAACGCCGCCCAAATTTCCATCCTTCATTTCCAAAAGACATGTCACAGCCACATGGGCCACAGGGATAGCACTAACCATGTGAACGTGCCAAGCTCGAAAGCATGACCCTAGCAAGGGGATATCGTATTCTAGCAAATGCATGCATACTTTTTGGTCTTAACCTCACACTGCAATAATGAGAGGATCCTTTCAATTGCAGTTTCTTTGGGTCCCTGGTAGCCAGTCCCCAAGACACGTCTCCCCCACCAACCCGCCCACCCCTTTTCACTACAATTTCTTGCTCAATCCCCAACCACACGCAAGCTAACGCTGGAATGTTTCTGGGCAGTGTCAACTCGCAAACATCTATTGCTGATCCAACTAAATGGAGAAACATTAAACAGGGCCGAGAACAATCTCGAGTGAACATTTGTTACTTTGATTATTTCATAAAGTCAGATGTTGATTCATTTATTGTTGTGAGGAGCAGCTCAGGCTTTGTAGTTCAGACAAATATTTAAAAAAAAATCATTGCTAGAGAGCCAAGTTTGCTAGTCTGTTTTTCCTAAGACACACCATTTACTGTGATCTCTGCCTACAGATGGGAACGGAAAGGTCTGTGGTACCAGAACACATGTAGGGTTTCAAAATAAGGTTCTGTAAACAGAAAGCTGTTTGCTAATGTTTTTGGGGAGTGATACAACAAATATGGACTCAACCCTCTGCTCAACTCCACGATTTATCATCGCTTTGCAATAACACGAGCCTATTTTTGTTGTGCTGGTGCCAAGTACAACATACAAACAACCTTGTGCAGAGCTGGCAGAGAGCAGGGATTCTTAAAGCCATGACCCGCTGACATGTTTTTTGTTGGAAAAGTGATTTCTGGGCCGTGCAATATCAGGCAACTCTCAAACGGAGCCTGGGCCCTTTCACAGAAGACCGAGGGGGGATTGAATAGCAGCCTTCAGCTCCCTGCAGGGAGGTCCAAAGAGGCTGGAGCTGGACTGTTCCCAGTGGGGGCAGATACAGAACAAGAAGCAATGGGCTCAAGTTGCAGCGAGGGAAGTTGAGGTTGGATGTCTGAAATACCTCTCACTAGGAGGGTGGTGAAGCACTGGAACAGGATCCCTAGAGAGGTGATGGCATCTCCATCCTTGGGGGGGTTTCAGACCCAGGTAGACAAAGCCTTGGCTGGGGTGATGGAGTTGGGGCTGGTGCTGCTTGGAGCAGGGGGTTGGACTAGATGTGACCTCCTGAGGTCCCTTCCAACCTGAATTTTTTATGAGTCTATGATTCAGAGCTCCAAACTATGGACCACTGAGTATTTACGTAGTTTCATAAAAATAAAAAAAAGAATAATACAGCTCTCTTCTGGGAGGGCCAAGACACTACCACGTCAATTAGTCTATATAAAATCATTATAATTAACAAACTCTTTCAAGAGGTTTTCTTTAGAACAGCCAATAAAGACTCCTGCTACAGCCCATGACTGTACTATGATACGACAGCTCCTGGACTTTCTACTCTTTTGCCCAGCTGTATTTCTTACAAGAGTCACACCACCAGGTTGTGAAACCCTGCTAGCCAGAACATGGTGACAGAGAGGTCAGTTTTCCTGCTATTTGGCCCCCAAACTTCATGCTAAACAGGTCTTGGCATTTCAAGTTTATCTAAGGAGCAATTTACCATGCTAAGGCATGTATAAAGATTTCATTTATGGCCAAAGGTGTTTGCAAAAGATTTGGAATGGAATTTGTTTTTCCTTTATTTGCATGCAGGAATTCAACAATTTCAGGTCTACAGCAAGGCTGAATTTCCATTGCAAAACGTGTCCTGCAGTTCTGACAACTGCTTTGCTGATATGAAGAAGTCCTACAGAAACTTTAAAAGTTGGGATAAAGTGCTGCTCTTGTCGAGATCTTTGAAGACAAGTAAGGCATGTATCCACAAAGGTTACTGGAAACCACCAGTCTCTTCCCAGGTCTCCCAGTAGGAGTAGGATCCTACCATATTCCAAGAGGATACGATGGCCTCATGAACAGTCACGGGACAGCTATCTTTGCCTATTTCACAGACACAATCTGATCATTTCAGGCGTGGTGCGGAGCAATGAACCCATCATGCATTCTCTATGCACTGTAAATATGCTTCCCTACCCTGTTAAATCCCTTCATGCCCAATGCTAGACTGTAAAGGGGAACAGATTTCAGTCAGAATTTTAACAGACAAAACCAAAAACAAACCCGAGGACCAAATGAGAACAAGTTTCATCTCTTAACTTCGGGGTGTAACATAATCATGCAGGACTGACTGTGTCACAGCACAGGATTAAGTCATGCACGAATTGAGGCTGAGAAGATTTTGTATCCGAAGGTCTGATCTATCTTGCAAAATAAATAAATAAAATGCAATCCCGACAGATCCCCACTGCCAAGCAGTCCGTTAAATAAGGACCGATCTGTTCATTTTACATTTTTAATTATTGCTGTGCCCAATGCCACTTCAGAGTTATGAATGAGGTTAGTTTTGTACTCCCAGCAAGGCTTATGCCATGGCATTTGGAAGATGGCGGTGCATCCTTCTCCAAAGTTAGAGCACTTGTCTCTTGGAGAGCAAAATGAATTTTCAGGGAGTTAAAGAAAAAAAAATTATTACTTACTTGGAAAATAAAATAATTTATAAAAGTAGCCCTTGAAAAAAAAAATAGCAGCCTTTTTTTTTGTCCTAAGTGATATTGAGAATATAATGAAGACTCTGAAAATTTATCAGCGTTAAAAAAAATTATCTTTGACATTGGTTGAATTCAAAGATCTTCATTCTAGGAGTAATGGTCGCTTCCGGACATCGTTCTTTATAGCCAAAAGCTTTTTCCTCTAGGATGAGACTGTTCTACCAAGAACTGCCCGCATTAAGAGTTACTGCCATCTCTTATCCTTATTGGGACTGAAATCAAGTGGCCTTCCACCAAGACATCCTTTCTAAAAGTCCAAAAGGCGTGAAGTCAAGGTGTCCTCACAAGAAGATGGTACCCCAGACAGCTCAGTTTAAAGCTCACCAGTATGATTCTTCAAACCATTACATGCATCACACAACTTTCTTATTTGTCTGTCCCTACATACAATTTTAATCCTGAAAATATACAAAGTTTTTCCCGGGGACAAAAATGATGTAGAAATACAGCAGAAGTGCAGGTGTTTTGGTTTTTTCTTTCTTTCTTTCTTCAAAGCAACATTTAATCAGGTTAAAGATTGATCAGTGCAATACAGCTGACAGACAGCCTTCTTCCACCTGATGGAAAGCTGCTCAGTACTGGGCCCTCTGTTTTGTCCCATTGACCCGACTGGTGTCACACTGGGTCCCCAAAGGGTGGCTTGCTTTGCCTCCCGGCATAGGGCAATGTGTTGGGACCCGAGGCACCTGGGTTCCCTGCCCAGCTCCAAGAAGCCCCTTCCCTCCCATGCACCTTGATTTCCACATTTGCACAAAAGGGGATAATGGACCTTTTCTCCTTCATAAGGCACTTGGAGACCTACAGAGGGAACACGCTACGTAAAAGCGTTTAGCTTCATCGTTGCAGCTACAGACCCAAATCATTAGCACGCAATACAGGACATTAGTACTGCCGAAAGGAGGGGGAGGTTTGTTCTGTTGGAAGTTGCCAACAGTTTGCTTATCTTAACAAAAAAAAAAGTACTTTTCTTGCTTCCTGGCCAAAAAAAACCTTTCCGCCCCGTTTTCTAGAATGGAACGTCGAGATAGGAGCTCGCCAAACATATGGTGCCTTGACACAGAGAACAAAGTATGAACCTGGCCAGAGATACCAAGATTTAAACCAGGGCAGTTGGGGGAGAGAGGGCGATTGGACTACAAGAGGTGAAGAATGGAGGTGATACGCCCCGTTAGTATCTGGGGCCTGCGGGCCCGGGTCTCCTGCCTGCCCAGAAGAGCCAAGACACGCACTGCTGAGTTTTTTAAAAGGCACCGACTCATATTAATAGAGCCATTTGACAAGATGCTACCGTTACCACAAATTATGCTTGCTAGCGATAGAGCTCATTGCTCCATGACTAGTCAATATTAATAAACATTACCCAAGGCTTTTACAACACAATTTATTTTTTTTAATACAGCACTTTATGTTCGCCGTAAATATACCCATAAAAAAGGCACAAAATTTCAATCAACACTTTTTAAAAACGAAAACCAATCGCTAGCCAAGTTAGAGGAGGCGAGGAAGGCAGGGAAGAAGACCATTACCTCAAACGCAAGAACTTTTCTTAACCCTTTAACTGCCACCGGACCAGCTCAGGATCAATCGCATATCCACATATGGCACGAATGCACACAATGGGGTGTACCAGCAAGTACGCCGGATGGTGCCTGATGTCCCGTGTAAAACAACATGCTTGCTTTCACTGGCATTTCTTTACAGAGACTGGAACTGTCCACTGGAAAACAACTTGAAACAATACGGTTGCAGCTGGCTGATTTTTTTTCCAGTGCCCAAAGCCCTTTAACACATTAAGTGACGGTAACAACTTTGGGATGCGACTGCGCCAGACTCCCGAGCGCTCTCTACATATAAATTAATATAAATCTCTATTGATTTGAGCACGGTTGCTGTCCAAGATGGCACTCCCCTAAAGTGCGGGGGTTAGTGCCTTCAAGCTACCCAAAGGCACTTTGCAGTTTCCATGGGCTGCAATATTCTTCCTTTCCTGCCTTAGACAACTGCACAGAAATCTGTGTTTGCTGTTAAAACAGCTTCTGCCCTTCAGGTCTGAACGGAGTGGATACTTAGACACAAAACCAAATCATCCACGAGGCTGCAGGCTCTCCTCCCTCAAAGACGTCAGTGGAAACGGAGGGAGCGCACAGCTTTTGGGGACTGGGCCCAGACCACTGGACTGGAGCGACGTGGATTTATACCAGCCGGGTGGGTCGAGCTTGCAACGTGTCAAGGTCTTGGGTCATTTCCCTGGAACGGTGCTGTGAAAAACTGAAGGTGGAAGGGGGGAAGCTTGCAGTCCCTGCATCTTGCAACCCTATCGCAAAAAAAGCAGCTCTGTTATGTATGCCCAGGGTCTGTATGAGACTGCATAGTCGTCAAATTGGAGACAGGTTCTGGAACAGAGAAATGAATCCCTGTTGGGGACCCAATGTGGCACCAGTGGTGTCAATGGGAACTGTGTCATTGACCCCAGCAGACAGCACCGCAGGCCTAGGACCGAGCAGCTTTCCATCAGGTGGAAGAAGGCCGTCTATCAGCTGTGTTGCACTAATCAATCTTTAATCTGATTAATTGTGGCTATTAAAAAAAAAAAAAGGAAACACCTGCACTTTTGCTCTAGTTCTACATCTTCCCCCCGGGAAAATCTTTGTATATTTTAACGATCAAATTTGTATGTAGGGACACCCGAATAAGAAAGTTGTGCGATACGCGTAATGGTTTGAAGAAGCGTACGGTTGAGCTTTCAGCTGTGCTGGCTGGGGTACCATTGTCTTTGTAACTGTAAGGACAGACAATAGCCTTTGAAGCTGACCACAGTCCTAGTTACGGGCCTGTAGATAAGACTCACTCTCGCACATGCACACACTCGCTCTAAAAAAAATAAATACAAGTGTTAGAGCATGGTGTCAGAAACAACAAAAGAACACATCAATCTTCCTAGCACAACAGCTCGCATAGAGATCTACATGGCAATCGGACTTCAGCGCCGATATTTCCGGTCGTTATGTAACCCACCCATTGTTTTAAAATGCTCCGATTCTCACTAAGCAATTTATTTCCAATATCTCTATCAACAAATTTTGCCGGGAACAAAAGTTTTTTCATTTGGCGCCTGCTTATAGGACGATCTTATCGTGCACAATCTTATACAGTCTCTTTCAACAAGGTCTTAAAGCGCTTTATCTGCTAGGCTCCTGGTAGCAAAATATGATTGAAATGTTCTATTTATGCTCACTGGATTAAGGAGATGTTGCAAAACTGCACAAAAAAACCTGGCAGATGTAAGCAAGGTATTACGGCTGCTCAGGCTGTTAAGATCTGAGAGAAAAGATCAATACATGTTGCTGCAGTTTTACTAAACTCGTGCCTTTAAAAAGAAAAATAAACACAGTGCATTAAAATACTTCAATGCTCAGCGATGCTGCCCAAATTTGAGCACGGGAAGATAAACTGTATGTTATTACGCCAGTTTGATGGTAAAATTAAATTCCCAATATCCCATTTATCCTGAAACGTCCCTATAAGCACATGAAGCAAACAAAAGGATGTTTGTGGATTAAGACGAACAGCAATCTAGAAAGCCCCTTCTTACCATAAATAAAATAGATACTGCACTTTTAGGCAGATACAGCCTCACTAGTTAACGCTTCCAGCGTGCAAAGTTACTTTACTGTGCAATGTTAAGTGAGCACATCCCAATATATATAAACGCGCTGCCCCAAAAATCTAGCAAGGCCTCGATGGCAAAACTCCCCTAAGAGAGGGGACCGGAGACAAAGGATGACAGGGGTTCAAAATCCAGTCGTTGGCCTGTGGAGAAGACTATGCTACAATTCTTGCTGGGGTTATCTGATCCCAGCGGTCTTTCCTGCCCAAGCGCAGGGGGGCTGGACCCCATGATCTGCAAGGTCCCTTCCAGCCCGTCATATGTACGCAATGATGAAACTATCAATTCAGGAGTGTTATACAGGCCTTTGAGCAGCCAAGGTCAGCACCTCGCACAACCGTGGCCAGAGGTGCTGTCCTCTGCAGACCGGGTGATGTGCAAGGGAATGAAGAGAAGGGAGAAAAGAGTCGTACCCATCCCTAAGATATTCCTAGGGCTGCTCTGGGATTAATGGTTCCAGCTTGCTCTGCCTTTACTAGGAGAAAAAGCCAGCGAGAGACCTCATCACCGTTGTGTTATGCCTATGTTAACCCCGTCGGGGGGTTAAGTTAGTTAAAGTGATTTTGAGAAGTTGGTGGGGTTGGGGCGGGAGGGGTTGAGAGCCTGCCAACGAGCCCTCGCCTCACCGACAGTAGCTCTAAACCCAGCGTTTCATTGGCCCAGGGCGCCGCGCTGTCACCGATGCCCCAGTAGGGAGGATGCTCATAACAGGCCAGCGCCAAGAAGCTCTTCTCTGCCGCTCGCCGTCAGTGTTTGTTTTCCTGCCTCGCCTCTGGATCCAATTACTCGGGCTCGAAGCACAACAGACCTCGTCGGCGTCTCAGAGGAACTGTTTCTGAGAACACCGCGGATAAGAGCACGGCGTGGCCTGTCCCATCAGCCCGGGCGACGAGGGCGGTGTGGCCCGTCCCATCGGCCAGGGCTCCCCGCCTGCCGTCCCCAGCAGACCCCGCATAACCTCGCTCCCTGGGCAGGGGGAATCGCAACCAAAGCAACAAAGCTCATCCTTTCCGATGCATTTCCAACGAGCGTTCGGCATCCCAGTGCCCTGCTCCTGGGGGCCAACGGGCTACTCTAGCCGGCCCCTTCGGCGAAGGGGTGCCGTCACGTGCCAGCCTGCGGTGGATGGCAAAAGGCAGGTGCCAGCTTGGCACGGTTATGCCATCTAGTGGATGGAGGCCCGTGAAAAACGGAACAAAAGAAAACG
The DNA here is from genome assembly GCF_052110815.1 of Crocodylus siamensis. Classification (NCBI taxonomy): domain Eukaryota; kingdom Metazoa; phylum Chordata; order Crocodylia; family Crocodylidae; genus Crocodylus; species Crocodylus siamensis. The sequence continues at coordinate 26,568,968 of NC_143408.1, forward strand.
AGAAAACGGTGGAGATTTGCCCTTTGGCCCAAGGGCAAGGGAGGAAGGGAAGTCAAGCTCCCTTCCCCAGTGCATGCGGTTAGCTGCTGCCCCCCATGGCTTCATGCAGATCCCCACTACAACACCCACCTCACACCACTCGCACTCAATGCCAGACCCCAGGGAGCTGGAAAAAATGAAGCCCAATAAATAAACAGAGCGTTGCTGGGGAAGGCATCCCCATTGGAAGTGCCCTGTCCTCTCCGGGAGACATTTCAAAGGGTGGGGGGTTTTTTAAGACCATTTTCTCCTTTAATTATACTCTATTAAAAATGCTGGCGGCGCCCACAAGCATCAAACCAAGGAGGAGCTGAAGTTTTCAGGTCATCGGATCTTGCTCAAGGATGTTCTGGCATCTGAAACCACCTCTCTTGTTTGCTGCCCCCGCCCTCCTCCCAGCAAGGACATTAAAATGAACACCCCGCGCGTGTTGACTGAGGGGTTGTACAGAGCTGTGATTATCCAACTGGCCTTGTTCGAAAGCCTGAAAAACCCCAGGGCCTGTACTGTACCTTGAGGACGAGCTGTGCATCGTTCAAAGCTCAACTGCTTATGGAGAGGTCTTCCATGAACTGGTGCTGCTGAGGCAGGTTTGCCATACAGCTGACTATACTCGAAGCCCAGGCGGGGGAACTGCAGCAATATTCCCTTCCGAACAGAACAAACAAACAAAAGCTGGAATGGAAGTTGGCCCCTCACAACCTGGAGGTAATTAAAAAGGCCTGTAAATGCCCTGCAAAAAGCACTTCAAAGAGACGGTAATTCCAGCAATGGCTAGTCAAGATCGTGTGGTGTAAAAATTATGAGTTTTCCCAACAGGGTGCTTTGTGCGATAAGGACGGGCAAACGGTTCTGCGCCACTCGGGAGATTTGCTGTGTTCGGCAGCGTACAATGGCCACGTGTGGGCATTTATCAACGCGGGCCGTATTCCCACGCATGCAGCAGCGGGGGAGAAATTAAGACCATCATTAGTAAAGGCTTTGCTCCAAGGCCAGCGCAGAAAAATCCCAGTTCTCTGACTCCAGGCTAACCCAACCCTCACCCTGGGTCGTCAGCATTGGTTATGCCTGGACTAGCAAGAGGATTCCCAAAAGCTCGGGGGATTCAGCGAGCGCAAGGCGAAGTTGGTGCGTGCCGGGTTCCTAAATCTGTGAGGCATGTTGGAAAACCTTCCCCTGGTTATTGGCAAGCCAGGGAAGTTTCACACATGGAGCAGAAAGGTCCAGCACACTGCGCCTTCCCGTCACAAGCTAAGGGCCCGGTGACACGGCACACGTGGCGTTTTGCTTTGGTTACTTCACACGTTGTGCTTTTTACCGATTTTCTACTTTCTAAAAGTTTCTAAAGGAGCATTTTTATTACTCAGCCTTAACTCTATTACTTCCCGGTCAGGCAACAGCTAATCCTTTATCCTCCCAATAATTTATCTCCCTTTCTCTAAGAGGACGGGAGACGGCATGTGCATCCAGTCCTAATATGTAAAAACCGCAAACAACAGCGAGTGGCTTAATTCCTCCATAAACAAAGCCCTGTTCTGCTCAGTTTACAGCCCCACTCTCTAACTCTGCCTGCTTAAAAACATACATAAAAACGTCTCTTACTATTTTTATTTAATGAGCTTTCATTCCCTGCTCCCTCCCACCTCCCCTCCGTGCAACGAGGGAGAAAAGCCTGCTCCCGACAGAACGGACAAGCTAAAGCTTGGGTAATCTTTCCAAACATACTGTAACTTTGTGTGAGGCCCCGTCTCGTCTCCACCTCCACCCCCTGGTAGCGCGCGCCGCGCGAAACAAGATGTATGGATTTTGGACATTTGATTACTTTTAAGTATATATTTTCCCCCTCAAATAGACTGAATACAATGGTTAGGAAATTTGACAGAAAACTATTCTGAGCCATTTATTGCCTTAATACGCACCTTTGTCCAACAGGCAGTTTTGACAAGAGCGATAAATTCCAAATTTATGTCAACAGAGCATATGTTGAACACCTCATTTCTGAGCTAAAGCGGCATGCTGCCCCATAAATCACAGTTCTGTTTGAAATGAAAGTAGATTACAGGCCTGTGTTATTGAGCAGTTAGAGCTATAGTCATATAAATCAGAACTTTTAACTCTAGGCGATCCGTTGTGCAATTAACTAAAGGGTACTTTGTCATTTCAAGGCTTGTGCACAGACTTGGCAGGGCGCACAGCTACTGGGGAAAGACGGAAAAAAAAAAGTTATTGGCAACTAAAGACTTGGACATGGCAGAGTTTTGCTAAATACCTGTAGAGCCAGTTAGCGCTAACAGCCAAATCAGAAAGAAAACCCAAACCTGCCTTACACCAACTCAACCCCGTGGACACCCAACCATGCCGCCTGTGCCACTTGAGAAACCACAACGAACCTCCTCCCTCCCCCACCCCCCCCAAACATCGCATCTGAAGCACAAACTATCATTTTTCTTACAGTATAAAATCTAAGATTTATCCCTCACTTAATCTTCTCTGGAGTGTTAAAAATACACAACTGGAGCTCTAATAATAAATAATGGTAATGACTTTCCCGGCAAGGTGAACCACTTGCTTCCAATTTTGAAGGAGTAACTGTAAGAATATCTCCCCGCAGCTCCTCTCATCACACGGCCTTTTTTTTTTTTAAGCAAACGGCTCAGTAATCTTTTGCGTGCTTCCCAAATGACTTGATACCAGGCACTACGTTACATTCAGCACTAGCCGAACCTCATACCGACATCCACGACAAACCACGTCACAGGTAAGCCACAGAGTGAAAATTTGCTTCCCATGTTCCCTATTTCACAGGGTTAATGAAACTCCTGGTCCAACACTGCCAACATTTAATGGGTATCAGGCAAGAAAATTAAACCAGGACAATGCCAAAGGTTGGCCAGCCAGACCTGACCTCTGGACAATGACCCTGCTTTTTTTAAGTCTTTCCCTCTGTTCCTTTCCCCTCCCCAGCTGGTCATTCCTAACAATGTAAAAGGTCTTAAAAGGGAGACTATCCTCCAGTTAGGTCAGGTGAATTTATTGGTCTGGCAAACTTGATGACATCCTTCTAAGGGGAAAAGCTGCATCACTTTCCTTCATCAGTCCCATTGGAAAGGTCATTTAGTGACAATAACTCCTCAGCCATAAAACGAGCCAGCCAACCAACCAAGCCCGAAAACTTTGCTGAAACGCATTGATCAGACAAGCCTGCATCCATGCCCAGCGACAGCCACGTTGCCCCATGAACTGGCCTGTGGGAGATGCGCACCACAGCTGGGCAGGAACATCTGTAAGACAACTTCAAGGTATATAACCCAGTGTGCACGCAACTCTACTTCTCCCTCAGTGAATCCCAAAGAGCTGGGATTTGCAAAATGGGCATCATTTTTGTGATCTACACAGGCGCGGCCACATACGCGTGTTACCAAACTATAACTAAGACGTGATTTCAAGTCCACAAAAGACATGCTTTAAAAAAAATTCTTTAGTACTGTGATGTAAACAACACTTCCAAGTAGCAAAATAATATTGAGACAACTACTTTAAACAAGCTGCCAATAATACCAACAAGCTAACCAAAAGGGGTACAGGAGACGATGCTACTTGTGGTACAAAATTAAGAGCCCACAAAGAAGTCTTTCACCAACAGTTTCGGTTTTGACCTCTTACCTCTGACCCCTTATCTCAGTGGCACCCTCAAATAAAAAATCCCTGGCACAAATTTATCCTAAAAGAAGAAATGTGCCTACATTTACAGAGGTAGATTGCTCAAGGTACAACAGTGTTACTTTTTTATTTTTTAATCTATTTGACTTTTATTGCAAGATAAAAACCACTTTTGCAGAAAGTCCATATAACCAAACCGCCCCAGCATGTAACAGAGAACTCTGCTCCAGCCCACGTCCATACTGAAGAGAGACTGCTACATATTCCCAGCTATTACTTTAGTGGGGAAATTTTCCAAGGCACGATGAGCAGTTGGGTTTCTACACCCAGATTCAACAGACCTTCAAGACCCAACTCTTATTTGTGCCTTGGAAAATCTCCGCTTAAGAGCTTTCAGTGACCAGCAAATTTATTCCCTAAGTTACTGATACATCTGGCACTATCTGTTCATCTGTTTCTCTCCTACATTCACCACTTAATGCACCTCCGAAGAAGCAATATAGGAACTTCTTGCAGAGAGAAACTGCACCAGGTCTTTGACATAAGTAAGTCTGAGCTGAGTCCGCTTGTGCACAAAGGGGCTTTTTCCAGGCATTGCATTGCAAAGAGGTAGCTCCAGGAGCTGGACGTGGGTAGGTAGGTACCTGCATGCTGCTGGCAAGAATGCAGTTCTTTGGCTACACTGAGAAAAACCCTTGTCCCACTTTGTGCAAGCCACTATCCCTCTTCCCCCCATCATTCGGGCACATTAACATGATTTCCCTGTTTCTAAGCTCTTCCCACCTACCGGTGCAGCAGAGACCTCAATCTCTACAATGCTGGAAAACTAATTTCTCACTGAATAAATTTCTCACCTGCAGCCAGACTGGTCGCTTTGACTAAAACAAAAATGTGTAGATAAGGAACAAAAGCAGCAAAAACAAAACACACACCACCTGCTGTTATCGGATGCCCAGATCCACCATTCCTGACCAGGCAGGCTCAGCCAAGCCAAATAGAAAAGGGATATAATTACCAGAAGTCTACATCCAAATGGTGCATTTCCTGAAAAAACATCCAACCTTAACCCCTACGACTCCAGCGTCAGTTATTCCTTCTGTACTCTCATACATACGTGCTGCCTCAGTAGCTCTCAGTCTCTCTTCAAAGATTATCAAGGACCCTATTGCAAGACTGTGGCAGGTTAGATATATCTGCAAGAGGCTCAATGGTCAGAAAATGCTCTGGTCTAGCTACAGCTACAAGAAACAAGAAAGATTCTCGTGTCTTCCAGAAATCACGCTCCTGGCACAAAATAAGGAAGTACTGGATGTGGATGTGTCAATCACCAAAATGCAGCTGCTGGGGCCTTAGTGAGTGTGAAGGCTGTTCAAACAAGCATGGGAATTTCTGGAAAGCTTATGGACTCAAGCCAAGCTTTGATATCTGGCTTCTGGGAAGACATGGAGGAAACAGCATCTCATCAAAGCTCTGGTTTTGCCTGAAAAGCCAATCTGTAATGGGCAAAACCTAAAATCTATCCACTAAAGAAAAATCAAGGGATGCGAGCAAATTACGGACTTCTAAAGATCTGCACTTTGCTGAACAGTTACAGATTCTGCAGAAAGTTTTTCTATCTGCTGGGTGGATGTTTCTCACTAGATTAAATGTACTTACACTTAGCAGTCAATGATCAAAGGGATTTGATTCTTTAAAGTGAAACTGGCCACATACGCTCAGAGCTCAGCCTGTTTAGCCTATTAAAAGAAGATCAAGATGCAATTTGATTGCAAAGTGCAAGCACGTTCACAGGGAGAAAATACCAGGGCTCATCAGGTTAGAAAGGAAAGGCACCAGAAAAAATGGATAGAAATTAAAGCCAGGCAAGGTCACATTTAAGCAACACACACAGAAACCTCTAAGCAGTGCAGATGATTCCCTCTATTGCACCAGTGGATAGCTTTCCATCTCTTGAGGTCTTCAAATGAAGGCCATGCACATCTTTTGGGAAGACCACTGCTAATCAGACAGGTGATTTGTTGAAACACAAGCATAGCTGGGAGAAATTTGGGGGCCTGTGCTATAGCGGTCCTCTCTCGCCTACCACCCATGTAGCTTTAGAACCGTCATGGGGAATCGGAGAGGGCCTAAATGCCAAGATCAGAGAACACATGCAAAGAAATATTAAAGAGTCAAATGGATGTTTGTCAACCTGGCTCCTCGCAGTTCCCATCACTCCTTCCCTCCTTGCCCCGTTTACAACCCTCCAACCTCCACCTGCCATCTAAGAGCCACACTCAGGTCTTCTGGACTTGCACATCAACAACAAGGGAGACTCTGCTGTCAGAGCATGCTTCACATTTCCACCGAGTCCTAAAGGGATTTCACAAACCAAGTGGTGCCCTAACTCCAGAGCTCCAAGAGGAGTTATTGTTATACACCTGGAGTCAGCAGGTTTGGCTCCCAATTCACCCAGGGAACAGACCCACTGGTTGAAGAGATACTATTTTTGCAATGCAGCTTTTCAAAGCAAAAGCTGAGGCTAAGAGGGTACCAGGGAGCATGCAGAGGTAGCAAGCTGAGAGCTGCATCATGTAAACAGAGCCTGCACCATGGGACATGAGCGCTTACTTATCATTAAGGGAAAAACATGAAGTAAAACAATAGCTGTCCAATAACACACGCATCCGCAGCAAGCAATGGAGGAATCGGAGGGGAACAAGACAGGGTGCCTCTTCTTTCCCACGTTATGCCAATGCCACTTCTGCAGCTATCTGGAATATTTCAATATCCTGCCTGCCTCCAGTCTCATAAAACAAACATCAAAGTCTATTCTCTGTGGTGGGGCAACTCATAAATTCACAGCCCACAATTACTGCTATTACGTGCGCGTGCCAAGTACAAAAGCAATGCTGTAGTTCATGCTTTAAAACAATATTCATTCATAAGGAGAGTGCACTGAGCAAACAAGGCCAGGCAAGGCAAGCTCTTTTCCTGATGACACATAGGGGTGCTGCTATGAATACAAACCAGAGGGACACGAACTGAAAAGGGAAGGGGGCCTTTTCTCTCCACGGATCCTCTGTTGCGGGGCTGCACCCAGATGCTGTAGAAAGCCTGGTATAAAGACATTACCAGCTCTGCACTGCAACTACATCCATCCAGCTATTGCTCCTGCATTTCACAAGGTGACAATGTTCCAAGCAAATTTCAAGAGTTTAAGCCCCAAACAAGCCCATCGGTACCTTTGGTCTCCGTTTCCAGAAGCAGAACCAGAACATCTAAACATCAGCAGACCCTGCCCCACTCAATCTGCGCATTGCTAAAGACACCGTTTAGCTTATTATGGAGAAGCCATCACACAGGGTTTCCTAAAACCTCTCAAGGATGGAAGTTGGAGTTTAAGTTAGGTAGCTTGAAGCTGAGTTTCATTGGGATGAAACAAGGACTAGAAACTTGCAAAGGGGAAAAACCATCTCTCCCATATATTAGATACGACATGTATATAACTTTTCAGAAGATCCATAATATACTTTAGGATTAAAGGCACTAACTAGGCCAAGGACTAGGAAAAAAGGCTTCTGTAGGAATTGGTGATAGCACTGCTGTGCAATACAGAGCTTGTTTTGAAGTACGAGCCACGGTCAAACCCAAGACGCTGGATTCAATGGAGCATAAGCGGAGCCAAAGCAGCGCCCCTAGCAGCTAAGAATACATGAGAGGAGACAAGCCCCACGGCATCACAGCCACACGCTGGGTCGGGAGCGTGTTCAGATGGTGCCCCTTGCCCAAGGGGTTGGGGGCAGGAAGAACATTTGGAGGAGTTCAAGTTCTGCGATGCTCTCTTTTGAATTTTTGCTCTGAAACCCCATGCACAAAACATAACTCCCCTGAACTGCATCAATCATTCCTGGAGTCAGAAAGACAATTCTCATTCCATTTCTAACACACTAGCAATTTTCTCTCATTTTCCCCCTTCTCCCTGCTGCTGAAATTGAAGACTGAACAAGGACCCCCCCCCCTTTTTTTTTCAGGAGGGGACGAAGAAAGCTGACCTAGAACGTGTTTCCAGAGTGAAAAATATACAGCTCTGCTCTCATGCAATCTGGGCTGGGGAGATCAAAACAAAAGCCTCCTGAGTTTGCAAATCACAGTTTTCCTGGCTGGTACCTATTTTGGCAGACGAGCAAAAACACGGGGTAGAGAGGGGAGTGGAAATCAAACAGCAGATGCAATATAACTAAGGTTTCTGAGACCTAACAAGTTAAACACAAGGCCGGGAAAAAAAGATAAGCATGAAGATAATATCCATGACGTGGAAAAGCCCCGAAGAGAAGCCCAACCTCACCAGTTTCATAGCATCTTTACTTGCACCTCCTTCGGCCTTAGTAGCACAGGACTCACCGACCTGAGTTGTGGACAGTGAGCACACATGGCATTACCAGTGAAATGTTGACTTCTCCTAAATGCTGTAGATTAAGTCAAATAAATATTTGGCCTGGGTTAGGGGCCACTGAGGGTGCAGCGTGATTGCAAGAGCTAGGGTTGAACCCCAGAATCCTAACCGAAGTTTTACCCTACAGGGGCGAACGTGGGTACCCGAAACACACTGATGCTACTATGTGGGTGTGCAAAACATGCTGATGCTGCTGAGCTCTAGGTTCTTCTTGATGAGCAGCTTCCAATATGTCCAAAAGCTTGGCCTGACTCCTTTAGTGAGCCTAATGGTCAACATATTTAAAGTCTCAGAAATCCCGTGTTTGTAGAAGCAACGGAAATGCACAAAAAAGGGGTCATGCTAGAACACCGGAGCTGTGCGAGGCAGGTGGCAGGCCCTTTTGCTAGTTCACAAGAGGCTGGGAGTGGCAGTCGTTGCCAAAGGAAACCACATCCCCTCTAGAACCAGGCTTCGCACAGCCAGTGGACCAAAAATCAAAAGACTCCCGTTGTGGTTTCTGAAGCTCTCGTGCTGAAAGCAAGGGGCTTTAGAGCTTCTGGTCCTGGCCAGCCCTCACCAGGACTGCCAGGCCTCAGCCAACCGACCTACAGACACTGGTGCAGCCAATTTGTCATTGCAGAGATGCAAGAGATGGTCAACACCACCCAAGTGATTTGGAAACAGGTGGATCTCAGTAAACGCGGACATTTTAATTGTTTAGGTGGCGTCCCCCTCCCCAGCAGCCGCAAGACGGGAGTTCATTTCTGGAAGCAGCAGTCGTTCTGTCTGCAACTTCTTTCATGCCATTTGGACTGGACAGGAGGCCTATCCCACCCAGCGAGAAGCGCATGCAAGTGATGCAACGCACTGAGCATGCAAGGATCAGACCGAAGCCTTCAAGCCATCTGTTCCATCCCTCTGCATCCTCCTGGGTCAAGTTCACCATACGCCACGGCATTTGTACTTCAAGAATCAACTGTACTGCAAGGCGCATCCTTCAAAAAGCAATGCAAGCTCAGAGATAAGTAGCTGTGAACTTCCAGGTCTTGACATATAACAGAGGTCATGCGCAGAGAGGTTGGGATATCGCTCCATCTTTCAAAGCACCAGCTAAACTGTGACATGACCACATTATATGCCACAGAGAGAGAGAGAGAGAGAGAGAGAGAAAATATGATGATTAATATAACTTTCCAACACAGTACATAGCTGATACAGTTCCTGGTCCATAAAAAGCAGAGCCTTTGCAATGGAAGATTTTGTGCAGAAGGGAAAAAAAGGGGCTATTGTGATTTTTGTGTGTGATCTGGAAGGTTACCAGTCTTATGAGTAGCAGTACTATAAAAAGATTCAGACACTAAGTATTTCCTTTCCTATAAAATATTCATTGCAGTATGTGAGAGCCAAGTAGCAGAAACCTCAAGCATTTCTAACTTTGTACTGCAGTAATAACAGAGTTTTATAGGAACCTTCTGATTTTATTTATATCATGCTATAAATATGCTGTTCCATCAGTTATAGACCTGTAGGCAGACACATACCCTTCTCAGACCAAACAACACACAGACGCAATACATATTCGGACAAAACAGAACTGGTTTTAGTATTTTTGAAAGGAAGCGGATAAAATAAATTTCCAAACTCACTGATTTTCTAACAGGTTCATTTGGAAAAGGCCACGCTGTCCCTGTGTGGTGCTCTGCAAGAGCTCAGCGTATGAATAGTACCTCCTTAGGTTAAGCTCACTTATCCCAATAAGATGAATCACCTGTCAGTTCACATCTGGATTGAGTACATATTTGAGAATATCTATTCTGCCTATGAAACCTGGGAGCAGCAATTTAAGGAGAGACGGCAGAGAAATGAAGTCAGTTCTGTATCTTTTTGGTTAAGTATTGCCATTTCACTTCCCAGAGACTTGTTCAGTGTTCATCAGGAGAGATTAAACAATGAAGAGGTTACATGCCAGAGATCTTGTTCTTGCACATGCATGTGCGCGTGCGCGCACACACACACACACACACACACATACACACACAGCCATCTGCAGCTTTACATACCACGCTAGCCCTTTCCTGTGCAAAACACCTTTCAGTTTCTAAGGGGTGCATGTTGTAGCCGTGTTGATCTAAGGACATAGGCAGACAAGGTTCTTTGGGTAAATCTGCTATCTTTTATTAGACCAACTCAAATAGTTGGAAAAATTCTTCTCTGCAAGCTTTCGGGCACAAACGCCCTTTGTCAGGGTGAGGAGGTGCGTGCAGATGGTCTGTGCTCTTCCTGGATGGAGCGGTAAAGCAACCAGAGGCCAGTACGGATGCACAAAAGCCAGTCAGTTAAAATGTAAATTGAGGTGATTTGTAGGTGAGAGACTTTTCCCAACTATTTGAGCTGGTCTAATAAAAGACTGGATTTACCCCGTGTCTTTCAGTTTCTAAGGAATTTGCCTACCTACCACCTCAAGAGGCGACGCAGGCATTTTAAAAAGGAGTCGCACACACTGTACTCTCCACTCCAGTCCCAGGGAAGTTTCACTCTTCTTTTCTGTAGCAATTTCCTACCTCTCAATTCAAATTAAAAACTCCTGCATCTTCCTCTTGGGCAGAAAATGCTGCATTCTTTCCCACCCAGCATTTACCACTGGGTATCAGTCCTAAATCCATTAGGCATCACCTATTCTGAATAGACCTAGCCAGATCAGGTAAGCAGGGTGTCCCTGTGTGTACACGACCCCACCAGACTCAACCCCGTGGCAAGGTTGTCCATCTACAGTCGGACATTAATTCCAGACCCATCAAATACCCACCCATTTGATTTATGTACGATACGCAAATGCTCCCGTTTTAACAGTGACCTACCTACTTTGGTTAATTTGCCTGAATTTTACACGCTCTGAGCAATGACTTATTCTACTTAGCAGGCCGAGAGCTGTGATCGGAATGAATTACATGCAAAGACAGGCAGACATTTCACAGATTCTTACAGTAGACGCTTGCTAACTTTCCAGGCCCGCTGCGGTTTCCCCAGCCACCTTCGGGGTGTATCATTAAGAGACACTTGATTTTCACACACACCTTTCTCGCCTGAGTAAATCAATATGAAAATCAATTCATCCACTGATATATTTTATCAAGATGCATGCGGCAATGCCACATCTCATTTACAGTGTAGATCTCGTGGAAACCCAAGGTCACTGGATAGAAAACAGTCTACAAAAAAAACACAAAAACACATTATATATTGGCTGCAAATAGAAAAGTGAATGAAATAGGGAGCAAAGCTAGAAAAGGAGCCTGGAGATGCAACAATTATTGTATGGGGAAGGCTAGGCATCAGCTTGCCCTGCCAAGCTTTGTTAAATGTGAAATAGCGAGTGAATTTGGGGGGTGAGGAGAGGAGGACAAAAATTGCAAGTATTTTCCAAAATCACCCCCAAAACAGTGGGTTGGGCGGGGTGGGGGGGGGCACACTTCTACTGGTACACGAGCTATAGACGGAGAAGCATTTCAGGGTCCAAGGGCAGATAAAAAGTCAGGAACACGGAGAAAATGCAAGAAACTGTGCAGAAACAGAGAAGGATAAAGAAGACGTTTCCCCCTTGTGATAAGGAGAATGCAAGCAAATGCACCTTTGATAAGGATTTTATATCTCTATCCGAGATAGGGGGGAAATGTCCTGTGGGATTATTTACTATGCGCGGTGACATCAAACTAGGAGCCTTCGCAAACGAATCCGAGCGGCTGTGCTACGTATCAAGCATCCTCGGTAATTGCACAGTCACTGCTCCCCTCTCACCTCTAAACATAGCCGATTAAAATAGCATGAAGAGCTATAATAATAGGGTTGGAAGTCAGCTTTTTTTTTTCTTTAAAAAAAAAAAAAAAAAAAAAAAAAAAGAAAGAAAGGCACCCGGCCAAGGCTTATGGAAATAAGGATTTTGGTAACTATTTCTGTAGTGTAAAGAATATTTAAAAAAAACCCCCCAAAATAGAAGGGGATGAGGGGCACAAATAGCCATTAGGACAGTGCGTTAACTGTCTGTGACTAATGCTTGTACATTATTTATATTTGCTAGCAACTCTTTTATATTTGCAGCTTAAAATAAACGTTGCGATTTCCCCCCTACATTTATGACGTACCTCTGTACCAGCCTCCCCCTTAAAAAAACAATACCCCCCTTTCAACAACAACAAGAAAAAAAAGCTGTAAAAAGCGAGCCCAGTTATTCCGCCCCACCCTGTGCCAACAGACACACATCTCACGTTCCCAAAACAGTAGCGTGCCGAGAAAGGAGAGGAAACCGTTCCCATTCACTGTACAGCTGAAGGTAGCACATGGAGGCAACAAACTCCATCCAGACCTCACTAAACCCACCTCCTGGCACAAGTGCATGCATTTAGGCCTATTGACTGTAATATCAGCCACCAGAGAAAAAAGAAAAAAAAACTGGCAACAGCAAATAGGGCTGCATGGATTTTTTTTTGTTAATGTATTCAAATGCCCTGGATTCAGATCAGCTTTCTTTGTTCAATATTCATTATTGCTCACTTGCCTTGAAATGAGAAATTTGGGCACTTAGAGGAATGAATGAAGGAGAGAGCGCTACTCTTGCCGCAGGTCCCTGGGAAGCTGGACAGAGGCTTGGCACTTCTGCATAGCCCGCACACCCTGGATGCGCTCCTTGCCACCCCGTGCACAAGAACTTCCCAAAGCAAGAAACCGCAGAGGTCACACTCAAATCGAGACCTTGGCACTTGTCTATTTGCATATGCAAAGGTTTATCATTTACCCAGCATGGCATGAGTGCTCCAAGCTCAGGGGACAATTTTCAGAGTCTGAATGATGCACTGCAAACATGGAAGATTTCAGGGATGCCGGTGCAAGGGGAACTTTCCTGAAGTATTTTACACCCCAAAATACCTGGAGATTCAAAAGACACTGGGACCCAGTTGAACTGAAGATGACAAAAAGAGAGGCCACCGCTCAAACACGACTTGGCCCCCAGGTACTTTGGTTTCTCCACTCAACCGCAGCGAAGAGCTTCGTAGCCTGGATATTGGGTCCAGGCAAGAGGTTTGCTACCCCAGAAGCAAGGAAGAGGAGAAGCAGAACTGTTCCTCCTCTAAGGAGATGCCCGTCTCACGTGGTATACAGTTTCAAGCAGCACTACAGCATCAGCAATGCTCTTGCCCTTGCCTGTAGGGCTCTGGCGACCGTTTTATGGTCTCCAAAAACGTGCCAGGTATTTGCCTACAGAGGACATGAGTGTTTCAAGCTAGTTTGCTTCTCGTTGTAGTTAGGAGCCCCCTGTAGAAACATCATCACCTTAGTTTATTCCAATGGTCTTTGGAATTATAGCAAGGAAAATAAATCTACACAAAGACACATGTGCACAAGGCCGAAAGCCCGTGATCTGTGTGGAGCAATAAGAAGAGCTCCTTCTCCTACCGCACAAGTCAAGATCTTTCCGTTTCAAAGCTCACGTTTTAGGCGTATAATTGCTTCTTCCTCTTCATGTCCCAGCCCACGAAGGCTCCAGCTCCCTTGCCGTGGCTACAGATGAGAAAGTCTATTAGGCTATTCCAGATGGAGCACCCTATTGAATGTCTCTTAATAGGCTTGATACAGATATTAGGGAAGATATACTCGGTGCTGGACACATTCATGGACAGCTCCTGCCCTGAAGAGCTTACCGTCTAACACAGGCTGAACAGGCAGAAGCACGAGGGAAAGAGAGAAGAGATGAGACTTGTTCAGGTAACATAGCAGCTCAGCGGCAGAGCCAAAAACTGAACCCAGGTACCATGATTTGTAGACCAGCGCCCTAGCTACTGGACCATAAACACGGCGTTTAGAAAGGGATCAATGGCACAGGAGGCTGGAGGCTTGGAGAGTCTCTTGCATGTTATATCTTAGCTAAGCAGGCACCATGAGGTTACTTTATCAAGAGCCCTCCTTCAGTTAACCCAAGATAAATAAGCGATCAAACAAAGCTTTTCGTTTGCTCCAGGGACCGATCCCCGATCCTCCCAGTTTGGGAGTTTTGTCCTCCAAAGCTGCACAAAAACTCAAAACAGAAGCTGAACGCAGCCAACCAGAAAGCCTGAATGTTAATGGACTCCAAAACCTTCAGCCACCACCTGTTTGGCTTTTGGTACGTCCTCTACTCCTGCCCCAGATTTTCCTGCAAGCCTGTAAAATCCACTGCGAAAGCCAAATGTCCCAGCAGAAGTTCTCTGCTCAACCCGTGCTTTGCTGAATGGCTCCGTGACACCCTGAAGTTGCATCCACCAACCTCAGAGACTCTCTAGATCGAACCGGAGCCATAAAAAACAGACTCTAAGGAGTTAACTGACAAGTATTGCAACTTGCCAAGTTATTTTCTTCAGTGAAACCCCTGGGCTATGGAAATGGGGATTTCAGCAATGCTTAAGTGTTAATGCATTTTATCGGCAGCCCGAGGTGCAAGCATCAATGGGTTAATGTATTCTGATTCATACAGCCCTACTTAGAATAACCAGCACTAATTCAGCAGTCCAAAAGCATCTTCTATATTCTTGGGGCATCTGGTGACACTGATGTATTAAAAAATAAAAGAATAGTGTTTGCTTTCATGGGTTACATTGACCCTGCGGGCAGAGCTTGGCATAACACTTGTTTTGACTAGTAAATTGAGCAAACATGACATGGATGTCATGGGTGTCAAACAGGGAACTGGAGGGACTTATTTTTAAAAAATATAAAAATTTAACAAACAAAAAAAGGCAAAGTGACCTTAAAAGCAGAATGTATCTGCTGCAGCCATGAAGTGATTATTCATATGTTTTGATTCCCAATTCAGAAATAATAAGTGGTTCATGGATTCCAAGTTTAAAAATATATTCATCATCTGGTTTCCTTAGCAGCAGTATCCCATTGGTGTACTAACACATTCCACAAATTGCGAGGAATGCACCGGGTTTGTCTATTTATTGGTTTTAGCCAACAAGCAATGGGCACGTGGGAAAGTGTTCAGCCAAGTAAATTAGAGAATCGCCTTTTTAGCAATGTTACCGGTCTCACACTAGATGTGGTTTGACAGAAGACTTGAACCTTGAGTTCTGCACTCAGCAGAGGACCAGAGAAGAAGGTGGTGCATTTCTATGGGATCCCATGCCTGGGGTGTATAACTAGGATGGAAGAAGCTGAGAATATTAACAAAAAGCTTCTAAGTAGGGAAACAACCACAAAATAGGAGCTGAGTAAATTGTTTCTTAAAAACCAGCTTCTACTTGAATTTGCTCGTGTGAGTTGACCCAAATCTCCCTAAACGAAACCTTAAAAAGTTCCATATCTTTCACTAAACAAAATCTTGTAGGGAATCAGGTTGACCCAACTTCCCATCCCAAACCTCACACTGGTGAGTTTGCAAAAGCTCAAGGAATTGGTGATGGAGATGCCTTTAGGTGCTCAAAAGGTCATTAGAAGAAACTAAGGTTGAGGAAGGGAACAAAAAGTTGTACAAATTGAAGGGGGAAAAAAAAAATGAAACTTTTGAGGAAAACACCTTAATTTTTCTTTTCACCCACTCATACTCAGAAAGAGCTGCTGTTAGTGTGAAGGAAGTACCAATTAAGCAAGCAAAGGACTGCAGATCCAATACCACAAGCCAGGCCTAGATCACAAAGGTCCAAACAGGAGTTTTCCAGGGGTCAGACCTGCAGTGAATCTACCTGGCAAGATCCTGAAGCCTCCAGAAACTTTGCCAGCTGACCTGCCACCGAAGGTCTGGCACATTAAGGGCCTCCTTCTCAAAAGACTTTGAACCTTCAACCATCTTTCCTGCTCTCACTCCACCCAGCACCCTAAAACATGTCACAGGTGTGTCAGATGCATCTTCTAGAGAAGGTAGAGACAAGGGGCAATTAGGATGAGGAGGGGTCTGGAGGGGCTTCCCTATGCGGAGAGACTAACGAGACCAGGCGTGCTCAGGCTGCAGGGGAGACATCGTACAAAACACCAAATGGTGAAGAGTAATAAATCCCTATTGCCTTTTTCACTCTCTCACAATGCAAGAACTAGAGGTCCCGAAACGAAACCAGTAGCCAGTAAGTTTAAAACTAACAAAAGGAAGTTCCTTCTTCACACCCTACGTCATTCAAGCATGAAACTCATTGCCACCAGATGCAGTAGAAACTGATGGTTTAGGCAGATTCAAAAGGGGACTGGACATGTTCTTGGAGGAAAGGGGCATCTGTAGCTGTTGAGTGTGGGAGTTTGGGTACAGCCTCTGAATCAGAGCTTCCTAAACCTTAAAAGCTGGAAACTGAGAGCGAGAGAGAAACCGTGGAAAAAACCCTGGTCAGACCCAGTTCAACCTCCCTTTCAGCCTCTGCTCTCTGCCAGCGTGTGACACAGGGTCTGACCCGGTCATTGGCAGTTATAATGTTCAAATACTTGCTCCAGGGCCCGATTTTTACTTGCTGCTCTGCTGCATGGCATCCTCATCCTCCCTTTTTTTCCTTCCCTTTTCCAGGCTAGCTTTCCAGGCTGCCAAGAAGCTCATTAAACACATTGCACCCCATCCGGCTTCCCACAGTAACATAAATTTAAGACACAAACACACATATTTGTCCCTGACAGGGTGCTAAAAGCTTGCACGACTCCCAACACCTGGTGCCAGTTCGCACTGTTTTCACCCTGCATTGCAAGTTGCCTTCTTATGATCTGCCCAGGGAAGACAGAGGCTGCAGCAGAGAGGGAGGAGGGGGGGAAGCAGGAGAGCGCCCATGAAGAGGCAGCACTACACCTATTTAAATAAAAGTTTTCAAAGGTGTACGACAATAAAGAATTGACACAACTAGACACACACAGAACACAATGGGAAGCATAATCAGGAAAAAGTCTGGATTAAAATGACGACAATCTCATTAATGCAAGGTCTTTTGTAGCAGGTGCAGAAACCTCAGAGCCATGTGCCTGGAGGGATAGGGGCTACTACTCGATCGGTCCCCATCATCAATGCCAAAGAGCTCACCCAAAGAGTTTACCATCTAAGAGAGACCAGAGAGGAGGAGAGCCACCCACGGCCTTTGAGGCAGAGCCAGGATCTGAATGTGGGTCAACGGAGCCTCAAAAATCAGTGTTTTAACCACAAGACGCTGCTGCTTCTTTGATGGAGGCTTCAGAGAACCAAGGCTTGTAGAGCCCTACGTTGACCTTGCAGCTCATCTCTCTGAATGGGTTTTGTACCCTGTTTCCCCCCATCTTTCACCCACAAGGGAGAGAACCATCAATGCAGCAGCCCATCCGCAGTTTCCCCTCCACCGTCTCCCTACAGCGTGTCACATGAGCAGCTCCACATATTTTGACTATTAAACCATCCCCCACCCCGCAACAGACAGGCCTCCCCACCCAGCACGCTGTGTGCTGCCAGCAGTTGGCTCCTGCATTTGCTTTTATTATTAACCCCAACTTACTCCTGGAGTGACTCATATTTCCACGCAGTTAACCTGCTCCGGCAGCACATCCCCTCCCTTCAATCTCATCTTGGCCACTTAGATGGTATGAAATAAATCCATCAGAAGCTCAGCACTGTCACGATGGAGAAGCATGCATCTTCCCTGCCACTCATCTCATTAGGAGGATTATGATTTTCCCCCTTATGCACCATTTATAATGACTTCCTACCCTCTGCTCCCACCCCACCCCCCCACTTCCCCCAGCTCCAGTCAGGTTGATAACTTAAAACGTTAGCTGCATGCATGCAGAAATTAGGAGCAAATGTGTTCCTTCAAATGCATGGCCCAGATCCTGAGGATTTTATAAGGTAATCAAATATGCAATAGATTCAACAAACTAATTTCAAGAACACACCTGGGGTCCTCTGATAATGTCAGTTGTGTCTATACAGCACAAGGATTAAAATTTCATAGAGTCATGATTTCATCAGTCACTAAACTACAAAGGATTAATTAACAGCAAGGGAAGAGCTCATGGGTTGAAAATACAGTCTTAAGGAAAATATCTATCTCTGCTCTCCAGATGTCAGCCCATATACGAATGAAGCACTTTGATGAAACACTTTCTTATTATTAAGGACTCCAAAATATTGTTTCTATGGCTAGAATTAAAATGCGACTAGTTCCAATTCCTTCCAAACAATCTCCAGTAATCTACAAATGCGACTGAATTTGTGCTTCCCCTCTCCCCCCTCCAAATCCAGACACAGCAAAACCTGTTCACCGCCCACCCTAGACAGTTGTGGAAAGCTCTGGCGAGCTTTCGCCCAGAGGGCAGCTTCCTAAAATATGGCTAAAGCATCGACCCAAGCAGAGCTTGAGATACACTTGCAAAAACATCTAAAATCAGTATGTAAAAAACCCCAAACTGGTAACAATGCAGAGGACTGGGGAAAAGAATAAGACAAGGCCCAACGTGGGAATCCAAAGTCACTCCAGCGTTAAGTGAAGTAATCCAGAGTCATCACTCCAGGGCTACTCTGTTCTGCATGACAGATGCTACAAAACTTGTCACAGAATCTGGTTCAACTCCATCCAGCCCAGCTAAACTACATCCATTGAGCTCTAGATGTCTGGGCTCCTAAACGAGATAAAACCCCATGCACGTGTATCATGCAATGGGTTATAACACCTGATGGGGTTGTAAAGTGTAATGTTTATCATGGCTACATGAGTCCTGCTCTTCCAACCCAAACTGGTCTAGTGCATTTGCACTCCCAGCACATGGAAGAAGGCACTAGTGTACACTGGTGGGGGGAAAATGACCCCAGTGGGGCCACTCACAGAAGAACCACTGCAAGAGAGTTTTCTAATATGGTGAAGGGCGAGCAGGATACAGAA
The DNA here is from genome assembly GCF_052110815.1 of Crocodylus siamensis. NCBI lineage: Eukaryota > Metazoa > Chordata > Crocodylia > Crocodylidae > Crocodylus > Crocodylus siamensis. The sequence continues at coordinate 26,587,925 of NC_143408.1, forward strand.
GATGCAGGAAATAAGGACTATAACAGAAAAGTGTCTGAGCCTGGCACAAGCCACTCAGGGCTTCCCCAGGGTGCACCACCACACAAGAGTGCCAGGTTGCCTTCAGATACCATTGGCAGTGTCGCCACGGGTCCTGCTTGCAGTCATTTCAGGTCAAATGTGCCTGGTTTGCCCCAGCAGGCAGAGCTTTCTCTCTCCTGTGCCCGAGCACCTGGAGCACCGCCGTTTCCATGAATGAGCAACTGGAATGAGCAAACTTTCTGAAGCAGGGCCATCAACATCCAGGTGGCATCTGCCATGCAAATATGATGCAACAAGGAGGCAATGAGTCCCATCGAGGGGCCAACATGTTTAAAAGCAATTCATTATGTATTGCCATTGTTGTGCAGCGCCCACCGTGCCGCCCCATATGTCACAGGAAGGTGGTCGAGTGCTCTCCTGAAGGAGGTTTATTGTGGACCATGCTCCATGTACCTTGAGCACACCGATCCTCTGGAGCTGTGTACGCAGGTAGAAGGGGCCAGATCTTACCATGTATTTTCAAGCTCAGCAGAGAGCGCAAATGCTTTTCTCAATCCAAGTCTTGAGGGAAGGAAAAAACCATCTTCCTTTGCTGCAAATTTCTTGCCAGCTTCCACAGAGAAACCCAGAAGCCCAGATTTGATACTGCCAAGGCTCAGGCTAACAAAGAGACGAGGAAGTTTTTGGCTGCATCTCCCATCCGTAACATGAGAGACACTCGAAGAGTGGAAAGAGCAATAGGACGTGACGATAATCCCTTCTGAACGGCGCTGCTTCTTCTTGCGCCCTACCTGGAAACAAGAACAGCCACACGTACTTCCTGAAGCAGGAGAGAAAAGGGTATTTTCTAGCAGGCAGTAAAGCTAGTACATAAAAAAGTGGGGCTGGGAAAAGAACCATTCAAGTGCCCCAGAGGAAGGCCCAGGACAGCCGAGCACTTCAGTTGGCACCCAAGTCCCAGGGACTTTAAAGGTAAGCATATTTGAAGTATGCTGGTGAACTGGGACTGAAGCAGACCAGAATTTATCCTTGAGATATGGCACATCTACATGGGTCCCATTAAGAGTTCATCCTGCCCTCCTGATCTGAAAGATCCTTGAGAAGACGACACAGGTTTGCACCTTTGGGCAGCAGAAAGCTGTTGCGGGTCAGACACAAACCCAAGCGCATCCAGGGTTTCAGAAGAGCGGAAAGGAAATAGTGCCTCTCCACATTGATCATTGGTAAGAGATCCACAACGCCCTGTATTGTGCCAGGTTTCCCATGAAACGGCTCCTTTCCATGTCCCGGCTTCTTCTCTCCTCTCCAGTCTCGGGATGGAGACTGGGCAGAAGGGGGAAAATGCCTCTACCACGAAATAAGCCAAAAGCACCACAACTGCGCATTTTTAAGTGTTTTATTGTCCTGCTGGACAGGAAGGCCTTTCACACCACTTCACTTTGCGCAAAATATCCCAAAGCTCGGGGGCTACACGTCTGAAGTAAACATATCCACACGGACGGGCAGTTTGGAAACAAGCCATCGTTTAAGTTTTTGTAGAGCAAGTGGGTATCAGCAGGGTTTTTTTTTTCCCCTTCCTTCTTCCCTGGAAAGATAAATTAGCAAGCTGTCAGCAAAGGACAGCCAAAGCAGTTGTGTTTCTGTAAAGGGGCAGTGGAAGTGTCTTTGATTAATGAAACCTTAATACTTGGCTGTTAGACAGGCTTTCTTCAGACAGTCCCAGGAAGACAGATCCCTTCAGACAGCCCTAAAATATCAAGATTTCTAAGGATCCCAGAGAAAGATTTCTCACCAGTGTAGCTGGGTTTCTTTTTTTTTCTCCTCGAGGAAGAATTAGTTTTTCCGTCCCTGCTACTTCGCCCTTCCACGGGAGACTTCTTGGTAGACAAGAGGAGGAATGCAACAACACGATTCCTCCCAAGAGGAAGAATGCAGTTGTCGTCTCACTAAAAGCCCTGCCTGCCGACGTGCTGAGAGTTTGCCTGAAGTCTTGACAATGCATCAAAGAAAGAGCTGGGAGGGTGGGGGAGCAAGGAAACAAGAGGACGAAAAACCCACAAAGCAGAACTCACCTTTAGAGGTCTGGTTCGGGGACCTACGGACACGGCGAGCACGTTTTTGTGACGCGCTCCCTCCTCGCGCTCCCAGGCTTTCTACGTACAAAGAAATCAGTCATTCTGAATCTGGAAGGAGGGATGCTCCCCTTGCGCGGCCTTTCTGGCACGTGGCAAATGCGCACGCAGCCTCATGCATCTGAGCAGTCGACCCCGATGCGCAGAACAAGCTCGCGAGGAAGTTAATAAGACGGTTATTTGTGCTAACGGCCACATCTAGCGAAACGCTGTCCACGGGGTCCGGCGGAGGCAGGTGGCCACCTTGCTTATGTGCCCAGCAAAGCGCAAACTGCAAATCCCAGTCTAGTGATCTCTATCCTTGGAAAGAAGCAACTCAATTAGGTTGCAAAGCCCAAAGCGTGTATTTTATAAAGCAAGAAAGCAAAAAAAAAACCCCAAAACAAAATAAAAACTTCCTGATCCTGATGAGTAGGCAGGCACTTTGGAGGGATGAGGAACCTTACTGTATTCATTAGCGCTTGTACCAATACCCAATTTACAAGGTGAAAACCCCTTTTTTCCCCTCACATAGAGCATCAACAATTTGGAAATCAAAACCTGGCAGGTTTTGTCTCTGCCAAGAAGTCAGGAGTCATTTGTAGGCTACTTTGGACTCGGGAAAAACCGGTGATCCCACAAATGGCAAACAGGGCCAGGGTCCAACTATATTATCTTGAGTACATGCTGCTCTCCGGAGTCCAAAAGAGCCTGTCCTCACACCCCCAGCTCCTGTGTCTTTGCCCAGGCTTGCACCATATCCGCAGACATTCCCAAGTGTAACAAAGGACTAATTATTTCCAATCAGAAGCTGGGAAATGAACATCATGTGCTCTCTCAAGCTAATCAATGAATGTTTCTGACCTCCGCTGGGTGAGTAAGAACCCAAACTGCCCAAAGAAGCCAGAGGCACTTCCCTGCATAGTGCTGCAGTCCACGGCCATCAGTGAGCGCCAAATTCACGGGTTATTGGGCTACAACGGGCAACCGGATCCTTGACAGGCTGCATCCTGTTCACGTCAAATGTTCGACTCGAGGGCTTGCACTGGAAAACGAGCACCGGGACGTTAAAATAAAGGCAGCACTTCTGGCCGCGTCTGGCATTCACGGTAAACAGCTAGTAACAAGGATGCTTGCATGTGAGGTTTGTGGATGAGTGTGCTAAGGCTAAAAGACACCACCGCAGGCACAAGTCGCTCATCGCTGCACACCCTCCTCGCTTTCGGCGGTTATGGAACAAAGCAACAGTTGGAAGGGCTCGAACAAAGTGTCACCAAGCCCAGCCCAACCCAGGCGTGGCCCCGTAACGCCTGCTGTGTAAGAACAAAAGATCAGTGATTCAAAACGAACAGTCTGATGTGGTCCCAGGGCTTTTCCAGAGCTGAATCATTGCTAACGCCGGAGCTGTACGAGGGCTCACTCCAGGTCCCGCTAAAGCCAACAGAAGCGTTTCCACAGAATCTGATGATATTTAGGAGAAAAACCCAAGCCATTTCTGGGTTTTTCTCTTAACTGAGCCATTTTTCTCATCAGACATCTTCAGAGAAAGGCCACCAGTCCCCTAACTCCCTTTTCCCCTCAGCTACCCCTTTCAGAGAGTCTGAGTTAGGAAGAGACCAACGCTGCCAGCAACTGGAGCTGAACATTACACCCTGCTCCAAGGGGGCTGGTTCTGGTCCAGTGCTGAGCATCCCCAGACTTCAGGGGGAGATGGGACATGGTAACTACCCCTCAGAAAACAGGTCTGCACTGGGGTCCTACATAAGTCTAGGCTCCCGTTTGTGAATGTGTTAGACATACGGGCTGGAGCCGACCAGGAACAGCAGACTTCTGTTCTTCCAGATGAGTTCCTGGCATTTACAGAAGTGGCTCTGAAAATATTTTACAGAAGGAAAGAAAAGACAAGATGTTCACAAGGTGTGGAGGGGAGGAAGAGGCACTGTGCCTGCGGTTCATGGAAGTGACTGGCAGGTCTAATACACGAGGACGCTAGAACTTCAGGTTAAGTCCATTAGAAAGTCATCTGATAAAGTGAAGCTTTTCTAAGTAAAGCACAGTTTTAAAGGAAGGGCTGTCAAATCAGAAAGTGTCAAAATAGCTTGTGTTAACTAATCCCCGGGGGACTTTGCAATATTACACGGTACATGGTGGTCTCTATCTCATTCATAATGTTTCACTTGGCTTCGGTTCTAAAACCACAAAAACATCTGTACAGAAGGAAGCGACTGATTCAGTGAAATCATTCTGGAAACTTTTAACATATTTAGAGTAATCGCATGAAAGAACAATGTAGTGAATGTTATGCACTGGAAGAACATTGCGGTTAGGGGCTCGCGCCAGTTGCTTTCACTTGCACACCGGAGAGGGTGAAGGAGGAGCGGTGGAGAGAACAATTTAAAGGAGCCCGCTCAGTTGTATGGCCTGGAGTTTAATTTTAACCCTGGAGGATTAGTCCCAAGAGCATTGTCTTCAGCAGTCTGCAGCGACGGCGTCATTACATTTTCCCAACTTAAAGCATACCCAGCTTTAAAAAAAAGAAGTTGATTTAGCCAAGTTATTAGACACATCCACGCACACAAAACCCATACCAGCAAACTTCCCCCTTCTCCCCCCACCTTCAGCCAGAAGTACATCATGTACCCAAACAGAAAAAAAAAAGCCCAATGGTTTCTGAACTGTCCTTACGGTTTGCGACTCCTTTTATTTATTTATTTATTTAAAAGAGGCCATCTCACGATTAATTAATTTATGAATAGTTTCACCCCCTTCCCCAAGATGCACAACAGGTTCCATGCAAATTCTGGAGCTTTTAAATTATGCTGTTAATGAAAGCAAATAAAGGCAGTTAAAAGGCAATTTGCTCAATTGGTGTTAATATTTAAGCACAGCATGTGCAAACACAAGATCACAGAATTCAGATTTTCCTCAAGAAAAAACTTTCGGTCCCAACTTTTTCTTTAAAAAAAAAAAATTAAAACACATTAAGTATTTTTGTGTGTGTGCGCGCATGTGTGTGTGTGGTTTTCTTCCCCGTTATCCCCCTTAGCATCAGGTAATGAGGCTTTTTATTAAGTAAATTTTTCACATTAGCCGCGTCAGTTTCCATCGCATGGAAATTCCAATCTATAAAATGAAATCAGCTTAATCATGTTTAGATTAGATCCCGCATCCTGGAGGCAAACTGAATGGTTTACATCCTCTCTCCCCTGAACTCCGTCGCTCGCAAGCCAGGTTTCCAAGACCTTGGTTATTAAAAGGTTCCATTTTATCACTCTGGCACGGCAATTCACTTTACTACCCGATTTTCCTATTTCAGACTTCTGCAGGGAGGGCTGTAAGTCAGCATTTCAGTGCTAGCTATTCATCTGCCCCTCTGCTGCTTCCATCACCTAGAACAACTCCACAGCTCCCGTCTTCGGGCAGCACCGCCCACCTTTCCATTGCAGAACCTGCCCTTGCTCCATCTCAGCCGCATCCATTTCTTCCAGCTCCTCAAGGCCTTGAGAGATGGCAGCTGCACTGAGCTTTTATTTTGTCGCTTCGTGCATCGCCTTCTTAAGGGGTTTTCTCAACCCCTCTCCCAGTCCTGACCCTCCCACCAGCCCCATCCATGAAAGAAAGAAAAAATAGCACGCAACCAATGCTTGGGTTTTGTGTATTTATTTAAAAAACCTTACACCCTTTGAGCACCTGGACTCTTTTGCAATTTGCCTCCCAGTTGCTATTCAAAATGGCACCAGATGTCCTTGGAGGCTGCTGGTTTTGTGCTCTCGCAAGACTGGCAAGTTCTGGTTGCACGGACAGCCTTCCAACAAGAACCGACCCTGCGGTGCCTGGCAAAGCCCGCAGACCGAAACATCGGGTTTGGAGAACTGCATCCGCATCTTCATCTGCACAGGGCGTTGGCTCCCGAAACTTAGCCAGAATCTGCGTTGTTGCAACCATTACTCAGGGGCGCACATGCGTGTGGTTTTTTCAATTAACGTAGACATCATGTCTTTTTGCTACTCGTTTCAGCAGCACGGCATCCAGCTGTTCTGGATTGGGAGGTGGAGTGTAAATACGGCCCCACAATTACTCCTTCGAAGCAACAAGCACAACATTTCTCCCCCCACAAATACACAGCGACATGTGAAGGCCAAATTCAGTTCAAGGGTTCGGCCACCTGGGCACCACTCACCAAGAAATCACTGTTACAACTGTACCAAGAAACCTTACCTTTTATGAATGCATAAAGGGCTGAAAAAAAATAAAAAATAAAAATCCCCTGGTTGTATTTTGAGTTGTGCTTTCGCCACAATGGGTTCAGAGAAATCAGGCTCTTCACTGAAACTCAGAGAGTGTCAAAACTAAGTAGAAAGGAAATCAGCAAGTTTCTCAGAGCCCCACCACAGCCCTCATGCGCCTCCGAGGTACTTCGATGGCCTCCAGCAGAGTATCCAAGCTTCCCAGGACCCTCTCCCAACACCAGCACTCCCGTGAGATGGAGAAGCGGCACAATCTCCCTATGGAAAATGGGGAAACGCATAGGAGGGGGGAAAAAAAAGGAGCTGCCCATGGTCACCTGCCAAGTCAGAGGCAGGAATAAAACCCAAGAGCCTGATTCCCTGCTGGAAGGTACCAGACAACACTTCCTTTATAGCTTTGCTTGCATCTTTATTAAATAACAAGGAATATTTCTAAATTGAACTCAACTGGTTTCTTTGGCTGCAGTCGAGAGTCTGTAACCTTAACCTTACCCGTAGGCATATCTTTAAGCAGAGGAAGCAAACACTGTTGGCCAAAAATTTTCTTTTCATTAGCATATCGCTGCTCCGGAGGAGGAAAGCTGCAATGTGGGAGACAGCCAATGCAAAAACAAAAACAGGCTAAAAATTATGCCGCTAAGAAAGTACTGAGCAACCCATTCAGGCCTGCGGCTCTTGGGGCAAGGTAGCTTATCAGGATCCAAAAGAAACACGGGGTGTGTCTAATGCGCACAGCACGAAGACCAGGAGGTACGTTTCCCAGTCGAAGTCACTCGGGGACTTGATGGGCCTTAGTTTTCAATAAAAATCCACAATCTCCACCCCGCCCCCCCGCTCCCATGCACACGCAGTGCACAATGCTGCTCGTGTCTGTGCAGCGTATCAGGAACACCAAAGAGAATCCATTTGGGGAGGTCGTTTTCCCTCCTTGAACCATTTCCACTCGATTAAGGGGAACTACGGAAGAAAGGATGTTTATGTTAGACTCATTTCCAGGCTGTAACCCGTCCCGAGGGAACGCATTCCTCACCAACGCCATGGCACAAGGTATGCAAACCATCTGGGCACAAGGAGAGCACAGGACAAGCGTGTGCTGAGAAACACGGCCCCCTTCGGACCAGCAGTCATCCGTACGGTGCATTGCATTGCAACAGGACCTGCTCTTCTCCCCCCCGCAACCCCTGGCTAACCAATGCAAGCCTCCCCGAAGATGCACTGAGGGGCTGAGAGGACAGCATGGAGCTTGGGAGAGCGTTTTGTCCCCGGGTAAATTATCAGACTTTAACTTTGCTTACTGCGGGCAGGAGAGGACAGAAAAAACAGATGCAACAGATCAGCTGACATCTGCCCCTGGGGGGGAGGCTTGCCCCAGCCCTTTCAAGCCATGTCATTCTCCATCTGAGCGCAAGGAGAGGTCCACTTACGGCCTGAACGATAAAGTAAAGACTTGGGGCAATTTTTGTTTCATTTTATTTACAGAAACCATCCAAACAGAGTCCAAAAGAGCCACCACTCCCTGCTCCTCACCCCTGGAAAGCATTTTGTCCCCTTAGTTAAAGGCCTCTCTGGGCAAACCATTCAGTGCCACGCATCTTTCAAGGCCCCAGCATCAAGCAATACCAAACACCAGCAAAACCGTAAAACATTGTATAGGTGGAGCTCTGTTGTTATTTGGATTAGGATAAAACCTGAGAGACCACAGCTGAAAACAGGGCTCCACCACAGTAAAACTACTGCAAGCAGGTGCAAGAAGCAGCCACACATTTAGGTGACTTGGGACAACATGGGCCTACATATGCTGGCCCGGTAGAAAATGAGAAGGGGAAGCAGAAGTGAACAAGTTCAGCCCAGGGGGCCTCGGGTACAACCCAGAGCAGAAAGGGTCCAGATCCAAAGCTCAGCCCCTTCTCCCACTAGGCTGCAATAAACCCCACATCTCTTTCTAAGCCTGCAGCTTTTAGGAATGAATTTAATTAATTAATAAGCGATGCTGCTTAATGCAACAATAAATCAAAAGCAAATGCCAATGGTAATACACATTTGGCACTTGTCCCCCCCCAAAACACACAGGCACAATACCACTCCAGTGACTCAAACGACTTTGCGCTCCACCTATAAAAGATCCCGGTCGCAGCACGTCATTGCAAGCACATGTAAGAGGAATACATAAACACGCAAGGAATGCAGCCCAGATGTCTGCGTAAGCAGCCTCTTACATTCATTATCATACAAATTAAACGATAAAGCAAAAGGTGCTCGTCAGGCCGAGCTACGGGGAGACTGTGCAACTTGAGTGCGAACACCGGACTCCATAGTTTCTTTTTTGTTTTTTTTTTTATTTTACGCACACGTCTATCCGCCCTGCCAAGAATAGCATCGGCCTCGCACAGGGTCTGTCCGTTCGAGTCTCAATCAATTGAGTACTAACCACACAAATCCACCCCCCTCCCCCTGCTCTCGTGAAGCCTAACCCCATGAGGTCATTTACTCAGACACTGGGAATCAGGATTTTTACAACAAGACATCTCTGAACCAATGCTCTGTTAGACTTCAAGCAGCCTCACTCATCAGCATTAGGTAGCAGCAGATTTTGTTCCCAGCTGCCTGTTTTGTGAAAGACTCGCCCGTCAGAGATAGAGGCTCCTTCTACTCACCTTACACAGCCTTTACAATTTCCAAGCAAGACTCCAGCAGCCTCAGAAGCATTCCCTTTCTCCCAACCCATATGTTTTTTTTTTTTTTTTAGTCACTACATACTATAAACCCCTGGGGTAAAACATACACGCAGGATTTGAGCGAGCGTCTTCGGTTTCTGTTGTGGAGCGGACAAAAAAAAAAAACACATCAGAAATGTGTTTGGTTTAGATTTGGGGGGAAATGTGTAGGTTAAATCACAAAGCAATGATCTGCTGTAAAAGGCGACACTTTGGGAATGAAAAAGAAAAAGAAATCACTAGGAATCTAACTGTTCTTTATTTCCCTGTGCACACCCCAAACTTGTTTTTTGCCAGGGAAGAAAGTACAAGCTGTCAAATCCAGTGCAAACCGTAAAATAAAAGGCAACTATCTAGCCTAGCAAAATTACTAGTTCTCAGGTTTCTAAAATGCAATTAAGAACAAGCAGCACGGACACTTGCCTATTAATTACATTTAACATGGGAAGTGTCACGTTTGTAAAGTTATTATTTTTCCTTTTTTTTTTTCTTTTTATTTTTAAATGCAGAGATTTTCAGAATAGGAGCCAGCAGCGAAAAAGAACTTGAATTCTAATGGTGGAAAATATTTTGTACACTCTGCTGCTCTCTCTGTACCCTTTTGTCAGGTCCAAGGTCTTCAAGCTAAAGCGTGCACCAAAAGACCATCTGTAGCTACCGTCTTTACAGAGAAGTTTAAATAGAAGGATGAATGAACACAGGAATTAATGAATGATAAAGCCGTATGGTCTCAGTCAGCCTCCTACACTTGCATGTGGTATTCAAACCCTCCCAGCCTTCTGCTACAATGAGAGGTTTCTAAGCTACAAAAAAAAAAAAAGGCAGGTTTTTAAAACAAAACCAGCAACTTGTCACAAAGTTCCCACAAGATTACCCTGCTCGAATTATTTGGAAAAAGGCACATTTCAAACCAGAATGAGAGGGAACAGGGTTTCTTCCCTGAGCCAGTTGCAAATATCTGTAGAAATCCAAAAGGTTCAGCTTTGAGGTTTATTTATCAATGCTAATGTATTGATTCAACTGAAGAGGAAACACTTCCAATCTTGCAAAACAAAGGAGCCAAAAAAACACACCGAAAAACTCCCCAAACCTGACTTTGCTGCACGGTTTTTCTGGTCGTGGAGACCCTGAAAGGAAAAATGTGAAGCAGCCAGAATGCAAAGCCATTCGCACACAAAGAACAAGTATCAGATGCAAAGTCGTACCCTCAAGAAACCTTTCATATAAACAGCGCCTGCATTAAGGAACAGCCCATCGCCCATCCCCTTCCTGCCACAGGAGAGAAAGGAGTTCAGGCAACAGCGCTACACCTGCACCGAATGCACCGCTGCCAGCACCGGCATGGAAAATACGGAGTGAATTAAGCAGTGAACCCACTTCTTTGACATACAAGAGGCTGTAAAGTGCCAGGGGACAACTCACTTGGGCTTCGCCCCAGGGTCCAGCACTGATGGCCCTTCACACAGTCACAATATTTCAAAAACCACATTTACCAAGAACAAGAGGAACTTCCTGGGGCAGGGGACAGGAAGTGGAGTTTTTAAATGGGTTTTTAGCTGAAATACAGGCTTCGTTTGGCTACTTCTCACTGCTGAGCTACAAGAACAGAAAAATCCCTTTGGCGGGCAAGCAGGGTTTGCACTAGCCAGGTTGGACATCTTCGGCTAAGCAGGCTTTTCACCTTCCCCGCCAATTTTCTATTTAACTCCATTTGGTACAGCTCAAACATGTCCAATAAAAGCTAACAAACCTTAGGAATCACAGAATCAGAGAAAACGAAGGGTTGGAGGAGGTCACATCTAGTCCAGCCCCCACTATATCATCCCAGCCAAGGCTTTATCTACCTCAGTCTTCAAGACCTCCAAGGATGGAGACTCCACCACCTCTCTGGGTCACCTGGTCCAGTTCTTTACCCCATTAACAGGCCCATTGCACGGTGGCCTCATGACACAGCGTAAAGCAACCAAGCTCATAGGGATTCTTTGCAATGTCTACTGGAGAAGCAAGGTCCCGAACTCTTGATTTTCCACTCGTTTTGCATCAAGGAAATCATTGCCTTCACAGTGCACAGGCATTACCCTGGTGTGAAAAGCAGGGTCAAGAGACTGGAACACAACAGACCTTTGGCCTTTCTCTTCGACTCCCTCTTTCCATCCAGGAAGCCTTCATGAAGAATGCAAAGCCACCAAGTCTCCCACTGGAGTCCCATAAGAAGAGCTGGTATGGCACTTAGGGCTGATATGAATGGGTAGGTAAGAAATTAAAAAGTGGGAATGAGAGGGGGGAAAAAAAAAAAAAAAAAAGACGGTGCAATCGCACATCATTTGCAGAGAGAGAGAGAGAACCCGCCCCCCCCCCAGTCTCGGCTCCAAAAGCCAAACAAGGTGAACGGAGGATTGAAATCTCAAGCTCTATCAGAGTCTTTATTCCCTCTACACTTCCAGGTTGGGAGAAAAGGCAGGACAGGGACTTATTTCTCTCTCAAACAATCTTCTGCTGCTAAAGGTTAATGCATACGCCACAGTAGCATTATGCAATATTAGAATGCTACTTTTATTTTAAAAGCCATCATGTGTAAAGCATTAGTGTTTTTGAAATTGCATTCTTGAGTTAATTAAATGGACAATCTTTTATACATAAAAAGTGAAAGAAAGCAATTAAAAGCTAAATGAAGAGAAACTGCCTTTTCATAGCTGCGCACTACCCCTCTCCCTTTGTACCGACTGCCTGCAAACCCCACGTTGCAACCATGCCACTGTCCAAGGGTGCCATGTACACCACCCTGGGTAGCAACGGAAGTGGGATGGGTCTTCATCCCAAGTTTACCCATGGGACTCGGCAGAGCAAAAAGCCCCACTCAGGCAGCGTTTCACAAACAAACAAGGGAAGCAAGGACTGCATGGAGGTTTGCAGCCTTAGACTTATTCAACTGCAGCTCCATCCCGTTGAGGGAGCCCCGCCGTGCCAAGCAAAGCAGCCCTGTCCCCAGCACACCACACAACTGCCACACGTGACCACCCCCTCACCCAAAACCACAGCAGGGGACTAGTGCAGGGCGGGAGCTTGGATCCTATCCTCTTGCAGCCACCCATTTGCATCTGCATTGGCGCTGAAAGGGCACGGATCAAGGCAGGTATAAGACACTGCCACAGGTTGGAGGAAGGCAAGGAAAAGCTTCCACATCATGCTGCAATGTGACCGCTCGCTGCTCAGAGCTATGACTGGGATGGGGAGACACCCTGCGAGCCGCCCATGCAGGTCCCTCTTAGCCACCTCCTCGAAGGCACCATCCTGATGAGCCATCAGGATGCTCCTAGGATCAAGTCCTCTCCCCCTTCAAGCAGGAATCGAGGGATCAGCTGCCTGAGGGCTCGGCGGACAACACTGCCAGTGGCACCAGGTCTTGCCGTGACACCAAGATGCCCAGCAGCGGCAGCTGTAACCAGATAGAGGTGGATTTGCTGGCCCAGAGAGCAGCCGGCACTTCTGGAGCCTGAATCCCTGCCAAGATGGGGAGGAAAGGATGTGTGTGACCTCCCACACTGGCAAGAAGGTCTGAAGTTGGGGTAGGTTCAAGCCACGGTAGCTGTGGTGGCTCCACTCCTCTCCAGGGAGCATCCTGCTAGCAGGGGAGGAGGTCCCCGCTTTCCCACTCACGTCAGAACCGGCACCAGCCGGGTAAGGGTGATGCAGTGCAAGGTGCTGCCAGCCCCAGTGTTGGGAGCAGACAGTTCTGGCATTTCTGTTGCTTCAGGTTGCAAGACGACGCACAGTGGTAAAAGCCTCTTTCTTGCCCTTGACTAGAAGAGCAAGAAGAAAGAGACTCCATAGTGATGATGAAGACTTCAGCTGGGCGATGATGATCATGAGCCAGCTGAAGTCCAGAGCCAACCCTTGCACTCGGCCGTGCCTGCAGGCCCACCTGGCCGGAGAGGATGAGGACGGAAGGCAGCTGCTCTGCCAAAGCACGGGTCGGATGCTCACCTGACGATCAGGCCGTTTCCTACAACCGTGTATTGGTCTAGTTGCACAGAGGGAAGCCAGGAGGGAAGGCAAGCTGGAGAAGGAGAAGCAGAGCTCGAGCTAAACTGTTCCTTCGACACATGAAAGTTTTTGAGAGACGGTGCTAGGGCAGGAAGAGGCATGAAACCAGAAGATCAAAAGGGCTAGAGCGGTTTGAAAAAAAGCCTCTCCAGAGAGAGACAGAGCGAGCACGCAGTGTTGCGGGGAGCCAGAAAAGCCTGCAGGCTCCTGCCAGAGTCTCAGAAGAAGCTGGCGTTGGCAAGGCTGCCATCGAAGATGGCACGGTTTTAGGCAGACGTGGGCCATGCTTTTAACACCCTCTCCTCAGAAATACCATTATCAAGCAAACGAGCCATGAGATTTAAGAAGGCATTTTGGCACCACGCACCCTTGGGTACCACCTCCGCAAAGCTGAATGCAAGGACCCCTGTCAGGGGAGCAGCTAAGACACCAAATGCTGCAAGCCTGGGGCTAGGAGGAACAGCCTGCACCCTCGTCCAAAACCCAGACTTCAGGGCTCTGGACTGAGCTGTGCAACAACCACAGAGTCAGACCCCTCCAGCCCCCGGGCACGCTGGAGCGAGAGCTTTCCCATGGCAGAACAGTAGGGCCTGGTTATTTCAGCCGGCTCCGTCGTGCCGGTGATTTGGGAGGGCGATGTGATAGATGGGGCAGCCCTCACACATACGGAAGCACGTGCCCATCCATCCGCCTCCTGACACCCGTCGCTCAAAAGCAAGCCACAGCAATCTTCACCCTTCAGCATCGTATCCGATGAGACGACGCCAGCCGGGCAGCAGTGGAGGTTAAGCGCACAACCCCGCAGGAATACCCGAGCCACCTTTCCACAGCCCGGGCACTGCACATCTCTCAGGCACAATCCCGTTAGCTACGGCTCATGGGTGGTTAGGCCTGCTCTTCCCTGGAGATCCCAAACCACTTGCAGGACCTGGGCCTCCCCAAGAAGCCCCGGTTCATTCCCAGAGCAAGGGCACCCCTTGCAGGAAAAGGGATCCTGTAATAAATATAGCTAGCAGTCCCACAACCGAAGGGTATCACAGTGCACCTGCGCAAGCAGCCCAAATACAGGCCCCACAGATGCGCTTCCATTTGGGCATGTCCTAATTTTTTAATTGGGAACTTCAACCACGTTAGACCGCGCATCTTTGGCAATTGGACAACACATCATGGTGTTAAGAGCATACACGAAAGCTGTACTTTCAGCCTTCAGCAAGAATGAGCTAGGATTATTGTAACCTCAGCCGTGACTACTTAAAAAAAAAAAAAAAGGAGTTTGCAAAAAAAGGGTTTCTTAACCAGGTTCTTAAAAATAATACACATAATTGCCACATAACAAATGACAGGAGACAGTTTCTCATACACCAAAATTGTTTTTCTTTATTTAATCTCATACTGAGCCTGAATTCTTCTAGGCTCCCAAATACTGGCAGGGCTCCAGTTCTAATAATTAGAAGGAGGGGCAATGAAAAGAAAGGCGAGAAAAAGACTAAAATGTCCAACTATCACCGAACTGAGTCACGCATTGCACGAAGGAGGCACTAACACTCCAGGTAACTGAGAAGTAAAATGGAGAGTGACTGCTGTGCACCTCAAGATTAAGGCTAGAAAGAAAACCTTGAAGCAAGAGAGACGTTTCCAACTGTTTTTTGCCAAATGTTATATCCAAAAGGGAGCACAGTCAGGAATGGCCAGCAGCCAGGAATTTTGCTTTTCAGGATTTCTGATTGCTATTACAGTGATGAATTTTCTGTGGAATCTATCTATAGAAGCAGGACAGTTGCTCACTTAGTGTTGGGTTTTTCTTTTTGTTTTTTAAAGACAACAACTATATTTAAAGAGGAAAAAAGGAAGCAGCAATCTCTCCTTTTATTGTTTAAATAATTGCTCACTATAATACTAAAGACTCAGTTTTTCCCCACTGCAAATACATCGTCACCCAGCATGATAATGGTCTCGCCTCATCCTTTCACCCAGACCAAATTTCACGTGTCATAGTCGCAGTGCAGAGGAGACCTACCTAAGCCGGTCCCGAATGAGACCGCTTGGGTCCTAGCAGCAACTCAGCTGCAGCAGCAAGGCTGCAAAACCTGCCCAAGCAGAAGGGTAAATAATAAGGGTTAGCTCCATCCTGACTGCTAATCGGACCCAAGCAAGATGGCTTCAAGCTAGCTCCAGCCTGGCATTGCAGCCCCCAAAACCTCTGCAGTGTGGACAAGCCTGATTTCTGATGGCACACCATTGCTTTGGGTGCCCCAGTCAGCAAGGAGCACGAGGCATACGTCTCCATCACGGTCTCTCCCAGCAACACTCCTGCAAGACCGTTTCAGGCTGGACATAAGGAAGAATTTCTTTACTGTCTGAGCCCCCGAGGTCTGGAACAGTCTGCCAGCGGAGGTGGTTCAAGCACCTACATTGAACACCTTCAAGAGTAAATTGGATGCTTATCTTGCTGGGATCCTACGACCCCAGCTGACTTCCTGCCCTCTGGGCAGGGGGCTGGACTCGATGATCTCCCAAGGTCCCTTCCAGCCCTAATGTCTATGAAATCTATGAAAACCAAAGGGAAGATGCCCGGCTGTCTTCAGCAGGCTGACGATCAGCCCCTTAATTAACTTTGTGTCTTGCCTCACCTTGCCCAGAGATGCAGCTAAATAACACCAGGATTTCCTGTGAGCCCTATTAAAGCAAGCCTTTTCTCCATCCCATCAGCAGTGGCTTCTGTCATCTCGTGCATTTCTTCCGAGCGTCCCTGGAACGTGAAGGGATTTCGGATGGGTCAGATGTTACCTTTACTCCCCATCAGATCTCCAAGATGATCTGATAAGCGCTGAAAAAACATCCTGTGTGCAGTTGATACAGCCCGAGGCTAGCAGCAACAGGTACTGTAGGGACCGTCAGGAAATGCTCCGTGTCCCTCATAACACTGAAGGCTCCTCATTATCCTCCCCACCCCCCTTGAGCCCTAGCAGAAAGTTTAATTCTCCAAAACGCCTAAAAAAAATAAATAAATAAATACCCTCCGACCACAGCACGAAGCTGAAAGCTTTGGAACGTAAGACGTCCTTTCCACGGCGGCTCTACAGCTCGTCCAGAACAGGTTAGACGAGCTGACCTGTGAAAGGCTCTTTGTGTCCCCGTAAGAGAGATGGGACAAGAGGGCACATTTTACCTTCCCATCACACCCCCCAAAATCTACTGCAAACTTCACAGGGTCGCAGGAGGGGTCCCCTGCCAGCACACCCTGGCTCTAATATTAGCCTCTCCTACAACGTGCATCCCAGGACGCAGCTACACGTGTTCACCGCCCCGGTCTCCGCTCCAGGAACTGTGTCTGGAAGCACGGCAGGCAGCACGATCCCACCCCGTAACAGAAGCCTTTTCATGTCTTTGGCAGGAAAAGGTTTTCAAGAATTACAAGGTCTTTGAACAGGAAGCTATCAATCTAGTTCTCACAAACTGGATCTAGAAACCAGCGCTACTGAAACAGCTTATTGAAACTCGGATTCAACTGCTCGTCTTCCTTCCACCTTCTCAACAGTTCTGCTGAAGAGCCTGATTTTTATGTCATACTTCCAAATTGCTGAAAACACCGTTCTCGTAAGAAAGAGGAATACCACAGCCACGCAGGCAATGCGTGCTGAGAATTTAACTAACGGCCCTATCTTCCACAGCTATTTATGTGCAGAAGAAATGACATGCCCGCAAAAATCAGTAGGCGGGCACACACTCGCCTGCTCTGCACCCAGGCATATACCTGCTAACAAGGGTGTGAAACCTAGCAGTCATTATCTTAATGCAATAAAAACCTGACCTTCAGTTTAGGAAAGAGGTAAAGTTCACTATTGATTAGGCCTGCCATAATCTGTTTATAATTACTATTATCTCTGACTTCATCTTGTAAGAGGTCAATGGTTTTCCAAAAATCTTGCAAGTCATGTCATTTGTCTCCTGACTTCATACCTGGGTCAAAAGGTCAATTACTTTAGGTTGCTAATTTTAGATTTCAGAAATAAAATGAGTCATTAAATTGGATTTTACCTCCTGCCAACTGAAAAGCTGAAGTCGTATTTAAAAAAAAAAGAAAAAGCAGCCAAACTTCTCTGAATGAACTGAAGTAGTGCAGCATCACAAAATTTGGCATGAAATCCCCTTCCTCGGCTTGCACCAGTAGCGCCCAGTTCAACATTCCACCCTGGGACCTAAGTCAACTGGGTTTTTAGCTTGCAAATGCCCCTCTAGATAGCCAGAGCCCATCTCCCACCCCATCGTCTGGAGGCATTATCATGCTACATTGCCACGCCTCACTCTTCAACAAGAAACTACAAACCAGCCTTTACCAAACAGAAATGCATCTGCCTGAAGTTAGACTTCTGAAGAGCAGGCCACTTATCCCAGTGGTGACATCAGGGTGGGAGCACCAGGTCCCTTTTATGGCCCAGGACGAGGCAGAGGGAGTCTGTGCCCCTGCACGGATGGCCCCCAGCCTGGTGATACCGAGAAGAACATGCTACACGGTCACGGAGCTGTCCATGTGTGTGCACACCATGTCCAAAAGTGAGACCAGAGCGAAGAACCATCTGCCCCAGGCCACTTACACCCCGAGCTCATGGGCCAGAAGGCGGCAACATTTGTGCCATAAAGGGCAGGGGGCTGGGAAGTGGATTTCATAAGCTACCCTCCGCTAATGTTTGCAAGAGCCAAAAGTGGCAAGCCCATGATGTGAGTTCATTTGGGAGAGAGGGGAGGAAGGACAGGACACATTCGTACGTACAAACCCAGATGCTGGTGCGCGGTAAGCCTCAGGACACCCACTGTGAACATCAGCCTGGCTGAGCAGTGGCTCCAGCCCCTCGATGAAGAATTCAGTTTTCACCATGTGACAGGAGCAGCAATTGCCAGGTCTGGGTTACCCAAAACCCGAAGCATTTCCACTTCTGACAAAAGCCTGAACCTTTCCCTGCTCAAGGGGGGGTTTCCCCATGAACACTGCCCTTTTCAAGCCATTTTACAACAAAGAACAGTTCTGATTAAAAAAATCTGAGCAGCTAGAGAATATGCATCTATTACTCTCCTAATCCTTACTTTCTGTAGCCTCTCTCTTTCTCTCCCATCTTCCCCCCTACTCCTCTGGGTCACCGACTCTCTCCGAGCTCACCCCAAGGCCTCAATCCTAGAAAAGGATGCTCATAAATCTGCTCCCATAAATAGTCACACAGGTTGCTTGAGGGCTGCCAAGATCAGGGCCTCCCTGGCTAGATCCAAAGCTTTTCCAGGTCACTGGGAGTTGCTCAACTGGCTTTAAGGAGGTGTGGATGGGTCTCATAAGGACTTGACTAGATCTGGCAAAAACCTAACCCTGGCCTTCACTTCATTCCTTGCCAGTCTGCTGTCCCTAAATATTGCTATTAGCCTAGCATCCTCTCCAACACCAGACAGGCTACAAGGCATCAACGTCCTCAAATAAAACTCAGCGCCATTCTCCCACGTGCATCCAACTTGTCCTCTCCTCGTAACGGAGCATTTAAATGCAAGAGCCGGGCTCCCGGCCCTATTTTTAGATGACAAATCAAAGCGACGCAGAACGAGGGGGGGGGCAGGCGAGGCAGAAGCCATGAAGATGAATGAAGACATGGCCCCATCGCTCATCCCGCCGGGCCATCCTTTACCCAGCCTGGCTCTACTGTATAATCAAATATCATCACTCATGTTTTCCCCGTTTACAGAGGAGGGGGGTTCCCCTCCCCAAAGGAGGGCTCTTGCCCCGCTGTCAGGCTCCACTGTTTTCAGTGCGTAAATACCACACTTAGAAAACAAAAATCAATAGCTGTTGTTGCACCTTTTCCCTGTAAGATCATGACTCTGTTTTAGGAGGATACAAGCTTCTGAAATGTAGCCTTAACAAACAGAGCATTGCTCAACTGTTCTGGAGGCAGGTGTCATAAACAAGCAGGCACATGGCAAACATATTGATTTCCTGAACCTTATCGCACAGCAACCAGTGCTCAGTTACCAGGCTACTTTAATATGTAATTTACTGCAAGAAGAGAGAACTAGACTAAGGATGTCTGAAATATTTACTGTAGAATCGACGGGAAAGGCTGGCTGCTTCTGGACAGCTTGTTGCTCTCTATTGCAAGCAAATATGTGGGGAGACGCTGCATTTGTTGCTTCTAGCAGTCATTAGGATTTTCAAACTGTTAAAAAAAAAAGCACACGCACAAAAAAAGCCCTCTCCTCTGCAATGAACTGTTTACACAGATGCTATTAATCTTCTGCAACTGTTTACACTATGAAAATATAGTCTCAGCTGCCTGGGTCCTCCATCTCCTTAATTTAAATTCAGATGCTTAATTTCTGTCAAAACAGAGACCACGGAAATTACCTCCATCTATTTCTTGTGCCGAACTGGCCTTCAGTCATTCAAAAGCCCACCTGACTTGGGGGAGGGAAGGGGGGCAAGAAGAGGGGGAAGGATCCTGGAGTGGAAAGCCGGGTCTGGCCTGCCCCTGCCCATCTCGACTGAACGGTCGTGAAGCAAAGACCGAGGCAGGCTCTGAAGACTGAAGCAGCCTAAAAGAAATTGCTACCTTAGACCCACGTCTGATACGCAAAGACGACGCTAAGAAACACGGGCGGACAGCATCAACCGCAGAGATCGCAGCTTCCAAAATCTGAAATACAACCTATAGATTTCATCAGCTTCGGACCTTGTGGGACAGGGGAAGGACAGAAAGAAAGGAAAGCGGTTTCTTAAGGAGTTTGGGACCCCTTTAAAATGTTGACTAGGCGGATCGGCTTTAACAGCACACAAGCACTCTGAGCGTGCAGAATTATGAGTTGTTTTGCCCTGGTGTCAGCCACCACCATCTGAACCGTATTCGCCCAAATTTGAAGGGGAAATGTACAGCAATTCATCAGGTTATGAAAATACAGCTTAAGAACGCTGTTGCAGCAAAAAAAAAGACCCAGGCAGAGACAACATCGGGCTACAGAGGTACTCGTGCAATACGGCTGCAACTCTCCTCCTGGGCGGAGTTCACAGCATCAGCACCGTGCAGCAATAAAGGGTTTGTAGGATACAGTAAATCTAACACAAGCATTTAATGGAAGAATTAACATGCTTTAACAGGGCAAGGCCCTTTATGAGGCAACAGGGTTAAAAGGCTAAACTATATCTGGCATTCCGGCATTATATACCAACTTGGAAATTAAAACACGAGTACCTCTGTTAGACTTAAAACTCTGCAGCGCAAAGACGCCACGTAAGGGCTAGGCCGGCTTTTCCATCAATCTCCAAAAAGGGTCAGTATTTTAAAACTGAGATAGCATCTATTTTCCCAACTAAAGTACATATTTAGAGGTCTGCAGGGTTGTGTGTTTTTTTTAATTAATTAAAAATAAAATGGTTTGTAAATATTTACGCATAAAGCCCAGCCAATTTTGTCTGCAATCCTCCTCTGATACCTGGGAATAGATTAGATGGAGGCAGAGAATGCCCAAAACCTAAGTATAGGAAAGAAGGCAATTTGTTTTTCCTTTGAAAATATCTTTTAATGTAATGCCGGAGCAATCTTTTGTTGTTCAGACCATTAAGAGTTTACATTTTCATAGTGTAAACTTAAAAAAAAAATCCTTTTTATACTGCGTCTTTAAGTAGATCTTTTGGAATTTACAAGATAAATACTGGTAATTTGATTCTTATCTTCTCCAAATCCAATTCTAAGCCAATTCTGTGTAAAGGACACTAATTATAGCCTACAGGGAAAGAAAAGGTAACCTATCAGCGAGAATACACTTGAAATGTTTAAAAGGGTATGGGACACTGAAAAGTTAAATAGATTTCAAACCTGCTCTTGTAAGAACAATAATTCGTTACATGAAAATTATTCTTTGCCCCCCTTCTACTCACTAGCGCGTGCATTTTGTAGTCTTATCAATGCTGCCCTTGAAATACTCCTGGCAGTTGTATGTACAGTTTGCTATCGTTTTAAGCTTGCTGATCTTTTTAAGACTGCTCAGTCTTTCCGAGAGCAAGGCCATGAAAAGACGAAGAAAATCTGGGTAATCAGATCTTTATGGTACAAGAAAGCTCCCCCCACCCCGCATGAATTATTTTAAGTGAGGAAGGGTTCAGCATATAGAGAAGAAAGAATGGCTTCCAGACCAATTGTTCTCACAATATATTTATAACATACAGGGCAAATATTTATAGCATTTTGCGTAGGGAAAAATAGCACGTGCAGTTGCACGGCAGTACGTCCTGCTCTAGAGTCCTCTCTCGTGCAAAGAGCTACGTCCAACGAGCCAGAGGAGAAGGACAGGTTGGAAGTTAAGGCACTGGACTGAGTCCAGGAGGCTCTTCTGCAAATTCCCCACCTACATTGCTTTGGGCAAGTCACTTGAAGGGAAACCTTCCCAAAGCATGCACCCACTGAAGAGCTTCATGCCAGAAGCACCTGGCTCGCCCTGCAAGTCAGGACTCCAGCACGGTTGACTGCTCTCCCTAAATCTCTCTCTGTGTTTCCTTCCCTATCTGCAAGACAGGGATAAAAATGCACGTCTCCAAACCCTCTCTCATCTACTTTTCAAGCATCTTTTCTTACGCGTGCATCCAGCCCCTACTACAGCAGGGCTGTAACCACAGCGAAGACTCGAAACACAGCTCCTATATGAGCGAGGAACCAGCCCCAATTAGCACGGACCAACTTTAGGTAAAGCAGCACTGGGCGATTCATATGGGCTGAAGGTTGACTCCCCGGGCACTGGGCTGCATCGCGGTCCCTGAGCATCCTGACTGAGGAGACGCACGGTGCCACAACCTCTTCCCTCCTGTTTGTCACTGCCGTGCTGGTGGGACACCGGAAAGGGCAACTACTGCAGGATGAGACCTCAGAGAAGGTCGCAGATTCCCCCAACCATGACCATGTTGGTCCCCACAGCAACTGCAGCTGGAAAACTGCATTTCAGACCTGGCAATGGAGCCAGGCCGAAGGTCACGAGGGCTGCCAAGGTCTGAGATACATGGGGAGTGATCAGGTGTGCTCGTTTTAATACCACATTTGTTGAATGCCTCTTTTGTAGGAGTTTGTTCAAGTGATACAACATGGCATCAACACCTTTTGCCTTCAAAGCCTCAGGAGCTGCCACTAATGCCCTCCAGTTCCCTTCAAGCACAGGCAATATGAAAATGCAAAAGAGCTCCCCATCACATTGGCGGCTTCTCCTTTTCCTCACCAGCTCGAACACAGACAGCGCTCGACACTCGGAGGAGCTTCCAGGACACAAAGGAGTCAGCCGGCCTCCCACGAAAAGAAAAAAACTTGGCTTAAAAACCCCACCACCTCTTTCGGGCGGCGCTTATCACAACAGAGCAAAACAGAAAACTGGATCAGTGCAGCAGAGAAAGGAGCATGGTTCTGCTCAGACTGTAAGATCTTTAGTCTATTTAAAGCACTTTGATTGTGGGGGGGTGGAGGGAGAAAGCCAGCAGGTTACGCACAGGGCTCTGGTCCAGGATCACCATTTCTGGTCATCCAACAATGTGCTGTGACCAGACACAACAGCCTGAAATGTGCATTTTGCAAGTGCAAGAGGTGCCTGCGCAGCCAATTCAGCAACACACTGCCATTCGAGTCTTCCAGATCCTAAGTGCCGGCTGATGCGGGTTATCGCCCCTTCTCCTATTCCTACTCCAGTCACGCCAAAGCAGCCCAGGAAAGGCTCAGAGCACCCAGAAAGACTAGAGAAAATGACGGTCGGAAAATTTAGCACTTTGGGATCTAACCCATCAGCACTGGAGCACATCTAAGCATGAGCAAGCCCATTAGCATTCCCCAGACAACTTCCTGGCTCAGATTTAAATGCATGGACTTACGGTAGCAGAGCCTACTGGAAAAGTGTGCACACAGTGCCTGAAATAAAGCCGGTTTCCCTCCCCATCCCCTTGCACCTCTAAACTAAAGAGACATGAGAACTTCCCAAAGTTACCTTTGGACTTTGGAAAATTTACAAGCTGAAGGATGTGAATGGTCACAGACCCGTAAGAAAGCATGTCAAGTACAAGGACAGGAATGGGCACCAAATATGCGTAGTTTTAAAGAGAAGAGATTTATACAATAGAACATCTTTTTTATTTTTATTTGGGGGCGGGAGATCTTGCTGAAATCACCCCCTGCCTTTAGATATTCAACTCCAAACTTTCCACTCCCCTCTACACAATATGGTCATGCTCCCTTGGCAGGAAGGTGGAAGAGATTTACACAGGTACCATTCAAACCAAAAGGCAGAGATCTCATGAGTTATCATCTGAGAAGAAAAGCAAAAAAAAAAACAAAAAAAACCAACATAAAAAACCAAAAACCGAGCACCAAGCAAAAACATCACCACCACATCTAGCAGAGAACAGAGAGCAGAAACTAATTCAAATGCAATGCTGGATTAAGCCATCTGCCAACATAAACTTTCCCCCTTTCAATGGGAATGATAAATAAATACAAGCTCTCTTTGTTTTAAAGTTGCTCATCGTTTTCGTAGGTCCGTCACGTGCCTACTGTTATTGTGTTAGGTGCATTATACCCGATTTAGCTTGCATTTTATCCCATTAGATTATTTATCAATGAAGTGACACTAGTTCATAAATGCGAATATTTGAATTAGATTAACTCTACAGCCGTAATAAAATGCAATTAACCTTCATAAAACTATGAAGGCCAAATGTTGGGCTTGTGACTACTACTTCTTTTTTCCCCCCCTGCGGCTTATAAAAAGAAAGGAGTACAATTTCCACCCTGTTCTCCAAAAGAAGCACTAGGATTGCACCCGATACATTGAACAAATTTACCATTTTTATTCTGGGCTGTAAAGCAAGTCAGTCTGGGGGCGGGTGGAGCCTGCACAGTGACCATTGTACAACATTACTGGAACGTTATGGCACCTATAAAATAATAAAAATCCTAGCCTATGACACTGAGCCAGGATGCAGAGAAGGGTCCAGGGAGAATCAAAGGGGTTTGACAATCTAAACAGTGTTTTGTTTAACAAGTGCTGAGGGCTGTAACTTTACACACCTCGGGATGGCCCAGCCCCGTGCAATGCTTTATGGAGGGGCTGTCAGAGCTAAAAGCAAACAGAAGGCTCTTAAAGCAAATAGGAGTGCCCAGACCGGGGGACTGTGCTCACCGAAATCAAGCCACGTGAAAAAAATCCGCTCCTCCCACGCAGAGCCAAAGCAACCTGCCTGGGTGCGTGGAGGCCCGTGGGCTTGGGTAGAAATTCCCCTCCCCGTCACAGTGACTAACTCCCTTGGCTTCTCACCCTCTGCAAAGGGAGCTTCACGAGGCCAGGGGTGGTGGGGACTACCAGGGAGGGCCTAGGCTGACACACAGCACTCGCTCCCTGCCTTTCTGGGTGACCTTGGGCAAGTCACTTCACTGCCGTGAGTCAGTTCCTCCAGTGGTAAAATTAAGATAATGGTAACAACCTCCCTTGCAAAGTTCTTGGAGACCGACCGACTAAAAGCACCGTATCAGAGCCAGGAATTACCCTACCGGCCTCATGCATTTCGCTGCATTGTTACGGGGAAGGGCAGGATCCAAACAGGAGTGAAATCCTTCCCCGCCGCCCCGGCTTTGGAGGTAGCAGGAAAAATTCACCATAAGGCGGTCCTGGAGTCTGAATCGAGCGGGATTGGGGCACCGGCCGACGCTGCCCCGAGAAGTAATCCAAGCTGGTGGGAACGGACGAGAGGCACGGCAGAGGTGCTCTGGGACACGGATGAAAACGAAAGCTGAAGAGCGCACGTCTCTCACCACGAGCGTTCCTTTGGTTTTCTTTCGTGTGGTTGCAGAGACCAGGGGGTGCTTTTGCCCAGGAGAAACGACCTGGCAGCAGCAATGCTACAACCCCACTAAAAGGTCTTCTCCCCCGGCAGCACCGGGGTTGCCAGCCCGGATCCAGGCCCTGCCGGACTAGCTGCTGGACAGACACACCGATGCCCCCCACTTACCTTGAGGATTACACACACACATGGGCCAGCAGATTATTGGGCCTGTTGGCAGGCCCACTGTAGGCACCATAGCCTTGACTCTCTTTCTTTCGACACAAATCTCAAAATAGGGAACGATTTTCCTAGCGCCCCAGTGGCTGGCGTCAGAAGAATGCATTAAAAATTAGCGTTCCTTCAAAAAACCCCACAGCAAACCCCTGGAGGATCCTTCAGGATTCACACAAGAGCTTGAAACAGCGAACCGACCCCCCAAAAGGCAAAATACCCATTCGGCAATAAAAAGGAAATCAAATGCATTAGGAGTGCCTCTTTTAGCCTGTCTTATCATTTAGGGGCGGGGGAAAGGAAAAGGGAGGCAACTTGTGACTTTTCGATGCTTGGGATTGAAAACACTGCAGCCGATTAGCATCGCCTCTCTTAAGCATATGTGGATTTCTCTTGCTAAAACAACAAAGCTTCTAACTCAGGTTTGACCCAGACCGTGAGGGTAAGAATCACGTAAAAAAAGGTGACAAAATATAATTGAAAATAAAACCACGGAGGACACGGGATTGAACAGCTGCCTCAGCAGCAAGCCTGATGGCAACAGGTAAGAATGATTGCATCCAAAGGGCAAAGACACTGTACTCATCCTGGGCCGGAAATGACAGAGGTCCAGTAAATCAGCCCCCCTTACAGAACCTTCCTGTGCAATTATGCAATTAACCCATGCATTCACCTTCATTTATTACAACGAAATCCTTCGTGCACCAGCCTGGGTCACCTGCCGGGGACTCTGCTGAGGTAGCGTGTGCAGAAACACCAGGCTGCAGACAGAGGAGGGCACCCGAGGAAATACGGCCCGAGCAGGGAGACCAGGAGGGCAAAGCCCCCAAATGACAAGTCCCCACGCGGCACCCCAACTACGTTTCCACGCCGGCATTTCTGCTTTCCAGGAACGCCGAGCGCTGGCGTCTCCTCCCCCAAATTGCCATGGGGAATAAAGCTCCTCTTCCAACCAGCCCAAATCCCCAGGCAGCTGGCGCTCTCCCCAACTTTACTTGCGATTCAATTACACAGCCTGCCTCCTTGCAAAAGCAAAGAAATGCCTCCTTTCTGCCCCTGCACGCTCGATGGGCTGATAAAGTCAAGGTGCTGAATTCAAGCGGCGCTGGCTCCCGGTTCCACCGCGGAGTTGCTGCTCCCCCGCCGGGCAGCCGGTCGCCCATCCGAGAGCGGCCTGACACCAGTCGCATCTAAATGGCGTGCAGTTATCAAGGTGGCCTCCTAAGTCAGGAAACTGCTTTATTAGGTACTGACAGAGAGAAAGAAGTCCTTGTGCTCCGAGCGAGGAACATGCCGATGGCCAGATTTAGCACCTTTTACAGGCAAGCAAAAGTGAAGCACACAGATGGGGTCCAAGTCTGCTCTTGCAGCTCCTCAAGGGAAGCCGATGACTTTGGCAGAACCTAGGGAAGAACTCGTCCTTCAAATATGAATGATGCTAAGAAAATTAAGGAAATGAAAGAGAAAAAACCCACAAAATCCTGTATTGTATTTACAGGGAGAGATGGCTGTGCTTTTTAATTGTAAAAAAGCCTTCATAATTCAGACATTAGCCTAGGGACAGAAGTTACACATAAACTGGTTTAAGTGATCGGAAACTGGTTGAAACCTGTAACCGAACAGAAGTTCAGTGTACATAAACCAGTTGCAAAATGGCTGAAACTGGTTTAAGATGAACCTCGTTGAATGTAGTATCAGACTAAACTGATTTAGGTCAAACTGGTTTATGAAACTTCTGGCTCACGGGCTCTCCTGGGTCTGGGACAATGTAGGTAGCTTCCCTGAACAACAGCCGTGCCAGTGCAGGGTCCAGCCTGGCCCCTCTCAGCCTCACAATACCCAGACCTAGGAGAGAGAAAATTGTTTTAAAAGTTCACACGTCTTGGAGGCAAATATGCCACAGCAGTGGTGGAAGCAGCTTTATGAGCGAGAGGTTTTTCAAAATAACATGAAAACATTTTCCACTCCTTTATTATCGTGATTCAGCAATTCCAGCCTAAAGGAATTCACACTAAAAAAAATAGTTGTAACTTTTACGTTTATTTGTGAGGAATTACAGTGACCGCAGGCCACATCACTGGCAGAAACTATGGTATTAAGATGAGACATTTCTTTTTCCCTTTTTGCACCTGGAGGGCAACAACAACTATTTCAAGAGGGAGAAAGAATCAACTTTATGGGTGGGGACCTCTGTTACAGCAAAATCTAAGGAAAGAGTTAGGCCTAATGTGCTTAAAGAAGGGGGGGAAAATGCAGCACACAACATCTACCCAAGCCTGAGCCATAGATTAGCCTCAATAAAAGAGATGGGAGAAGATGTCTAAACCAACATAAAACCTTTTGCAGGCCTCCAGCTATCGCCCCCTTTTTTTTTTTTTTCCCTGTCGAGCCTGGCTGCGGTTTACAATAAGTCCCTTTAGTCCACTGTAATGCCCCCAACCTTTGTACGCGCTGCTCTCGAGCCCCACGAAGGCCTGACTGAGCAAACACAGTACCCTTTCAATATGGCCTCTCGGGGCTCCTGTTTCACTTGGCCAATGAAAGGGACTACTGTAAATAAAAGAGGCCTGCTTGACCTGCCCATTGTCTCCCCCCCAGACCCCTGCATCCACTCTACTGTAACAGAGCGGGCTCTTCACAAAGGCCGCACTGATGTCTTCCCTGCTCCGAAGGCTGCACCCACTGGGACAGGATTGAAGACGAAGGGTGGGGGAGGCTGGCGGGGCGGGGGGGGGGGGAGAGTCAGGGTTTTCAACCTCACTGAGCAGGAGGTGGTGTCTTTAAAATATATAGAGCCACCATTGACGGGGCATCTACACCAGCTTTCAAGCAGTCCAGATCCTGGCCATGCACCCGGTTGGATTCTGCTAACTTTCATCCCTACTGTTTGGTCTCTAAAAAAAAAATTTCCCCCTGTTTTCAGGGCAACCCATCAGACACAGAAATGGCCTCTTTTTAAAGACCCAAAAAGAAAAAAAAGGGGTCAGAGTTGCACTATACCCGTAAGAGCAGTGGACACAAAGTGCCTCTTCTTAAAGACCAGTCTGCACGTATCATGTCCAGATACTAAAAACCAAAAAGGAAAAAACGAGTCGCACTATACCCACAAAAAGAGCAGTGCACACAGAAACTACCTCTTTTTGAAGACTAGTCTGCACGTATCCTGTCCAGATACCAAAAAATCAAAAGAAAAAAAAAAAGGAGAGAGAGAGAGTTGCACTATACCCCTAAAAGCAGCGGACACAATGTGCCTCTTCTTAAAGACCAGTCTGCACGTATCATGTCCAGATACCGAAAACCAACAAGAAAAACAAAAAGAGTTGCATTATAACCACAAGAAGAGCAGCACACACAGAAACCGCCTCTTTTTAAAGACCAGTCTGCACATAGCCCATCCAGATACCAAAACCCAAAAAGAAACAAAGAGAGAGCGAGCAAGATAGAGTTGCAGCATACCCACAAGAGCAGCGAGTGGTAAGGGCGCTCGCAAATTTTAAAGGACGGTTGCACAGCGTTGGCGGCAAAGCCATTAGACAAGTAACAAGATTGCTGATTTTATGCAAGAAAAGAAAATTACGGGCGCACAAAGTGTGTTCAGTGGCATGAATAAATATTGCTCTACACCCAACCCTGGAAAGATTCAATTCCGCATTGTGCCCGGGATGCTGCCTGCAGGGAAGTCAGCCAAGACACTGAACCAAAGCTCCAAGCTACTAAGATCCTTAACATTTACAAAACAGACAGGATAAGGGTTTATTGTTCCACTTGAAGGCCAGGAGACTGAACCTTTAAAACTGAAGGCAATTAGCAGGAGGACACATTCTTGATTCAAAACAAACACTCCCCTACCACCACCTTTAAAGAGGAAAAAAAAAAAAGAGCCGGGCTCCAAGAAACCGAATCCTGTCCAAGTAGGAACGGCAACAGCCAAATGCACCTTTTGAAATAAGGCTCTGCCAAAGAAACTGTGGGTAACGGCTTCTACAGCCCGAAGCTCTGGACAACCGCGAACAAAAAACTAAATACGGCGCCCACGCAGAAGCCATCGCTTACGTTACAGCTGCTCACTTTGTGCCAGTTGAGTGCCGGGTTGATGAGCGCTTTCCATCTTCGACTCCTGTTTTAAGAGACTTCATATCTTTGGCTTTAGGAGATAGCACTGAAATGCAATTTGTCACACAAGGGTCTCCACTGAATAGCAGTCCTTCTCCCCCCACCTTCCAATTCTTTGTATTGGAAAGGGAAGAAAATCTCTGTGTTTTTTGATAAT
Organism: Crocodylus siamensis; assembly: GCF_052110815.1. NCBI lineage: Eukaryota > Metazoa > Chordata > Crocodylia > Crocodylidae > Crocodylus > Crocodylus siamensis. Next base: position 26,617,381 of record NC_143408.1, read on the forward strand.
CCATTTCCAACACAGTGAGTGTGTTCTAAGTGCAACTTTATTTTGCAGGGCGAGGAGCTGCTAGTCACAACCTTAAATTATCATAGAGCTAGTAGGGAGAATAAAAAGGCACAGCCTAAAAAAAGACCAGTATCTTCACAATAATAAAAAAAGAAGTACTAGACACCTGTCCCCTGAAAGCTCACGCACAAGAACCCTTCCCTGTGCAAATAGAAATGACAAGGTTGAGTATGACCCAGAAAGCAGCTGATATTTGTGGGGCTGGGACTAAAGGAAAAGGCACTGCAGTTGAAGTAACTACTAGGATTTGTTCCTCTGGAAAAGTGCAAGATGTTCTAGATTAGTTATTTGTTACCACTTGGTACATTTGAGGCTCGAGTGCTTTTGTTGGACCAAGTCTACTAAACTTATTGCACACGCACTCTCTGAACATGTAACTGTGGGCACCAAAGAGTCACACACCCAGACCAAGCCTCAGGAAGAGTAACGTATTTCACTTTGTAGCCGACACAGCAAATTAAGCACAAGCTTTTTCCATTACCGTGCACCTGGTAAACTGAGGTTTGCAGCAACTGGAGTTTTCCAAATTCCATTTTCCTCCTCATACACTCAGCTTTAATTAACCTTAAAGAGAGCCAAAAGCCAAGGTAAGTCGTGCGAAATGGATGGCACTGCTCTGGGGCCTGGGAACGCCGCTCTCCCGACCCACTTGGAGAAGGACACCATTCACTGCAAGGCAGATGGTCCGTGTGATGTCCCACTCTGCAAGGCGGCTGCACGGTGGGGGAAGGCAGTTTCCAACACTGGGGACAACAGGGCATGCAGAAGGCTACTGTGGATAGACTCGGGTGCAAAGAATGGCTCCAGCCCCTCAATGAGTCTCCACCGCGGGGAGAGCAAACGCTACGCCAGCCCATCGCTGGTGCGCAGGGGGGCTGCGACGACCAAAGCCCACTGAGAACATAATCGCAGCTCAGCTGCCCATCCTGACTGCAACTATGAGGCTCAAGGGGCAGGAACCCCCTTCTGCCCTGTTCATACACCACAGTGAGGGCCAGTTTCATAGTAGCTAGAGTCGGAAGGGACCTAGGTAGATCATCTAGTCCGACCCCCTGCCTTGGCAGGAAAGAGCACCGGGGTCAGATGACCCCGGCAAGGTGCTCATCTAACTTCCTTTTAAAAATCCCCAGGCTAGGAGCCTGCACCACTTCCCCTGGAAGCCGGTTCCAGGCCCTAGCCGCCCTGACTGTGAAGTAGCGCCTCCTAATATCTAATCTAAACCTACCCTCCGCCAGCTTGTGACCGCTATTCCTGGTCACTCCTGGTAGCGCACGGGGGAACAGGGACTCCCTCAGTACCTGCTGATCCCCCCTGACCAGTTTGTAGCAGGCCACAAGGTCCCCCCTTAACCTTCTCTTGTGGAGGCTAAACAGGTTCAGGTCCCGTAGCCTCTCCTCATAAGGCCTGCCCTGCTGACCCTTGATCATACGAGTGGCCCTCCTCTGGACTCTTTCCATATTGTCCGCGTCCCTCTTGAAGTGCGGCGCCCAGACCTGGACGCAGTCCTCCAGCTGCGGCCTGACCAGTGCCGCATAGAGGGGGAGGATCACCTCCCTGGACCTGCTCGAGATGCATCTGTGGATGCATGACAGGGTACGGTTGGCCTTCTTGACTGCCTCCCCACACTGCCGGCCCATGTTCATCGTGGAGTCAATGATGACTCCAAGATCCTTTTCCGTCTCCGTGCTGGCAAGAGGGAGAGTTCCCCAACCTGTAAGTGTGGTGCCGGTTCTTCCTCCCCATGTGCAACACCTTGCACTTATCAGTGTTAAACCCCATCCTATTCTCATCCGCCCACCGTTGCAACCTGTCAAGGTCAGCTTGTAGCCTATTGCACCCTTCTAGTGCACCCACATCCCCCCACATCTTAGTGTCATCAGCAAACTTGAACAGGGTGCTTTCTACCCCCTCATCCAAGTCATGACGGGGGGTGATCACTACAGCTAGCACAAAGCCAAAGCACATCGTTCCCTGATCACGTGGCTCCAGGTCAGCTCTGCTCGACACTACACGCTATCACAGCACAGTGGGGTGTCCCCACCGCGGTCCCCAGGTTCACACCTGCTCCCACCTCTGCTGTGAATCAGCCCTGTGGTGAGCAGCAGCGTACTTGCCTGAAAGCACGACGGCCACAAAAAGCAAAGGTCAGGTCTGCTGCAGCTGCAAGAGGAATGACACATGCCCCAAAGTCAGGGCTGGCTCTGACTTCAAGAGCCTTCTGCCTAGAAAGATCCTACCAGCTCCTCCGAAACGGCATGGGGACTGATGGGCATCCAAACAGGGCTGACACAGGGATCACTGGGGAGGTTTGAGCAATCGGTACTGGACAGGACCTCAGGCTGCCCATGCAACAGGCTAGACTTGGGTAAAACAGTCCAACTCACTTGGCTATGGAGGCCCCCACCCCGGTCTTCATCCTGATATGGATCTTGTGGTATTTGGAGTATCTGTAACCAAAAGGGCCATTCTGCAGAAGACAAGCTGGCTTTTGGAGAGGGAGAAGGGGAGGAAATTCCACCTGCTAAATGGGCAAATGACTTCCCCCCGCTCCCCCACATCAAAGGACTGGGACACACACCACACCGCACTGCATTGCAGGAAACAAACACACGCATAATCCAGCAATGCCAAGGCCAGGGTGCATTAACTGCACACACACACCTGGCTTCCTCTATGCAGGCGCTCTGCTTATAGAGGTGAGGCGCAACCTTTTCACGTGGAGGTGTGCAGGTCACCTCTGTACAAAAATTGGAGCTCAAAGCCACGAATGGGTGGGACTAAACCTCCAAGCAAATGAGATGAGGCCCAGAGGGCTGGTGGGGGGCAATGTTTGCTCCTTGGTCTTCACCCCCTCTACCTGAGCACTTTCACAAAGTGAGGAAACAGAGGCTCCAAGAGGCAAATACCTGTGGCTGCACAACCAGGCATTGTGCGTGCCATTTCATGACCCCTTCTGCAATGCATGTTTTGGTACCAGGAAGCTCCTCACCGCTGCTTTCCACCCAAAGCTGGGAGATGATCCTGTACAGGGCCTCAGGAATGTGGGGGTGTCCCCTGGCCCCCACACCTTTCATTCACTTCTCCTTTGAGCCAGGGCTTTGTTTTTTAGCAGGTCTCCAAGAAACCATTTGGGCAGCCTGGAAGAAAAAAGGTCTGCTTCTGGGCATCTCCATTGCAACGGAGCCCGTCCACCTGCCCTCCGTGTTTGCAATGCTGAGTCTTGTAGGATAGACTGGTGCCAATGGCATTTAATAGGGGGTGGTGGAAGAGGGGAGATGATTAACACTGAAATGCAGCTTCTTGGAAAAAGGTGAGGACCCCACCATAAGTTCCCACATTACATGCGCCTCCAATCCCCCGCACCTACAACCTCCTTAGTTACCTGCTCCCGCTCTGGACACTGCACTGCTCCCACCTGGGAGAGCTGGCCTCTCAACAGCTCTGCCTCCAGCAGCGAAGCCACCGCTGCAACAGGCCTCTGCCCTGTCTGGCATCTCCCCAGCGGGCTTGCGAGTCGGAGTTGGCCGTCAGGCCGCAAGCTCCTCCGCCCCAAGGCCTTTCCAAAGCCTTCTCTGTTGCACTTGATGCATTTGTGGCACCACAGAGGGAACCAAATCTCTTCTCCTCCTGCTCCCGTCACCCAGTCTAGGGGCTTTTCCAGCCACAGAGCCACCTCACCTTAGAGAGCACCATCATTTCACTTGGCAAGGGCTCCGTTTCTCACAAGCTCCATCTCCTTCCCTTGTCATATGACACGCCAATCCGTAGGCAACTGGTAGGGGGTGCACATGCCCCCCTGGCAGCCGACACTGATGCTGTCAGTCAGGCTGATACCCCCCGACAGGGCCGCCACCGTCAGTGGCTTCTGCAGGTGCCCCCTCCTCCCCCCGATTCAGGAGGTACCAGCCACTCATGCGCCAAGTCCACAAGACCTGAGAGCCATGGTGCATATACTACCAACCCTTCTCTGCATTAGGTCCAGAGGAGGCCACAGCAGCTTTTACCATGCTAAATAATGCATTTACCAGTCCTAATTAATGCAAGAAAAAGGATGATATACATTTCTCTGTTGCCTTAAGTTACATCTGGTTAGACACTGAGAGAGGAGCAGCCTCTAGCTAAAGGGTCAGATAAGCTAAAAATCAATATAAGCAACTGCCTCTGAATCCTTTAAATCAGAAACCCCCATTTCCAAACCCTCCCTAGAGCTGGAGGAGATGGAGCAGCCCAGGCGGCAATACCTGTCTGTACCGGGCGCCACTACCACGGAAATCCCAGCCGGGCTGCGCACCTGTGCCCCAGCTGAACTAGGAGGGGAGGGAAACCCTAAAAAAGAGGAGGACACTCTGATCCAAGTACTTCACCTCAGTCCTGCCCAGCTGTGTCTGACCTGGCCCTCCACGCCACGCACTCGGCTCAAAACGGAGCCGACCGCAGCCGGCCTCATCCTCCATTCTGGAGGTACTGCTTGCTTGACTCATGCTCTGGACAGACGAAATGTTTCCTGCCATCTAATACTGGCATAAGAAAAAGCAGCTGAAAAAATTACACAGATCCCTAGCCTGGGTCAGCTCCATCCACTCAGGTGGAGAATTTGCACCCAAAAGAAGCAGGGGTCAAATCAGCGGGATTCTCACTGGTCGGTTTAACCTTTGTGCGTCTGCATCCATCCCAAAGCAGCCATTTACTACAGGGTAACAGGGTGCGGGGCTGAACGACTGGAAAAGCTGCTCCTCTGCTGCCTAGCAGTGAGGAACAGTAACAGCCACCTGCTGCATGCAGCTACCCCACAATCGCTGCTCATCTGTCCACACCCGGTCCTGGTGTAGGTTACAGCAGCACAAAAAAAACTGATGCAAAGGACATCCAGGTACATGCGTGTGTCCAGGACCTCAGGGACACGGAGCGGGATGTGCCAAGATGTGAGCTGGCCCCTTCACACTCCATCGCTCCAGTTTCACCTACATCTGCTTCCTTTGTCCCGTCACCCCCTTTATAGAGGGGGGAACTAGTTAAACAAGTCCAACGTATTTTCCTCTCTCTGTAATGATGAACACACGTTTTTCCACCTGTAGGACTAGAAAATATTTTGTCCAAAACCAAAATTTTATTTTAGGCAAGAAGTCATTTGCTCTTGGGGAGGGGGGCGGAGGGGGCGAGGGGAGGAGGGGCAGCTGGCTCTCACACCGCTGGTTTTGGCAGAACAGCTCCAAGCCAACGGAGCTGAGAATCGGTCTCCGGTCTCTTTAGGTCCATGTCCCCAAGGAGCTAAGACACCAGCTGCACTGTAGCTCACTAGGGTTTGCATTTGGAGCTCCCCTCCCCCTCTCCTCCCTTTGCTTTGTCCACCTCAGTCCCAAAGCAAAATTTCTGCGTGCACGATGAACAGAGCCAACTGACCGCGCGTTTTGCTTTGCTTGGGAGTCCAACATTAACATTCCCTTCCATATCGAAGCAGACACCTCTTTTGCAACACCGTTTTTCACCAACTGCCCAGAGTTCGTTTCCACGTTTAAGCAAAGCACTGGTTTCCATTTCTCCCCACGCAAAAAACATCCTTTCCAATAAGACATCAAAGAACTGGGCAAATGAGTGAATAAACATATTAGAATCGGGTGAATTTGACACTTTGAACCAAACACGGTTTCAAGCCGCCCTGCAGAACAAGCTCGTCCGCGCGCCTGTCCAAAGCTAGTGACAAGTCACGAGAGCCAGCAAGCTCCCTCCTCAAAGGCTGTCCAAGCAACAGAGTTTGAAGCAGAGTTTTATGCAACCGTCAAGTATTACTGGCCAGCGCTGACAAAATACACAGCTCTGGATCAGAAGGCTTTCTCCAGAAAAGAATCAACCCTGATACCCGTGATGTTTGCGGCATTATCGCTCGTTTCCTCCATCCAACCACAAGCGCATGTGAGCAGAGGGAAGGGGGACCATGGAAATGCATTTCAAAATAGCATTCTCAGCCAGCTCTGTGAGGCCTGGGCTCCTTTGTTGAGGTTAGCAGTTACAAGAGAGCTTGGGAAAGACTGGCAAATAGACAATGAACTGATATTACACAATGCCTTTTGTCTTATCTCTCCTACGCAAAGTCAGTTTGTATATGTTGCGTAGCATGCTACAACCACAGCCCATACCCAGCGACAGATAAGATATCCGTCACCGGCATTAGCTACCCATGGCAGCTAGCTGCAGACTCTTGCAGCTCAAGACAGATGCCCTGAAAGGGAACCAGCATTTCAGCAGTTGGCAAACTCTGAAAAAAAACAAAAGGAAAAAGAAAGAGCAAGTGCGCTGCACTAGCCAGTCTGAGGCTCTTCCTTTGCTACCAACAGCACGGGGCGATAGCGACCCACGTCGGAGAGCACAACCGTGGGACCCGGGCCAGGGGAGGGGATTCTGGGCGGCACGGTTTACTGCACGAGACAGAGCACGACTCCTCGCGCCATTTCATGTGGGGATGAATCCCCTGTGGATTCAGCAGGGACTAGGAAGCAAAGCGTACAGGTGGCACCTAGGGCTCCCTGCACAGATCAGCGCTCCAGGCTGTAGGAACAAACAGTTGAACAACTCCCTGGGCCATACGGCTGACAGCCTGAAAAGACGAGTTGGGAAGAGGAGAGTGGTGCCACCTCCACCACGTGGATGGGGAAACCAAGGTGCAGAGAGAACCAGCCACCTGCCCCATGTCACACAGGGCCTTTGCAACACAGCCCTCAACTGAACCCAGTTACAGGGGTCTGGGACCAGAGGGGACACGAAGGCCCACGGCCCTGTCTAGCGGGCAGCCTGCCCAGTCTCTCCTGCCATGACTTTGCTGTTCCCATAAACTGGAGGAAAATGCAGGAGACTGCCCATTATATGCCCCAATGCCAGCAGGAGCTATCTGGAGCTCTGAACCTCCCCTGCACCACAGCCCACGTCTCACAGATGGCATCCAAGCTGCAAGCATGTCTCAGCCCCTAACTTCAGCCACACTCATTGGGCTCAGTGCCCCTTACTCACGCTGCGGCTCCTTGCCCCACACACAGTTGCAGCTCCTAGCCTCCTACTAGGCTCCACACCCTTTCCAAACTCTGGGCTCCTTGATCCACTCTGAACGCCCTTGGTCCTGCCAACCTCCTTGCTGGGTTACCCACTAGGATGTGGGGCTGGGGTTAAGGCACCCCTACCCGCCTTTCACCGGGGAAGGTAACCGGCCTGGCATTTCCTCGGGGCTCCCACACCACCAGGACCCCACTAGGCCACCCATCCCCGGCAGGGTGCAATTTTAGGCCATGCCCAAGACCAAGAGCCTCCTGCTCCTACCTGCAAGATGTTTCATACAGCCTTTCAGCCAGGCCACGTTTCTGCCAGGCTACCAGCAGCAAACTGCTGTGCTTATATGGGCAGCCAGTGGTTTAAAATGGCTGCGGCAATCAAGCACCTGCTGGCTGCTAGACTCAGCCCTTAAAGTGGCAGGCAGTGCAAGCACACTGCCACAGCGATGCTCGGGAGTTTTGGATGACACTGGGCACCTGCCCACGCAAGGGGCTGTTTCTGGAAGCTGAAGGGTCTAACTAAGGACACTCTATACACATCAGCATTGTCATTTGTATCAGAAAGACAAGGAGGAATACAAGCACTTAGACTATTTGCATACTAGTCTGTTCATACAAGCCAAGCAGCTAACGTACATACAGCGTAAGCATTTGACCCCATCGGGAACAAAAAGTGCAATGCTCCTCCACTTCGCCTTCACCCTGCAATTACAGAAAGAGGATGGTTATAGGTAACCACTTAGGATTCCCTGGGTCAGCCTCCCCAGCCCACTGGACATCTGATTACAGAAGAAGTCCCAGCAAACAAAACCGAAACTTTTGTCTGGTAAGAAGGGAAAGTCTGGCACATGTGAGAGAAGCTGCAAACTGATCTGCCATCCTGAAAATCTCAGATTTACATGTGTATTCATATCCAAGAAGGGCAACAGAGTGTTTCTCCATCAGAACATTTGTGTGGCGCTTAAATCCCTCGGATATGTACCATTCACAGGTCTAGCTAGCACGCTCCCAAATTAGCCCAACCTGTCCTTAAAAACCATATTAAAAAAAAACCCCCACATAGTAAGCACTTTGCTTTTATTTATGTCATCAGTGGTTTCAATGAGAATGAATCACGCTTCCTCCTTAACACTTCTTTCTAATATGGTTTACTATAAATAATGCACAGAGGAAAAGAAAGAGAGAAAAGGAGAGGAAATTATGCTGAATATGGGCCACTGCAAATACAGGTGCCCAAAAAAGCTTTGGCTATACTTGTCAGCATAAGCATAAAATATCTTCTAGCAGCTGAACGAGCTCTGGACATGGAGTGTGCAGCCTGGAAGTGGGATTCAAAAGGATGTGGAGTCGGACGCAAAGAGGAAGGGGACACCTGGACCATCACATAGCTCTATGGAAAAACAAAAACCAGCAGGGTTCTGCAGGGGTTTACTCTAAAAACTAAGAAGGTGAACACCTGGCTCCACTGCTGTCAACAGCAAAATTCCCCGTGCAATTGCACCACAGAAAACAATTGGGAAGGATCAATTGGCAGTCAACTGATAGGCTTCCCTTGCAGAGAGATGACCCTCTGGGACGGCCCAAAAATGCTCCATAAAGACTATTTCTATTGATTGTAACATTCATTTGCCATAGAGGAGAGCTTGCCCTGCTTTGATCCCTGGGCAGATGTCCGTCATGGTTTTTATTCTGAGACTAAACACTTGAGCTCTGTCTTTGCCCAGCAGCGCTACAGACTCTGGCCTGTTTATGGAAACAGTCGTTGCATCCCCTGCTTGGCATACAACAAGCTGTGTGATGCCCAGCGTGGACAGGAGTAGAGAGGCCTTTTAACCCACCTCACCCAGGCTGCCAGGCCCAGTGCCATGTGTGTAATGCTCCACACACACCTGCGCGGCTATTTGCTGTCTGTGGCAGGAAACAAGGACTGGACTTTGTGGCGTTTGAGCATTTGCTTCATAGTAAAATAAACTCTCAAGGAGATACCACTGCTCTTTAAATAGCAGTCTTAAAGGTCTGCAAACATGACTGTGAGGTTAGCAGTCAGACACTCACGGGGGTACCTAACCTCCACGGCTTATTTGTCCCCTTTCAGATCATCTTCCCAGGCAGGTCATGGAAACAGTTTGCTGCTGTTCTTTCCCTTCATTCAATTCTTGGTTCTTCTGGAAGGTACCTGCTCAAAACGAGCACTCTTGCTAACATCCCATCTTTTCCTTTTAAAAATACATTTCTATGACAAGACATAGCAAGAAATGCCATTTCTACCCCTCAAACCTCTAAAGCAAACCTAAGCTGTATGTTCTGTCTCAAGGCTGTGTCTTAACCAGTGCTGGAAACCTCCCCCACCCCCAAAAAAAGTGTGCAACTCCCACAGGCTTGCAAGTTAGAAGGCCAAGAAGAAGAAAAAGAGCTGAGCTGTTATGTGTGCAACGGCTGTTTATCAGACTACCTGCTTTCTGCCATCAGGTGCTTCGCACGTCTTTGCGTCAGTCTTAGATACCTTCAACCCCCACACCGCCTCCCCACCAGTTTGTCTTTGTATATTGGAGAAACTGGCATTTATCAAGCAATCTGCTCCTCGTACATAGCTGAACAGACCCCAGGGTTATCAGTTGAACTGATATGCACAGATAAACGGCCAATCTCCCATGCCAGCACAGGTAAGAATGCAGTGAATTTAAAATCTATTGCTTCTCGGTCGTGACATTTTGGGCTAGCGTCCATTTGCTTTAAACAAATATTGTTCAGAGTTTTATCTGGATATGATTAAACAACGCGCCAAAATAAAATACATACATCCACAGGGTAAGGTCGAGGGGAAATTAAACCAGCCTCGTATCCTACCACGAGCTGCTTAAAAAACAGCTGAAGATGCTGCTGCAAACAAGTTAGATGGACCACACTGGACTCCAGCCAAGGGATGGAAGTTGGGCCAAAAGTGGGGGCCTTTCCCCTAAGCTTTTTGTTTGCGCTTACCCTGGCAGCGCTCTCCGTTAGCTAGAAAAAGATGGAAATTAAGTCTTTATTAGAGAAAACGTGTGGCCTGCAATACTTGTTATTCCTGAACTGTCTGATGTGTGAACTACAGGAGGAACCCACGGCGAGGCTCTTCCGAGCCAGTGGTCAGATACCGTAGCAGGTACCTTAGAGAGCATGTCTCACATGGATAAATACGCTAGGTTTTTGAATGTCCAAAACCTCTTCAATCAAAGAAACCGTCAGATACGTCAAAAGGTTTCAGCCTTTGTTTTATTTATTTATTTTATATGCGGATGACCCGTCTACGGTTTACCCAGTCTAACAGACTTTTCTTCTTGCTCACATGCTTCATCTTCTGTCCTTCTTTTATTCATTGTATCAGTTCATTCTGCTACTATTTTACTCAATCGCTCTTACTTAAACTTACTGTTCTGTAATTATGGGCCATTTCATTACAAAATTTCTAAAATGAAAAGCCAAAAAAAAAAGGTCATTATATTGTCACCTAATTAGCTCAGGCAATTTCCACAACAAAGGGGTTCTAAAACATCACCCAACTTAAAGTCACTTTTAGTGAGCTGCATTTCACCAGCAGTAACATTGTCAGCTATGTAAAAAACAAAAAACAACCCCCCCCCCCCGCCAAAAACAAACCCAGTGACTCGTGCTGTCAACAAGTTTGTTTAGATGTAATAAAAAGTCAGCAACTAAAATAGTAGGGTTTTTTTGCTAAAGTAGCACTGCAGCTGCTTGCCAACATTCCTGTGTGCACGTCTTTATCATTGCTCTGGTCTGTGGTTTGTTCAGACACTGCTGTATGCATTTGAAAAATATTGTTTTAAGGGTTTGTTTTTTAAAATGACCACAGCCCATCAAGCACTGGGGGAGTCAAAGGTTTCAGTTGCTTTCCTCTAGCTGTTCCTTAGCCTAGACTTCTAAGGCTCAATTTTATTTCATTGCTGCTATGGACATGTTTACATTGCTGCAAAAATATAAGAGTTTGACCAGCTATCCGGATTTTTTTAAGGACAGGCCCTAAGTAGCTGCAAACGCGACACAAACAATCTGCTCAGTCTTAAGATCCACATGCCTGTGCACCAGGACAAGCCTTTTGCACTTTGTTGCAAGGCTCAGTGTTGGAGGAGTTTGCAGACATTCAGAGCCAGCCCCTACATCTCTTTGGTAAGGGAGTGACCGATGCCAAACGAAGAATTAAACCTACTATAAAGCACTTAGCTGCCTAACACCAGGCCAGAGAAAAAAATTGTAAGAAGAATGACACAATCCAGGACTGCCCAGAAAGAAAGAATGAATGGAATAGGCTAATTTACACAGGAAGTGAGCACTTACCAGACCCTTCATCCTAACACACAAAACCCTCTGCCATATCTGGAAGCAATTACATCCAGTTAACATGATCTGCCTGCCACTAAAATTAACTGCAAACAGAAATATTTTTCACTTTTGCAACAGGAGATGCCATGCCCCTGTGTTGGGCTGCCGGGAAATATTTAGTAATTACTCATTTAAAGTCTCTCTTGAAGCTGTCAAGGGGAGAGGAAAAAAAAAAAGTAAAATTGTTGCTAATTATGAACAAAAAGGAAAATGCAGATCATTTTACTATACACAAGGAAAACACACATACACATACGCAGCAGAACTAACTGCATCTGTATCACACGCACGCAGACAAGATTGTTCACAGACTTTTTTTGAAAATTATGGTGCCCTTCGGTGGCATTTCCACAAAAGGAGGGGTGAAAAAACCAACTCTGATATTGCCCTTGAAATACCACGCATGCTCTGCAGACCATTTTTCCATGCCATCAATGAATTTTCTTTTACCAAAATCAGTAGCCTGTTTATAGCAATGGCTATAAATAGGCAAGAAAATCTTACTGAGCTTTTGTATGGGCAATGAAATAAAGAGCAAGCTTTGAAAAAACAGATGCACTTCCTAACGGAATGCCACTTGATTTAAAACTTCAGCTTTCCACATGAAACCAGGAGCATAGGAAAACAAGCAATTTGTCAAGATGCATGTATTTTCTCTAACAACTTACAACATCCTCAGCACTGCTTCTGCATTCATGTGGAATAGTCTTTGCGGTGCTTTCAGATTTTACTTTCAACAAGTTGCAGAAGAGAGAGAGAGATAGAGAGAGATATTAATTATAGCGAAGACAAAAATCATACAGCCAGGAACAAAAAATAAAAAAAGATACAAAAGCCTTTTTACCATCATAAAATTAGATTTTTATTTACTGTTATTTGCTCTAAGAAAACAGTGTTGCAACATGTACCATTAAACAGGCTAATTAGCTGGCCACTAACAGAAGAGTCAATTCTTTCCCACAGCAACACCAAGAGAAAAAAAAAAGGTTTTTTCTGTGTTGGTATTACGTGGGTTACATCCTCCCTAAACGTTTCTATATTTTAAAGTGCAAAGCAGGGGGAAACTATTTCATAAGAAATGTAGTGGTGTTGCTTTCAGAAAGCTGCAACAGGAACCAGGAAAAATATCACCGTTCTTGGCAAGATAAATTTCAGGTTTCTGCTTCACGAGGCATCCCCCGCACTGCTAAACAAAGCGGGGAGGGACGGCTGATTGATTGAACAAAATGCTCGACTTAAAAAGCACTAGTCCACCTTCGCATGATGTTCTGTGTATGGAAATGGTTAAGTCCCCCACTGAATAAATCAAAAGTTCAAGGCTGCAACATACCACAAAGTATTCCCTCTTTACATATGACAAGAACCAGAGAAAGCCTGAAATCCCAAGCATCCTGAGCGGGGTCTCCGCTGGCGCTCACAGGTTACGTGATCAGGGTCAGAGCCGTGGACCTTAACTGCAACATTCATTTCCTGAACAGGGCAAGCTCTTTTACCCGTAAAGCTAATAAGAACTTCCTCGCATGGCAAGCTCAGACTGACAGAGCTACTTGTCAGTGACCACGCAGTAGGAGAACGCTGGTTTCTATTAACATGTTATGATGCCAGGTGCCACTAATAAGGTCCATCAGCAAGAAACAAGAGCCTGCTAAGTTGTCTTTCAAACTCTGGAAATAATCACTGTCAGAGTTCGGGAGATTTTTGTTGTTGTTGTTTGGCTTTGAGATCGTAGCAGAGTTTAGCGGCACATCAGCTGCCGTATCCTTAAAACAAAATTTTGAAAATACAAAAAAGGGAGGGGGAGGGGGGGCAAAACAAAACAAACACAGTTACTGTATCAGACTACCAAAATGAACGCTAATAACATCTCGCAAAGCACTTGGGATCTGATTTATCACATTTATTGCTTTAATGGTATACTGCATCTGTTTCTCACTGTGACACGTTGAACAGTGCCAATGTGCCTAATGGCATTAATATTACAATACTCAGCTAATCCACTCAAAGACAAATGGAGGTGAGGTTGGCAAAGGAACGGCCAAATGCAGTTACACTTTCCTAAACGGCTACTTAAGATATGCTACAATATAAGGTTTCAACTCCATGAAAGCTATAGATCAACAAGCTAAATGGGAAGATAGTTGCCAGGCATAATAAATGGTATGTACACCCTTAACCAAAGTTGCTTTATGGAAGGAGAGGAAATAAAAGGAAGAAACGGGATTATTAATTTGTACAGTTGTAGCTCTGGATCACATTGTGCTCAGAGTTGCACAAACCAAATGGAAAGGTGGTCCTCGCCACAGTGAGTTTACAATCAAACCCAGTCCGTTATTAAATACACCGAGACAAGTCTGGAAAAGCAGTCACGCAGCAAGCAAAAACTCAGCTCTGGGGCTGACTTCTTAATACTTGCAAAAATGCTCAGCTCCTTTGAAAGCTACATTAATGACTCTTTCTTCCAGAGGACTCACCACAAAACTCAGCATTTCCGCTGGAAAACCAGTGCCCCAAAATGTACATCATCTTCACCAAATGGGGCACAGACCTATCCAGAAACTAAGGCAGGCATTGTAGATAGATACCACCTCTACCATCTCACAAGAAGTCAGGAGGGACATGGGATCCCAAGCACTAATTGGAGACATGTCACACTGGAGAGATGGGGGGTCGACTGCCCGGCCACATCCCCACCTTTTCCTCATGCGGACTTTGGTATTAAAAAGATATCATCGATGAAAGTGGCTTCCAGGGGCACCAAAATAAGCTACTTTCTTCTACCAGGAAGAGTGACATTCATCTCAACCATTAAATAGTCAATACGACTGCAGATGACCCCATTGCCATGCTCTCATCTCTCCACTGAAGTCATTTGGAACGTCTCTGTGCCTCAGTTTCCCACACCCAAAAGGCGAGGGGGATGCTAGGATTTCCCCATCAAAGTGCCAGGTATTATTTAGGCCATTCTTCAGCAAACATGCGGGAGAAAGAAAAAAATCTCAAGGCCTCCTGGCTCCCAGCCCTAGGCTTAATCCACCAGCCACATGGTTTTCGGGTGGTAGCTCAAGCGTGAAATCTTCTAGGTCTTTCAAAATTCAGACATGGATTTTTCTTCCCTCCTCAGATGGGACTTCCCCACTTGTTCTTACTTTCCATGGGCACCCAGAAAATGAGATGTCTGTGGTCTATTTTCAAGGTATTAAAAGGAAGCCCAGCATTCGGAATAGCCCATCTGGCTTCTCTCCTCCCTAGCCTCACGAGGACGTAGTTATAACACGCTGGTGTTCACAGCGCTCCTTCACACAAAGAGCTCCACAACACCACAACGTGCATAAAATACTACAATAACTTAAAGTAATCGTTAAGATTCCCGGTGACCATCAGGGTCTTGTTTTGTTGGGTAACAATCAAATAAGCCCCATCCCTCCGACCCCCTGTACCTGAGCAGTCCTATCGAACTGACAGGTTAAGCACGTGCCTAAATGTTTGCAAAATGGGAAACGGGGGGAAGGAAAAAAAGCATGCAAGAACAAGACACAAAGGTGGGAAGGGAATACTTCTCAAATAATCAAGTTGATAGATCCAAGCTACACCTGTATTGCCCCACTGTTTAAAGAAATCTAATTTTAAATATAAAAAAATCAAGCCGCTAAGAAGGACAAGTTTTAAATGGTTTGGTTTTGTGATAAAAAATTTAAAAAGGAGTTCATTTCAGCAGTTTAGGATAATAGCGTTTTCAAAATTCATGAGTGTTTTCTCCCCAGTCCAAATAAAAAAAAAAAAAAAAAAATGTTGAACTCTAGCTTTTTTCCCCCTGCAATTAGAAGCTACAATCAATACCAACATTAGATTAAGTTTGAACTTTACTGAACCTAGAAGGAAATCTTTTATAAAAAAAAGAATAAAGAGCCACAACTCAATACACACTCAATTAGTCAAAATCATAAGATCAGTGAAGAAGAAAAAAAAAAAAAAAAAAAACGATCGTAAAGCAGCCTATAAGTTCTCAAGCCTGGTAGTTCAGCCGGGACTCCAAACCAGGACCCGAGTAAACAGAGAGGCCTGTACTCGTGCAGCTCCCAAAAGGTCAAAATGAGCTGGTTTTGAGACAACCATATTATGAAATATCTTACGATGACTACACCAGGAGACCACGGATGGCAGTTGTGACTCAGTCATTAAGCGGGGTCTCAGATCTCCATTCAACCCCCCCACACCCTTGATCTGACCTTGAGCAAGTTGCTCCTTCTGTGCCTTGTTTCTTGTAGTAAAAAATAAATAATAATAATTAAAAAAAAAAAAAAAAATCAAGCTCGCAACACTTACTTTTTTCTTTATCTGTCTGGGTGACTCAGTTGTGAACCCTTCCAAGTCGGGGCTGCTTTTTACTGTGCGTTTGTCCAGGGCCCATCACAGTGGGGGCATGATCTGGGGAAGGCTTTTAAGCGTTTTTCTCATATAAATTTAAAAAATTTAAAATCAGCCAGGGTGAGTTTTGCTTTGCACCCACGTTATTCTCTTTAAACTGTGTTACAAACCTCAAAATCCTACTAGTTCCCATCAGCAGCAGACTAGCAACATCTCGACAGCAATCCTGACCATACTATTTGGTGATGAGGCCATCCAGAGCCTGCAAAACCAAAAGGAAAGTAATTCTCCCCAAACGGACACTGTCATCCCCAAGCGCAGCTGCTCCTGCCACACGCAGCGAGGCGCTTTCTTGACCACCTAAAAGACCTCAGTTCCGATTCACAAACGCAGCAGGGGCAGACGGAAATACTTGCTAACCAAAACCGATGCAAACGACCCCTTCATGCTCAAGGTGAGGCCCTGTCCAAAATAGAGCTGGGAGGAAAGACACCCCACCAAAGGGGAGGTGGGAGGGAACAGAAGAAGCCACTGACATTTATTTAGAGCTCCTGCTCGAGCTAAAAATGAACCTGCATTTGACAACTCGGTGTTCACATCAAGTTTAGAAAACAAAACCAAAACACATGCGAGTGCTGGAAGCAGGGAGCAAACCGCTACAGTGCAGCTGCTTCAGCACCACCAAGCCCTACTCCTCATGAGACATCTCTTGCTCCCACTGAGCAGTCGATAGCAAGCATCCCATTGACTTCAAGGAAAAGGAGCAGCAACTCTTGGAAGCTCTGCCAGCGACTTTGGTGGACCTCTGCCCTTCAGTGAGATGACTTCCTCAGACCAAGTCTGCTCTGAAGCTGATCCCAACTCACTGGGAGAGCTGCCATTAGCACAAGGAGAGTTGCTAGCCCTAGAAAAACCAGAAGCTGCTATCTTCTTCCAGTCCAGTAAGTGAGCGGGTGTTTTAGGGATTGACCCTTCTAAGCCTGCTCTGAGCACAGCGAGATGAGCTCAGTGGTAAAAAACCTCAGCCCTGCACAAATAAACTTCCAGTCTTGCCAGCACTGGTTAATCCGTTTCCAGGGACAGATGACAGGTGGCAAAATTCTCACTGGGGATGCCATGCGATAGCTTCCTAAATAACCCCTCCGCAAAATACCAAGATTTCCCATTTCTTTGGCAGCAAAGATTATAGCAAGGTCGCATGGCAACATGTCTACACACCTGATGCACTGGTTTAGAAGTATGGGTTCAAGTTCTTTAGTGAAGTGTGCCCAAGCTGGCTGAAGATTGCGTATATGCATTTATCTTGCACCGATAAATGAACCAATGCAGCTAGCAGGTATCAACAAAGTTGAAATCAAATTAAGAACCTCCGCACGAGCTTTGGTATCTGTTTAACTCAGTTGGCTTTAAAACGACATTGTTTAAGTTGTTCAACTTGGAGCTTAGGCTAGACCCGAGACCTCATTATTGTACATAACATACTGGAGTGCACTGCAAATATAAATAATTTAAAAATAAAGGCTGCAACCCTAGCAACTGCTGTCTAAATGGAATAAAGCCCATCTCACCATGCAGAAAGCTGGTTCAAAATATGTGCCCTCTTATTCATAACATGCAGTCACTCACAAAGGGCCTCCTAATCATCTCTGTGAATTCGGGTGGGTTTAACTTTCCGCTGAGCCCTGGCTCAGACGGAAGGCTATTGATCAGCAATGGGAACTCTAGAACAGGCTCTGCATTAAAGTTCCCAATTTAATCCCTGCCAAGTTGTCCTCTTGCAGAGTTTCTAAAATAGTTCCTGTGGTGTGGGCAGGAGCATCAATTGTTAGTCTTTGTGTTTCAGGAGGGAGAAGAGGCAGCGTCTGAGCGCACGGCAGACAGCCACGTTAAAATTCTCCCTGCGCCTTCATCTCAGCTCCCGGTCAATGGTGTCCAGCCTGCATCATTTTATAGCAAGCAAACAATGCCAGACCCTCAGCTGATGCAAGTCAGCAACGCTTGAGCTCCTGCTTACACCCGCTGAGGATCTGGTCCGAGGTACTTATTTTTTGATTTTTATGTAAGAGAACAGAAGTACAATTCCCATCGATTCTCCAGGAAGTTCTGCTTGTGTCCTCTCAGTACCCGGGCCAGTACTCCCACCTATTTGCTTAAATGCCGCGTGTATTACAGCACACGCTCGCATATTAAAATCCCAAGCCACACTAAGACGTTATGTTAGAAGTGTCTCGCAAGCCCGCACAAGGATGCAAACCCCGGAGTCAAGGCTGCCGGTCTGCACTTAAAATGTAACAGGTTGAATAGAGGATTGTTGTTCGGAGGCCCCGCATGAGCTGCGGATAAATCCTGCCTCATTTACCGAGGGCAAGCTCTAAACGCAACAACAACAAGAGCCGGGGCAGAGCGGCTCTCCCGCCCTATCGGCAAGGCAACAATATATGCACAGGCAGAGCCTCGTGTGGATATCATGTACGTTAGGAACTAATTAAACTTGTTGGTTCATTAAAATACTGAAAGATGTTCGGTTTGAATACTCCAGAGAAGCTCCCAGATTTCCTGCGCTCTTCATTTGAATTCCAGGAACAGGAGCCCAAACCGGCCTTCTCCCTCTGATGTCCTACGGGGCGAGCTCCTTGAACCCATTTTCATGCCCACCCCCCATGAACAGCGTGGCCACCGCGTCCCTGTTCCCGAGCGTGCCGTGCTCTCCCTGGAGTACAGGAGGCATAAAGGCTTGCATTCGCAGCGTAACCTGAGGCCAGCTGGTCTGTGATTACTGCTCCCAAATTCAGCTGGGGTCCCCGTTCTTACTGCTCCCGGCAGGCGAAGCCCTGACCCCGCAGATGGATGCTCACAATCGGACCTCTTTACCGCCCCAGCAGGCCCCACTTAAGTGAGCACAGCAAGCTCCAGCATTTCTCAGGGCAGATGAATGCACCTGACTGGGCCCCGGCTGGCTCCGGAGAAGCCCCCGGACCACGCTCACGAGACCCATCTCAAGCAAAGGTGAAACTCTAACCTCCTTCAAAATGGACCTGAACCTAAGAGCAACTCCACTGAGTTCAGCACACGTCCTCTGACCTTACTCCCGAGGGGCTGGACTCAGAGCTGGGCTCTGTGGCATTCGGTCCAGAACCCAGAGATTAAACATTGCCCAAGAGGTTGCTCCCGGGGAGAGGAGCAG
This sequence comes from Crocodylus siamensis, assembly GCF_052110815.1. Lineage (NCBI taxonomy): Eukaryota > Metazoa > Chordata > Crocodylia > Crocodylidae > Crocodylus > Crocodylus siamensis. Next base: position 26,636,404 of record NC_143408.1, read on the forward strand.
CACCGCCAGACTGGCCTGGAGTCAGAGCACAGATCCAGGAGGCACAGCAAGAAACATCCCAAAGCCGACTAAGCAAGATGCAAAAAGCCACAGAGGTCTCACCCAAAAACAACAGTGTGCGCACACACCCCAATCTGCAGTCAGATGCCCAGGCTAAGTCCCTAGGACAGCAAGCAGACAGACCGCTGAGTTTCTGATCACGCATCTGCCTAAAGCAGCAGGCGCTAGAAGTGGGAAGGAGATAGATACCTGGGGCAAATTCGGATTTGGCACGAGACAGCACTAGCCACGCTCCCAGGCAGCATCAGCCTGGGAAGCTGGTGGGGAGCCTGGACCAACTCTCAGCAAATGAGCAACATCACAATCCTTTGTCAGGCCATTCCCTGCCTAACACGCGGTCCACTGCCAAATCGTTGCCTGCTGCAAACATACGGTGCAGCGGAGAGGGCCAGCAAAACGCCTGGGCAGCACACGCGGTCCCATGTTTGACGACCGTAGCGGGGAACAACACGACACACGGCCTTGGCACCAGCCCTCTCCGCACAAGGGCGAATCGCATCCACAGGGGATCTGTCTTCCATGACACAGGCCGCAACTCTCCAGCACAAAATCCACTCACCACCACAAAACCACCCCCCTCCCCCCAAAAAGCCCTGTGGATTGTGCAACAGAAACCGGGGGGGGAAAAAGGGAGAAAATTGCCAGTCGTGGCAGGACGCGAGGAGAGACCCGACGCCACGTCGAGGAGGATGCAGCGGGAAGACTCACCTGTGTTGCTCGACCGTCTCGTTGTCCGGCAGCTCTGCCCCGCACACGCTGCACTGCTCCCCGACGGCTCGGCTCTCAGTTTTCATGCCGGCGGCCAGCTCGCCGAGCTTGCTGAACAGTTCCCTCTGGATAAAGCCTTGGGGCAGAAGGCCCCCGTAAGCACTGAAGTCCATGGACACGGCGAGAGCCGGCTGCACGTGCAGGGCAGAAGTCATGGAGGGCGGCACGCCGAGCACAGAGTCAGTTTTGTGATTTGGTAGCACAGAATAGACGCTCAGGGGCTTCTCGCTCTGAGAAACCGACTGCTCCCCTCCGAGCGGCGCTCCCTGGCCCGCCTCGGGGGGCTGCTCCGCGTTCTCGTCGCGGACATAGTGCAGTTCGCGGGCACTTGTGATAACACTGCTACGGGTCGGGGTCCCGGGCCCGTCCTTGCTCTTGTCGTCGGGCTTGTCCCCGCCAGAAGTGCTGGACTCTGCCGTCCGGGGGCTTTCGTGGCTGGAGGCTTCCTCGATTTGCATCGCTTCTGTTTTCACTTCGGAGAGGCTGGGGTGGCGGCCGCCGACGGAGCGCAAGTCCTCGGAGGGGTTGTGCTGCAAAGCCCCTTGCAGCAGCGACTGTCCGATGGTCATCAGGCTGTCCACGGCCGCCTTGGTGGGGCTCATGGCGGAGAGCCCGAAGGATGTGGAGACGGACGGGCTCTGCTCCACCATCGCCCCCGTCAAGCTGTGGCCGGCCAGGCTGGCGTAGCCGCTCTCTTCGCTGGAATGCTTGGAGATGAACAGGTTCTTGATGTACCTGGATTTCCGATCCTCCTCCTCCTCGGCGCCGCCGTCCGCCATGCTGACTTCTGCGTCGTTGTCGTCGGAGGCCTGGATGGTCTCCAGGATCTTCAGACACTGCTCCTCCAGGTACTCGATCTCGAGGATCTCCGCCGCGTACAGCAGGTCGTCCAGGTCCTCCACTTTGGCCTGGAGGCTGGCCGTGTAGGCATACTCCAGGATCTGCTGGAAAGTCTTTGGCGAAAGGAAGTCCAGGGTGTAATGCTGGCTGTTGCGGTGGAAGAGGATCTCGAACATCTTGCTGGTGCAAGCCAGCACGGTGCGGTGGGCGTGGAACTCCTGGTTGTCCACCATGATGACCACGTCGCACAGGGTCCCCGCCAGCCGCATCTGGTTGGCTTTGTGCAGCAGCCCCGTGGGGTGGCTGGGGTTCTGCAGCTGGATCGTGCCCATCTTAGTGAGATCCATGGTGCTCCGGAGAATCAGTCATGAGGGTGTCTTTCCCCTGGGGAGCGGGGCAGGGGCAGAGGCAGAGAGAGAGAGGAGCCCGTTAGGATGCGGCGGCTCCAAGTTTGGCTGCCGCCGGCGCGGGGAAGTTGCGGGCGGGCGCCGAGCTCAGCGCCGGAGCGGCGGCGGGCGCGGGCAGTTCGCAGTGCCCGCTCTCATCCTCCCCGGCGCCGCTGTGCTGGCGGGCCAGCAAATCACTGACGCTGCTGCACCCGCGTCAGGGCCGCTCCCCCCCGACGAAGCCTCGGCCCGGCTCCATCTTGACTGCTGGCGCCGGGCTCGCGATCCCGCCCGCCCGCACCGGCACCGCACCGCACCGGCCCGGCCCGGCCCGGCCCGGCCGCAGCCCCCGCCCCGCCCCGCCCCGCCCCGCCCCGGGCGCGGCCGCCGGCGCCGCCCCGTCCCGCTGCCGCTCCGCCCCGCGCGCCGCCCGCGAGCCTGGCCTGACACCTAGCTGCCGGACACCCGCGCCCGCCGCCCGCCGCCCGCCCCGGACCGCGGGGCGGGGGGGTCTGGACTAGAATGCACCGGACTACTCTGCGCCGCGCCGCGCCGCGGGACTCGGGTGCACCCGACTCGTCTGGGCGGCAGCGGACCGGGCTGGGGGGCCCGCGCGGAAATGCGCCGCACTAGTTTAGAGCGCGCTGGGGGGCCGCGCTCGGATGCCCCGGACCGGGCTGGGGGCCGCGCGGAAATGCCCCGGACTTGTTTGGAGCGGGGCGGGGCGGGGCGGGCGCACTAACAGGCGCCGGCCCGGGTGAGGAGGGCGGCCCTCGGCCGGGCTCGGCGCCCCTCGTGCCCCGCAGCGGAGCCGCGCCGGAGCCCCGGGCTGCTGGACAGCGCTTCGCCCGGCCGGCCTCTGCCCACAACAAACATGGAGGAGCCGGCGCTGCCGCGGGCCCCGCCCGCCGCCCGCCCGCACCTGCTCCCGCCGCGCCGGCCGCCTCCACTTGTTGCGCGCCCGTCCCGCGCCCGGCGGCTCCGCTGTCTGCCCGGGCCTCGCAGGGCGGACGTGCAACCCTTCTTCCTGCTGCCAGGGCCCGGGGCCGCGGCTCGAGCATTTGCTGGACTTTTTTCCTCCCCTTTGCCTGCTGCCGGCCCCGCAGGACCCGGTATTGCCGGAGCCAAAGCAACAGATCAGGGTGGCATGAGCACAAAGATACCCTCAGGGGCAAAGCCGTGTGCACGGGAGCTAAGAGGATGTTGTAGGGAAGTGTGTTGGTCATTGTAATGGGACTTCATGTACTTCGGGACCAAATGATAGCAGTCATTTAACGGGAGCAGCCTAATAACAGAGGCCTTTCTAATGCAAGACAAGAGGGCTTAGGTTATGCGGGAAGTATTACAGTAGCGCTCCCAGTGCTAGCGTTAAGGATAAGGCATCAGCTACACCCCGTTTTTCAGGGGTTATAACTCTGCGGCTTTAACTGGCAGCAAGCTGAAATCCGGCATGCTGTCTGTCAGCATGAATACACATCTCCTCTTCCTTTTTTTCTTTTTCGAATCGCTTAGATCTGCTGAGGCTTCCTCTCCCTCCCTCAAATCAAAAGTGATTCAGGAAAAAGCAGGCAAACAATAACGGGCTTCCAGGTGTGTGTTTACCCCGCGCTCGCTGAAGAGGTTGGGTTTCAGAACCGAAATTCTGCAGATGGTTAGGGGTACGTTTCTAGTGTAGCTTGCATGAAATTAAGCTGCATGAATCCCATTAGCAATAATGGAAATCCCACAGCTAAATTCCCAGGCAGCACACTGAAAATTAACCCCCAGTCCTTCCTGTGAATTGGTGCATTTCACTCTAAAAATAAAATAAAATAAATATAGAGAGAGTAAAATTACTGATTTGTTCAACTTTTAAACAGAGTTGCTTCCTACAGCTACTTTGACCCTGCACACCAAAAACCCTGTATTTATTCACAGAATAGGCACAGCGCAGGCAAAAGGATATTCAAGTTCTCCCCCAAACACAAACTGTGACTTACTTAATGCAGTCTCGGAGAGCCACTGCAATGAAGTGCATCAGTGAACCAATCGTACCCTGTGCTGTAATAGAAACGATTTAGTCTCTACCCCAAGAAGCTTGCAATCGGAGGCCCCGATCCTGAAATCACACATGTACTCCCGTAGTTGTACTCCGATACTTAACAGCTAAGCGCATGGGCTGCGCTAGTTGTTCAAATGCCTTTTCCCTGGTAGTCGCTATTGCGGCAGGAGCCAGGAGAGCACACCTCTGCAGAGCAAAAAGACGACCCTCCTCCCACTACTCACCAAAAGCGCACAACCCACGTGCCCGCTAGATCTCGCTCCTGAAAAGGGTGCCTTTGCTCCAGCTGCACAAGGCTATCTTACCAAGCGGCGAGGCAGGAGCCGGGTTCCTCTGGCCTGCTGTCCTTGGCTTCTCTACAGGGGCTAACGAGAGAGGCACCATGCAGGCACACAGGCCCCTGACATTAAGATGAGGTGAGTCATGCTGCCTTCATTCACCCCCCACCCACCCACCCACCTACACACACCCTCCCACACACACACCCTTTTTCCATCTTTTCTATCTCACTTGTGAACTCTTTGGGTCAGGGAGCATCTCCTACTCTGTGCGTGTACAAGAGTGCACGGGCCCAGCTCCCGGGTGGAGCATGAAGCACGGCTGCCATACAAATAACCATGTCTGCTTTGTGCATTGCTTTCTTGTGCAGGCTCCATTCAGCTGGAGTTTCATTTCCACGGGTGTCATTTGTGGAGACTCTTTTGGATTGGGGTAGCGCAGCAGCAAGCTTTGATCCCAGCACTTGTTTCTGCTTTCCTCTACACACCCCTGCTTCTCCATACCTTACCTCACACCCCACACAGATCCACACCACACCGTGAGTCATCACAAGAGTTACTGCATTTCACTGCAAATATTTCCTTCCGTGCGTGTGATCTAAAGAAACCACTTATTGGTCCGAGCCATAGATAGCACTAAAAATATAGACAAAGCAAATATTTACAGTTACATTAGCTCTGTCATAACAAGCTGCTCAGAAACAGCTGTTGCTTGACAATGCAAGGAACAATGGAGTCCCCCCTCACAAACAGTCGTACCAGTAGGAAATCTGCCTTTAGACTTCCTTCAAAATTGATAGCCTCCACTGCCTGCACACAGTTTCATAGTTGACATCCCTTGGAGAGCAATAGTCACAGAGGAAGCAAAAGGCACAGCCATTCCAAAGGACATAAAATAGGAAGATGCAAAAAAACCTCTAGCCCATGACCTGGAGCCCATTGTCTGCTCCTGAGGTCCTGCATACAACATGCACAGGAAGTATGAAGATAGTAAATACAGCTCCAAAGAAAAGTCCCCTCCTACCCAGCCCTAAGCTCTTCCAGAATTAGCTTTAAAAAATGCATTTGAATAAAAGAAGAGACAGTACCCATGAACAGGAGCCTTGGACGGTCTGAGAACATAAGCAAAAAGCCACTTGCCTGTTAGCTGGGTGCCTTGATGCCAATGGAAAGGGAAGAATGAGAATCCACTAAGTTTAAAGGGCATCACCTGGGGAGTACCTTGGAAAACTTATACCAGACATACCTTTGCAGGTTTAGTGTTCTTTTCATGCAATTTGCGCTGCACGATTTTTTATGAATTGCACTAAACTTCAGCGGTCTGGGGTTATGGACCAGGAGTCTTGCAAGGAGCAAGTTGTAGCAGAACCCAAGCAAATGCTGCTGGAAAAAAGGCCACAGATGTACTGATCAAAGGAGCAGCCCTTTGTGAAACTACTCCAGGTGTGGGGAGTGCCAGTCATCTCAGGTGGAGGAAATCCAACCAGAGCCTGCCACTTCAGCAGGTCTTTGAAGAGTAGGATGACAACAGGTGCATCGCATCACATCACATGAAGACCTTCTTATGACCTTCTTCAGTGCCCAGCGGGCAGCACCCTCCCCCCCACAGCAAGTCAGATGCAACAGCACTGCCAGTCTGAGCCTAAGTGGATAGATGGTTGGCTTTGCAGCTGCCCACCTCTGAAAAATAACACCCAGCAAATGCTATCCTTGGCTTTAGGGTTTATTTCTGTGCTTTGAGACCAGCCCAACAAAGGAGTTAATCACTTCATATGGCAAGAACTAGCCTTTCCTTCTGGCATATGCTATTGCACTCTGATCTCTCCCCATCAGTTTCCAATTTATTTACTTTTTTAAACTTAATCCTCACCTTGTAGAGCAACGTGTTTATTAGAAAAGAACCAGCACATTAAATGAAGCCAGGCTGGGCTTCTCATGTTAAGTAGCAGTCACGCCCAAGTGGCTCTCCATGTGCCATTACTCCAAGTGATTGAGGCAATTTCTTCCTCTGCCATGAGTTTAAGTTGTAAATCTCTCAACCAGATACAGAGGCAATGATGTGCTGCCTATTGTGATTATTATTAACCTTTAGCATTAAACTTCCAGGATTTTGTTAGTTCTTTATAATTACATATATATGTAACTTTATATATATATATATTCTTCTGAGACATACTCCTGGGATACCCAGGGGAATGTTTCACAACTACTACTGTTACCAGTGCAGAGTTATTCATTTTGGCTGTGTACAGGAACTCAAGTTAAGGAGGAAATTATGATTACATTTAGTGCTGACAGCATGGGGAGTGTTTGGCACACAGGAAAGCACCCCAAGCTGAAGATCTTCCCAGCCCAGCATGCTCCACAAGCATTTGAAGGGCACAGTAAGGAAGAGAAATTGTTCCCCCTGTTCCAAGGGGACATCGCAGATCAGGACAAGGGGAGCACCTCTAAACGGGGATTGGGACAAGGGGAGCACCTCTTCAAAAAGGAAAGCAAAGGCCATCTGTGTCTCCCAAGCTAGCAAGTAGAGACTCTCTCCCACTCAGCATTTAACCCATAGAAACCACAACGTAGCATGCTTTAGAGAGCAAAATGCATTATTCTGCACATGCTAACAAGTGGACTAGATGACTCAACAACTCATCCATTCCCCAGCTCCAAGAGCAGTCTGCCAACATTCAGACACTTCAAAGGCACAGAATTAAGGACCTGAGCAGCAAAAGCCAGGGCCAACCGGGAACCATTGAATTGGGAGTTGGGGGGGCAGCAAGCCCCACAGTAAGATGAACAAGCAACAGTAGGGAACATGTCACCAGCTAAGTGCCAAGTATAACCAGGTTCCAGTCTGCAAAGCAGAGATCACAGAGGCAGCCCAGACCCAGCTTGCGCCTTTTCACTTCCTCCCAAATATCTTGATTTTTCACTAGCGACATTTCCCCCAAACCAATTCTTTTATAAGAATGAGAAATTATTAATTTCTTCCAGCTGACCCAGCTCAGTTACTTGCCAATCAATGCACTCTGGGCAAGCGACTGTGCTCCTCCCTCTAGCCAGGGCGAAACTCATTGGAGGTACTAAGTTTAAAGCATGGTAGGAAAAGTGCCGTAATGCAGGTGCAGACATCCCCTTCTATGCCAGGTTGCACACAGGTTCCACGCCCTCTGTCCCACATACGTTCTCGTCTCTTCCACCCCTCTTTCCTAGAATTGCTGCCACTTCTCACCCCAGAGGTGGCTGCATTTTAGCACTGAGTGAAGTCATTCTTGGATATTAGCCTCTAAAACGCTCCTGAATGAAAAATGCCCAGTTAATAGAAACCAGTAAGGCCGCCTATAATAAAAGTAGGATGGGTAAACAAGTCTGATTCAATCTCATTTGTGACATGCTAATTTTGTGGTAGTATCCAATGGCCAGGCAAACTCTCTTGGGGTGATTTATCTTTACTGTCATGGGCTCTGATTTTGCAGAATTGTTCAGATGTAGTTCTTGGAGCCACCCGCCCAACTCAGCCACATCCACATGACAGCGCCTGTATTTAGTGAGCAAAGAGTTTGCAGCGTGTTAGGTTTGCTCAGAGATCAGAGCATAATTCACTGCTCTACTTTCACACAGAAGACAGGCTGACAGCTTATGAAAACATGATAAAATGTGTTAGACTGTATTTCACAAAACACACCCAACTGTAGAAGACGGGGCAGAAGAACACTGCAGGGGCTTGGGCAAGCTGCTCACTTGGGGTACAACTGCAATATATTAAGCTTGAGTGTAAGATCCATTGATTAGGATGAGCGTCTGTCTGAGCTGTTCAGATACCAGGGCCAGACAGGTAGCAGCTGAATGCAGGAGTCTCTCTGGGAGCACTTGCTTGTACTACAGAGGAAACCTGAAAGCAACGGGGAGGCTACAACTGGTTTGGGAGAATGGGTAAGATAGGAAGTGGGCAGCTCAGACACATCCATTCTGCAAGCCACTGCGTTCCTATCACTGCCCTGTAATCCGGATCCATGCTAAAATAAAGACCGTATGTTGTTTCTGCAACAAAACTGCACCTCAGCTCCCATAACCATGGGGGATTTCTAAGGCTCCAGGGAAAAGGGGGTTTTGAGTGTACCAGCCTGAAGGGGATCGGCTAAATGAGTGCACACCCAATGGAGTAACTGCATAGGCCCGTTGTAGTAATCCTTGTCCTTCCTCCCTGCTCCCCGGCCCCTCGGTTTTTACTTTGACTCATTGCACCACATTTCAAGCAAGGGCACAGTCTTGCCAATCCTCGCTCACATGAACTAGAGAAGGCAACCAACATGAGCAAAGTTCCTCCCATGCTTGGACCCGGATACTGAAAACACTCGATCGTGGAGGTTGCCCTAAAAACCTGACCCATCCCATTGCACTCAGCGGGATTGTGTGCGTGGCTGCATTTCTGCAGGATCAGGGCCGTTAACTCTTTGGGGATTAGGAGCACAATGGCCAAGAGATCGAAAAGCCAGCAGGGCTTTGGGGGCCCGGCTGGGGATGCTAGAGATGGGCTGGATTTTCGAGCGAAGCAGATGCTTACTGTTTCAGCTGTTTCCTTCAGAAAACCAGCCCTGCTTCAACCCATTTCAGTCCAGGCAGTCACACAGCCGAACCAACCACCACCAGCAAGACCCAGACCGGCAGAGATGTTCGCTGGCCCAGCCCCCAGTGAGGTTGCGGATCTGGGCTTCTGTCACCTCTGAGTCTTGGCCCCCGGGCTGCGCAAGGCTGGGAGGGGCTGTGCTAGGTCTTAGGTCAATAGAAGCGACTGGTCATACTAGATTAAAAGAAGAAGTTAAAACTCCCCTTGTGTCCCTGGATGGTTGAGTTGCACATACAAAAATAAATCAAAACAGCTACACGCAGGTGATACATCAGCCTCCCCCACCACTTGGTTTCTTCGCCTTAAACTTTTGCAAGCCTAGAAAATGCATCATTTAGAGGCCTTTCTCCCATCCCGCCCCACTCTGTCCAGGACACATGGACTGGGAAGAGGGTAAGACAATGAGGCTAATTAGTGGCTTAACGGCCCTAAAGCCTGCAAACACTGCAAGGATCCTTGTGCGCCGTGACTCAGGACCCTGCCAGCCGAGGCCAGCCCGCCTGCATTCCTTGAGTAAATCCCCCGGCACAAAAGGGAGCCTATCTCCGGTGACTCAGCGAAGGAGTGCAAACTTTATAGTGCTACAAAACAGGCAGCCAGGCTTTGAACTGCCCTGTTTATATTTTTTTTTCACCAACAATGTGAGGCCTAGTTTGCAATTATATAAAAAACCCTCTCCCCCTAGCAATCTATGACCTAATCATTTGTACAGTACCTATTTTTAGCCTTACCCTTTGTACGTACTCCAGACAGCTGAAGCCAGAAGCGGCAACGTGCGCCTCTTGAAGTCTTAATAAGCAGGGGGGTTGCCTTTGTTTAATTTACTGTGTAATTATTTTTCCTCTTTTCCCCTTCTCTTAACCTAAAATATTTGACATCTTGCTCAGGACGGGAAGGAACATGCGCTTGGGTTGCTAAATGCCAGCCCTAACTGTGTGTTACGGAGGAGCTGTGCGTGTGCTGGGTAAAGTTCATCTTAAAGGAACTTTTAAAGAGAATAGGAGCCAAATGAGTGGTTCCAGAAAGGGAGCCCAGGCTCCCACCTCCCCCGCCCTGCGTAGCTGCCCACGAGGCTACACCCCTTCAGTCACCGCTTTTGTCCTCCGAGGGATTTGTTTCTGCGCTCATCTTGCCCCCTCTTGAAAAGGAATATAGCGCTAGGGAATGGGAATGGGTCGACAGCTCTGGGGAAGGGGAAATGTCTGCTTATTTCCAAACTAGTGGATCCCGAGTATCAGCTGATCACTGTCCTCCAGAACAGGTGAAGCCTGTCCTGAAAGAACTGACTCCAGAGACATGGGGCCTGATCCCACTAGGCGAGCCTCTGTCCACCTGGAGCTGAACTGGGATGACAACTTCCTTGCAGACTGGTTACCTTGTGGACTGGGGGCATCTACACAAGACACTTTAAGATGCATTAGCCTACATTTAAGGTGCATTAGGGTGTTCACATGCATACCCCTAATACATTTTTAAAATGGCAAGTTTGGGCTAATTGTGCCTACACTTGATACCTGCAAATGCAGCTATCAATTTAGGCACGAATAAAGTGCATTAATGCACGTGCACGTTAAAGGACATGAATGTGGTGTGTGTGACTGACACGGGACTAACTTCAATCCCAAGTCAGTCCACACACACATTGCAGTAATGTGCTTTAATGCTTGCATGTGTAGACACCTGCCTAAACCTGCTTAATGTGCATTACGTTGATGCACATTCAATTTAGGTGCACTTAAATGCCCATGTAGACATGCTCAGAGTGTGGACTTTGGCAAGGTTTGAAACTGGTCACCTCTTTCCCTCAGGCATTTCCCTGGCTCCTGCTGACATAGCACCCATGCCCCTTGCAGTCTCTGGGCAGTATTTCCCCACATACCTCAGAGAATTGGAAACCTTGGGTCCATTTCCAGAAGCCTAAACCTCACAGGACAGGTGATGAGACACAGACTGTACAACCGCTTGGACACTTTTGAAAACATCAGCTCATCTCACCTGTCCCACGTTACCAAAGCAGTGGGTAGAAGAGCAGAAAATTGAACCCAGATCTCTAGTTTAATATCACAACCACTGATTCATCACCTTTCCTCCCCCGGAAGTGCGAACACCATATCCCACTGACAGTTCTCTGAGTCACCGATCCCCTTTCCAAATATCTGTTTCTAATAGGCTCAGTTTCCCCTTGGGGCAGCGGCAAGAAAAGCAGAAAAAAAACCCATAGCCCACGTTGGTGGAACACTTCTGTACATATCTGTACACTGCAGATTTACAGGAAGTGCCCACACAACTGGGAAACTCGGTCCGTCAGAGTGGGTTCTGCGTTTCAAGCATGAGCAACATCTGGGCGACTTGAGTCACGTAGAAAACTCTTGTGAGCTCATAAAATGTTCTCCCTGGCACATGAAGCTGTCTTTTAATCACAGGCTTGTCTATTTTTTTTTTCCTCCAGGGTATTCTGTAGGACAGAGAATTGCAGGACTCCTACCAGAGCCTGAGTAAGAATTTATATATCCTGAAGTTACAGTCTGGATTTGGGGTTAGATATTAACTGATTTTATTTTCTTAATAATTGCCAGAAGGTACAACAAGCCCTGGGTATCTTATCTATTTAGAAATTCCTTAGTGACTGAAACCTCAGATAACATTTGTAAACCAAGACCGTTTTGCAAACGGCCCTACTTTTCTAAGGGGATATTTATGAATCCCGGGTGAAGTCTGGAAGAAAACCGTGCATTCCAAATTAGTCACAACATATTTGTCCATCTCTCTGAATCCCACAGCCATGCACTTAGCGGCATATTTTTGCGACTGGGTCAGTGTTTGACAAGGAACGTGCTCCTAAAACCCCTTTGGAAAGTTGACTTCCATGGCGGTGGAAGAGTTGGCGAGTTCCTCTTTCAGTAGCCAAATCACTTCTGTGTTGCCGGCTCAGAGCAGAGCGGAGAGCGGATGGATGGCAGCAATCCTGTAGAGCTCCCCTGGAAAAGAGCTACCTTCAGAGGACCAGCTTCTCAATGGGGTTTAGATCTGGTGGGGTTTCCAAAAACACCACGGCACCAACTTCTACTGAGATTTTGGTATGAGGGATACATGGTCTGTGAAAGAGATTACAGTCCTGCCTTAGATCAGCTTCACCCTAGCATTGGAAGGGAACACCTTAATCCTATGCTAAAGACTCTTTCTAGCTCTGTTTGTTGAAAGAGCTAGACACAGTCCAGGGCTTAGCATAGTAAACTCCAACCATCTACTCTCTAAGGCAGACTAGAGTCCAAAACCTAAAGCTTTTGTTTCTTCAGGTACCTGCTTTTTCTGAGAGACTGTGGTATGGAGGATGGGATCACGTGGTGAGAGTAACTGATTGCACACCAGTTCCTGGTGTTGATACAGGCAGGAGAACACACAACCCTAGGCCATGGGATGGGGTGGGCCATCCAGGCCATGGCCCGACCAACTTTTAGCACGTTAATTTATATAACCCACAAACACGCAATCGTCATTCCGGTTAAAACTAAAGCAATTTTTTTAACCTGCATAGCCAACTCAATTAACATGCCAAAAGTTGGTGGGGCCATGCCCCAGGTGGCCCACCCCATTCCACAGCCTAAGCACACACTCATTACGGGCTTGGAGATGAAGCGAATGGGAGCGGCAGGTCCAGCAAAGACCAGCTGGAACCTAGTGAGGGGGAACTACAACAAGGTGGAGAGGGAGAAGAAGCTCTCATCTGTACAAGCAGCAGAGGAAGCCAAACAGAAAGTCCTCTATGGAGACAAAATTGCAAGCAGCATCGTAAAGGATGCACTGAGCCCAGCACAAGAGCAATTTAGACATGATCTGGTGGGGCTGGGCTTGGAAAGCAGGGAGCATAAACCTGAGTCCAGGTCACGTGTCAGTGGGCAAGTGCTCTGGACAACGGACCACAGCCTAGAAGACTCCAAGCCAGCCCGTGTCATCAATGAATGAACTTTTTCAGTGTCCGATGGGCTCCCACTGGCTGTGGATGAGATGGCCGCTGCTCTGAATCAAGGACTCTTTTGTGTCATCTTGCAGTGCTGCCCAGGAAACAGGGCCCTGATCCCGGCCTGCACTACTTGGTGCTGCCTATCTTCAGTCCGGTTCCTAGTGGAAAAGGGACTGCAATGCAGCTGGTACCTGCAAGCATTAGCCAGCACAGATGCCCTGTGCCAAATAAAGCATGCCACATGGCACGCTCTGGGAAGCTCTCGCTTCTGCTGACCAGGCTGGGCTGTTTTGGGAAGAAACAGAGGACTCCAATCTCCCGTTCTGCATCGGGTTAGGCAGACTGAACACATGCTTTAAAATCCTGGGAGGATGTAGAGGGTGCTGAGGCCTCGTGTAATGGTTCTGGGGGCCTGCAGTGGTGTTCTGGTTTTGAAAAATTGTCTTGCAGAAAGTTCAGCTGCATCTAAGAACTGCTCGGGTCCCAATGAGCAGCTAGAGTCAAAGGGCCAAGGTCTGCAGAAGTAAACAGGCCATAGCTGCCACTGGTGTCCCTGGGGCTCTGCCCTCTTGGTCAGGATGAACCCCACAGTGTCTGTACTTCCTCCAAGGTGGAGCTGCAGAGTCCAAGACACAACACCTCCGGAGCTGTAGGAGAGAAAACTAGCTTTGCTCCATTCCTTGACTGAGGGGGGTTGTTGGTTGTGTTGGTCTAAGGCAGAGGCAGGCAAGGTTCTTCGAGCAGATGTGATCTCTTTTATTAGGCCAACTAAATAGTCAGGAAAAAGTTCTTTGCAAGCTCTTGGGCACCTTGAAGAGCACAAACAGCAGCAGAGTCTCCCTTGGCCAGAAGAAGGGTGTTTGCACCGAAAGCTTGCAAAGAACTTTTCCCCAACCATTTAGTTGGTCTAATAAAAGAGATCACATCTGCCCAAAGAACCGTGCCTGCCACTGAGGCAGGCACGTCTTTATTTTAAAAAGCCAGATTCCAGCCATTTCCAAAGGGTTAGCTCTGCCCTCCTTTGGACCCCCAGCCCTGGCCCCTGCCCCACTACTGGCTAGCAGGTGGCACAAGCCAAGTCAAGCACAGAACAAAGAGGACGATCAGAGATGCGTGATGCCGCCAGGCTGAGTACTGCAGCCCCGATTTGCTCGTGAGGATCTGCTGCCCGGTTCTCTGCAACTCTTGCTGACCTCTAGCGGCTGCTGACAACAACTGAACCACCGATGCACTCCTGTAGCAAGGTCCCGGGGTGCGAGTGCGTGTCCTTGGACTGAAATGCGTGTGCACGTGCTTGTCTCCTGGGCACATGCAGCTGAACCCTTGGGTACAGTCTCACCTGGGCATGTCCATGAGGGCAGTCCATGATCACAGCAATAATTCACTGCTAGTTGTTATTGGCTCAATCCATCCGTTTGATACCCGCTGAGTGCGTCTCCATGATCATTAATGTGCTTTGGTTACTGCATGTTTAGTTTAGTACTTGCTCAATGAAGTACTCACTTAATGCGCAGTAGTTAGAGTTACTGTGCCATAGCGCCGGCGCACGGTTATTTTGTGATGCTTACTGTGCATAAGTGTAATAACACTGCGCGGTCGACTATTAGCACTGTTTTTATTAACTGCCACATTGCTGCACAGTGTTATTCAACTAATGCACAGTCAGCGTCTCATGTAGACGTACCAACTGGGTAAAGAAAGGGGATGGGGAAGTCACCCAAAGGTCTGACTAAGGTAAATCTCATGTGTTAATACCTCTAGCTCCCAAATGCCTGAGTTGCTTTGTAAAATGGGATGAAGGCTTCTAAATCACCTAGGCACTTCTGAATTCCACTCCCTCCCCCCCATGCTGTTGCGTTGCAGCTCTGAAACAGGTCCTACAGATGGCAAAATGGTTGTTGGCTTGTTAGGCATAACCTATAGATAAATTAAAATAAAGTAATGACTAATTCTGCCTCCCCCTGGTAAGCTGGGTCAGTCTTGCACTCATAACTCCCAGTCACACCCCTTCCTGAACCTAGGCAGAGCCCTGCTCTACAGAGCTTTATGTCAGTGGAAGTTTTCAAGGGTGGAGCAGGGTCCATCTTCCTCAAAGGGCCTGCTTTGGGCCAAGTAACCTTCCATCTAAGTGCTGCTCTGGTTGGACCTGCAGATGTGCAGAGTGCTGTCACTCTTCCTCTACGTGCTGACCTACCCACCTGCCCGCGTCAGCCCTGGCAATGTATCTACAGTCTGAGTATACACCAAATTGTAGCCTTGGGCCTGCCTGTTTTAACTGAGGGCCAAATCCTGCTGTTGACTGCATGCAGCCTGCCCTGCAGATCTGTGAGATGCTCCATGCTCAAATCAGGAAAGGACCCCACACATCCTGTCCCGTAGAGTCTCATCCCAGGCTGGGTTCTTATTGTGAGATGGCAGAGATCTCCGCCATCCCCAAATACTAACGAACAGCAGCCGTGCTTCCACCCCACTTTAGAGCCGGCCTCAGTGCTGCTCTCTTATTAAACTTGATTCCACTACAGGATGGTATGGCTATCAGGGGGCAGGGAAATTAATTTCTAGCAGCTCCATATACTATAATTCACTTGACCCCATGTGTAATATTCCTGAAAATTATCTTCCTCTGTGTGTGTGTGTGTGTGTGTGTGTGTGTGTGTGTGTGTAGCTCCTCTTCCTCCACTTCTGTGACTGCTAAACTATCCATCCTCAAATCACAAACAACACTACCAAACAGGTACTTGCTGCAAGAATCAGGAGTGGCTTCCCTGAATAGAAAGTGGAGAGAGAGAGAGAGAGGACCTCAAATGCCCAAGACCAGCTCTGCATCAAGTGGCCAGAAGGGAAGGAGTGTGGCTTGCTGTTGGGATACATGGATGAGGGCGGCGGGGAGCTCAGCACTGCTTGGCATCTTTAAATGAAGCCTGGGCATCTCCTTCTAAAGGATTCACTCTGGTTCACCCAAGTTGTTTGGCTCGATGTAGGAAACACCAGATGGGATCCTCTGGCTGGTGGTATACCAGAGTCCAGACTAGATGAGTGCAGTGCTCCCTTTCTGGCATGAGCCTGTGAACAAACCCTGTTGGCATTGCAAGCCTTGCTATTTTCCTATAGCATTTCCCAGCTTCCTATTCACCCGCTCAGACGAAGGCGATTGCCTTGACTGTCCCACCTTGTGTTAATGATACATATATACATAAAAACCCAACCAAATAAAAAAGAAAAAGTTTCTGAAGTAATAAACAAAGAGAGGTGCAAAAAAGACAAATACCCATGGGAAAGGGCAGAGCATCTCAGGTCTCTGTAGTGAACAGCAGCAGCAGCCACTGCTTATGGATGCTCGTGTACAGCACGTAGGAATGAGAAGGAAACGTGCTCTCTTCTCCTTGCAGAGAGGCCATTGAGTTCTCTATATTTAATGTGCTCCTAGGCTGCTCATTGCCACACTGGAGAAGTGAAGCCTGCCAGACCTTCATGGGCTCTGCCCAAATCAGAGCCAACTGCTGGGCATGGTTGAGCCTGGCTGCCGGTACCGGAGCCCACCGAGGAAACGGCAGCTGTTCCAGGAGGTGGTGGTTGCCAATGCAGCTGATGACTCGTTCTCTGAATCGCTGCTAACTGAAGCCAGTGCCCCAGGCTGGTCCTGGGAAGAAGGGCCTGGGTTGCTGGAGATGCCATTTTTTAGATGAAATACAAAACTGCTGCTCTCAAGGAGCTTAAAGATGCTAGGACGCTTTGTGTATGTTGGCCAGATCTCCAGTTGTGAATACTCAGAAAGTCTTTCCAGCACCTCGCTGTTCTGTCCTTCTGGACCAACCAGCCCACATCAACATGTCTCTGTTAGGTGGCCCTGCTGCTCTGCACGTGGTGCGGGGCATTGCGCCGCCCCACGCGCTTGCAGGACGGTCCTCCTTTTGATGGAGCTGTGGTGGGAGAGCATTTAACGACCGACATGTGCTTGACGCTGCTGCAAGCTGGATCAGGTTTGGTGGTGGGGGAGAAGCCACAGCAGCTGCAGGCGAAGCATGAGAGACTTCCCCAGCCCCGAGACGAGCTGGGCTCTTGGCAGCACAAGAGAGAGCTCCAGGGATGTCGGTGTCTGCATGGCAGTTGTGAGTCTCCCTGACACCCAGCCTTCATGTTGCAAAGTTTGGAAATATGGATAATAGCTCTGTTCAGACACAAAGAGGGGAGCTCCAGACTTAAGGATGCTTGCTGGGTAGGTACCTGTGCCCACAAGCCACCACGTTTTATTCCCCCCGACGCCGAAGCATGTCTGTGACTGACACCACACCACGGGCAGGCACGAGACGGACCCATCATCCCCCCATGGGCCCAGGAGCAGCAGTGCTGGAATAGCTGGGAGTGGGAAGGCTACTGCAGAGTTGATCTGTGAGAGGATCCTAAATACTGGGAAGCAACAGGCTGACCGAAGTGATCCCGGAATCGCACTGAATATATCAATGCTGAAAACTGGCTGGTTTAACTTTTAGACGTTCGTGGCTAGTCTCATTCCTTAGAGCCACCTCTGAACATGCTTGATCCTCCCTCTATCTGAACCCTGTCCTCAGGCTGGCCAGCCGGGAGAAGTGATATAGAAACAGGTGTCCGTTCTCAGGCCTGCTAATGTGCCGAACTGCAGGTTGCCAGGAATTTAAGCCTCTCAGCCCCCTTTTAAAAACCTCAGCCCTTTTGCTGAGCCTGCCAGCAAAGGGCAGGGATGGACGGTGAGGGCAGCCGGTGTAATATTAACGTTATATGCTGGACAGAGATGCCCAGCTCTTGCCTTAAAGGCAGCTGAGCAGCTGTCAGATCGCCAGTCTTTGATTCACAACCGTCATGGTCAGAGCTCACCCAGAGGTGAAAAGCTTGACTTTCTGTTACCAGACTCCTGAACCAGCTGTTTCCCCCTGGACTTTGGGGTGAAAAAAACCCCAAACCCTCAAGACCTTTACAGGGTTTCTCAATGCAGCGTATAAATGCCACCACCTCAGAGGGCTTTGTTGGATTGTCAGGATTGGGAAATACATGTGAAGGGCTGTCTCAAAAGTGTCCTAGAAAAGAGTTTTGCACATGTCCTCACTTGCCTAGGGGCTCTTTTACCAGAACCAACCCAAGTGAGGGTTGAAAGAAATAGATGTGCATTGTTATCTCAAGTTATGAGAAATAAAGTCTACCTCCAGAGCCCTGGCCGCGTATGAAGCAAAAGACAGAACATGCAAATCTCCAAGGTGTTAAAAAATGCATGATGAGAAAGAGATGAGGGCAAGAGGAACAAAAGACGTCAGTAAGAAAAACAAGTGCTTCTCTTCCAAGATGACCTCTCCTGCTCCTTTTCCCCGCACCCCAGCTCCCAACTTTTGCATGAGAGCTGATGAGTAATGCGGTTCTTCATCCAGCGAGGAAGAGCATTCGAGGTTCACTATCACAGGGAAAGAAGAAGGGTGTGCGAGTGTGTCTAGGTGGGGTGAGTTGCTGCCAGGCAGCTGCAAAGAAGCACTTGAACTTCAGTAAATCTCAAGCCCTGTCTTCCAGCCTTCTGCAGCTTGGGCCCTGGGTGAATCCTCCCGGTTTGCTCCTCTTAAACGACTACATACCAAGAGGGAGGAGAAATAAATGGGGGAAAGGAAAGGAGATGAGTGAGAGCACTGCCTACTGCAAATATTGACATAGCCATTATGGGCACGTATAAAACTCCCATTTGTGTTATGCAAGCGTTATATTCTTTGAATACTTCTGTCTTGAGGAATTCTTTATTTCGCTATAGAAGAAAAATGTTTTCATATTCTCTCCTGCCGTTCAAACCTGCAACCCAGCGAGCCCTTTTGCCCTTGAGAGCCATAACATTATTTGTTAACATTTTTATGATGCCAAATGGTCTGTGCTAGAACGGGTGCCATTCTTTAGCTGGGAAACCATATGGCATGCCGAGTAATAAATAAGGTATTGTGATAGTTAATGAACCTAATTGCTAGCAAAGGCTTTAATACAAAGAATGTGCTGCTGAGAATTTAGCACCACATTAGAGATGCAGCAGAGCTCCTCTGACTTCTGAGGCTTAATTTAAGTTCTATATTGCAAACTCCAGAAAATAATTCCAAACCCTCCTGCTGGAAAAGCAACCTGCTGGTAGACTGTGATTATACTGAATTACTAAAATCGCAATCAATTTTATACACACAGTTAACCCTTGCTAGGGACTTCTCCTCTCGACGGTTCAATATTAAGCCACTTAAAGATAGACGGGGTCCAGCTGAGTAAAAGCATCGCTGTCATCGGCACGCACATTTCTCTTTTGGTCGCATCTCCCTCGGCCAGAAACGTCCCCTCTTTAAGGTTCCCTCCGTGTCCAAGTCAGCCTGGCTAGAAGTAGGATGATAAGGGCAAGAGGCAATTCTGAACTACCGCTGCTATTTTGTGCAATAAGTCAAGGTTGTGAAGTAGCAGGGGGCAAACCGTGGCAGCCGAGTAGCCATGCATGGCATAGAAAGCAAATGCTGAGCCGGTGATTGGGCTCTTGTGAAACGTTTCCTTACTCAGAAATGGCACTGCTAGAAGCACGGCAGAGCAAGGAGCAATGGGCTTAAGCTGCAGCAACGGAAGCTGAGGTTGGATATTAGGGAAAACTTTCTCACTAAGAGGTGGTGAAGCACAGGAACAGGTTACCTAGAGAGGTGGTGAAGTCTCCATCCTTGGTGGTTTTTAAGACCCGATTAGACAAAGCCTTGGCCGGGATGATGTAGTCGGGCTGGTCCTGCTTGGAGCAGGGGGTTGGACTGGATGTGACCTCCTGAGCTCCCTTCCCCCCCTCATTGTCTATAACTCTATAAGCATCATGCCATGGGAGGCCTTTGGCCCCTGGCTGTCCAAAGGCCCAGAAAGGCTCCTAGCTTTGAGGGCTGATGGAAACCTGAGCATGGCTTCAGACTTTATTTTTCAGTGTAGGACTCCAGTGACAGCCAAAGGAAATTGTGTGTGACCACTGGGGCCAAGAAAGGCTGCCTGGGTTTGCCCAGATGGCATCTGTGGAGCGTGGCAGGTATGGGCAGCTCCACAAAGACTTGCTCTGCCTTCCCAAAGGTGTCCTGGAAGGTGCACGGGCAGGTGCCGAAGCTGACTGGGGGGCCCAAGTCAAAGCTCACTGTCTGACCCAGCCAAACAGTCTCTGCCTTCCTCTGCTTTGTGGGAGCCATCAAATGGTCTCCAACGGGCCACCCCCAGGGATGCACGGGCTGGGGCAGAGAAGGGGTCAGGAGGTGAGTTTGTGTTGGGCCACTATGTGTTTGGGGATAGCTGAACATGCACCCCCAGTGCCAGGGGGCATGCGACGTCTCCCTTGCACTCCTGGCTACTGTGCTTGTAACAGGGCCTTTCACCCCGGGAGATGCCAGGACTCAGAGGGTCACCTGCAGCACCTCATGCCTCAAGTCAAAGCAAGGCTGGGGCCGACTGTATAGCTCCCCTGCCTGGACTCTTCACCTGCAAGGGTTGGCTGCAACCCACAGACCCTCCGGGTGTATCAGGAACAGCGTCAGGAACAGACGAGAGCCAAGGTGCGACTCAGACCTCATCCATGCATGCTTGCGTGGGAGAAGTAGGTCGTGCCTGTGGGGCAAGACGGAAACCCAGAAAAGCAAGGAACAGGGCAGGGCAGCCTGGAGGTTTCACACCTGGGGCCTTTTTTCTCCCCAGAGAAAGGACAGACAGCACGTGCCCTCTCTGGGAACCAGCGTGGTGCTGGTAGGCATCATTGCTGCTTGCTGGGGCGAATCTTGGAGTGGAGTCGTCTCCAGATGAAGGACCGTGGTTCTCCCCGTATGGGCAGCCGACCAGGACAGCTTGATCCTGCCTCCATACGCATCTCTTCTAGCTTGGCCTCGCTGCTGTCCTTCACGCTGAGCATGTGGGATGTTGTCAGTAAGGACGTGCGGCTGAGTGAGGCACTGCTCTGTTCCTCTGGGAGGTGTTCCCAGCCCTTGCCACTGGCATCAAAGTGGAGTCATCAAGAAAAGCGATGCAAGTCCGAGACCCATCTCAGACCACAGCATACCTGTACAGCGGTGGCTGGAAGGCCAGGGCTCGGCACGCACCATTATAGCCCACACCGCCAGCTTATTGCCAGGGCGTCCCGCAGAGCAAAGAAGAAGTGGGGGGACCATTATTTATTACTTCTTAAACTCCATCTCTAGAGCCACAGCATCTGCAAAGCCTGCCATGTTTTAAGTCAACAACTTCAGAGCTCTGAGTGAGACCTCTCCACATCTCACAGAATAAAAGCAAGCTCCAAGCTGCAATAATTATTGTGCAGGTTGGAGAGAGGCTACAGGCTGGGTGTAGGGGCCTTGGCTCCTGTTGGGGATTGCTTGCTCTCCCCAGTGATTTCATAGATTTCATAGACATTAGGGCTGGAAGGGACCTCGGGAGATCATCGAGTCCAGCCCCACACCCGAAGGGCAGGAAGTCAGCTGGGGTCATAGGATCCCAGCAAGATAAGCATCCAATTTGCTCTTGGAGGTGTTCAGTGTAGGTGCTTGAACCATCTCCAGTGGCAGGCTCTTCCAGACCTTGTGGGGCTTGGACAGTAAAGAAATTCTTCCTTACATCCAGCTTGAAACAGTCTTGCAGGAGTTTGTGACTGTTCGACCTCGTCATCCCGTGGGGCGCTCTGGTGAACAGACGTTCCCCCAGATCCTGGTGGTCACCCCAATAAACTTGTAGGTGGCCATCAGATCACCCCTGAGCCTGCGCTTTTCCAGGCTAAAGAGCCCCATGGCTCTCAGCCTGTCGTCATAAGGTCTGTTTTCCTGACCTCTGATCCTGCGCGTGGCTCTCCTCTGGACTCTCTCAAGCTTCTCCGCATCCTTTTTGAATTGTGGAGCCCAAAACTGGATGCAGTACTCCAGCTGCGGCCTCACCAAGGCCGAGTACAAGGGGAGAATGACGTCCCAGGATTTGCTTGAGAAGCATCTATGGATGCACGCCAGCATTTTGGTTGCTTTAGTAGCCACAGCATCGCATTGCAGGCTCATGTTCATCTTGTGGTCAACGATGACCCCCACGTCATAGCACTGCCGAGCCTACAAGGATGCTGCAGGTTTTTCCTCCCAAGGTGGAGAACCTTGCATTTTTCAGTATTAAACACCATCAGGTTCTTGTTCATCCATTTGCTGAGCCTGTCCAGGTCAGCCTGGATCACTCGTCTGTCTTCTGTGTGGATGCTTTACCCCAAAGTTTGATGTCATCAGGGAACTTGGCCAATCCATTTCTGACTCCAGTGTCCACATCATTAATGAAGTTGCTGAACAATTAATGAAGATGTTGTGCAAGCACAGTGGTCCCCAGGGCTGGACACAGCCGTGGATGAACCGGGCGGCTGCCCAGGGTCCAGACAGAAAGGGGGCCCCAAAATGGTGAAAATAATAACTATTATTATCATTATCTCTGCTGAAGGGGGGTCTGATATTAAAAGTTCACCGGTGCTGCCAGGAATCTAGGCACGGTGCTGGTGGCCCCATGCATGTGATCAATGGTGTATCAGCACCAATAAAGGTAGCGGTGCAGCACTAGCTCAGGGATTGCATGGTGCTGCGGCCACCAGACTCCTTGGCTGGGCACGTAGTGCTGGGGCTCAGCTCTCTGAGGGTCTGTCCCTTCTCCTGCCCCCCCGAGCAAAGCAGCTGTAAAATGTGGGTTCAGACCCAGTAGCACTTTCCACCCAACTCCTCACATCCTCCACGGAAAAAATTAGCCACTGACCCATGGCACATGGGATGCACACCGAGTCCAACCAGCATGGCTTATTCCAAGGTCAGCTGCCCTGGAGTCAAGGTCCGGGTTAGGAAAGGGAGCTCCCTTGGCTCCTAGTGCCTCCACCTACCCTGGGGAGCTCCCCAGTATCTGCATGGCTGGGATCTGTGTATTTTCAATGATCAAAGCGACCAGAGATGGACCCCAGGGGGAAGCATGGTCTCAGACTGGCAACTTAGCAGCTCAGGGTGGTTGGTGCCCAGCACACAGGATGGGGGAGATATGCGAGTTTTCCTTCCTCCTCTCTCTCCAACTTGCCGTACCACCTCAAGCTAATCCTGCCTGCACCCTGCTTTGTGGGGCTGCAGGAATTCAATGCACATCTGTCAAGCACTTGGGGTCTGCAGAAAACCAGTGCAAACTTCACTCCATGTTTTATTTGCACCACAACCTTTGCGTAAGTGAAATGGATTCGGCGCACATGCTAATTATGCCGAGTATTATGGCTGAGACGGAAGGTGGTGGGGGCCAGTGCCGACGGTACCGTCAAATGAGGAAAGTGCCAAGATAAAGAGTTGCATCGTGTGGATTTAATACTGTACATAAATACACTTTACAATTGCAGGAAGGCTCTGTGCTAAGAGGAAACCATTGGAATATTTTATAGTGATGCAGATCGAGTGAAAAGACTGTGAATAAATAAAAGGGAAGATAATTATTTGATGGAGTTCTCTTAGGATATGCCACAGCAGGGAATAGTTACGGAGAATACATATTACTAGAGAGACACAGCTATTCAAGCATCAAACTAACCTATAAATTGTCACAGGAGAAAATTGGAGGAGAGGAATGGATGGGCTTTTGGGCGCTGGTCTCATTATTAACGTCGGGTTCTGCTTTCTACCTTGCTCATCGCAGTTCCCCGCACCCAAAGAGTCGCAGTCCCTGCAAGAAGGGAAGCCTGAGTCTAATAAATGTCGTCTAGGAATTACGGCCCAACCACTACAGTAAAAAGATGGCGCCGTTTATCTCTCAGCCATCTGCGCGGGATCGTTTGGCCTGGTAGCAGCCTCCTGCTCCAAGGAAGTTTTATCTCTCGAGTGTTTTGCGGGGGAGGGATGTTGCACAAACGTGGTCCATGGCATCCCCACTTTGTGCCCGCTGGCAGGCACTCCTCCCCGCATCGCAAAAGCGCCTCTCATGCTAGATGCCCCCGTTTCTTTGGCACTTCAGACATCACAACAGCTGCTAGCCAGGCAGTGCCCGCCGATGCTTAGTGAGGACACATAGCCTATCCAGAGGAAAGAGGAGACCCAAGGCCAGATAGTCGTGGGGAACATTTTAATGCATTTACATGTTGCTGGAGGTAGAAAACATAGCCCTCATCTCAGTACAGGTGCCCTCACCCTTTTTCCTCCAGACCATTGCATCTAATGGGTAAATGGATGCATGCCCTCCCCACAGCGCTTCATCCTCCTATATGACAGCTTCACAGATCAGCATCCTATACGAGCTTTTAGCAGGGGATCTCAAAGCACTTTGGGAAATCCAATTAATTCGAGGCTGCAAACACCTAGAGAGGCACAGGTCAGCACCATCCTCCCCATTTCACGAGCGGGGCAATGAAGGCACTGGGAGGGGAATGAGTTACTCAAAGTCAGAGGTCTGCTCAGAGGCTGAGCTCAAAAGGGAACCCCAGAGTCCAGCCGTCCGGTCTCCTTGCCTGACCTGCCAGCCAGCTTCTCCTCGACCCACGGCTTTGAAATTCATAAAATAAATGCTTATAAGGATCCAACACAGTAATCAGCAAAATAATCCAAGTGACTTAATTTTATTAGGCCATATTTTAATGGCCAGTTCCAGCTTTAAATGACACACAGTAACTTGCCTGTAAAATCTAAAAATTAGATGGAACTAGTTGTAATAATTATTATGCATTAACCAATCAATTATTAAAGCCATATTGATCCAGACCTATGCCGTGGACACAGTATATTGTCGTGTTGGTTGATCCCTCTATAAATGTGCTTGCCATAATGACGGGGCCTACAATTAACAAAGCGCAGCCCTCCTGCTTTCCAAATTCTAAATTGAATCCTTATTTCTGCACACACACCCCAAACTCTGCTTTCTTATATATGTTTTGCCTGGAAACAGCATGATTTAAAGCCCCTGCTCTTGTCCAGGGGAGACCTGACAGAGCCTGCAGAACTAATGTGGCCCTGAAGTTTCTAAGCATGTTTAATGAATGTAACAGTAACACAGCAGGTGTTCATTAACCTTTCCCCTCCTGGACTAGTCAAAAATTGAGAAAATAATCCCTATAGTATAACTCGGATGGGAAAATCTCAGTCGAACCTGCCAAATACAATATTACCTTTCTGAAGGCTAATTCAGGAATCCTATAAAAACAGCATACACAAAATCGAAACCATGCGGCTATCGAGCCAGTAGGTAACAATGATTTGTTTTACAGCTTATTTAATAAGTGCTGTTTCTATAGTTTCTCTTGTTCCATTACTTTTATCAGTTGTGCTGTTCCCCACCCCACCAGCCGTCTTTCATCCAGCACTCCCAGTAATGCTGTAAGGGCCTAGGATGGAGGGGAGTGGGGAGGAGAAGCGATTAGGCTATTTAGGAAGAGACAGGGAAATTAGCAGGCTGTGTTTTCTCTCTCTCACGCCTCTCTTTGCACTTGAACTACAGCATAAGTTCAGAGGCCTAGGGAAGAATTAAGACTTCAGTCCTGCTACACACACGCGTGCACCTCGGAGGGCACGTGGAAGCGTTTGAGAGCTTGCTGCCTCAAGTTCATCCAGGAGAGTTTCATGACAGGTTCACATCTGGGCAATGCAGAGGGCGATCAGAGAATGCCACCCTCCAGGAAGCAGGGGTGCAGGGTGGGGGTCCAGTAGATTGGGGGTTAACCTGGTTTTGGGGAGACCTGCTCTGCCAGCACGACCTTAACCAAGTCACTTGGCCCCTGTGTGCCTCAGGTCTGCATCTGCAAAACGGGACTAGCAGCACTTCCCCAACCACGCAGGGATTGCAAGGAGACATCATGTCCTAAAGACTGCAGTGCTCTGGTCCGGTGGATACGGGAAAGCACCTTACCAGGGAGCTAAATAATTAGGGCTGGAGGGGTTGATTTGAGGGGAAAGCCCTAAATACCGGGGGTGTCTTTTTCACTGGAAGATGCAATAACTCTATACTGGGCCAAGGGTATAAGGCAATAAAGAGAGTGAGGGTCTGAAAGGCAGTTCACATGGGGCAGAAAGGATGGAATTGAGCAGAGGACACAACTCACGTTCAACAGCAGGGATGAATTTCCCAGACTTAAACTGTGGAATAGGTATCAAAGGCAGGGATAGAAGCTGCAAGACTTGAATCATCTCAAAACTCAACAGGGGGAAGCCTGGACAGAGAACAGTCAGCCAGAGATGAATCCACCCAGGCTAGGAAAGGCCGAGCGGGTACCACTGTTCATCTTTTGATCGAGGCTCATGGAAGACGAGAGCTGGGGAGGAAGCCTCAGGCTCCCCTCCAAGTTTCTCAGCCCTGATCAGACGCGATCTCTTGACTCTGCGTGTGCTGGGTACGCTGGGGAGAGTGCACATGGGGCCTCTTGCATCTCTAATGCTGCCAAGATCTGCTGCAAAGGGAAACAAGCCCTGAAACCCGGAAGAAAAATTAGCTAAGCAAAGTGCCTTCCACTCATGCGAGCTTTAACTCTTAGCAACATAAATTTGCCTGTGGGTCTCCTAAGGGTGAGAGTAGGGGAGATAGATTTGTGCGATATGAAGACCAAGGACTAGGTTATTTGCCCGTATAAGTTGGCTTAGCTCGCTGATGGCTGGTGGAGCTCCGCTGACGTGCACCTCTTCACGTGTCCGTGGCTCTCACACACTGGGTGGATGTCATTAATCTGAAGGCATCTTCCCAGCTCGTCAAGGGGCTGGCAAAATGTCTAGCAATGTTGCTAGGGGAAGGCAGAGAAGCTCCTTCTCTGGCAGAGATGCAGCCCAATGTCATTAGAGGAGACGCTCATTATTTTAAACATCTGCCGCTGCTTCCAAAGTCCCAAATAGGAGCAAAGTCAATGCAAAAAGGCAAGTTCCCTTTAAAGCTAGCTCATAGCGTAGAAATCAAAGGCAGTCTGGTCACCACGGGCTGCCCTCCCTCCCTCTGTCAGGAGGGAGTCACTCAGCTGCTGGCACCCAGAGCAGGACTTCGTACCTGCTCCTGTCACTAATTTATTCCTTGCTAATTCCTATGAATTAGCAGTGCCCAGGAGGATAGCACAGCCCACCTGTTCTCACCACCCGCGTCCCTGCTCCCGACAGACTTTGACATTTGGAGGTTTGGGAACAGATATCAGGGCTGGCAAATAGTATCATAAACCATGTGCTAATGTGATACCTGCCAGGGCACCTGTCTGCCTTGATCGCCCCTTGAACGGGGGCCGCCGCGGCACCTGACTGCACACAGCAGCCACGTCTCTGCCTCGCAGCTCGCACGAGGGAGCGAGAGGAGCAAGGTGCCACCAGAAAGCCTGGGGATGTCTGCAGCTGGCTGCCACGTTTCTAAAGTTCCCCATCTTGCTTGCCTGGGTCACCGGGGCAGGTTTTAACCAGGAACAGGGGGGAGATCGTCACAGGCCTGACAGGATGCAAGGCGAATGATTCTCGCGGGCTCTCAGAGGGCATCCTGCTCTTCACCGTGCTCTTGTACAACGAGCCCTAGGTAGCCAGGATCCATGGACTGTCTGTCCCCTGCCCACTGCAAAGTGCTCAAACTTTGGCAAGGATCCAATCTGCAATACTGGGTTGTAATCCCGTTGCTGAAGTGTTGGGCCCCATCTAAACCAATGGATCCTAAAAGCGTGCTATGAAAAAAAATATTTTGCTGAAGGGAGGGAGGGAGTGATTTTTAAAATCTCCTGTACCCTCCTAATGCACTGAAACTGCCCTGCACTGAGCAAGAAGTTGAAAACTGTGATTTAACTACAATTAAAGAGCAAGTCACATGAAGGAACTCATGCACCCAGAGGAACAGACATCCACCTTCAGCTTCCTCTGTGCAAAATGAAGTTTATTTTCTACTGGTGGGAACTTTTACCTTCTTTAATTTTCCCTCAGCCTGTGTGTGTGCACAAAAGCTTGCAAAGAAAGATTATTTTTTTGCCATTTGTTACTCAGTCTAATGAAAGGTATCATTCTCTGAACCAAGAGTTTTAGGTTTTGCATTATAATTAAACTACTGCACCTTTCCGAGTCGTTTGATTAAATAGGCAAGTATCATGGCAATTTTTGAAAAACTCTGCTGCTTGGTTTTATTCCACAGCCAGATGCTGCCTCCTTTCCTTCTGCCTCCCCATCACAGGCACAAATACCCTGACACATGTATGTAATCGTAACCGCCCCTCCCCACATGCACAAACTGAACCACATGGTGTTTAAAAAGGAAATCGCTGCAAAAAAAAGGAAATTGCTGCAGTGTGGTGAGCCTGATCTCCCCCCACACACACACCTGTCTTTTAACACTGCTTCTGACTCCGACTCGCTGCAGCAACAGTAAATCCTGCCCATGAGCAGCACAGTTGGACTCGATGAACCTCAAGGCCCCAATTCACCCAATGACTCTATGACTCCCACTGACCGAGAGCAGAATCAACCCATTTCTCCTCGTGCTCTGCCCAGGGACCCCCTACAAAACACAAACCCAACCCACAAATAACCTGTGTTAGAAGAAAAAGAGTGCCCTGGCTTCTGGGAGCTGGGCCATGGTGAACACAAGGCAACGAGGCTGTAGGAGCCGGAGTCTCAGCTGGGATAGGCACGTTGCTCTACAGACAGCACTGACTCATGGCAGCTGGTGCTGAGGCCCCAGAACGTGCATTTTCTGCAATCCGAGGATATATCAGCCTCTCCTGGCATTTCACATTCAAATGCTTCTCCGAGCTGTCTACCCAAAGGTTAACATTGCTGCTGATCAGGTAAGTGTTTGCTCTGCTGCTAGCAGAAAGGCAGAGATATGTGAATACACTCCAAAAAATCTCTTGGAAACTCCTGCCCTGTCCCCTGCACTGCACCTAGCAGCTTGGTCTGGAGACCAGGCTGCTGCGAGGGTCTGTAGCGACTTACTGTGTTGTGAGAGCATCGAGGATGAAACCCCGTAAGCAAAGCAGCGGGCGTGTTGAAACTCCTTGGCGTGGCTGGGTCTTACATAAGAGGGCTGCGGCACGATGTGTTCTGGCTCATTGCAGAGCCGGATAAATATTTTTGATATAACTCCATGTCCTGGAGCAGGGAGTGAGCTGTGATCTCCCGCTGCTGCAGATCAGCCGGGCAGAAGGCTTTCCCAGGGAAGGCCTCCTGCACTGCAAGCCGGCTGCATGACCGGTGCCCGCGGGAGGCCGGCCTCGCTTTCTCTTTGCAGCTGAAGTAAATAGAGAATTGCAGGGGATTTGTGTGGCCGCTACTGTGCTGCACGCTGCCTGACAGGTGGGGAGGGAAAGCTCCATTGCATTTTGTGTCCCTAGAAGCAATCCTGGGATCACCGTCACAGCTCTGCTCGTTCTCTGTGTCAAGGGCAGGCTGGGGTTTGCACATAAAAATGTCAGATTTACCAAAAGAGCCTTGTCTGCAAACTGAATCGGCACTTGCTTCGCCATACTCAGAGAGAGACCCCCATTGCTGGCTAAGTCCTCAGCATGCAGCAGACCTGCTTGTACTCACCTCCGATCCTCCACCACCAGCATGTATCCAAAACCCACAACACTGCACAGGGATCTGCCTCTTGTAGGAATGTCCCTTCTCAGCTGTGCAGATCCAGGAACCAAACCATCAGAGTCCTGCCAAAACCATCCCCAGCAGCACACCCTGCCCCTGGCAGTGGGGTCAAACCCTGGAGCTCAGCTCCAAAGGCGTGAGCTGCTCTTGCCTTTGACAAACGACAGCTCACTGCAAATCTGCACGGATGCCGAAGCCTCTTGGTGACTTTTACTGCCTGTGTGGCAGCACCGGCATGTGCGTGTTCTGGGTGGGAGCATGGGGATGGGCTTCACGACGCCGGCTACCCCAATGCCAGCACCGACTGCTGTTTGTGTGATGGGGCTCGGGGAG
The DNA here is from genome assembly GCF_052110815.1 of Crocodylus siamensis. NCBI lineage: Eukaryota > Metazoa > Chordata > Crocodylia > Crocodylidae > Crocodylus > Crocodylus siamensis. The sequence continues at coordinate 26,666,227 of NC_143408.1, forward strand.
CAGGAATGCAAAACTTTTGTTGAGGCCTGCAAGGATGAGCTTGAGTGCATCACAGGGCCCCCTTATTAATCCTAAAACTCCTTTATCGGAGGGGGACGGCACACCCAGGCCTCCGCACTGGCCCGAGGGCTTCCCTCTCCAGACAAACACCTGCGGGCCAGATCTGCAGCAGCAGGGGAAATCAGCAGAGCTCCTGGCTGCATTCATTACAGAGAGGGTTTGTTAGGGCTTATTTGCATCACCAGGCCACTGAAGGGATGGGCCCTCATTTTGGGCTGACCGCTGTGCCCACACGCACCAGAAAAGGTCCCTGCCCTGAAGAACTGACAGTCCAAATAGACTAGATGCTCAGCCAGGACCATTTCTCCAGGCTCTGCACCACTGGACCCAGCCCAGGTGGAGACTGGATATGAATCACGTTGAGATTTACAGACAGATTTCCATTAATGAAACTGCTCCCAGCCACCGCAGTGCATGGTCGAGTACTGTAGAGATGAAAGCCTTATTTATGTGTAAGATATATCTGCAGAGGGAGCCATAAACTGCAAAGCAAAGTATGAAGGTTTGCAGCAAATGTTGTAAAGTTTTATATTCCTGAAAACTAGGAATAAAAGATATAACCATTTAAAACAAAGTGGATAAAAGGGGTTTCCATAGGACTGTAAAATAGCCTTATAATAGTTAATTGCTAGTTTCTTGTTACAGCAGAGAGAAATTCAAACAAAAAAAAAGAACCCTTCGAAACCACCGATGGAGGGTATGAGAGAGAGCAGGAAGGAGAGGCAGCAAGACAAGGACAGAGTGAACTAGGATGCAAATCCTTTGTTTCACAATCCTGTATTGCAGGAGTAAGGGGGATCTTTTGTTCCCAGGGGAGGGAAAACCAGTGCAAGAGGTGGGACTCTGCAGGTAACACCAGAAGCCCAGCACTGCTCGAGCGAAGAAGCCGAAAAGTTCACTTTTATAAACTAGACATTGCAATTTCACGGCTGCCTTGCGCTGGAATCAGGCCTTGACCGCGAAGAAAGTCTGCGGGCCAGCAGGGATACCACAAGTTCAGGCCATCAGAGGTTTTGAGGCAAAGGAAGCCTTTTGGGAAGCCACAGAGGTGTATCCACCTCTGGGCCCAATTCTCGACTACTGTTTGTGTTTTAGGTGCAGGAACAAGGCAGGGAAGAGGGGAAAGGGAGGGCAAAGCTGGCTTTAAACTCCAGAGCTATCTCAGGGGCTGGCCCCCATGAAACCACAGGACCATCCAACCTTGCCAGCTTTCCGTCTAAATGCCTGGCAAGTTTTCCTGACTTTGGTTTCACCAATGTATGCCAACAGAAGCATGCCCGAGCCGGCACCTCTGAGCTCATCAATGGCATAAATACCAACAGCGGTCATTTAAAATCATTTAAAACCTTCCCCCTGTACCCTCCTGGTGTCCCAGGGGCAGGACTAGAGAAAAACACAAGGAAGGTGGTAGTTATCACACAACTGGGGACACGCAGATACCACGGAGATCGGTGCAGTGTAGGAGCCTCTAGAGAATTGCAGGGGATTTGTGCTGATCAGACTCTGGGACATGCAGACCTTTCTGCCTGGCCCCCAGTGTGGACAGAGCCATCTCAGGGGTTTGGAAGCAGAAATTAGCCATGGTGCCACATTTCCCAGCCATTCCCCTGACCCCCAGTTTGCCCACAGCCTGCCTCGGATGCACCAGTTGCATTGGCAGCTGGGAGAAGAACGGATGAAGGACCCTCGTTACCTCTGTACTGGGTGAGGAGAGTCTGTGGCTATTCTCCTGGACATAAGTATGCACAGCCAAAGCGGCAGCAAGATCCCTTCATGCAACTGAGAGTAAAAACCATAAAATAAAGGCTTCTGGTGAAATTTTTCCCAAAAACAATTCCCTTCCCAACTGGTGCAGGCACAAACCCATTCTCCTCTTTGCAAGGTGCCTTCAAGCAGCAGCAAAATTGTCCTTGCCACTCAGCTTCCACTCCCCGCAGGGAGGTCGCAAAGAGGATGGAGCTGGGCTGTTCTCAGTGGGGACAGATGATGAACAAGGAGCAATGGGCTCCAGTCGCAGCAAGGGAGGTTTGAATTAAATATTAGGAAAAACTGTCTGTTAGGGGGGTGAAGCACTGCAACAGGTGACCCAGAAAGGTGGTGAAGTCTCCATCCTTGGAGGTTTTCAAGACCCAGCTAGACACGGCCTTTGTTGGGATGATGTAGTCGGGCTGGTCCTGCTTCGAGCAGGGGGTTGGACTAGATGTGACCTCCTGAGGTCCCTTCAACCCTCACTTTCTACAGTTATCCCATCCAAACCTCCTGTCCCGCACAAATAAACTGACCCCTTTTCTCGTCCCATGACAGAAGGTGGATTTCCACCAAAGATCACCAGCGAGTTTTGGAGAAGCCACCCGAGGACCTGTTTAAAAGTTGCCTTTGAGGAAACAAATGCGCTCCTTCCTTTGACAGCCCGATTGTCTCCATTTTCTTTGAGCAAACACAAGTAGTCAACAACAGAGCAGTGGGTCTCTTTCTCCAAGGATGTTTCTTATTATAAGTGCATTTGCTTTTAGGGGACTGCATTTGTATTTATGGTGGAAATAAAAAGAGGGGTAGGGAGAATCTGACTCTTACTCCAGTTCAAAACAGTTCAACCACTTCAGTCTTCATGTATCTCCTTTTTTTTTTTCTTTTCACTGACTTTGCACCACTACATCGCCTTGCATTTGGCCTCCCCAGAGCCGGTCACACTGGGGCACGGAGCGGCATTAGCAAGGGCTGCTTCATCTGGGCTCGTTCCCCCGTACAGTTTCTATGGCATCATGGTGCAATACAGACGTGGCTCTTTAAATCAAATGCAGCTTCCCCTGTTGCTAGGTTCTCCCTTGCACTGTAATACTTTAACTCCCGCAAAGAGTGGGCTGTTTTGTTTTAATTGTAAATCCGTGCTGTACGCTGAAACCCTGAGAGGCCAGGCAGGGTTTCACCTCTGACCTACAGGAAATCCTTCCCCATGACCTCCTCCATGAAACACCCTGATGCTGGCGAAGAGGAAAATCGCTGCTTCACAATGGACAAAGGGGCTGGAGGGCTCCGCGGTTGCTTCCCTCGGGTTTCTTGGCCCTTTGATTTAAGCAGAAAAATCCATTACTGGCCCCATGTTTCTACATGTTCTGCTACTGCTTTGGCTGGCATCTCCCCCATTTGGTCTCGCTGCCTCCGTCTAGCTCAGCTCGAAACGACCCAGTTCAGGGTTTGCTAGCAGCACCGTGCCTGGGTCCTGAGGGGGTTTTGCATTCGACGCTGAGCTCTGCTACCGGCTACTCTGCTAGCAATACCCAAGCTCATTAGTTTGAAGCAAACTTGGGTCTGTTGACGTTCTCCCTGGTGCTGAGCACTCATAGTCTCCTCTGAGAGTTAATGGGAGCTGGGAGAGCCTCGGTGCCTCTGAAAAACCAGGCTGTCCCCATTATAAACTGCTCTTTCTGAAGCTGAGTCTGGGCTGGGCGATGGAGGGGATGCTCAACTGGGGGTTCAGATGGGATGCTGCACTGACAGCCCTTCTGGCAGGCAGGACTCAGCACCCTAACCCCACGCGGGGTGTGTGTGGGAGGTTTTCTCTTTCTCTTAAGGAGGGAAGCAACCGGAGAGAGGCGCCCCACTTGATGCAGTGTAACCATCAAAATGCTGTTTATACCCATCAAAGCTGCACTTAGGAGGAGATGACAAAAGAGCCTACAGAGCTCTAATCACATGCTTTGATTAAAGGAAAAGTATTAGGGAAATGGAAAGCAGCTGCAGGAGTGGCTGACCTGCCAGGTGATGCCTCTTTATTCTCCAGGACACGGACGTCTATGGAGGCAGGGGTGCGGCAGACACTCGTTCACAGCCCAGGCGAGCCATGTCCTCTGCAGCCCAGGCCAGGGAGGGGTGGGGAAGCAGCCTGCAGCCAGTGCTTCTACAACAAGACTCTGACTTTCCTTGGCCAGGCATCCCAAAGGGCCCAGCAGCTCCCACATAGGCACCTGGAGAGACCATCAAACTTGCACAAGTCTGTGGCTTTGGGCAGGCCACTTGGAGGGAGAAATGGGCACACTGACTGGCCTGGAAGTTGAGAGGGAGCTGGTGGCTGAGATGGCAGGAGAGCTCAGGGGCACCTGGTGTGGTTAGTCCTTTATTCAGACCACTCCACCTACTTGATCATCTGCGGAGGCCTCACAGAGTTAAGCAGGCTCCTGCCTCTGCAGAGTATTCACCCACACCTGCAAAGTTTTGGGCTACAACAGGTCAACCCCTCCGAGAGCTGGCCTGGATGATGCTTTCGTGGCCTGGAGCACTGTGCTGAAGCAGGAATTGGAAGGACTGATCAAATACCATGGGACTGAGCTGGCCAGATGCCCCAACTGACTTATCCTTCACCCCCCCAGGAGCTTGGTGCTGCCTTTGAAGATGCGGGCGTTGTTCCCTGCTGCTGGGGATGGACCAGCAAAGCCTCCAGCCTGTTCCCTTCCAGGGTGGTGGCTGAAAAGGAGAAAGTGAGCTTGCCAGATCCAAGCAGCTTGCAGAGAGATGCAAATGCACCAAGAAATGGTGGGGAAGGAATAAGCAGTGCATTGGGACTTGTAGAGCTGGGTTAGCGGTTGCCCCCACCCTGAACCTTTCATCGAGGAGACAGAGGGTGAAACCTGAGGCAGCATTTAATTTTCCATTTTAATATTAGCTCCTCAGCAGGCACCCTTGACTTGCATGAGACTGTCTCCAGCGTGCTGTTGGAGGAGTGGATGGGAGAGTTTGCAGGTGACCACGCACATCATCACTCTGCTCCTTCCACCCATTGCACGATAAAGGCCATGCTCCGGACGCCTGGGCATCCCATTCCCGGGTGGGCTTGGTGATGCAGCTCAGCAGTCACTTCCTTCTGCTTTGCCCCCTTCGCTTTCTAAGCTGTTCTCCCCCATGTGTGCATCTCCCCGCAGAAGTGCAGGCTAGCTGCAGAGAGGGGGCTTGGTCTTGCCTCAAAATAGCACCGCACCCTATGCAAATGAGTCATCAGAGCAGCCAGCAGTCGACAAATGAATAAATAAGAAGTGGCACAAAGTAATTGTAGGTCTGGTTTAATGCCAGAACTCTGAACCCGATGCATGGATGCTGCCTGCCTGAACCTGCCTTTCCTTCACCCCTAGAAATCCCCAGTCATGCAGCTTCCCTGAAACCTGAGCAAGTGGGAAGGAGAAGCCAGCATATGGGGGGACTGGAGGTAGGACCCGACCCCCTGTGACCAGGTGGGAGATGGTGATGGAGCATGAGGGGCTGTGGGCACCGGCAAATGATTCTGGACAGAAAAGACAAGTGTTTTAGCTCCATCTAGTGAGATTTGAGGAGCGCACGAGACTCCCAAGCAAAACGTGCATCCAGGCAGGCAGCCTGGTCCCTGGGACGTGCGAAATGCAGTAGGGGAACCATCAGCCCTCGCTGCAGCTTGCAAAGAGGAGACTGGGCAGCAGGGGAACGTGAGTGTCTGCAGCGCCTATGCTAGACTGCACATTTCTCCTATCAGCATGGCTTAGACCTGGCCTGGAAGGATCTTTTTCTGGGGCACTCTCCATTCTGGATTTCAGCATGACCTATAGTTTATGCTGCTGTGTTTTGGTGTCAAAGCAAAGTAAACTGTACCAGTGTGCCATGCATGCGAGGGTTATTTGCTCCACTGCAGCTATACCAGTAGCCAAAATACCAGGGCAGACAAGGGTTGAAAGGGGGTTCGAGGTCTATGGCTCAATTTCTCTGCAGTGACTCCAAGAAAGCTGCCAGGTAATGTCCCTTGGGCTGGTCAGAGTCCACCCCTGTGGGGACCGCACCAAGGTGGTCACATCTAGGGGCTGTTCCCAGCTGTGGCACTTCCACACTGTGGGACCCTGAGCAAGTCGCCTCTCTGTGCTTGTAGATGGACCATGGTAAGGGGGCAATGACCCATCCTCCTCCCAGAGGTGCAGGAGAGCCCACCGAACAAATGTTGTAAAGGGCTCTCAGCACCTCTGCTGAGCGGTGCCAGGTACAAGTTTCCCTCTGACACTCTGAGTTCATTGTCAGCGCAGATCCTGTTTGCTGGGCTCTTGGGACTTAGACGAAGAAACCCTATTTGAAGCATTTGTTGTTCAGGCTTTTCATTTTGTTGTGCGCTGCTTTTTTGGGTGCCTGGTTTTACACTGGCAGGACCAGCCACGTAGGCAGCGTGTGGAGCGGGCTGGACAACGCACAGACAGCTCAGGATCTTAGCGTGGAGCGATCGCTCTGAACAGGACACTGCAGTTCGTTTAGCATCGTCCCCAGAGACGGGTCTGTAAAGAACACAGGCCAGTATAAATATACTGAATTTGCCAGGATCATAAAGCCATTTGATGACTCCTGCTGGGTGAAGGCTCATAGGATGAGATGTTGGTTGTAGCTGTGTTGGTCTAAGGACATTCGGCAGGCAGGGTTTTTTGGGTAAATCTGATATCCTTTATTAGACCAAATAAAATAGTTGGAAAAATTCCTTTGCAAACTTTCAGGTACTACAGATGCTCCCTCTGCCTGAAGAAGGGTGTTTGCACCTGAAAGCCTGCAAAGAAGAGTTTTTCCAACTATTTTATTTGGTCTAATAAAAGATATCAGATTTGCCCAAAGAACTGCTCATAGGATGAGGTGTTTGAAGCCAGCTCACCAGCTCCTAAGAGTCTTCTTGGAGTTTCACATGAGCCTTTACTGCCTCTTCGTGGCCAGAAAAGAGAAAGCACGATGAGAACTCAATACGACGTGGCAGATTTTCCCCTCTGCCTGCAAGGGGACATGCTGTGCTATCCCGGTCCAACTGGGAGTATTCAGCCGTCTATCGGCACCTCTTATACACCTACAGAGAGTGCCACAGGCCTGAAACGAGCAGAAATGGGAGCGCTTGATCACTAAAGTGGGCCCATCCACCGGCACCTAAAATGAACCAGCCTGTAGTCTGGCCTGGAGATCGGAGTAACACCGGCCCCACAGCCAGATGGTCTTCTCTGCCCCCGCCACCCCAAACAGGAAAGCTCTGCCCCAGAGAGATACTGGGGTTTGCTGGGGGCAGAGACCTTCGCCAGCTTCCTCCGCTGCATGACCCATGGCAGCATCCTTCCAGGAGTCTGAGCGGAGGGTCTCAATGGCGGGACTCTGACTGAATGGGAGGACGTGAGTGTTTCATAGTTTCATAGTTTCATAGTAGCTAGGGTCGGAAGGGACCTAGGTAGATCATCTAGTCCGACCCCCTGCCTTAGCAGGAAAGAGCACCGGGGTCAGATGACCCCGGCAAGGTGCTCATCTAACTTCCTTTTAAAAATCCCCAGGCTAGGAGCCTGCACCACTTCCCCTGGAAGCCGGTTCCAGGCCCTAGCCGCCCTGACTGTGAAGTAGCGCCTCCTAATATCTAATCTAAACCTACCCTCCGCCAGCTTGTGACCGCTATTCCTGGTCACTCCTGGCAGCGCACGGGGGAACAGGGACTCCCCCAATCCCTGCTGATCCCCCCTGACCAGTTTGTAGCAGGCCACAAGGTCCCCCCTTAACCTTCTCTTGTGGAGGCTAAACAGGTTCAGGTCCCGTAGCCTCTCCTCATAAGGCCTGCCCTGCTGACCCCTGATCATACGAGTGGCCTCCTCTGGACTCTCTCCATATCGTCCACGTCCCTCTTGAAGTGTGGCGCCCAGAACTGGACGCAGTACTCCAGCTGCGGCCTGACCAGTGCCGCATAGAGGGGGAGGATCACCTCCCTGGACCTGCTCGAGATGCATCTGTGGATGCATGACAGGGTACGGTTGGCCTTCTTGACTGCCTCCCCACACTGCCGGCCCATGTTCATCGTGGAGTCAATGACGACTCCAAGATCCTTTTCCGTCTCCGTGCTGGCAAGAGGGGAGTTCCCCAACCTGTAAGTGTGGTGCCGGTTCTTCCTCCCCATGTGCAACACCTTGCACTTATCAGTGTTAAACCCCATCCTATTCTCATCCGCCCACCGTTGCAACCTGTCAAGGTCAGCTTGTAGCCTATTGCACCCTTCTAGTGCACCCACATCCCCCCACGTCTTAGTGTCATCAGCAAACTTGAACAGGGTGCTTTCTACCCCCTCATCCAAGTCACTGATGAAGATGTTGAACAGTGCGGGCCCGAGGACCGAGCTCTGCGGAACCCCACTGCCCACGTCCCTCCAGGTCGAACATGACCCGTCCACCACCACCCTCTGGGTGCGGCCCTCCAGCCAGTTGGCGACCCATTTGACCGTGTGGGCATCGACACCACAGTCTCCCAGCTTTTTGATGAGGACAGGGTGAGAGACAGTGTCGAAAGCCTTCCGGAAGTCCAAAAAGACTACATCCACAGCAACCCCTGCGTCTAATGATCTGGTGACCTGATCGTAAAAGGCCACCAGGTTGGTCTGACAAGACCTGCCACTGATGAACCCATGTTGGTTGCCCCTGAGCATGCATTCCCCCGCAAGGCCCTCCTGGATGTGTGCCAGGATAATTTTTTCAAAGAGCTTACCTGGGATTGAGGTAAGCACTCTGGTAACGAGGCTTAATATTTCCAATGCCTCTTGCAGCAGCGTGATATGGGGCCTTGCCTCGGCACAAGGACGCACACCGTGTTATCCCTCATCCGGTTGGATACGAATCTCTCGAACCGACGGGATTCTCCCGTTCCTCAGACAGGTGAGTGCAGCTGCTTCGTGTGCAGCTCATGGACCGACTCTGCATAACCTTTCTTTCTCTCCCCTGTTGTGGTACAGTCCCAGGGGCCAAAGGCTTTTGAGGATAAAGGCCCTGGCTGCTTGAAGTGCTTCCAGTGATCCAAACTGCCAGCCTCTGGCTGCTTTACTGCTTCATCCAGGAAGAGCACAGACCATCTACAGACACTTCCTCAGCCTGACAAAGGGTATTATTTCTACCTGAAAGCTTGCAAAGAAGAATTTTTCCAACTATTTGAGTTGGTCTAATAAAATATATCAGACTTACCCAAAAAACCTTGTCTGCCTATGTCTGTAGACTAACGTGGCTACAACCTACACCCCTAATGACAACAGAAGCATCTCAGTGCCTTGCCCCAGTTTGGGAAGCTCAGGTCCCCAATACCAGGCTGGTAACAGGCACAGGGCCATGTCTCAGGATGTTCTTGGTGTGTCTGTATTTCCCCCAGACATCAGGGCATGCAGCTATCAACCCCTCAGAGGACTTTGCAGGGTGTGTTACCTGTCTCAAGATCTTTGGGCCCTGCAGCCCCCTTCCCTCCTGATCTGAAAGCAAATGGGATTTAAAAGAAGGTTTAAAAGATTGCAGCCAGCCTCCCGCACTTCTGCACAATCACATAAGCAAGGGCATTCACCAGGCTCCGTAGCAGCTGATCTCAAGTCTCACAGCCCTGTAAGTTTTAAACAAATACAGGGTGCAAGGCTAGGTGAGGAGAGGGAAGCCAAGGGGAAAGAAATGCACCCTACGTATAAGTTCCAGATTTCTCTGGAGAGCCATTTACATGGCAGAGGATGATCCAAACTTAATCCAGAACATGTTAGTGCTGGAGATGACAATAGCAGAGATAAGCCCGATAACATTTGATTGCAAAGCTTCTCCATAAGCACTGTATTAAAATATCAAATGCCCTCCTTCATATGTTATTGTGGAGGAAATGAGATGTTATTTCTAATGCTGTTTACATAGCTGTGAGACGGCAAATGTGAGCCCTAGCAAATCGCGTTGTATTGTTTTGTTACTATCAATTACCACAAACCCAGAGACACGTAATGTAATCCAAGGGATTGTCATTAATTACAGTAATTTGTAAGGAGGATTGCATGGCTCAAGGGTGCAGTAATGGGATTAGAGTAGCTTGCGTTATGGAAAAACTAAACCTGAACACTCACTTATAGGCTCACTTAAAAGCATATCCTGGGGTACTGGTCATGAATGGAAATGGGCTGAGTGCAGGGGAAAGGGACAGGTGAAACCACTAAGACCTGCTAATTGGAAATGCTGAGACAATATGCGTTTGTGCTTCAGATCCATGCACTCCTCCTTGCAGAGGAGGAGGACAAGCACAAGAGCGATGGGAAAAGGCACAGCTCCGGGGAGGATGGCACAGCTCCATCCTGTGTTGTTGTCAGACGGAGCCAACTAACAAATGTGCAGGGGAAAATTTGATGTAGAGGTGGCGAGATGGGTCAGGTCTCATCTTGGGCAGCCCATGGGGGATCAGGGCAGGATTATATCCAGAAGTCGATTTCCTTGGTTCACCAGAGGGTAAGCAGTAGAACATGGTCCGGTTAAGATTTACAAGCCCCTCACCCATGTCCTGGGGAACTACCTTCCCCTTAGGTACCTTTGGACATGATTTGGGGCAGCTGCTGGGTGAGGACGTCGCTCCTCTCCGCAGCTGTATGAACAGTCAGCTGCAGGGAGGACAGCCTGAGCCCTGCAAGGGCCATACCTCTGGCAAAGGGATGATGGGGACCAGTGCACCTAAATGTATGCACAGCCTCTTGCTCTGCATGCGCTGGAGGAAAACACGTCACCCTTCTGCCAGGCCCTGGCTGGCAGTAACTGGGGCCTGGATCAAATGCAGAGGTGTAGCAAGTGCTGGTCCCAGGGCCGGTGGCGAGACTCAGCCATTTCCCAGTCTGGCTTTCTTTGAGCGCTCCCCCTTCACTTGCCTGCCACACCTTGATGTCACTACCTTTTAGTAAAAACAGAGGCTGTCCCAGGGCTTCCCAAGCCTGGTCTTACTGTTGTGACCACAGGTGTCCATGGTCATTGTCTTAAGGGCTAATTAATGTGGCTCAGCTGCCCCTTACACCACGCCCGTGCCTCACAGGTGGTATCAACCATCTCCTTCATCAGCCCCTTTGGTCCATGGCCTAAGTCCCTGTGACCAGGCCTCCCTCAGCTACTCCATGGTGTGACTGATTTCCAGGCTTCTCCCAGGCACTTCATCTCTCATAGCTACTCCTGAGCACAGGCACTTTGCCTATGTGAGCTATTCCTGGGCACTGTGTCCTACCCCATCAGCGTGACTTGGGTGCAGCCTGCAGTTCTGACAGTCCTCGTTTAATGTGGATGGAAAGCGTGAATGCATTCCCTGGCCCAGATGAAGCACGCGAATGCCGCAGTGAGGCACAAGAGACCTTTTGTGCTGCTGATGTTGGTCTTTGTATGAACTTGCTCTCTCTCCTCACTGCTCTCATGTCCACGATGGGGAATTTGGCCAAGGGTCAGAAGTCCCTTGCTGTGTACATACATATTCTGTGATGCTGCCAAGGGGGAGGCTGATGGGATGGCCTTGAGTCATTAACTATTCACATCACTCTGTGACTGCTGTAACCTTGGGTTCCCCAAGGATGGGCCCCGGGGTGTCCTCCCCCTTCGGCTGGAAGGGCAAGTGGGGATTGTTAACAGCTGGCTGCAACCCTAAAGTGACCCTCTGAGGTATAGACAAGCTACAAGGAGCTTTTCAGTGTCAGGGGCACAAAGGGGTTAAAAGGCTGAGTGCAGATGGGATGATATAAGCTCCAAGAACAGACTCAGGCAAGAACAGACCAGAGCTGGGGAAGAGCAGAGCAAACCCATGGCTGCCTTCACGGGAGGGGAGGTCTACAAGGCAGAGTTTGATCCCACGGCGTACCTGGAATACTTCAAGTTTGGAGGAGGCACCTTGGGGGACGAGTTCCTCGCATTTGTCCTGAAACACTACTGCAAAACCTTTACTTCTGGTAGGTCCTTCCCAAAGCCCTGGGCACGCTTGTCTTCTCTTGGCCAGATAGGGGCACAACCAGCTAGGCAGTCAGAGAGAGGACGGGGTGGGAGGCCGCACTGCCTGTGAGACGTGGTTGTGGTCTGCAGTTGCTAGAGACAAGTGTCTCGGCCGTGTGACAAACTGCTCTTGGGCAGTTCACCAAGTTTGTCTTGCTGCGTACAAGCTTTTGTGCAAGTGCTTTCCCAAGGGCTTTCCAGCTACAAAGCATGGCAAAAATGCAAAGTGTTCATGCTTAGCCTCTGAACAGGGTGCAGGGCACTGGAGAGCTTCTCCCACCCTCCCTGCTCATGCACTGCCTGCAAAGAGTCAGGCACTGGACTTTCTTCAGGAAAACGATGCCCGCGTCTGCACTGCCAACCTCCTGTTGGACTCCAGAGCAGTTGTGTCAGCTCTCTGTGCCCCCAGCTTGTCCTCATCTCTTAAGCAAGGGGTGATTTTGTGAACTCCTACCCTGCCTAAAGTGCCTGGAGATCTGTGAGCAAAGAGGAGAGGTTATTCCGTGGGTTTGGAGGCACTTGGCTTTATGAAATAATTAACGCTGAATGAAAACGCTCACCTAGAAACCATATTTTTGAGTATGGTTCATGAACGGAAGGAGGTTGAGTGCAGGGGGAGCAGGGAGGAGAAACTGCTAAAACTCAAGCATTGCAATGCCTTGTTTGACTCTTTATCAGTTAATTTCTACAGCCCCTGGAAAAGAAAGAGCACCTGTAAAGCAGAGTGCGAATCAGGAAAGACTACAGCTTTCGGGGGGCATGCAGCATGGGGAAGAGGCGATGATAATCTTGAACCATGCTTTAACCCCAACCAGGTGCTGTGACAGGCCACACCCTGATCGATATTGGCACTGGACCCACCATTTACCAGCTGCTTTCTGCCTGCGAGTCATTTAAGGAGATCACTGCTTCAGATTATATAGACCAAAACTGCCAGGAGCTGCAGAAGTGGCTGAAGAACGAGCCTGGAGCATTTGACTGGACCCCGGTGGTGCAGCACGTGTGTGAGCTGGAGGGAGACAGGTACCGGACTGCCATCCAAATCCCATGGGTTTAAGCCTGCCCGTGAGCAGCATCCATCACTTGTGGTAACCAGCTGGGATGTGCAGCCTCAGCAGGGAGAAATACAGGCCGACATTTGGGAGGAAAGAAAAGGTGCGGGGAAGGGACGGGCTTCGGAGCTGGTGTTGGAGCCTGCACCCCAGGAGAGCCATCCACAGGGACTGGCAGGCTTTTTCTGACCGAAGACAGGGATCCTGAAAGGAAATGCCCCCGGTGGGAGTGAATTTTGCTACAAAACAAAACTTGAGGCAAGTTCCACTGAATGGCCCACAGCGCAGCCAGCCAGCTCAGAGAGACAATCCACCCACATTTCAGGCTGGGGGTGCAAAATGGTTTTCAAAGCTCCCCCATTTGTTAAATCCTTCTCCAAGGGAATGGAAATCAGAGACACAAAGCCCACGTGCCCATTTCTCAGATCTCTATCCTGGGGGAGGCATTTAAAACACGCCAAAATAGACAACCTCTTTCTTTCCTCTCTCTCTTTCCGCTGCTCTCTTTAGGAACAAATGGACTGAGAAAGAGCGGAAGTTACGAGGAGCCATCAAACGCGTCCTAAAATGTGATGTCCACAAAAGCAACCCCCTGGATCCAGTTGTCCTCCCGCCGGCCGACTGCCTGGTCTCATCGCTGTGCTTGGAAGCTGCCTGCAAAGACCAGAGCTCCTACCGCGCCGCTCTGAGGAACATCAGCTCTCTGCTAAAGCCAGGGGGGCACTTGGTGCTGAGCGGAGATTTGGGCTCCAGTTTCTACATGGTCGGTCCCAAAAAGTTCTTCTGTTTGGTCCTGACAGAGGAATTTTTGAGGGGGGCTCTTAGTGCAACCGGCTTCACCGTTGAGACGGCTGAGGTTCTCTCCCGGGCTGATGTGGCCCAGCACGACATCTGTGATTTCTCGGGGATGTACTTCATTCTTGCCCGCAAGAATTAAAGTGATTAAGTCCCTTGGAGAATTTGGGGAAAATTGTCCCCAGTGGGAAAAGAGAAACTAATTAAGGCTTCGTTCTCTTGCTGGTCATGGCTCTTTTCTCCTTTAATTGTTGTGAATTCCCCATGATGACAGGGAAAGATTTTCCTGCGTGCCCCTCATTTGGACTGAAGACGTTTACTCCAATAGAGGGGCAGTTCGAGGCCATAATTAGCAGACCCTAATTGGTATCTTGGCCTTGATCTGTCCTCATTCCTTGGAATGGGATTGATTGGAATTGATGGAATTTGGGATTTATGAGCAGAAAAGTCAAGTTGTCACGTAGCCTGAGCGGGAACTATAGGAGTTTTCTCCTTCTGTAGCAGCAGACATAGTTCTTTTTCCTTGGTGCTCTCTAGTGTATTTTAACAACCACTTCTTGTCCTTGCAGCAGCAGGGCATTGCCAGTGCCCTTGCCCCCCTGCTTTACCAAGCTAGGGTAATTCTTGGTGTTTTGGGGCTATGGGCCAGGTAGTAGGGTTGCTTGTCCAGCTTGTTTTGGGGCTATAGGCCAGGGCGCCAGGGTTGCTTGTCCAGCTTTAAGAGCAGGTTAGACTAACGCTTGTCTGGGATGCTTTACATGATCCTGCCTTGAGCAAAGGGTTGGGCTAAATGACCTCCCGAGGTCCCTTGCAGCTCTGCTTTTCCATGATTCTCTGAGAGAAAAGATGATATAGGCTTGTGCTGGCTCATCTTTGGGCCACAGAGCTGCTTTGCTTATCTGGTGACCACAGCTTAAGACCTGTTGAAATGGGTGGGACTACTTGAGTGAGTAAATACTCAGCTGTGTGGATGCTGACAAGCTCTTTGGGTAGCTGTGGGAGCTGGCAAGCTCTTTGGGTAGATGCGATAGCTTTTATTAGACCAGCTAAATAGTTGGAAATACTGTTCTTTGCAAGTTTTCAGGCACATACATGCTTCTTTAGGCAAGAGAGACTCTGGATGCTGTGCCCGCTGCACTGCTGAAAGACAAATGCGGTGGCACAGAAGCATAGTATCATAAAAGTAGGGTCGGAGGGACCTTGTAGATCTTCAAGCCCGACCCCCCCCCGGGCAGGAGAACAGACTGGACTCAAATGAGTCCAGCCAGGTAGTCATCAAGCCTCTTCTTAAAGCCCCCCAGGGTAGGAGCCAGCACCACTTCCCTTGGAAGTTGGTTCCAGCTCCTAGCCGCTGTGACTGTGAAGTAGTTCTTGCGGATGTCTAATCTAAATCTACTCTCTAATCATTTGTGTCCATTGTTCCTTGTCATGCCAGGGTGTGCTAGGGGAAACAGCGTCTCCACTAAACCCTTCTGGTCCCCGCTAGTGAGTTTATAGACAGTCACCAGGTCCCCCCTCAGCCTCCTCTTGTGGAGGCTGAACAGGTTCAGGTCCCGCAGTCTTTCATTGTAGGGTCTGCCCTGTAGTCCCCGGATTATGCGAGTGGCCTCCTCTGGACCCTTTCAATGTTGTCCACATCCATCCTGAAATGGGGCGTACAGAACTGGACGCAGTACTCCAACTGTGGCCTGACCAGCGTCACATAGAGGGGGAGGATCACCTCCCTGGCTCTACTCGACATGCATCTGTGGATGCATGCCAAGGTGCAGTTAGCCCTGCCAGCCGAGACCTCGCATTGTTGGCCCATGTTCATCTTCGAGTCAATAATGACTCCAAGATCCCTTTCTGCCTCCGTGCTCTCAAGAAGGGAGTTTCCCATCTTATAAGTGTGCTGCTGGTTTCTACTGCCCACGTGCAGCACCCTGCACTTGTCAGTATTGAAACGCATCCTGTTTATGTCAGCCCACCCCTGTAACCTGTCCAGGTCTTGTGGCAGTCTTTCCCTCCCTACTGGCGTGCTCACCTCGCCCCATCCCCTCACCCCACCCCAGCAACTTAAGACTAAGCAACTTAGTCGCTGCAGCAACAAAACAACAAAAAAAGTCCTTTGTAGTACATATTCCAGTAGAAATATGCTGATTAACTGCCTTAAATTCTGGGTGATTCTCGAATGGTTTTTGACCACCCTGTCCTTTCAGCCTCAGCATTTTCTGAAGCAAACCTCCAGGAAACCACATAGTGAGAGGAATGCTGTTTTCTGTCGTGGTGGTTGTCCTTGTTCTTGCTCTCCACATTTTTGGCACCTCCAGGTAGCTCAATGGATGCTGCTCAAGTGTTTGTCAAATGTCACAGTACTTCTTGATATTAGCTGTATCAAAAATGGAATCTTTTTCCCTGCAGAAAAGACAGCTTTATTAAATATTCCCAGTGATGAACATGAGAGACTGACTCTACTAGACCTAAACCAATGTGTTAAGTGTGGCTTTCCATTGTTTCCAATAAATGCTGAATTGTTCTCTAACTGTACTATGTCATCCTTTTCCTCAGGTTTATGAGTTCCCTGGAAATGTGCATCATTCATGTCCTTCCCAGCCACATTGCCAGGACACCACAGTTGCAGTGGAGTATACAATTTTTAGTTACAGGGATTTGAGGCATAGAAAGCTTGGATATTCCCAAGATGTAACACTCCTCCATTTCTTACCCTCTGCCTCAGTTTGCTCATGCAAGGTGCTGGGGGTAGGGCTGTGCTCAGACTACAGGTCTTCTTCACAGGAGCTGCCAGGAAGTAAACTGCACGTTCACTGCAGCCTGGCTGCAGAGGTAGCTGGAGATTTGACCAACTTAGATAGCCAACAGCTACTCCCAAAAGCTTTGAACCCCATCCCCTGCACAGAAGCCCTTGAGCCCATTTTCTTTATCTTCCTAGAAGCCTCTATGGTGATTCTGGGGTTGTGTCAGTGGAAAAAGAGGGCTGATGGTGAGGGATGTTCAGTGGAGACCCTTCGTCTTGTGCTCACCAAACTAAAATGATTCAGGGCTGAGATACTATAAAGACATCAGTCTTTGCAGCTATAACTTCATGTGGGTAAGATAGACAGATGCTGTGATGCTGAGAATATTGCCTCTGGCTCCAGTTGTGAGGCTCAGTGTTGGCAAAGTATTTTGCCATCCTCTGAGGGGAAGATGCTGCAAGAGAACACAGGTTACACGCTTTCCATGAGGATGCATGCTTTATTCTGGCTGCTGTAGTAGTGTAGCATGCACCACATGGGCTGATTAGGCTATTTCATTGCTTAAAATACATTTTCCAGCCATAATGTCTGTGATGACCTACATGCTCCTGGAACTGAATTAGAAATTACCTTTCCTTTGCTCTGCTGCCAGTCTGCCATGCCACATCCTTTTTGGCACCAGAGAGGAATTTTCCTTCATGATCAGATTGGTATGGACAGTGGGGTTTTGCCTTTCTCTATAGTGGGGGATGTAGTCTCTACCCTGGACCTCTTGATCGTATAGTGGCAACATCTAAAAGAAGCTGTGGTTCCCCTGGCTTTACCAGTGGCAGGTTAGGATGCTCGGTCTATGTTGCATCAGGGTTCAGGGTAGTCTTAGGCAGAATCTAGATTATGGTTGTATGGCATGGTTTGGATAGGGATGATCCTGCCTCAGGCAGCGGGTTGGACTAGATGGCCTCTGGAGGTCCCTTCCAGCCCCATTGCTCTATGACCCTTTGGTCTATGACTTTTTGTGCTTGTTTCCCCAAGCTTGCTATGGAAGGAGCATGGATTGAGCTTCCTTCTGGCCTATTGCTATTGACTTCTTGCAGAGATCCAGCAGCTGCATCAGTCTGGAGTTCAAGAAGCTGTTTAAAATCAAAAGCGACAGGCACATGTGCACACACAAACCAGGAAAAGAGGAACAGCCAACTATAAATCTAAAACAGCACTGAGCTGCCACAATCAACATGCTCTGCCTTGCAGCTCACGGGCACTGGAAGTGTTAAAAGGCTCTGCTTGGATCCTGGGTGGTTTGGGGCTGGGTTTGTATGCAGGAGTCCTTTTGCAACCCTTGGACACGGGCTGTGCAAACGCTGGAGAGGGATCATGGCTGAGTTAACAGGAGAGTATGCTCTTGAAGCAGACTACGATCCCAAGGCATACATGGAATTCTTTAACTTAAATGAAAATACCTTGGAGTACGAGTTCATCAAGTTTGTGCTAAGACATCACTACAAAACTTTCACCCCAGGTAAGTTCCCAGGAAGCTGCCCCGGCTATCCCAGCACAGAGCTTAAGATAAGGGACTGTCTCTTCTGATCTCCTGCGCAGCAAAGACTTTCACATTTCACCCCGTCACCCTTTCCTTAAGGCTACAGACTGCAATTATGCACAAACACCCTGGTCCTTGGGAGACTAAACTGCATGTTGCAGCAGAGAATACCTGAACCTGGGAGCAGGTAGTGCCGAAGCCTCTGTTAGGGCTGCCTGTTGGTTTGGTGCAGGCTGAGATGTGTTTTTGTGTTTAGTGTCACTCATTGTCATGCAAAATGTTCACCAAGGCCAGGAAAGAAGGGATCAGACCACAGGATTCCTCCTTCTCAGGACGTGCTCTTCACTGGGCCGTGAGCTCAGGTTCTTGGTGACTCAGGACCGACCCCATAGTGTTCCCATGCCCCTCCTAAACTGTGGATACCAGAACTGGACCTGGCAGCTTTGCAAATCATTGGTTTCCCAGCTTGTTTGCAGAACCAAAAAGAAAAAGGAAAAAAAATCATTGCTTTTGACCTTTTCCAGGGTTATTTAGTAATGTGGAGCTACGTATCTAAACAAAAAGCCTGCCTTGAAATAATAAAAAAGTTTCATGCTTGGGTTAAAAGTGCCAGGACAAGATATATCATTTCCACCTGAGTGAGTGGAAAGTTCCCAATCTGGTTCTGCTTTTGTCACTGCAAAACAGTTCTGTCTGAAAGATTTTGTCCAGCTCTGCTGAACACAGGGTGTTGGCGACTTATTTTAGTGTTGCATAGAGGGGCAGCATTGCTTCCTGCTTCCAACCTCATTTGTACTCAGCCAAGAACTGATTGTGTTGACCTGTACTCCCTCCGTGCTGCACTGAAGGCTCATGTTGAGGCAAAGTCCTTCTTGGAGTCACTAATTTCTAAGGGAAACTACTCCCCTTCAGGGTTTGCCATTCCCAGGCGTATCACCTTGCACTGGAGCATGTGTTGTGGATGCTGATCCAGGACACAGTAACACGAGTTGGATTTCCTCGTTGTCTACTACCCCACCCCAAACACTGCTCCACCTGCAAATGTGACAGGCAGAGGTTTCAGATCATAATTTGTAGACCATGAATTGTGTCATTAAAAAGCACTGAATCTGAGCCGGGCTTCTGGGGTCCCTCCAAAGACCTGATGTACTCAACAGCATCTCCCAATCAACAGCCACCAGCATGTTTTGCGATGTCTCAAAATCCACCTCCCGTCAAACCCACATGCATGTGAGTTTCTTCATCAAGGTATCACTGAATGCCGGGAGAAATCCAAGTATGTTATATCAGAAGTTGTCTTCTCAACATGACTTGTAATCTGTATAATTAACATTTAATACTGAGCATCCAACATCAAGTGTCTCTGGCTGCAACTCATGGGCATAGGAAGCGTTAAAAGGCCTGGTTTAGATGCTGAGTGATGATGGGCTGGGTTGTTTATATAAAACAGGTAATATAATGAAAAAAAGAACAGGTCAGGTTAACTTAAGCTCCTGCCATCTGGCATGAATTGTATTTTTGGCTCTGATTTTGTTGACAGAAGCCTGGCCCCAGGATTGGCCTCAGACTGACACTCCCCTCCCCAGCTTTTAATTTTTTTCTAACATTGGAGCTACAGTGATTGGCAAATACTTTGAAATTCCCTTCATTTCTCAGTTTTTTTCTTGGAAAAAATAGCATTAGTAGTTCAGAAGAGCTGTTTTGTGGGTCATAGACTCAGAAATTTGTGAAAAAATAACATCGGGCGAACTCTGTTTTCTGGGGGGAGGGCTGTCTTCTGGGTTGAGCTGCTTAGGTATTTTGCAGTCAACTGTTTTCTGAGTCAACAAGTATTCATTCACCAGAACTGGACATTTTCACAACATTGCATCCATTTTGATGGAATTTTCAGTGATTTTTTTGAATGATTTCAAAGAAATAGATGCCTTCTACCCTGACATGTTTGTAACAGGAGGGTCAGAGAGGAAGGAAGCACAACAGCTATTAGTGTAATCCTTCCCATCTCATCTGAATGCATCTTAGCATGAGAAAACCTCTTCTTTCACCCGCTATACAAGGTGGCAGTAAGGACCCATTAGCTAGAGGGCAGGAGTATGGTGAAATGAAACAAAACCAGAAAAAACAATGTGTGTTCAGGCAGAGCCTGTATTTTCTGCACTCCTCCTGCAGGGAAAAGGAAGCTGCACGAACTAGCTGGAGAACTATTTCATACGGAGAACCTATTAAGTCACACAGAGTGCAACCGCCAGGGACCACCGTTGTTTCTCCAGCAGCATTTGTCCAGTTGTCTACTTTTCTACATATTTAGATGGAGAATTTAAAGCTACTGAAGGTGTTTAGGGAGAAACCTTCCATTAGATGCTGATGGGTGTCCAAATTGCAAAAAAAAAAAGGCTTTGAAAATCTCAAGATAGCCATACAAGAGTTGGGGAGAATTTGGAGAATATATGTACAGTGTCCTACAACCAAATAAGTGACATGTCCTCCCTCAGTGGGGGGGAAGTGTACCCAGACTGGGGGCATTGCTGGCACGCCTCTGCTCCGGACCCAGCAGTTTGCAAACAGTAGAGAGCTCTCTTCGTCTCTGTGCAGCTGCTTGCTGCACTAATCCAGGCTGATCTGCAGGGTCCCTCTGCCTCTATGGATAACCCCAATTTAATTTAACCAAAAGCTATTCAATTCCTGTGGTCATAGTCTGAGGACAGACCGGTTTAAGGCCAGGGGGACTTGGGTTGGGGTCCTCAGTGGAAACAGGTATGATATTGTAAGTTGGATATTAGGAAAAAACTCTCTCACAAGGAGGGTGGTGAAGCACTGGGGCAGGTTACCCTGAGAGGTGGTGGGGTCTTTATCCGTGGAGGTTTTGAAGACCCGGGTGGACAAAGCCTTGGCTGGGATGATGTAGCTGGGGCTGGTCCTACTTGGAGCAGGGGGTTGGACTAGATGTGACCTCCTGAGCTCCCTTCCAGCTCTGATTTTTTTATGATTTTGTGAAATTAATTGGAAAAAAAAATACCATAGCCCAGCATTACTGGGATTCCCTTGAACTTGGATAAAACTCAATGAGCTTCAAAATTCTCTGTCCCAAACCAGGTGCCATCAAAGGCGACACTCTGATTAGTATCAGCAACAGCTCTGCGATCTACCCGCTTCTCTCAGCCTGTGAGACCTTCAAGGAGATCGTCGTTGCAGACTGCAGGGACCAGAATTGCCAGGAGCTGCAGAAATGGCTGAAGCAGGAGCCTGGAGCATTTGACTGGTCTCAAGTGGGGAAATACATGTGTGAACTGGAGGGAGGCAGGTAAGGGATGGAAGCTCGTCCCCATGCCCCTAGCATGCTGCAGAGGTCGGTCTAGAGAGAGGCAGCTCCACTCTTTGATCAAATGGGAGACCCAAAGAGGCAAATTTTGTTTTGGACAGCCAGAAGAGCCTGCAGCAAAGGCAGAGGGAGATGTGGGCAGAAATGCCAGGGGGACAAAGGGAGGGAGAAAAGTTTCTCCTGGTGACTTCACAGTTTTTCTAGAGTCCCAGGATTGAGCACAACAGCCTTTGAAACTATGGTACTGAGTAAACCTGCCTAGATTCAGCAATTGGTGTGAACCCTGGCAGGGGCTGACATGCTGCCAAGGGCCCAAGGTCCAGCAGCAAACTTGGGAGGAGCTGGAAGCAGCATTTGTGGCTTATTGTGGGGTGGGTTTAATTGTATTTCCTTCCCAAACCCTAAACCGTAACAGCGGTGTCCAAAAGACCCAGGAAATCCATGTCCCTGGGGAACTCTCTCTGCTTACAACATGCACGTCTCCATCATGGTGGGGAGGCATGAAGAGACGTGTCAGTCAATACCTCGTTCTTTCCTTTAGGCAAAAGTGGACTGAGAAAGAGGGGAAGCTACGAAGAGTCATCAACCATATCCAAAAATGTGATGTCCACAAAAGCAACCCCCTGGATCCAGAAGTCTTCCCTCCGGCTGACTGCCTGGTGTCGTCATTTTGCTTGGAAACAGTCTGCAAAGACCAGAGCTCCTACCGCGCCGCTCTGAGGAACATCAGCTCTCTGCTAAAGCCAGGGGGGCACTTGGTGCTGAGCGGAGATTTGGGCTCCAGTTTCTACATGGTCGGTCCCAAAAAGTTCTTCTGTTTGGTCCTGAGAGAGGAATTTTTGAGGGGGGCTCTTAGTGCAACTGGCTTTGCCATTCAGGAGTTTGATGTCCTCTCCAGGGACGATGATACCATGCAGGAAATCTGCGATTTCTCTGGCATGTACTTCATCGTCGCCCGCAAAGAGAAAGCGATTTAAGTCCCTTGGAAAATAAGTGGGACACAAAAGGCTCCCTCTAAAATAGAAATAATAATTAAAAAGCTACATTATGCCTAAGATGATGCATATGTTCCTGCTTAAAATGCATTTCACCCTTTCCTGTGAAACTAGAAACATCGCCTTAAAAAATGAGAAATTGCAGCATTTGCATGTGAGTGGAAGTCCCCACGAGGCGGGAGAGGAGCTCAGACTCTCAGGTGTGATGCTAGTGTCTTCTGAGGCTGGCCAGACACCCTGAACAACAGGAGCAACATGAAAACTGCTTTGAGAGTGGCCAGGGTGTTGCTTCCACATGTATTAATCATGGATTGCTTATGCCAGTCCCGATCTTTTCAGGCCCTGGGTTCCTCAGGCTCTTGACAAACCTTTCACCATGTCTGGAAGGGCACTGCATATGGGCACCCAAGATGTGCCCTCTGATTTTTGGTCCAATGCCTGGTCTGTGTGATCCCATTCTTTGATAATAGGAGGCACCAATGCAAGGAACGGGAGAGGAAGTGGGTTGTGGGTCAGATGGTATTTTTTGTTTCTTGCAGAGAGTGATTTGCCCTCTGCTCTGCACTGAAAACAATCAAATAATCAATTAGATCAGCTTCTTAGAACTAGTTACACCTGCCTGAAACACAATAGTCCACCTTGACTCGTGCATAGAAAATGACTGTATCCAGTATAACATGCAGACTACTTCTGCATGGAGTTCTCATCTACGGATCAATAAAACAGAACTGAAAACTTTTGCCAGTTTGGAGGAGTTATTTTGCACCCCCCCCCACCCTTTTTTTGCTGCTTTCTAACTCATCTAATACCAAGAGCCCTGTTTGGCTTGAAGCAAACCCAGAGAAAGCTGCCACCCCTTAGGTGCCCCCAGCATAGTCTGTCTGGAGCCGAGCTGTAGCACTGTCTGCTGTCCCAGTGGGCAGTTCCCACGCTGCTTCACCAATGCATCTCACCCACCCAATGCAACCCATCCCATCCCACAGGGCACAGTTTCTTCCCCATCCTGTTCTGAGGCCTGTGATACATCAAAAAAAAAAATGCCATCATGTGTTAACTACCAAGTGCCTACTTCACAGGCATCTCTTAGGAGCTCAGAGACTTCTGGCTCTCCCTCCTGGTTCAGTGAGTTGCACTCCTACAGCCAAAATGAATCCCCCTCCTGCTGACTATAGGGTTTCACTTTGCAACCATGAAAAGTTACTCACAAGGATGATAAAACCAGGGAGCGATGCCCTGCCCTACAGCCCTCTGCTGCAGTGCTGGAAGAGGGATGAGTTTTGAAAAGTATTCAGATCAGGGAGGCGGAGGAGGAAATGGACAGTTATTTCCTTTCCCTGCAGGACCAGGCACCCAAGGAAGAAGCAGCCCAGGGAAGGACCTCCACGGCAGAGTGGCAGACGGTCACAGCCAGGACCGGAGCGGCTCGCAGCGAGCAGGTACCAGCTTCTCCAGTCCGACTGGAGAACAGGTACGAGGCCTTGGCGACTCTGCAGGAGATGGAAAGGGAGGAGGAAACCCTTGGGCAGGAAGAAACGCCACATTCTTCACACTCCAAACAGATCAAGAGCTCCGAGAGGACCCAGAAGAGGAGGAGACGCGTGCTCGTCATAGGCGATTCCATCCTGAGAGGTACGGAAGGGCCCATTTGTCGCCAGGACCCTTCAGCACGAGAGGTCTACTGCCTGCCTGGAGCTAAGATTCGGGATGTGACGGAGGTAATCCAGGCCAGGATCAAGCCCACCGATTACTACCCCATGGTCCTTGTCCATGTGGGTACTAATGATGCGGCCAGGAGAACCCCCGATCACCTGATGGCAGACTACCAGGCTCTGGGCGGCGTGCTGAGGGAAGTCGGTGCACAGGTGGTATTCTCTTCCATCCTACCAGAGAACGGACGTGGAAGACGGCATGAGAACTGCATCCGAGAGACCAACTGGCGGCTTTGGCAGTGGTGTCTCGAGGCAGGCTTCGGCTTCCTGGACAATGACCCACACATTACAACGAGGGACATGCTCAGCTGGGATGGGCTTCACCTGTCCCCCAAAGGTAAGCGTGTGTTTTCTTCCAGGTTGGCGGATCTCCTCCGGCGGGCTTTAAACTAGGCTCGTCGGGGGGAGGGGAAGATGAGGGCGGGGGAAGCTGTGGACCACCAAACCAGGTGGCACCCACAAGGACAGCCCAGCCTGAAGAAAGAGAGCTTTGGGAACGTGAAAGGCAGGGGGTGGACAGCAATACGGCACAGGTAAGGAACGGGAAGGTTAGAGACAAAAAGCCCTTTAGGACTTGGAGCGGGGGGTAGCAAAAGCACCAGTCACAGGGCTCAAGTGCCTATATACTAATGCTAGGAGCATGGGGAACAAGCAGGATGAACTAGCGCTCCTGGTTGCACTAAACGACTACGACTTAGTGGGGCTGACGGAAACCTGGTGGGATCCATCCCACGACTGGGCGGTACATATCGAGGGCTATAGATTGTACAGAAAGGACAGAGTGGGGTAAAAGGGGGGGAGGGGTTGCGCTCTATGTCAAGGAGCAATATACATCAACCCTCATCATGACAGAATCAAAGGATGAGGAAGTAGAAGGACTGTGGGTTAGGCTACATGGGGGGCAAGGAGAAAAGGATTTGGTGGTAGGGGTCTGCTACAGACCCCCACATCAAGGGGAAGAAATAGATTTGGGGCTCCTGAGGCAACTCTCAGAGACCATAAAAGCTAAAGAGGCGGTGGTCATGGGGGACCTAAACTACCCGGACATCTGCTGGGAGACACAGACAGCAAAGTCCCACCTCTCACGCAGGTTTCTAACCTGTGTACAGGACCTCCACCTGACGCAGGAGGTACATGGTCCCACTAGGGGGAATGCCTTACTGGATCTGGTATTGGCAACGGGGGATGACATAGTAGGGGACCTACAGATCGGTAGCCATCTGGGGGACAGTGATCACCTAAAAGTACAATTCAACATAAGGCGTCGAGTGGGTAAGGTAACCAGTAGGGTGAACGTGCTGGACTTTAGGAAAGCTGATTTCAGCAAACTCAGGCGATTAGTGAAGGATGCACTGCAGAGTAGTAGTTTTGAAACGATGGGAGCCCAAGAAGGGTGGCTGTGCCTTAAGGAAGCTATCCTTCTCGCACAAAGCGAGACGATCCCCGTGCGAGGTAAAAGAGGGAAAGGGGCCAGGAGGCTTCCCTGGCTGACCAAAGAAATACTGGGCAGACTAAGGGCCAAAAGGGGAGCACATAAAAAGTGGAAACAGGGAGAGATCACCAAAGAGGAATATACCTCTTCTGCTCGTGCTTGTAGGGAGGCAGTTAGACAGGCCAAAGCTACCATGGAGCTGAGGATGGCAACCCAAGTAAAAGACAATAAGAAATTGTTTTTTAGATATATAGGGAGTAAAAGGAAGGCCCAGGGAGGAATAGGACCTCTGCTAAATGGGCAGAAACAATTGGTGACGGACAGAGGGGACAAGGCTGAACTCCTCAACGAGTTCTTCGCCTCAGTGTTCCTAAGCGAGAGGCACGACAAGTCTCTCCCTGGGAGTGTAGGGAGGCAGCAGCAAGGCACCAGACCTGCCATGCGTGGACCCTGAGGTGGTGCAGGGTCACTTGGAGGAACTGGATGCCTTTAAGTCGGCAGGCCCGGATGAGCTCCATCCGAGGGTACTGAAGGCACTGGCCGACATCATTGCAGAGCCACTGGCGGGAATATTTGAACGCTCGTGGCGCACGGGTCAAGTCCCGGAGGACTGGAAAAGGGCCAATGTGGTTCCCATTTTCAAGAAGGGGAGGAAGGAGGACCCGGGTAACTATAGGCCAGTCAGTCTCACCTCCATCCTTGGCAAAATCTTTGAGAAAATCATCAAGGCTCACATTTGTGAGAGCCTGGCAGGACAAATTATGCTGAGGGGAAACCAGCACGGGTTCGTGGCAGGTAGATCGTGCCTGACCAATCTAGTCTCTTTTTATGACCAGGTCACAAAACGCCTCGACGCAGGAGGAGGGGTGGATGTCGTATACTTGGACTTCAGGAAGGCCTTTGACACGGTATCCCACCCCATACTGGTGAACAAGTTAAGGGGCTGTGACTTGGATGACTGCACAGTCCGGTGGGTGGAGAATTGGCTGGAGGGTCGCACCCAGAGAGTTGTGGTGGATGGGTCGGTTTCGACCTGGAGGGGTGTGGGCAGTGGGGTCCCGCAGGGCTCGGTCCTTGGACCGATACTCTTTAATGTCTTCATCAGCGACTTGGACGAGGGGGTGAAATGTACTCTGTCCAAGTTTGCAGATGACACTAAGCTATGGGGCAAAGTGGACACGCCGGAGGGCAGGGAGCAGCTGCAAGCAGACCTGGACAGGTTAGACAAGTGGGCAGAAAACAACAGAATGCAGTTCAACAAGGAGAAATGCAAAGTGCTGCATCTAGGGAGGAAAAATGTCCAGCACACCTACAGCCTAGGAAATGACCTGCTGGGTGGCACGGAAGTGGAAAGGGATCTTGGAGTCCTAGTAGACTCCAAGATGAACATGAGTCGGCAGTGTGACGAAACCATCAGAAAAGCCAATGGCACTTTATCGTGCATCAGCAGTTGCATGACAAATAGGTCCAAGGAGGTGATACTTCCCCTCTATCGGGCGCTGGTCAGACCGCAGCTGGAGTACTGCGTGCAATTCTGGGCGCCGCACTTCACGAAGGATGTGGATAACCTGGAGAGGGTCCAGAGAAGGGCCACTCGTATGGTTAAGGGCCTGCAGGCCAAGCCCTATGAGGAGAGATTAGAGAAACTGGACCTTTTCAGCCTCCGCAAGAGAAGGTTGAGAGGCGACCTGGTGGCTGCCTATAAGTTCGTCAGGGGGGCACAGAAGGGAATTGGTGAGTATTTATTCACCAAGGCGCCCCCGGGGGTTACAAGAAATAATGGCCACAAGCTGGAGGAGAGCAGATTTAGATTAGATATTAGGAGGAACTTCTTCACAGTTCGAGTGGCCAAGGTCTGGAACGGGCTCCCAAGGGAGGTGGTGCTCTCCCCTACCCTGGGGGTATTCAAGAGAAGGTTGGATGTGTATCTAGCTGGGGTAATGTAGGCCCAGCACTCTTTCCTGCTTATGCAGGGGGTCGGACTCGATGATCTATTGAGGTCCCTTCCGACCCTAGCATCTATGAATCTATGAATCTATGAATCCCACATGCCACTGCTTTCCTGACACACAGAGGGATCTGTAGGCCACTTCCATCCTCGAACACCCCCGCAGTAACAGCTTGCAGCCCCAGCATGCTGTTAGAGTAACACCTGTCTCATAGCCTCTGTACCCAGTCCTTAAGAAAGTTGCTGAAGCAGTTTTACAAGGGAATTGCTTGTAAATACTGTGTCCAGTTTTGGGACTCCCACTGCAGCAAGGATGTGGACAAGTTGGAGAGACTCCAATGATGGGCAACAAAAATGGTTGGGGGGGCTGGGGGACAGGACTGGTGAGGAGCGGCTAAGGGTTATTTACTCTGCAGAAGAGGGGGATTTGATAGCAACCTTCAGCTCCCTGCAGGGGGGCTGCACAGAGGATGGAGCTGGGCTGTTCTCAGTGGGGACAGACGACAGGACAAGGAGCAATGGGCTCATGTTGCAGCAAGGAAAGTTGAGATTGGATATTAGGAAAAACTCTCTCACAAGGAGGGTGATGAAGCACTGGAACAGGTTACCCAGAGAGGTGGGGGAATCTCCATCCTCGGAGGCTTTTAAGACCCAGCTAGACAAAGCCTTAGCTAGGATGATGTAGCTGGGGCTGGTCCTACTTTGAGCAGGGGGATGGACTAGGTGTGACCTCCTGAGGTCCCTTCCAACCCTCAGTTTCTATGACTGTATAGCTGTGAAACACACTGTCTCAGTCCTTTTTGCCCCTTAAGAAAATACAAACTTGGAAGCAATATATCCTGTGGGCGTATCTAGGATTGTAAGAGCAGTCACCACATCTTCCAGGGCCAAAGAAAGCCCGAGACCGCCCCAGTGTGTGCCTGGCAGCTTCAGCTCTGGGTTTCTCACCTCTGGTCTCTGCAAGCCTCTCAGTCCGAGAGGTCCAGCTTGAGAGCAGAAGGGCACGGACTGCAATCTGGCAGCATAGGAAAGGGTTACAATAGCGGAAGCAGAAGTTAGGAGTACAGCTGACCCAGAGGGCAGGACCCGATATTATTGCTTGTGCAAGATGGAGGCTCCAGCTAGCTTCACGGACGGAGAAGTTTATCAGATGGATTTCAACCCCAGGGTCTACTTGGAAACATATTACAGCCTCGGTGCAAGTCACTGCAAAGGAAACAAGGTCCTGACAGACAACCTGAGAAGCCTGTGTGAGATGTTCACTTTAAGTAAGTATCACACAGCACACTGCATCGTGTTCAGCAGGGATTCATTTCCTAGTCCTAGGAAAGCCCAATCCCTTGTTCTCTGAGCAAACACAAGTACCATCTCTAATGGGGAATTCAAAGCTGTATACAGTAGGAAGACCTGCAGCAGGGACCTGCAGCGGGAGCGGGGGGCGGGCACGTCTACATGTTCATTAATGCGCCTTAGATACTGTGCATTTATTTTAACACTTCTTTAATAAAGTACTAACTAAATGCACTAAAGTTACAGTGCGCTAGCACCAGCACATAGTTATTTAGTGATGCTTACTGCGCATTAGCCGAATAAGACTGTGTAGTAGACTAATAGCAAGTTTTTTGCCATGACAAGCTACTACCAGCGGAGGTGGTTCAAGCACCTACATTGAACACCTTCAAGAGTAAATTGGATGCTTATCTTGCTGGGATCCTCTGACCCCAGCTGACTTCCTGCCCTTTGGGCAGGGGGCTGGACTCGATGATCTCCCGAGGTCCCTTCCAGCCCTGATGTCTATGAAATCTATGAAATTAGGCTAATGTTCAGTAAGTGTCTTGTGTAGACACGCTTGGGAAGTGCCAAGGCATGTCTGGGGGGCATGGGAATATCCTCCCTCCCCATCTTGGTAGCAACAGCTGTGGGGCCAGGACAGCTCACCGTCTGCAGTGCTGCGCATCGCACTACCCGCTCCTCTCTGCAGCCATGGGCAGTATCTCAAAGTCTGTTAACCCCTCATGTGACTACGATGCCAACATATTGGCTACTTACTGGGCTTCACCCATGTCCACATGGGAGGCAGTCTCCATTCAAGAGAGGTGGCAATGGACTAGCAGGTGGTGCTGGCTCCAGCAATTAAACCTTTTACTCCCCCACCCCACCATCCCACAGGAAGGTACAAGTACCCCCTGCATCCTGTTCCTAAATGATTTTCCTTGAGCTTTCCCTTCCTAAGCTGAAAAATACAGCAGGCAGCTAAGCAGGTAAAGCCTGTCCTGCATCAGTCTGTGCAAAGTCCCGTGCTAAACTGCTTTAGGATAGATGAAGACTAACCCAACCCTGGTTAGAGGCCTGCCCAACGACCAGGGCCCCAGAGCACTGGGTGCTGTGCAAACACCCAGGAAGCGACTGTCCTGACCCCAGCTCTGTACAGTCAGAATAGACGGGACGGGCTCCTTATTCCCGCTGAGCATGCCTAAAATACCCCGAGGGGTACACTGATGCATCCCAAATCTTTCAGGGCCTCTGTGGCACATGGGAACCAAAGCCCTGCATCCTTGCTGAGACCTGAAAAGGCCAGCTCCCATCTGTGCAAAGGCTGGCATCGTGTCACTGCTGGAGCAGCATCCATTCAGTGCACCAGCCACGCGAGGCAGTGTGCAAACACGGTCAACCCTGTGATTGCCTTTCCGGTGCCAGGTAACACTGCTCCCCCCTGTTCCAACACAGGTGATGTGAAGGGTGACATCCTGATAGACATTGGCAGCGGCCCCACCATTTACCAGCTCCTTTCTGCCTGCAACAAGTTTAACGAGATCATCGTTTCCGACTATACGGACCGGAACCGCCAGGAGCTGGAGAAGTGGCTGAAGAAGGAGCCGGGAGCGTTTGACTGGACCCCGGTGGTGAAATACGCGTGTGAGCTGGAGGGACAGAGGTAGGAGGCTTGGCTACTGACACCCCCTTCAAGGGAAGGGGCCTTTCCCTCCTTTTTTGGAGGGAATGAGGATTTTTGGAGACTCAGTAGGCTAAAGGTGTCAATAGGAAATTAAAAGTATTTCATTTGATAAGGCAGCAACTGAGTTTAAGTGAGCCAAGGGAGTCCAGGACAATAAGAAGTCCTTGTTTAGGTATGTAGGAAGCAAAAGGAAAACACATGGAAATGTGGGACCTCTGCTTCACACCTCGGGACAGCTGGTAACGGGCACTCAGGAATAAACTGAACTCCTGAATGTCCACTTTGCTTTGGTGTTTCACCGGACCAAGGGGAAAGACAAGTGAGATACGGCTCATAGGGGCATGGTGGGATTTATGGCCTCCCCACTGCGCGTGCTGAGCCGGTGCAAAACCAGCTAGAAAAGCTAGACATGTAGAAGTCAGCAGGACCGCACGGACTTCCCCCGAGAGCGCGGGTGGAGCCGGCTGCAAAGCTCTTTCAGACATCGTGGCGCACAGGGGAGACCCCTGAGGATTGGAAGAGGGCCAGCATTGTGCCCGTCTTCAAGAAGGGGAAGAGGGAGGACCTGGGCAACTATAGGCCAATCAGCCTAACCTCCTTCCCAGGGAAAGTCCTGGAAAAACTCAGGCTGGGAGGGAGAAGCTGTGTGCGATAGGCTCCTGGAGGGTAAGATCCTGAACGACAGCCAGCACGGCTTCGTCACGGGCAGGTCTGGTCTCACCAAGCTCATCTCCTTCTACGACCAGGTCTCTCGCCACCTGGACGCGGGAGACAAGGTAGACATTATATACCTCGACTTCCAAAAGGCTTTTTTTCTAGTATCCCATGATATCCTTGTGGGAAAACTGGAAGATTGTGGGCTTAACTGCTTGACGGTTCAGTGGGTGGAAAACTGGCTCCGGAGTCAGGCCCAGAGAGTCCCCATGAATGGACGTGTCGTCCTGGTGCAAAGTGGGCAGTGGTGTCCCGCAGGGGTCCGTGCTCGGACCGGTGCTTTTCAACATCTTTATCGATGATTTGGATGTGGGGGTGAAAAGCTCGCTGGCCCAGTTTGCAGATGACACCAAGTTGTGGGGCGGCACGGTCACGCCAAAGGATAGGTTGCAGATACATGCGGACCTGGACAGGCTGGAGAGCTGGGCGGACCAGGACCGGATGAAGTCCAACACTCAGAAGTGTCAGGCGCTCCATCGGGGGGCAAACAATCCCCAACAGACCTCAGGCTCGGTGGTGACAATCAGACTTGCACCACAGCCGAAAGGGACCGAGGGGTAACGCTCGACCATCGCATGAACACGAGCCGGCAGCGCGATGCTGTGGCCCGCAGGGCAAACACCGCCCTGCCACCCGTACGATCAGGACCTTGCAAGATGAGCCGTACGAGGAGAGGCCGAGGGACTTGGGCCTCTTCAGCCTACAGAAGAGCAGGCTGAGAGGGGACTTGGTAGCGGCTTACTGCTATGTCAGGGGAGTACATCGAGGGCTCAGTGAACAGCTGTTCACCAGGGCACCCGGGGAAGACCAGGGGCAATGGGCACAAACTCCTGGAAGGCCGCATCAGGCTCAAGTCCAGGGAAAACTCCTCCACAGTCAGGGTGTCCAGACTGTGCAATAAACTCCCCCCCGGGGTGGTGCAGTCGCCTACCCTGGACATCTTCCAAAGGAGACTGGGCGGTCACCTCGCTGGGGTCACTCCTCTTTTCCTGCCTAGCGCAGGGGGCTGGACCCGATGACCTACCAGGTCCCTTTCAGCCCCTGACACTCTGTGAAAACCCTAGACCAGTGGTGTGCGGGTAGAAAATACTAGAACTTCTATTTATTATTATTTTTTATCTCATCCTTTTTTAATTTATATTTTTTGTGTATGTTTTATAATGTACATAATATATTAGTACAGTAGTACATGTATATAATTTATGAATAAATAAATATACATAGATTGGGGGTGCATGCTCAAAAATGTTTTACTGATAGGGGTGTGCAATCAAAAAAGTTTGGAGACCACTGCCCTAGACAACCGCACGCTGCGTATTTTTGCAATCGGTGCAACCTTTCTGGGTGATTCCAGCAGAGGGCTCGTGGGCCCTTCGTTCTGGCTAAGCTCTCAACAGCCTCCTCTCCCTGGCAGGAGAGGGCCGCCCAGCAGGACCTTTATCTCTGGCGCCTTGCAAAGGGCCACGATGTGAACACGGCAATGCAAACGGTAGGCGGGAACACAGCTGCAGCTACAGGCCGCAACTCCAGCAGGTTCTCCGTGCCGCCGGTGCTGACCAACTCAAGTAGCTTTACTCTAGTCGCTCTGGTCCTGGGGCGAAGCTAAATGCTTCGCGTGCTGGCATCTGAGCTGCACGGGAGCAGCTTCGGGGGGGTCTGCTGCACAGGGTGGCCTGGCTCCTCCGGTTTGCAGTGCAGATGCACCCCATGTCTCCCTCTGGGGACCCTGAGCCAGAGTTAGGGGCCTTCATCTGTCTGGGAACAAGTGCAGGTGCCTGGCCATGGCCTCAATGGCTTCTTGTGGCAGTAAGGTCTACAGCCTCATTGTGTATAACGGGGGAGACGAGCATCCCCTCGTCAAAGCGCTGCTTTCCAGTTTTATTGAATGTCCTCCCATTTCTATGCACACAAGCGTCTCGGCAGGCAGGTGACAGAGGTTTCATGTGCTCAATATTTCTCCCCAGGGAAAAGTGGGCTGAGAAGGAGGAGAAACTGAGGAAGAAAGTGAAGCAGGTTCTGAAGTGCGATGTGAGGAAACCCAACCCTCTGGCCCCCGTGACGCTGCCCCTGGCCGACTGCCTGCTCTCCACCCTGTGCTTGGAAGTTGCCTGCAAAGACCTGGGCACCTTTCGTGCAGCCGTGAAGAACATCAGCTCCCTGCTAAAGCCAGGGGGGCACTTCGTGACAGTGACGATGTTGAAAGAAACCTACTACGCGGTTGACCAGCACAGCTTCTCCTGCCTGTACCTGGACCAGGAGTCGGTGGAGGAAGCCATTAAAGA
This sequence comes from Crocodylus siamensis, assembly GCF_052110815.1. Taxonomy (NCBI): domain Eukaryota; kingdom Metazoa; phylum Chordata; order Crocodylia; family Crocodylidae; genus Crocodylus; species Crocodylus siamensis. Next base: position 26,699,505 of record NC_143408.1, read on the forward strand.
TGCTGGGTTTGACATCAAGTTCATCAAGGAGGTTCAGGAATGTTCCCCAAACACCTTTGCAGACTCCAAAGCCTTGCTCAATGTGGTTGCATGCAAGCGGGGCCCTACACCAGCACAGTGAGGAGCCTTGCTCAGTATTGACACCAGCTTGACTCCTTATTTGTCTGCTCTGCGTCACACCTGGAAAGTGCTGACGTGCAGCATGGCGGGCGAGCCACTTTGGCCAAAAATTATGTTCTGCTTTTCAATAAAGTGAAGCTGGGAACCTCCGCCCCGCTTGAAAAGGTTATTTGGGGGCGGGGGGGGGGGGGCGGGGAGGCTGTCTCCTGCAGTGTTGGTGCCTTCAGAAACAAGAGAACTTTGTCATTAGTAACTAAAGGGGAGGTGAGCGGCGCCAGCTGTGCCTCGGGGCCCTGGGTCCCGGCGCGCAGTGCTTGCACCCCTCCCCAGGCTAAGCCCAGCGGCTGCCCCGTTGGGCGTGCAAGCTGCCGGCGCGCGTGCGCGAGCAGGGACCCGGCCAACGCCGCGGACGCTCTGCCGCCTGGAGACGTGCGGCGATTGGCTGGCAGGGATGACGTTCTGCGCGCCGATTGGTCCGCCAGGATCCTTGGCGGTCCCGTTGCGCGGGCAGGGGCAGGGGTGCGGCCTGAGGGGCCGGGCCATCCTCGCTCGCAAGATTTGGAGGGAACCCCACCCCCACCTTCTTTCTGTATTCTTTTGAAGAGGGAAAGAAAGAAATGAAACCCCGTGGTGCAGCGAGAGCGGAAAGAAACCGCGTGGGTTCCTCTGGAGAGTCGCGTTTTCCTGAGGAGCGTGGGGGGGAGGGGGGAAGTGGCGGTGACACTTGAAACGGCGGCGACGTGTGCCAATAAGTGTGGGCGCGCGTGCACAACACGTGCTAGAATCAACGCGGCCATCCCCGCAAGCAAAGGGGGGGATCGCTGCGGGTAGTTACAGATGAGGTTTGCGTCTCCACGCATCTTAACACGCCTCAAGACCGGTAGCACGGCTTTGCTGCGCATCCACACAGAGCGTACCCCCCGCACCCTCCCCAACACAAACGACAAAACCAAACCCGAAAAAAGCGTTCTCGGTGCTGCCCCCCTCGTGCTTCAAAGCGGCCCCCCGGCAGGGAGGACGGAAAACCCAAGAAAGGCGCGCTCCGCGCCGGCATCGCACCCACGGTCCACGCGCCACCGCGCAGAGCGAGGCGGCCCGCGCACGTGGCAGGCATGCCGCGGCCTCGTGGGCTAGAGCAGAGCGGCGCGGTCTGATTGGCTGTGGCGTTTCCCTCCCCGCCAATCAGGAGACGGCAGAATTCCTCCTGCCTTAGAGACAAGGCAGAATTCCTCGTGCCTTAGAGACAAGGTGACGAGGTGGCACTGAGGGGGACTGGCCCCCCCGGACTTCTCTATTGGTCCCCCCTCGGGGGCGGGGTCTCCAGAAAGAATAAAAGGCCGCGTGCCGAGCGCCGTCGGCGAGGGCACAGAAGAGCTGGTGGAGCTGGGCGGCGGGGGGGAGCGGTCACCCCGGGAGCGCCCTGAAGAGCCCAAGCCCGGACCAGGTAAGACCCAGTTGGGAGTTGCCTCCAGCCTCTGGAGGAGCATTGGGGGGCAGTAGTGGGGCTGCTGCTGGGGACCTACGGCCCCTCTGCAGGCCCGGGGCCGTGTCAGGTTGTGGGGAGTGACGTCCCGAGCCACGCGGGTGCCGCGCGGCTCGTAGTGCCTGTCAAGTACCGGTGACTCGGGGGTGGGCAGCGGCCGGGCTTGCATTGCATGTCTCCGGGCCTTCCCTTAAGGCATCATTTGAGGGACGGCGGGCGAGGTCCCGGGGCCTGGGCCGCAGTGTTTCCCTTAAGGTGTCATTTGGGGGGAGGGAGGCTGAGGTCCGTAGCCATTCCCGATGCCCCCTTAAGGTGTCATTTGGGGGGGCAGTGGGCAGGGTGGGTTTGTCTCTGCCCACAGTCCTCTCTTAAGGCGCCATTTGGGTAAGCAGCGGGGAGGGCCGGAGGGCCCCCGCAGTCCTCCCTTAAGGTGTCATTTGGGTGGGCAGCAGCAAGGTCCGTAGGCCTCTGTCGTCTTCCCTTAAGGTGCCATTTGGGTTGGCAGTGGGTAAGGTCCGCGCCTCCGTAGTTCTTCCTGAAGGCATCTTCAGGGCGGGGCAGAGGGCCCTGCCCGCGGCCCCTCCTTAAGGTGTCATTTGGGGCTGCAGCAGGCAAGGGCCTGGTGGTCTCCGCTGCCTGCTCTCGGGGTCATCTTGCCGAGCTGCGGTGTGGTGCTGCCCTGCTCGCAAAAGGGTCAAGCACTGACAGCCTGTCAGCCCCCCAGCCCGGGCTCGGTGTGGTGCTGCCTAGCTCTATGGGCGGTCAAGCACTGATGGGCACTTGAGGGGGCTTGTGCCCTCTCAAGACCATCGGGAAGCACGAGACTAATGGAGTTGACGGGGCCAGCGCTTCCTCCAGCGCTTTTTCATCTCCAAGTTCATCCTTCCCCGCTGCGCTGTTTCTCCTCTTTTCTTGTCACTTCACCTCCAAGTTTCCCCGCCCACTGCCCTCTTTCATTTCTGCAGTGGTCCTCTTGTGACCACTGTGTGCTGAGTGCCTCCGAGCTGCCCACCCGGGATGCTGAATCCCTTGCCTGAAAGGGATTAGTGGGAGACATCGCTCATCTTTGCGGTCCGGTTGCACCGGTTACCTGAAGCTTCAGCTGCGAATCACCTGAAGCAGGTCGTCTGCAGGGCTCAGCCCACGGGTTGCTGCCAGAAAGAAGCAGAGAAGATGATACAAAAGCAGGTGTGAGCTGGCCTGCTATTTAATGGACTAATAAAGTTGATCTGCCAGGTACCTCACTGGTGCCTGGTGCCTTTCACCTCCAAGTTCCTCCTCCCCCACTGCGCTGTTTCTCTAATCTGCTTTACTGTTACTTCACCTCCAAGTTTCCCCGCCCGCTGCCTTCTTCCATTTCTGCAGTGGTTCACTTGTAACCACTGCATGCTGAGTGCCTACGAGGCTGGCTGCCCAGGATGCCGAATCCCTTGCTAAAAAGGGATTGATGGAAGACGTCACTTGACTTGGCTCTCTGGGAATCGAGTGTTGGAGACTGGACCAGCAACCTGAGGCTGCAGCCCCAAATCCCACGAAACCGGTCCACTTTGGGGGTTAGTGTGCATCACCCCAGGAAGGACAGGCAGGCGAGCACCAGTGAGCTGACCGGGGGGGAAGAAAGCCGGGCCAACCTAACAGGAGGCAAAGGTAAGAGAATTTGGATGCAGGGAGTGTCCGCTGCACGGGTTCCATTGCTAAGTTACACACCTTGGTATTTGGGAGGTTTCGGATGTTCAGATTTCTTGTGCCCCTGGTCTGGGAGAAAGATCCAGGTAGCCTGCCTTTATTGTTGCTTATCTCACGCTACTTTGTGAGGCTGCCCATGGGTTATAGGGAAGGTTGCAGGTTTCCAGAGCATTAAGAGTTTAAGCTGCTAGATGTGTTCTCTGGCAATGTTCACTTACAGACCATCTTGGTCTCTTTTTGCAGGCCTCGGAAAAACCGGAGGGAGAAGCGGATGGGGAAGCAGTAGGGAAGAGGCAAGGTAGGAGAAAAGCCAGTCAGAGAAATGTGAAGGAAAGGGACTCTGGACAGAAGAGCCTTCCTGCCTTTAGGTCTTGATCATGTCTTAGCCAAATTTCAACTTTGTGAGCCTTTGGGCGAGCTCCCGGTAACTCAGAAATGAGTCTCTGCCCTTGATGCTGTTGCACTTTTGCAGCAGCCAGGTGGGAGGTAGACAGCCTTGTAATCAAAGTGCGTGTCACCACCACCATGTTTGTAAAGGCCATGGATCTGGTTAGCGGTCTTGCGCAGCACAGCCACCCTGTAATCGGGGTACAGGCCAGCTGTCAGACTTGGCTGCCAATGGCACAGCAACCCATAAGTGGGGTACGTGCTGCTTTCTAGCATGAGAAAGAATGTCCGTAGCGCTGGATGTCCTGTAACTGGGAATCAAAGTCCATGGCTATTCCCAGCCAGTCAGAGAGGTGCCCCTGTAAGCAGGGTGGGCATAGCCTCCTTCCACTGGGAGCAGAGAGCCGGAGCAGTCTGCAGCGTTGTGCCGCAGAACGGCCTTGCAGACCGGAGCCGAGGCTCGTGGGGTGACAGCCAACTCGTTAGAAGTAGAAGCTTGATGGCCTTCCCGTGGTCGGGGTTGAAGCCTGGCCTCCTCTCCGATCCCTGTGTCCAAGCACCTGCCCCTTTTCATGCATGTGTGTCTGACACTCCACATCTGGACCCCTGGGCCGCCCTGTAACAAGGTTGCGAGTCCCGTGCCCCTGTGGACCGCCCTGTAAGCAGGGCCCAGGTCTCTGCCTTTGGGGACAGCTCTGACCTTTCACTGGCCTGACAGCCCTCCCTGTAAACAGGGCTCTGGGCCTTTACCTTTCGCCCCCACCCGTGGACAGTGTGGCTACTCAGATGGACCACACCGTGTAAGGAGGGTGCGAGTCCCATGTCTCTTGGTGGAAGACTAGGTTCTGCAGAGCAGTGGACCACCCTGTAAGCAGGGTACAGGTCTCTGTGCCTTTGGGGACAGCTTTCTCCGTTGTCTGGCCTTATGGCCCTCCCTATAAACAGGACTCTGGGCCTTTCCCTTTTGCCTGCTGTGCACAGTCTGATGAGTCAGATGCGCTGCGCCCTGTAACGAGGGCTCAGGTCCTGTGCGTCCTGTTGCACAGGTAGGTTCTGCAGAGCTGTGGACTGCCCTGTAAGCAGGGTTCAGGTCATAATGTACCTTTAAGGACAGCTCTGGCCTTTCTCTGGGCTGACGGCCCTCCCTGTGGGCAGTGTGGCTAGTCAGATGGACTGTGCCCTGTAATGAGGGTGTGAGTCCCATGTCTCTTGATGGAGGGCTGACTTCTGCAGAGCTGCGGACCGCCCTGTAAGCAGGGCCCAGGTCTCTATGTGCCTTTGGGGACAGCTGTGTCCTTTGCCAGGCCTGACAGCCCTCCCTGTAAGCAGGGCTATGGGCCTCTAGCCCTTTTGCCTGCTGTGGGCAGTCTAACTAGGGCAGACGGACTGTGCCCTGTAACGAGGGTGCGAGTCCTGTGCACCCTGTTGCAGAGCTAGATTTTCCAGAGCTGCGGACCACCCTGTAAGCAGGGTCCAGGTCATAACGTGCCTCTGGGATCTGGTGACTCCCACTGCAGCAAGGATGTGGACAAGTTGGAGAGACTCCAATGATGGGCAACAAAAATGGTTGGGGGGGCTGGGGGACAGGACTGGTGAGGAGCGGCTAAGGGTTATTTACTCTGCAGAAGAGGGGGATTTGATAGCAACCTTCAGCTCCCTGCAGGGGGGCTGCACAGAGGATGGAGCTGGGCTGTTCTCAGTGGGGACAGACGACAGGACAAGGAGCAATGGGCTCATGTTGCAGCAAGGAAAGTTGAGATTGGATATTAGGAAAAACTCTCTCACAAGGAGGGTGATGAAGCACTGGAACAGGTTACCCAGAGAGGTGGGGGAATCTCCATCCTCGGAGGCTTTTAAGACCCAGCTAGACAAAGCCTTAGCTAGGATGATGTAGCTGGGGCTGGTCCTACTTTGAGCAGGGGGATGGACTAGGTGTGACCTCCTGAGGTCCCTTCCAACCCTCAGTTTCTATGACTGTATAGCTGTGAAACACACTGTCTCAGTCCTTTTTGCCCCTTAAGAAAATACAGACTTGGAAGCAATATATCCTGTGGGCGTATCTAGGATTGTAAGAGCAGTCACCACATCTTCCAGGGCCAAAGAAAGCCCGAGACCGCCCCAGTGTGTGCCTGGCAGCTTCAGCTCTGGGTTTCTCACCTCTGGTCTCTGCAAGCCTCTCAGTCCGAGAGGTCCAGCTTGAGAGCAGAAGGGCACGGACTGCAATCTGGCAGCATAGGAAAGGGTTACAATAGCGGAAGCAGAAGTTAGGAGTACAGCTGACCCAGAGGGCAGGACCCGATATTATTGCTTGTGCAAGATGGAGGCTCCAGCTAGCTTCACGGACGGAGAAGTTTATCAGATGGATTTCAACCCCAGGGTCTACTTGGAAACATATTACAGCCTCGGTGCAAGTCACTGCAAAGGAAACAAGGTCCTGACAGACAACCTGAGAAGCCTGTGTGAGATGTTCACTTTAAGTAAGTATCACACAGCACACTGCATCGTGTTCAGCAGGGATTCATTTCCTAGTCCTAGGAAAGCCCAATCCCTTGTTCTCTGAGCAAACACAAGTACCATCTCTAATGGGGAATTCAAAGCTGTATACAGTAGGAAGACCTGCAGCAGGGACCTGCAGCGGGAGCGGGGGGCGGGCACGTCTACATGTTCATTAATGCGCCTTAGATACTGTGCATTTATTTTAACACTTCTTTAATAAAGTACTAACTAAATGCACTAAAGTTACAGTGCGCTAGCACCAGCACATAGTTATTTAGTGACGCTTACTGCGCATTAGCCGAATAAGACTGTGTAGTAGACTAATAGCAAGTTTTTTGCCATGACAAGCTACTACCAGCGGAGGTGGTTCAAGCACCTACATTGAACACCTTCAAGAGTAAATTGGAGGCTTATCTTGCTGGGATCCTATGACCCCAGCTGACTTCCTGCCCTTTGGGCAGGGGGCTGGACTCGATGATCTCCCGAGGTCCCTTCCAGCCCTGATGTCTATGAAATCTATGAAATTAGGCTAATGTTCAGTAAGTGTCTTGTGTAGACACGCTTGGGAAGTGCCAAGGCATGTCTGGGGGGCATGGGAATATCCTCCCTCCCCATCTTGGTAGCAACAGCTGTGGGGCCAGGACAGCTCACCGTCTGCAGTGCTGCGCATCGCACTACCCGCTCCTCTCTGCAGCCATGGGCAGTATCTCAAAGTCTGTTAACCCCTCATGTGACTACGATGCCAACATATTGGCTACTTACTGGGCTTCACCCATGTCCACATGGGAGGCAGTCTCCATTCAAGAGAGGTGGCAATGGACTAGCAGGTGGTGCTGGCTCCAGCAATTAAACCTTTTACTCCCCCACCCCACCATCCCACAGGAAGGTACAAGTACCCCCTGCATCCTGTTCCTAAACGATTTTCCTTGAGCTTTCCCTTCCTAAGCTGAAAAATACAGCAGGCAGCTAAGCAGGTAAAGCCTGTCCTGCATCAGTCTGTGCAAAGTCCCGTGCTAAACTGCTTTAGGATAGATGAAGACTAACCCAACCCTGGTTAGAGGCCTGCCCAACGACCAGGGCCCCAGAGCACTGGGTGCTGTGCAAACACCCAGGAAGCGACTGTCCTGACCCCAGCTCTGTACAGTCAGAATAGACGGGACGGGCTCCTTATTCCCGCTGAGCATGCCTAAAATACCCCGAGGGGTACACTGATGCATCCCAAATCTTTCAGGGCCTCTGTGGCACATGGGAACCAAAGCCCTGCATCCTTGCTGAGACCTGAAAAGGCCAGCTCCCATCTGTGCAAAGGCTGGCATCGTGTCACTGCTGGAGCAGCATCCATTCAGTGCACCAGCCACGCGAGGCAGTGTGCAAACACGGTCAACCCTGTGATTGCCTTTCCGGTGCCAGGTAACACTGCTCCCCCCTGTTCCAACACAGGTGATGTGAAGGGTGACATCCTGATAGACATTGGCAGCGGCCCCACCATTTACCAGCTCCTTTCTGCCTGCAACAAGTTTAACGAGATCATCGTTTCCGACTATACGGACCGGAACCGCCAGGAGCTGGAGAAGTGGCTGAAGAAGGAGCCGGGAGCGTTTGACTGGACCCCGGTGGTGAAATACGCGTGTGAGCTGGAGGGACAGAGGTAGGAGGCTTGGCTACTGACACCCCCTTCAAGGGAAGGGGCCTTTCCCTCCTTTTTTGGAGGGAATGAGGATTTTTGGAGACTCAGTAGGCTAAAGGTGTCAATAGGAAATTAAAAGTATTTCATTTGATAAGGCAGCAACTGAGTTTAAGTGAGCCAAGGGAGTCCAGGACAATAAGAAGTCCTTGTTTAGGTATGTAGGAAGCAAAAGGAAAACACATGGAAATGTGGGACCTCTGCTTCACACCTCGGGACAGCTGGTAACGGGCACTCAGGAATAAACTGAACTCCTGAATGTCCACTTTGCTTTGGTGTTTCACCGGACCAAGGGGAAAGACAAGTGAGATACGGCTCATAGGGGCATGGTGGGATTTATGGCCTCCCCACTGCGCGTGCTGAGCCGGTGCAAAACCAGCTAGAAAAGCTAGACATGTAGAAGTCAGCAGGACCGCACGGACTTCCCCCGAGAGCGCGGGTGGAGCCGGCTGCAAAGCTCTTTCAGACATCGTGGCGCACAGGGGAGACCCCTGAGGATTGGAAGAGGGCCAGCATTGTGCCCGTCTTCAAGAAGGGGAAGAGGGAGGACCTGGGCAACTATAGGCCAATCAGCCTAACCTCCTTCCCAGGGAAAGTCCTGGAAAAACTCAGGCTGGGAGGGAGAAGCTGTGTGCGATAGGCTCGTGGAGGGTAAGATCCTGAACGACAGCCAGCACGGCTTCGTCACGGGCAGGTCTGGTCTTACCAAGCTCATCTCCTTCTACGACCAGGTCTCTCGCCACCTGGACGCGGGAGACAAGGTAGACATTATATACCTCGACTTCCAAAAGGCTTTTTTTCTAGTATCCCATGATATCCTTGTGGGAAAACTGGAAGATTGTGGGCTTAACTGCTTGACGGTTCAGTGGGTGGAAAACTGGCTCCGGAGTCAGGCCCAGAGAGTCCCCATGAATGGACGTGTCGTCCTGGTGCAAAGTGGGCAGTGGTGTCCCGCAGGGGTCCGTGCTCGGACCGGTGCTTTTCAACATCTTTATCGATGATTTGGATGTGGGGGTGAAAAGCTCGCTGGCCCAGTTTGCAGATGACACCAAGTTGTGGGGCGGCACGGTCACGCCAAAGGATAGGTTGCAGATACATGCGGACCTGGACAGGCTGGAGAGCTGGGCGGACCAGGACCGGATGAAGTCCAACACTCAGAAGTGTCAGGCGCTCCATCGGGGGGCAAACAATCCCCAACAGACCTCAGGCTCGGTGGTGACAATCAGACTTGCACCACAGCCGAAAGGGACCGAGGGGTAACGCTCGACCATCGCATGAACACGAGCCGGCAGCGCGATGCTGTGGCCCGCAGGGCAAACACCGCCCTGCCACCCGTACGATCAGGACCTTGCAAGATGAGCCGTACGAGGAGAGGCCGAGGGACTTGGGCCTCTTCAGCCTACAGAAGAGCAGGCTGAGAGGGGACTTGGTAGCGGCTTACTGCTATGTCAGGGGAGTACATCGAGGGCTCAGTGAACAGCTGTTCACCAGGGCACCCGGGGAAGACCAGGGGCAATGGGCACAAACTCCTGGAAGGCCGCATCAGGCTCAAGTCCAGGGAAAACTCCTCCACAGTCAGGGTGTCCAGACTGTGCAATAAACTCCCCCCCGGGGTGGTGCAGTCGCCTACCCTGGACATCTTCCAAAGGAGACTGGGCGGTCACCTCGCTGGGGTCACTCCTCTTTTCCTGCCTAGCGCAGGGGGCTGGACCCGATGACCTACCAGGTCCCTTTCAGCCCCTGACACTCTGTGAAAACCCTAGACCAGTGGTGTGCGGGTAGAAAATACTAGAACTTCTATTTATTATTATTTTTTATCTCATCCTTTTTTAATTTATATTTTTTGTGTATGTTTTATAATGTACATAATATATTAGTACAGTAGTACATGTATATAATTTATGAATAAATAAATATACATAGATTGGGGGTGCATGCTCAAAAATGTTTTACTGATAGGGGTGTGCAATCAAAAAAGTTTGGAGACCACTGCCCTAGACAACCGCACGCTGCGTATTTTTGCAATCGGTGCAACCTTTCTGGGTGATTCCAGCAGAGGGCTCGTGGGCCCTTCGTTCTGGCTAAGCTCTCAACAGCCTCCTCTCCCTGGCAGGAGAGGGCCGCCCAGCAGGACCTTTATCTCTGGCGCCTTGCAAAGGGCCACGATGTGAACACGGCAATGCAAACGGTAGGCGGGAACACAGCTGCAGCTACAGGCCGCAACTCCAGCAGGTTCTCCGTGCCGCCGGTGCTGACCAACTCAAGTAGCTTTACTCTAGTCGCTCTGGTCCTGGGGCGAAGCTAAATGCTTCGCGTGCTGGCATCTGAGCTGCACGGGAGCAGCTTCGGGGGGGTCTGCTGCACAGGGTGGCCTGGCTCCTCCGGTTTGCAGTGCAGATGCACCCCATGTCTCCCTCTGGGGACCCTGAGCCAGAGTTAGGGGCCTTCATCTGTCTGGGAACAAGTGCAGGTGCCTGGCCATGGCCTCAATGGCTTCTTGTGGCAGTAAGGTCTACAGCCTCATTGTGTATAACGGGGGAGACGAGCATCCCCTCGTCAAAGCGCTGCTTTCCAGTTTTATTGAATGTCCTCCCATTTCTATGCACACAAGCGTCTCGGCAGGCAGGTGACAGAGGTTTCATGTGCTCAATATTTCTCCCCAGGGAAAAGTGGGCTGAGAAGGAGGAGAAACTGAGGAAGAAAGTGAAGCAGGTTCTGAAGTGCGATGTGAGGAAACCCAACCCTCTGGCCCCCGTGACGCTGCCCCTGGCCGACTGCCTGCTCTCCACCCTGTGCTTGGAAGTTGCCTGCAAAGACCTGGGCACCTTTCGTGCAGCCGTGAAGAACATCAGCTCCCTGCTAAAGCCAGGGGGGCACTTCGTGACAGTGACGATGTTGAAAGAAACCTACTACGCGGTTGACCAGCACAGCTTCTCCTGCCTGTACCTGGACCAGGAGTCGGTGGAGGAAGCCATTAAAGATGCTGGGTTTGACATCAAGTTCATCAAGGAGGTTCAGGAATGTTCCCCAAACACCTTTGCAGACTCCAAAGCCTTGCTCAATGTGGTTGCATGCAAGCGGGGCCCTAAACCAGCACAGTGAGGAGCCTTGCTCAGTATTGACACCAGCTTGACTCCTTATTTGTCTGCTCTGCGTCACACCTGGAAAGTGCTGACGTGCAGCATGGCGGGCGAGCCACTTTGGCCAAAAATTATGTTCTGCTTTTCAATAAAGTGAAGCTGGGAACCTCCGCCCCGCTTGAAAAGGTTATTTGGGGGCGGGGGGGGGGGCGGGGAGGCTGTCTCCTGCAGTGTTGGTGCCTTCAGAAACAAGAGAACTTTGTCATTAGTAACTAAAGGGGAGGTGAGCGGCGCCAGCTGTGCCTCGGGGCCCTGGGTCCCGGCGCGCAGTGCTTGCACCCCTCCCCAGGCTAAGCCCAGCGGCTGCCCCGTTGGGCGTGCAAGCTGCCGGCGCGCGTGCGCGAGCAGGGACCCGGCCAACGCCGCGGACGCTCTGCCGCCTGGAGACGTGCGGCGATTGGCTGGCAGGGATGACGTTCTGCGCGCCGATTGGTCCGCCAGGATCCTTGGCGGTCCCGTTGCGCGGGCAGGGGCAGGGGTGCGGCCTGAGGGGCCGGGCCATCCTCGCTCGCAAGATTTGGAGGGAACCCCACCCCCACCTTCTTTCTGTATTCTTTTGAAGAGGGAAAGAAAGAAATGAAACCCCGTGGTGCAGCGAGAGCGGAAAGAAACCGCGTGGGTTCCTCTGGAGAGTCGCGTTTTCCTGAGGAGCGTGGGGGGGAGGGGGGAAGTGGCGGTGACACTTGAAACGGCGGCGACGTGTGCCAATAAGTGTGGGCGCGCGTGCACAACACGTGCTAGAATCAACGCGGCCATCCCCGCAAGCAAAGGGGGGGATCGCTGCGGGTAGTTACAGATGAGGTTTGCGTCTCCACGCATCTTAACACGCCTCAAGACCGGTAGCACGGCTTTGCTGCGCATCCACACAGAGCGTACCCCCCGCACCCTCCCCAACACAAACGACAAAACCAAACCCGAAAAAAGCGTTCTCGGTGCTGCCCCCCTCGTGCTTCAAAGCGGCCCCCCGGCAGGGAGGACGGAAAACCCAAGAAAGGCGCGCTCCGCGCCGGCATCGCACCCACGGTCCACGCGCCACCGCGCAGAGCGAGGCGGCCCGCGCACGTGGCAGGCATGCCGCGGCCTCGTGGGCTAGAGCAGAGCGGCGCGGTCTGATTGGCTGTGGCGTTTCCCTCCCCGCCAATCAGGAGACGGCAGAATTCCTCCTGCCTTAGAGACAAGGCAGAATTCCTCGTGCCTTAGAGACAAGGTGACGAGGTGGCACTGAGGGGGACTGGCCCCCCCGGACTTCTCTATTGGTCCCCCCTCGGGGGCGGGGTCTCCAGAAAGAATAAAAGGCCGCGTGCCGAGCGCCGTCGGCGAGGGCACAGAAGAGCTGGTGGAGCTGGGCGGCGGGGGGGAGCGGTCACCCCGGGAGCGCCCTGAAGAGCCCAAGCCCGGACCAGGTAAGACCCAGCTGGGAGTTGCCTCCAGCCTCTGGAGGAGCATTGGGGGGCAGTAGTGGGGCTGCTGCTGGGGACCTACGGCCCCTCTGCAGGCCCGGGGCCGTGTCAGGTTGTGGGGAGTGACGTCCCGAGCCACGCGGGTGCCGCGCGGCTCGTAGTGCCTGTCAAGTACCGGTGACTCGGGGGTGGGCAGCGGCCGGGCTTGCATTGCATGTCTCCGGGCCTTCCCTTAAGGCATCATTTGAGGGACGGCGGGCGAGGTCCCGGGGCCTGGGCCGCAGTGTTTCCCTTAAGGTGTCATTTGGGGGGAGGGAGGCTGAGGTCCGTAGCCATTCCCGATGCCCCCTTAAGGTGTCATTTGGGGGGGCAGTGGGCAGGGTGGGTTTGTCTCTGCCCACAGTCCTCTCTTAAGGCGCCATTTGGGTAAGCAGCGGGGAGGGCCGGAGGGCCCCCGCAGTCCTCCCTTAAGGTGTCATTTGGGTGGGCAGCAGCAAGGTCTTGGTTTCCAAGTAGACCCTGGGGTTGAAATCCATCTGATAAACTTCTCCGTCCGTGAAGCTAGCTGGAGCCTCCATCTTGCACAAGCAATAATATCGGGTCCTGCCCTCTGGGTCAGCTGTACTCCTAACTTCTGCTTCCGCTATTGTAACCCTTTCCTATGCTGCCAGATTGCAGTCCGTGCCCTTCTGCTCTCAAGCTGGACCTCTCGGACTGAGAGGCTTGCAGAGACCAGAGGTGATAAACCCAGAGCTGAAGCTGCCAGGCACACACTGGGGCGGTCTCGGGCTTTCTTTGGCCCTGGAAGATGTGGTGACTGCTCTTACAATCCTAGATACGCCCACAGGATATATTGCTTCCAAGTTTGTATTTTCTTAAGGGGCAAAAAGGACTGAGACAGTGTGTTTCACAGCTATACAGTCATAGAAACTGAGGGTTGGAAGGGACCTCAGGAGGTCACACCTAGTCCATCCCCCTGCTCAAAGTAGGACCAGCCCCAGCTACATCATCCTAGCTAAGGCTTTGTCTAGCTGGGTCTTAAAAGCCTCCGAGGATGGAGATTCCCCCACCTCTCTGGGTAACCTGTTCCAGTGCTTCATCACCCTCCTTGTGAGAGAGTTTTTCCTAATATCCAATCTCAACTTTCCTTGCTGCAACATGAGCCCATTGCTCCTTGTCCTGTCGTCTGTCCCCACTGAGAACAGCCCAGCTCCATCCTCTGTGCAGCCCCCCTGCAGGGAGCTGAAGGCTGCTATCAAATCCCCCTCTTCTGCAGAGTAAATAACCCTTAGCCGCTCCTCACCAGTCCTGTCCCCCAGCCCTCCCTGTAAGCAGGGCTCTGGGCCTCTCCCTTTTGCCCCCCGTGGGCAGTCTGACTAGCCAGACGGACTGTGCCCTGTAACGAGGGTGCAAGTCCCATACCTCTTGTTCAGGGGCTAGATCGTGCAGAGCTGTGGGCCACCCTGTAATCAGGGTGCAGGTCTCTATGTGCCTTTGGGGACAGCCCTGTCCCTTGTCTGGCCTGACGGCCCTCCCTGTAAGCAGGGCCCTGGGCCTCTAGCCCTTTTGCCCCTGGGGGCAGTCTGCCTGGTCAGACGGGCCGTGCCCTGTAACGGGGGCGCCGGTCTCAGCCTTCTTGCCCCCTGGGAGCGGAGGAGGATTTTCAGTGTAGGGCTCGAGGTCAAGCAGTTTGCAGCATCGAGCTCCTTTCTGGCCTGGGAACACTTTTTCCCTTGTCAGTGTGTGGAGAGCGAGAGAGGAGCGCCTGGGAGCGAAAGCGTTTGTTATTTTCTTTTTGTTGTTAAAATCGCTGCAGCGTATTTTATTTTCTTCCCAGTGCTGGGAAAGGGGCGAGATGCGTCCTTGTAGCCTGCTCCTGCCACCTCCACACCTAGGGGATGGATTTCCAGGCCTCTTGGCGTCGGGGAGCATTAGGCCCCCTCTCTAATACTTCTGGGCACACGGCCTCCCTGTATTTCAGGGTACAGGCATTAGGTCCCCTCTTTTCAGGTACTTTTGGGCACTTGGTAGCTCGATTGCAGTGTCTGCCCTCCTGGAGAGAAGGCCATGTATTGCCCACCCGAGTCCCTGGGGACAAGTGCCCTGGCACTTGGCCAGCTGTTCCTCTGCGCCCCCGACCCTGGCCTGCAGCCTGTAATCAGGATCCAGGCCCCCTGATCTGGGTCAGGTCTCGTTCCACTCAGTGAGGTTGGTCAGAGGCGATACCCACAGATTATGGGGAAGGTTGCAGGCTTCTGGCGGATACTGAGTGCGTTGGGACCCCTGAGGCTTCGTGACCTTCCTGTAACTCAGGTTCAGGTCTCTGCTCCTCTGTTTTGCTTCTCCTGGCACCATTGAGATGGTTCCCTCTTGCACCCTGTAAACGGGGTTGTGCCCCCACCCCCTCTGACCGTGGGGGAGGAGGCCTCGTTAAGCCCTTTGGGCTCTGTGGCAGCCACGATGAGAGGCTGAAGTCATGGCCCTTGTTTCCCCGAGCACGGGGCTCCTATGAGCCCTGACTGAGACTGCCTGAGGCACCCGTCAGCTGGCATTCAGGGCTTTACAGGTTTTCTCTCTGGGCTTCACGCCCCAGCAGCCAGCTGTGTGCAGGGAGCACCGCCCTGTAAGCAGGGTCGCCGGTGTTTGTGGTCACCTTCTTGGTGCTGCCCTAGCACTTCTGTCCAGAGTCCTGGCCCTTCACCCTCTGCTTCCGGCTGGTCCAGATGTCGGCAGCCGCGCTCGCAGACGTCTGCCCTCCCCCATTTCCACGGACAGAGGACAGTGGCCAAAGGTCCAGGTAAGGGTAAAATATGGAGAGAAGTTGGGGTGTGGAGACCCATCTTCCATTGTGCTGATTTACAACTCATTTCTGTCTTGTCATTTTTGCCTCCAGAGGAAGAAGCAGAGACGACAACAGACGAATAGGAGTTAACCAGTAACCAAGGCAGAAAACCGTGCCAGCCCATCGGGAGACAAAGGTGAGAGAGTTTGGGTAAAGACTGGGGCTCCGGGAGCAGTGGAAGGCTTGGAGTGCCTGGATGTCCTGGGTCTCCCGGCTTATAAGCGAGGCACAGGTGTGCTGCCCTGATTTCTCCAAATCTTGGGCTACTTTGTGTGGTTGGGCAGATGGATTACCTAGGGATTACTGGGAGGCTGCAGGAATCCCTTCACGGCAGGGCTGAAAAGGGAGACGCTGCAGCCGCTCGATATGCGCTCAGGCTGTGTTGACTTACCCCTTCACCAAGTCCTCTGAGCACTGCAAGAACACAGACTGGGACAGGGTGTGAGGTGGGAGGAAAGCCAGCCAGAGAAAAGGGTGCGAAGGAAAGGGATTCTCGACATAGTGACCGCCCTGCCCTTAGGTTTCAGTTGTGTAAGAGCCAAAATGTGGCTGAGGGAGCCTTGGAGCGGTGGGACCTCCCTGTAAGCAGGAAGCAGGTCACACCCCCTCTTGTTTTAAAAGCTTGTGAGTGTAATGGGCACTGTGAGCTACATTATTTTATATTTCTAGCGGGGTGTGCAGTTTATTGCCAGCCAACTCACTTCTGTTTTGTGTACTCTTGCAGGTCCCTGAAGAGCAGCTGGAGAAGAAGGAACAGAAGCAGGACAAGAAAGCTCAGAAGCAACAAGTGTGGTCGGGGGTGGACAGGAGGAAGAGAGGCACATGTTTAATGTATGCTTAGATAAGTACAGCTGGAGACTGTCGTGTGCATCTCTACACTTTCAAACACTCAATGGAAGCAAGTTGCACCATGGACTCGGTCTTGGGTTGGCCCTGATTTGTAGGCAGTGAGGTTGAGGCATTGTGCTAGTTGTGCATTTTGATATGTGGCAGTCTAGGTTTTTGCAGGTTGCTTGGCTTTGCTAGTTCAGGAGTTGATCAAAATAGATGTGATTGGAGGTAGCGTGTAGGGTTTTCTGAGTTGGGTTGTTGAGAAGTTCTCAGTGTTGGTGCAGAAATGCAGGTTTGTGCTCAGTTTGGTTAGTGGTTTGGCTGTAGCTTGCTTTAGCTGTAGGTTGTGGGGCCAGTTTGAGGCTGTTTGTGGTGCAATTTGTGCCTAAGTTAAGGCTCCATGGTCGTCTGAAAGGGTTAATCTCCATCTCCACAGGCACGAAGATCTCGTGTCCAAACGATCCTAGAGATAGTTGGCGTGCTCAACGTCAAACCAGATGTGCACAATCGAACAATACATGGTATAAAAAAAAAACTTTTCACCTTGTGGCTGGTGCTCTTCTATGCTGAGAAGACTTGGACATTACCCTTTCCTGCTGAGAGCTGGGTGGAGGAATAAACGTTTTCATTCTGTCTACCTATCTGATCTGTGTTCTTACTTGTTGAATAAAAATATTTCCTGTTCTGACTTACAAATGGTACAATAATGTGACAGGTGTTGCCTAGTCACCAATTTACAACTGTTAATGCACTGTAGGAAATCAGTCCTGATTTATTTGAGGAAATAAAAAATAAGATACAGTGAAGTTGTGCTTGGGTGCAATCTGTTGAAGTTCAGCTGTCCCTTGTTTCAAAAGAAAAAAATGGTCCCAATAAAAAGAAAATGCTCAGGAAACTTTGTGAGCTTCTTGGTGTTTTTTCAGTCCTGTTGTTTCAGACCTTGTCTGAATGCCTTGGGTACAAGTCCTGCTATTTCTAATGGCATGGTGTGGGTGCTTTTTAATATAAAATAAAATGGGCCTGAGGATGCATCTTAAGGAACAAGGTTCAAGCTCTCCCTGAGCTACCAACTAACTGGTTGGGTTTGGATTATGCTGCCGGAGGATGATAACGCAGCTGCCAGGCAGGCACTGGGGGTGTGCAGGGCTCTGAGCATCCTTCACAGCTATGACGTGCTTGGGGCATGAGGGATGGGGGGTGGTGCAGTATCCCTTTGGGGATGTTTCCTTAAGGACAAGCAGGGACTGAGGCAAGGAGCAGTTCAGTGCTGTTACCTTAGAAAACTGCTTCTGCAACGTTCCCCAGGACCGGATGCACGGGGCATTGAAGGGGTGATGGCTTAACAGGGTGCTCCCTTTTATAAGCACTGGGGCTGAGGACTTGGAGAGGGGATGTCGGGCAAGGAAGTGGCCTAGAGATGCCTGGGTCTCTGCCCAGGAAGTTACCCTCTTCCTGCAAACCCACAACAGCTCCTCTGCTGGACCCACCAACAGCACAGGAGACAGGAAACAAGTTAAAAAATTGGGGGAATCATGAAATAAATACTCACAAACTGGCCAAGGTTTCCAGCTCCATTTTATTTAGTGCTGAAGGATGCCACTTTCCTAGAGCAATTTCCACGTGATAGCAAATAAGAGTATTTTCTGGGCCTGATTCAGAGGAGAGCAGTGGAGTTGAAGCAGGTGCAAGTCATTCTGAGCAATGATCCTCGTTGGGCCTCCTGGTATGAGAGATGGGGCGGGAGATATTGGGGAAAGGGGAGAGCATCTTCCAGAGGGTGCCTGTGGCCGTGCCTGTATGACCTGCAAGAAAAGATGGTGGCAGGAGCTTGGAGAACCTGGTCCTGGGTCAACATCCAGACAGAGACTGTCTCTGCTGCATGCACATGCCCCTGCCTGCCAGGCATAACGTGCAGCCAACGAGCCCCAGGGGCCTCGGTGTGGGTAGGGAACAGCGTGACCACCCCCAGGCAGTGCAGGACAAGGCCAGACACCCTCCTGTCCGCTTCACCTCTTGGTTTGTAGCGGGCATTTAACATAGGTGGGCAGTCACACGGCACCATCTCAGGCCTGGGATGTCCTGGACTCGGGGTAAGTCAGCAGGGCTGAACAGAGCCGCGAGCAGCCCCGCGATGCTGTGAGCGTGCGTCTGCGTGGGGTGGCACCAGCGTGGTGCCCGTGGCCGTCCCCTCAGCTGTGCTGCTGCCCTGGGGGTGACCTGCATCACCCCTGGTCTCCAGGTCCATCTGCCCCGTGGTGCAGGGGTGACGGCAGCTGCCCGCTCTCTGCAAGGGCTACGCAGTTAAGGCCCTGAAGCTGGACTGGGCACAACACAGCTGACTGGGGGAGCCGGGTCACCCATCTCCACCCTCTGGACAGGGACTAATTAAGGGGCACACTGCAACCTAGGCTCTAAACAGCCTCTGCCCCTACCTCATTGCTGCTCATTTCTTACCAGACTCATGCAGCGTGCTGCTTGCGTGCCACCAGACTGACCAGGTCGGTGTAGTCCGAGATGGATTCTGGAGTAGGTTCTGGAGCCCCTTTGATGTGCTCAATGACACACCCAGCATCTCTTACAGCTGCCTCCACCGACTCCTGGTCCAGGCCCAGGCAGGAGAAGTTGTGCTGCCCAACCAAGTAGTAGGTTCCTTGCAGGACTGTATTTAACACCAAGTGTCCCCCCGGCTTCACCAGGGAGCTGATGTTCTTCACGGCTGCACGAAAGGTGCCCAGGTCTTTGCAGGCAGCTTCCAAGCACAGGGTGGAGAGCAGGCAGTCGGCCGGGGGCAGCGACACGGGGGCCAGAGGGTTGGGTTTCCTCACATCGCACTTCAGAACCTGCTTCACTTTCTTCCTCAGTTTCTCCTCCTTCTCAGCCCACTTTTCCCTGGGAAGGAAATGTCTAGTGAGTGATACCGCCTGCCTGCGGGCTCGTGTACAGAGAAACAGGAGGATGTTCAATGAAACCAAAAGGCAGAGCATTAAAATGGATGAAAGAGAGTGCTTTTGCCCATGCAATGCACAATTAGGTTGTGGAGCTTGGTCCTGGAGGAGGCCGAGAGCCAGGCAGGAGGTGGAGATTGCAACATGCTGCCAGGCCAAGGGGCTGGATTAAAACCACCTCGAGTGGCTCTGCACCATCCCTGGATTACAGCATGAGCAATAACTAGGAGGTCTCCTCTGCTGGAAGAAGGTGCTAATTCAAATAATAGGAAGTGAGGCCTGGAAGGGACCTCAGTTCACCCCCCTGCTCAAAGCAGGACCATACTCCATCATCCCAACCTAGGCTTTGTCTAGCTGGGTCCCTCCAAGGACGGAGATGTCACCACCTCTCTGGGTCACCTGTTCAGTGCTTTGCCACCGTCTTAATGAGGAAGTTCTTGCTAATATCCAACCTCAACTTCCCTTGCTGCAACTTGAGACCATTGCTCCTTGTGCCTGGAGGAAGGAAATCCTGCAGCCCCTGCATACAGACCTGACCGTTGTCGTACCATGAATTGTTTGCACTGCCTCAATCACCTAGTGCCAGCGGTGCGCGGCCCCCGGTGCAGTGCAATAGTGGGCAGATTGCAGGATGTAATGAAGGAAGCAGGTTTCTGCACGCTAATGCCCATGCCTCTGAACCAGGTAGTGTCTAAGGTGCCACCTGCCCTGCCTTCTGCCTAAAACACCCATAACTACCTCATTGCAATAGTGTGACCCTCGGGGGTTAAGCCAGTGTGTGAGGCAGGGCCAGCCTGGCCCAGTGAGCCTGACACAGTGGAGCCGTGGTGCTGTATTTCCTGCCAGAAGTGCTGTTTTTGGTTCCCGTGTTAGAAACTCTCCCTGCATCCATCGCACTTCTGCTCTGACAGGTGCCCTAGGAAGTGTGTCGCTGCGTTTTCATCTCGCGGACCACCACGAACCCTCGTCCCCTCCAGGAGAGGGAGGGAAAGGCCCCTTCTGCCTTCGTGGGTGCCAGCAGCCAGGCTCCTACCTCTGTCCCTCCAGCTCACACACGTATTTCACCGCCGGGGTCCAGTCAAACGCTCCCGGCTCCTTCTTCAGCCACTTCTCCAGCTCCTGGCGGTTCCGGTCCGTGTAGTCCGAAGCGATGATCTCGTTAAACTTCTCGCAGGCAGAAAGGAGCTGGTAAATGGTGGGGCCGCTGCCAATGTCTATCAGGGTGTTGCCCCTCACATCACCTGTGTGGGAACGGGGGAGAGCATTGCGACTCTGGCACAGGAGGCACTCGCTCCTGTCTGAGGGCTGCGGGTGCTTGTTCCTAATTGCTGCCTTGGGCAACTGCACGGTGCGAACTGTGTAATGGTTTTTTAGCGTGCTTTGAGCTGCCAAGTGAACCACAAGGCCCAGTTGGCAGAGTGTTGGAGGTGAAGTTATATAGATATAGAGATTTATTACATAGAAAAAAATATTTTTGCAAAAAAAAAAAGTTGCTGCACTGGCTGATATCTCCTTGCGGTGCACCAGCAGCCCAACCCAGTGTTCACACGGCCAGGACCTGGGCTCCTCTTACCCAAGCCCACAGCAGGGATGCAGGACAGCCCTTCAAAGGCTTTGGATGAGTCCGTGAATCTTTCTCCCTCCTGCACGCTGAATGGGGATCATGAGTGAGCCCGACCTCCTGCTCCCCAAAAACCTGTGTCCTGAGCGCCTGTGCTGCTCCCCTTGCACAAGTCCCGAGGTGCAGGCCCACAGCTGCACCTCTCCCCAGCCTCTGGCCTCGTGCTCCCCAACTCCGGGTCCGACAGTGCCGCGTGCCCCTCCAAACCACCTGCTAGTCCAGCCCCCACCTCGCTTGAACAGAGACGCACCCACGTGGACCCGGGTGAGGAAACCCAGTAGCCAAAGCGCTTGGCAATGTATTTACGTGGGGGGTGGCAGACTTTACCTACTGCCCCGGCTCCGGAGAGGCGCCGACAGTGCGTGATGCACACGGCGCTGCAGGAAGCTGCTCCGTCCCAGCCCTGCGGCTGCTCGCTACCCAGACAGCGGTTTTGTGCCTTGTCATTTGTATTGGCCAGACATCCCCTGGCATTGCAAAAGCAAGATCCCTGCCCCATCTTCAGAAAGCCTGAAATTCCCCTTGAGAGATCACGTTGCAGCACAGAGCAAAGGCAACGCGATAGACCTTTCAGTCCCATGCTGGGAAAGGGATCCCTCCAGCTCACGGTGCCGTGGGCTCACCTGCAGAGAACACCTTGTGCAGGTTTCTCAGGACTGACGTCATCAGACTGTTCTTACTGGAAAGACCCCCGTCAAAGTTGTACCATGTTTCCAAGTAGTCTCGAGGGTCAAAATGTGCCTGGTAGACTTCTCCCTCTGTGAAGCTTGCAGGTGTGTCCATCGTGCTGGAGCGTGTCCCTCTCCCCCCACGCACCTGGGTTTAGAGCACTTGAGGGACAAGGCCCTTGCAAAAGCTTTGCAATTTTGCGGGTTGGCTCGAACGGACACTGGGAGGTTTGTCTGGAGCCAGCACTCAGCCTCCCCCGCCTCCTGCCTCCCTCTCCTTAAGTTAATTATTAATAAAGTAACTTGTTCCTGGAAGCTGGCTACAGCTCTTCTCTTGAACCCACCAACAACTCACGAGGCAGGCCAAAAATGGGGAGGGGGCACAATCGAGAGCCCCTCCAAACTGGCCATGGTTTCCAGCTCCATTGTATTAATAAGTGGAAGCTGCCTCTTTGCACAATTAGTCTGCATATCGTACTGAACAGGGGCATGCATGATTCAGAGCAAGTGCACTTCATCCTGGGCAATGGTCCTCAGTGTGCCTCCTGTTCCAGCAGAGAGTTGGGGAGTGGAGACACCAGGCAGGTGTTACCAGACTTAATATTAGACTAGGTTGTGGTACTGAATTCACAAATGCTTGAACAAGAATAGTCCGCTCTCTAAAGCGAGCGCTTATCGAGCACAGCAATTTGCAAGCACGTGACAAAGAGCAATGGGAAAACCACCTACGACAAGATACAGCCTGGTAGGACACAATGACAGCATGCGCAGCTTAGTCTAACTTAAAATGCAATATACTAAAGCAAAATTACAACAGAAAGCCTTGCATAATCTCTGGAGAGAGTGTCTCCTTACGGCCAGGTATTCAGAAAGTCCTTCTTGGGGAATCTGCCAGTGGTCTTAGGCATTTGAGTGGAGATCCCACGGGCCTCATTTCTGCTTGGGTTTTTATAGGCAACCCTACATCTCCTTCCCCACCTTGGGTGCTTGGCCATAGTATGCTTTTTCACCTCCCCTCCGGTATATATATTGCAGGACTCTGCTGCATTTGGTCCGTCTCTTCTCAGGTATTGCACCTGTGACAGGTTCTGCTTTGAAATGTAAATGTGGTTCTCTGCTTGTTTTGGTCACACCAGCCCAAGCCGTCTGGGACGCTTCTCCTGCTCCCTTAGGTCTGTCTCCAGCACACACATGTGATGATTGCGCTAGGTCTTTGCCAGCAAGGTTTGTGCCTGGAGCCTGGGGATCCTGCTGCTGCACCAGCATCCAGACAGGCTGTGCCTCGGGTGCAGTCCAGCATGCCTGCCTGCCAGGCAGTGCCAGCATTTCTCTTGCCCTTTTGAAGCAGGAATTGCAATAAACAGCCCCCAGGGGCCTTGGGTTAGGCAAGGAACAGGCTTTGATCGTGCCTTTGATTCTTCAAACCAGGAGCACGGTTCCTGAATCCCTACGGCACAATACGCCCGTGCTTGGATCAGAGGGGAAGTGAACGAGGCCTGAGGACATGCCTTAAGGAGAGTTCAGGAGGCAGTAGATAGGGCCTGTGAGCCAGGGCCAAGCTCCCACTGAGCTGCAAGCAGCACTTCGGGTTTGCATTTCACTGCTGTAGGATCATACACCAGAGCTGCAGCTGCCAGGCAGGCGCTGGGGGGCCTAGGGCTTTCCCCCGCTCTCGCAGGTGCGGTCGCTGCTGTGGGCATCCTGCTCGTCTGTGATACGCACCTGGTTTCTGACCGTGTGGAAACTTAAGGTTGGGATTGAGGAGGTGGCACTGAAGCTATGAAAAGGGCTCGGACAAGAATAGTTGGTTTTTTGAAAGGAGCATTTACTGAGTGCAGCAAGTTACGCTGTTAAGCACAAGACAAAAGAAACAACAGGAACTTTGCATAAAAGTTTTACATAGTTTTGAGGACAGAGAGGGTCTCCCTGCAGCTGGCCCGGCGTTCAGGAGTTTTGGGGGTCTGCAGTTATGTTTTTAGCAGGTGGGGTAGAGGGTCCACAGTCCTTGCTTTTGCTTCAGCTTTTATGGGTGATTTGCTCCACTTCTCCCCCCTCTGTATGCCTTGACAATAGCACATCTGATGCCCCTTTTATGATGTTTGTTTGGTGGGTGGCTCTATAGTGTTCCTGGGTTTTTTTTAGGTTTTATGATGTTTATGGCATGGGTAGCACTGCTTACAAAGAGCCTACTGCCCACTTAAGCGGTTAGACTGCCCTGCTTTTTTACTTAACATCTTTTTTTTTAATTGGCTACAGGGCCCCAAATCTGTTGCGACTATGCCAGCATTTCCAACAGTTGGAGAGGGGATACAGCAGCATTTCCCAGCATGGTCCTTTGGGGTGCGGCATTTGCATGCGCTTCCTTGGAAGAAAGGACTGAGACAGGGTGTCGCTCTGCACTATTACCCTGTGAAATGGTCATGGTAACACTCCCAAGGACTTAATGCAAGGGATATGGGACAGGTGACAGTGTAACAGGGTGGTCCATGTCCTTAAAGGGGTGCCAGGGGGGTGCTATTCTGGGGTTAAAGTGTCCTACAGATACCCGTGTGTATCAGTGACAGCACAAAGTCCTTGATAACTCACCAAAACTCATCCCTCTTCCAACACCAGGGCTCAGGGGGGGTTGCCTGGGCCCACCTGTCTGCTCCCACCTGCGCGTGGTACAGTGTGACACTCACAGACATCTCCATTTTCTCCTGTGTCACAGCTGGCTCCCATCTGCCTCCCTCTCCTTTAGTTAATTTTTAATAAATTAACTTGTTCCTGGACCCTAACTGTGGCTCCTTGGTTGAACCCACCAACAACGCATGAGGCAGGCAAAAAAAATGGGGAGGGAGCGCAACATATAAGCCCTTCAAACTGGCCACAGCTTCCAGCTCCATGGTGCTGATAAGTGGAAGCTGCCTCTTTGCACCATTAGTTCGCACGTCGTCCTGGATAGGGGGGCTCCCCGTGCACCATTCGGAGCACACCAGTGACCTCGTCCCGGGCTGTGCTCCTCAGCGTGCAGCAGAGACCAGGCAGGGGGCCGAGGTTCGTGTCTGCAGCTTTGGGAGTCCACCGCTGGGTCCCCGTCCAGGCAGCCTGTCCCGGCTGCAGTCATGCACGCCCACCTGCCAGGCAGCATCTGCATTGCTCTTGCCCTTTTGAAGCATGAATTGCAATAAGCAACCCCACGAGGCCGTGGCTGAGTCAGGGACCAGCCCCACTTCCCCTCAGCACTGCAGGACAGGGCCAGATCCCTCCCATCCACTGTCTGTGCAGGCCTCGTTAATGGTTTATTAGATCAGCCTGTTTACGCACCCCTCAGAAAATGCCAGCTCTTGGCTTTCACTTGACTTCTGAAAGATATGAGTGCAATTATTCTGGTGCACACAACTCAGAAAAACCACAGCTGGGCACAAGGGTTTCAACACTAGGGATTCTTATTTGAAACCTCTGGGTATATTGTGTGAGTCATGCGCAAGTGTTTGCACACCCAATACTGCTGTTATTGCACGGCACCCTTAAAAGCATCTATCATAGCATTTCAGGCACCACAGCCCCCTGGATGAGAATAGCTGATTTAGATAATACCTCCCCTCGTTTTTTTAACCTGGCCCAAGCAGGCAGCTGCTTGTATGCTACCAGGTACAGGAGGGCTGTATGGTCTGAGAGGGTGTCCGAGATGGCATCCGGACAATGGTCCCAACTATCCTCGGTGTACTTTGATGCTCAGAATCTCTCATAGCATCCTCCACTGTTTCTTCTCCAGATACAGGCAAGGCAAGTTGCACTGGGCAGCCATGCAGTAGGTTGCTTGCACAGCTATCAGCATCACTTCTGCCCGCCAGGGATCTCATATTCCTCAGGGCAAGGGAAAACGTACTTTGCAGGCAGGGTGCAAGCACAGTAAGCAGGGCAGGCAGTCTGGTGGGGACAGCGTCTTGCAAGCCAGAGGGTTGGGTTTCCTCGAACCTGCTTCTCTTCCTTCTCAGCCCATTTTCCCTGGGAAGATACGTTTAGTGTGTGATGCCACCTGGTTACCTGCCTGCCCCAGGGCTGGTGCAGAAAGAAGTGGGAAGGGGCTCAATAAAACTAAAAAGCAGCGTCTTGAAAATGTTCGAAGTCATCACTCCTAACTAGAGCTAGCTGTATCCAACCAGCACAGGTACAAGCCTCTGAAAGAGCCACTGCCCCTTTTTGTCTCTGAGTCTGCATCGGGCCAAGCAGGACACTTGTGGTGAGAGTTAGCTACTAGCTCTCGGGTGCCCCCAGCACACTTCCCTTCCTCCTGCTGCTTCTCCTGCCCTCAGGGCTCTCCCAGGCCATTCCCGCAGTGTGTCCATGGAGCTGACCCCAGATCTCTGTCTCCCAGAGAGAACAAGAGGCACCGCCTGTGACCCATCCTGAAGCTGATCCTACCCCAGCTCAGGGCTTCCCCTTCCCTCTTCCCCCAGTGCATCGGGGGAAACCGGGCACTGGTGAGGCTCTCCCTCTGCTCCATGTGGGACATGGGGTCTGTGGAAATAGTGGCATTAGGTGCAGGACTGGCCAGCTACAGCCTCCCCATCTCACAAGGAGCCCCTGTCCTGGCTCTGGGGGGCTCACCTGGGCCCTGCCTCTGCAGAGCTTCAGCAGCACCGGTCCCAAGCCGGAGCCTCTCCAGCGTCAATGCCTCACCCAACCACGGCTGGATTACAGTTTGGCCTGAGCCCCCAAATTGGAGCACCCCACAGCTCGCAGCTCCTGCCCATGGCACCGGTAGAGCACCCAGCATTGATGGCTTGCTCTGGGCTCTGAACCGCTTGCAGCAGGGATCGGGGCTCCCGGCTTGTGGCACCATGGCTGGCCCTGCACCCCTCACCCTCGACAAGAGCAGGAGGCTCTCTGAGCCCAGTTGGAGGGGACTAGTAGCCACCCACAGCCTAAGTGTTGCGGGGAGCAGGGTGGGTGAGTCGTGAATGCTGCACTGCCATTGCTTCCTGGAGACCCAGGTATCTCTAGGCCACTTCCTTGCTCGACATCCCCCCTCCAATAGTCCTCAGCCCCAGTGCTCCTAAAAGGGGACACAGCACCCTGTTAAACTATCACCCCTTCAATACCCCGTGCATCCGGTCCTGGGGAACACTGCAGAAGCAGTTTTCCAAGGTACCAGCTCTGAACTGCACCCTGTATCAGGCATAATCACAACAGTTTGTGATCTTGCAGCCACTAAACAAAGATGTTAAGTAAATTAATTTATGTACCCTAAAAAAGCAGGGGAGCCATATGACATAAGTGGGCAATAGGATCTCTGTAAACAGTGCCACCCGTGCTAGAAACATAATAAAAACAAAACATAACAAAAAACCCCCAGGGACACTATAGAGCCACCCACCAGACAAGCAGCATAAAAGAGGAAAAAGATGTGCTATTGTCAGGGCAAACAGGGAGCAAATCATCCATAAAACCTCAAGCAAAAATGAGGCAAAAATGAGGACTATGGACCCTCCGGGGTCAGGATGGCTCAGCTTTCTGCAGCGCCTGTCTGCTCCTCTCTGGAGCCCCCCCCCCCCACTCTACACACACCCTGGCCTGGGGCCCCACACCAACTCCGTGCCCATGGCCATGCCCATTCCCTGCCACACAGCTGTGGAAGCAGGAAGCCGGCAAACAAGAACAAAAAAAAAAAGCCACATACACACACAAAAAGGGTGGAAGCAATTTGAAAGTGAAAGCAATTAAAAGGGTGAACTACAAACAGTTGCAGTGCCATCTAGTGGACAAAGAGGCTCATTACATATCTTTGACGGCCGTTGTGTTTGCACACAATGCATCCACCAACGCAATGTTTTAATTCTTGGCAAGCCAAACTAAACTACTTCTGAGAAGTTTTGGTTTAATGCACAAGAAAGACTTTTAAAGTGTCAGGAAATCCCACTTGTGCAAGCAGACACACAGTTGCAGCGCGTGAAAGGGCAAAAATCGTGGCATGTACACGGGCCCAAGAACACCAGCTCCCTGGTAAAGGTGAGGGGCACCTGGTGATAGTGGCGGTTCTAAAAGCTATCTACTACACTTCGGCAAGCACAGCTTCTCCATCCTATACCTGGACCAGGAGTTGGTGGAGGAAGTCATGAGAGATGCTGGGCTTAACATCAAGTCTATCCAGAGGACTCAGCAGTCTGCTGCAGCCACCTGTTCAGACTTTACAGGCCTGGTCTACCTGGCTGCATACAAGCAAGAGGCCATGGGAGTGAGGTAAAAAATGAGCAGGACAAAGTCCAGCCTGCAGGTGACTGGGTATCAGCACACCCACTGAATCAGAGAAGCCCAGAGTGGGGATGCAGGGCTGACCCCAACACCCCTGTGTTATGTCTAGTCCAGCTCCAATGCCTCAGCTGTGCAGGCCTTGCTGCTTGGTCTTCTGCAAATAACAGGCAGCTACTGTCACCCCTGGACCAAGGGGTAAATAGATCCGGTTCCTGTTGTCAGTGGACGTAAAGGGTGATTCAGCAGCACTGCAGAACAGGGGACTCTTGCTGTGGCCCAGGCATGATGGCTCTGGGATGCCTGTCCGGGGGCAGGCCAGGGCAGACACAGCTGAGGGCATGGCCAAGGGCAACCGGGCTGAGGCCACCCCGCACAAGGTCACAATCACCAGGCCACGCAGCTACATGCAACTCCTTTACCCCAGGTGCCTCACCCTGAACATCCCTGCCCTGGGGTGGCACCACATGGCCACTGCCACAGGCTGCTGTCTGCATGAATGCCTCCCTGGAAAAAAAAACAATTTTTCTTTTTGCGATTTCTTAGTTGATCTAATAAAGGGCATTGTCTCTGAACCAGAAGCTCTAGTTTTGCATTTCTCCTTCAAACAGCCCCTCCCTGCAGCCTGAACAAACAGATAAAAGGATGGAAGGTGTCACATCCTGTTCTGCAGTGTTGAGGGTGACTCAAGCCATTTCCTGCCCATACCCAGGCCCCCGGCCACTGCTGACTCAAACCCGTGCTTCAGAAGGGGATGAGAAGTGCAGGTGCTGCCTGGCGGGGCGGCGCGTGTGGTCGGAGCCGAGGCGCAGTCTGTCGGGACGCTGACCCAGGTTCCCCGAGCTCCAGACATGAACCTTTCTTGCGGGACGGCAGCACAGGCAACCTCTGGAAATTGGTCCCTTGCCCGGTCTCTCTGATCTCCGCTCCCTGCTGTAACAGGAGGCACACCGAGGAGCTCTGCCCAGTATGAAGGGAGCCTGCTTGATGCCTCACTGGTTTGCTCTGAATCTCCCACGCATTTTTTACGTTCGTGGTTTGGTCAAGAGTTACCTTCCGCTGATCAATAAAGCAGCTGGAAACCTCGGCCAGTTCTGAAGTGTTATTCTGGGCTCCCTTCCTCCCTTGCTTTTTGCCGGGATGTTAGTGGATTCCATAGAGGAGCCAGAGGTGGTTTCTAGGGACAGGACAACTGCATTAATAAATAAAACAAAGCAGCGAGAGGGAGGTGTCACAGAGCCACGCGGAGCCCTTGCTCCTAACTCACCCGCTGTGGCCAGTCCTGTGCAACCAGCAGGGTTAATTTCTACAAGCCTCTGAACGGGCCGCGGTTGTTGGAGCTTTCCCTGGGAATGAAACCCTGAGACCCGTGGGAACGAACAGGCTGGGGCCTGAAAGCTACCACGGGCCCTAGTACTGGCAGAGGGATGAGCACAGGTGAGTCACGAAGAACCCTGTGCTGCCGCTGCTTGCCTGATGCACACGAGCATGTGCAGGACATGGCTACCCCACAACCACCCCTCACACACAAAGTGCCCTGTTGCATTTTCCTCTCCCATACCTCTGGATCCAGTCCTTGGGAACGTTGCAGAAGCAGTTTCACAAGGTCGTGGCATGGACATGTATCCCGTCTCGGTCCGTTCTTGCCCTTAAGGAACGCGTCCCAGCACTGCACACAAAAGGCACGTGGCGAGACGTGCTCTCCCGTGATTCCTAGCCAGGAGGGGCCAGCCCCAAGGTGCGCATCGCAGGTGTGCAGGATGCTCGGAGCAGCGACCGCATCTGCAAGGGCTGGGGAAAGCCCTTGACCTCTCCCCGCTCTGGAATCACCCTACGGCAGCAAAACCCAAAGGCAAAGTGTTAACTGCAGCTCAGTGAGAGCTTGGCCTGGCTCACAGACTCTGTCCACTGCCTCCGGCAGCTTCTCGTTAGGGTACGTACTCGGACACGCTTCATTTCCCCATTGTTCTCAACACGGGCGGGGGGCAGGCTGCCCAGCACCAGCCGCTCTGATTTTGGTCTGAGAGCCGATATCTGTAAACAGAGGAGTGGGGGGACGGTATCTGGCAGCGCAGGAAAGGATTACAATAGCAGCAGGAATGCATCTGCCTTGGCAGGGACTCGGTGTACTCCAGCATGACGGGAGATGCCCACCCGCTTTCGGGAGGGAGAAGTCTACTGGGCAGATCTCAACCCACTCGCACTCAGCATGTTGTGTGCTGCCCACAGCTCGTCTCCTCCCCACTGACTTGTCCCGAGCAAGGAATATCCCTGAGGCAGCCTTCGCGGGGTGTCACAGGGTCTATACAGGGCTTGCATGCAGGTGAGGAGCTAGCACCAGGCTCGGTGGCCAGGCCGGGCTGCAGGGAGGCTCAGTGGGTGGCCAAGGGAGCAGTTGACACCACAGGTGCGAGTGGCTGGGACAGCGCCGCATACAGCCAGCAACACCTGGCTGTTTCCTGCCAGGCGCCCGCGGCAAGCCTGCCAAGCTCACACATGCACCGTCTTGCACAACGCGCTCCAAGCAGTGCCCACCCACATCGAGGGAACCTGAAAAGAGGCAACGTGTGTTTTCAGGCCAGCTGGGCCAGGTTACTGGCAGTGGAGGCCTTTGCCTGTAGCTCTTGTCAGCTGTGCCGGATTCCTGGAATCGAGGCCCAGGAGGAGGATTAGCCTGAAGCTGCATTCGTAAGGGAAAACAGGATGGCCTGGTGCACATGCCTGGCTCTCATCAGCCGTCCTGGGAAACAGGGGGAAGAGATATGAGTGCTGGCCCGAGAGGCCGCAGTGGCAGTCTGGGAACACATGCTGGACCTCTCTGTTTGCAGAAGAGGTCGCCTGAACATGCTTTCCCATGCACATGTCGCCCTACCCCCTGCCCAGGTGCCGGAGACTGTCCAAGCTGGCACTGCATGCCAGAGGCTCCAGGTTTGTGTCCACTGGTAAATCTGGACCATGTCTCCAGTTTATCAAGGCCATTCTGGATCTTAACCCTACTTTAGACTCACCCTTGGTGAATCCATGCTGGCTCTCCCCCCGCATCACATTACTTTTCTCCAGATGCTTAGAAATTGATTCCTTGACCTGCTTTGTGATCTCTCTGTCCAGGTATCAAGGGCTTGTAAGGAAACAAGGCAGGTCAAAACAATCCCCCAGACCTAAAGAGATACTCCATGCCCCTCCAGCCTGCGATAATACCTCTCCTGTCGATGCTGCCATTTGCAGGGGCCTGAACAGACAGCGGAAGCGGATGGGAGAGTGTCTCTCCTGGTCCTGAAGCTGCCTGGGGGTCAGGCCAGGCCCTGCCCAGAGCAAGGCCCCTGCGGGCTGGTCACTGCAACTCATGCTTCAAGAAGGAAAGAAAATGTTTTCCTACTGAAGCTACCAGCAAGGCTCCTATTGGTATCACTGGATCTTGGATTTGGGCTACAAGGCTCCTGATTCAGCAAAGCAAGTCCACATGTGCTCACATCCTTTTAAAGTTAATGGGACTTTTGTGCTTTGAGGAACCAGGAGGCTAAGACATCCTCCAGAGGGGTCAAGTACTGCTGTCACTCTCCATCCTGTGCCTTGATGAAGGTGGAAGCATCGTGAAAAGGGCAGCCATCTCACGACAGCATAGGAAAAGCCGTTCGTGCGTGGGGATAAAGCACAGAGAGATTCACTTACACAAGTCACCTTTATTATGTCTCGTTACATGTACATGTGCATGGATCGGCAAAGCACAGCTAGGAAAGGCCAAAGCAATTAACTGCTAAGAAATGCTTCCACGAGGACGGGCCGTGGGTGCTTGTACAGGACATCTTCAGACACCTTCAGGGCTTGCCCAGACCCAGATGGTTGGTTTCTTGGACCCACATTTCTTAGAGTCAGGAAAAAGGAGCTTGCAATGGATACATGCAGATGACTGCGGCTGATGAGCTCTTGGCAGCTGAAGCTGCTCTGTCACTGCCTGTTGTTTGTCACGATCATGATGATGATCATGGAGATGATAACAATGATCCCTAGGACGATCCCAATGATGTTCAGCATGCGGGCGGTGCGGGAGGCCCTGGCTGCTTCCTCCATCTTGCCTATCCCGGAGGCATTCTCTGTCTGCAAGAGAAGTGCCCCCAGCCATGAGAAACACATGTTGAAATCCCAGGCTTGTAAAAAAAAAAAAACCACACCCCAAAACCCCCACACGTGAACAGGCCACAAACATGAAGAGGCAGGAACAAGACGAGAACACTGAGACAACCAATGCTTTCCTTCCTCTTACTTATCATCCGCTATTTAACTGATGGCTAGCTTCATTCTTCCCGTGCTGTATTTTCCCACCGGTCAGAAATCCCACCCTCACTGCTGCACTGCCCCAGCAAAGCACCATCGCAACAACAAGCTTCTCAGTATGCCTCAAAGAGCCACAGATTTGGGTAGACTTCACCTCGGGGACATATAAAGACCCTTAGATCCTTAATGAACTTGTTGCAAGCACCCCCAGTGGGAGTAACCATGCTTCTCTATTTTGCAGACAGGGAATGGAGGCACAGAGCTGCTAAATGACTTCAAATGGTAAGTCTTTGGCAGAGAAGAAAATCAGTCCCCAGGTTTGGGTTGGTGGCCACCGAACTCAAATATCCTTTCTGCGACAGCCCTAAATGGTTTAAAGTTTGCAATATTCAGGATCTGGGACCATTTAATTTGACTTCTCAGGGGACATAAAGCCATAGCACCACTCACACCTGCAGTTCAAGGAATTACTTTTCCCCCCAATGCAACTCAGCACAACTCTGAAACTAGACCACGTCTTTTAGGAAGCCTCGATCTCCACTGGAAGACTCCAAAGGACCGTGCATTTACCACTTGCTTTGGCAAGTTGTGCTAATTATTCTCCCTGTTAAAACCCAAAACATATTTCTATTTTAAGATGTCTACTTTCAGCTTCTACCCAATGGGTCCAGCCATATTTTTGTCTGTTCATAGAAAATGAGGGTTGAAGAGACCTCAGGAGGTCACATCTAGTCCAACCCCCTACTCCGAGCAGGACCAGCCCTGACTAGATCATCCCAGTCAAGGCTTTGTCTAGCCAGGTTTTCAAAACCTCCAAGGATGGAGACTCATCAACCTCGCTGGGTAACCGGTTCCAATGTTTTACAACCCTCGTAGTAAGAAAGATTTTCCTAATATCCAACCTAAACCTCCCTTGCTGCAACTTGAGCCCATTGCTCCTTGTTCTGCCATCTGCCCCCACTGAGACCAGCCCAGCTCCATCCTCTTTGGACCCACCCTTCAAGGTAGTTGACCTGCTAGAGGGCCACGCTATCAAAATCTCCCCCTGTGCAGGCAGTTGGGACCAGATTTTTGAAGACGTCCAGGGTTTTGGTGGGAGTGAGGCAACCTGCTGCTTCTGCAAATCTCACTGCGTGCCTAATCTCTGTGTCTTTGGGGACTTCGTTTGGCCCCGAAAGACTGTGATCAAATCAATCGCCTTGCTAGAGCCCAACACGTTACGCAATCACTGCCAGTGCCATGAGCTACACACAGATTTATTCTTTCCTGAAAAGCAGCCATGCTTTTAAACCAGCAACAGCAAAAGGGACATTTGCTTCCTCAACTGGAATTAATTAAGTAGTAAACTCTCATCACAGAAGTTGCGCTATGAAAAAATTGAACCAAAATGTACAGTTTTAGTCTTCACAGAGGAAGGTACAGTACACGTTCAAGCTCACTTATCTTTATGGAAAATCAGCTAAATATTTAGCCTGGTATTTTATCGCCAAACGCTGCCAAGCTCTGGGATGATGACACTTGCCAATAAAACCTGGCAAATAAAATCTCTCTCCTTAGACTCTCTGGTCTATAAACTGTGTACTCTATTGATGCCAGGGAGAGAGGGGATACCTGAGGGCAACAAGAATGAACTTCTCCCTAACACACACTGTCTGAGCTTTTGAAAAACAAGGGAAATAACAATAAAACTTTCAGAAAACAGGCAAAACTAATTCACATTTATCCAGCCTTTTTCAGCCCAACTGATCCCTTAATTCATTTAATTCTCTGCAGAACTGCTAAATTAAGGCCACTGGAGTGATGGGTGGGAGTGAAATCTGGGTGAATCCTGGTACGAAACAGCAGTGGAGATGGAGAATCTTTTCTTGTGCACAAGAAAGTGTCGAGACATCTGACGTCTCTGCAGCCAGAACCTCAAATTTAGGCTTTGTCCAATAAAGCTATATAGAACAAACTGCTTGGAACATAATTTTTCTCCTGCTCAAAGATGAGCAGCTGAGGTGACTCTGCCAGGATTTGAACATGTGGCTCCTGAGAGCAGAAATCCCAGATCTGTTGAAGTCGCTGGAAGGGATTTCCCTAACAATTCATAAAGAAGCAACACCAGATACACAGGGAGGCTGGGTTCTCCGGGAGAAACTGCGCAGCGCATCCCTGTTTCACTGATGCATTTGCCTGCAGAGCTCTTTAGAAGCTGAGAGAACAAGTACAAGCTGTTCACACACACACGCGAACAAGAACAAGCTGTTCTCTCACACGTGATATCTGAGAATTGCTCATGTAAGAGGCTATGTGGACACCCCTACACATCGTGCCAGCCAAGGCTTTGTCCAACTGGGTCTTAAAAACCTCCAAGGACGGAGACTCCCCCACCTCTCTGGGGACCTGTTCCAGGGCTTCACCACCCTCCCCGTAAGAAAGTGTTTCCTAATACCCAACCTCAACTTCCCTTGCTGCAGCCTGAGCCCATTACTCTTTGTCCTGTTGTCTGCCCCCACTGAGACCAGTCCAGCTCCGTCCTCTTTGCAGCCGCCTGCGGGGAGGTGACGGCTGCTGTTCAATCCCCACTCGGTCTTGTGCAGACCAAAAAAGCCCAGTTCTCTCAGCCTCTTCTCACCAGTCCTGTCCCCCAGCCCCCCAACCATTTTCACTGCCCTCCACTGGACTCTCTCCAACTTGTCCACATCCTTTTCATCAGGGGGGGCCCAAAACTGGACACAGGACTCCAGAGGCGACCTCCCCAGTGCTGAATAGAGGGGAAGAGTCACTGCCAGTGACACTCCTACCAATGCACCTGTACTCCTACCAAGAGCACCATAGTCTTTGATCCCCGGGAGAGGAAAGTGCATCCTTGCATTTCTGAGATGGACAGTGGACACAGAAAACAGGTTTGCATCCTCCTACCCATAAAGCACATAAGCAAGCCACACTGCAGCACACACATGCACTCCACTTTGGCCCAGCGGAGGGGGCAGCGGTTAAAGTTGCCCCTCCCGGCCCCCCGCTTCAGCTTGTCTTTGACATTGCAATTTTCCCAAGAAAAATCTCAAGCAACCTTCCCCAAGTGCTTCTTTAAGCAAGGCAGGTCGGGGAGAGCTGCTTCCGCGTGCCACTGCCTGTAATTTCTGGCTGCAAGTGCCAAAGGCTCTAGATAAGTTTGCACTGAAAATTAGAGTTGGCGTCTCCCATTCTCTCTCTAAGAAGTAGTTAAGACCGTTCTTAGAAAGGTAGAAGTCTGAAAAAATATCAGCCCAAAACACAGCAAAACGAAATCAAATGAAAGCCAAACTTACTCTGAGAGAAAAGATCAGGGCAACTATTCCAAGTGGGAGGCAGCAGCATAACAAGTTAAAGATGGACAGAGCAAGGTATGTAGGGACTTGTCTTTGAGCTGTCTCCATCCTGAGAAGCTGTCCTGTCTCTGCTCTCCGCTGCTGAGGCCAGGAAGACTCTGAAGAGTAGTAACACTGGGCCCTCTGTTAAAGTCATCTGAGGAAGGAAGGGGGAGTATCCAAAGGAAATTAAAGTTGAACCCAGCGTGTAATGCACACTCCTCCTTTGCCCTACGATCACAGCAGCTTCCAAATGGTTTCAAACCAAGTTACGCTCCTTTTTCCACTTTAATTTCTCTGATGAAGCTGGCAGAGCCTTGCCATTACATTCTCAAATGGTGAGAGCACTTGGCCAGCTGCTGATAATATGAACAGAACCCAGTTTCGAAGACAATCGGCGATTCTGCTCTCTCACAATGCAGAAAGGAGAGCCGGTTGGGGAAAAAAACATCAGAAGAGCCATTTTCCATTGCAGAAGGCAGATCTACAGCAATCAGGTCATTGCACACAAGCCTGCTGCTTTCACAGAAGTCAAGTGCAAAACTTGGTGTGGGGGGAGGCGGTTCAAAGCCTCCTGCCACAACGGTTTGGAATGAAAAGTTTCGGGGGAGATTAGTGACTTTTCCTTTTCTTTATATTCATCTAAGCTTCAGTGGTGATGTGGTGTGCTTCGCCTTCAGCTCCAGGAGCCCTGGAGTATCACTTGTACTACAGCCTTGAAAGGCCATGTCTGGATTCAGGGGCTGTTGGGCTAGTTGCTGAACAGATACTCTTACCCCAGGCTGGATTATGATCTAGATCAGTAACACAAGGCATGGGAGAAAAGAAGCAGCAGGATACTCAGGATCCTTGAGAAAGAGTGGCAGAAAAGATAAAATCATCTGTCCACGGGCATGCCTTTCTGGGGCTTAGCTCCTGAATGCAATGCTGGTGCCTTACTCCAGGGCCATCAAGGCCTTTCCAGTCGGTCGTTACGGCTGAAATCATATCCCATCTCCCCATTCCCAACAGGAGACTCCCACCCACTGCAGGGCAGAATGAAAAAGGCCAGAGCAGCAGGTCTGGCTCTTGCAATAGCAGGTGACACCGAGCCACGCTAGTGCAGCCTCAGGATGCCATTGCTCTGCGGGGCGTCGGAGCCTCGCACAAGGATGTGGTGTTTCCCGTCAGCAAAAGCAAGTTCTGCTGCTGTTGTGGTCAGGCTGGCGCCAGCTGAACCAGGTGCACTCTGCAGCTGAGCTGAACACGTGTGTCTATTAGTCAGTGAGACTGGGAAACTAAGGAGGGACCCAAGTAATGCCAACATCTGGAAACCCTTACAGCCTTATGGGTTCCCCAATGCAACAGCTGCTGTACTTTTCCTAAAGATGCTGCCAGGTCCCTGGGTCATTTGGAAAGCAGAAATGATCCCCATCAATGTAGCAGGAAGCCCACTTCTCAGGCAGGCTGCTGGTCACCCCCCCACATAGATTCATCTCTCAATCTGGCTTGAATTCCCATGCAAATGGGCCCTTGGATGCGACTTGAGCTCAGAGAGGAGGGAGCAAAAAGGGTTGCTGCAAAGGCAGAGCTGTGGGGAACAGAAAAAAGCAATCACCACACAAGGTACATGGATGCCAGGACCAATCCCACAGCCATTACAGTGGTCCCACCCACTTCCCAAGCACCTAGATCTGAGCGCCACGACCAAGGTGACGTTGCCTCGGGGCAGCAATTCTCTGCTGCCGGGCTCTGCAATTCGGAGAAGAGATAACGAGCCGCGCAGAAGAGTTTTTCCTTGTGTGACAGGCTTGGCAGCAGCAGCCTGGCCCGCCGGTTTTGAAAAGTTCAAAATTGATTGCTGGGGGGGGGCGGGGAGGGGTTTCCTTTTCCTCACCAGCCAGGTGATGGCAAGGTGAAGACCCGGACCAGAGACAGAACTAACCCTCTCGCCCTCCCAATCGGCAGAGGATGCGTTCCCTGGCAGATCGAATTCCCGCTGGAGAGGAGGACACCTTCTTCCTCACTCCCCCCTCTCCTTCTGTGACCACCAGTTGGGGTGTCTGAGCCGCTTAAAGGGGCAAGGGGGCTCTGGGACTCTCCCCACCTTCCCCCCACCCCAGCACTTGGGCCCTGCACCCCAGATTTTGTGCAATCGGCGCCTCAAGCTCTGTCATTTGACATTCCCCTTTAGAGTATAAGTAGGCATAACGTTTGCCGAGTCCTTTTGCTCTCCCGATCCTTCACTGGTATCAGGAAGGCTTTGCTCAGAGCTGCACCCATATTACCTATAGTTCCTATATCTCTTGTATATATGTTGTATTTTACCTCTGTTCTTTATTATTAAATTTGTATATAGTTAAGCCTCCACATGTGCCCTGGCTCTGCTCTGTAGGGAGAGGAGGGGAGCTGCACGTCATAAGCAGCTATGCCTCCCACAGCGCACCCGCACCCACTAAAATCCCTTCATTTGGAGAGGGCATACATCTCTGAGTACCACCTGGGTTACACTTGAAATTCTGCCTCTTTCTAGGGCTGCAGGATCCAACACGCAGGAACTAGCCAATGGCTACTATATCTGCATCACTTATTTTAGCTTCATTTAAATCTCCATGGCACTTCTACCCCCAGAGCCTAGCGTGCTTTGAACGCTCCAAGAATGGTGAGCCTGATAGCCAGGTGCGAGATCCTCCCCATCGTGTTGTTTGTATCATGGGGAAACTGGGTTTTCTGATTCACCACAGAAGCAGCTTCCTCCCCAGAGAGCAGCAGAGCAACCCACACCCTGCCCAGCAGTGATGGGAAAGGAAAGAACCCCCTGCACATGTCTGTGCAAAGTGGACGCAGTCTTGCTTTCTCAAGCCGCTCCCCAACCACGGGGAGGGGAAGAATGGGTGTTAGGCAGGCAGGAGCAAACTGAACATTGGCACATCTGTTTCTGCAAGGGTTTGCGCTGGTACAGGGACCAAGAGCTGAAACCAAGTAAAGGCTGGAGGAACAGATCAGCCCATACACATGGACAGCCCCCATCTCTCCCTGCTACTCTATGTACTTTGGCCACTGCTGTGATTTGTGCAATGGTGACCAGCAGCCCTGCTGTCTGGATCAGATAAGAGCAATGAGATAAAATCCAACTTGTGTAAATGGAAACGCAGTTGTGGTGGCATAAGAAGGAAATCTCGTGCTGTGTACATCCACCCAAGGTTTTTATCTTGTGGGCAGCCGCACAAATACAAGCTAAGATAGGTGGGCAAAATTCATTTTTCTGCTGCACTGTTGCCTCCAGTTCAGATCAAATTGGGTTTCAACACATCTACACTGAGCTGTATGCTGGGGCAACGCTGGCTGTGGGAAACTGTATGCGGGTCAAAGCTCCAGGCAGCCCAGGCCAAGCTAAGGAAGACCCAGGCAGAACAGAAGAATTGTCAACCTCGTCAACGAAGTGCCCTAAGAGGAACGCATGTCAGACGATAGCCTTGAAAGGAACTAACTAGTGAACGCACTGGAGTGGACAAGAAACTGGACCGAGTGGGCAGATGCAGACCCTATATTAGTCAATAGACTTGAGCAGTACATCAACCTCATCAGACTCCAGGTGCCCCTTGGAAAATGCCAGCTCTGAACTTTGACTTTTGTTCTGACTATAGAAAAAAAGGAGCACAGGACTCAGAAAGGTCACAGCGAGGTAGTGGTTTGGATGCAGTGGATCCCCATTTGAAATTTCTGGATTTATCTTGTGAATCATGTGTCAGTGTTTGCACACCTAAGTTTGCAGATTGTGCAGCGGGCTTTGAAGGACCTCATAATACCATGTGGGCTGTCATGCTGCACTGCCATTACTGTCAGCATGGTTGTCCAGTGGAGAGCAAGAGCTTCAAGCTGACGCTCTGCCCAGGATCCCTAGTAGGTAAACCCTGACACCCGTATCCATCCATCATCACCTGTGGAGCAGCTGTGGCTTACAAGGTATTTGTTGCTGGAGTAGCTGGTATGCTTCATTTAGAGCTTTGTAGACCGCTGTCCTCTCCTTATGCCCGGTATGGCACAGTGCAAGCTTTCAGGCCAGCATGCCTCACCCCCACCATGGAGAAGTCACTGCTGAGGGAGAAAGTAGCACTGGAGTGATGCTATAGCTGTGATAGTCCAGGAAATACGTGACAGGCATGGATTTGGTGGGGAGTGATATAGTTTATTGGACTGACAACATAGGTAGGTGAGAGTTTAGGCAAGCTTTTGGGCACAAGGGTCCTTTCCTCAGGTCTGGGAAAGCAGAGATAAAGCTTGAGCTAAGTTACAGATAGATCAACAGCCTGTGTGTAACTCCATAGGTGAATAGGAGGGAGAGGGAATTTCCCTCTCTCTGGCTGATTTGATCATAAGGAAGTATCCAAAAGGGGCTACGCTAGTGCCAACTGTCCCAACTCTTGTTGTCCAGGTGCCTGTTTGCCAGCCAGTCCCACCAAGCTCATTTCGGAGGTCACTCATCAGCTACACCTGTGTTTTCCTAATAGAGAGGTCGATGCAACCCGGTCCCTCTTTCCCAGAAGAGAAACAAATCCATTCCCAGCCCTGTACTGCTCATCGCTTATAGTACATGCCCCTCCAGAGATACATCCATGTCATAAGGGGTATTGAATAAATGCAGCGTGCAGTTCATTCTTCTGGCTCAAAGTGGAAGCATACTAAGGGTCATGCATTATTGGGAAACACTCACCACCATTAGCACATTCCCACTTTTTCCCCACTCCCCAAGCCAGCGGAGAACGATCCCTGCCATTGTGTTTCCGGAAACTCGAAAGGGCACAAAGAATGCAGCTCTTATGCCTTCCTTTGGAAAAGTGCCCCACGGCCTGGCCTCTCTCAGAGGTCTGCTCCAGGACCTTGCCTCCCATTTCCCAGTCCTCCTGACTGAAACCCTTTGTGTAAGAAGCTCAGCCACATAAGAAGTTAATAATCCTCCTCCCCTCATGAGCCTCCCAGACACCACCGAGCTCTGTCTCCCCTAAGGCCACAAAAACCCAGTGAAAATCTTCCTAAGGGCAGATTGTCTGTTGGCAGGATTGGGGCCAGGCCAGGTTCAGCTGTAGCCACTGAACTCTCTCTTTCTCCCCTGCATGCAGCCCCTCCTGCCCTGGGGGAGGCTTTGTTGTTCTTTCTTGAACTTCCCTTCCCAGTAGGAAGATATAAGCTGCTAATGCGGCAAGACTTCTTGTTCAAACAGTTCCACATCTCTCAGGGATGACGCATCTTGCAGAAAGAAGGGAGGATGCTTCTCATAATTATGTTCTTGTGTATTGAGAAAACCATGCCTCCCCCCCCGGAGCCCGCGTTTCTGCCATGCACAATTTTCTGGAAGTAGTGCAGGACCAGGGATGGGAACAGCCCCCACCCCGAGGCAGCTCCCAGGTCTCTTTACAGTTCATCTCACCCATCCTCCTGCACTGAACCTATTCCACCAGCCCAGCCCATGCAGAGGTAAAGAGAAGCATGCACCAGCTCCTTCCTCTTCACCACCTCACAGGCAATTTGCATCACCTGAGCCTGTCTGCACCCTCCATTCCCAGCTGGTCCCCTTGATGAACTGGTTGTGGTCACCTGGAAGAATACTTCTGCTCCCAAAAGACCTTCTTTAACCTCTTCTGCAGTAGGTGGGAGTTACCCTTGACTCCAAGCACACTCTACATCACTCTCACCTCACCTCTCACCAGGGAAAGAGATGCAGAAAGAGAGGACATAGCCACAGAGGCTCTCAGTTGTTCCCAAGAGACAAGGTTCTCTTTGCAAAGCTTTTCTCGGCTTGCTTAACTCATCAAAATAGGGCTCTACAGGAACTGGCCGAGGTCATTGCGGGACCCCTGGCGCGGCTCTATGAGCACTCGTGGTGCTCTGGCGAGGTGCCGGAGGACTGGAAGAGGGCCAATGTGGTCCCTATCTTCAAAAAGGGAAAAAAAGAGGACCCGGGAAATTACAGGCCAGTTAGTCTTACCTCAATCCCGGGTAAGCTCTTTGAAAAAATTATCCTGGCACACATCCAGGAGGGCCTTGCGGGGGAATGCATGCTCAGGGGCAACCAACATGGGTTCATCAGTGGCAGGTCTTGTCAGACCAACCTGGTGGCCTTTTACGATCAGGTCACCAAATCATTAGACGCAGGGGTTGCTGTGGATGTAGTCTTTCTGGACTTCCGGAAGGCTTTCGACACCGTCTCTCACCCTGTCCTCATCAAAAAGCTGGGAGACTGTGGTGTCGATGCCCACACGGTCAAATGGGTCGCCAACTGGTTGGAGGGCCGCACCCAGAGGGTGGTAGTGGATGGGTTCTTCTCGACCTGGAAGGACGTGGGCAGTGGGGTCCCCCAGGGCTCGGTCCTCGGGCCCGCACTGTTCAACATCTTCATCAGTGACTTGGATGAGGGGGTAGAAAGCACCCTGTTCAAGTTTGCTGATGACACTAAGATGTGGGGGGATGTGGGTGCACTAGAAGGGTGCAATAGGCTACAAGCTGACCTTGACAGGTTGCAACGGTGGGCGGATGAGAATAGGATGGGGTTTAACACTGATAAGTGCAAGGTGTTGCACATGGGGAGGAAGAACCGGCACCACACTTACAGGTTGGGGAACTCCCCTCTTGCCAGCACGGAGACGGAAAAGGATCTTGGAGTCGTCATTGACTCCACGATGAACATGGGCCGGCAGTGTGGGGAGGCAGTCAAGAAGGCCAATCGTACCCTATCATGCATCCACAGATGCATCTCGAGCAGGTCCAGGGAGGTGATCCTCCCCCTCTATGCGGCACTGGTCAGGCCGCAGCTGGAGGACTGCGTCCAGTTCTGGGCGCCGCACTTCAGGAGGGACGTGGACGATATGGAAAGAGTCCAGAGGAGGCCACTCGTATGATCAGGGGTCAGCAGGGCAGGCCTTATGAGGAGAGGCTACGGGACCTGAACCTGTTTAGCCTCCACAAGAGAAGGTTAAGGGGGGACCTTGTGGCCTGCTACAA
Organism: Crocodylus siamensis; assembly: GCF_052110815.1. NCBI lineage: Eukaryota > Metazoa > Chordata > Crocodylia > Crocodylidae > Crocodylus > Crocodylus siamensis. The sequence continues at coordinate 26,741,624 of NC_143408.1, forward strand.
ACTGGTCAGGGGGGATCAGCAGGTATTGGGGGAGTCCCTGTTCCCCCGTGCGCTGCCAGGAGTGACCAGGAATAACGGTCACAAGCTGGCGGAGGGTAGGGTTAGATTAGATATTAGGAGGCGCTACTTCACAGTCAGGGCGGCTAGGGCCTGGAACCGGCTTCCAGGGGAAGTGGTGCAGGCTCCTAGCCTGGGGATTTTTAAAAGGAAGTTAGATGAGCACCTTGCCGGGGTCATCTGACCCCGGTGCTCTTTCCTGCCAAGGCAGGGGGTCGGACTAGATGATCTACCTAGGTCCCTTCCGACTCTAGCTACTATGAAACTATCATCTGCATCACAGTCCTGCCTAGATGCTGTTGCTGAGATTGAGACCGAGGGTCCTGAGATTGGAGTTTACAGCCCAAATAGATAAGAGGGACAAAGAAAGGACATGATCCCCATTCTCTAGACAGGAGGACTGAGGCAGAGAGAAAATTTACCACTTACCTCAAGGTTGCAACCAGAGCACGGGGTGATGGGAGTTGAATACATATCGCCAGAGTCCTATGCTACTCCTACTTACAAATCTGCCCCTCCTCCTTCAGGTAGGGGTAGCAGGCAGGTAAATATGAGTTAACCATTAAAAAAACCCCACACTCTTTGTAATTCAAGACAGTGTAACATATATTTTAAAAACCTCCCCGTTTTTAGAGATGAAATCCATGCAAACGGGGTGAGTCACTTGCCTAACTTCATGGAATAGGGAAGTCCCGTAAGACAGAGCCCAAGAACTCCAGATGTTTCACCACAGCTGGAGAGGGGTGAAGATCCTCATGGGCTCAGGTGCTCTTTCTGTGGGGCCCTGGGCTTTGCAAATTGTGAGGGGGAAGCAGGAAAAAAAGATTGTGGAAAGACTCGGAAAAATCCCATGCCCTTGAGATCTAGAGAAACCCCTTTAGGGCTCTGCTCTGCTCCGCTCCCCACCATTTTTCTGGAGGAGGCTTGTTAGGGAAGCCCTCCTGAATGCAGACAGCTGCAGGATAGGTAATTCCTGTATTTCTACACGTCTCAGAATCGAGCATTACTTGTAAGAAAGGAAACAGAGCCTGGAACGAATTATGGGAGGCAAATGCACAGTTTTGGGCAGTGCGAGCAGCAAGTGAGGCCTGAAAACAACATTTCTTCTGTTGCTCGGGGTGTGGGGAAGCCCAACAGAAAAATCTGCTCTTTGCTAATAGCTACTCCACCAAGCCGCTGTCACGAGAAGCAGTGCCCCAGGCAAGGCACAGGGCATTTCAGGACATTCCTACAATTACTCCAAGATGAAAGACCTTCAAAGATTTTGCAGAGAGGCCTTCCCACAGGTAGCTACCCCCGGCTCCCCTACCAAGAGCAAAGGGGTTTCCTAGCGAAGGCACCAAATTAGGACTCTGGACATTTGGTTTGCAGCTGCCCTGCAGCCTCCCCCAGGGACCCTCACCAGCTCAGAGGACCGCTCTGGGCACATCTACATGGCATCTTCTCCCATAACTCACGTGTCCGGGCATCCCCAGGTGCCACACTCTTGAATGCAGCGGTGACTCCGATGCAGATGCACCATCTGGGGCTGCCCTTGGGACTGCAGTCTCCAGTGCATGTATTGCAATGAAATGTCTCCGGGTTTGGGTGTGCATTAAGGGGAGGAGTCCTGCCAAGGACATACCATAGAGAGACCCCTGTTCCTTATGCAAAAAAAGGGCTTTATCTGGCTTTTCCATCAGATTACAAAGGCTTTGTGGCAAGGGGGCTCTCTCTTACCATGTACCACCATGATATCACATGCAACTAGGCCTCTTTGCATCACTGCAAGGGAAATAACTTACTTATTATGCCCCCTTCCCTTGCATTGGATGGCTCCAGCAAAGTCTGCAGCTTTGAAACCCAGGAAAATCATTTGGAAACAGATAGAAATGAAAGACCGATCAGGATGGAGGCTCTCTGCGTCTCAAGCGCTGACTGGTGAGCGCCTTGGCTGCGTGCAATGCAATTGTTTCTAAAAAGGCCCTTGGAATATCACAGCGGGCAAGTAAATTCAAGAGCGCGGTTGCTGCTGACACGTCCTTTGGCAATAACACGCCCAGGTCTTGTTTTGCCAATGCCTTTAATCGCTGTTTAACTGTTTGAACATCAGAATTGCTGGAGATTGTTATGGTCTGTTTAAAAAGCACAATGATTCCCCTCATGGACGAGCATGTAGCTACAATTACCCTTCTGTTGCAGCCTGCCAGGAGTAATTGAAAGCTCTTTCCCAGCTAATAGGCCGGGAGGCACTTTGATTGCCTCTCCAGCTCCCTGGCAGAAATCGGGGCCGGCACCTGCCGAAATCGAGGAGAAAGGGTATGGCTGTGGGATGCTGCGCAGGAGCAGGGACGGCTCACGGGGTGAAGGGCTTGGTGCTCCCCTCACTTGACCCGCGTCCATTTGGGCCGACCGCACCGCAGTCAGTGGCGGGGCAGCCTGCGGAGGTGATCTGAACCCGATGATCTCACAAGGTCCCTTCCAGCCCTGACGTCCATGAAATCTATGAATCCTCACAGCTCCCCTGTCCAAGGCAGGTTCATTCCCCAGCTCGGCCATAGGCTGGTGCTGAGCAGTCACTTACCCTCCTCTGAGCCTCAAGTCCCACCTCTCAAGTGTCCGTAACAGCATGGCCAGACCTCGCAGACATGGTCAGATCAACCCCAAAGGGACCATGAGGGCCTCAACTATGACAGAGCTGGGGCCACATCAAGAAGAAGTCGGGAGACTCATTTCCCATGCCTTGCCAAAAGGGGGATGTATTCAACTCAGCTCCCCATCCTAATCCGCAAGCCCCCAGACTCATTCACCTACATAGAGAGCTGCAAGGGTCACCTGTGTTTCTGCTCGGGGAGTGGATGCAGGGCAAGGTAACCGTGCACTTTATGGGACAGTTAATTAGTTTGTCGCATTGTGTCGCGTCTGCGCTGAGCCGGCGGAGGGTACGATTTGATCTTGGGCCGGTGCAGTAGTTAGCACGTTTCTGAAGGACTGTTGAGGGCACTAGAGCACTGGATGGGCACTGAGCGAAGGCGCCTGCGCAGCTAAATTATTTGACTTGCAAACAATATTCAGTATAATAGGAAATTAGCAGAGAGAAAGGAACACAAAAGGAGATGCCCCCCGCACCTCCCTCCCTTCTATGGCTTTCATAGTCACTACTTTTGCTTCCCTTTCTTCCCCTGGCTCTCTGTGTTATGTTCTCTCTTTCCCATTTCTTCAGCTCGGTGACTTATTCCGACTCACTCCCACCCTGCGCATATAAATATGCAGCGGAGGAACTGAATCAAAAGAGGCCATTTGCGTTTGGTTTATTCAGTAGCGACTGCTGCCATTATTTTTATCTGCCCGTCTCCTTCTCTTTGTACAGATGTCAATCAGCCCACAGATGTTCAATAGCAGTAATGAAAATTGCATACAGGAGTAAGGTGTGCTGTTATTGTATTAGCTAGTGTGACCCATTCTTGTAGGCTCTCCAATGAAAGAACTGTCATTTGCAGTGGCTTTGCCTGACTGATCTCTCTATCATTTGCTGTAATTATGGGTAACTGTTTTCTGGTAGAATAGCGGGGTGTAGAGCATTTTCAAGCATCCGCTTTCGATTGTGCAGCCCCATTACCATAGCTCTGAAAAGATTGTCATCTGGATGGGAAAAGCCATCGAGGCGGCTGAATAACCTGTGGAATGTGAATGCAATCAGGCGCGTGAAAGGTGCAGCTGACATCTGCAATCAGCTTGGAGGGCAGAGGCTGCCTATCAGTAATATAAATGACAGACGGTTCTTGAATGTCCACTGGGCTTACGACACCATCCAATGCATCTGGGACTTAGCATCTCCCTGTAGAAGAGGGGACCTGATTAATCCATAGCTTACAGCTATTGAGCTGCAATGCAGGAACCAACCTGGAAACTGTCTCTTGCAATGATAAGATCTCTTTTGCACAACATGTATCAGGCCTTTGACAAAAAGGGCCGCTACCCGATGCATAATTGACTCGGAGGAACTAACTGCCACGTTTCCAGAAATGTGAAAAGTTCAGCGTGGTTTTAAGAAAAGGGAGTAGGTGTTTGTTACAAATTGCACAGATGCGCTAGAAATAAAAGCAGATGAAGAGTACGAGTCCCAGGGATTGAGAGCAGACACCAACTATGCTAAGGGTTAGGGAATGTCCTACAACCGAGGTGCACTATCTAACTGACCAGCTGTGATCCTTCCCTTGACACATCTGGCAATGTCCCTTGACAGGCAAGTCATCAGCCAGTCTGGACCTCCGGTCCAATGCAGCATGACAACTCCTCTGCAAGATCAGCTGGTAGGCACACAGCTGCACATAGTGCACGTAAGCAAGCCGACTTCGCATACATCACCCAAATATTGCTGACAGTTACTGGCTAGTGCGAGGGGCTTGGACTCAGGGCTCCTGGCTCCCATTCCTTGGGTAATTAGCATACTTTATCTCCCTTTCCCCACCATGACAATTAGCCGACTACTTATCCAACTTAAACAGTGGTCAGAACATCTGCATTGTTTTTGAGCCCCTCCATCTGATGGGGGCATAGACCTATGCAGGCTTTCACTCAAAACTATGCACAGGTTCACAGTTCTGGGTAAAAGACACAGATTTGCATTGGTGTTTTCTATTCCACACACTAACAGCAACCCTGGGACACCCGCTGGGAGGGCTCCTTTGAAGTGGCTCTTTTCTGCTGGCAAGTGCGAGGGCTCTCTCAGAGGCACCGCAGAGCCAGAGGGAGCCTTCCCCGCTCTTTTGCTAGAAAGCGGCTCTAGCGTTTCAGCATAATTTTACTTCCCCTGTGCAGATTCCTGCAGGACATTAGTGAGGGCTTTTTTTCTGGCTTTGCAAAGGAGGATTCGCACATGGCTCCTGTCAAGCTGCCTTCAGAAAATCAGCACCCACTCAACAGAGACTCCCATTTCCTGATGACACTAAGATGTGGGGGGGCATGGGCACACTAGAAGGAAGGAATAGGCTACAATCAGACCTAGACAGGTTACAGGGGTGGGCGGACAAGAATAGGATGGGTTTCAACACAGACAAGTGCAAGGTGCTGCACCTGGGGAGGAACAACCGGCACCATACCTGCAGGCTGGGGAACTCCCCTCTTGTCAGCACGGAGGCGGAAAGGGACTGGGGGTCATCATTGACTCCAAGATGAACATGGGCGGCAGTGTGGGGACGCGGTCAGGAAGGCCAACCGCACCTTGTCGTGCATCCACAGATGCATCTTGAGCAGGGCCAGGGAGGTGATCCTGCCCCTCTGTGCGGCACTGGTCAGGCCACAGCTGGAGTCCTGTGTCCAGGTCTGGGCGCCGCGCTTCAAGAGGGATGTGGACAGCATGGAGAGGGGCCAGAGGAGGCCACTCGCATGATCGGGGGACAACAGGGCAGGCCCTATGAGGACAGGCTGCGGGACCTGAACCTGTTCAGCCTCCAAAAGAGAAGGCCGAGCGGGGATCTAGTGGCCTGTTACAAACTAGTCGGGGGGATCAGCAGGCACTGGGGGAGTCACTGTTCCCCCGAGCACCGCCAGGAGTGACCAGGAATAACGGTCACAAGCTGGCAGAGGGCAGGTTTAGGCTAGATATCAGGAGGCGCGACTTCACGGTCAGGGCGGCTAGGGTCTGGAACCAGCTTCCAAGAGAAGTGGTGCAGGCTCCTACCCTGGGGGTGTTTAAGAGGAGGTTGGATGAACATCTTGCTGGGGTCATCTGACCCCAGTACTCTTTCCTGCCATGGCAGGGGGTCGGACTAGATCTGCTCAGGTCCCTTCCGACCCTACAAACTATGAAACTATAAGCAGGTGCATTTCAAGTAGCCCCAGAGGACACCACATTCGCAGTGGTCCAGGCGTCCTTCCCTAAACCTAGCAACGAGGCAGGTGGTCAGCAAGAGGAGGGCTGGAGCCCCGCTTCCAGGTCTAACCCTGCTTGTGATCATGAAGTCTCTGCAGCACCTGCACAATGTGCAGAGAACTGCCAGCAGTAGGAAACTGGGATGATATTATTGTCCTTCTCACAACCAGGGATCAGCTCCGACGAGTGCAACACACACCCTCCAGGGCACTGAAACCTATTTTAAAATACTTGTAGTGGTTAATATTTTTGCTCACATTTTCCCACCTTAACATGGCCAGGTATTTTTTCCCACGATGGCAGTTGCAAACTTCGCCCTGTCTGGGTAACGGCATGCCTGGTGGCATTGCCAACTTCATCCCTATCTTTCAAGCTGCCGTTTAGACGGTCGCTCATAGGCTGTCTGCTATCCGACCGCCTGACTTCACAGCTGCAGAGAAGAGAGAGGGGAAAAGGGAAGTCATCTAATAACAACAGGGATTATGCATTTTTACTTCCTGCTGCTGACTTTCTCTTCCTCTTAGGTGGCCTGATAAAACAACCTGGTCTCAGTCACCCATGTAGTAAAGACTCACAGTGGCATGACATCTTTGAGGGAAATCCATGCCTTTAAACTTGAAGATGAAGGGAAGCTGGGGGAGTTTTCTCTGCCTTAGTTCTGGCAAAGGAAAACTTCCCTCTTCAGAGCCACCAGCCAGTGCCATTACTGAACAAGACAAGTCATAAACCTGAGGGGAAAAAAACTGATGACATTTGAAGAAGCGTTCAGGTCCCTCTGGGCAGCCGGCGGCCATGGGCCAGCTTCCTTTTTTTCCCCAAGTCATTCTTCACTGAAAAGGCTAACAGGGACCAGGAACAAGGGGATGGGAAGTCAGGCTGGAATAAGTTAGAGGCTATGTAGACAAGTTCGGTAGTTTGAAAGTGGCTGAGCCTGATGGGACTCATCCTAAAGCACTTTGCTTCAGCTAGTTTGCTATCTTGGAGCCATTAGCAATTATATCTGAGAAGTGGTGGAGGAGATAGTGCCTCTCTTTACAAAGGGAAAAAGGAGGAACAAGCCAGCTATACCTCGGTTCCTCCATGGACACTGAAACAGATACTTGATCCATTTGCCAGCACCTAGATAACAAGGTGGTAAATAACAGCCACGATGGATTTGTCAAGCATAAATCATGTCAAGCCAACCTGCTTTCCTGTTTGTCAGGGTAATGGGCCTGGTGGACAGGAGAGAAGCCGTTCGGATGCACCTTGGCTTTAGGGAGGCTTTTGATACTGTCTCATATGACATTCTCACAACCAAGTTAGGGACAGATGTTTTAGGTGCGACTGCTGTAGGGGAATTATGTGCAGAACCGCTTGGAAAACCCTGCTCGATGCGCTGTTTTCTACGGCCCGCGGGAATAATGCACTGAAGTGGAGGAGTGCTGGGGAAGGTCCTGGTCTGGCGCTTTGCACAAACGAGTCGGACGACGGACTAGAGAGCACGCTTGCAAAACCTGCAGACGGCAGCAAGCTGAGAGGGGTTGCAAGCACTTCAGAGGACAGAACAAGCATCCAAAATGATTGCGACAAATTGGAGAAATGGCGTGAAACAAACAGCCTGTAATTCAATAAGGACAAGAGCAAAGTACTACAGTTCACTAAGACAAAATCGAACGCAGAGTGACTGGCAAGGTAGCAGTCCTGCAGAAAAGGATCCAAAATTGATTGTCGATCGTTGACTAAAGAAGAGTGAAAAAGGCATACGACTGTGGAAAAAGCAAGCGCCATCCTGGGAGGAGTAAGCAGTATTCGCTTACATGAAGACCCGTGAAGAAATCCTTCTGTTCTGCTCGGTACAGGCAAGATCTCAGCACTCTCCCGTGTTCAAACACTACATGAGCCAACAGGAAAGAGTCCGGAGAATGGTGCAAAGGATGTGAGGTCTAGAAAACATGACCCATGGATAATGATTGCAAAACAGGTGGTTTGTTTGGCCTAAAAAAGTTGGAATGGAGACAGGGCGACCACCTTCAAATTTGTAAAATGTTGCTGCAGAAAGGAAGGAAATAAATTATTCTCCGTCAACTCGGGATAGGATAAGAAGTAATGGACTTAAACTGCAGCAAGGAAGATTTAGGGTCAGCATTAGGGGAAGTTTGTAACTGTGATGGGAGGCAAACTCTGAGTACTTAGGGAGATGTGGGATCTCCAGCCTGGCTGGTTTTTGAGAGGGTTAGCTTCTCCTTTTCCCTGCCATCACAATTTAGGGACCCCGGCAAGCTAAAAGACATGACCTTCTGCCATTGCTCCTGCTTATTTATGTGACCGGCTTTGGAGATCTCTGTCCCCTTCGGGGTCTAGAAGCGACTCCCCCCTCCTGCCTCATTAAGAGTCTGAAAACCTCTCCCTACCATGTGGGAGCTGGGGTTTCCCATTTGGGGAGCAAGGTCAGAGCCCCGCTCCATGTCTGCTCTACACGTCTGAACTCTTGGGATGGGGGCAGCCATCCCCCACTGTGTGTCCCACCGTAGGTGCGGGGAAGCCCTGCCCGACTGCACGAGAAGTGGGATCAGGCACAGCGGGAGACTGCATCCAGCTGGACCCCCAGAATGGCCGGTGGGGCTCTGCATCCTTTTTCAATAGGCTCGCAAGCAACTTGCAAATGGCACTTCATTCAATGATAAAGTGAAGGAACCCTTACCATAACCAGCGTTTCCCAAGTCCCGAAGCAGTAGCTCCTGCCTTGCTATTTGATGCACCCGCCTGGCCTCCACGACCACAGCATCTGAGCACATTTCTCCTAACGTCCTTCCAACGTGGGGAACTATTAAGATCCACATTATATAGACGAGGACTGCAGCTCAGACAGATGAAGAGTGCTGCCCAAAGCAGGGCACTGAACCCCGTTCTCTCAGCACCAGCTCTTTACAATTGAAACTGGAAAGCTTCCCAAATACAAACCACTGCATTTGCACATTATTAGTAAAAGCAAAAGTATGTGATGAAGTTCAAATTCCAGGAAAGGCAATGAGCTCCAGGAGCCTGAACCACAATGTACGCCAACAGTCCCATGAACCAAACGTTTCCTGTCTGACACGGGCTGTGGCAGAAAGCCACCTTGGTTTCTCCCCAAAATCTCTGCCCTGTGACAACGTGATTAGATGGGCCAGCAAAGAGGATTCACACCTCAGCCTGTCTCTTTAGGTAACCTGAGCTGGCTGCAGTCCCGAGGGAGGGGGAAACCTGCTCCCTCTGCCTACGGGACTGGCATCGGCCACCTGGGTGGGGGGCATCTACCTGGGGGGCTGGAATCTGCCCGGTAACAGGTGATGTATTTCAAATTGGTTGGCTGACAGCCAACTGGGGCTGACTTCCACTGGCCCAGGTGAATGAGGTCGCAGGGGCTGTATAGGTTGGGGGCGGGGAGGAGGCTCGTGCTCTTCGGCCATGAGGTGAAGCAGCAGCAAAGCAGGGAGACAGAGGAGCCTTGCCATCGGGACCTAGCTCTCTCTCTCACCCCCAGACTCCAGAGGGGAAACTGGAGAGCTCTGGAAGATGCTTGTGAGTAAGCTACTCGAGATCTGGTTAGATATCTAGCTGGCAGTAACACAGAAGCGTAATCAAAAGGCTACCTCAGCCACACTGTTTGCTCTTTAGGATTTCTAAGATATTGCTCAACCCTGTACCCTAGTTTACCCTACCCCTTGTAATCAATAAAGTTCTCTTTTTTGACTGGTGTGGGAGACTTATTGAGGGGTGGGTCTAAATTATGCCTAAGAGACCCCTTAGGTCTGCGGACTAAGGGAGATTTTACTTTTTGCCCCCTTGACTTGGGGAAGTGCCCCAAGTGCCTGTACTGGGTCGAGTACCCGTTGGACTATTAGGTCTGTGCTTCCCCGAGGACACAGGGCCGAGACAGTCCCTTCTCGGGGTGGTGGCAGCGATGTTACCCCCAGACTAGTGAGCGTGCTCTGGGAGAGGGGTCGACCAAGCATAAGGCGCCCCTAGGGAGGCATTTGGAGCCTGGAAGGTGGTCGGGTGCAGGGAGGTGGGCGGCTCAACACAGGAGCGCCCCTCACTGGCCCGCCACACGAGCATCCTTCCTTCCTCAGATATCCATGTCCACACTGGGGGTAAAGAGAGACAGCAAGTACTGTTGCACCACATGTGTCTGGCACAGATAACCCCCAGGGACTGTGTCTAGCTTAAATCAAGAGGAGGCTTATTTACTCTGGCTGAACTCTCCATTGTTTTCTTTGTGGCTTGGTAAATGATAACAAATGCTTTTTTCCAGTACCACTAATGGCCCCTTTTCCTATGAAAGGTCTGATCCCAGGAAGGGGAACAATTTGAGTGAGGACTGGTTGTAATTTTTATGATTTTTATTCGGGTGAAAAATGACTTCTTCTGAAAATGAAAATACTATGAAAAAAAAATCAATTGTTTAGCCTACTTTCACAAAAAGATAAAATTTGCTTTTTCTTCCCAACCCCCCTGCTTCGGTTTCTCAGGAGCAAAATGAGAAAGGTAGGAGGGAGAAATAAAGCAAAATGACAAGAACAAAAAAAAATCTGATAACATGCCTTTAAAAAACAACAACCAACCCCACAGTTTGACAATTTTTCTTGGCTTTTTTTGGACTAATTCTTGAGCTGCCTTTGACTTCAGCGGTGCTTTGCATAAGTACAGCCGTCTGCCTGTACGGAGGGGCTTCCAAGATTCGGCTGTGTGGCAGGAAGACACCTTTGTTTCTCCCAAAATCTCTGCCCTGTGACGATGTGATTAGGATGGGCCCAGCAGAGGAGACGCACCCTTACCCTATCTCTATAGGTAACCTGAGCTGGCTACAGTCCCGAGGGAGGGGGGAAACCTGCTCCCTCTGCCTACGTGACTGGTATCACCTACCTGGGTGAGGGGCTTCTACCTGGTGGGCTGGAGTCTGCCCAGCAACTAGTGATGTATTTCAAATTGGTTGGCCGACAGCTAACCGGTGCAGGCCTCTGCTGGACCAGGTGATGAGGTCACAGGGGCTATACAAGTTAAGACTGCCCAGGAGGAGGGGGCAGCAGCCATGCGGGGGACTCAAAGGTGCTTTACCATCTGAAACTGGCTCTCTCCCCCATAGCTCGTGAGCGAGGAACGACCTGCCTCCAGAGGGGATCTCCACCAGCCTCGGGACGATGCTTGCGAGTACGCTACTCGAGATCTGGTTAGATATCTAGCTGGCAGTAACTCAGATGAGTGATCAAAAGGCTACCTCAGCCACACTGTTTGCTCTTTAGGATTTCTAGGATATTGCTCCATCTTGTACCCTATTTTCACCCTACCCCTGTAATCAATAAATTCTCCTTTGTGACCGGTGTGGGAGACTTATTGAGGGGTGGGTCTAAATTATGCGTAAGAGACCCCTTAGGTCTGAGGACTAAGGGAGACTTTCCTTTTTGGCCCCCGACTTGGCGAAGTGCCCCAAGCACCTGTACTGGGTCGAGTACCCATAGGATTATTAGGCCTGTGTTTCCCCGAGGACACGGGGCCGAGACAGTCCCTTCTCAGGGTGGGGGCAGCTACATTACCGCCAGGCTAGCGAGTGTGCTCCGGGAAGGGGGACAGACGGACGCGAGGCCCCCCAGGGAAGGTGGTGAGGCGCAGGAAGGTGGGCGGCTCAACGCAGGAGCACCCCCTGCTGGCCCGCCACAGGCTGTTCATTTGCAGGTGCCCGGCCCACACGGATAGTCGATGCGTGCACAGTTCTAGGTAAACCAAAGGAGATCCAATGAGAAAAATGCAGAGAAGACGAAGTGAGCCACCTGGGAAATTAAGCCAAAGTGGAAGTCCGGAGAGAACAGGGTTATAATTCCCTTTTTGAATGAGTAGCTATTTAGAATTTAACCAGGCGAACACGATTAAACTAAATGAATATAAATTCTAGGTGCGGTAATAAGTAATGAACTGGAGGAAATGAACAGAATAGAATTAACAAGAAGATAGTGTGTGCCATAATCCATCAAAACCCAATGAAAAATGAAGGCAGAACATGCCCCCAATTCAAAATGGTTTTCCCTATGGAAAAGATCCTTCTTCATATTCTGAACAACCCCAGGGATTAAATTTCCTGAAAAGAACTGTACCTCCTATTTCATTAAATAAATGCAGAGGGGGGGAAGTATTTCTGCAAAGGGCCAGGGAAATCTAAATTGGTTCAGGAGAGCTACACGCTCAGAGCTCTGCCCAAACAGAACACTAAAAATGCCATATTTGCATTAAAGTGCAACGCAGCTGTTTGAAGCGAGAATACAAAGCAGCATTTCCTCATTAGTGTCACTGCACAAGGCAATATTCAGAATGGCGGAGGCCATCAAAAGTAATATTGCCGCCATAAAATGGAATGAAGAAGTGAAACGCTCCCTTTGCTTGACAATTTTATCGATGCTGCTTTGCTTTTCCTGCAAGGTTCTCTGGCTCCAGCTCCAGCTATGGTAGAGAAATGAACTGCTGGTAACCAAACTGGTGGGACACCACTGACACTGGAATTGTCTTGACACTAGTCAGGTGTCCCAAAGCAAGTTAAGCACATGTGCAAGAGTTTGCCATGCTTAAGTCCCATCCGCATTTACGTGCTGGAGCAAGTTAAGCACATGTGCAAGACTTTGCTGGATCAAGCCTTTATGGTGTGCTTTGCCACTGCAGTGGTACTGCCAGAAAGAGCGCTAACTTTTCAATGCAATAACTTACAGGCGATTTTTTTTTTAAGGCGTCGGCAAAGCCCAAGGGAGAAGGGGTCTCGTAATCCTCTGGTTAACTCACCTAATTCCTTAGAAACAGGTGCCTTTTCCAAGAGAGCAGGGTAAGCATCGAGTTGCACTTTTCTATTATTGTCACAACATTTTTTAAGTGTTTTACTATGAGACGCAAATCTCTTGCCCAGAGAAAATGTTGTCAAAATAAAGAGCGTCAACGATGCTGGAGACTGAGCCAGACTCTAGAACGATCTGCTGAAAGGAGACGTTTAGATGCAAGTAGAAAAAGAAGTGCATGAAACAATGAATCTGAGGATCGAGCTACACGAGAAGGCGATTGGACTTTCAGCGACATCAAGAGAGCCATGCAGATGAGTCCCAGGAGGAGGCTATGGTGCAAAGACAATTAGATGCACAGCGCCATCAAGAATGCGGTACTAATGAATTGCAAGAGAAGGCCGCTGTGAAAAGACAATTAAATACACACCATAATAAAGAAAGTCATGCAAATGAGTCCCAAGACCATTCCACTGTGAGAAGACAATTAGATGCGCAACACCATCAGGGAAGTTGTGCGCATGAGAAGCAGGCTCTACAAGAGGACAATTAGATGCCAGACAACATCAAGATAGCTGGGCATATGAATCGCAAGAGGAGGCCACTGTGAGAAGACAAATACATGACGTAATCAAGAAAGGGGTGCAAATGAGTCCCACAAAAATGCCGATGTGAGAAGACAATTAGAGGCAGAACGCCATCGGTAAAGTCATGCAAATCAGTCTCAAGAAGAAGGCGCTGCGAGAAGACAATGAGATGCCACATGACATCAAGAAAGCCGGGCAAATGAGTCCCAAGAACGTGCTGCGGTGAGAAGACACTTGGACTCAGTTTGCTCTGCAAGAACACGACAAAGACCATTCCAGATAAGAGACAGTCATTCGTTAAGAGATTCAGAAGTAGAAAGGCATTATCGCGGTGAAATGGATGTCATTTGCCATTTTTGCCATTCTTTAAACTTCATGGCTGAGCAGCCATCAGATAGAAAGTTTCATAGTTTCATAGTTTCTAGGGTCGGAAGGGACCTGAGCAGAACGAGTCCGACCCCCTGCCTTGGCAGGAAAGAGTACTGGGGTCAAATGACCCCAGCGAGATGTTCATCTAACCTCCTCTTAAACACCCCCAGGGTAGGAGCCAGCACCACTTCTCTTGGAAGCTGGTTCCAGACCCTAGCCGCCCTGACTGTGAAGTCGCGCCTCCTGGATGTTTAGTCTGAATCTCCCCTCTGCCAGCTTGTGACCGTTATTCCTGGTCACTCCTGGCGGTGCTCGGGGGAACAGGGACTCCCCCAGTGCCTGCTGATCCCCCCGACTAGTTTATAACAGGCCACAGGATCCCCCCTCGGCCTTCTCTTGTGGAGGCTGAGCAGGTTCAGGTCCCGTCGCCTCTCCTCATAGGGCCTGCCCTGTTGTCCCCTGATCATACAAGTGGCCTCCTCTGGACCCTCTCCATGCTGTCCACGTCCCTCCTGAAGTGCGGTGCCCAGACCTGGATGCAGTACTCCAGCTGCGGCCTGACCAGTGCCACATAGAGGGGGAGGATCACCTCCCTGGACCTGCTCGAGATGCATCTGTGGATCCATGACAAGGTGCGGTTGGCCTTCCTAACTGCCTCCCCACACTGCCGGCCCATGTTCATCTTGGAGTCAAAGATGACCCCCAGATCATTTTCCGCCTCCGTGCTGACAAGAGGGGAGTTCCCTAACCTGTAGGTATGGTGCCGGTTGTTCCTCCTGAGCTGCAGCACCTTGCACTTGTCTGTGTTGAAACTCATCCTATACTCATCCACCCACCCTTGTAACCTATCTAGGTCTGATTGTTTTTTAAACATTGCTGTCACAAAGTACAAGTAAAGTTGCCTGGCCGCCAGGAATTTCCTCCAATACTGAAAGATGTCATGAGCAACCCACAACATACGTTTTTTGAGAACTTATCATAGAATCAATGAGTTGAGAGGGACCTAGACAGATCATCGAGTCCAACCCCCTGCCATGGGCAGGAAGGAGCACTGGGGGTGGAGGGGTCATAAGATCCCAGCCAGGTGCCTATCCAGTCTCCTCTTGAAGATCTCCCAGGAAGGTGAGAGCACTTCTCTGGAGAGACTATTCCAGGCTCTGGCCACCCTTACTGTGAGGTAGTTCTTCCTCATATCCAACCTAAACCTCTCCTCCCTCAGCTTGTGGCCATTGTTCCTGGTGACTCCGGGGCGGGGCATGGTGAACAGACTTTCCCCGAGTCCCTGCTGCTGGCCCCTGATAAGGTTGTAGGCAGCCACGAGATCCCCCCTCAGTCTACTCTTGCGGAGACTGAAGAGATTCAAGTCCTTCAGCCTCTCCTCATAGGGCTGGCCACGGAGGCCCCCAACCATACGAGTGGCCTCCTCTGGACCCTCTCCAGGTTCCCCATGTCCTTCTTGCGGCGCCCAGAACTGGACACAGGACTCCAACTGCGGCCTGACCAGCACCGCATAGAGGAGGAGCAAGACCTCTCTGGACCTGTTAGTGATGCCCCTGTTGATGCAACTTCCGGGGCAACATTCGGTCATTTAATAGTTCTTTAAGTTTTGCATCTTTGGGAGCAAAAATTATACCCATTTCTGGACAGAGGCCATATTGCTTTCAAGTCCACAGACAGTTTTATTGCCCAACACCTCATTTACAACCTAGAAGAGGAGATGCAAGATCCAATAGGGCCTTTTGGATATTGTTGAAGAGCAGTTAAATCATCCCCAAAATCACCAGTGCGATCCTGCTTTAATGCAAGACCTGGACACTTTACTGAGAAACATCACCTAACATTTTGTAAGAGGCTGAAAACGGGTTGAAGTTGTAAGGGAAGAAAAACAAAGAGCAGCTGAAGAAAATCGTTCAGTTACAAATGTTACTATGGTGCGCCATCATGATCGAGAAGATACAATTTGCCAAACAATGATGAAATTGCAATGTGGTTCCCCATTATCATTCCGGAAAATCATTTCCATAGGGATACAAGAACGTAATCGAGATCACAAAGCTTTGAAAATATAAGCATTTTGAATGCTAACTTAGATCCCATGACATATGTTCTGTTTTATCCATATGGTGAACCAGGCTGGCATCCAGCTTTGCAATTTCCTGGATATGAGACTTCAACATGGAAAAAAGTCCCCATTACAATTAAAAATTGCTCAAACATCAGTTCGTCTAAATTAATGTAATCCAATTGTATATGGAGGAAAATTGATTCAACAGTGGCGTGTGGACTCACATTTACAAGTTGAAGCAAACAATTTAAAGCACATTAGGCAATAACAAGGCTAAGTAGCGTAATACGGTGGTCTGATGAACTTCTTAACAGAAACTGCTGAAACCTCCAGTATGCAAATAGAAAACTGAGTCATTTTACCATCATCATTTCAAGGAGGACAAAGAAATATGAGAGAACAGTATCATGACAGCCTGGCAATAATGAGCAAATATAGACACCCAGGTCTGCGTATTACTGATGAAGCCACTATGGTCACAGTAATTATAACTGACGAAGCCACTATGATGATAAACAGCCACTACGCTGCACACTCGTGCACTTAGATGCATTGATTTATTGTTGAAAGAGATTATGCAAAATGACATGCCCTTTGGACAAAAAATGCTTTTGTTAGGTGGAGACTTCAACCAAGCATTGCCAGTCATAGTCGGCGGTACAAAAATGGAGACAATTGAGGCATGCATAAAAAGTAATCATCTGTGGTCACATTTCACCAAAATCAAATCATCACAAAACACGCGAACTGAAGGACAACATCGATTCAATGAATGGATTCTCAAAATTGGTGAAGGAACTATGTTGAAGGATTATAGGTTGCCACCAGATGCAACTGAAATAGCAGAAACCTTTATTGAAATGGAGTCCATTGTCACAGCAGTTTATGGGAAACGCATTGAAATAGAAAGCTTGGATTCCCTTGCGAAGAAAATTATCATAACCCCTAAACATAAACACGCCATGGAATCGAATACTGAAATTATAACTTTGCTGTCTGGTGAAATGAACGCATACTACAGCACAGATTAAATTGATCACAGATGATTCCAAAAATCAAACTACTTATCCCATTGCAATTCATGCAGTAGCAGTCCTGATGGTGTTTACGTGTTCAAAAATTCAATTGAAAATCGGTGCAATTATTATGTTAATCAGAAATATGAATCCAAAAATGGGACTGTGCAATGGAACTCGACTGGTAATAAGAGGATTACACCAAAATTTCCTAGATGCTGAAATAATTACAGGTACTAATATAAGAGAACACGTCATCATTCCTTGGATTGATTTGGCTTCATTAGACACACAACTACCTTTCATTCTGAAAAGGAGACAAACCTCCCGTAATAACCGTGTTTGCAATACCAATAAATAAATTGCAAGGACAAACGTTTGACTTGGCTGGACTCTGCTTACCAGAACCAGTGTTTTCCCACGGACAATTGTATGTGGCCCTAACGAGAACCAGGAATGAAAACAACTTAAGAATATGCATTTCACTGGTGGAAAACAAACAAGGAAATCTAAACAGTGACGAGAAAATATTCACTGAAAACATCGTCTTTAGGAAGATATTTGCTGTTAATTGATTCCTGCCACACCATCTGGGTGGCGAACCAAACAGTAAACAACCCAAAGGAAGATTGGGTCACCAATCCCAGGGGCACAGCGAGTCACAGAACGAGGAAGCAATCTGTATCTTTAAATGTTCAGCCTCCTTTATGTAAGTTTTACAGACATTTACTTTATTTAATACATAAAGTAAAATCTACACATTTGTTTGTTATTTGAAATTCCTCCATCATTCATAATGGGCAATTTGCTAGTATATCTATAAATGCTTACAGAACCCCCTCCCCAAGCTGCAGGAGGGGTCACCCACGTTAGGATCAAAAGCAAACTCGTGAGAAACTGCCAGTCACTTGGCTCTGCTTCCAGACTTGTACCTATTCGAAATGGGTAGCAGGCCAAACGTCTCTAGAGCAGAGCAAGAGTTACAAGGGTTGGTCAACGAGCCTTAGTTTCAGCTCACAGCATCACGACTGTTAAAAATGTGTTCCAACCGCTCTAAAGAAGAACTTTTCCAACTATTTCAGTCGGTCTAATGAAAGATCTCAGATTCACCCAAAGAACCTTGTCTGCCTATGCCCTTAGACCAACACAGCTACAGCCTACACCCTTGTAACCAGGCAATCTTTTAAAATAAACGATTTTCAAAGATAACTAAAAATAAAGGCATCAAAATATCTGTAAGTGGCACAGTGCCAACCAAAGCGTACTAAGACCATTTGAAAAAAAATTTCAGGTAGGGCTTCGGTTTGTAAGCAATAATATCTTACACAGAAGAAAACAGTCAGATAGTTTATAATTGTGTAGCCAAAACACTCCTTTAGCAATTTTCCATTATTTCTGAATAATAATTTAGCAGGCAAGTCATTTTTTGAATTTACTGAGGTATCTGTGTCCTTGCAGTATAACATGTTAGCCTTTTTCCTTCCAGGTGATTAAAACTTTATAGTTTAACTCGGCTTTAAAAGTTCACCCTTTGATAAGAGAAATGAGCTCCGGGATAGGAGCGTTTTCTGCTCGAGTTCTGCTTCATCAGAAAGATTTGGTGGATGGAGTAAGTTCCCATCTGCTCTTATTTTGCCGGATAGCTTTCTGCAGGACTGAGCTAAGACAGCAGCTGAGAATGGGCGCCTTCACAGGTTTTGGATGATGGTATTTCTATTTTGCTTTTGCTGTGGCTGCCGACATTGGCTCCGTTTCATTTTAGCTGCCATTCTCTTCCTAAAACGAAACACGTCCGAACAGATGCACGACACCACCCCACGGCCCTGAACACAGTTCTGTAAATCTCCATTAGGAATCATCAGAAATACGTTTTCGGAAATGGAAAATAAAGAACTAAAACCCACAACCTGCTTAGCCATTCAGTTGCTCTTCCTTCAAAGCCTACTTTAAAAAAACCCACTTATTTTACTCCCTCAAGATATTATTTCAGACAATAGCCTCAAACCAGCACATTTATTAAATACAGCAGTACCTTCACAAAAGCAAGGCAGGAATGCTTGCAAAACTGTACTTTAAGTTGCAACATGCTTATTTTCCTGCATAAGGCCACACAGAGCCTGGTTTTGTTTTATTTTGCTTATACTGGTTATTCGAGGGCCAACATATGCTAGGGTAATTTATTTTATTTAAATATTTATGCACCAGTATCCAGGAAACCTCAGAACCAGATCACAAATTGAGCTGGAATTCTAGGAATGACTCTTGCCTTAATTATTTTTAGGGAATGATGATTACAAGGCCCTCTAGTGCTGGAAAAAGCTTGAGCATTAAGAGAACGGGCTTAGGACTGGTCCACAGCAGGAAAATGTGCACTTGTTTCATGTAGCTTCCCTGCATCAGTAGAAAAAAAAAGAGACTTGTACTCATATATACAGTATGTGGAGTTCCTTATTTCCATATACACTGGGGAGCTGCCCTGCACTCCACTCCCTGATGAAGCTTCTGTCCTTGAAGCTAGCCTGGGATATGTGTAACCACAGTGAGGAGAAAATAACCAAACCTATGATAAATGGGTCCTTATTTCCTACAGCCCACAGCCCCACTGGATCTAAAAGCCGGGCAACAGGAAGCACATGGGGGTGTCTGATAAGTGTGGCAGTGTAACTGAAATTAAAAGAAGCTAGCTTTGTTTCTATGGTCCCTCGCTTTTAGGAAAACTCAAATCCCCCGAAAGCGAAGGTGGACCCCTACTACGTTGTTCCCGTGGTTCAGGTGCCCTGCAGCACCTTGCTGATCTTCGCCTCTTGGGGAGCAAAGCCTCTATTTTCATTTCTAAGCTGTGGTCTTCTCACTGCCCTGCGACTGATTTGCATCCCCTGGTCGTCCTCTCTCCATGACCCGCTGTCTGCAGGAAACCAGCCATGTCCCTTTCTTGTATAGCATGTAGTTATGTCCCTCCAGATCTCCCCTCACAGCTGAGTTCAGTCAAATTCATTTAGGTGTCAGCTGTGCATGGGCAGCACAAGTCCAAGAGAAAAGCAAACTCCCTCCTGTTCAGCCAGAAGTGATGACCCTGACCCGGCATGAATACTCCACACCCCTTAATTCTGCAGCAGGGCAGGCCACCTCCCCAGCTGCTCAAAGTCTCTTTTCCTCCCAGCTGCAGGAAGATAGCAGTGGTTCTTGACCTTTTCTAGACTTCAGGCACCCCTGGGCACACTCAAGGCCCCTCCTTGAGTATTGCTAAAGAGGCCCTTTGCAATGCACCCCCTTGCTTTGCAGTGACCCGCCTTTGCAATGCACTCCCTTGCTTTGCGGTAACCGCCTTTGCAATGCACCCCTTGCTTTGCGGTAACCGCCTTTGCAATGCACCCCCTTGCTTTGCAGTGACCCCCCTTTGCAATGCACCCCCTTGCTTTGCAGTGACCGCCTTTGCAATGCACCCCTTGCTTTGCAGTGACGCCGCTTTGCAATTCACCCCCTTGCTTTGCAGTGACCCCCCTTTGCGATGCACCCCTTGCTTTGCAGTGACCCCCCTTTGCGATGCACCCCTTGCTTTGCAGTAACCGCCTTTGCAATGCACCCCTTGCTTTGCAGGTGCCTGCAGCTGCCTTATGTTTGGGCTCCAGAGAAATCCTGCCAGCCCCAACGCTCGCAACAGCCGGGAAAGCCCTGGCGCGCCCTGCCACCCTCCAGCTCCTCTCCCGCCCGCGCAGTGCTCTGCGCAGGCGCACCCCTTGCACCTTATGACGTCGGTTGCCTCTTGTGCGCCTGCGCGGGGGAGGAGCGCGCGCCTGCGCAGTGCGCCGCCGAACTGGGCCCGGGCGGTGCGGCTGGAGACATGGGGGCGGCGGCGGCCGAGGCAGACCGGACCCTGTTCGTGGGTAACCTGGACCCGCGGGTCACCGAGGAGCTCGTCTTCGAGCTCTTCCACCAGGTAGTGGCTCCGCGGGGGAGGGGGACCTGATCCGGTCCGGTCCGGTCTGGTCCGGTGGCGCTTCCGGGTCCCCGCGCGTTGGTGCCTCACCCCCGGGGTCCGGCCTGCCCCCGCCGCCCGGCCCGAGGGTTCCGCCCCGCCCCCCGACTTGGGGGAAAGCAGGGGGAGCGGAAGGCAAGGCAGCAGACCAGGGTGGGTAGGGCAGCAGAAAGCAGAGTAGCAGACCCATGTGGGGAGGGAGCAGAAGGCAGAGCAGTGAATCAAGCAGGGAGTGGAAAGCAGAGCAGAGGGTTCAGCGGGGAGCAGAAAGCGGAGCGGCGGTTCTGGCGGGGAGGGCACGGGGCTTCGCTTGCAGCGTGATAAAATTCCCCCCGCATGCTGCATTTCGCTGCTGACGCGGTCTTCGCTGTGTGCTGGCTTCCGCGTGGCTCAATTTTTATTTATTTTATTTCCATTTCTTTGTAAGAACGAAAAGGGTGGGGTTTTTTCTACAGTTGCTCCAGGTTTTGTTGTTGGGGCTTTTTGTTTTTATTTTTGTTTAACATCTTTTGTTTTTTGATTTTTGCAGGCAGGTCCAGTAATTAAAGTTAAAATCCCTAAGGATAGAGATGGTAAACCCAAGCAGTTTGCATTTGTGAATTTCAAACACGAAGAATCTGTCCCTTATGGAATGAGCCTGCTTAACGGGATCAAACTTTTTGGAAGGCCTATCAAAATTCAGTTCCGATCAGGTATCCGTGAAATTAAACCCTCTAATTGCTCTAGACAAAGT
This sequence comes from Crocodylus siamensis, assembly GCF_052110815.1. Classification (NCBI taxonomy): domain Eukaryota; kingdom Metazoa; phylum Chordata; order Crocodylia; family Crocodylidae; genus Crocodylus; species Crocodylus siamensis. The sequence goes on from NC_143408.1 coordinate 26,763,057, forward strand.
GGAGTGCTTCTCATCTCCGACCTACTCGAAGTCTGATCGATGATTGGATTAGTCGCCGACATCGCACATGCTTTTTTTAAAAATCAAATTGTCACTCACTTGCCTAATGGTCAGTCGCTCTGTGCAACGAAGGTGTGAAGAGGCTCGTGCACAAGCTTTGCCATACTCTCCTTTTCCTTTAACTAGAGGATGGTCTCTTGGTTCTTTCTGGATGCAATCCCCGCTTGTTTTTACATTAGCGTTAACTTTGGTTTCTAGTTTTACCTTCTTTTTTTTTTTAACACTGCAAAATATGAGCAACAGCTGTGCCAAACCATGACTCGATTGCATTTAGATGTTTGGAGATCCTCCTCCTAAATTTTGTCTAGTCTAGAACTACCCCAAAGACAAACACCTGGAGGCTAACAAAAAATGTATGCCCCGGGTTATTTTAAACAAGGCCTGAAATGGCTCAGACTCAATTGACGGGGTATGTTTTTCACAAATGTGAAGTCTTCCTCACCCTTCTTCCTAATTGGCCAACAAGAGGATTGGCATCTCATAATAGCTTACTTGAAAGCCAGACAGCTACATGCAGATGAGGACAGGTAGAAAAGAGCTCATGAGTAAGGAGGGTGCAAGTTGGTGAAGACCAAGAATTTTATATTTCATTTTGTGTAGGGATAGTATGCCAAGGAAGTTTCAAGATAGAGAGGTCCCTATACCTGGATGAATTTTTCCTTACCAACAAATTTATTTTTACTTTCAAGTGAGTGTTCTACAACTGAGTCTGCAATGGAAAAATTGCTCTTTTATTTTCCTGGGGTCAAAAACAGAGTGAAAAGAAACAGCTGTCATTTTCCAAGGAGTGGCCTTGAGTCTGACCAGGGGAAGGAGGGAAATATGTTCTGTGACACCATAGTTTGGCAGTATAACTGTCAGGCTTCAGGGTAGCATTTTGGAGGCAAGGATGGGAGGAGAGGATGCAACTATATAAAGACTGTGGAAATGCCTACACTTTGTTAAGGAGAGCGATTGTGAAGCTTGAGAAAAGAATCGCTCAAGTAGTGAAATTCTTGAAAGTGATTGAAAGCTGGTTGCAACTTTAAATGCCAACACATTAAGCAACTTGTATTCTCTTGTTTGTTTGTTTGTTTTAGTTTTTTCCTGTGTGGTTGTGTCTGCAAGGTTTTGTACAGGATACCAGATGAGAGTGTTTAGCAAAAACATAGATACATATTTGTACTCGATGCCTGGGCTAAAACAATTGCATTCAGTGAATAGTTTGGAATCCGGTACTCTGCATGTTGAAGTTATGGCAGAGCTCCCTTTGGTCAATCATTCTTTTTCTGGTAGTGCCTTGCACAGCCCCAGTGCTGAGCTGGGAACTATACAGAGTAAGAACATCCCTCCTTGGGAGAATGCATAGGCTTCAAAAGGGGCAGGATTGAGCCAATAGTGAAATGAGTGGCCAAAAACAAGAGTAACATTTTCTTACAAGCAAAGGAGAGCCTGCTTAAGCTTTTGTGAATTATGCATGGGTTATCTGTCCCGTAGCTCCAAAAGCGTGTTCTGACCGATTGCAGTCAAATTAGATTGGCTGGCTGGAATGTTGCAGCTTGATTGCATCTTCACTACTGGGTATTCAAACAGTTGCAACACCTTGTTTTGGATTGTTTGTATGCCTTGGCGGATCACTGATGAAACTCCAAAGCCAATTAAGCAATGCCCGTTGTTTCCATCTTCAGGCAGGTTCACTTCTAATCCAGCGGTTTATCTCATGAAATATTTGCTTCTCTTCAGGGAGTAGTCATGCATCTCAGGATGGCAATTCATCTCATTCCCCACATGGAGCCGCTAACACGAGCCCATCCAGCACACCACATTCAACACCGAATATTAACAGGTAAGACAAATGTTGCAATTAACAGCAGGTGCTTTTCAGATCCTTTTATAGCCAACTTAATGTACGAGAACTACTATAAGTAGAATAACAGTTGTACTTTATTTCCAGTGTAAGCATCTCCACTGTCCATAGCCTCTCTACATCAAGTATAGTATTAGAAAACTACTGGAGAGAGACAGTAAAAAGTATCCTCCCCCAACACCTCCAGAAAACCAAATTAAATAATAAAAAAGGCTTATTCTGTACCTAACATATTCCATTCCAAGTTGCCACTTCACCAGGTGTCTTGGACCATAGAATTCGGAAATTTGCCCTGAGCCTTGAGGGCCCAGCATCATTTTTTCCTTCAAAATACCTATGGTCTTTTGTTGGCAGATGTGACTGAATGACCTGGTAAAACCTCGAGGAAAATGGCTAGGTTTATTCTGAGTGGCCCCGGGAATTCTTCAGTAGCAAGTAAAACAAAAATGTACTAAAATACTCAGCTGCAAAGCTGTATGTCTGGTCATCAGAAAAAGTGCCTGTTAACTGCACCACCATAAGAAACGCAATGCATTCCTTTTTGGATCTTTGTGTAGAGGCACATTTATAACTAGCCAGGGCTTTGTACTGCCTTGAAACGTAGTACAACAGAGTTAATAGCTGTGTTTTAATGTCATATCTGATCCATCAACTAATTACTTGCTAGCGTCTAACAGACGTCCAAAATGAAGTTTCAAGAGGTGGTTTTCCATAATGAAGTCAAGTCTTGAACAACAGACTCGTGTAGCAGTGTTAGTTCATTCTGACTTGTTTGGAGAGACTCTGGGTACATACTAGCTTGCAAGAGAAGCCCAGTGATGCTTTGTGCTTTTGAGAAATTCATTGGAAAAATGGAACTTTCTATTCCAGGTGCTTTGATGTGCCATCAGGTGATGAATTGTCTAACTAGTAATGTTGAGCAATGCTATGTTTTGTAAATTGTCAAAGTACCTAACATAGAGAGAACTGCTGCTTCACCTCATAAATAACCAGATATGGTCCAAATGAGACGGTAGCATTCTGAGCAACAATTCAGCCTTTGTTTCCATTTCTAACAAGAATTTGGAAGCATTTACGCTTATACAAATTCTTGGTAGCCCAACAACTGAAGGCCCAAAGCACTGGCAATTAGCAAGAGTGCTGAAGAAATGTCTTCCTGAAGACTAGTCACTTATTAAAGAAGTCATAGATGCTTTCAGATCCTACTCTTACTGCAGACTTCTCTTTCCTATCCTTGTGGCTAGCCATGATGCCATTTAAGAAACACCCATGCCAAGGAAACAAAGAAAGGATCTGGACAAAGTGCTGTCAAACATGCAAATTAAGCAAGACTAATATTTTTTGTTAAGTGTTTTTGCAATGCTAGTCGGCTAAAAAAGCACATTGCTAAGCTGCTGATACCCCTGTACCTTGCACTATGGTGGATTCAGATTACTTAAGACTAAAATTCCTAATCTTTCTTCAGCAGATATGATAGGAGCCCAGATAACATGCTAACAACTTCCGGACAGAGGTCTTTCTCATCTCCTGATAACCTTCAGAGACAAGCAGTGGTATGCTGTTCTTTTTTTCCTTTTTTTTTTTTTTTAAACTGCAATAGAGTCTGAAGTTGAGGTTACAAGCAAGTGGATAGATAATTTGTAGAAGAGCTTTCCTCTGTGTACTTGAGGCATCTTTAAATAGTAGGCAAATGTTAAATAAAGTTCACAGGAATACATCTCTGAAATGTTAATACAGCGTTTCAGTCGGTTTAGAGTACTGAAGTCTTTGAACCAAAGATTTCAGCTGGAGATAACAATGAACACTTCTAAACTTAACAGCTATTCTGTAAGTTTTCACAAGAGGCTCTGTTCAGGAGAGATGTGAACCAGGCTCAACAGAAGGACAAATGTAATGTGTTTGAATAAAACCACGAGCTTTGATACTTTTCCTGCTGTTTGAATATAAATGTCTGAAAACAAACACTCCTCGCTGTCCAAAATTAACTCGTGATGATTTTATTTTCTTTGAGTTCAAGTATAATCGGTTCAATCGAACTATACCTCAAAAAGAAATTGAAAGTTCCACTTTCCTCTTATCTTTTAACTTAGTCTATCAATTAAAGTTAAGCAATATTTCCTTTGTTCTCTATGAATCAAACTGCTGTATCACATTAAAGTCTCAGGCTGTGTGGCTGCCCTGAGTGCTAGTGCATACAATGCCAGGCATTTCCCCTGATATTTACCTCCCACGGCTATTGCAGACATTGAAAGAACCTGTCCCAGATCCTGCACCATGGAGCACTAAACTCTTCAGTCAATCATCCAGTCCCACCAGAAGCAAGTACTGATTCTGTAGCCTCAAATCAGCTGGGCTGCCTTCTTGATTAGTCTTTTTTTATTTTTTTATTTTTTTTTCATTTCAGATGAATAATGTTATATGGCAGCAGTCACAATATACTGGGAAGTATGGATCTCAGCATTCAGATCAGTCCAGTTTTGCCTCCTCAGGCTACCAGCAGAGTCATTCATACAGTCAGTCTTCAGGCTCACAAATGCAGTGGCGTTCAGACCCTGCGGCACTGCGCAAGAACCGGGCCAACTCCCATCCTTATCACACGGACAGCAGGCACTTGAACCGTGAGCAGCGATTTGGAGACCGTGGATCTGAACACCATTACAGAGGCAACAGGGACGAATACATCTACGAAGATAGGAGTTATGACCCGGGACCTGAGCATCACTACCGAGGAAACAGAGATGAGTATGGCTGTGAAGAAAGGAGTCGTGATGGCTGGAGCAGCGATTACGATAACAGAAGAGAGAGCTACAGAGATGGCAAATGGCGCCCATCTCGGCACTAGCAAATATTCAGTATGCTTTAAGGGACTCGATCTAGGGAAAATCAGGCTCTCCAGGTCTGATTGTTTTTAACTGAAAACAAGGATAGAGGAACATCACTAGTTACCTTTTTTAAAGTTTGTAGTTACTTCCAGTGTAATGAGAAAAAAAGTATTTTAATTATTGTATTAACCTTTCACCTCAGGGTTTTATGAAAAGAAATGTGCCACAAGTTTAAAAAAGAATCATTGTAGTTTGATAGAAGTGAACTGTACAGCTGGGTTGTATTATAAAGAAAATCTGTTTGTATTTTTGTAGTGCAGTTAAAAAGGGTAGTCTATGCAGCCAGTGTAGTAGTACTTCCTTTAAATTCCATGTAGTCTGACAAACCGTGGCACTTTAAATATTGAAGACAGTGTTTTGATACTGAGATGTTGCTTTATAATATTCATTGTATTGGAGCATTGCATTCAAAGAAATGCCCTGTAAAACTTGTGGTTAAAACACTCATTTTAATATGTATTTAAGGACTTTAATTATCCCACTTGTGCTTCTTCCGATGTATTTTTTTCGAACCCTTCCTCTGCAGTAGCTTGAAATTTCTGTTGACAAAACTAGCTTTATGGATTTGAAACCTCTCAGGAAATGGGTGCATCCCCTTGGGGAGAAAAAAAATAATCACTCAACATTTTAAAACATGCATGTACATTCAAGCTTTTGTTACACAATACACATCTTTGTTAATGATGTACAGATCCTGAAAAACCTATTCTGATGTATGCTCCTAATTTTTGTGGACTATTAATCGAGTTACCAGTTCAGGTGCTAAATAAATGTGGTCTGATTAACCTGAAAAAAACTTAAGTAAGTCTCTTTTTATGAATAGTAATAGAGAGGCTTTTAGTCGTGCAGAATTCTACCTGGTGGAACAGTGTTTGTTTGAATAACAGCACTCCATTCAAGTGCCTTCTTGACTTTTTGATACATGAATTCCTGCGTTTCATTTCAGCCAGTGAACTTTATATATGAAAGAATTCAATGGAAAGTTTCAAATGCTAGTGTAAAGCAGACAGTAAAAGAGAGTCCTCTCCTTTTGCCTTTGTCCCGCAAAAACCTACACAGAAAATAGCTTACTGGTGTTCTCAAGCCTGGTCTTAGATGTAGTTTCTGAAAGATTAATGCATATGTTCCACTAGAGCTTTTCTTAGTCATGTTCATGGTTTGCTGTCTTTTAGAAATGCAAGACGCAGGTCTTATCTGAAACAGTTGATCCTTCCACATGTAACAATATAAATGTCAGTTAAGATAACTAATGAAAAGGTGACTAAACCTGTTGGAAGCCTTGCTTAAGATTTGCATTATGACCTATTCAAATAAGTTAAAATGGGTGCTTTTTGCAGAACAGCAAACATGGGCTATGGTTGGAGACGTTCCAGGATTAAAGAAGGGCCATTGCTAAAGATCCCAGTCTAACTGAATGCCTCAGATTCAGGGTTCAATAATGGGATATGGAGACTAGTTCAAACCAACTAAACATCTCATTCCTTGGACATTGAGGGCAGAAAGCGGCAGTCTCCATAATAACACAAACTGAACGAAGCACCTGTTATCATTTATGATCAGAATTGATGCACTTGATAACTTTGATCAACTTGATAGTTTAAGTGTACTGCCATTGCCAGGCTTTGAGCTTACCTAGAATGACACAATAGTGGTTATTTAAGGTATAAAGCAAGATGTGAAAAGAACAAGAGGAAAGTACATTCAGTGCTGCAATGCTTTATTATTATTATGCTCTATTAATGCTAGAGGAACAATTAAAGCCAGCAGAGTATAAAATAAAGGACTTGATATGATGTGGCAACTAACTTTTTCTGTTAAAATAATTCATAAACTGTTGGTATAATTGCTAAGAGCATTAAACTATAAACTTTAAAATGTTATCCTTGTACGATAGTGAATTTGATTCCCCCATTTCCAAGCATTCTGATTTGTACTGTAATTTTTTTCCCCCTGTGTGTCCTTCGGACCCCTGGCAAAGCTGATAAAGTATCAGATTCTAATACGGTAATTCAAGCACAATAGTCAAATTAAAAGGACTTAATGGTCTCTTGAAATTAAAAAGCAGAGAATGAAATTTAAAACCAATGATTTTTTCCATGCTGTTTAATTCTAGAAAATTAAGCAGTTTCCATACTGGCTTGCTGTAGCTACTATTTGTCCCTAGATAAGTTGTTGTTAGGCACTATATTCAGAGCAAGTGGGATGAATTCAAAAAAGGGAGAAAGGAGGACCCAGGAAATTATAGGCCAGTTAGTCTTACCTCGGTTCTGGCTAAGCTTTTTGAGAGAATTATCCTGGCACATGTCCACGAGGGGCCAGCGGGGGAGATTATGCTTAGAGGCAACCAACACGGGTTCATTAGAGGCAGGTCCTGTCAGACCAACCTGGTGGCCTGCGGCCAGGTCACCAAATCCTTAGACGCAGAGGTAGCAGTGGACATCATCTTCCTGGACTTTCGGAAGGCCTTCGACACGGTCTCTCACCTCGTCTCGTTAAAAAACTGGGGGGCTGTGGTGTCAACACCCACACAATCAGATGTGTCGCCAACTGGCCGGAGGGCCGCACCCAGAGCGGGGTGGTGGATGGGTCACATTCGACCTGGAGGGACGTGGGCAGTGGGGTCCCCCAGGGCTCGGTCCTTGGGCCCACACTGTTCAACGTCTTCATCAGCGACTTGGACGAGGGGGTAAAAAGCACCTGCTCAGATTCACAGATGTGGGGGGATGTGGGCACGCTAGAATGGAGCAATAGGCTGCAATCAGACCTAGACAGGTTACGGGGGTGGGCAGATGAGAATAGGATGGGATTCAGCGCTGACAAGTGCAAAGTGATGCACCTGGGGAGGAAGAGCCAGCACCATACCTACAGGCTGGGGAACTCCCTTCTCGGCAGTGCAGAGGCAGAAAAAGGATCTTGGCATGGTTACTAATGCCAAAAAGAACATGGGCCGGCAGTGTGGGGACGCGGTCAGGAAGGCCAGCCGCACCTTGTCGTGCATCCACAGATGCATCTCGAGCAGGTCCAGGGGGGTGATCCTCCCCCTCTGTGCGGCACCGGTCAGGCCGCAGCTGGAGTACTGCGTCCAGTTCTGGGCGCCGCACTTCAGGAGGGATGTGGACAGCATGGAGAGGGCCCAGAGGAGGCCACTCGCATGGTCGGGGGCAGCAGGGCAGGCCCCACGAGGAGAGGCGACGGGACTTGAACCTGTTCAGCCTCCACAAGAGAAGGCTGGGGGGGATCTAGTGGCCTGTTACAAACTAGTCAGGGGGGATCAGCAGGCATTGGGGGAGTCCCCATTTCCCCGAGCACCGCCAGGAGTGACCAGGAATAGCGGTCACAAGCTGGCAGAGGGCAGGTTTAGGTTAGATATCAGGAGGCAACTTCACGGTCAGGGCGGCTAGGGGCTGGAACCAAGAGAAGTGGTGCTGGCTCCTACCCTGGGGGTCTTTAAGAGGAGGCTGGATGTACACCTTGCTGGGGTCGTTTGACTCCAGTACTCTTTGCTGCCATGGCAGGGGTTGGACTCGATGATCTATTCAGGTCCCTTTCGACCCGACCTACTGTGAAACTATGAATTTAATTTTAAACTGCGTGCGTTATGCAGAGGCCAGAAAATTACATCTTGTTTAAAACACATTGGATATTTGCTTCTCCATACAGTTTATGAGAATAATATAAACAGTTTCATAAACACAGGAAGAAAGCGCTCTTGTTTTCACAAGAAAATTAAATAAATCCTGGTGCAGTTTGACAAGACTGGGAGAAAACATGGGCAATATACAGGTGACTTTCTCCTGTGACTAATTCCTCTGAAGCCGGTCTAGTAATGTGTTAAGGGAGTCTATGGCACTTCTAAGCAATGGATCAGGTTTCCAGATGCTCTAGTATCTTTTTTATAGCAGTGTTTTTCATCCTGTGGTCTGTGGAGCCCGCAGACTGTATTTAAAGGGTCCATGAAAAATGACTATGATCAATCAAAAGTATGTGAATACCAACACTTACAATTCAAAGGTGTCTGCACCTCTGTTCAACATTTTTTAGGGGTCTACAAATGAAAAAAGGTTAAAAACCAATGTCTTTCTTACAGCATTGAAAACAGCATTCCTGATCATTGTCTAGTATTACTTTCTGGAATAAAAATACTTTAGAATTGGTATTCATGGCTAAATTGCATTTTATGCTCAAATAACTCAATTTCTATGGAAAATGGGACATGATTGATTTTTTTTTAAAAGTAAACTGAAAGACAATGACTCTTTTATTTTATGTCTTGATATTACTCTTAGTCAAATTCCAGCAATAGCCACAGGCAATAAGATTTACTGCCAAAAATGTTTTCCCATAAATCACATTTTAATAGACGCGGTCACATGCCAATTTCATATTAAATTCTCTCGGCTGTTTTTAGTCTGACACTTTATCTTTACCGATTTCCTTTAACTTGTGTTTTATTTTATATCCAGTTTCCTGTTTCACAGTCGAGAGGCCACTCCGCGATATTTCAAGAGCAGGAGCTAGTACCCTGTGTAAAATGCAGCCTTGAGACATCTCAGGAACCTGAATTATGGGTCGGCTACAACCCGGAACGCAGCTCCGCGTCCCGCCTTTGGCTGCTTCTCGGCATCTCCACATACAAGCTGCTTGCCCTTAAGCCTCGCACGCGGAAGTGGGCAAAAATCTCACGAAAGTGCATCAGCCACATGGAAACCCAGCTGGGATCAGACAGAAGTGCCGCTGTGCAGGTAGCAGCTGGGGTAGTCAGCCTCCAACAAAGTGATTCCACCACAGCTGGGGAAAGAACAGCGGGGAAAACGCGCATCATCAATGCTATATAGATCTATATTTCTACATCTATCTATCTATCTATATGTCTGTCTGTCCATCTCTATATACAGGCATATCTCAGAGAGATTGCAGGTTCGGTTCCAGACCGCTGCAATAAAGTGAATATCGCAATAAAGCGAGTCACACGGATTTTTTGGTTTCCCAGTGCATATAACAGTTATGTTTACACTATACTGTAGTCTATTAAGTAGATCAAAAGCATTATGTCTAAAAAAACAATGTACAGACCTTAATTAAAAAATACTTTATTGCCAAAAAATGCTAACCGATGGAAAAATGGCGCGGATAGACTTGCTCGACGCAGGGTTGCCACAAACCTTCAATTTGTAAGAAACGCAATATCTGCAAAGTGCAATAAAGCGAAGCGCAATAAAACGAGGTATGCCTGTATATCTATAAATTTATAGATTAATATAGATATATTTATCTCTATCTCTCTATATATGCATATATCTCTATTTATCTATCTAGAGCTCTATCTATCCATCTCTCTAGATAGATCAACCGATCTATCTATATAGATCTCTATAACTCTCTATATCTATCTGTATCTCTGTCTATATAGATATCTATATATAGATTATATATAGAGGTATATAGATACATCCATCTAATTTCTATAAGTATCTATTTATATCTATATACACACATAGCATTTAGATAGCATCAGTATAATATAATATAATATAATATACGATGTTAGGGGTCTAGATCATCATTTGCCCCGTGACCTAATCCCATTAAGACCCAGCGGGGTCCCCCCGCCCGTGCCGCGGTGACTACAGCTCCCAGCAGCCCGCGGGGCAAGCCCGACCCACCCCGCGGGGGGAGGCGCGGGGGCCGCTGGGAGCTGTAGTCCCGCGGCGGCGCTTGGCGACGTGTCGCGATGCGCGCGCTCGGCGGCCTGGGCGGGTGGCTGCGCGGAGCGGCGCGGGCGGTCATGGCGGAGGGCGGCGGCGCCGGCGGCGGCTCGGGCATGGGGCACAGGATGGTCTGGGTGGACCTGGAGGTGAGCGGGGGGCTGCTTGGGTGTGCGCGGGGGGGGCAGGTTCCGGGTGAGGCTGGGGTGCACCAGGCACCGCCACTGCCCTCCTGCGGGCAGGGCCCCGTCCAGACTCGCGGGGCGTGATGCCGGGCCCCGTCCAGAGTCACGACAGCGCGACACTGCGCCGGGGTGAACAGTGGCCCTCCTCTGCCCCGCCGGACTCCCCGTTGCCTCGTGTTGCAGATGACGGGTCTGGACATCGAGAAGGACAGCATCATCGAGATGGCGTGTCTCATCACCGACTCCGACCTGAACATCTTGGCTGAGGTAGGACCCGCTTGGCACCTCCCGGGCACGTGTCACGCGTGTCGCCTTGATCCACGCCGGGTGTTTCTGCTCTCGTTGCCGCCGGACCCAGACAGGCCCCGTGGAGCGGCGCAGCCCAGCGGGCAGCCGTTTATGGCGCACGTTTTTCGGTTCCGGTGTGCGTTACGTGCTGCGGTGACCGTCTTTAAACGGACTCGTTCACCCTTGGCCTAAAACGGGAAGATGACTCAAAGCCACGCAGAAGGGAGATGTGCCGAATCCTAGAAATTAATACAAATACTTGGTTTTTTCCCCCCTTATTTGCTGCAGAACACCAAGTTTATGTCAATGTTTTATTTTTTCTACAGGAAAAAAAAATGTTTCTAGACTTCAGTTGTTTGAAAACATTTAAATACTGCATCATGAGCTTTTTTTTCCTTTTTCCTCCAGCCACATAGGTAAAAGGAAGCTTTTCCAATTCTGCAGAAAGCTGTAAAAAAACTAAATATGTGTATGTGTGTGTATATGTATATATATAGTAGCTGTAGCATTGGGGCCCGTCATATTCTTTTCAGTACTGTAATTGTTGCCAGCTGCGGCTGCTTCAAATTTTTATTTAAGGGTGATTGTAACCAGGAAGATGACAGTGACATATGTCATGACCGTATCCACGTGGAGACGTGCTATCCTGTTGCACAGGAGAAATCGTAGCTTTTATACCGTGATGACAGGAACAAGGTTTTCTGGCAGCTAAGCCTTGCAGAATAGGCGCGATGTTGGGAGTGAAACTGGGGTTGCTCTCGGCTCATGTATCACGACTTGTTAAATAAGGTTCAGATGGAGAACCTGGTGAGATGATGCTTGGACAGACAAGGATGTGATGCGACTTCCACATTTCAGGCTGAATTATTATTCAGCGTTGAAGAACCGCCACAACCCCAGCAGTCTTCATATGTAAAACAGGGTGATGTCATGTCAAAAGGCCTTTTGGGAGTAAAAGCAGTCAGGTCGCTTGGAAGAGTATTTCAACTAAAAGCTGTAGTTCTAGCACTGGAAGTTTAATCCTAGTGAGACTCATTTCATGGCACATGAGACTGCTGAACTAAGCCACCTGGGGGCAAGAGTGGAACAACCTGAGGGTAGTTGTCTTGTAATTTTCTTTTTAAAGCTAGAGCCATCCATGCAAGACGCAGATTCTTGCTGTCTGATGTAAAACTAGAATAATTCTGCTGCTTAGACTTTGATTGCACCGCTTGTTTTTCTGTCATCCACAGGGCCCCAATCTGATTATAAATCAGCCAGACGAGCTGTTGGATGGCATGTCCGAGTGGTGTAAAGAGCATCACGGGAAGGTAATGGTTCTAGAGAAATAGCACCAGAATCGCTGCTTCCTTGTAACTGTGTGACCACCTTCATAGTCTTAATCTCAGGATTGTTTGAGCATTTCAGAGGGGGTGCCTATATGTGGAAGAGCTTAAAGTATAAATGGACAAAGCAGACAAAGGATGGGGGGAAAGGAAGTATCATTTCCATTTGACAGGCTGGGAAGGGAGGTACAAACAGACTGCATAGTTTCCCCAAGGTCTCGCACGAAGACCGCAGCAGAGCTTGGAGATGAATCCAGAAGTCCAGCGTCACAGTTTACCTTGTTAACTGCAGGCCTGCCCTGAAATGCGTTATGGCCAGCAACTTTGTTCAGCAGTAACCTGAAATAGGGCCGTTCAGTATTGTCTGGCCTGGAGACTTACCACAAAGGCAGATGGATGGAGAATGGGCTAGATGTTCCTCAGCTGCTGGTGGTTGGGAAATCTCAGGCAATAAAATGAAGCGGATGTGGGCCTCACCACTTGTGTTCAGCCTGAAACAAACTGACTGACATCTGGTCTGGTTCTCAGTGCTGAGGCTAATGCTAAGGGCTGGATCTATGCAAAAAATTTGCCACCATAAAGCTCATCCTCATGCCATTTGATGTTTAGGTGGCTGGGCCCTGGTGGGGAATCTAAGGCCCTGAATTAGATGCCTGAACCTTATGCTGTGCGAAGAGAGTCCAGTATGAAGTGTGTAAGAGAGAGCGGGGTGTCTCCCTTCGAGTCAGGATTCACAGCCCTGACTCCCTTGGTGCTAGGTGCCTGAGTTGCAGAGAAGTTGCTGCCTTGTAAAACAGGGTTGAAGGGAGAGGGAGTGGTGCTGTTCAGCTTGCCTGCAACTGTCTGCTGGATAAAGCATTCAACCAAGCCATGTGAGATGCTGGGGGCTGGCCGAATGCACATCTCTGCACTTTGCTGAGAGTGCCCTGACCACATGCAGCTGTGGTAGGGGCCAGCCTGAACCCCTCCCTTGAAATCTTTTATTAAGTATAAAACAGCATCATCAAGGTAGAGATCAAGGTTGCCTCTGAAAATGAGACCTGGGTTCTAGTTGCTCTCAAAGGACTTCTTACGTGGTTTTGATTGCTTACGTAACTGTTCAGTCTGGACCATAACATCCCGGGTTGCCCTCGTGTTAGGTATGAGTCGGTCACTTGGCTAGAGAGCCTTACGCTCAATTCTTGCCCCTTCATCCTCTCCTTATAACTGCCGCCGTGGTTGCATGGAGCCTGGTCCTGTGAGGGTGGTAGGTACATGCTGAGCATACACATGGGATCAGGCCAACAGAGCAGGGACATGGGGAAGCACCTAGCCAGAGGGTTGGGGATGAGAAAAGCACTGAGCAGCTCAGGTTTGACCCAACCAAGGCAATTCCGGACATGGGCAGAAGCAAAACCCATGTAGTAAAAACGTAGTCAGTAATGAGGTTAAACAGGGGTTTTGAGGATGGTGTACTTGGACCGAGGGGCCTGAGTTCTTTTGTGGATCTAGCCCTAATCGACTGAGGAAAACAGCATTGTGCCAATTTACGAGAAGCTGATATTTGGCTGGTTATTTTTCCCCATCCCCAAAGGCTGGAAACCTAATTTATTTTTCATTGAAAGCTTAAATTTTGCAGAAATAGATTATTTTAGCGCTCTCACTCACCAGGGAAAGCTTCTTCCTTGCCAATGGCAAGAAAGTGAATGGATTTTCCAAGCCCTGATCATGAATTTAAATTCAAGGTAGTTTTTGATTAAGCGATGAAGTTATAAAACACCCATAAATCCCTCTTGGGCATCTTTCTTTCTGTGGGAGAGATTAGTAGGAACTTGGGAAACAAAAAGGAAATCATAAAGTAGATCCTTTTTGAGTTTAGAATCCAAACACAGCTCTGCTTCTCAGGTGAATTGGAGATGGAAGCACAAGTCATCTCTGTTTGTGAAGAGCTACTTATTTTAATTGGCTAAAGAAAGATAAAATTACAGCACAGAGGAAAATACAAGCACACAATGAAATTTTTAAGCACCACTTGGGTCTACCAAGTAGTCTTTTGTAGCACAGCATGGAAATATGCAGCACAGCCAGATGGAAATAAATCTTTGGGGACCTCTTAAAGCAGATCTGAAAAGATGGATGTCATAGATTACCTCTTCTGTGTTTATTTGCAGTTTGGCAACTTAGAAATATCAATTTATATTTTTCAAGGTTGGATTAAAAAACAGTAACAAAAATCATCCCTGAGAGCAGTCTGCAGACACCTAGCTGTGCGTTGTGAAATCCTGAAAGCAGGGGTTATTGCCGAAATGCTTACAGACCATTAACTGCACTGATACCATCCAATAAATAATCCATTTTGTAAACTAGCAAGTGCCTCTTGTTAAATAGATACAATGCTATTTAAATGTTCTGCTGGAATACATACATTTATGTACATAAAGCTCTTTACAAAGGCCAAGTAACTGGGGGCTACTCGACCCCCCCCCCCCATCCCCCATAAAATAGCAGGTAGAAAAATATCATAGAGGTTTATCTGCTATGGTCCATGTTGGATGCATCTGTAGCAATAACGTACAGTGCCATACGCTATAAGCGGTCATCCCACGGAAGTCAGTGGGATTGCAGAGTAGGATTCTATTCAGCATTGAAATCTATCCTTAGCCACTACTGACATAGATAACAAAATGTTGAGATCTCCCAGAGTGCAATACAGGAGCTGAGTTGTATTTTTTTCCTTAATGCTGTAGGCTATATTGACATATAAATAACGTTGGGTTGGTAGATAGTTTGCTGTATAGACTTGCTACAAGTATTTTTTTAGTAGTGGTAAATATTTGACTTCTGTTGGATGGCTCTTTCTTGCAGTCGGGCCTTACTAAGGCTGTGAAGGAAAGTACAATTTCACTGCAGCAGGCAGAGTATGAATTTCTGTCCTTTGTACGACAGCAAACACCCCCTGGCCTCTGTCCTCTTGCAGGTAAAATATGTACTTATTTTTAATACTAATAACATCATCCCTCCTGCAGCTCCCAGCTGGGGTTCAGAAGGCCTGTTAACCTGCATGGCAGGGGTGCTTTCGCCTCCTCCTTCCTGCAGGCAAATTGAGTGTCATTTACTAAGAGAGAGTTCAGCATTGGGTGTCAAACCATCCATAAATTGCCTAAAGCAAGTACTGCATAGAAATTATGCAGGAATCTTAAATTTCTGTTAGCATTAATGCTTCATTGTATGGTTATGTTAGTACTGGCATAACTTACTGTTGATAGCAATTGGTGAATGCAGAATATAAACAGTATCCTGGCATAGGCACCTTCCCCACCCCCTCACTGATATGAATCAAACCAATGGCCAAAAGCTACGTTCTAAATGTCCTGTTACTCAGACACGTAGGGGTCAGAGTCATATGATCTGAATGAAATATGTTAATTGGAAGGCTTTTTTGCCCTTTGGTGAAAAACCTGGAGTTTGTATAACGTTTGGCGCTTTTATTGAGCCATCTATTTACAGCTACTGTGTCATGCAGAGAAAGTAATTGAGGAATTTAATGTAGAGTGATTATACGTTTGAAACTCACAGAACTGCTCCCTAATAAGCAAATCTGACAAAAACCTTTAAAATCATATTTACTAGAACACGAGACTTAGAAACCTTCCCCAGCTTGCCTAGCCTGTTTCTCGTTCAGATGTCATTTAATGTAGCTTTGTAGTGTCTTGAAAGAAATACCTGTTTTATGTCTTTCTAGGAAACTCTGTTCATGCAGATAAGAAATTCCTTGACAAATACATGCCTCAATTCATGAGGCATCTTCATTATAGGATTATTGATGTGAGCACCGTCAAGGAACTTTGCAGGTAAATACTACACAAAGTTAAATGGGTGTAAGGAGATCTGAGGAGATCCGTAAAGTGGGATTAATTTAGTCTTCTAAAACAAAGGAAGAGGGTTATTTAGGAAGAAGACTGGACGCTGATTTAGCTTGTTTCATTACGTCACTCGCACCACACACAAAGTACTGCAGTCTGTTTCACGAATTGCATGTAAAGGAGGCATTTCGCTTTTGCAGATTATGTTATTTTGATGCTTGCTTGAAGTTGTGACTTTTCTGCATACCGATCCAACCCAAATTATTGCATCCATTTTTAGCAAACCCAGTGAGGCACCCGGGTATATATTTAAAATTTAATTTATAGCCTTAAAATTAATTTCTTCCATACACAGACGCTGGTACCCAGAGGACTATGAATTTGCACCAAAGAAGGCAGCTTCTCACAGGTGAGGCTTCACTTTTGCCTTTATAACAGAACATCAGTCCCGCTTAAAAAGGATGATGCACTTTCATCTCAAAGTGTCGAAAGCCGAACCATTTCATTATCCATCAGTGACTCTCCCGCGTTTCTGCTCAAGCCAACCCAGATGCAGCGTCTCTCAGCACTTTGGTCTCGTAGTGATAATTAGTGAAAGCCAGCTTAGCAATGCTCTGCTCATCTCTGTTGGAGCAGATGTGTTGCTGGAGGGCCACTGGTAGAGGGAATTGGGTCTTTGCTTGACTCTGCTGAAGCCAATGCCCAGGGACTTAAATGAAGAACAGGATTAGTCCCCTTGCGTTTCTGTGTAGAGTGCTTAGCACTGAGGCTTCAGTCCCTACAGGGGCTCTGCGTGCTACTGGAAGAGAGCGCAGTTGTTTAGTTTGCATGTTTCATAAGAAAAGATTTTGAAATCAGAGCTTGTCTGACTGATTGCTGGTGCTGAACACAGTGGAATAAATAAACCTCCACTGTTTTAACTCCTTCACACCAAGAAACTAAGCCATTGTAGTTTAGCACAGACAGGAGCACTACTGTTCTAAAATCGCCTCTGGGACCCTAACCGACTGGCAGGGACGCTCATGTTCATTCCTGTTCCAGTGTAACAACATTCCTTCACGTGAGGGTGGTGAGGAGGTGTGGCTACTTGCAAAGGGATGCAAGAAAGTAGAAGTAATCCTTACCCCTTCTCTTAGCTGCATGACACACTACCTGGGTAAGATGAAAAGGCCAAGGGAGCAGCCTGCATCAGAGCCTGGAGCCTCACACGTCACAGAAGACAGGTTTACCTGTCGCGGCTGATGTTAGAAGCTTTTGTGTATTCAAGTATAATGGAGGGGAGGAAGGCTAGGTGACGTCTGGCTATTGCTGAGGTTTACTGGTTGAGGACAGGCCTGGTTTGGTGCACTTTTGGGAAGCATTTGTTGAAACGAAACCTTCTGATCAAGGAGTGATTAGCTGATGGAGTCCTGAATTCAGGAAGTGCAGTACTTAACTATGGTTTTTGACATTTTTGGTGGCAGAAATCTACATCCTGGTGTGATTTCCCCCCCCCCCGATCTTCAGTGCATACTGTTCTTGACATCTGTCCTTTTAAAAAAAATTACTTGTATTGCAATAACCCAGGGGCACTAGCTGAAGTCAGGGTCTGTTTACACTGTTCACGTAGTTAGTTTATGCATAAATGCATAGTTACTGTGGCTGTCCTGAGGACCTCACATAACATGGGAAGAGAAACAAAGCACAGTGAGATGAAATGACTTGGCCAAGGGCACACTTAGCAGATAATTTGCTAAATCATAGAAAATGAGGGTTGAAGGGACCTCAGGAGGTCACATCTAGTCCAACCCCCTGCTCCAAACAGGACCAGCCCCAGTATATCCCAGACAGGACTTTGTCTATCAGGACTTTGTCTACCTGGGTCTTAAAAACCTCTAGGGATGGAGATTCGACCACCTCTCTGGGCAGCCTGTCCTGATAATTTATTACCCTCCTAGTTTTTCATAATAGCTAACCTAAAACTTTGCTTGCTGCAATTTGAATCAGGAACTGGACCAATTTTTCATCCAGTGTTTTGTGTCTCAGGATAATACTGACGTTTGTTTTACTTCTCAAAGCTCTGGAACCTGTTGGCTTGAAAACACTTGTATCTCACCCGGTGGCACTGGCTAATAAGTCATATGTTACTTCCTCGCACACCAGCCCTGCTGAACCTTTATTGCTTCCTGCAATCCGCATCTAGTGAAGACTGGTTTATTACTGATAGATTTGTGCTCCATATATTTCAGAGTTTTATTTCTTACAGTCTGGAATTTGAGAAAATGCATTAGAAGCCAGATTTAGCCCTGTGTGTACGTGTGTGTGCGCGCATTTTGAAACCCTGTTTAATTTTCTTCCAGAGCCCTTGATGACATCAGGGAAAGCATCAAAGAACTTCAGTTCTACAGAGATAGCATTTTCAAGAGGAAAACTGATGAAAAGAAAAGAAAACTAATAGAAAATGGAGAAAGCGATAAAGCTGCAAGCTGATTTCTCATCTTGCAATGCCATCCCATAGATGCATCTCCTAGTGCTTTTCTGTTCGCCATTCTTCTGGAAAACAGCTTCTTTCAGTTACCTTGTTTCTTAACAGTTGTCAAAACGGACGGAAGTCTGAACTGCTGCTGCTTTTCTGTTTGAGCTGTGAATCTGTACATTTAAGTCTCAGCAGCTCCTTTGTTTGTATGTACCAGGTAAATTCTGCTGTTTGATACTTCTCTTTATCTGGTTTTAGACGCACTCTTTTGTTACCAAATAAAACCAGTTCTGTTGAAAGAAGAAATTGTCAGGCTTTCTCTTTTCTTTAACAGCAGCATTAGCCAGAAACTTCTCAGCATAATGGTCTTCTTCACAAAAGTGAACCAGCCTTCCTTAGTTTGTAAAATAAAATGCTCTAAGTAACGGATGGCAGTCTACAGCAGTCATATTGGTGCAAGTGTAAAAAGAAATCCCTTCACACAACACACTTTTCCGTTTAAAGCTAGGCTGAGCTTGTACATCATTTGGTGTAGTCTAATAAGCAGTAGGACTGTGGAATTTATTACATTTGCTATCATGCGTACCTCCCATGCTTTTGGTGTCAGAGGTACAGCCGTCTTTTCTTTTGCCTGCTAATGTGCTGTAATTCAAATAACAAAAGCCCTTCTTAGCTCTGTGGAGGTGGTTATTCTTCAAGACTACCATTGGGCTATGTACAAAACCTGAGTTGTGATCATGGAGATGAAGTTTCAGTTGGGGAAAAAAGGTATATTCTGAAAGTTAGGACTGAAGTATGTTTCGGGGATGACTGGGCCAACCTGTAATGCACAAAATAATATTTCAGGTTTTAATAGGCTACTCCTAAATTTTAGAAGCAGATAATGAGTTTCCCTGTGGCCCTTGAAGATATTGCTGTTTAGTTCATTGGTGTGAACAAAAGTACAAGAGTACAGGATAATTTCTATAAATCGTGATCTGGGGGAAAAGGACTGATACTTTTTCACCAATAAGAAAATTCAGGTAGCAACAGATTCACAGATATTCAAATCTTATCATTTAGTTAGTATTGGGCATCACATCATCTGACTTGCCTCGTATTAAACCAGATTAGATTAAAACAACATGACGAGTGGATTCCCAAATCACAGAGTGTACTGCGAGCTGTTTGTGGTGGATGACATGGTCACGTTCCTAGGAGTCAAATAATGTCAGTTTTTAGATGTAGCCAGAAAAAGTGTCTGAATCAGTCTTCATCTATATGCCTCATCCTGGTGTTTTCTGCTTTAATAGTTCCTTTTCTGCATCTGGGCTCCTATGGGAAAGGGGTTCTGGGGCTTTGCAAACATCTAATGCTCTCAAATGAATATATTGGAAGGAAAATATCTGTAGTGCTACACCAGAGCCATGATGATAACTGTCTTCATCTCTTGCTAATTGGTTTGTTTCCTGAGATGCATTCTTTTTTTTTGATTAGTGATGGGGTATCATTTTTCTCCCATTGAATTTGATTTTTTCTATTAAAAGATCAAAGTATTGAAGATCAAAGTGATAACAGGAAAGAAACCCCCAAACCCACTTTTGACTTATTAAAAGAAAATAAATGACTGCAGCTTTCACTCCTTGTGTGCATTTACCAAGTTAAAACCTATATACTCTCCTAAGCAAGTCCTATCTAACTTTGGTGATTTTGTTTTGCAAGGGTTGGTTGCAAGCTCTTCCATCTGTTCAGGTTTGAAATGCTTACTTCATCCTCCCAAATTTGCCTTGTTCTCTGCCTGAATTACCAAGTGTGTTGCACTTATACAAAAGGGCTTGATGATTGAGTTTTGAGGCTCTTGGATGCAGCTAGACCCAGCACCAATAAAGGAGGTCATGCACACAAGCTGAGTATTATGCCCTGCCATGTCAATCCTTAAAATGCATAGCGTGCTTCATGTTTAGCATGCGTTTCAGGGCCTGGTCTGGGTCCCTCGAGTCCCAGAGAAGACGGTTGCATGCTTTTGGAGTTTCCTCCTGAAAAGTCTCCATGCAACTCTATTCCTCTGTAAATGGATGTTAAGTATATAGTAAAATGGGTCACATTGAGTAAATGTTTAATAATAAATATTGAATTAAAATAAATATTAACTGGCTAGACATATCGCTATTGAAGGAAATATAAATACAGGCTACGGATTACTAGAAAGCAGGAACCTATAAAATATAACTCTATCAAACAAAAAAAGCCACTGCAATATTTTTTCATTCTGCTTCTAATAAAGCAGAGCTTGATATCATCGTTGAATGCGATGGGGAAAACATACTATTCAGCATCTTCATGAAAACGGTGATTCACTGATGCACTATTGAACCTCCTATGAAGCAAGTCAATTTTCTCTTCAAACAAGCATTAATTTGATCGGTAGTTTTGAAATTAGATGTTGCACAAAACAGGCTTCTACCCATTTTTTAAATTTATTTATTTTTTGTCTGCCAATACCACTGGGGGAAAGAGGATCTCATCCCAATCTTACATTTCTCATTTGATCGTGTCTTGCTATCTGACAAAACAAGATGAGTGACTAATTTCTGCAAACTGTATCTAGGGCTCTTCCACTTGGGTTGAGAACAGGCACTAATGAGAGTGTTTTATTGGCAGTGCATATTCCTCTGTATGCTTATGCCTTAGATGTGAAATGCAAGTTGTGTGTGTTCAGATTGGCCACCAGAGGGAACCTTGCAAACCTTGTGAATGCAATGCCACTACATGGACAAAAGGCGTTGTTTCGCATTTATACAGAGTTACAGCATTTGGCAAGGTATAGACTTACCCAGCTAGCACTTGCAAAACGTACCCTGTGTACCAGATTCGTTAGAGGCATTGGCCAAAGCTAGGAACAGGAAATCAAGACTCGTGGGCCCCTGAAATCCAGGGTTGAGGCCTTGAGAAGCAGTGAATTGACTGATAGGGAGGTACAGGAATCACTATTGGCAGCGTCTTAAACTATACAATAGTCGAAGCACTGCTTAGTTTGATCCACAGCTTCATTTGGTCAAATCCTTTGTTTCCAGAATAATGCCTCTTTCATCTTTTATTTGGTCACTTTTTGCCAGGTGTTCAGTGTTAGATCAGTTAGTAGCTGTAGGCGGCTGCTTTGTGTTTAATAAGGAAAGCAAACCACAGAAGAGAGAAGCTGAAGTGCCCCAGGAAATCCCATGTTAAATGATGACTAAGCATTGTCATCAGCAGATGTGGCTAGCAGCACTGCTAGCCTTAGCATGTGCTCTGCGGATCCGGGGTATATCCCTGGGTCATCTTTGAAGAAGAAAAGCTGCCTGCAAAGACATGGTTGCAATTGAATACAGGAGGAAGTGCTCCACCATAATCAGGAATAAAGGTTGTAGTCGTGTTGGTTTGAGAAAACAAGCGTTCTGTGCTAGAGGTGGTAATCTTTTATTAGATCAACTAGACAGCTGCAAAAAGAGGTTTCTTTATCTGCAAGCTTTCAGGCACACGTGCCCTTCCTCAAGCATAGGAGAATAAAAAGATTATATGCAAAGGCATCGGAGAATGCAAAGATTGTAAAATTTCTCCCAAATAGAAATGAAAATTCATATTTCACAGGAGAGTTGGAGTATAGAGTAAGATCTCCTGGCTGGTACAGTTCATTTTTTTATTTTCTGCAAATTAGGCTCCGATAAAAGTTGGAGCAGTCTATTTACCTCAAAGGTGTCTGATGGCAAGTGGGATGTTGAATTATGCGTCTTTCTTCTTACGACGTTACGTATTTCACAGGAGGATTGGTGATGAAAGCTTCTCCGGGGCCAGGAATTTCTCTTGGGTTAAGGTTGTTTTGCAGGTATGCAAATCTGGCTCGAAACAAAAGGCTGGGGCAGGAGAGTTAGCTTCCAGGTCTCAAGGTGTTGAATTTTGCTTCCTTCTGGTAAAATGATGAAGTTTTGATTTTCAAAACGGCTAATCATCATGCATTTATACCAACTTGTAGTATGAGTGGCAGCAGAGACATCTGCAAGACCCGCCAAGACAAACTGGACTCGAGGCTGTCATGTAGCAGGTCGACTCCCGGTCTGGATCAGGGCTGTGCTGTGCTGAGTCTCTCCGTGTGCCACCTGCTCCATTTTATGTTGAACAGGTCTTTAGGCTCTTAGCAGTTAGCAGCACAGCAGAAGATCAGGCATCAGGCCAGGCTTTGCTGTCCTACCACATGGCTAGGGCAGGCCGCGGTCCGTGCCATTTCCCCTGGCCGCACTCTGGACCGGTGACGCGCCTGCTCCACCATCTGAACAGCTCGCTCCATTTACTGTGTTTCCGGCTCCGTATTGGGAAGTATTCCTGTAAACTGAAGCCTCACGCATCACTACATGACAACGATTTGTTTAGAAGGTCACATCCTGGGGCCATTAAGGAGCTGCGTCCTTTTATTTCTGAATCCACTGAATAATGGAAATTAGACGCTGACAATTGTGGACGGCCTGGAAAGCATGCCGGCACTTGAACTTCTTGTCCGGGGCTTTGTCATTCAACTTGGCAGGGGAAACAACATGCAAAGACCTGGTGGTGTTAGCAGCATATTGCTAATTTTGTGAATTAGACACTGGAAGTGAAGCTTCAGCACGTAGGAAGCCTGGCCTGGCTAAAGAAGAAGCGCACAATGTTCCACCTTCCTCCGCTGTTAATACTCGGGGCATTAGCCAGGCATTCAGACAACCACTCAGAAGTCCCCTCTGGTCTCAGTTCCCCATCAACAGCAAAAGCCTGCCCTTGCCTCGGGCGTTACAAAGCTCAATGCATTAAAAGCTTTGCAAGTCATAGATTAGTTATTGTTTCTGACGCTGGAATGACTGGTATCAGTCTGGCCTTGCGCTGGGTGCTTATTCCTAGATTGCCCGAGCCTGCCAAAATGGACTCACAGAACAGCCTCTTTTCTGAGGGTTTTTAGTACTTAAGTTCTTGGTCCCAAACAGGCAGAAACACCTTGGGTATCTCCACCGCTGCCGGTTTGGTTCCAAAAAGAGCCAAGTGGTAAGGAGGAAAATTCAGGTTCTCCCTAAACCCATTTGTCATCATTATTTCAGCCTCCACTCCTCCAAAAATTCCTGCCCAGGCATATGCATTGACGGTCTGGGTGGCTCTCATGCATACACCGTGATCCAGGAGGATCGACGGTTGTCACCATCGTTATTCCTCACCAATTTTCATGGAAGAGTAGAGCGGCAGTATTTTGGGTTTTGGGGACAGTAGAAACATGCTAGTTTGAAATGTCTCCCTTGTTCTAGGCTAGAGACATTGCATCTCTTGATGCTCTTTAATAGCACTGGGGTGGTTTGTGCGTCAGTGGTAGCCTTTGAAAGAGTGGAGAGCGGTGAAAAGCTAGCATTAAAAGCCAGATTAACCACCCCCAGTGGATCTGGCAGTTTGAACCCCAGCAGCCACCAATGTATCCGCTTAACCAAACCTGCAGAAATCGGCAAACTGATTATTTTTAGTCACTTCCTTTGTTAAATGGGTTAATGGAACAATTGTATCAGTGTCAGGAAAACTAGCAATCTCTTTTTCACATTGTAATATGGATTTTTTAAAAATGCGTTTTTCTCTTTTTCTCCCATTTCTTAAGGAATTCCTCCCTTTCCCCGTTTTTTTTAAATTAACGTCCAAAAATGTCAACTTTCTGGGGGCAAACCAGCTACAGTCAGCGCATGGTTTTCATTATCACCATCGTTTTCTCTATTCTTTTTCAGTCTAGATGAAATGACAGCCAACAGACACAGGTTAAAAGCACATTGATTTGTTTTCCAACCCCGCAGCTTGTGGAATATGCACTGATCATATCTCAGGTATCACTGAAGAGTGTTTAAGGTCTTAACGTTGTCATTGCCACGTACCACACAAGCGTACCCATGAAAGTCGCTGAATTTTTCTTTGTCCACCTGCATCTTCCAGATAGTTCCTGCTCTGATGACTGCTTTTGTCCTTGGGCTTCGAAGGAAAAGGTACCCGAGGGCTTTGCGAATGCTGACTACGTTCCTGGTGTCAGTACCATGAGTGATGTTGTCACCGTCTTTGGTAGAAAAAAGGGTGACAACAAGGTGCCTGTGTTTTTTCCCCGAGTTCAAAATTCCCCTTTGTGTCCCTCACCACACAAATCTTAAATTTACAACCAAGTAGAGAACAGCCAAAGGAACAACTGAAGCTCAAAAGTGCTTTATATGAAGGCAAAAAGTTTAAATAAAGTCATCAATCCCAAATAGAGAGTGCCCTCCATTTTTAGCAGGTTAAAAAAAAATAAAAAAGAGGAAGTCAATAAAAGGCCTGAATGCTCCTGAAATTGCAGCAGGAAGGACATTCTCATCCCTCCCTTTACAAAGTAATATATATCCACTGACAAGATGTAGACTCTCCCAGGAGAGAACTCATTTTCATCTTCAAACAAAAGATGAACCTCAGCCAGGGCTCTAAAATCAGATGTGGAGCTTGGGATGCCGAGCATTTTGCAAAACATCGCCTCTGGGGACAGCCAGTCACATTCCCGTCCTGCTTTCCTCTCTCCCTGCCTTGCTCCCTGACAAAGCAAATAATGGCGAGCCAAAAATATTTGCAAACTAATAACTTGGCAGCACTGTGCGCCTACGGTAGCAATTTTGACTGACCATTTCTATCTACCGCGCTCAACGGCTTTTGGAAGGGCTGCAAAATGTGCACGTTTTGTTTTGCACTGGCTTAAATGGCTGTGAAATGAGAAGCTCCAAGCTGCCACAACGGCTGTGCAGAAACAGAGCGCGGAGGAAGGTGGAACATTGTGCGCTTCTTCTTTAGCAAGTTTGCAGCCTAATCCTTCGTTGCCAGCTCATCATGTGTTCGAGGCGGCACCGCCGGGCTTTGTTTTGCACTCAGGAGATGCTCCTGGTGAACATAAGCAAATCTGCGATGTCTACATAGTGCTTGGGCCATTACTCGTCTTTGCTAACGAGTATCATCTTCACGTGCTCCTGCTCTCAGCGCCATACCTAGACGCCTGGCAGTCCCAGATGAACTTTTAGTATCAGGCCCCACTTCACCAGAGACAATGATAATCATCATCAGAAATAATGATAATAATTTTAAAAATTACCATTTTGGGGCCCCCTTTCTGTCCAGGCCTCAGGTGACCGTCTGGCTCATCCATGCATGTGTCCGGCCCCACGTGCTCCCCCATCCGTCTGTCCGCCTGCCCCCAACTGCTATCACTTGCTTTGCACTTGGATTCATTAGGACAGAGCGAGCGCATCTACCCAGGAAGCTTGATGCACAGTAGCCTAATAACACCATGCAGTAATGTGCCAGGCAAAAACCGCGCTAATATGCTACTGCGCAGTGGTATTAGGTTACTGCAAAGTAAGTGTCACTAAAAACCCATGTGCCGGCACTACTGCGCCATCACTCTAGTTACTGCTCATTTAGTTAGTACTTCGTTAAGCAAGTACTACATTAAATGCACAGTAACTACTGTGCATTAATGAACATGTAGACACACCCGGATTGTCCTTTTGTTCTGAGCTTAAGCAACACGTTGCTCAATGGGTCTTAGTCTACTGCTGGTGCTAGTGGGTACTACTGCAATACCAATAATGACCATCACCCTCCTTCCACTGCTGCCTGAAGCCCCTTTGCAGGCTACATCTCTTTGCACTACCCGAAACTCCGATGTGGGTCTTTTGAAGAGTCAGGGAAATCGCTGTCTAAAACTGGTTGTGCCACCTATCTCCTACACGCCTGACAAAAACAAGC
This sequence comes from Crocodylus siamensis, assembly GCF_052110815.1. Classification (NCBI taxonomy): domain Eukaryota; kingdom Metazoa; phylum Chordata; order Crocodylia; family Crocodylidae; genus Crocodylus; species Crocodylus siamensis. Next base: position 26,789,412 of record NC_143408.1, read on the forward strand.
TGTTACTAATGTTATCGATATCTGCACGGCTCTTCACATCATCAGAGCTGTCAGCTAAATTCTAATGAAGAATCTTTATTACGCATGATAAGCGAGCTGGTTTCTCAAATCCCAGGCTCAACTTACAGGTCTAGTCAGGGAAAAATAATAAAATAAAAATCTTTTGACGTGTAAACAGAGGAAATTTTATGTAAAAAACATCGAAAGAAAAGAAATGTGGAGCCCCACGCTGTCATTTTTACAGTCACTTTTCAGAGGAGATCACAGTTTTAGATTGTTGCAACAAGCACTATTGTAACGTTAGGTATTGATTTGCAGCTGCGGGAGTAGAAAAAGAATGGGGAAAGGGAACGATTGTCAAGCTTACCTGCCCACGCAGAACAAAAACCTGACACTTATATGCTAATACCGAGTGTGTAGAATGTGTTTTACACGCTGGACTTTTATGAAATCATGTATCCAGTCACTTTAGTATTAAAATGGCTCCTTTCATACATTAGAGTCCTCATGTGTATGTATAGCGACATGAAAAATGTGATATACCGAGTATGTAGGAAAGGTTGTCAGGCTGCTGCCGTCTTCTTGGTATCCTTCATTTTAATGAGTTATAGAGGATTATTCCCTCGTTAATGTACATACACTATTCCCATTAGCATTTATATAGGCAACCGTTGGCCAGTCGACGGTGTGAATATGGGATCTACAACAGTCCAGGCATCTTCCTTACGTAGACACCCATTCCCAGTGACCTCTGTGAGGGCGTTTGGCTGCTGGAAGTATTTGGGATGACTCCTCTAGCCCTCTCGGAGCCATGGCACATGCTTCCAATTCATTGGCACAGCCTCAGGTCCATGTCAAACATCACTTACAGGCAAAGTGCCTTCAAAAAAATTTTTTTTTTTAAATCGACAGTACTATTTGCTCAGCTACTGAGTGCGCACCGCTTGGATTCATTTGCCATCTCTCTGTAGAGCTTTCAATTCTGCATCAGGAATGAGGCAGCTCTTTCCGCACACCCCAGACCAGCAGCTAGCGTGGAACTTTTCATATGAAGCGTTCCCTGGGCAGTTTTTCTGTAGACGCCGCTTGAGCTGAAAAATTTCTACTTAGCTTTTCTTGTTTGGAAGCCCCACTTTGGTGCACTAGCTGGACTGAACTCCTTTTCTTTTATTGGATTTGCACTTAAAAGGACACTCCATCCTCATTGCTCTTGACAAGCTGTACATAAGCAGGTACTACAGTATCATGGGTGTAGCCATTTCAAAAGCAATTGCTGCACTGATACAAGCAGTAAAAGACCCACTGGAAAAGTACTAATTTACAGCAGTTCTATATATGGATTATCTTTGCTGGCTACTTTACTCCTTTTTAAAGAGCAATGCCAAATACTTTTTTGCCTCCAGGTGACTTCAATGAAAAAGTGCTAAACCATGACCCAGATTCATAGACTTGTCCTCAAATGACTGCCAATAAGTACAATATACATCCCAGGAAGGGTATTCAGTGCTGTCAGGCGAAATCCTGTTACGCCAGTGTAATCTGGGATGGAGGTGAAGGTTTGAATAGGATAAAAAGCAGGTGAAATGTACTCTACATCCCAAGGCAAAGTGAGTAAGAGCACGTCCCTGTTTTCTCTGCGCAAGCATCAAAACTGGTCCTTAGCATTTATTTCCAACTCCGCAGCTGTCTTCGGATGCAGCTCATGCCACCAGACTGGGCTGAACAGGCCTCCCCCCTTTCCCACGCTACTGATGTGGGGGAAGATTTTAACGTCTGCCCAAGCAACTGAAGACCCCAGGACCTACTGATAACAACGACCCAGAATTTTAGGAGGTGCATTCATTTCCCTGAAAGCCAAGGGGACAAAGGCCTCTAAAGTCACATTTTTAAAGGTGTCGAGGTGCCGACTTGCACTGATTTCGGGACTGAGCGGCCTACCAGGATACCGCAGAGGCACATAGGCATGGTTTCCCTCTCTAGGTACCCAAATCCCTCTAGGGATTTGGTTCCAACTCGTTTCTGAAAGTAGCGTTAAATCTCCTAATTCCTTTGGTCTCTCCTGGACATTTTACTCCCTAAGTCCAACTACTGGCCTCATGGCTGACGAACATTTTTTTTTTGATCTCGCTGAAAGGACATTGTGTGATCTGAGGAGCCAGAAGGTAATGGAAATAGCTTGACAGCGTGCGATCAAACTTTGAGTACGTTTCCAATATCTGAATGGAGTCAAACCTTTGAGGTTTCCCCCATTGGTAGGCTCCTCCACAGCCTAAAGCTTTATTCCCCCAGAATCTGAAACAGGATCTCCCAGCCCCAACAGGTATTATATGTCCTGTATGTCCTGCATTTGTGAAGCGTTTCAAAGGATTCGTTGCTGTATTGCTCTCACCAGCTCCTAAACTGTCTCCAAGCCTTTGAAAATGTAGTGGATTAACTTCTAATATAAATGCCTGTTATAAAGAGACCATTTGCCAAACCACAGAGATAGCAGCGTGGCTTGCTGCTGGTCTTAAGCCTTTCAAGGGATGTTGTGAGGTTTTTAATACAGTAGATTGCCTCTTCATCTTGTTGGTCTGGATACTTATGCAAGCCAGCTTTTGTGATTAGCTTAAACATGTTCAGCGTGGACAGCCCACAGGTCCTTGGTAATCCTCCTGGTGAAGGCTTTTTCCCTGCCGCCCACAGAGAAGGAACACATCCAAGAAGACATCGAGTCTCCACTCCCAGGCCCTGAAAGATAGCAAACGTATCGCTTCCCTTGGTAAGTTGTTCCAATATTTAATTATTCTCAATGCAATGGAATTGTTTCTTATGTCTAATCTGACTTTTTTTTTTTTCCTGGATCTTGCTACTCCTTTATCTTCCTTCTGCAACATCCCCTTCTGATCATGTGGCTTCTGGTCCTCATAAACTGGGCTCTCCCCACCGTGGGGGTAGAATCAAAGAGGATCACAGCTACTTTCATAAGCTACACGTACTTACTCTTTCCTGAAAAAGCAGCAATGGGTTTGAATCAACATCAGCAGAAAGGACTTTTGTTTCCATTGCTGGAATTAATTAAGCAGTAAGTTCTCACCACAGAGGTTCCACTGGGAGATAATTGACCACAATGCAAGTTATTTATTCTGCACCGAAGATGAAGGTACTAATGCCTTCAAGCTCACTTATCTCTTGGAGAAATCACCCGCCTAGGGTGATCAGAGCACATCATTAAAATGATGAAACCATTTTTAATATTTTTGAAGCACTAAAAATGATTTCACGGTGTGCAAATTTCCAGCAGAGTAACACGTGGGGGGTCCTAAACCCAGCCTGCTCTTGCCAGCTGCTGCTGCATTTTGCGGTGGTGGTGTGAAGTCTCAGCACTAGAGTCCTCAGCCCTCCCTGGAAGACCTAGATGTTTGAGGGAGGGTTGCTGGTGAGCTGGTTTGAAATCAGTATCCGAGGGGTGCAGCACATCGCAGCTAGAGATGACATGTTTCGTGACATGCAAAACCGAGCACCAATGCCTCTTCAAACCAACTTACTTTGTTTTGTCTTAAACACCCTGCCCTTAAGTACTGAAATCACTTCTGAAACTTGGATGTGGGCCCTTCTGAAGATGTTTTGCTAGGTCACATATTTTATTCAAATTGGGCAGATTAACCACGGTGTCCTCAAGCAACTCCAGAGTGGGAAACTGTGGTCAGTGGTAGCACATCTCCCTCTCGTTTCAGTACTTCACTGCCTCCTTTTTATCAAGCTGCCTGGTTTCATTGCAGGGGTGGCCGCCTTTTAGCACTGGGTGGACTTCTCCTAGTGTTATTTGTATATCAACTTTTTAAGGACTTTGAGATGTGTTTGGAGGATAGATGCCTCTCTGCTTTGGAATTACTTTGAGCCAGGCCCTCCAGGAATAAATGTAAATGATGAGCGATGCAATTTCACCAACACAGCTCTCATTTAACAAGGGAAAGAGATGGGGAAGATGTGCTGTAAGTTGGTAGAAAGCTTCCTACAGCTCCACTGCAAACAACTTTGCCGTCATTTATTAAAAGTTATTGTTTCCATTTCTGTTTTCAAACTTGCTAAAACACTCACAGTCTCCAGGTACATCTCTGCAGGATACCATGTGTTTTATTGTGCTTGTTTAAATGCCTTTGTTGTGCTAGTAAATTAGGTTAATAGTAAAGATCCATCTTAAGCTAGCACTGGGCTGAATTCCCGCTAGGTGCAGCTCTGGTGCGGGGAGTCAGGCCTCAGCAGACTTGGACTCAAATGCGGGTTGTGCCAAGAGCTTCTCCGCGTGATTTTCTGTTAATCTCTTAATCTCTCTGTGCCTCCGCTCCTTGTCTGTGAAATGAGGATAACAAGGCTTCCTTTCTTCCCCCATTGTCTTAGCCATTTAAATTTTCGGGCTGTCTTTTAAGTTGTGCCTTGCAGAGGGAGAGGGGAGGAGCTGGTCCAAGTAGGGCGTTCGGGATGCTAACACAAATCAAATACCCATCCACTCTGTTGACTTCCATGGAAAGCCATTGGGGCATCAGTCCTATATTGGAAGTGACTGAGAATAGCTTGACTCTGGACCCGTGGCTCAAGCCACAGATGGTTTAATCAGGCTTTCGTCCTCCAGATCCAGAGCTCGCGTGACTCTCATAGCCCCACCGCCTGCATGAGCGGAGAACGTGGCCCGTTACGGACTACGTAGTTCACCACGTGAGAGCCCTCCAGCTCTGAATGAACAGGAAGGATGTTGCAGTCACTGCCCGCCTCACGCAACACACCGGCTCCCAGCTCTCCAGGTTTGTGCTATTGCCTGGTGGCGTCTCGGACACACAGGCTGGGCCCTAAGCTGCCAGTCCCCTGGTATCAAGCATGCACTTAGGTGCAGTCCTTGCAGCTCCGTTCCTTCAAAGAGCAATGAATGGCAAGGGTTAACACAGTGGGTGATGGGTCTCCCGAAAGCACAGTGCTATTGAATTAAAGCAAAATCATTCCAGAGACTAGAGGTTTGGATGCACCAGAGCACAGTATAAGTACATCTCAGTTATAAGGTACTTAAACTTCTTCCATATGGAGATGCTGGCAGGTCTAAGCTTCCTACAGGCCCCTGAGGCACATCAGGTCTGTCAGGCATGGTCCTTTCCTCAGCTCACAAACAGCATCTCTCCTCTGCTGCAGGGAGAGTTCCCTTTAAAAGCTGTTCAGGCCTTTTGATCTCCAAGATCCCAGCTTGGCAGAACAAGCTTCATAGTCCTGGGAGACAGGATCCTTGAAGCGAATCGCTTGCCCCATTTTCTTTCAAGTACGGGCTGGGAAGTTCTTACCTAGCAAGAGGATGCGATTTTCCTCTTTGCTGTGCATCTACCGCGAGTTGTTCGAACGGCTCATATGACTGCATTGACTTAACAGGGAGGCGATGCCATTTTACATCACCGGCCAGATGACTGTGCGCCAGGACTCGTAGACAAATACCTCTCTTGCCTAGCACCAAAGATATCAGTACCACGCTGTGCCCAGCACTAATGACATATCAGAAGCTCTTGAGCAAAATTTGCAAGGATAACATCTTAACAACTTGTCTTCTGCTTTCTCTTGCTCTCACTCTAGGGCCAAGCACTGGATGCTGGCCTGGCAGCGAGGCCTCTGCAATGTTATATAAAGCAAATTATGAAAGATGCTGGATCAACACATGCCAAAGCCATTACCAAGGATGAGTGGTTTCGGATGCCCCAGTGTGTTGCCTAGGTTGGAATAAGAAACGGAGATGGGTTAAGGGAAGAAGTCAGCTGCACATTTTTCATGGTGAGGGTAATCAGCCATTGCAACAGCTTAATCGAGGATTCTCCCTCACCTGAGATCTTACTTCAAAGCCCGATGTCTTTCGGGCAGATCTGCCCAAGCAGAGCCGGAAATTATGGGCTCGCAGCAGAAGAGTTGGGTGGATTTCTAGGGCATGTGCTCCGCAGGAGATGAGGCTAGGCATTCATAATGGCTTTGTGAATCGGTGGGAACCCAATTTTCAAAAAGCACGGGTCTCCTTCCCTGTAAAAATCAGCTTCTTCAAGGTGTTCCCCTTCCAGCACCCCAAAACGGGGTCGTGCGCGATCCCCAGCCCCTCTGGAGAGCCTCAGCTGCGTGATACTATTATCAACAAATGAAACAAGCCAATGTAAACAGAATAGCTACACATCCCTTCGGTCCCTTTGAAGTGCAGAAGATTTAATTCATCTCCTTGTCACAAATCTCCCAACAAAGATTAATTTTGTAAGTAAGGACTTCAAATGCTAACTTTAAAAAAATATATCACACCCTTAAAAACAGTGTTGCTTAGATTCATCCCCAGCAGCTTCTTAATTCAGTCCTTAATTAATCTGATTTACTTCCACTTTATTCTGAACTGTTTTTACTGAGCCGTTGTGGAAATGTCGGTGAAAGACCTGTCTTGTAGTTCATGATTTGGAGCGATCAAAGTTGTGGTCAACCCACCCTGGAGAAGCAGAAATCCTCTCTTTTCCTACAAGGCCAGGATCAACTTGGTTAACATCACATAAGCCAGCAAAGTGATTTGAGAGTGGTGGAAAAGGGAGGATAAGTCTTATTTCTCCTCAAGCATTTCCCTCGCACAAGGCTCCCATCTGTGAGTTGAGCCCCCTTCACTCCAGTAGGAACTGCACAGGACTAGCAGCCCCCCAAAAGGTGCCCAGCATCCAACAGGATTAGGCCCTCCAACTCCAAACATCCACCCCCATGCAGGGTTCTCTTAATGAGTCCAATTAAAGTAAAAAAAGCAACATTAGACTATGAGCAATTGCTAAGGTATTTGCATATTGGTTTACTAGCCGGTTCAACCAAGCCGTGCAGGATGCAGGGCCATCTGAGTGGGCCCCAGGCTCCGCGCTGAGCTTTTCCCTCATACCAATATTGGGTCTTGAAGCTGGCAGAGAGAAAGGCCTGAAATAATCATAATAAAATTACCTAATTGCCCAGGCAGCATAAGTGCAGTGGGTTCCCCGTCCCTGCCCTCTGTTTGTGCGGTTGCAACGAGGTGGTTTTTTTCCTTTCCATTTTTGCTAATGAGCTCAAAAATGGGCCTATTTCAATGCTGCCACTCACATTTTTAACATGAAAAAGCTGGCCTGTTTTCCAGCAAAAATTGGCCCAGTTGCGAGCAGAGACAGCCTCGCATTGCCAACGCCTGGAAATTCACGCTTTGTTTTGCAAGCTGGCCGTTTCCTCAGCATTTTGCATAAGACCTTTGGAGGGGGGCAAAGTGGGAAGCTACACAAAGCAGCAAAATCTTTCCCAGCAGAGATCCACAAAACGGGGGGGGAGGGCTGTTTACATGGGAAAAGGTATTGAGATTTTTTTTTTCTGCACAGCCTAATTAAAGCAAGAAAACTCCAGGAATGCAGAAGAGTTTCTATTGGGCGAAGTGGGCTTATTCTAGTCTGGTTTCTTCTAGCTTGGCCAAGTGAAATAAGCTGTGCTGGTCTCAGCACATCCCTAACTAGGGTTTTTTGGGGACAAGGGTATGTTGACAAATACTCACATCCCCGACCAAGGTAGCTAGGCTGGTACCAGACCGTAATGGCTCAGCAGCTTCCTTTGTTCTCGGTGGCAGCTGGGAAGCGAGAGCACTTCTGAAAACACAACTCAACATGTACACTCGGACCTGTTGCGTTTCAGCAGTGACTTATTTCTGCCTGTTCTCCCTTCCCCTGCTGCTATCATCCAACCTCACCCAAAGCCATTTCAGCATCCCCACAACTTCCAGGCAATGAAACCGAGAAGCGGAGAAGAGCACGCGGAGGAGTGTGTGTTCCCGTGTCAGCTTGATTAGTCATATTAATACTAATGACGCAGCAAGGCTTTTCAATCACTCTTACTAATTGAGCACCGGCTCTCGCAACCATTGTGACCGTCATTATCACGGGAAGTTGTTAAGATGGGTTATGACACAAAATGAACGATTCCCTCCAATTGCAGTTAGCAATTTTTATATGAACGGATGATGGACAAGTGCTGTTTTGTATATTAAGTTTGCACCCGGAAAGTGGCCAGAGGCCTGCGATGCAAGGCATACGTCAGTGATCCAGTAGAGAGATCCCCCTCCTTTGGTTTCGACCCTGGGAAAGATTCTAGGCAGAGCCTTGCCCTTAATCAGACGGGAGATTGGGACCCGGCTCCAGCGTGCTGGTCGGGGTGCCCTGCAGCCTGCATGAAACAGCCCTAGTCTTAATAGGCTTGGATCAGGAGGTTGAACATCCCCGTGTCCACACTGCAGCTCCAGCAGCTGTTAACATAAAGGTGGAGGGAGGCACTTCACAAGCAGTTGCCGTTGGAATACATATTCTCTTTGATTTTCATTTTGTTTTTTTTCCCCCATACTCCTTTTTTTTCCCTCCTAGCCTGGAAAAAAAAAAAAATCATTATACGCCGACCTAGTTTCTCTCCCTTTTTTAAAATATATTTTATTCTTTTTTAAGGGGCTTTTATTTTACTTGGAACCATTTTTTGGTAAAAATATTCCATCTGTGTTTATACATTTTTAAATATTGTTTATTCTTGCTTCTGAAGCAACTGTCGCGCATTCCTGTATAATGCAATAGCTTTCCTGTTTTTATGTTTGGGATTCTTTTGAGGCTGTGATTTAGTGCAGATTTGTTATGCATCTTGGCAAACTACAGATAAAAACCCACCAAAGCTGTATTTTATCTCTTTGCTGAGGGCCCAGTCGTACAGCCCCAATATTTCTGTAACCCCTACTAAAATCCAAGGGAGTTTTGTGCTGCCTCCGTTGCCAGTTGACTCCTTAGATATAGCTATTTATTTGTGTGAATTTGAAAACGCTGAACATCAAACTTGGCAGCTTCAAACAAGGAAAGTTGTAGGCACAACCCCTCCCCTGGAATACCTTGATAATTTCTGTGTTTCACAGTCCTGTTTTCCAATTAAAAATGCCCTCTCTCTCCCAGCCGTGTGAATGCTGCGCATACACAGCAGGCAATGCAGTTGTCCCAAACCAATGCCGGCGAGTAGCTCGACTCCTCTGAATGGCACAGTTTATTTGAATGGGATTATTTACATGAATGCAGTTATTGCATAGTTCAAACAACAGTGCAATATTTCTGGGTGACCGAGTTTCCATATAATAAAGTAACATTTAGCATTTATAGCCTTATGATTTTTTAATCAAGGCACTTCATGAAAAAGTATATAAACTGATTTAAGCAACTTGATTTAAACAGCTCTCCTCATAAGCAACCAACAAATGAAATGCAAACCAATTGCATATAAATCCATGTCAGCAACAAATTTGCATACTCTGCTGCAGCAGGATTTGAACCTCTTTTGCATCCTGCCCAAGGACCCTGTTTTGCTCATACATGAGCCTGAAATAAAGAGGTGGGGTGGAACAGGCTCATCTGAGGAAAGTACTTCTTATTCCCTATTTATTTGGTCATGGACACTTTATGTTGTTTCGGTCATATACTGCTGAAAGAAACCAGGCTATTTAGTGAGATTTGCATGTGGAGCTGATTGAGAATCCCTTTAAATATTGTTTCCCATGTTTCCCTTCAAAGTTTTTGAAACTGCTGAGAGGACACAGGCCCCACAACGCATGGTGCTTCCCCTTCGCTTTCACTCCAGGAGCGAAAAACTATGTTGGTTCTTTAGGACTAAAAACTCAGAAAGATGCATCGACTTCTCTAGATATGTCACCAGTGAGCTGAACTGATCCCACGTCCTCTCCAGCCCAGTGGAAACTGAGGCAGAAAATCTTTAATTGTGTTGAAGGTAGTTGCAATTGAGCTTGAAATAAAGTTGAAGGATTGAAGTAGACCTGGAGCGTGTGCTTTCCTGGCCTGCGGCTCTGGAGAAGAGGGTTCAGTGCCAAGTTCATAGGCTTGAGAAAAAATTACTTAACCTCTCTCTGTCTCATGCAAAAGGTCAGCAATCCTCCTCCCCGTCTTTGTCTGCCATGTGCATGTACCTGGCCGGATCCTCAGGCAGGATCTTATCATATATGTGCTGTCACCTGGCCCCTGGCCTAGTGCCATGGGCCCTTAGGTGCCTGTGATACGGATAACAGCGTTGCTGGATTTCACAGTTAAAAAAAAATTACCAGAAGGCAAATATACAGCGTAGCTAGGTTTCTTATTTAATTTACTAAATTTTCTTGACTCCAGTAATTATTTATTTGAAATAGGAATTTGCTGGGAGGCCTGGAGTCCTTTTAGTGGCACATGAATAATGTAACCATGGATTAGGGGGTGACATTATTTCAGAGCAAGCAGAAGAGAGTGCAGTGCTTATTCTGGGGACGGTTTGGAGGGAGACTGGCCCAGAATGCACGATCGCTCCATTTCCAAATGTGCACCCTTAGCAACACTAAGATACAGCAGAAGTACAGCTAAAAGAAAAAAAAAAAAGGATATTTTTTCGGAGTACAATCAGCCCCATCCCCACCTCTCTGGATACAGATGTTCTCCATCGCTCCCATTAGCAACAGACCAAACTCCTAAGGAGCCGAGTTCACGTCACACCAGCTGATCAGACCGAAGTCTGCAACCATTTTACGGAGAAATTCATTTGCAAGCTTCGCGTGCAGAAGGGCTCTACCCTGTTTAGGGCCAGTTTGGGTTTTTGTGCTGGGAGAAGTTTTCTAAAACCCATTCCCTTAGTGCTGACTGCTCTGCTTTCAGCCAAGAGGAGCCGGGCTGTCACGGCGTTTCAACTGCATCTTCAAAAACAAGAAGCGGAGGTGCTTCTGACAGCTGTGGGGTTTGGCTTTAATTTGAAAAGGGAAAGGAGGGCATTAAACCAATTACAGAGGGAGGAAAGATGCCATCTTCATGGCATCCCCCGCTTCTGCCATCTGCATTCCCTGTCCAACATTTCCTCAAGGCTGCATCTGCTCGTTGACTGACAGCTTCACGTGCTAGAGAAGATACAGCCTGGGCCCCAAATGCACCTGCTTCCCTGCACTGTCCTCTCCATGTCCACACCTGGAGAGGGAGAAGCTTGCATTGCTTAATCCTGGTCTCACCCTGGGGAGATGTGAAGGACCTCCAGTAACCTGGATGGATTTATTCCCATGTAAGTGAGGTCATAGCGAACCCTCTGCCTTGGTGCTCTCCTCTGGCCATGAACGTCCCAGCAAGGGGGCAATTAGTCCCAATCAGGAGAGCGCTGTTCCTAACGATACCTGTCCAGAAAGAAATTAGTCCCTTCGCACAGGCCACTGAGCAGCCACTAGACTGGAAAAACTTTCGGTCACTACAGCCCCAGACTGGACGCGAGCCAGCGGCTGCACGACTGTCTCACACCATCAATCACCCGAGCTGTCCAGCTCCTGCCCTCCGGAGCGGTTCTGCGGGGCTTTGCCGGTCAGCTTTCCAGATGAATTAATCCTGTGCCGTCGAAAGGCAGCCAGCACCTCGGCCCCTCTGCGGGGAGCAGCTCACATGAATCTCCTGCCTTGGGGCGCAGCTGGGGTTGCAGAATTACCTAAATGGTTGCCAAAAAGTTTCATCAAGTGGCCAGCACAGGTACATTATTCCTGTTTTGTCAAGCCAGGAGCCAAGTCCCTGTCATTCCTTATGAACATCCTGCGTTCAGCGCCCTGAACCTGTCAGGGGCTGGCAAAACCTTCCCTTCACTTTCTGTCAAGCAGCGGGAGACCTTCCCGCTTTCCTGGGGGGTTTATTAATTATCGTGATGTGCTGAGAACTGTCAACGCGCTCGCCACCGAAGTCCCATCCCTCATTGCCTTCTGCATCCCTTTCTACCCCGCGCCTGTCACCAGAGCAGCTTCCAGCTGTGCATTAAGCATCTGGAGCGCCATCTCTTGCACGTGCACGCTCTCTCCCCGGGGGGCAGAAGTGACTGCAGTGGCCGGTGGGTGTTGGGTATGTTTTTTTTCATTCGGATATCAGTCCGTGCACGAATGCTTGACCATGCTCGAGAAGGGAAAGAGAAAGGTGGTGGGAAGAAGGGATGGGCTTGTATTTTCTGGGGCATAAATTCCAGTTACCCTATGGAAGCTGCATCTTTGGCATAGCTGAGCTTTGTGCTGGCTGTAGGAAGCACTGTGGTGCCAGAAGTGGATTACTGTACACAGGCTCCTTCTGGGAGCAACAGCCACCCCTTTGCATGGCCTAAGCCTAGAGAACTTGTGCAGCTGAACATGCTAGGAGAAGGGAGAGCAGAGCAGGTCCCCAGAGGAGCTCAGAAAGGGGCTGGGGCACGGGTCAGCCCCGTTCCCTTCCTATCCCTCGTGCAGAGTCATCCCCCCTGCCCTGCGCGATGCTCTGCTGCAGACAGCAGGCACAGAGGATGTCATTGCCCTGTTCAAGGTCACAGGAGTTTGCAACGGGGCCTGGCGTCAAGCTCCATCCTCTGCAGCCCTGCTCGTGCTCTGTAGGCACGAGCACAGCACCCTCTCCCCCTTTGTCACCAACTTCTTGTTTGGAAGTGTTATATGGTCTCTGTCCCGTAAGTGAAATAAATCTGCCTAATTCTTCCCAGTTAAGCACATCACAGAAGCATCCTTCAGCTTCAAGCACATTGCTTGCCCTCTGGAAAGCACCATCTCCATATCAAACAATCCTCTGCCATGCAAAGGGAGAGATGGGAAAACACTCCCATTCTTTAATCAGTGGGTGCTGGCCTCTTTATTATTGAGATCCACGTTCGGCTTATGCCAGCCTTCTGCATGCTGCTGCCCACTCGTTTCAGCCAGCCAGAACCATATGGAACAATCCTGCTGTTTTCCCTTTGATTATTTAGTCTGTGTTGTTGTTGGGCAGGGAAGAGCTTTTCCCTTTGCTTTTCCCAGCAGTCCTATTTCAGCACCAGAGATAAGAAGGAACCACAAATTCAGGGACACGTGTGGAGCAAGCTCTGTTTTTGCTAGATCCATCTTATCTCCACCAGCTCTAGGAAGGGGACAGGGAGATACTGCTCTGCACACATCTCTCATCTACAAACGGATGTTTTTTTCCTACTGTCATTACTTCCCAGCTCCTTTAGGACAGCTCCCAGGCCGGGCAAGTCCCTAGCCCTGCCAGAATTGCATGTGCAGCTAACTAGAGCCAGGCCAGGCCAGCCTGCTTTCCTTTCTCCTTCCTCCCCTGCTAATCCACAATCGCACTCCAGGCAGTTCCTCAAATGACTTCCCCACTTTGGGAGTTTGGTTTATTAACATCAAGATCAAAGCAGCAGGATCTCTCCCCTCCCAACTCTTGCTGCCTGGCTCACACCCTTGAAGCAGGCTCTGAGCCTCCTGTGCCTTCCTTGCCGATTCATTGTCCCTGCAAACTCACATCTCCCAGACTTTCAAAACTAAGTCATGAGTCTCCAAAATAAAAGCAATCAAACAACCTCCCCAAAACAAACCCCAAGTCGTTTCCAAATTCTACCCCTCAGCCATCCCCACAAAGGATGTAGCTGAGCTCTTTGCATTTGGACTCTTGCAAGGGTCAGCCTGCCCACAGTGCAAGGGACAGGCCTTCACCCTCAACTCTACCAAGTGATTCAAGGCCAAGAAGGAGGGCATCTCTCCTGCCAGGTAAATAAAAACCACCTGGGCTGAAAACCCATCATGATTCCCCCTGCCAGTGGGGGAAACTAGTGCAACATGCTAGCTCAGTTTGCTCTGTGCCTGACCACCACCTAGCCCTTCTCCCCATCCTCCTCCGGTGAAACCCTAGCAAGGGCTCAGACCCTGCCTTATATACCCCAGCAGTTCTGCTTCTGAGCCTCATGCTCCCCCGCCCCAGCTCATCCCCTTCACCTGTGGCAGCTGGCAGAGGTGAGAGGACCAGCTCCCCCTGAGCTAGCTGCATGCTGCAATGGGGAACGCGGTACACCAAGTAGAAACATGGGTGGGAGGCAGCAGGCCTCTGAGCTCTGTAATCTCCTTAATAAGGATCTTAATTAGGATGCAGGCTTTTTGTTTGTTTGTTTTTGGTTTCCCCTTGCAGCATGAAGAGGGGCAGATTGTCAGCTGGTGTAAAGTGGTGTAGCCCTGTTGAAGTTATTGCATTGATTTATGTCACCTGAGGGCCTGGCTTTGGGGCATGCCTGGGTCAGCAGAACAGCTCAGGACCTTTTGCAGCAGAAGTTAAAGGGGTTGATTATTATGGATATTGCATGAGAGGATCCACTAGATACAGCTTGATTTGCATTTCATTGACTGAGTGTGGCATTGACTGAAAAACCAAGGGAAAACATTTGCATTTTATACTGAAATTCAAAATTTGGATTAGCTGTCATACCCAATAGTGTGTTTCCTCTCCACATCTTCATCTGCCATTAATTTAAGTTCAGATTTGTTTTCATCATCCCCACCTAAAAAGGAGCTTTCTTATGATATAGATATCATATCATATCATATCATATCATATCTATTTCTTAAGATATAGATATATCAGAGCACCACACATTCATATATATTGCCAATTTTGGATGCAAACTCATTTTCTCCTAAAAAGCTGATTATTATTATTATTGGTAACAACAACAACAACAGTAATAATAATATTTGGTTCTTAGTTCACACAGTTGTGAGGGTGATTAGAGGGAATAACAAAGATCTGCAGTTTGGTAAATGGGTGTGTGTCATCAAATGAACTCGCTAATGAACGACCTCTTTGTCTTTTGAAATCATTAGTTATAATTTGAACACAATCAATTTTTTAAATAGTTCCTAACAACCAGAGGCGCACAGGGGAAAGCTAGTTTCCTGCTTCCTCACTTCTCCTGCTGCACAACTTTTGATTCGAGCTGATCGACATTCTCCGAATTGGGAATGTTTGATGTAAAGTTTCACGGACAAATCGTTTTTGATAGATGAACAAGAATTTTTTTTTTTTTTTTTAACTAAGAATCTTATTGAAAAATATCATAGGATTTGGCCAACAATGCAGCTGCCAGAGACATTTTTGAAATTTCAAACTTTAAATAAAAAATTTGAATAAAAGTTATTTTAAAAAGCCATAAAAAAGACAGTTTCTTCAGTCTTTCCAGCAACTCTTTTTAAACCCACCTTTACCACCCCATCTAATCAAGGAGATGTATTTGGCTGGACCAGATTCATGGCTGGTATTAACTCACGCAACCCTGCTGTTTCACTTGCTCTCCCAAAAGTTAAAAATATTGGGCTCGTGCTTGGGGTTGTAGAAGTAGCTCAGTGCTGCTGAGTTTAAGCTGGAACCAATGTATTTTTACGGCAGCAGAAACCCTGGGAGATTTCGTGGTGCAGGGACTTCCGCAGCCCAAAGATATTTCTGGTGGTTTCCCCACGCTGCACGGGACACACGAGAGGCCCTGGTATGTTGGACGGATACTATACCAATCCTGTGGCCACATCCAAATCTGTACATGCTGCCGAACGACAGGCTGCTTCTCGGGTGTCCTGAGCTGTTTAGAGGGTTTTGGCTCTTATTGCGTATAAAATGGCAGCTCTCTGTCAAAAACAGCTTGGTGAAGCTGGTGCAAAAGGGAGCAGGTGGAGGATGGGAAGCCTTTCAGGCTAGCGCTGTAATCCCATCCATGGGATCTCGTCTGGCACCAAGATTTAATTATCTCATTAGCACAGACGGTACCATGTGGGCTCACAATATGGAGAGGCAATATTCAGTTGCGGAAAAAAGGGTTGAAATAAACAGTCAGATCGAAACGTGATTGACACCGATCGCGGCATTTGCATGCCGGAGCTAGGCTACCACGGGCCTGTGCCTCAAGAAGGGGATAGGTCTGTGCACGTGTGTGTGCATAGTGTGACAGCAAATGCACTAAACCGTGGTCCAGACGGGGTAGGCCACCATGGCAGCTTGCAGATCCTCACCGATGCATCTACCCGAGACTGGGTGAATGAGAAAGGAGGGGATGTTTGCAAGTGCCTGGGGAAGCCGGTGCATGCATGCACAACAGATCAAGGACACGAAGCAAGGAGCATGATTTAACATGCAATGGAGGACAAATAAGAGGGAGATTAAAAGGAGGATTTTACTAGGGAGTAATTGTTTTCTATATAGTCTAATTGCAAAGTGCTGGTAAAAACTGCCCTCATAAGCTAACAGCAGCTTAGTTTGCTTTATGCTTTTTTAATGAATTAGCAATAAAGACGTCTGTTTTTACATTTCCCACGGTCGGAGCTCGGTATTGGAGAGACCTCTGCTGGTGACCCCAAAAGAGAACTCACAAGAGCTCCAGATGCTGCAGCCTTGGGTGGAGACATGCGCATGGAGATCCTGCAACACAAATGACATTTCTCTCTCTGCTCCAACCAGTTTTTCCTCATCAAAGGGTCACCTTTGAGTGCCCAGTGAGGTGGCATGGGTGATGGGAAGACTCACGTCCCTCTTTTAAGTTTCTAGGCAGCTCTGTTTTGCAGGATGCATGTCATTTGGGTTGAACTTGAGGAGCAGAGGTCCCAAGTAGGGGTGACACCTCTCTGTTGAGTAGTATGAATGTCATCCCAACTCTATATGTCCACATCTCCCGATCAGCTCCACCTCCCAGACTCACTGCACACCTCCTGCACGATTCTTGTCCCTTTGTATCCTCTTATGTAGAGTTTAGATGATGGTTTGGATATGGCTGATCCTGCCAGGGGGTTGGACTAGATGCTAGATGACCTCTTGAGATCCCTTCCAGCCCAACTGCTCTATGTTTCTATGAAATATCCCTTTTATACTCCAACTTCCCCCATCTTCCTTCCTTATCACACATAATCCTGGTACAGCCAACACCTAACCAGTGAATACATCCACATCGTAAGAGCTAGCTGAAAAGCGCTGGAGGGGATGCATGAAAAAATGGAAAACTTTCCGTTTTCTCAATAACTTTTTCCCAAAACTTTTCTGGTGAACTGTGATGGGACCTGAAGCATGGAAAAGTGTGGACAGTTTGACTCTTTTCAGTTTGTTTTTGCCCTCTTTTCTTTCCCTGAGCCTTTTGATTTGTTTTCCATTTTGCCCCTGAAAGAGGAGGAGAAAAGGTAGGTAAAGAAAGCCAAACATCTGAAAAAATAATTATGATTTTTGAAAACTGATTTTTTTTTTGTCTGGCTGTTTTCATGAAAGGTAATAGCAGACTCTGGGGAAAATGCCATTGTTCATAAACTCAGGGATGTACTTGGGAGCCGTGTTGGTCTGAGACAAAAAGAAATGCAAAACTCTATAGCTGTGGTTTATAGATGATCCCTTTTATATTAGATCAATTAGGAAATCTTTTTTTTTTTTTTGCAATTTCTTAGTTGGCCTAATAAAAGGGATCATCTCTGAGCCATGAGTTCTACAGTTTTGCATTTCCGATTAGCAAAATTCAAGCTAAATATTTTTGGGGAGCTTTAGGCATGGTGGCACTTCCTGACCATCCAGATGTCCATAACATCTTGCAGATTTAAAAGTAAGGCGGCAGTCATGCTCTGCCTCCCGTCGATGCCAGTCCTGCTGTCAGCCTCGCCGTCTGAAATGACATCACGATGCTTTTGTGCTGCAAGCCTACCGAAACTTTCAACGCACTTAACCAGGGAAACCCACTGTCAGCTCATATTGAGCTTTTGCTGGGTGATAGAAAGATTCAAACTGGCACAAATCTAGCACTCGCCACTAGCAGATAACTAGAGACAGAGTGCAAACAGTATGAGGTCACTTCATCTCTCCGAAAAGCTTACGACGGAGTCAGACAGTGCATCAATCATTGTGTGTGTCAGGTCATCCTGCAGCTGGCAGGGGTCCTGTGCAGGGTCGCTGATAAGCTAATGTCCCATTCCAGTATTCACACAAGGTCTCACTTTGCTTGTTGATTATTCTCCCTGTCTTGCTGCTGCTCCAGTTCCCCACGCAGTGAAGCCATGGGGAAATTTCTCAGCTGGAAGGAGGAGAAGTCAGTGCAGTTCTGATGCAGTGGGGAAAATACCCTATGGTTCCCGCAGGTGGGCAACAACAATGATGGGTTGGATCTTCCATGTCACCGTGCTGACTTGATCGGAATAACACAAGTTTGCAGCAGCTTAGGACCTGTTCCCAAGCATTTACTGTGCATCTCACTGAGCACTGAAGGAGCAAAAATCTCATTTTGCCTCCAAAAGCTCTTTTGGTTGCAGGAATGACAGGAATCGATAAGCACCAGGTGGTCAAAGCCCTCCGACCAAGTGGGAAACTGCATGTGCTGTGATCAGAGAGGAAAATAAAATATATTTATATTGATTACAAGGTCCAAATGGCACTTGAGTGATCTCCCTCTGAATTCTCCTGCTCAATATGCCCCTAGGCTCCCAATTCATCTCCTCTCTGTTTTATTCACTTCTGTGCTTGCAACAAATATTTTATGCATGTTTATACAATGTTTTTTTTATGACCCGGGCTGCCACTGGATTCCCAAAGTGAATGAAATATGGCATGGCAGTCATGTACCAGGGTGAAACCCATTTAATACATATGTAAATCCATCTCCTTGGACAGAAAGTCATATAAATATAGTTAACAGCATATTAAAATTTGTTTACCACATCAGGCTGGTTTGTTTTCTGGCTTGCTGTTTTGAAGAGGCCCTGCAGCAAAGTGGCAGATCAATAGGAGGGGCTTTTTGCTCAGAAGCTCTTTTCCAAGTGTGTGCAAGGTGGGTGCCTTTGCCTGGAGAGACATTGGGGCAGGTGTGGTTATGCATCCACCCAAGCGTCTCTCTCATGCTGTTCATAGCTAGCTAAGTCCTTCGCATCCACGCATCCATTCACCCACCCACCCACCCACCCATCCTCTATAGCCCTCATATCAGGCAGGGCTAAGTCAGGAATAGCCATGCTTACACCACCCTATGTTCAAGGGACACCAGGGAAGGGGAGAGTCAGACCTTCACAGTTTTGCTACCTCACTTAGCTTTACGCTGGTCGTTTCCAAAGTTCTCATCTCGGCTCAAGAAAATCAGGGCAACTTTTTTTTTTTTTTTTTGACTCCAGAGTCCTGGATTCAGCCACTGGTTTCATCGGGATTTTAACAAGACCTCGACTGTGCGCTCCCAGGCTGCTGGCTTGGCAATGACCCCATTCGCCATGCAGCAGGTGGAGGGACTGCACGGCCGCTGGGCGAAAATCCCTCCATCCGTAAAGGTAGGCAGAATTTGAACACTGTAATAGAGCTGCCAGTATTTTGCTGGCATCAAAATAGCTCCCATACCAGCGACCCAGGGGGATTGCAGCCTAGATGGTCGTCGGCAGGATACAGCCTCAATAATTTTGCATTGGCTGCGGAGAACATGGAACAGAAAACCTTCAGGTTCTTTTTCCGCTGCTGCAGTTGATGATACCCTTTTACTGGAATAACTCAGTGACGCTGACAGATAAGCTTTTAGGATAGTGAAATCTCGGTGACACCTTAAGTGCCCTAAATGACAATACAAGGACGTGCAAAATTATCCTGCACATAGTTGATAAAACACACTTGTCAGAAACTTAGATGCTGTTTCAGAATCGCAGTTCCTGCTAATGATGGGCCAGCTGCACGCCCCCTCAGCGGGGCTGTCACTCCGATCCCTTCCTCAAAAGCTCTTGTCAGCGCTGTCAAGGGATCACCTGCAAAAGGCTCTCCAGAGAGCCAGGCCCCCTCTCCCCGACTGCAGCGCCTTTCCCATCACTCTTAGGAAGGAGAGTTCGGAGGTGACTTTTAAACCCCGGCCCCCTCCACCGCCCTCGCCGCTGGGAGGACACTTCATCCCTCGTCAGGCGCTTGCGTGTGAGCCGCGGTCCCAGCGACGCTGCGGAGAAGCAAGGGTAGGAAATAGCACAACATAATCCTCTTCACACCATTGATTCCCCGAAGGTCCCGATTCAAATTCTCCATTTATCTGGTCATTAGATCTAATTAAATTCCTAAGACTTGGAGAGCTGATGAGTGGTATCACTTTTTCTCACCAATTAAATAGAAGAGATTAAAAAGTGCCCTCAAAGCTTTGTCCTTGCCATGGTTAGCTGTGGAAGAGAGGGAGGCGGCTGAAACAAAGCAAAACCAGGCTGAAGGAAAACAGGGCGGAAAGGAGGAAGGAAAATGTAGGCGATGCGGCAGCGGCCAGGCCCTCAGATGACTGCACCCCCTATGCACATTACCACTTATTCAGTGTTTCTGATGTTCAGCTATCACAACAGCTGGATTCCTATAAAGGCCGATGGCAGATGCACATCTACATGAAACAGGGTGCAGTCAGCCCCACTCATGGCAGTGCAGAAGGAAGCCACCTATTTTTGCGTCTTCATTCATATGCATGGACGAGCCTTATGTTTCTGCAGGCAAAACTCCCTTGATCTCCTCCTGCCTTGGAAACCATGAAACACTCATCTCTGCTGTGCATCCCAGGCTCTGTGTCTGCTTTCTCTTGCTGCTGCCGGTTTGCTATGGCTCCCGTCTTCAGGTGGGAAGCCTGTCAGGAGGGGTATCCCTTAGCGCCGAGCTCTCCCCGCACCGTCCTGCGTGCGCGTGTCCAGGGTGCCATAAATAATGGAGAGGTTTCTAGGCCGGCAGGCCACAGGCCAAGCAGCGACACGAGTGGCTGTCACAGATGAATTGACCACGGGCGTTGGAGGTCACAGGCGAGGAAGCCACCGGGGCCGGCAGCTGCCCTTGAACTGACACCCTCCCGCAGCGTGGAGGTGGTCAGCCGTGTCCGGCTGAAGTCGGGCAGAAGGGAGGTGCTGACCTTCAGCCTGGCTCTCACAGCCTGACATCTCCATTCCTCTCGCCGCCTGTTCACGTGTCTTCCTGAGCCCGCGGACCCAGCGGCGCAAGCCAGGCAGCAAGAGGGGACTGTCCCCTGGGCATTGGAAATGCACTGCGAGAACGTCCCAGCTATCCCAGGACATCCCTTTTCCAGGGACCGATTCATTTGACAGCAGTGAGGAAAATGATGAGCACGAGTCCCGTGGGGGCTGCGCGGATGCCCAGACCGCTTGACGGGGCTGATTTCAGTGTGAATCCCCTTGACGTTTCACATGCCCCCGTGAGCCGCACGGTGCACAGAGGTTTCCAGCGGCTGTGCCCCAGCTGTGGCTGGATCCCCGACTGATGCAGCCTCCCCAGTCCTTCAAAGTACCCTCTTTGCCCCTAAACCACTTGCGAGGACCTGGGAGCAGCACAAGAGACATCATTAGCCAGGTTACTCGGCAGTCAGGCACAAGGCACAGGAGGCTGACCCAGAGCCTGGGAGAGGGGAAGCTACATGGTGAAGGACTTCAACACACCCCAGACTTTGGAAAACACCCTTTTTCTTCTCCTGTTCCCGCTCCCTTTGCAAACCAGCCTCTGCACCAATCTTGCCCTCTCTTGCGTGAGCTGTCGTCGGGTCTGTCACAGCCGTCTGGAGGGCACCGAACCCGACTTCCCCAAGGTTTTGTAGCACAACACACGTGAAATCAAACCAGCACCAAGCCCGCTGCCCACGAATTCCACCCAACTCCTGCTCGCTCTCTCTGCACTTCCCATCATTAATATACAGTGAAGGAGCATGAGTGCATGCAGTAGGTCCTTGGCTCCTACCTCGTGCTGTCAGCTTCACCTGCACAGCTCAAGAGGGTCAGAGATGCCACGAGCATGCGGGATCCCCTATAAGACGCAGCTCAGAAAGCATGAAGGAATAGGAAATTCCCTCCGCAGAGCGGGAGAGAGGTGTGGATCCGTGCAGGGAGTATGTCATGTGGGTGACGGTCAGCTCTGGGATCAGGTGCAGTCGGGGGTCAAAGGGACAGCTGCCGCGACTTCCCCAGGTGCTGGATGAAGGCCTGCTCCGTGTCAACATCTGCTGCTGCTGCTCCAGCCAGCTGTTGTGCATTTGCTCTTGATTGCTGGTGGAAAGACGTGCACCACGCCAGATGCCAGATCACCTGGAGACTGTTGTAAAGGCCTGGAAGCCTGTAAGAGACAGGGCGGGGAGCTTTCTTCTTCTGCAGACTGAACCGCGGTGGAGCAGAATAGTCCCTAAGCTGGCAGCTGGGATGGGGTCTGTCTTAAAGCGGAGGAAGGGCTTTTCCGATGCAGTCAAAGAGACAAAGCAAATGGGAAGCAAGCTGAGGCTGGGGAAGGGCAATATATTAGGCTGCTCAAGTCTAGAGGAAGGTTCCTAGCAAAGGTCCAGCCCCTCACTGGAGATAGGATTGTCCCAGGTGTCACATAGGAGGTTGGGACCACCATAGCAAGCACCTTCCATGCAAAGGTCACAAACTCGACGGGGAAATGGGGACACACGGGACCCTGTGTTGCATTGGCAGGAGCGGTCTTTTTATCGTATGTGCCTACAGCACCTGGCATAGAGGGATCCCAGCCCTCAAGCTGGGATCCAAGGCTCTAGGATAATTCAAACAAGCAGGCGACACATGCACACACTTCCTCTCCCCTAATAATGCTGCCTGTCTTCTCTTGATTTCCTCAAGCCAGCTATCCAGCAATGAGACCCCCTTTGTCTTCTGCATTCGTGCAGCACATCACTGTTCTGGCCCACGACTCGCGCCTATAGCCCGGCGATAATGCAAACCCACGAGCGGAGCAGCAGCAAACACGAGAGCAGGTCTGGTGCTCTCGTGGATTTGTATGACAGCGGCCTCCGGAGGTGGCAATCACGATCAAGCCCTGTTGCGTGCGTTCTCGTGCGCACACGCGCACGTGCACATTGTATTCTTGCTGCTGCTTCTGGGCCTTTAGGTCCACTCAGTCAGTGAACGGGTCTGAGCCTGGCTGTAGTACCCGCAGCACTTCCAACGGGGGAGCTCTAAGATCAGGAGACAGACGCACGACCCTGCACGCCGAGCAGAAGCGGGTGCTTATGGCTGGGCACTCTGAAAACGACTTTTATGAAATCTTTGGCTTGATACGCTATCAATTTTTCCAGATGCCTTTTCAATATCTGTCTACAGAACTGTATGAAATTACAGTAAGTACTACAGCTCGGCAGGTGATGATATGGCTGCTAGAGACAAAAACCTTTGGTCGTGATGGGATGAGCAGTTAGAGATACCGCGCTTACCTGGCCCGCCCTCAGCAAAGTGCAGAATTTAAATCTCTCTCTCTGTTTGGGGGAAGCCCCAGGTGAATAGCAAGTCCGTGTCCTCCACCAATTTGCCAACGAGGCTCCTTAGTTCGAAGATATTTGGCAGGCTCGCCCATATGTATCAGTAGGCTGGAGACAGTTTGGGTTTTGCTGGTTGCTTGTTACCCTCCGCTCTCCTGCCAAAGGCACAAGGAGAGAGATTCACACGTGTGTGGTTGGTATCATGCAAATCCTACTGCCATACTTTCAGGGAAGCTCTTGTTTTATTAGGTTGGCGAGTGATCGGATGGGCAGCTCTTTGGAAATATAAGAAGAAAAAAAATAGCATTCTGAATGAAGCATCTGCCCATTAGAAAGCGAGGATTTTTATCTCAATGATAATTTTCCATGGGGCGGGGGGGCAGGGGAGATGGGAATCAATGTTGGTGGAGATTATTCTTGGGGTGAATCTAAATAAAATGTTTCGGGTTGGGTTGGCATTGGCCAACCGCCACTGGGGCAGACTTGGGGCTGGGGCTCCCTGCTCTCATCCCCTCAAAGCAGACTACATCTCCCATGATGCACAGCAGCCTCAACCTGTTGCTCAGCTACCCTCCTAGATCATGAGATGAAAGCAGCTCGGCTCTGTCGTGTCCTGGTGCATGGTTTTGTTTGCAGCTGTGTTTGCCGCATGCCGGGGGTTTCCAGGTGAGCCGCATCTTGCAGAGCCGGCAGCCCAGGGATGGACAGCCAGCCAGCTAGACGTGGGGAAGAGGCAGGGAACAACCAAAGGGATCGTCTATGCAAATCAAGCAGTGAGAAGCACATTTATTCTGAAAGCTGCTTTAATCTGACGCAATGTGTTATTGATCTGAAAACTCTTTCCTCTCTGGATTTGTCTCCTGAAATGCCAGCCGGATTGTTTCGGATGGCGCCGAGGGAAAAGCAGCGGTACTGTCTCAGGCTGGTGCTCTGCTGCGCTGTGCAGCCTGGGAAGTGCACTTCAGCAAACGTTGCAGACAGCAGCAGAGCCCTCCACGACCTCCCTGAAGACAACAGACCGGTGGTGCTCGCTACTCGTTAGCGATGGTGACCTATGCCAAAGAGAGTTTTCAAACAGGTTGTAGAATTATAAAATCACAGAAAATGAGGGTGTGAAGGGAGCTCAGGAAAACAGGACCAGCCCCAACTACATCATCCCAGCCAGGCTTTGAAAACTTACAAGGATGGAGACTCCCCCACCTCTCTGGGTAGCTTGATCCAGTGCTTCACCACCATCCCAATGAGAAAGTTTTTCCTAATACCCAACCTCAACTTCCCTTGCTGCAGCTTGAGCCCATTGCTCCCTGTCCTGTCGTCTGCCCCCGCTGAGACCAGCCCAGCCCCATCCTCTGTGCAGCCCCCCTGCGGGGAGGGGAAGGCTGCTATTCAATCCCCCTCGGTCTTCTCTTCTCCAGACTCAATCAGCCCAGGTCCCTCCGCCTCTCCTCACCAGTCCTGTCCCGCAGCCCCACAACCATTTTCACTGCCGTCCGCTGGACTCTCTCCGACTTATCCACATCCTTTCTGTAGTGGGGGGCGCAAAACTGGACACAGGACTCCAGATGTGCCTCCCCAGTGCTGAAATGAGGGAAATAATCACTTCCCTTGATTTCCTGGCTACTACTACTACTAATGCAGCCTCTTCTACTAACTTCTACTAACACTTCTACTAATGCAGCCCAGGATGCCGTTAGCCTTCTTTGCAACAAGGGTACGCATGGCTCATATTTAGCTTATTGTCCGCTGTCACCCCCAAGTCCTTATCTGCAGAGCTGCTGCCCAGCCGGTCAGTGCCCAGCCTGTCCCGGTGCAGGGGATTGTTCTGTCCTAAGTGCAAGAATTTGCACTTGTCCTTACTGAACCTCATGAGATTTCTTTTGGTCCATTCCTCCAATTTCTTTAGCTCTTTCTGAATCCTAGCCCTAACCTCCACTATATCTACTACTCGCCACAGCTTAGTGTCATCTGCAGACTTGCTGAGGGTGCACTCTGTGCCATCTTCCTGGTTGTTAATGAAGATATTGAACATAACCGGCCCCAGGACTGACCCTTGGGGAACTCCACTTGATACTCCACTTCCCAAGCCCTTGGGTAGGGCTCCAAGGTCCAGAGCATTGGAAACAGGTACATAAAATAGTCCTCCCGGGATGTTCGCAGGCTTTGTGTTACTGTGCAGGAACAATTTCTTGAAAAGAAGGGCGTAATAATTATATAGGCTGTAAGAGATCTGGGCTGAAATCCTGCGCCTACAAAAACCATGGGGAAATTTCCTATTATTTTCCAAGCTTTCTGCCCCAAAACAGATTGTCAGCGCTTCCATCACTTTGCCCATGCCCATAACCTGTTTCTGCTATTCAGCCAGAGAGGGAGCGTCGAGTCTTCCAGCTGCCCATGATAACAAGCTCTATCTTGTTGCAAGGCCGAGGAAAGAGAAGATGGTAAAAAGATTTTCTTTGTCTCTGCAGGAGGCAGTACACCCCCGAGGCAGGCGAGATATTGTCAGTTAGTGCTCTGTCGTCCAATAATGTGGAAATAATGCCTCGGGAAGTCTGGCCCAAAAGTTGGTTATAACTAGCAAGCAGAGAATTTTTTCAGTCAAATGTCAATCTCATCGTCTCAATTTGGAAGATTTTGTGAGTTTTTTTAACCTTAATTTTGGGGCCTAGATTACTGTTCATTATTTGTTTTACTGTAACACCTATGGCAGGAGACAGCTGCTGCCTGAAAGAGTTTATGCTGCAAATCGACAAGACAGGCTGACGATGGGAGACAGCCTGCAATTGTTCCCATTTTACAGAAAGGCAGGTGAGGCCCAGAGAGGTTAAGTGACATGACCCTGGGCAATATGTGGCAGAACTAAACAAGGAACTGAGATTTCTTGGCTCCCCATTGGCTGTCTTAGTTGACACGAGATGACCAGCTTCCCTGTGGCCGTTCACAGGAAAAACTACAACCGTGTTTCATTTTTATTCAGCTTAAATGTGACCTTTCGACATGGAATTATCTTTCATTAGCTGGCTGGGCTTCAATGTCACTAAAATGCAAGGTGCTCGCTCTCTCTCTCTCTCTCTTTCATGCACACGCTTTGCAAGGGCATCATTCCTTTGTAATATTGAATGGCGTGTATGCGCGTGCATGCTTGTGTGTAGGGTGCGTGCACGTATTAATTAAGTTAGGCGGCAATTTCCTCCCGATAATGATAGCGGAACCTTTTCACAGGCCACTTTGAAGTGAACCTCTGTGGGTACGAGCAACTTTTCATCGTTAGCCAGGGCTCTGCAGTGCCTATTCGTATTGTTCACTTCAGTCGGAATAAAACTCTTTCTGATAATGAAGAGGAAAAAGCATTTTGGTTCTCTGTGCCTTTGCACCAGCTAGCGATGTGAGGGAGCGGGCTCAGTGTGAGCCTCCTTGCAAGTCAGAGATGGGAAGAATAAGGCCAAGGGGGCTTTGATTGCTTAGTTCAATGCATACAATGCGAGTCGGGTACAAGCTCCCATTGGGGACAGCCTGTGGCGAGTTGCAACTTCAAGCTGAGATTATTTGTTATAGAAACAATACACTTTGATTGCTCAGGGCCAATTAAATGTACTCCAAGTATGCGGGCTAGGTGTGCCACTTGCTCTGGTGGGAGAGGAGACTCCGGAGCAGCCCATGCGTAGAAATCCCTTCTGGGAGCTGCGTCTCTGGTTGCCCTGCCCCTCCTAGCTGGGATATGTCAGGTCTCATTGCCTGCACATCCGTTCACATGCTTATCGGTCTATCAGCTTGTTTGTGTTACATGCACCAGTGCCCCATGGTCAGATGGGATATGCCCAAACTACTGGTCTGTAATAAACCTGCAGAAATGATCATGGGACCGAAAGACAGCGGGTAGGTGGCTGCTGGGCTGTAACCACGGCTTACTCGGGCTGATCAGCATCACGTCATTATTACCTTGAACTCCCCTGCCTGTCTCTAGAGCCCATCTCACGTCTCTCCTTTCTACTGAGATTGTAAACCCTTTGGTGATGAGTTTATACA
The DNA here is from genome assembly GCF_052110815.1 of Crocodylus siamensis. NCBI lineage: Eukaryota > Metazoa > Chordata > Crocodylia > Crocodylidae > Crocodylus > Crocodylus siamensis. Next base: position 26,816,478 of record NC_143408.1, read on the forward strand.
CAGCCTAAGATGTCGGAGCCAGGACTCCCCGGGGCCCAGTACAAATACAATAAAATGGAGGGGAGGACTGGAATATGGGCAAGGTGAAGAGGAGCTTTATAACAACGTCCTAGTGCTGATGGCTGTGAATGTCGATGAGGGATGAGAATTAATTAGTAGAAGTGGTGGGAGAGGTCTGGTCCTGATCTGGGCCTGAAGATGACCATGAGGCAGGTTAAACAAGGAGCTCCTCCCAAGTGATTTACTATGCACTCCTTAATCAGACCGAATCTCGTTACAACAGCAGCCCCTGAACCCCTCCGAGGGCAGAGCTCCCGAGGCCAGGTTAGAAAGAGTGCAGCGTGTACAGTACATCAACAGATCCGGCATGAAAAATGCATGAGCCCATTTAAGGGCGGTGTAAAGGCTGTAAGATTTTACCTGCAAGTCATCTCCTTAAATACCTCTATGCCTTTCCCTGGCACGTGTTTCCATAGCCTCACGGCTGCTCGCAAAACAGAGCCTGGGCACAGCAGCCAAACGTGCCCCGCCAGAGACGAGACCCTGAGCCTGGAGCTGCAGGCGCTCTAATGGGCTCAGTGCTGTTGCTGCAGTCGGTCTTGAGGTGTCTCCCAAATACAAATAGCTCCGAAGCCACAGGCAGAGTGGGAGAGAAGTGAAGAAAACCAGCCCTTATTCTCTTTAGGGGCCACGTTGACAAAGCTGGGATTGAAACAACGTTGGTAGTCCACAGGTGTCTTTTTTTGGGTACTTATTTTAAGAATGCAGAGCTCCCATGGCCAAAAGGAGGTATTAAAAGGAAGCATTATCTTTACAGGTATAATCCCCTGCTTTAAAATGGAATGAGAGTCTCCTGCAGAAATGAGGAGCCTTCTGTCCCAGCTTTGCAAAGCAGAGAGAGCAGCTGGGCTGTGGTTGTGCTTTTGCCCGTGTGCACACGTGTCCACACGTAGGTACAGAGATGCATCGATTAAAGAGCTGCCCCACTGCTTGCTCCTTCCGCCACTCGTGTCGGCTCCTGTTCCTGCTCCCTATTTGCTCTTCTCCCCTGGGCCATGCTCCCCTGGATGCATCTTTGCCTATTTAATGCCCTCTTTTCACTGTCTGTGACCAGCTCTCAGCGCTATGGGCAGCCTAATCGTTGGCTGGAGGTCTCTAGGCATTATACCGCCGTTCAGGGAAAATAAGTAACGACAGAGCCTATCATCCTCCCATATCAAAGCACGGAGTCCCTTTGTTGTGGTTTCAACTGTAGCCGCATGGTTGAATTGCCATAGTGGGGAAACAAGACTCTGGTATTTTGGGAGGCTACTGCTGTTTTTCCTGGAAAGGGGCTCTGGTGGTTTCCTTACCCCAAAGCTTGCACTCCAGGGCCTGAATCCAAAATCGGAGATGGACCCTCATCCTCCGGCCACACGCTGCATCCTTGCAAAATAAGGGTCTCTGCTCTGCAGGGGGTAGGCTTTACGGGGAATCTTTTTACGGAGAATTGAAGAGAACTGAGCTGGAAGGGACCTCTGGAGGTCATGTAGTCTGACCCCCTGCCAGAGGCAGGATCTTCTCTATGCCTTGTAGAAGGACATTGATGGCTGGGGACAGGAGAGATCAGTAAAAGCAGGCTGGGGGGTTGTTGAAGGATGGAAGTTCAGAGTGGGGTCACAGTGTCGGGTCTACCTTTGGTTCAGCTGAAACCCTGGGTGCTTACTACTGACTCACTGCCCTGCCATGGTGCAGCAGGAGCGCCTGGATCAGGTGCCATCCCAAAGTCTCGGTCAGAAAGCAGGGTCTTTCCCAGTCATTACTAAGTTTGCTGCACCCACATCCTGCTCCCTGTATCCTGAGGAGCAAACCCTGATTTAAAAAAGCTATCCAGGGAAATGGGACTGAGGCAGAGGAACGTGGGTCCCATCCTGACATAGCCATTACAGCCCAACTCTGCCTGCGGCTGCCGGAGTAATGCAGACGGCGGGCTGTGTAATGCAGATGTAGGGTTGTGTCCCCCGTATCCCGGATGCAAGTGTGCCCAGACCCCGCAGCAAGGAGACGAATGGGGTGCAGAGGCTCCCTGCCCTAGTGCCCGGCTGCCAGGCTCCCTGCATTTCAGAGTGCCTCTTGGCTGCAAATGGCCAGGGGGTTTGGGAAAGGCATCTGACGGCCGGAGCAGCGACTGTGAAAGAGGAGAAAAGCACCAACAGCTGCTCTGTGTTACCCCTGGATACTGCAAGAGCAGGAGACAAATCCCTAGTGATCCTTAACAAGGCTCTCTTGTTCCTTTATTGAGTGAAAGGTTCTGGAAAGATAACCCCAGAGGCCGAAGCCCTTAGCATGTCCAGAGAGCAGATATGTCAGAGGAGCAGACGGACAAGCTTCTCCTGCTAACCCTTTCCTAGTGGAGAGCCAGCCCCAGCCTGGACCTGGGTGCTGCTTTGCACGGCAGGCGCCTTTAGCAAGAGCCCACCGGCTGGCCGTTGTCTGGCTCCAGCTTTCTGCGCGCTTCTCTGTTGCCGGAGGTGGCCGGGAATGGGGAGGGCGCACGGCCGAGAATTTGTTCTTGCACCCGGGGTAGGCAGAATGCAATGGACGATGAAAGAAAGCAACCCCCCTTCTCTTTATCTCCCCTGTCTACAGAAGCATGCACCTTCAATATTTAATGAAACCTAGATGCTTAATAATAGATGGGAAGCATGTTTACACAGAGTTTCCTAGTGCTGCAGATACAAAACAGCACCTCCCGGACCTGTTCTTACCTCTTACTTACACATCCCCACCAATCGCCAGTTTTGCTCAACAGCCTCCCTCAGCCATCTGCATCTGCTCCAGGATACGCTCCGTACATGAAGAACAAGCCTCCCTCCGTTCGGTGCCCGGGAGAGCTGCTCCACCATTGGCATTTGTGAAAGGAGTTCAGAGCCCCGGATTCCTGCCTGCACCCAGGAGGTTTGCAGAGGACGAACAGCGCAAACAAAGAGACTTCCACCGCCGCTTGCTTTTTACAACAGTTACAAAGGAAATTAAGTGCCTTCCTTGCTCATGGAAAGGGTGGCTTGAAACAGCCTTGGCCAGCACTGCAGCACGGGCCCTGGCAGCACCGGCTTCTGCTCGATTGCCCAGCCGATGGGACTCATCCCTTTAGGGGAGGCCTTGTCTGTGCCAGGTGGCATTGAGGCTCTTTGCTTGGGGGCTCTGTCATTTCTTCACTGAGGACAGTGGGGTCTGAGGCACCCCCTCCTCAAATCCAGGCCTATCTGAAGCTCTTTGGCCTTGGAGGTCAAACGCATCCTCTCTTCCCCATGGCTGTTGCCTGCCAGGTGGCAATCCCTACCCCGGCCCATTGGAAATCTTCCCCCCGCCACGCATCACTGCTTTGGTCAACACGTGACGTGACCACATCCTAGGTAAGAGCAGGGTTTTAGGAAATCCTGGGTGACATCAGACATGACAGCACAGGAGCTGGCCGAGGTTGGGGGGACTTTCTTGTAGCAAAGCAGGGTTTTAAGGTGGGAGCGGTAATGGACCCGCATCCTCTGTGAGCTGGACACAGCTGGTGACATGGAGCTGACTTGTGGGTTACAGCTCTGTTTCTTGGATCCTCACCTGGGCCCAACTGCTGAAGCCCCTGGGCAGCTCACTGCCCCTAATACAGCTCTCCTCCCAGCGCCCTGCATGCCCCCATTGCCCAGCGTGGGAACTGAAGCCCAGAGAGATGAAGGGACTTGCCCAGGGTTGCAGAGGTTGTCCATGGCAGAGGAGAAAGGGATGCCAGGTTTCCCACGGTGCAGCCTAAAGCTGTCCTTCTGGACCAGCCATGCTTCTCTCTTGGGAAGTGGGTGCAGGGCGATGGGTTTCTTGGGCTGCACTAGCTGATGACGGCAGGGAGAAACCACCATCATGATGAAATGCTGCATGAAGCCCATAGGATGTTTAGCATCTGCAGTGACTGGGGTGAGGAGGGAGCTCTGGTTTGGACGGTGTCGGCGTAAGATGGCTGTGTGAGCAGATCCGGGCACCAACCCCAGAGTCAGGAGAGGGGCCAGGACAGATCCTGCACCCGAGCTAGTAGGATCCTTCCAGCGGGCTCCTCTCTGCTGTGAGATGACAGACTAGAAAGGGCTGAGCAAGAGAAACAGCTATGCCAGAGCCATTTGTTTAAGGGAGTGTTTTGATTTATCTCCAAGCCTGTTGAAGATGAATACATCATCTCCGACTCCCAACTCCATCCTCCCTCATGGTGTTTTACCTGCCTCGACGCCTGCTCTCCTCTCTGCCCTTCCTGCCAGGCTCTGCAGGCAGCAGGGATGTGTCTGGAGGACACCAAGAAAGTGTATTTGGATTTTCTCAAGAAGAGGGGATTTACCTGCTTTCCATGGATCACAGAAATCACAGAAAATGAGGGTGTGAAGGGACCTCCTGAGGTCACATCTAGCCCAACCCCCTGCTCAAAGCAGGACCAGCCTGACTACAACATCCCAGCCAAGGCCTTGTCTACCTGGGTCTTCGACACCTGCAAGGATGGAGATTGCATCACCTTTCTAGGTAACCCGTTCCAGTGCTTCCCCACCCTCCTGCAAGCAAGTTTTTCCTAATACCAACCTCAACTTCCCTTGCTGCAGCTGGAGCCCATTGCTCCTTGTCCTGTCCTCTGCCCCCACTGAGACCAGTCCAGCTCCGTCCTCTCTGCAGCCCCCCGGCAGGGAGGTGACGGCTGCTGTTCAATCCCCCCCGGTCTTCTCTTCTCCAGACTCAGTCAGCCCGGTTCCCTCGGCCTCTCCTCACCGGTCCTGTCCCCCAGCCCCACAACCATTTTAGTTGCCCTCCGCCAGACTCTCTCCAATTTGTCCACCTCCTTTCTGCAGTTGGGGGGGGGGGGGGGGGGGGGGGGGGGGGGGGGGGGTTGTCCAAAACTGCACACAGGGCCCCAGATGTGTTCTCACCATTACTAAATACCGGGGAATAAATTACTTTCCTCATTCAGCTGGAATCGTGGTAGCTTTGGAAGCAGGAGAAGCCAAGGTTTTGCATATCACTTAAATTTCTCACTGTCAGCATGGGCAGTCTTGGAAAAAAACTCATCTCTAGGTCCCCAAAACAGGTGCGTCCTGGGAAGACCCACCAACTTTCCCAGGTAACCATCTCCCTGGCTTGAAGTGCCTTTTCACTCTAGCAGGGGGAAAGGAGCCCTGTCCTTTCAGTCCCTCCCTGACAATGCCAATTGCAGCTGTGGGATCTTGTTTTCTGGACAGCTGTTCACTGGTATTTAGAAGTCTGGTACTGCATATGACCAATACAGGTCACCTGGTGATCGAGCGAATCCGTATCGCTCCAATTACATCCCCTACTGCCCTTTGCTTAGCAGCCGATCGTGTAGTGGAACTGTCTGCCAGAAAAAAATCCAAGTCAAATACCCACCGACCATTTCAAAAGGATGGCCTAATTTTCTAAGTACGAGTCATTTTAGCAGATGAGCAGAGAAACCAGGACTAATCAAATAGCTTGTTTCAGGACACTGCTTTAGCAATAGGAAAGGTAGGGAGAATTGTATTTCTTTTGTGTACAGCATTGTACAATTAGCCAGGAGATTTTTTTTTTCTTTTATCTTCCACTTAAGCATTGCTGCAAGATGGACCATGGAGCTGATGGGTGCCACCGTGTAGCTGGGCCTCGTCTGGTGCTTTTGTTACTGAGTCTGGATCTGTGGACTGTAAGTGGAGGTTCCTGCCCTGTGTCTCTTCCTAAAGTTGACCCCAAAGAATGAAAAAAAATGCATCTTTTTTTTTAAAAATTGTTTTCTTCTAAATGAAAATTGAGCATCCTGCTGACTCTGTAAACCCCAAAGCACACTAAAAGCACCACTTCTGCCTCAGGTGCCGTGAGGTCGAGGCCCTATGGCGATGCAGAGCACATCTTCCCTGCAGATCAGCAGGCTTTGCATAGATACAGCACAGGTGATGGAGCAGGTTTGAGGGAAGTTGTCCCAGAAGGCGGCCTCCCTCCCAGTGCAAAGCCAAATATTCATCCTTTGTGTTGCAGTACAAATAGCATTATGTGGACCGTGCATTTTGGGGCAATTATTTCCCTTTCCCGGCAGGCAAACTCACTTGAGTTTGCATCTTCATCCTGCTATCTGAGCCGTGTTTTAATTGCCCTAAGATGCTCTACCTGGAGTGAGTCTTAATACATAATTATACACCATTAGCACTGAGAATGGCACGACAACTGCTTTGGATAATCACACAGAACACAGGTTTCTGCCAGTCTCCTGGATACCATTGACACACAAGCAATGGGCCCACTTTCATAGGGGAATTTCTGGAGGAATTAACCTTCAGCTGAAGGGAAGAAGATTTGGATGTGCAGCTCCTAACCCACAGGTTCATATGCAAAGCAGAAAGGAAAGACTTTTTGAAGGCTAGTTTAATATTAGACATTTCATTTGGGAAAAAAACCTCAGCAAATAAAACATAGCAAGATGGAAAGCGATCTCTACAAAAGACGTGCATACCCTCTGCCTCTTGCACAGGCAGTGTGGACTCGGTAGGGCAAGCACGTTACGTGCAAACTTTGCAAGAAGCTTCTCCCATTGGGGATGAGTGAGCCTGTTGGGACGGGGGGCTGCTGCCCCTCTATTTCTGTGTTGTTGGAGACATTTTCCCATCTCACCTCGCTGACCATCCTGGTGCCTCTCGTCCATCTGGGGGTTGGGCAAGGTCCCTCACAACCCTGTGATTCCAGGATTGCTGGGCTTTGGGCCTCTGATGGCGATGAATAAAAATGCCGCAACAACCTGGAGCAGCAAAAAGTCCAGGCTGCCTTTGTAACGCAGCAGAAAGGCTGTGTGTCTGTGTCTGTGTCTGTGCCTGGGTGCGTGTGCTTGAGCAAGGAGCTCACGGAGAGCCACGCACGCCTAAGCTTCGCTCCCGTAATCAGACATTCTGGACGTCCTCGGCATGATTGTGAGCTCGACTCCGCAGGTCTCAAACTATTGAAACAAGAAACAAACTCTTTGGAAAACGTCCTTCTTGTTAAACACAGCTATTTCACATCATTACCAGCTTCCCCCTACAGAGCAACATCTCAGGATGGGAGGGAACCACAAGCGGGGTGTCCATTATCCATCCGTCTCGCTCGCGTTTGTTGTCTCATGATCATCCCTCTCCTTGACTTCACCCTCCTGGCTCCAATGAGACTCCCACTGGCTGAGTGAGGAGGGCAGGATTAGGTCCCAAAGTTTGTCTCTCTGGCTCCTTCTCTGATCAAACTTCGTGAACGTGATTCGGTGGACTCCCAGGGCTTTTGGAGCAGCTACGTCTACACAGTAGGCTTCTTGCACTCCAGAGCAGCATCCTCCAGCCTCAATGAAGCCTAAATGGAAGCAGTGTTAGTCACCTCTCCATGGTAGACTGATTAGCATGGGGTCGGGCTGATTGCAACTACCACTCATCAGGGCTAATCAGTCTGCCTGGAGTGCCCCATGAATGTGGGTACAAGGCTGGCCCAGAAGCGGCACGGCCTTCTCTGGCAGCCACACATTTACCATGTGGACGTGGCCTCTGTCCCTCAGCCTGGGAGTTGGTTGGCTTCACCTCTGGGGCCTTGGCAAGGTGGCTTCGGCGTCTGCAAATTGCATGGTTTGTAAAGAAATAAGGTGCCTGGACTTGTGGTTCGTGCCCCAGGAGGCCTGAAGCCTGCTGCAGCCCCCCACGTGGGGGATTTTATCCTGTCTCTCACCCGTGCTCTTCCTTCAGAAGTGTTTTTCCAGGCTGAGAAATGACACTGTCAAGGAGCCTGGAAAAAAACAAAAACAAAAGAGAGTGGAGAACAAACATGTAGGTGGCTCTGAGTCCCAAGGACAGCACTGAGCGCTCCCAAGGTCACGCGCACGCCGATATGCATCTTCATTCTTCACCATCACCATCGTCTTAGCGAGCTGCCGAGGAGAACTCGGCTATTTCCTTGCTGTGCATTTCTGAAGGATGAGGGAGTGCGGAGTGGTTCAATAGGAGATTGCTTTGTAAGACAATGGCTGAGCTGATAATGCCAGCTAAAGTCATGCAACTGGGGACCTCTTACCATTTTAAGATCCAATCAACTTTAAAATATGACTGTCTGCGATGGGCTGTAAGTGCGGGTAGAGAAAACAAGCAATCCTGTTTGCTGGAAAGCAGCTCGCCCCCCACTCGCCCACACATTCAAATATTAATAGCATGTGTGTGTGTTTAGTACATAAACATCAGCTTGCCTGAGCCCAGTCCATAAATCCAAATGATAGCATGACTTGAACACCGTGGTAAGAGTGGCAGTCAAGAAACCAAGGTGGGGGAGGAATGTTTTGGGGGAAAAAACGAAGCCAGTGAGATCTGAGCTGTCCCTCACTCTCCCAAGCAAATGGTGAAACTTTCCTGCTACTCCAAACCAAACCTTTGCTCAGCATGCAGGCAGCCAGGCCTCTGTGCTTTACAGCAAGCTGTCTGGTGTCCCCGGCGTGCATCAGCCAGCCTCACATCTGGGCTTCCTGGAAACTAGTTGGGGTTAAATAACAGTTTGATACGGATTAGCTCGGTGTAGCAATTGTACAAACCTGCCCAAAGCAACGCCAGCATCAACTACATCATCCCAGCGTAGCAACCGTACAGACAGATCTCAGGTTAACATTCGCTAGGTACTGGTCTTGTGTCATGCTTTTATACTGGCTGGTCTGGCATCAATGGTTTGCACAGATTGCTCTGCTGGTCAGGATTTTATATCGATGTCTGTAACCACGACAGGCTTGGTCCAGCTTGTATTAGTGTTGGATGAGAAATAAAAGGAAAATGAATGTCAGCCTGCAGCTAGAAACTGCACATTCCTGCCTCTGAGATGATCAGCAAATTGCCTCCATCTCAGGACTCATCAGCAGCATCAGTGACTGGTGTATCTTGTCATCCCTCGGTCCACAAGAGACAAGCGCTACAATCCTCCGCTGCAGCACAGGAGCTCTGTCACTTGTTCTGGCCCAAGCACGGCTGTGTCAAGTGCCAGTTCCTGAAGGCGCTCAAGTTATTAGCCAAAAAGCGGGAAGGGGGAGTTCATTTAATGTGTCTGGTTTGCTGTGTCTGAGGTCCTTCTCACGTGCTGTCATTTAAAAACCGAGACATAAACAGATTCGAGGAAGTGCACAAAAGCCATTCCTTGACGTGGGTGCAGGCAAATCTATTACGGGTTCTCCTAAGCCACCATTTCCATCATGTAAAACTCAGCGCCAGCAAAGGCACAAAGGAATAACCACCCGATAGCATCCCCGAGCTCGGGGGATGTCACCATTTCACCTCCTGGGAAAGTCCCTAACGTTGGCATCCTGCAGCGGGATGACTCCTGGCACGGAGCCGTGCGCAGCGCTCATTCTGCTGCTAAGCCAAAGGGCTGGGAGGATGGTGTGTCATTATATTCCCTTCCTCAGTGGCTGCTAGAAAAGCCCAGTGGGGAGGCAGCAGCGATGACTGCATTATATATTTTATCATAAAAGCAGGAACGACAACAACGACGACGAGAATCCTTAGTCAAGTGTGTTCTGCTGCCTGGTAGCAAGGGTGAGCTGAATGCCGCGCAGCACAAAGCCATTTGTAGAGTGCACACATGTTATCATGCAAACATCCCAAAGTGCCCCGTGAAGGAGTCAATAACATCAATACCGTGAACAACAGGAGGAAGCAGCCCAGCTTGGCTGCGGGCAGTGCTCCAGAAGAAACGTTTGAGCTGCCTCATATAGTGGGTTCAGAGAAGGGAGGGCTAGCAGGACAAATTCTGGCTGTCGGGGCAAGCGAATGACTGGTCACAAAGGGATGCTGCCCCACGACTCCTCTCAGAGCCAGCGTGGACCGTCCCGCGGTGGCAGCTCCATGACCTGTCATCTTATGGAAAGAGACCCGCTGCTTGGTATAGCCATGGCTTGCTCAGGATGGTGGTGCTGGTGACAAATATAACGAGTGCTACAGGACAGAGACCCTGTCAGTGCTTGCATGAGTCCTGATCCAGGAACGTCTGAGTCAGGATTTCAAATGGAGCTGCAGCATTCAGGTCTCCCTGAAGGTCAGTGGAAGTGCATTGCAGGGGTGTTTTGACCATACAGTTAATGTGGGCACGGTCTCTGGTTTTGCTGCCTGCCCACATGCAAATGTGCATGACGGTGGCTGGTTTACCCAGCCTGGGGGGCTCTGCTGCGTCTCAGGCTTTGCAGGGTGGGTGTAGGCTAGACCACTCGTGCTCCGACAGGCCACCCGCGCTTTCCCACAGTTCATCTCAAAGGAAGGGGAAACTACTTGCAGCTGGCTGCCCGCCGTGGAGTCACAGACAATGAGGGTGGGAAGGGAGCTCAGGAGGTCACGACTAGTCCAACCCCCTGCTCCAAGCAGGACCAGCCCCAACTAGATCATCCCAGCCAAGGCTTTGTTTAGCCAGGGCTTAAAAACCCCCAAGGATGGAGAGTCCAGCACCTCTCTGGGGAACCTGTTGCAGGGCTTCACCGCCCTCCTCATGAGAAAATTCTTCCTAACATCCAACCTCAACTTCCCTTGCTGCAGCTGGAGCCCACTGCTCCTTGTCCTGTCGTCTGCCCCCACTGAGACCAGCCCAGCTCCAGCCTCTTTGCAGCCGCCCTGCAGGGAGGCTGAAGGCTGCTATTCAATCCCCCTCGGTCTTCTCTTCTGAAGACTAAATCGGCCCATTTCCCTTAGCTTCTCCTCACAGGTCATGTCCCCCCAGTCTCTGAACCATTTTCACTGCCCTCCGCTAGACTCTCTCCAACTTGTCCACATCCTTTCTGTAGTGGGGGGCCCAAAAGTAGACACAGGACTCCAGATGTGGCCTCACCAGTGCTGAATAGAGGAGAATAATTATTTCCCTCGATCTGCTGACAGCGCTTCTACCAGTGCAGACAAGTGTACTATTAGCCTTGGCAACGAGGGCACACTTTTGGCTCATATTCAGCTTATTGCCCACTGTAACCCCCAGGTCCTTTTCTGCAGAACTGCTGCCCAACCAGTCAGCCCCCAGTCTGTACTGGTGCATGGGACTGTTCCCTCCTCCGTGCAGGACTTTGCACTTCTCCTTATTGAACCACAAATCATAGAGCATCTTGCACGAAGACCCCCAGGAGTGAGTGCAGAAACAGTGAGGACAGCGACGTGGGTAGGGGTTTGTGGCGACGTGCTAGCCCAATGCAGGAGCTCAGCGCCAGGGGCCCATGTCCCAGGATACCTGTGCACTGACAATATCTTCTTAGGCAGAGATCCCCAAGACCCTTTTGAAAGTCATGTTCAGAGAAGGCAGCGAATCTCATCTCAAGACAATCCAGTGCTCGAGGACATGATTTCCCATTGCCTTTATCAGCTGTCGGTGCCCGTCTTCCTAGACTCTCGTGTGCTCTTTGAAGTTAAAAGCAAAAGCAGATTCAGAAGTGTGACAGGGCTCACTCCCCTGGTCCCTGTCTGCAGACCAGCGCTGTGCACTCAGGATATACGGTCATAGCAGGAAGGCCGGCTCAGAGGGCATGGCAATGTCTTCTTGCAAGGAAGAGATTCGTCCAAGGTCTTTGCCTTGAGCCAGGGAGGCCCCTGCGTGCAGCCAGGTCCCAGAGCTGCACAAGCACCGGGTAGTTGTGTGTAAAGCAGAGAAGGGCAAGGGTCTTAGCTGGCCTTCGGGTCACTAAAAAGGCTTCTTGTGGGGATGCTCAACCATGCGTGTTGTTGGGTGGGGCTGGACAGCATCACTCAGCTTTGACCACATGCATCTCCAGGGCAAACTCCAGTAGGAAACCTAAGGGCTTAGAGGCTTGCTGGAGAGGAATTGGAGGACTGGTCTGGCTGGAGCAAAGGTGCGCAACGCTAGCTTGTCCTGCAGTCCGGGGCAGAGGTGAGGAAGGTCAGGGGAGGCAGAGCCCTGACCGTGCTTTTCCCCTACAACGCCCTGAGCATGTCTGTGGGCTGGAAGCCATCAGCCAGCTGCGATCTTGCCAGAGAGGCGGAAGCAGGGAGGGGTTTGTTCTCCATGCCCCCGGGGCAGTGCAGATTGCCCCCTGCCCCTTGCTCAGTGGTGTGCTAGGAGACGAGATCTGGTCCTAGCACCACGCTGTGAAGGTCTGTAAGGCCAGCTCAGCCCGCAGCACCACAGATCCATGCAGGGGACCACCGCCAGGACCCGTGGCTTGACCAAGAGCATCGAGGGCCTGAGAGCACGCTTCTGCAGGGAAGAAGCCGCGCAGCAATGTGGAGCAGGCCCTCGGGCGGTTCGGGAGCGATGTGATCAAAGGCTGCTGGAATATCCAGCGCCTCTGTCAGGCCTGACAAGCATATCATTATCATTACAAATCATCACCCTGCCGTCTCCATGCTATGGCTTGATCAAAATCCAGCCTGGAACTTATCTGAAAGGGCATGTGTTGAACTCAGCGAGTTAGAAGTCAGTCATCTCGCCGCCTGTGAAGTATTTGTACCGAGCAGTGATAAATGTGAAGCTGGGTGATAGCTAGACAGGGTGGCAATAGGCAGAGGATCCTGCTGAAGCACAAAGGTAGGAGGAAAAAAAGAAAAAGCATGGCTGCAGCTTCGGTGACAACCTGAGCGATGGGTGAGCTGAGCAGAGGCAGGGACGCGGCTGAGGCTCAGAAGGGGAAACTTTCTGCTGCATGTTAGCAAAGAGTTGGTGTGACCACGCGTGAACCAGGGTCAAAACAGGGCTGGACACGTCACTGCCACTCAACATACTATGGGGAGCAGCTCTGGGAGAGGGTCCCGCTGTGGCAAGCCGGCGCGTTCTGCAATTCCTTGGGGATCGCTCTGAAAGACGATCCCAAAGGCAGGGATCAGGACTTCCAGTTTTTGCTGCGAAGCCAGCATGCTGCCTGAGCTGCTTCAGGGAGGAGCTGGTAGGATTCAGAGACTGCTCACACGTGTCTCTTCCCTGGTCTGGATCTAACCAGTTTCACGTGGAGATCCTGCAAAATTCGTGTTCTCCACGTTCAGCCCCGTGGCCTTAGCTGAGCTTCACTTGATCATTCAAAGCATCAACCCCAAAGTTGACTGGTGCACAGGGGAAAACCAGCGGGAGACAAAGCAGGAGAAACTTTGCACAGGCAGGCTCTCGGGGAGGTTGACGTCGTCACCTTTTGCCGAAATAGAGGGGCTAAATTGAACTCCAGTGCCGCAACTCCAGCACCGAGACGGGCGCTCAGCTGGCCAGAAACTGCCGAGCTCCAGCGACTGCTTATTTTCAGCAGCTTGATACCAAGAAGCTGACTGATTTAGGCTGATTTATTTCAAGGGTGAATATGTCCTACGTTGTCCTACTCCTTTCACCTACCCCAGCCCGGGTGCGCTCAGTCATGGTTCTTCTTTTATTATGTATCCATTCATCCATCCCTGAGATTCAAATTCATCCTCCTTTATGAAGAATTAACTCGTTTGAGCTGATTTATGAAGACTGGCAGGCCCCTATGCCAGAGCCGTGCTCTAATACGTTCATTATAAAGTCCTGTAGTTATTCCTAAAAGAGCTCATGTTAATGTTTCACATTAAAATTCATATTTTATTTCTACATAACTAAATGAACTAAATATCTCATTGCCATCTTTAAAATGTGCCCTTCAGAGCTTGGATCCTTTTTTTTTTCCCTTTTCTTTATTATTTGGTGGGGAGTAAAGTGAGGAGGGTGACAGATTCACATAAACAAGAGATGGCACTGGCAGGCACAGCGGGTCGTGCATATGCCATGCGTTATATACTTGTGGTTTGACTGGCAGCTAGGACATGCCTTGTCAAATTACATCTTCAGTCAAATATGACTAACTTTCGCTAATGCAGAGATAACAGAATTATTTTACTTAAAAAATATAACCTTTGCTAATTCAACTTTTATTAACAGCAGCCTGGTTTCACTAAGAAAACACAGGCCTTCATTTCACATTCTTTTAAAGGGCTTTTCAATCTCACCATGGGTCCCGGGGACTTGAGAAGAAGCATCAAGAGATGCCTTTCAAATGAACCAACCCAAGAGGCAGGCATCCTCAGGAGGGAAGAGCCGTCCGGGGGGAAATCTCGCGCCTGCCGCAGGGGTATTGCCTGCTATTCTGACCCAGATGTCTCCGAGCGCCTCGCCCCCTCATCTGTTGTGTGCGGCGTTTGATGCTGTTTTCCTTTGAATACCAAATGGCTGCCTGAGCGGTAGCCAGATTGTGCCTTTGCATTGCAAGAGGTGTCTGAAGCCCTGCCCGGGAAAATAAAGTTTCCCAGTTAATTCAGCCCAATCAGGGAACGTGCTCGTTCCAGCCAGCTGGCTTCAGCGAGCTCGGGCCAGGCCCTTGCGGACCGGCCTTGCACGCGGGACTCTCCTTGGACGTCGCCTCCTTCCTCTGCCTTTTGTTTCCCAGGCAAGGCTGGCCAGCTGCATTGCCCCCGGCGGGCTCGTCCGGGAGGCCGAAACCTGCTCCGATGATTTTTTGCAATGGTCAAGCACGGACGGCAACGTAAATACCAGAAAGGGAATGTGCCGCTTTGCTGGCAGGGACTCAGCGCTCCTGCTTGATTTTCTCAGTCCTCCGGCGCAGCCCCATTTCATGGTTGGCCAGCAGCATTGAATCAGACTCGCTTCAAATGTCCTCTTTTACCCCTTATGCCCTGGGCTGTCTTTCAGACTTTGTAGCTGCAAACCCTTCGAGCCAGCTTCTGCCACCACTCGCTCTCCTTTGTAGTCCGAGACTGCTCCAAACGACTCCGTCAGCCTGTGCTGTGTGCTTCTAATATCGGAGCTGCTGCCGAACCTCGGGGGCTTCCCTTCTTCCTCGCCTTTCTTTTTCTTTCCTCCCCCAATATCTTTTTCTTTTTTTTTTTTGATATGATGACTTTGTTCTTGACCTGAGCCCTTCTACAAGGAGTGCAGAATCACTCCATCTCCTTAACCGATAACTTCTTTCACACCGATGCAAAGTGCGGAGAGAGATGTGGGGTGAAGTGGGGGGCTGCCGTGAGTGTGGATGAGCATCTTCTGCCTTGAAGAAGGCAGCTCACATAGGGAGTGTCTGCAGTTGCACGGTGGCTTGCATGCTTTTCCACGGGTACAAATTTGTGCTGGTCCCTCTCGCTGCTGGGGATGAGAGAGGAGGACTCAGGAAGTGGGGCACTGTGCATTTTGAGGCTCACCTGGACTGGAAACAGGGAGATGTCTGGAGGACAAGCTTTGTCTTGTTTCCGCTAGGCAACTTTATCATCTTGCAGGAAAACACTGTACCCCAAATCTTTTGCCAGTAGCTAACAAAGAATAAAGAGGATTGGCCAGTCACCTGATACCAGAGAGCCAGAGACCTGATACTGGATTATAGCTGGACGAATAGGCTTCATCTGATACGACAGGAAACAGGATAAAGGATTAGCTGGATCATTGCTCTGATCCGATATAGCGGGAGGTAGACCAGTGGTCTGATCTGGCACAGAAGAGGACAGTAGATGAGGTGAGATAGGCCCAATTCATCAGAGCCAGTGTGAAAACTCCTGCCGTGTGTTTTGAAAAGCTGGACAGGTTTTGGGTGTTGCAGTCGTGTGTTGTCGCGGTGTGATGTCACCGGACTGACGTCATCTATAACAAGTGACATTTCTAGCATCACCCAAGAGGAAATCATCAGAGGAAACAAAGAGGTGGCAGCTGATAACTGATTAGCGGCCTTTTATTGTTGATAATAAGCATGTTAGGTGTGGACTCAGGGGCTGAGATTGCCCAAGGTCTGGACGCGGGCAGCGTTGGCTCCAAAAAGCATGCCGTAAAGCCAATGGGGCAGGCAGGAAGCTTGGGGAGTGCTGAGGAGAGAGGGCCTCAGACTGTTTCATTCTTTATATGATTACCCCATTCTTCAGGGAGAGTTTGAATGAAGCAAGGATAGCGATCTGGCCATCCAGAGTCGGGCACGTTAGCGATAAATGCAAGTCGCGGCAGGCGGCAGTGAATGCCCTCTACCCTTTCAGCAGGTGGGTCTGATCCAGAGCAGACTAAATTCAGTGCGAGTCTTCCCATTGACTCCACGGGGCTTTGGACCAAGAAGGTTCGTAGGGAGCTTCCTAGCTGCAAACATTTCTGGGACAGAGCGGTCTGTCTTCCTGACTCTCATGCCCGTGACAAGCGGCAGAGGGATTTACTGAGGAGTCTCTCTCTGTCAAGAAGGATGCTTTGGATATCACAAGAACCAACTCAAAGCCTCCCCTGGAAGCTCTGGAAGTGCCATTGCTGGAGGCTCGTTATGGCTCAAGATCTCTCCAGCCCATTCATTCAGTCACGAGCCCGAGCCCGTTCCCTTGCTCAAGGGTAGCACAACTTCGGGCGCAGTCCAATCAGATGATGTGAAACACAGGAGTGTCACCCCAAAGGGGAAGAAATGAAATGACATGTGACAGATGTTCGTTAACTTGCACCTGGAAGAAGTTTCGACACGATGATGAGTGCTGGGCACGTGCCTGAACAGGGAGGGAGAGACTAAAACTAGCTGCCTGCCAGAGACATAAACACCCTGATGGCAATAAAAGAAACCGATTACTGACTTCAGTGCTCTTTTGCCCTATTAGGCTAAACTAACAAATGATTTCAAATCCTCTCTATTTATTATATGCAATAAAGCAAATACATTTATCCTCCAATTTCTCTAATACCAACTATAGAGAGTTGGGGGGGGGGGAGAATAACTCTGCTAATTAAACTGCCTCTGAATCCATCCTAAACATTCATGTGTTATGACAATGTGAATAGCACTTTCCAAAGAAACTATTAAATTTATATCACACAGATAAAATTCAAATGAGAGAATTATTGCTTTATAACAGCACTGAAGCCACAAGTGACGCGTGTCAGTGCCAACAGGAATACTGTTTTGTTCCTTGCTACGTGATGGCTTCGTCCAATGGGACATTTCTCCCAGTGGGGGCTGATATTGAAAGTTCCCTTTTTCCCTGCAATGGCCAAGATTTTGGCGTGCCAGGATTTCAGGGCACAGCTCCTAGGGGTAGGTGGTCAACACTGTTGAGGTACTCTGACCGGCCTAAAAAAGGTGTCTCAAAGCTGGGCACCCTGCACTTGGGAGCGATGCTGCTAGCCATGATTGAACAGGTATTCACTTACAACTACGAGGAGCCTTCAACATGAAGCTAGGCTGGAGCTAGACTCTTTTCAGTGGGGGCAGATGACAGGACAAGGAGCAACGGGCTCAAGTTGCAGCAAGGGAAGTTGAGGTTGGATATTAGGAAAAACCCTCTCACAAACAGGGTGGTGAAGAACTGGGACAGGCTACCTAGGGAGGTGGTGCCATCTCCATCCTTGGAGGTGTTGAAGACCCAGACAGACAAAGCCTCAGCTGGGGTGATGTAGCTGGGGCTGGCCCTGCTTTGAGCAGGGGTTGGACTAGATGTGACCTCCCGAGGTCCCTTCCAGGCTCATTTTCTGTGATTCTCTGAAAACCCATCCCTCTGGAGTCTATGCAGGACACGTCAGCCAGTCTGGCACCAAGGCCCAGCACTATGGTTTGAATAATAAAGTCCTTATGTAAGTTCATGGGAGAATCTGGCTAACATGAAACAGCGGGGTGCTCTCCAGTCCTCCACGTTACCCAAACTCTGGTGGGATCTGAACCCTATGCAAGCCAAACCCTTCACCTGAGAGCCTTACAATGGCAATGTGCCATGTTTTCCAGTAAGGCTTATACCAATCAGGGCAAAACTAATGATCTCTCCAGCCCAGCTTCCCATCTCTGGTGGTTGGTTCCAGGTCTTATGGTGGATGGTGCAAAACACCCCAGAGAAGAAAATGAGGAGGTAACCTGCCCGTAGAAGAAGTTTCCCCTCAGTCTTAGCAAATGCCTTTGAAGCAGGTTGAGTGGGATTCACTTTTTCCCAGTGACACAAACAGACAAAGCAAGAGATTCTCCAGCTTTCAGGTTTGTGTTTTCAGGATCCCAAATCATTCAGAAATAATTGCACTACTGCCAAGATGACCCATTATAAGCCCCGTATTAAAGGCCCCTTATCTGCATAACTTGGCTATGGCATTTCATTGTTGCTATCTCTCGGTGCCTTACTTTTTTTCAACCTCTTTCCAATGCTAGAAGACTAGGATTTATTTCCCTTGTCATTTTTTTTAAGGACAGAAAAAAAGATACTTTCTAGTAAACAGAAGAATCGTCCCTCGGTAGAAGTCTGCTCTTTATCCCACTTCTGAGGAAGGGATTGATAACATGCTCATCCATCAAGGATTTGAGAGTGACTCCACCTTCCTCTAGAGTAGAATAAAAATGTCATTCGCCGGCACTTAGCAAGTATCCTCCATTTACTTTCTATTACTCTTATGACAAAGAAAGTGATCCTTTAAGACATCCTAAAGGACGAGGAATCCCTCTGAGCCTAGGTCATTTCTTCTTCTGCCATGCCCTCGCCAACCTGCCTACAACGAAGATCAAACATACCCTGGCTGCATCTTTCCTCTGGGTTACAGAGAATGGCAGCAAATCTATAGGCTGCGACATTGCAGCAAGCGAGAGGGGAGCCGTTTCCAACCATGAGAATATTTTCCACCACCGATCTCTGTGCGTTCCTGCAATCAAGTACTGAGACGCACCGGGCACCCTGAGGACTAGCAGGACATTTTCAAGGGTTGCGCTTTTTGTTCTTTCTCTATTATTTGTAACAAAACACCAGTCACTTAGAAAAGCTGGAAAACAACACTCTGCTCCAGCCGATGTTGTCCGGTCCCACCTGGCAGGTAGTTGATTTTCACTCTGCCCCACGTGTTTTAGCGAAACTTGGAATTCGCCTGGCGCTGCTTGCCCGCTCTCGTAGATCCGGTGTGCAACCGTGAAGTCAAGACCCTTGCAATCTACAGGGAAGCATCTGAGAGGACATTTAGGACCAGGGCATACAAGGCATAAGCAAAAGTTGGAGCCTTTCAGAAGGATTTTAAGAGCTTCAGTTGAAGGTCCAACATTTTGAAAAAAGAGCCTTTGTGCTTAAGCCCAAAACAGTATCATAAACCCTAAGGCACACTCAGTAAGGGATCCCCTGCTTCCGTGAGGATCCCGAGTCAGAAGACAGAGGGCAGATGAGCGTGTTATCCTCCCCTGTCCATATCTGAGTGGCTCAGACCCTGAGAGAGGAGGCCATACACCCGAGGTCCCACCCAACTTACCATCTGGACTCACATGGCCTAAGTCTCAGCCCAGGGCTTTAACCCCAGTGCCACTGTCTTATCATCACCACATTTGGGTGGAGATAACTGCATCCAGCCTTAAGTACAAATTGCCGGCCACATGGGAAGCCTCCTGCGTCTCTAGCTGCTGCCTTCCCACCCCCTTAAACACGCTCGCTCTCCACGACGAAAGCTTCAACATCCTGCTGAAGAGCCCAGGTGTTTTCAGTGTTGCTGGGATCTGCCTCCACTCCGATGTCTATTTAAGTGTTTGGGTTTGGGCAAACATAAACATCTCTTTTCGCCCACTCTCTCAAAATTTCTGGGTGTGATCTACAGGAAGTCTCTCTCTCAAAGCACCGGGTTTGCAGCGAGAGCGCGCATTTTGTGTCACACACACGCACAAAAAAATGCACCGTGAAACCTGCAATTAGTTTGTACCGTGTTATTTCTATATAGGAGAGCTCACATTTGAAAGCTGAAAGGTAATCATCTGACATATCAGCGCCGAGGCTAAAAATAGCGGAGTGCCAAGTGCGCCGGCGCCCACCCATTGCTGGCAAAGCTGTTTTGAAAAACCTCTTCCTTCTGGGTCTCCATCTCCTAGCAGTCATTAAGGGAGGACCTAGAGACCAAAAGCCTTTTGATCCTCATTTCTCTTCTGGTCGACGGTAATTGCTATGCTCATCACAAAGAAAGGCATGCCAGGAAGGATAACGTAAACCTCACAAAGCAACTGAATCAACCTGGTGGTTAGAATCAAAGAGGTGTAATCACAGGTTTCATCTGTTATCTGCAAGTGACACCCAGTGGCGTCGCAGTAATTCTGGCAAGATGTTCATTCGAGGCTCAGATTAGAGTATCCGGCTCCGGGTTTCGGCCCATAAATCAGTTCAGTGGTTCCCACTTGCTGCTAGCACGGGGCCAGGAGGAAATGGGCAGGTTCAGCCGGCAGACAAAGATTCCTAATCAGTAAATATGTGTGATTTATGCAGCGCTAAACAGAGTACAGCACTGCGTAGATCATCCTGGGAAGGAGACCATCCCCTGCATGGAAAGGCCCAGCTAAGCAGAATACGGTGCGCTCCAGTTCTCCCTCGGGATGGACTCTTCCCCTAAAGAAGATAAGCATATTTAGGCTGTCCCCGGAGACGCCTGGCCCCTAAGAGCAGCACTCCCAGCTAAACAGAAGTACAGCGCACTCGTATCATCCCCAGAGATGAAGTGGTCCCACACAGATTAATTCCTATCTAAGCAAAGCGCTAACATATTCATGCCATCCCTTGAGAAGTCTCATCTGCAAAGGAGGAATTCTCAGCGAGCAGAGTATAGCACTTTCATGCCATCCCCTAGGATGTGCTGTCCATTAAAAGGCATCTCTCTAATCCCTTTCCTTATATTAAAAAAAAATAAAATAAAAAACAAAATCCTATAGGAGCCAGTTGAAGTGGCCCAGGAGAGCAGAGCTCATGGCAGTTTAGCACATTTATGGGCCATGGCCACCGGCTTTTTTAGCAAGGTTCACATGCAAAGCTAAACACACAAAAAAACAGTTTTTCAATTACATGGAGCCCATTAGTAAGCAGGGGTAAGGCAGGCTGGCTGCCTCTCCGTGCTGCTTCCAGCTCCAGGGCCATGGGTCAGCCGCATCATGGATTTGATTCTGATACGGGTTGTAATAACAAATGCTGGGCTGTAAATATTTCAGTTCGCTCTGCAAAATAAGACTCTTTGTTCCCCATGCCAAAGCTCAGCACTACAAAGCCTGTATTAGCAACTTGTTTGAGATTACAATGCGGGCTCCAATAGTTGGGTCTTGAAGATGGTGCACGCGTGTTGTAAGAGCCAGCTACTTAAACTGGGGATTTATTTGGAAGCAGAGGGGGGCACTGAGCATGTATTTCAGAGGTAAAGATAGCTGGTTTCAAGGGGCAGCTTTGCTTGTTTTCTTGCTTTGATTTATCAGCTAGCTGAGTAAATTGTGTGCGATTATTCTTTTGCTGCTGGGTGGTCATCATTTGCAACAGCTGCGCTAATTAACTATTAGGGCCCCAAGAGATTTTTGTATGGGTGTTTTAATCATTCTTATATCCAAGTACACCAAGAAACACAAATATTTACACATATTAAATAAAGAAGGAAATTTCACCTCCATTCCCAACCTAAAGGCTCTGAAATGTTTGAATAACTTAAGCATATTTGAGTACCCGCAGACAACAGCACCCCTATCTTGTAAACCCACTGTCCAAAGGCAATATTGCAACGGCAAGGTCTCCTTTTCAATAGTCTTGATGTTCTGCTAATCAAGCTAACCTTCTACCAATTTTACTCCCAGTTTTTCTCCTTCCATTGCACAGTCTTGGAGACTCTTCAGCTCTTGAGACCAAACTTTAGCAACAGCGAGGGTTTCAGCTTTATTTAAGCAGAAAAGGGAAAGTAATTCAGCTGAAGCTTAGGCTCTGTCTCTGCCCCAGGCAGCCATACATCTGGAAAAAACCTCCCTCCCACTTCATTCTGCCTTTCAAAAACAAGGTATATATTATATTCAAAGGTATGTTGTATGTGAGGAAATACAGCATTGAACACTTTGTATTGTGATAATGCGGAGAGATTACAGCCATGGGATCCGGACCCAATGTTCGCCGCGCTGTGCATACGCAGACATGTGTCAATATAAGAAGGCTGCTTCTGCAGGGAGTTTAAGTTATTATAACAATTTATTGTAATAAAACTGTGGTCACAATGTACCAGCTGCCTGGCCATTGTCAAGTGTTTTGTAGGTCCTGGCATGCTTATCTGAATGAAACCCCTGGACCTCTGATGGCTGGGCTGTTGCTCCACCCTTTCCTTTGAACCTGCTCTGATTCCTGCTAGCTTGCTCAGGATGCAGGGCCATCTATCAATCTAGCATCCCGCCTTATGCTGCAGAGACCAGGCACAATGGAATAAATTAATGGCAGATGATAATAAGAGAATTCAGCACCTCTCTCCTCAAAGCGCTTAATGAACTAATTAATCCTCCCAAATCCCCTGAATCATAGGTAAGTGCCATTTCTCTTATATTAGAGGCAGGGCCCAGAAGCCCAAGAAAAGCGAGGCACAAAGAGCCATGACTCATCCAAGGCCTTGCAGGGAGTCAGTGACAAATAGTCTGCGCACAGTGGGAAACCAGCTCCTGCCGAACAACCCGATCCAAGCTCATAATATTCACACATGCCGAATAACCCGATCCAAGCCTGTGAGCTATGGCTCACGACCGTGCCAAGGGGGGTGATCCTTCGCTGCCCAGCACCTTGTGCAAGGGGGGTGTGAAGTGCTTCCAAATCACACCAGCTGTGTGTCATGCTCATTTGACACTGGTGTGTGTGTGTGTGTGTGTGTGTGTGTGTGTGTGAGTAAGTAACGTTTGCTCCTCCCTGCAGCTGAATGCTCCTCTCCCAGCTAGGGCACCTGAAGATGGATGAGGAGGTGCAGCCGGTGAGCTAACAAGATCTGCATCTTTTAGCATGGTCAGGGAAGCCATGTGCTCCCTAAAGTCCTGGGTGCCGTCCTCACCGTGGGCTTCCAGGGACATCACACCACCTGCAAGGCGCTGCAGAAGTAGAAGCAATTCAGAGTCAGGGCTGGAGAACGAAGCATCACATTAGTCACCAGGACTCCTCAAGGTCATGTTCAACTTGAGTGTAATTTTCCAGCACAGGCAAACCCAGAGAGGAGATTATAGCTCAGGAGGAGTTCCTGACTCTGAGTCGTGCACTGCCGCTGCTATAGAGCCCTCTTTGCTCAAATTTCCTGGCTTCCTTGGGTTTCACTCAGACCTTCAAGCTTTCTTTAAAAAGGACATGCTGTGTGGCTTATATAATATTGTCTGCTTTGGATTTCCTGCCATAAAACTTTGAAAACCATAAAAGCTAACAAAAAGAAAGAAAATATTGATGTATTACCAGAAGATGAGAACATACCCCAAAAACATTAAATACAACTATAAAGGGATTTAACTCCAGATGGGAATGATTAATTTCATGGTTTATTGCTTCTACCTCCCATTCACATGAAGGTTTCGTTGGGTTTTTGTTTTTTTATTTTTGGGGGGGGGGAGTTTTTTGCAGACACTTGGAGAAAAACAAGGACTTTCAGTTTAGATCTTTCTCGGGAATGTTCACAAAAATGTAATCGTTAGTGAACAGTGTCGAAGAGGCAGAACTACAAAACATGACATTTCTGAATATCAAACAGGGAAAGGAAGGGAGTTCCAGAGATCACACTCCACTCTGATCTAGCTCAGATCTCACGGCTTTAAAATCTTAATTGAAACATGACTTGAAAGGTTCTAGCTCTCGTCCTAATGCAAGGATGGGAGATAAGCCCCAAGTGTTTGCTTAGAACAGCACAAGAAATAAATAAAAAAACAACAAGTTTCCAGGCTGGCTTTCCCCCCTAAAAATATTCTTTTCTTTACAATATTGCAGCATGGGGGGGGGGGCGGAGGGTGCACTTGGTATTTCACTGTGAGAGAGGTTAGTGAGATTTTTTTTTTTCCTTCTTGCAAACAACACATCGGAGGTAAGATAGCCAGGTTTTCTGTCAAGTGCTAGAGATGCATCAGCTCCGGAGATGTCAGCTCAGAAGCTGAGCTGCCATTTCTGCTTTAATTGGTATCTCTTCTTGCAGGTTTGGGAAGAGGGAGGGAGAGTGGAGCTATGGAAGAAAGGTGTTTCTTTCTTTCTTTTTGCAAAGCCCTGCAGTGCTCGTGCTGCCTGAAATAATGCTGAATTGGGACTTTCTAATCCACTAATTTGGAGGAGGAGAGGCTGAGCTCGCTCTCCTGGACAGATTCCAGCGGACCCCTCTCTTCTCCCTCTCAAAGCCGAGGCCACCTCACCGGTAACAGAAACGGGGCGAGCGTGTGTGTTGTCCAATTCCCTTTCCCTTTAGTCCTTCAGAAATATTTTAATTGAAGGAAACCAAACAATGGACGAGAGAAAGATCATTTCAAGTATCTAAGCAGTCTCAGCAAATGTAAACACTGAGCATATATATTTAATAAGGAGTAATCCCACATCATTCTGCTCAGCTTCAGAGCAAACAGATGTAGCAATTTGCCGAGCCCCCTGGACGCTGCCTGCTCTGCTCGTCTCTGATCTGTGACACAGTTCATTTTAAGAGACCAGAAAAGATAGAAGATAAGTATTGATTTTGGGGGGAATGAAGCCTCAAGGCCTCATTTTGGATGTGCACATCTGGGATTAACATCAAAGCAGGGGCTTGAGTTAACCGGGGGCATTTGTTTCAACACGCTGGCGATATGCAACACATGCTTATGTCTTCGGGAGCACATCAGAGAGGTTTCCTGAAAGGCTCCTCTGGTGGGGTGGACCCTGCCAGCTCCCCGCACCTGGTAGCTCTGTGCAGTTTTCATCCTGACAATGCCCCCCAGACACACCTGCTATCTCCCGGCAGGCATTTTGGGTGTAGGTTGCGAGCTGAGCAGTGTTTACTGCATCTTTGGTGTAGCAGGAGCCTCTAGCTAACCCACCACTGCTTCTGCAGTCCTTCCCCATGAACCCCCTGCAGATACTTGCTGCATCACAGGAGTGTGCACTTCCCGGGTACCCCCGCACGGCTCCCTGTGGGCATCTACCTGCATTTCCTCACAGCTGGGCGGGACCGTCCCTAAGTGCCAACAGCTTACTAAACTAGAGAGCTATTTTCAACTTAAAAAAAAAAAAAAAGGCCAGAACTGATTAGCTGGTAATTACATTTTGGAACATCTGCTACTTGCTACCATTTGTTTTATTATTTCTATTTTGAAATTTTGGACTCTGCTGAATTTTTGCCGTCTGGAACTGCTGAACTGGCTTGAAGAATCTGACAAACTCCTGCTCAGCACCAACTGGCAGAGATAATGCAGCAGGAGCCGCTGAAGCATGTGATCGCAACGTACCGTAAATAGTCCCTTTTCCAGAACCGGATGCTGCAAAGGGATGCAGGGGCTTCCATAAGACTGTCTGCAGCATCCCTTCTCTTTAAGTATGGTGTGTTTTAATAGTAAAACCCTGTAGCCTTTGCTGTCCTGCAAACCAGAACCCTGGCTGGCAGTTCCCTCTATGTTTTGGGATGATTTCCACTGGAACAAAGAGAAAGCAAAATGCATGGTTAGGCTTCCAGCTTACAACACATGATCCCCTGCCCTAGGCATTAATAAATTATGAGGTAGGCCTCCCTATATTCCACCATTGGCTTCAAAATGACAAGGCTTTTAAAAAATAGTAATATATTTGGGGGCATTTCTCTGTGCCATCTGGATCGGGAGCCTTTAGGGGACACTTGGGCTGTGCTTGCCAGCATCTCTTCCACAGCCGACACGGGCAGTCATTTGTTTTCCTCCCCCTTAAGTGAAAGCTATTTGTTCTCATGTAATCACCTGGTTCCCCGAGCTCCCGTTCCTGTTTGCACCACAGTTGTTTTTCACCAGGGTGGCAACATAGGGAGCACACGCGAGCGGTACGTATGTGAGCAGCACGAAGGAGAATCAGGCCGCTGAGGTTTTACACGCACTTTGCACTGGCCGACGTGACGGTACAGGAGGACAGCAGCGAGCCAGACCCCGACTCTGACACCTGCCATGCTTCTAGGAACAGAGGCTCTGAGAAGCTGCAAGACGGAAATAGCTCCTATAGTAAATAAAAGAATATGGTTCGGTGCCTTCCTGCCACCCTCTCCGAAGCAGGAAGCGATTGCTTTGCAAAAGCTGGACAGCGGCATCGCAGGATCCTACCTCCCCACGGTGATGCATCCTACAGGGACGTGCCTGCCTCTGCTGGGCGTATGCATGTCTGGTGGGGCCTGGGTGATTTGGAACTGGGACTAGGCTACAGAGGGAAGAAGTCTGATTCCCACGCAGGTCACTCGCAGGCCAACGGCCATTGACATTTTGGAATGACTTAGAAACCACGGTCTTCTCTCAGTCTAGTTTCTAATGGAGAAGCATCCACACATATAGATTCATAGATTCATAGATGCTAGGGTCGGAAGGGACCTCAATAGATCATCGAGTCCGACCCCCTGCATAAGCAGGAAAGAGCGCTGGGCCTACATTACCCCAGCTAGATACACATCCAACCTTCTCTTGAATACCCCCAGGGTAGGGGAGAGTACCACCTCCCTTGGGAGCCCGTTCCAGAGCTTGGCCACTCGAACTGTGAAGAAGTTCCTCCTAATATCTAATCTAAATCTGCTCTCCTCCAGCTTGTGGCCATTATTTCTTGTAACCCCCGGGGGCGCCTTGGTGAATAAATACTCACCAATTCCCTTCTGTGCCCCCCTGACAAACTTATAGGCAGCCACCAGGTCGCCTCTCAACCTTCTCTTGCGGAGGCTGAAAAGGTCCAGTTTCTCTAATCTCTCCTCGTAGGGCTTGGCCTGCAGGCCCTTAACCATACGAGTGGCCCTTCTCTGGACCCTCTCCAGGTTATCCGCATCCTTCTTGAAGTGCGGCGCCCAGAATTGCACGCAGTACTCCAGCTGTGGTCTGACCAGCGCCCGATAGAGGGGAAGTATCACCTCCTTGGACCTATTTGTCATGCATCTGCTGATGCACGATAAAGTGCCATTGGCTTTTCTGATGGTTTCGTCACACTGCCGACTCATGTTCATCTTGGAGTCTACTAGGACTCCAAGATCCCTTTCCACTTCCGTGCCACCCAGCAGGTCATTTCCTAGGCTGTAGGTGTGCTGGACATTTTTCCTCCCTAGATGCAGCACTTTGCATTTCTCCTTGTTGAACTGCATTCTGTTGTTTTCTGCCCACTTGTCTAACCTGTCCAGGTCTGCTTGCAGCTGTTCCCTGCCCTCCGGCGTGTCCACTTCGCCCCATAGCTTAGTGTCATCTGCAAACTTGGACAGAGTACATTTCACCCCCTCGTCCAAGTCGCTGATGAAGACATTAAAGAGTATCGGTCCAAGCACCGAGCCCTGCGGGACCCCACTGCCCACACTCTTCCAGGTCGAAACCGACCCATCCACCACAACTCTCTGGGTGCGACCCTCCAGCCAATTCTCCACCCACCGGACTGTGCAGTCATCCAAGTCACAGCCCCTTAACTTGTTCACCAGTATGGGGTGGGATACCGTGTCAAAGGCCTTCCTGAAGTCCAAGTATACGACATCCACCCCTCCTCCTGCGTCGAGGCGTTTTGTGACCTGGTCATAAAAAGAGACTAGATTGGTCAGGCACGATCTACCTGCCACGAACCCGTGCTGGTTTCCCCTCAGCATAATTTGTCCTGCCGGGCTCTCACAAATGTGAGCCTTGATGATTTTCTCAAAGATTTTGCCAAGGATGGAGGTAAGACTGACTGGCCTATAGTTGCCCGGGTCCTCCTTCCTCCCCTTCTTGAAAATGGGAACCACATTGGCCCTTTTCCAGTCCTCCGGGACTTGACCCGTGCGCCACGAGCGTTCAAATATTCCCGCCAGTGGCTCTGCAATGATGTCGGCCAGTGCCTTCAGTACCCTCGGATGGAGCTCATCCGGGCCTGCCGACATGATAAGATCCACCATTTCAATTTGCTCCAGTCTGCAACTGGACATGGACTACCAATAATACAGAGCATCCCTCCCTGAGCCCTCAACGAGCCATCACAAATGGCCAGCGCCAAGGCCCGGCTCTGGGTAGTTGCAAGGGCAAGTCTGCGGCTTTGCAAAGTGGAAAGAGCTTTTATCATCCCTTGCGCTGGTCCAGGTGGACGCGTGGTGAGAACCTGGCTGGCACTTTTCTAAACTGAAAAGTAAGTAAAATATCAAAGCACGCTCCAAAGCAAAATGCTAAAGGTTTTTTCCCCCACCCCCCATGAAACAGACTTAGGCTTTTTGTTCATTTAGGTACAACAGAGTTTAAAACAAACGAGGTGTTAAAAGGAGTGAACTATAAAGGGAGGGCTTTCATCTGAAGGATGCAGCAAGTCTTTGATTGGGCTCACAGAAAAGCTCTTTTTGGAGGGGATAATTATTATATATATTTTTTTGCTTCATGAAGTGCAGTCGGATGATTCTTCGCAGGGTTTCGATTCCCTCCTCTCCTGCCTCCTTCGTTATAATTTTACTTCAAAAACAAAAAGTTTGGAATAGCATCATTTTGTTGATCAAAACCACCGGTGCTAAATGACAGCCCTGACAAAGGGAAGCCTGAATCTGATTTTCATTATCACTAGATAAAAACACCACCTTAGTCCAGCTTCGGCACAGTGGCTGGAGGGGATAATAAATACAACACAAGTGGTTTGGAGCTAGCGATTTCTCGGGGCCTGCAGCGTGCAAACAGCCCGAGTCCACTTCTGACGGGGAGATTTTCACCTCTCCAGCGCACCAGACGCCACGGGTAAGCACAAGGAGATTCAGGACTAGGCAGGCAGAACCGAGCTTCATTAAAGAGCCAAACAGCCCGGTGCTTGGCAGGGAAACGCACCTGCCTCTCCTATAAGCTGCTTAAGGGTAAGGTCTTGGGGCTTTGAAGGAGAGAGGATTGTTCCCAGCAAGTGGTGCTCCAGGCAGCTGCCTCTGGGCAGGGCTGGGCTTTGAGCTCCCAAGGACGGTCTTTCAACAACACAGTTCAGCTGGAGTCTACCTGCTGTTCAGGCAGAAGTGGTTTTCCGGCAGCCAGGGCTAATCTGCACCCTTTCGTTTGCGTGGACACCAGCTCCTGGGAGTCGGCGGAGCTGTGCGGTGAGCTGCGTATTGGGCCCCCGCGGGACTGTGTTTCCTTCATCTGCAGATGCCCCCAGGTCCTTCGAAGCAGCCGAGCGAGATGCATGACCCATGTCCAGCTTCCCTCCAAGTCTCCTCTCTCTGCTCCATGCGACCAGAAGCCTTGGCATGGCTGCAGGAGCTTGGTGCTGCAGCATTTCTGCCCCCACGCCTGCCTGGAAGTCATTTTAACCCCTTTGCCTGGGGTCACTGGGTTTCCCTGCCCCCCTGCACCATTCACCAGTATCCTCCACTCCAGTGCAGGGCAGTGGTGGCCACACAGTCATACCAGTCAGGGATCTGACTTTGCTCCCCAGGTCCAGCCTGGCCTCTCCATCACTCATCCTGGCCCAGAGGACGTCCAGGCTCCAAGCCTTCCCCTTCCACGTATCGGCCTTGACCTGCCTCTTCGGATGGCCTGAGGGTCAGGGACTGGGGAAGTAGTGGTTTGGGTGGTTCAATGCCCATTTCCCGTGAAGCTTGGGCACTCATTCAGTCACCCTCTTATTAGTGTACAACTTTCCAGACAAGGGTGGGGTGGCGAGGGAGCTTGCCGAAGGCACAGATGCGCTCCCAGGGGTAAGTAGTGCCTCTGTCCCCAGCCCTGCTAAGCCACTCTATTTACCTGCCTGCCTTCCCCTCCATGTTCCTGTTTAATCACTCGATCCCTTTTTATATCACCATCCTTCACAAGCCCCATTCCCTGAGCAAAGCAGCTTTTACCAAGCAAGTCATGTTGCCCCCTCCCCACCCCTGCATCCCAATAACTATATTTTATGAGGAAACAAGCTCTTTGCATGTACCCAGCCGCATGTATAGTTAGAGAAAGCCATATTATCTGGCTCTGGGCACAGGCATTTAGAAGAAAATGGTTTTCTTTCATCTGCCCAAGTAAATCTTTCCCCAACACTTGTAAGGCTGATTGCTGCCCGTTTCAGATGCAGCAACGTAGCCATTTGGAGGGGAAGGCGTTAGTAACTAAAAGATACTCATAACATTTAAAATGAAGTATTTTTTAGTTTTTTTCATTCCTCCCCAGGCTGTGTATCTTTTAGTGGCTTGCTATCCAATTTTCCTTTTGGTAGGAAATATATACACACAAATATATATACATACATATACACACACACACACACACACACACACACATATATGTTTCTTCCAAACGGAGGGGGGAATACACACACACATACTTATACACACACCCCTATATATACATATACACACACACACCCTCTATATATGCATATATATACATACTATATATATGTACACACACATTATGTGTATATATAATGTTTTCCTTCTTCTTCTTCTCTTTGAGCTCAGTTCCTAACAGTCCCCCTGCCCAGACATGAAAGCTGTGATAAATGCTTTTGTGCTTAAATGGATGAGCTAACTTTCCAGCCTGGATGTGTTTACTTTCTGCATTGCAGCCACCACGCATCCCCACTCTGCAGCTGCATCTTTAAGAGCAGAAGGAAGGGAAAATAATTTCCTACAAAGAGAAGAGCTGCAGGAATCACAGGAGCAGGAGCAAGGCTGTTCCTTCATTGGCTGTTCTTTCAGCCCTGCATGGGGAAAAAAAAAACTATTGGCCTGGGCTGACACAGAGCAACCAACTCTTCATGGGGACTTTAAGCTCCGTAGTGTAAATAGTTTCCTGCACTCCAGCAGCCAGGCGTCTTTTTTATTATTTAATAATGCTCATTCCCTTCCGGCCACATTTGGAGAGGCGGAGGGAACTAGGCTTATTTAGTCTGGAGAAGAGAAGACCCAAGGCGGGGAATGAATAGCAGCCTTCAGCTCCCTGCAGGGTGGGTGCAAAGAGGATGGAGCTGGACTGTTCTCAGTGGGGGCAGATGACAGAACAAGGAGTAATGGGCTCACGTTGCAGCAAAGGAAATTGAGGCTGGATATTAGGAAAAACTCTCACTAGGAGGGTAGTAAAACACTGGAACAGGCTCCCCAGAGAGGTGGTGGAGTCTCCATCCTTGGAGGTGTTTAAGACCTGGCTAGACAAAGCCTTGGCTGGGATAATGTAACTGGGGCTGGTCCTGCTTGGAGCAGGGGGGTGGACTAGATAGCTCCCTTCCACCCTCATTTTCTGTGATTCTGACACAGCTGTTAACCATGGCAATAAGGCTGTGCCTGCATGTTGGCCAAAATGTTCCCAAAAGACTGGAAGTTGCAGCCCTCTTACAGCCAGCGGGGAATGAGTTTGGTGCATCTCCTTTGCCTACTTCCCGTGGGCAAATGGTAACATTAATGAAAAAGGACCCTCATGGATGTCATTAAGTAGGTCACTTTCTTGGCAGGAAAGAAGGACTGGACAGTGGAGGAAGAATCACCCGTAGAGGAGGATTCATAAGCACATCCTTCGCCTTCCCAAGCTTCCCCCCAGATGCCGGCCAGCTGAGACACATCTGGAAGGACGAGGTTACAAAACATCATCAGGCTTACTGCTGCAGCACTTGGGGACTGCTGAGGTGTCAGTTGTGTTGATCCTTAAACTCTTAACCTGATTTTTTCCCCCAAGTGTGGTGGGGATGGACAAGGCTCCTATTTAATCCATAAAGCCTCTCCCCAGGCTGATAGCTACTAGCTCAAAATATTGCACTTCAGACACTGTTATTAAAAATGGCCTGGAAACATTTTTTTTTTTAACAGCAGTGACATTCACGGAGTTCCCTGATGAACTTCTACAACAAGTAACAGCCATTTTAGGAAGGGAAAATAAAGGGTCCCCAGCTCAGCAAGGCAGCTCTGTGTTGGTTTAGCTTTGATCCATTCTTCTCCATCAACTCAAGACATGAGTAAGGTTCCCTTTGCCCTGTCTATGCTCAGCTGTCCTTTGCATGAATTATTAAGTGCCAGGAAGGATCTGTTTCCAAGTATTTTTTGTTGAAGGGATTCTTATGGCTGGGACCTTAGGAACAGCTGTCCTACGGCACGTCCACCCTAGAAGAGGGTTTGGCTTCATTCTTGATGTCCTTCCCAGTGCATCTATCCTCTTTTCTGCATAATGCTAGGGATAAGGGGTTGTTGAACTTGCTGATGAATCCCAGCATTTATTATAAATGAATGCCATTTAATACCTAGTATTTTGCTAAGGCATTTGCTTTTGAAGGAATTTAGATGCTTGCTTGTACTTTTGGTGTATTTCCAGCTTTCATATCCCATATGTCAAGATGGAAATAACATTTGAGTAGAAGATTTGTGTGTTGGTCCTTAAGCTATACATTTCCAATGACCAAATCCTGCGTAAGCTGGTAAAGGCATCTGCCACCTTGCCCA
This sequence comes from Crocodylus siamensis, assembly GCF_052110815.1. Lineage (NCBI taxonomy): Eukaryota > Metazoa > Chordata > Crocodylia > Crocodylidae > Crocodylus > Crocodylus siamensis. Next base: position 26,848,698 of record NC_143408.1, read on the forward strand.
TTTGTGACATTAGTTCTGAACTTCTCCATGGACACACAGTGTCTGCAAATGGATTCACTTCTGGCACTCTCTTGGTTTTGAAAATAGTCTTGCAGTGGGATCTGTTAGAGTTCTCTTTAGATCCAGTTGCCAGAAATGACTATTCATCCCTGCAATACATGGTCCTTGCTAGCAGGTTGATTGAGTTGCCCTGAGAAGAACAGTGTTACCAGCAAAATCTAGACCTGTAATGTCCTGTCATTGAGCTGGGCAATGCCTCTGCTGCAGCTTTTTCCCATAATGCAGCGACGGTAAAAAAGAAAAAATCAGGGTAAGACAATGCACCTTTATTTGATGCCAGTGTGTATTCATGCAGCTCTGTCTCCAACTGTACATATTGCACCTGCATGTGTAGCCTTGATGATAGTTATTTTTGGATGACATGTGTTTTTTAGCCATTTGATGCTCTCTGCTCATTGTGAGGTAGTCAACATCCAATCCTTTGGGTTGAAGTGCAGCCCGCTCTTCACTTTGATCCACCCCCGCTGCTGCTTTCGTTTGTCCGCTGAGCCTCTGACATGACAGAAGTCTTTGCCTATCACTGCACGAAGGGTAGCACCTCATCAGTTGGTGCAATCAGATCATTTATCCTTCTTTGGGATCTTGACTATGACACCACTTTCCCCCACGCCTGATTTCTGGAAACTTTTCTTAGTCCTGGACTTTGTTGAAGAATCCAGAGATTTTATCAATGGTCTCATCATCGCAAGCTTTCATCATATCCCCAGTCATTCTCCAATTTTTTGCTATTCTAGGAAAAAAAAATGTCCAGGTGCCTCTCAAACTCATTTACTTTTGCTGCTTCAATTGCCTTGCCTGGTAATTTAATTCAGATATGGACTGGGAATAGACAGTCAAGTTACTAGTGGGAACAATTTTGGGTTATCGGATTTCTTAAGCCCTTTCATAATTTTGGAACATTCTATTACGGGTATCTCGGTTCTTCTTCATCTTCCTTTTATTACAACAGTGCCTAGAGGTCCCAGGAGATGGGTGTCATGTGCGGGACACGGGAGACAGACCAACACCGTGAAAGCCAGTCCCTTCCCAAAGAACTGACAGAGAGAAATCAATAGGGGCAAAAAATCCTGGGTGGGAGGAGAAGTGATGAGATTTGGTCACAATCAAACAACAGGCCCAGAGCTCCTGTATGCCAGGCCCGGGTCCTTGTATCCCAACCATACTATGTGTGGCTTCTTATGCGAGCCCCGTTATTATGCCCGCATTTTCCCCCCCGTGCCCTGGCTGCTCCGGGGCATCCTGTGTGCAAAGCCGAATGCTGAACAGCACCAGCAGCTGGAAGCTGTCACAGGCAGGAGCAATGACAGCTGGGCTGGCGTGCAGGACAACTCACACCGGTGCAGTAAAGGCAAGGATGGCTCGCCTCACTGCCGGGCAACTGCAGCAGTCTCCGCATGGCTTAAAGGCACATTCATACCTTCAAGCAGGGACCAAGTCATTTCTCCTGGAGACAGTATTTTGGAAACAATTAATCCACACAGCAATTACCCTTCTCAGCATTTCCCCCGAGGATGCTCTTAATGTAGTGTGGGCAGGGGACAACCTGTGGGCACCCAGGAGAAGGCAACGCGATGCCAGGGCATATATCTGCCCCCATTTCTCACCCAAACGCCTCGTTAGCAGTGGCACCGACACAATCCCATCCCATTGCTGGTGTCAGGCCTGGGCAGAGGGATCCTGAAGGCACAGCGGTCAATCCACCATGGAAGCAAGAGGGATCTTGATGTTTCAGGGTTGCATTTTGCAGTGACGAAGCTGCTCTCCGACACCTCGCAGGAAGGACTCCATATACTCCTGATCTCAGCGGAGATCCCTTGTACGCTGCCAGGGCCTGGCTGGCCAGCATCATCATTTTCCTTTTGAAATCCCAATGCAAAATCCCAAATGAAACAACAGGAGGGCTTGTTTTTGAAGTCCAGTTCCTCCTTCTCCCTAGCATACCCATAAGACTTAGTCTAACTGACAGATAATTGAGACTTCTGGGCATTTTCCACATTTATAAGACACAGCTCCTCTTTTTAGGGGACTAATGGCCAATGAGTCAAGGCGACACCATCTTCCAAGTCATCCCAACGTGCCTGCGTATCACTGCACATATGGTATGAAAAATTACCCGCTGTTCAGAAAGCTCGGCAGTACAATGAGCTCAGCATCAACATTAATGAACCCCTGTCTCTCCTGTGAGGGGAAGTTAATGTAATAACAACATTATATTCAGCAAACAAATGCTCAAGACAATTTTTTTAAGCACCAGACAGTAAACAGGACCTAAAATATCCTCATGAATTACAAGAGTCTAAAATCCTTTGCTGAGAAATTAATTTAATAGCAGTAAATACTGAAGCGATTTCCCCCATGTGAAATGCCATTGCAACGTTAAGTTAAAAGCTTTGTTTAAATGACATGTGCGTGCCGGCACAGGGACATCAATATATTTGATCACATAGTAATCATTTAGCCCTCTTAGGGGAGATGGAGCACTCTTCTCTCAGGGTGTCATCTCCTTGGCAGAGGGGATGGCTTTCCATGTGCGCACACCCATGTTAGAGGTTTTTGAAGCTCAGCGAGCTGACGGTGGCCCAGAGAGCACTTGCTGGTGGCCAATAATGCTGACAAGTATTATAATATCAAATTATAATTGCATAAAATTAACCTCATTCGCGTCCCTTGTTCACTTAGGCAGTTATGGGAGTTGTCACCGGGATGCTCGATGATCCCAAAACAGAGGGGAGACGTCCCATGAGATGAGGGTGTTTTCAAAGTCTTGTAAAAAGGGAGGTGAAAGTCTACCAACAGAACCGTGACTCGCAACCAGGCCATGGCACATGGGGTTGACATGAGATCCTTTCAAGTGTGCCCAGGATGCCACACAATGTCAGGTTTGCTAGGTTTGCATACATGATTCAAAAGATAAACCCAGAGATTTCATATAGGAACCCATAGTGTTCAAAACGCTCTAACCTATTGCAGTCTTTTTTGTTCTTTGCAACAGAAGCATTGCCCTATTACTTTTCTGTAGTCAAAATATGAGTGGAAGGTAAGAGCTGGTGGTTTTTGAGGATGTCTCAAGCTGAATGAGGAGTGCCTGAGTCTAAAAAGCTTGCGAATCACTGCCATGGAGGAAGACTGAATGGGAAGACAAGGGCTAGCAAGATGCCTATCTGCATCTTTAGGTATCAAGGTACCTTTGTGCATCTTATAAAATGCCCTGGTGACTTTGATAAGCCGTGCACACTTCATGGTGGTGGCTCTTCCTGACATGTATTCTAGCAGGTGATGTGTGGAGAGCAAAGTGTAGATAGATGGGTGGCAGCGGGGAAAGCGTAGGCAGCAAAATACTTCAAAAAGCAAAGAGAAAGATCAAGTTTCAGGCTTATTGGATTTCTGAACATTCAGCTTCTCCACCTGAAACAAGCCACTGTTTAGAAACAACATCAATCTGGCCCCAGAAAAGGGAAAAAACGATAGGATTGTTAATTTCAATTGATTTTCTGATAAGGTTTCATATCCTGAAGGGGACTTCATATCTGAGAAGTGACATCTGCTGAGATCGCCGATCAGTGTCTGAATTCTCCTGAATGTAATTAGATCTGAGAGCGGATAGAAGAGTTGGTACGGTGGCCTTTAGGGAGGAAATGGTCTTTGAAAAGAATTATGTTAATCAGACTAGCCTTCTCCCTGCATCTGTTCTGCTGTTATTCTGGGTAAAATTAATAGGTCTAAGGAAAGATCTGATCATAATGACAATCTGGTCTTCACAGCAGGAGATTTTATAAAGGAGTTGAACTGTGGCTCATTGAAAACACTTAAAGTAATTAGTTACAGGGCTACTCACTTTCTTTCCTTTTTAATAATAATAATGGTTATTAATGTTTACAAATTAGAGAGCCTCACTCCAAATGAAAGGACGGCTGGGATGGTTACCCGGAGAACGCCGGCTCGTCCTTTCAGCTCTCCGTGACGCGGCATCAAGGCTCCCTTGGAGATGGGCTTGTTCGGCTCACCCCGGTCAGGCAGCCACCGGGAGCGAGCTCTTTGGTTGAGCCTCCCGATCAATCCGTGCCTGTTTCATGCGATGTATTTCACATTACAGTCATCAAAGCAGAAGGTGCCGAATCAAGGCCTCAATGCCTTCGTGCCCACAAAACCGATGAGCTCCAAGCAACCACAAAAGCCACCCGGCCACCAAGAAATCAGCCAGCGAGACGCCCGCAGGACCTCTGCACCGTGCTCCCCTTGGCCAGGCGAGGAAGATCTCAGCCCTCTGTGATGCTCCCGGTCACTTTTGCAGCATGTCACTGAGCTCAAGCTATTTCAGACCGAGGTCAGGGAAGAAGCCCCAGGAACGCCCTGCTAGCCACCGCATCGCTTTTACTGGAGCATGCAGAGCAGGTGCCCAACAGCCGGTCTGCTCCGGGGAGAAAGGCGAACCTTTAGATTGACTAGTCACAGGCTATTTAGGACTTCTGTAGGTCCAAGCTACCACCTGATACACCATCAGAGAGCGCATGGGGGCTTCACCTGATTTGTGCATTGGAAAAATCAAGCCCTAGCTGTTTGAAGGGATAGACAAAGGAGGCCTCCATCACTAAAGGGCACAGTTTGGCATGTCTGGCCATAAATGGCCCAATAATACCCAGAATCAATGGCAAAAACAAAGAATCTCAAGCCCATTTCCCATTCCCCAGTGACAAAGGCATGTGACCTCCCAGAAGAGGTCTAAAAACCTGAGAGTCCCGACCCCTTGCCCTGACTTCCAGGGGTAGGAAAAAGGTATCATTCTCCTTCCCTTGACAATGGGAAGAGCAGAGATGCCAGAGACCAAGGAGGAACCAAAAGCTCGTCTGCAAAATACCTAGGAAAGGTGAATGGAGAATCATCCGCACTATAAATATGCAGAAGAATCTCAAATCAACCTGAATTTTAGGGAGGAAAATAAAAGATAATTAAAATATAAATAGACTTGTTTGTTTCAAAGATTTATGGCAAGCGCTTGACTCAGTCTGAAGATTAATCAGGGTTGTATAATTATGTCTTTGCACACATACAAAAAAAAAAAATATTAAGCCTCCTCCCCACCCCAGACATTAGTTTCTGGACGGGGAAAGGAAAGCAGCTGATGTTCGTAGAGTTGCCAAGTTTTGTGCAAAGTTGAAGGGTTGAACCAGCAGATACCGGAGGAGAGACAGCACACCTGCTGCCACGATTATCCCATAATGGGGACTGTGTCAAGCAGAAGCTGATGTGCTTTGTTCTCCCCAGTAGGTTTCACTGAATCTTCCTTCATTTGCTTGTCCCCATGGAGATGTTGCGTTTCTCCCTAAAATGGAGCACGTTTGTACTTCCATTTCACCCTCTGCAGACCGCAGCACTCCTCCCAGAGCGCCCCTTTTTCCTTCCCGGGGGTTGCAATGGGCACAGCGAGTCAGGAGGGATAGACGATGGCAGGGGCCCCCTGTTCTGCACAGAGAGCACCTCGACTGGCTCCCAAACCATGCGGCATGGCTCTTCACACACATAAATTGAGTTTTACTCCATCCATCTGTTGAAAAGCAAGGCTTAGAGCTGAGGTCCCAGGAGTCCAGACTGTGGAGTTTAATCCAGCAGTCAAGGCAAGTCTCTGTGACTCCACTTTCCCAGTGTTGAAATGATGGGAACAACAACACTGCGCAGGTCTGGGTGTTGCAAGGTAGATGCATCTCCAACCAGAGGGCTGTGACATGCACGATGCAATCGTGGCTGCAGGTCTGGAACTCACATTGCCATCTGGGTTATTAATCTGGTGATACCGAGAGATGGGCTGCAGCTTGAATGCCCCTCCACCTCACCTTCCTTTCTTTTTATGCACCCAGAGTCTCAGTGGCTTGACCTAGGGAAATGTTCTTCCCATGCATCTCTGCAAGCTGCTACGATCTGCATCTCTGCAGACCAGGAGACGAGGGTCATGAGAGGCTGCCTGGACGCTTCTTCCTGATTTTGGGTGCTCATGACAACAAGGGAAAGGAGCAGATCGAGGCAGGAAAGGCCTGGTTTCCTTTAGGCTGTAACAACTTCAGGGCAGGGTCCACGTCAGCCTAGATGTCTATATAGCACCTAACACAATGGGCCCCAGAGCTCAACTGGGGGACTATGAATATAAATATTTAAGAGTGACGTTGTTTTTTTTTTCAAGTGGATAACACTCTCAACAAAGTGCGCGGAGGACGCTTCGCTACACATTTAATTTAGCTTTAATGAGACCTTTAAGGTATGTTAATTCAATTCCAAATAATTACTTAAGCAATGCACAAAATGACAGCCGTTGCATTTCAGGGTGGCTTCGTCACAGCCCGCAGGCGCACTCGCGGGGAAGGAGCTGCAGGCGAGGAACGACACGGAGCAGGCAGCTGGAGATGCCCAACCTGGAGCGAGTGGTTGCTTTGCTGACATGCATTTTGGACACAAGTGCCAGGAGAACCGCAGGATCCACGTGTGTATAAGAACATGCATGCTCCGTCCCGTGCAAGACATGCCCCCGGTTTTCCCACCGTTCCTATGTGCTCGGGCTCAGCCGTGCAGGAAGGGGGACTCCACTTATATCAGAGGCAAACATCATCTCAAAGCAGGGGAAGAGGCACCAGAGCAGAGCCTCGAGGAAGAGTTTAGCCTGGGCACAGCTGCACAGGCAGCTCCTATTCCCTGCTCCTGGCCTGACACTCCTCTCCTCCAGCTTCTCTCCACCCACCAAGCCTTGCCGCCCTCTGCTTATTCTTGTGGCTCTTTCTTTAGTCTCTCATTTGATCTGATATCCCTTAAAAGTGCCAGGCGGCTGCTCCTGTTTCCCTCTGCTCTGCATGGTTTGTAAAGAAGATGGGGAGCAGCCAGGGGCACCACGTGATGTTTTCTTGCTCACTCTCTCCAATTCCCCAGCGAGGCCAGTGTCACATCAGGCAGAAAGCACCGAGACCCTAACACGGCGGCGGCAGCTGCAACCAGCAGCAGTTGCCTCCTCTCAGACGACAGTGGGGGGAAAACTAATCTTGACTTGTTTCCACTGGGGACCCGGTGGAGAGAATCAGTCGGAGGAATATTGGTGGGGCCATTTGGAAGGCGGCAGAATGTGCTTTCGGGGCTGCCAACTAGCATCTTGCTATTAAATAATAAAATAATACCTGGCTTTCCCAAAGGGGAGAGCGGAGGAAAAAACACACATGCGTGTGTGCAGGGTCCTGCTTCCCCACACTCAAAGCGCTTGCGGAGCTCAGCCACCAGCATTGCCCTTTTGTTGCTCGTGTGTCGGCTCACATACAGATTTTCTTCTCCGGCACAAACAAAACTACTGCCAAACAGGAGCTAATTGGCCTCCTTGCTGGCAGCAGGGAGGCCAAGGACCAGAGTGGCTGCAGCGCCCGAATTCCCTTCTTGTCCCTAGAGGATGAATCCCTGAGCAAATTAGCAGGAGGTCAAGAGCAGAGAAAATGCACCCTGACCCAGCATCCGTGGAGGCAAGCAGAGACTCGTGCAGCGCCCCACCTCCCGCCAGCTCGCACGGCACAGCCAGAATGGCTTTTTTCCTCCTGTTAATCTCCCCATGGGGAAAGACTTGTGCCCTGGGACCACTCCAGTCTGTCTCACACTCACGTACAACAGGCCACACACCTGCCATGGAAGGGGTCATGGATTAAGTCTACCCGAAGCATCCCGGTATATAAGCCTCCTTCTTGCATGCCTGCCAGACTTACTTGAGCCATTCAGACTGACGTTTTACCCCAAGGGTGAGGCTGGACACAAGGGACCTGCAGGTATTTCCTGATGTTGCAGTGCTTGGGTTTACAGGCTTTGTGTTCACTTAGCACGTGGCATGCGCACACTTGTGCGCTTGTGTGTATTTGTGCATCCCCACACATGCACCCAAGTGTGCACATGCCAAATATATATTCAAAGAATGTATTTAATCCCTGAGTACAATTCAGGTCCCCCAAAATGAGACATAGTGGTGCATCTGCCTAGAGCTGCTGGTTTGGAGGGGTGAAGCTCATCCCAAAGGCATCTCTTTTCTTTGGATTCAGGACAGGGCCTGTGGCTTGCTTCTTGTTTCTGAGTCACCGAGGCCCCTGCGTGCTAGTGTGATGATTGCTAAAAACACCCTGCTATAATACCACCGCAGGCAGCTGACAAGGCCACTCCTGTCCTCGTCACACACATCTGTTGGCATCCGACGAAATTCTCCTGGTCCCTTCATTCATCTCCAGGTGTCAGACTGTAAATCTGCTGCAATGGGAGCGGTCTCCTTTCTGTCTCTGTGCAGCACCTGATATAACCCAGTCCCAACCAGGTTTGTCCAGCCTGCGTCATATTTACTCCTGCTCCTAACAAATGCAAGAGCAATATAATCAATGGAGGTTTTCCCAGACCCCTTCCTGGCAGAGAGGGCAGGCCAGTGGGCAAAATCGACTCCTGCTTCTGCCATGTGACCCTGGCAAAGGTGATCCTCCTCTGCCCTTTTCCTCGTCTCCTCTCAGCTGGGGCCCTTGGCTACCATAGTGCAAATAATAAGTAACCAGCACGCCCAACCACTATGCCACATTGCACTTACTCACACCCAGTCGCCAGCTGGCAAATGCACGCTCGTTCAAAAGCTCCCGCCCCATCCGCGGCTCCCACCGCAGCAAAGCATCCCGAGAGCCTGCCCGGCGCTCCCGTAGCCTTGCTGCCACACCTTGCCAAGGGCTCGCATTTCATCTTGTTGCAGCATAATTTAGAGTCAAAAGAGCTTCTGCAGCATTTTCGACTTGCATTAGAGCAACTTAGTAGGAAAGATGTTAACAATGGGGTCAGGTGAGGTCAGGTAAGCAGAACAGTTCAAGCGTTGCTATGGAGTTTGTTGAATTAGACATAGAACAAGGAGAAGCTGGTTAAATGAGCTGACCCTGGCTACCCACGCTGTGCCCTCTCTGACAAAGGGACACACTGGGAAACTCTAATATGTCAAAGCTTCACGGGATTTGCTGCTTCTTTATTTTATTTTATTTTTTTTGTACATGGCAGCCTATTTCTCCTCTCGCCTGTGCGGAGACACAAGGGACTTTCTGGATGAGAATGGGAGCGCTCCTGATTTCTCCCAGCGGCGCCCATCCCTGAGTCTCACCTTGCTGCCTCTCGTCTCCAACACCGCTCTGCCCGGGGGTGACCAGGCTGGTGATTTTGTTACTGGTCGTTCGACAGGATTGCCCCTCCCTGCCAGTGGGATCCGTCTTTACTACCAGGCTTTGCATTTGCCCGTGAAAGCCTCTCGTCACTGCCTGCCTGACTGTAGCATCACCGAGGAGCTGGCTTTTCATTGCCAGCTTTGAACACGCATCGTGGCTCCTTTTTTTCTATCAGCTTCCATGGTTTTCTTGCAGATACAAAGCTTTGGTTAAAGCCATCAGACAACTGCACGCAGTGCACCATGCTTGGGACTCCGACTGGCCTCCCTATTACCTTCCGGGGACTACCAATTAACTGACCTACATGAGTCGTGTCCCTGAGACTCGGGATGGTCCTGGTTTTCATGGTCAACCCAAGCATCCTGTCCATGCAAAGTGCTCAATTTTTTTGCAGCTTCTGCAGACACTCCAGGGTACAAATAAAGCTGAATATCATTCCTGCAGCTCAGGTAGCTCCCTAAGCATCTCGTGGGCGCTGCTCAGCAATGCTGTGCTGTATCTCAGCCTCCCTCCCAGAGCCAGCGAGGGGATGCGACTATCTAGACCAGCACCGCAAGCCTCACATTCCTCCCCGGGAAGGGGTCAAGTGGCCAGGCCAATAGAAAAGACTTGATTCGTGCACATCAACCCATGTGTGACAAGCATGAGATTTGTTTGACATCTCTTTCCGAGCAAGGTCAAGTTGTACCTTGCCGGTGCTGATTCCAGCAATAAGGCAAGCTGGGCAATGGACCCCCTCCTCTGAATTAACCCAAGGGGAGCCAGCCCCATGCCAGCAGGCTCGTTATTATACTGGCTGGGGAGCCGGCAGCCACAGAAATGAAGTTGCAGTCCCTGCCATTTCAGGTTGTATAATTTCACCCCAGCCGCATCCGACCAGCCAACCGCGCTCGCAATAAAAGCACAGAACGAACTTGCTTTCGCCGATGCACTTTTATTTTCCAAGGCTTTCAGGGCTTTCCCCCACCGCCTCCTCCATCAGTTATTTATGCGGCAACATTTGTTCGGAGTTGGGAAAGTTTTCCGCACGGAGCCCTTCAGAATAAGACATCAGAGAGCTGTTTGCCAACTGGCAACATGAAAGGAGGAAATACAGTGCAAGGAGCAAACATCTTTATAGCCTCAAAGTTGTTCTCTGTTAGTGGCTTTCTGCACCAAGACCGTCTCCCACCCCCGGGGCTGAGCAGGGAAGGGGCGCACTGTCAGCTCCCTCCGGGAGGTCTCTTATTTACAGCTGGGTTCAAGGCCACAAGGAAGCACGTGTGCTTGTGCATCCCACGAGCGAGCCAGGGAGATGGGGCTCTGTGCTTAGCATTATTTACTCTTTATATACAAAGCCATGACCCTGGACTCTTGTTTTTCAGTGTATCCATCACATGCTTCTGCTCTCTCCTGGCGGTAATCAGGCAGAGGGAGGGAGGGGTCCATGGGGAAGAGGCGAGTTTATTCTGCAGTCTCAAAGTCAAAAATGTGAAGCCACAGCCAGCTCGGCGGATACGAGATTCTCCAACCCCTGCCATACAGCTGCTGACGACAGCGGATCCAAGCTTCGGCACGGCTATCGCCGGTGGGGCCCAGGCTATGGTGGGCTGTTGCTTGTGCTTTTAGGAGCAATAAGTCCTGATATCTGCCAGGGGAGGTCTTGTGGCTTAGGGCCTCAAGGTGTAGTCCATCATTTGGGTAAGCTTAAGCAATCTGAATCTCTCTGAAGTCAGGGGAAAGGCGCCTTGGTGCCTGGTTCCTTCAACCAGACCGCATTCAGCTGCAACAGGAGCCGGCACGAATGGTGATGCATGCTACGGTGACTTGAACTGCCCTGGGTGCAAGGGCATGAGAGGCTGCCCCAGGGGGCACGGCTCAGCCCTGCAGACTGGAAGGTCTCCCGTCTGGACGTGCACCGGGCCAGCCGAACCGTCTTGCAATACTGCAGGCGCTGAGCAACCCGGGGGCACGGGAGCGCAGAACATTGTATTTGCACGGGCAGGCCATAAGGGCATGTTGAGCTGTGCCAGAGATCCTCAAGCCCAGCACATCAAGTGGGCTTTATTTAGTGTATCTAGAGAGAGAACAAGTGAAATAACCGAGTTCAGGGATAAGGCCACAGCTCCTGCGGATACCAAGAGCTGAAACTATCAATGCAAGGGCTCAGAGTGATTTTCATGAATCAGCCTAGCAATGTCAGACCCTCTCCTCTCGGCTGGAAAGAGAGGATTCGGAAGCATTAGTAATTTTTTTTTTTTTTTTGGACAGTACTGTGACTTTGTCTCGGAAAAAGAGTCCTTGGCTTCCCTGAGCTGTTAGCAATCACCCAGCGCCTCATCCGCCTGACTTTGATGGAAAACACGAGCACAATTCACCCACCTACAGAACTCAGCCCCAGCTTGCCAGGGCTCCAGACACCTGCCAAACCAGCCACGAGCCAGCCTGCGGACCAGTTTTTGGTTGTTTCGACCTATAGCTTGCAATGCTCGTCTCCCTTCCCCTGTGGGCATTTGTGGTGCCATTGTCTGTCCAGGATTTGGCTTTATTTCAAGATACCCAGCCTCTGCAAGGACATGCAGAGAATAATGGCCCCTCAATGAAAAATAAACTGGTTTCCCCCTTCTTACAAAGCCTCCAAGGTGTATGCGTGCGCGTACAACGTGCACACACATATGTGCGCGTGCACAAAGTCGGAGACAGTTTTCGTGGAGATAAGCACACACAGATGCATGCGCACTGATGCCTCCTCCCCAAAGCAGATGAATACGCACATGCAGTCACCGCTATCCAACCTACTGCTGATGAAATGGGAAATGAATGCACGGTGCCTTGCTTAGCACAAGCATGAATTTGGGGAGCACTAATCTATCATTGTCTTTTCTTCTTTGATCTCTGATTCAGCAAGCCTCAGATCCATTAAATCTTTGCAAATAAAGGAGCTGGCGCACTGTAGGCTGCAGGGGTGGGGGTGCTTTTTGGTTGGTTTTTTTTTTTCCCTGAGTGCGTGCGTGTGTTGTGGAAAACAAAGTTTGGATATAATGAAATCCCCTAAATTATTTGAAGAATAAAAGGCGCTCAGTGCTTGCCAGGCAGGCGTGGAGGGGGAAAAAAAGCAGCTAAAAAGCTACTGCTGAGCATATTAAAGAATGGCATTATCAAGTGGAACAGACAAGACATGTATATAATGCATAAGTAGTGTTTGCTTCTTCTCCAAACAACTCATAGATCACTAGGACACAAGCTCCTAGGAAGAGCAAAAAGGGAAGAGAGAGCAATGTTTGATAGCATCAGAGGAGAGGAGTCTGGCACCGGGAAACAGCATGGGGTTTATCAGGGGCTGGGATCGAGATGGGGCTGGATGACGTGCATGGACTTTGGGGCATAAGGGAGGAGACCCTGCCTGGAAGCTGCGTGGAAGGAGGAGCCTTGTGCCGCGGAAGGAGCTGGAGGCTCGTCCGTGGGTCTCTGCAGCTCGAGAGAGGCAGGAGGTTGTCACCCGGTCAGTGATTTGGGGGCAAAAGGTTTTAAAAAGGAAAATGAATCCAACCACAGGCAGTCAGGCAGAGATCAGCGGCTCCATTCGTGACCGGCTCACGAGAGGGGCTGGTGACAGATTGGGAAGTCCAGCAGCATGTGGACCCCATCGCACTGACTGGTTTGACAAAGCAGCCAGGGATGAGAGACACCCCCTCCCCTTTTCCATCCATCTCCCAGGAGGGTGGGCAAGGGAGCAGGAACGGCGCCGTGGGTCAGGCGCAGAACCTGGCCCCGCAAAGTCCCACGGCGGCTGCAGGTTTCCCGTCCAGGGAGCAAGAGGCACTGCGATGCAGGGGTGATGGAGCTCCATCTCCTTGTAACACAAGGAGGATTAAAATCCATTAATGCCCTACAAATTAAAGGACTAACGACAGTGACCGAGCTTAAATGAGAACCTCAGAAGCGAGTCAGCGTGCCTGGCTGGGCCTTTAGCTTTCTCCCACCTAGTGGCATTGTTCTCCTGGTTGCAAGCAGGCACTTTTTAATATGCCATGACAGCCGCGGTGCTGACCCCAGACAATAAACAGGGCCTAGGAGTTAAACATTAATCTGCAGAAGGAATGACCTTCAGCCACTAAAGAAGGGCTGTTTTTAAAAACTCAGAAGTGTGAGGAAGGTTCACTTGCTTGCTCATTTAGCATATTAAAAGGGTATTATTGCTACAAACAAGAAATCTAAATGAGCACCCAGTTGAAGCTTCGGATAACACTTCAGATGAAAGGTTCGGGGTAATGATTAACATGCAGCGTATAAACCGTTTATTGTTCATAAACAAGGCAGGGCATATTTCCCTCTCGTGATAAGTAACGGGATCGCTGTAATGGAGCTGTGCAGAGACAGAAGAGCAACATGAAGGCAGAGGAGGGCTGGGCAGGGCGCGGTGCCGCCTGCCCACCCAGCCCAGCAAAGTGCAGGTCTTGCCCCAAACCCGTTACCACCACGTCTCCCTGCACCACTTGCAGCTGTCGCTGGAGAGAGCTGGGAGCTGCAGCGAGGTTAATGATCTCCTCGCAGCAAGGTAGGCCGTTGCTGTGTGCAGGGGTGGGCAGATGGTTGTGAAATCGCTGCATTTGGTTTCTCTGTTGCCTGAAGCCATTAATGAGGGGCTTTCATTTACAAGCCACAATGGGGTCATAGTATGACAGCTCATGTCCAGTGCCTCAAAGTTTTGGGGTGGGGGAATGGAGTCAGGGGTCATTGGGGGCAGAGGTCACTGTGAAACGCACAAGCCAGGTACTAATCTGTGATACCCATGGGTGCCTAAACCTGTTGGGAGTGTGGCAGGAGGACAGAAGTCTCCTGAGAAGGAACATTTTCCCCTACTGGCTTCATTTCATATGGTTGGCACCATCTAGTGAATCCTGCCCTTTTGTGCTGCTGCTCCAGCACCTCCTGTCCCGAGCAGGAGAGAGGAGAGGGAAGACGACACTTTCTAGGTCAAACAGTGTCAGTGCCTTTGAGACCACTGAGGGCTGGGGCGAGGGATAGGGACAGGTGGAAATCCAGAACTCTTAGGCTAAGGACAGAAATTAAACATAAACCAGTATAGGTGGTTGGAAACTGGTGCAAAATTGTAACCCAGCAGAAGCTCAGTGCATATAAACTGCTTTCAAAATGGCTTGAGATAAACCTGGATGGATGTAGTATCAGACTTCACTGATTTAGGTTGATCAGTTTATTGTTCTTCTGGCCCAGATCCCCATGTCCCCAGTCTTTTGTGCTCAACCTGGTACCACGGAGACTTGAATGAGCAGCAATCCCCTGGCAGGGGCAGCTTCATTTGACGGCCCTGGGCTGCCCGGGAGGCTCTCCGAGCAGCCCTCCCAGACCTCCCCCCTCCCGGAGCTGGCAGCAGCCACGAGAAGTCCTTGGCTCGGAAAGAGCTGGGCAGAAAAGGCTCCTTGGCCAAGTTGCATGGGGTGGTTTCACTCGGGAGCCCTTTCTGGGTCTCCCATCAGGGAGGATCTACCATGAGCGGGGTTCTGCAGACAAATGGCACACCCGTCCCGGCCCCATTTAAACCTGGCAGGGAGCCCCTGACCTGCAAGTTGCATTGGCCACTGAAGCATCTCTTGGTGCCGTTCACCTTTGCAAGGGGCTCCCCCTCTCCTGTGTTTGCAAACCCCACTTCGCAGGAGCACCCGCCTTGTGCCTCCCACCTCTTAAATAGACTTGTCAGCCACCCCGCTGCTATGACTGCTCCCCGCTCCAGCTCCCTGGACTGGGGGAAGCACGAAAACAGACCTAGGCGAAAGCTGCCAAGTCCACCGAGAGCTGCAAATTGCTTCCCCTCCCCGTGCTACTTTCACAGCCGCGCAGGCGAAAGGCAGAAGGGAAGGTCTCGCCATCGCGGCCGAGCGGGGAAACGAGACGGCTATTATTTGTCCCATCCGGTGGAGGCTCTAGACCTCCTGTGCTTTATAAGCAGATCTGATTAGAGGTTAGTGCATGAAGAGGAGTGAGGCGAGGTCCGCATGGAGGCAGCTGTCCTGCTGAACCAGGCCGGGGTTGTGCCGCTCTGCATCTTGCCAGGGCCTTTCTTCCCTTCCCCTCTCCGAGCACAAGGACATTAAAGGAAGCAGAGCCTGGGAGGGCTCCCAGGACTGAGAAATCACTCACTTTAATTACCCTCTTACACTGTATTTATCTCAATGAAAGGGCTCCTGCTCCTTTGTCACTGACCGGCGAGGTTAGCAACAAGAACCAGAAATGATCTATCTGCTTGTTTATTCATTTCAGCAGGCCCACATCAGAGAGCCGCGCCGCCGCCTCCGGAGCATCCCTGCCAGCTGTGGGTGGGAGGATGGGCTTGCCGCTGAGAAATGAAGACCCCCAAGGGTCTTCCCAGGCCTGCCTCTTTGGCGGGGCAGCGTGGGTGCGAACGTGGGTGAATCACGGTGGATGGGCATCCTAGCACTGGACCCGCCAGGGGATAGGGGCTGCGAAATGCAAGGGAATCCTGCCCCGCTTCCAAACAAGCCCACCCTTTGCAAGGCACGGAGCTGGCGTTTCCTTCTTGCCTGAGCGTGCCGCCCCGTTTTTAATCTCTGCTCCTTGGAAGAGTCTGGCACTGCTGGAGAGATGCCCTGGGAGCAGCCTGCAGAAGCAGGGAGGGCTGCAGCTCTGCACTGGGGGGCTTCAGCAGTGGGGAACGTGGGGAGACCAAGGCTGGAGGACACCGGGGTAGATGGAGGTGGGGGGGAACTGGAGGTCAGGACTGAGGGGCTCAAAACGGGCACAGCCAGCGATAGCCAAGCCGGGGGCATCCCAGTACCCCACCCCATGCCCGAGGGAGCCCACCGCTTGCGGGCAGAGACCAGGATTCCTGCCTTTGCTTCACGGCACCAGCTACGTAGCATGACTGACCAGCTCCCAGCCCCTCATCCCACACGAAAGACTGCAGCAGGGAAACGCTGGCCGCTACCAAGGTGGCAATGCACTTCTGGGGCTCAGAGCTATTCGGAGACCACAGAGGCTTTAGCGACAAGTGCCCTCTTTGTCAAGCAACTGGTGCGTCTCCAGAGCCCCTTGCAAGGCAAGGCAAGCCCCACAGCGAAGACAGAAACATCAGTCCCCAGTTCCCTTTCCTTCTCCGGGGGAACCGGGGCTTGCTGGATTTGTGGGAGGCGGCATCGGGCCGAACCGTCCTCAGCACGGGAAGTTGCAGATGGATGCCTCGTCCCTCAGGCCCCCACAGCCCACCTCCAAGTTCTCTGTGCTTCCCCTTCCCCGGCTGTTACAGGGTAAAAAGCGAGGAGTGGAGCAGCAGGGCCTAGTGGTGCAAGCCTGGCCATGGGACTCAGGCAGGCCTCTGCTCTAACCCCTGCCTCCTACCAACTCATTACTCATTCTCCAAGTCTGGAGCTTGCTTGCATGCCTCAGTTTCCCCATTGGGAAGAACAGGGTGACGCTAGTGCCTCAGGAGGGGTGCCGAGTACGTGGGGGCCCACGGACCCTTTGCCCGTGCGGGAAGAGGGCTGTCACCTAAAATGCATAAAACTTTCCATCACACAGCAAAAATAAAAGTCGGTCCACTTGACCTCAGGTGTGTCACAGGGGTCATGCATCACCTGCAAACTGCTCCTTTTGCACTCAGTATGGGGCGCTTCAGAAGTGACCCATCTCTGCTCAGCGGTTATTGCCCCTCCCTTAGGTTTGGTTTGCTGAACCCCCAGCTGCTGGCTGCACCTTCATGCAGGGCCCAGAAGAAACCCCATGTTGGGATGAAAAAAAGGTTCAGCCAGCTTCCCACCAGTCCTGGGGGCTCTCGGCCTGGCCCAGGAAGGGCCCAGCTGAAAGAGCTGGCAGGGAGGCTGTTGTGGGCTAGGCCAGACATTTGTGGGGGGGGAGTAGCATGATCCTGTGATGTTTTCAGCCTCAAACGGGGACAAATAACTTCAAAGGGATCCCGGACTGTCAGAAAGTGATCAAACGGCCCCTCCAAAGCCTTTCATCTTTGCCAATTTGCTACCTTCGTTCCAAGGGAGCTGTGAAGGAGCCTCTTCCGGCATCCTGGACCAGCCCCTGGGTTTCTGCTGCGAGCCATCAGGCAATGCAGAGGGGGGGCCTGTCTGACCGCACGCTGCACGCCCCCAGCCTGGCCAGGCTGGAGAGGGCAGAGGAGCTGTGGGCCAGGTGCTGGGCTGGGAGGGAATTCCCCTGCAGTGGACAGCACGCTCGGGAGCGATTTCACTGCCACGTGCCAGGCCCAGCTGAGCCTTCGCACCGGTGCTGCGAGGTGGTGGAGCAGGGGCTGAGCACACCCGCTGCAGCTCCCGAGGCTCCAGCCTCGGCCAGCTCTCTGCGCGTGCAGAGCGGGCATGGAGCATGCTCCCTGTCCAGCACAGTCCTCACACCCCGGCCAGGGGCCAGCCCCCCGCTCCCCAGAGCCAGACCCTCCCCATGACGTCAGACACCGAGGCTGCGTGGAGCCTGCCCCGCGCTCTGGTTCTTCGTGCTTCCTCCTAGCCCCTTTCAGCCTGCCTCCTCCCCCACTGCAGCATCAGCCCTTTCCCGCCCCATTCAGCGTGAGGGGTGCTTACTCACACCCCTGTGCACATGCATGTCCCTAGTGTGCACATGTGAGCTGCCTTGCCTATAAGCTCCCTGCCCTCTGCCTGGTGCACCCTCTCTCCTGGGGTGTTTTCAAACACCCCAGGCACCACAGCTTTTTCAGGGAAAACATGCCTAAGAATCAGGCTGAGGACCCCAAGCCACAAGGTAATCCCAATTTACAGCTCAGCGCTTCCCCCTCAGGGCTAGAAAGGTCTTGGCCCCACTGGGGTGCATGTCCATGCGGCCAAGCCGCAGGTTGCACTGGGCAGACTGGATCTGCCAATGGAGCTGGGAAATGCACAACAGGTCCTTTCCTCCGGCTCCCCTTCGGTTGCTTTCTCCCGAGTGACTGGTCTACAGCATGTGCAGCTGCTGCTCACACGCAGAGCAGGTTCAGGCAGCCTCTGCCTAGAGAAGAGACCTAGCAAAGCTTTCAGGGACCCTCGTCAGATCTCTGCACGTGTATCCAGCTTTTTGCAAATCAGTCATGCACCCCCCCCCCCATGCTGAATCCAGGAGCAAAAAATAAGGCTGGATCGGACACATTTTTGGAGGAATCGGTTGCTACTGAATACAGGAGCTAGGGGTACAGCCTCTCAGTCAGGGCTTTCTAGACCTGGAGTCTGCCAGGCAGAGAGGAACAGTGGAAAAGACAAAAACCCCAGTCAGGCCCAGTTTCTCCTTCTCAGCCTCCCCTCTCTGCCCGTGTGACACAGGAGAGTGGGCAAGATGGACCTGAGGTCCGACCCAGGCAGCGTAGTCCTTAATGCAGCTGAACTACAAATGCTGCCTGCATGAGGGCTCCCTGGGGCCCCCCAGCCCACAGGAGGCATGCGCAGCTCGAGCCTCACTGCAGGGAAGACTTTTGCTTCCCTAAAGACCCTGGATAAGCAGAAGACCCCAGCTGAGGCTTCAGCCTGGGGGAGCTCCCACAGCAGCAAACACCACCCCTCCCAGCCCCAGTTTGCAGCAAGCAGCTCCTGCCCGGTCCCTCTCTGCAGAAAGGGGCCCAGCCTCTTTTAAAGGCTCTGGTCCAATTATGGGGTGCACCTGTGCTTAATGACCTCCCAGCTGGGCAGCCCGACTGGAGCCAGAGCCCTGCTGGTGTTTAGCCCCATACTCACTGGCTCAGCAGGACTCCCTGCCAGCCCCCTCCCACCCTGGGGAGCCTGCATCGTGGCTGCAGGGACATGGCAGGACCAGGACCCCCAGTCGCCACCGTGCTCAATGGGTGCCAAGCCCTCCCGGGGCGGGCAGCACGCATGCGGCACACGGAGCGGCCTGGCACGGACGCAAGGGCAGGGGGTGGCTCTCTCCCTTCGCAGGGGCAGGGACAGCCAAGGGCACCGTTAGGGTTGCCTCGTGCAAGCCTGAGGTGGAGCACGTCAAGGACAGGGCAAGGCCTGGAAGCATCCCAAATAATTCAAGGCGATGACTCCCAGGGTCCAGCCAGCGGCCGGGGCGGCTGCCCTGGCACTTTGGCCCCGAGGAGCGAGAGAGACGCTCCCCTCCGTCGGCAGGGGAGACAGTGAGTGACAGGGAGCGATGTGAGCAGAAACCAGGCAGCCAGAAACAGAAGGGAAGGGGCAGGCAGGAGGGCAGGCCAGGGCAGCCTGGCTCTTTCCCAGCCCCGCAGCGCTGCTGTCTGCAGCAGCGCCGGATTTCAAGCCGCCGCTGGCCGCTGTGCTGGGGTTTCTTCCGATTGACCCCAATTACAGAAGTCGGAGCAGACAGGCCGAGCACGTCACTCCAGCCAGCCAGGCAGCTGTTCTGTGCTGCCCGAACACAGATGCGGGGAGGGGGCCGGGAGAGAGGGCTCGGCCCACCGCCAGCTCCTCCACCCCGAAGAGCCACGCGCCAGATATTGCAAGGTGGCCTGCCTGTGTCCATCCGTGTTTGGAGCAAGCTTGAAGCCCCGAGCTGGCTTTGCCGTTCCAGGGTCCGGGACGCGGCGAGGACAAAGTGAGAATTGCCTGCAAAGCAAAGCTCTTCGCTGCGTTCCCGACCTCAGCATCTCGAGTTGGGTTCCCGGGACGCGGTCAGCCAGGCTGGGAGAGCGAGCGGGGAACTGACCCCTTGCTGCTGTGTCTTTAGGGCGGGATGTTTTAAAGTGCGCATGTGTGATGAAGGAGCAAGACAGTCCCAAGGAAGATCAGTAGGGTTGGTCCCCATAAAGCTTCATTCGCTCACACAAATGATGCCCTAATGTAGAGGGACCAGTCCAGTCCCTCCTCCCTGCTGCACAGAGGCCACTCTGCATTGCAAGCCGGCTAGCTCGGCAAAGGCTACCGTGGTTCCTAGGGGCAGCTGTGCGACATTCAAAACACAGTTTTCCAAATACTGGGTTTTTTTTCCCCTTTAAACAAAATAGAGGACAAGACATACTTGAGCCAGGCTCCTACAGACAATGCCACCTGCTCTCCCTGCCCACCATCATGAATAACCCTGCAGCAGCGAGTCACTGGCTTGGCCCACAGCTTTGCACTGAGCCCATAGACATGCCTGTGAGCAAATAAGCATGCATACATATATCTTGTATACCTGCCCGGCCCTGCCACAACACGCCACTGTGCTGCAGTGGCCCAGAAGTCTTTTCACAATAGGAAAAAGCTTCCCTTTTTGCTGCGTTGGACATTTCTGTTAATGACAATGATGTATTAAAGCAATTTAAATATTATGAGAAATGTCAGGTGGGTGAGATTTTCCTTCTCCTGTCTCTTGAGGATAAATGCACCTCCTGGAGTCAGAGCCCACTGCTGCAGCCCTCAGCAAGGGGCCTGGCCTGGCATGGGTCTCGCTTGGTGGCCGGAGGGAAGGCCACAATTATTGTCTTAGCTAAACAGAGAGATGGGGCATGTGAGAGGGGCAGAGGCAAAAGGTGGGTTGGTTTTATATGCAACTCTGCCCTTTTTGTTATAGACACCCCAAGGTGCCCTGAGGCTCTGAGCAGAAATCGGGTCCCATCAGGTGCTGCCCGGGCAGAGAGAAGAGGCAGCTGTATGGTCTGCATCTCCAATAAAGAAGCAACACTTGCATTTTATAAGGGGGGCAACAGAAGCAGGGACAAATTCAGCAGCTTATCCCAGCCCCTACCAGGAGACTCTCAGGGCAGGGAGCTGAACCCGCTCTCCCAAGCCCCAGCACAATGCCTTCTCCACCAGACCCACCTCTCCCTTGCGACCGAAACAGTCCTGTGTTTTCCACTGGGGCCTCAGGTGTTGTTGCTAGAGAGGTGGGCAATAAAATAGTGCACATGCCCCATGGGCAGAAGCAGGGATTTCAACATCCCTCTCTTCTTACCTGCCTCCTGGGGCTGGGATTGCACCTCCTCTGCACCCCTGGCAATGCCCAGCGCTAGTATTCACCCACCACCCCCCACTTCACTGCCTGCCCTGGCACTGGGAAAGCATTCACGCTGCACTGTGCTAGTCATCTGCATTTTCCATGGAGGAAAATTTAAGTCTGTGCTCACAGGGAAAAAAAAAATGCATTTTATTTTATTCTACCGTTATTAATACCCGATTTGATTCTATTTGTTCCATTTTACAGCTTGTCTTCTGCAATTGCCTGGCCTCAGAAACCGTTTTATCTGAGCGGGTGAGGCACATTATAAATAAATTTTATATTGCACATTGTATTTTAAGCAAATTTGAGACTTTCCTGATTAGGTGCCTTCTGCAGGAGAGCCTTGTTCACTCAGATAATTGCAGGCTGAATTCTTCATCCTCTTCTTTTTCTTCCCCCCTTGGCAAAGCTGCAATCTCGCACAAGAACATCAGCAGACAAAACCCCTTGAAAATAACTCTCCAGAAGAAATCTAATTTACTTTTTAATCTGGTTCGGAAATTTGCCAGCAAAATTTCCACAGACAAGCACAACCATTTATTACTACTTATCATACCGCCTGGATTTTCACTCCCGATTTGGATAATGTAGCCGGGGAAGGGCTGGGAGGGGGGGAGGCAAAGAGAGAAATCTTTTGATACATTATTTATTTGATTCAATCTTCCCCTTGATAAGATCAGTAAGCAGAGGACAAAGCTGCGACCTTACCCGCATCGACTGTGCATATTATGAAACACCGAGCGCATGTATTTTCATTTTATTTATTTGGTTTGTTGCTATTTTTTTTTTATGATGGCAGTTCCCACTGGGAGGGAGGGAACAGACCTACTTCTCTCTGCTCATGGAGATCGACTGGCCAGGCTCGACTTCATGCAAGTCTCTTTGCAAAGCCCCTGATGCATTGCTACGGTCACACACATGGGCAACGGCAGTCCCTTTCCAGCACCTTTGGACTGCTGTCCGAATAGCTGGGCCAACAGTTGCCCAGTCCAGAAACCCCTAAATATTATAACCGCCATCCATGCATCAACCCCACGGGCAACCTGAGCAAATAATATGGTGCATGGAGAAGAGATGAACTTGCCACTACAGTCATAATGAGGTTCAGCTCCCGATCTGGCTGTAAGCACGTGGTGGGATTGTAAGGGCTTTGGGGCAGGGACTGTTTCTTCCTGTCCAGGGGCCAGCACCCCAGACCCCTCCTTCTACGAGCTCCTGTACAACAAAAACCCCATCCTAGGACCGGTGTGGTCCATAGGCCTCCTACTAATCCTCTGCTCTGAGTTTTGTCCTGAAGACACTTGTTGACCAGGAGCTGAAGCCAGATTGCTGCCCAGGCGGAAATACCGGGGCTTGCTTGACGTATCTTCACCCCCACTTCTTGCTGCTCGCTCCCCGCTTGGACCCTTCTCCACCTCTTAGTTGGTTGCAATTGAGGGAACGTGTTGGCTGCACAACCCAGCCCCAACGCCAACAATTTTTTGCGCGCAAAAAAACTTTTTCTGCGCGCTCTCCCCCTCTTTCCCTTCTCAGAACTATGCCTCCTGCGGGGAGTGTAAATATAGAAAAATGACAACATGTGCATTAATGCTCGTTAGGATGTCATCATTATATTCTGCAAAGTGTCTGCTGAGGGGATCCCTAAAGGACACTTAGAAATGAAGCAGCTGCTGCAGATTTGTTCCAGCTCACATCTCGAAGAAAATGACATTGAGATAAATAGAGCTTGGTGAGCGTCTTAGGGAAGAGAGACGGGACCTCATTTCCATTTGCACCTAGTCCAAGCAGGATGTCACGTCCTTCTTCTGGCAGGTTGCTGGATGTTGCTCAGGAAGCTGGGAGGTGATGCTACGCCGAGGAGATGTCTTGTCTACCCTGCAGGCTGCAGTTCAGCGCCGAGCTGGCTTGGAGCAGGCTAGGTCAGGCAGGGGCACTGGTGGCAGGGTAGGTTCACCAGAGAGTCTTGCACCTCCGTCAGTTTGCCCATTTACAGTCTGCAGTATCGACAGACCGCAGGAGTTGAGCCAATAAATCAGCAGTAGCAAGGTAAGGAGCTAACTGCTGCGGTCCATGGACAACGAGAACGAGCCCTTCTTGTTCCCAGACAACATATTGCAGCGGGCTGGGTGAGCTGGAGTGGGGGGGGGGACCTTCCTTTTTTCTTTTTCATTTTGCCATCCCCAATCTCTGCCTGCATTTTACCTTATACTCTTCCTTTGAGCAAAGTTAAACCACTCCTTTCTCCTCCAATTCAGCAAACAGATTGCAAAGGCGCAGTCCTCTCATCTAGGCAATTACAGCACCAGTTAGCGCAATGCCCGAGACATTGTACACTGGAGAACATAGGCCCATTAACAAACACTTCACTTATTTTTCCTCATCCAGCAGTGTAGGGAGAAACCCAGCCCACATCCTACTTCATAGGCCATCACAGCTCTCCAGTTGAGATGATCAAAACTTTCCAACAGAAATAGGGCTTTTCTATTTGGCAGAACTTTAAATAAAAACAGCCCTAAACTTCAAGAAAAGACACATTCATAAGCCACAGGCTTTCAGATTTGCCTTCTCTTTTTGGTTGCAAAAGTGAAAGAGAGAGGAATTTGGGGAATTGAACAAAAAAACTTCCCTTTTTCTGTAAAAATAAACTGGCGTTTTTACCAGTTCTGTTCTTAAACTGCCCTTCCGGTGTCTCCAGATGAATGGACCCCAGGTATGGGCTAGACTCTTAGTCGCAGGCGTGAATCATGTTTTACTATTTTCAGATACTCCCAGGATTTAAACATTAGTGACAAATCAAAGCCTCCAGTTCCATGAGTGCAGTGGCTGAGATAATAAGGTGTCTTGTTATTCCTCTTCTTGTGCAGAATACATATCTGGCAGGTATTCTGGGTAGTTGGTATAATGTGGCCCAGCTCCATTCACCTCAATGGAGCTACAATACTTGCTTAGTACAAAGGCCCTGGCTCAGCCTGAACGGCGGTGAGCGTATGCAGTGGTGCAGGCGTGTAGCCGTCGAAATATTCATTCCAATGCCAATCCAGAAAACCCGAGTAGCGTCGGGATGATTAAAGTCCAAAAATCCCCTAAATCTCCGGATGAAATCTTCTATTTCCTCCGAGCATCTACCATGTCATGAAAAAACTGAGTGTGGTGCTGCAGCCATCACCCTCCCGCCCGCCCGTTTGCATTCTCCGTGAAAGCCTTGAAATAAAAATACAAACACATTCTCAAGGGCACTTAGTGCAGGAAGAATAAAAGGCTAAGGATCCAGACTGACCACGATGAGGGCTGGTCTCATGTGAACCAGAGATGCTGCACGAAATCGTCCCCTCGCCCGAGACCGTCACCTAGCAAAAGGGGGGAAAAGAAAGAGAGCGTCGTCTTTGATTTTTCCAGAAACCCACAGTGTGTCAAGTAGCAAAGTCGCAAAGCAGAGAGTTTTTTATTCAGAAAAGAAAGAGGGATCATGTCCCAGAGCACATGCTCGTCAAAAGCTCAGGAAGGGAAGGGTGTCATCTGCAACGAACGGCAGAACTGCCCTTTTCACCAGTATCCAATACTGAAACTTCCTGGACACGGGCAAGACAGGAAAGATCAATCAGCCCAGGAAACGGTATCGGTTAAGCGTTAGGGGTCGTTCTTTCTTCTGAGTCTGTACGTGCTGCAGAAGGATGGCAGGGCTGCAGGATGCTCAGATGAGCAATTAAAAAATAAAACAACGCTCCTCTGACCAAAGTCTCCAATAATCCCAGACATGGGGCCTGAGCCCTGAGTCCCTGGCCAAATTCAGTGAATTCCCTTTTCACTCTGTAAATTCTCCCCTTCCCCCATGTCAGCTGGAAACAGGATTTTAGCAAAGGTGGAAAAACAATCCAAGGTATCTTTGGATGAGCAAGGCAGTGAAAACACAAATTCATTCCCGTTATTGATTCCAGTTGGAGGTTCGACATAAAACCCCAAGCCCTTTAAAGCCCCGTTATGACTTAACGCAAGGAAGCAATGATTTACCACATCATCCCCCGCAGTATCTTGTGCATGGTAATCCTATTACTGGCGAGGCCACTTGCAGGATCTGCGAGTCTCGCAGGTGGCAATTCCCACAATCCCCTTCTTTATTCGCAGCATTTACCTCATGTGCAAGTAGGTAGGAACGTCATATCTTTATTTGCACTTCTGTTCCGTAGCCTCTAGCCCACTGAATTTTTTTCCTTATCTGCCAAAAAAAGCCTGCCTTGAAGGTTTGCTTCCATTTCCTCATGCCATTGGCTGTCAAACTGCTTAATAACTTGCCCATCACTAAAGTCGAATATAGTTTATTAAAAATGTATGTCTCACTCAACAAATTGCCCCTTGGCAGTCTTCAGCCCTTGACAGCTCTGTTCTAATGCCGAGGAACTTTAGCAGTGTTTGTTAGCCATCCACCGAGCCCCGGCACACGAGAGCCATCATTTCTAACTCGCTCTGCTTCCAGAGGACGGAGCAGTGAGTGGGAAGATGGAGGCAGTCAGTGCTGGGCTGCAAGAGAAACTGTGGAAGAGGCTCGAGGACAGTGAAGTCCAGTACAGTTTCCTCTGCTTCTTCCCTGACTCTGGTAGTTCCCAGGGATGTCCACGAGTGGCCACAGACGTGGCCCCAGATATGATATTTGAACAGACAGATCTGGGGAATGGCAAAGCAAAGGAGAAAGACGACTGTCCCCATTAAAAGAAGATGGTGCCAAGGCTGTATTTGCTGTTCATATAATTGTTAGCCCATACAAAAGAGGTCCAGTTTAAGGTTAGTTAACCAGCCTAATGTTCGTGAAGGAAAGGGAATGCGTCTCTGCAATGTCACCGTCAAATTTGTATAGAGGACGGAGTGTTGTTCTGTGGTCCATAATTGGATCAGGATTGCCACCGTCACATTTTGCAGAACTCCTAATACCCCAATTGTACATCATGTGACTGCAGCGGCCACGTCCAGTTCAGATCTAGTTTAAAGCCTTCCATGGGTTTTTTTGCAGAAGGCTTTTTGTTGGATTGGAAATCAGATGTTTATTCTGAATGGTGGTTTCAGTCCACGCTTTCCTCCAACCCGCTGTACTGTCATGTCCTACAAGGACTTGTACATGTGTCCACAAAGGTTTCCAGGAGACTGAGCAGTGAGCTGCGAGGTTCTTTAAGTCTCTATGGATGGGAAGGTTTGGGTTGTCATCCATGAAGATGACCTCTCGGTATGTAGCTTTGTCACTGTGAATGTCTGGAGGAGCAATATTGGCCAGCACTGGTAACCATTGAATTGGTATAGATTTCAGGGTTTCAGTGGTCGCATGCACTGCAGAAATTAACTGGACATCCACACATTTGCTATGAGTGCTAGCAGCCCAGACAGGTGCACAGCAGTGTACCGGCTGTGAAGGCTGATGACTGGGAATGGTCATGGAGATGAGATATTTTTGTCCAAAACCCAACACTACCCCAACCAAGTCAACATTTTAAAAACAGCCCAAAGATTCAGTCAAAAGTTCATTGGTGGGGGTGGGGATGGTCCTGAAGCGCTTCAATGTCTGCCACAGGGCATTTGGATTTTCATTTCAAGAGAACTTTTGAAAACAAAATTTGTTCTTTTCATCTAGAACTTTTCTAAAAAAAAATTGAGAAGGTCAAAACCAGGATGGAAAGACTTTGGTCAGCCTCAGATGAAACTGGGATTTGGTTTTTCAGGACATTTTTCCATTCTATTTTGAGACGAGGCAAAAAAAATGAAATAATAGAATTGCCCATGGAAAAGAATAGTTCAGTTCCCTCCCAGCTCTGCTCATGAAGCCTCTTCTAAGGCCCACTATCAAGTCCACGACTCGCACAATGCAGCTACGGGTACTTCCGCACCTAAGTCCAGCTGATAGCAGCAGCCTCCCCTCCTGCCTTAACAAAAGCAGCCTGGCCTCACTCATAGCCATGCACAAGCCTGGAACACAGTCCGTTTCCCTAGCCAGTGGTCCTGACCATTTTTGACCCCTTTCTTTGCATCTGTTCATTGGCTCTCCCTTCTCTATCAGGAATGACACCACTTCACTTTCAAGGCCCTGCACAGCTCCTACGCCCCTGCCTGGGGACCCTTATTCACCCCCCGGGACATAGATTGAGCCTCAGTTTAGCCTTTGATGCCAGTCTCTGCTGGCACTCGTGACACTTTCAAACCGGCCCCATCGATCTGGGACAGAAGTTCAATAAACCAGTTTAACCTAAGCCTGAAGTCTGATGCTATAGCCATCCAGGTTTATCTTAAACTGGTTTCACCCATTTTCAAAGTGGTTTATGTGCACTTCTGTTGCCTTATAGATTTTAACTGATTTCCCATCACTTATACTGGTTTATGTGTAACTTCTGCCTTCATGCTTTCTCCCCTGCTGCTCATCTCTCTTGGGAGCAACTCCCCACATCCACCCACTAAACAGCTGTTTTCTGCTTTCAGTGCCCTCCTTAAGCCTCTCCTTTTCCAGGATGCCTACAACCCCCGCACCTGCAGACTGGTTAGCCTGCCAATATGCTGAGACCACTGCCTAGCTTACTGACCAACAGTGTCTCATTATTTCCTCATCCTCCTCCATCTGTCTGTATCCATCTGTTGTCTCTTGTTTTTCCTTAGTGCATATGCTATTTGGGGAAGGCACCCTCTCTTTGCTCTGCATTTGTACAGAGCCTAGCACAGAGGGCACCCTGGTATGTGACTGGGGGTGGTCCTAGGCCGGTGGCCAAGACCGGTTTGTTGCAAATAGAAAACAGCCCATATGTCGAGCCTTTTTCAGCGCATGTCTCACATCAGCGCAACCACCGGCCTGGCATTTCCAAACCGAATGCAACACCCTGAGAACCAAGCCCTACGGACGCACGGACAACCGGGCGAGGCGGGGGCTGCGCTTTTCAGAACCCGCCTGTCAGATGGCTCCCAGTCAGACAGGTGGCAACACAGCAAGAAAGGTGAGGAAGGAGCAGGGAAGCAGCAGTGGCACCGTCACGTGGCCCTGACAGCCGTCCTAAATGCAGCTTGCCGCTCAGGTGTAGTGCAGCCAAGCGGAAAGACTGGGTGGTTGCAGGGAGAGGCGAAGAGACGGGCTCGGAGGAGAGGTCTGCACCAGAGAAGCATGGAGATGAGAGAATCAGATGATTAGCAGCTGTAAACAGAGAGAGATAAAAAGGGCTGGAAGAAAGGAGGAGAGAGAGAGAGAGAGAAAGAAAAGTTGGGGGAGAGGAATCGCTCCTTGAAGGAAAGTAAAGGAGAACCAAATGAGAGAAAATCAAAGAGGATTATCATCAATGAATCCTGCCCTGAAAGAAACATCCAGTCAAAGGGACTGTTAAGTCTGAATAATTTTTCTCCTCTACATCAAGTGAGCACCTCCCTTTAATTAGAGAACATATGCTCTGCCTGCATCCTGAATAATTGCTCTTGAGAAATCTGAGCTCAGGGGGGAAAAAAAATAAAAACCCGAGAATCCCTTTGCAGCAGGGAGCTGGGGGTTGGCGTCTACCGCAGGAACTTGGACAACCGGCACGCAACAGGTCGAGAGGCTGAACCTTTGCCAGCTTCTGAACTTGCTATTCTGCTATCAATTTTTCATCTGTCACCGAGACAAGCTGGAAGTGCTAAAGCTCAGGTTTTGTTGATTATAGAATGTTCCATTCCAATATGTACTGGAGGTAACCCCTGCTCATTTCTAAATGAACTAAATTCACAGGGAAAAAATTGCTATATATACTGTAACACCATATCCAGAAAGAGTGATTTATAATAACTAACACTGGAGGTGACATTTCCTTACATATGAATGTCATCTCATTAGGGTGTTTAGGGACCAGAAAAATTCAACCTGACTTTATGTCCCTCAAGACGTAGGTTGTGGGGGGGGGGAGAAAAATCCTGCATTCAGCAGACATAGGTTCAGTGCCTGCAAGATCCTGGCTGTATGTTAGAAGAGGGTTCCCTGTGGTTGCTGCATACAGGAGGCAATAATAATAAAAAGAGCAACGTGGAGGACAGAAATAGCAGCATTTCACAAAAGATTTTGAAACACAGCTCTTGTTTTGATTTGAACTGGAAAAGAAACCTCAAGCATTGCAGTTTCTAGGAATAAAAATCCCAGGGCAAAGAGGTGTGGGGGGAAGGGAGGGAGGGAATCACTTTGGAGTGATCAGAAGCCTTTAGCTCCCATGTTGACTTTATCTACATAGAAAAAGAGGCGTCATGAAAAAAAGTAATTTAGAAATGAAAACCCAAAACCCTCCATCCCAGCTGTGCTGAAGCTGTCCATGCCTTGTGCTCTCACGAGAAAGGCCTCCAACTGCAGCCTTCTGCTCAGCTCTCATGATTCATGACTGGATCTTCCTCATTAATACAGACCCTGTTGCATGGGGGAGCCTATTAGTCTGAATGGGCGTTTGTACACGCCACGTTTTTTGCCCTTTCTTGATGTCAACCTTGCTCCTACCAAAACAGCCTCAGCTGATCTTGTTGCAGTGGGATCCACACAAGCCTTTGACTCTGTGAGCTATGAGAGGGGGAGTTTTACTTGCGGCAGAGATCACCCACACTAGGCAGGTCAAAGGGCATAGGTCAGACCCAACCTAGACCCCCAGCCAGCCTGAATAAGGAGTGCTGGGATCCCAGAGCCATTGCACTCAGCAGGTGTGCAAAGGGTGCAGGGAGGAAGCTGGGCCACCTTTGGCCATGATCTGAGAGTGCCAGACAACAGGGCTCCAAACAAGGCCTGTTTTGGCAGCCCCATGGCAAAAAAAGAGGCCAACCCAGAGGCACCAGGAGCAGCACATGAAGGACCAAAGCAGCAATGTGACAGAGCAAGAACACGAGCAAATTAAAAGCATTAAAAGGACAGGATGGGAGGGTGAACACAGACTGTTGCAGGAAGTTGGGTGGACTGAAAAACAAGTCACCACAAAGACAACCTGCAAGTCACCTCCCGTTCAGTCTCGCTGGCTCAAGTTCAGGCCTGTGCAGAGTGCAGGTACAAAGCCAACGCACTGCTGAAGTCCCACTTAAGCTTTCAGAGTAGGACCTAGGCTGGCCTCTGCTCAGAGGATAGTTGCATCAGAGGCTCACTGAAAATTACTCAGCTAATTTTCCATTCCCGGGCATACTACCAATAGCTTTATTTAATGTTCTTGCTCCCACATCCTGCACCCTGGCCTATTTCAAAAAAGGAATCAGAACTCGTGGTAAAGGCGATTCCTTTTGCCTGTAGATCGATACGGCTACAACCTCTATCCCTGTTCCAAGAAAGGACCTTTATACTGTGCAAGTATGCTGTACTTATGCACAGGTGACATCTCTGGCAGGGATCACACCCAGTGAGGCTGAAGATGAATTGCACCCAATCTTCCCTGCTATTTGGTAGTGGGATTTTAGCGAGGGTCCCTCCTGTCCTTTCCTGCTTTACTGCCTGGGCTGCCTGCCAGCCACCCACCTGGCTTGCCACTGGGGCACATTTCATTTCACGCACACAAGTTACCCCCTGACTGACAGACAACTTGTCAGCTAGAAGCTCAGGGGAACATCGGAAAATAGCAACTGCTAGACTGGATCAGACCCAAGGTCTGTCTAATCCGGTGTCGTGTCTGCAGCAGAAGCCAGCACCACCTGCTTCAGGGAAGGGTGTGAGGACCTCCTAGTAGGAAATATCTGGTAAGAGAGTTGTCCAACAGGAGTCACAGGCAGGAAGGCAAGAATAAGGATAACTGCTCAAAACACCTCCAAGGATGCTACACAAAGGGCGTCTAAAATGCCAAGCTCCAAGGCACTTTGGCCGCTGTGCACCGGGCTGCCCCGGTAGAGCGCTGCCCAGGGAGCTGAGGGGTGATGGCCCCGCTGTGTTAGGACTGGCAGGGCTGTAGGCCAGGACTGAGTTCCTTGGGTTGTTTGCACGGGGAGCTGAGGCTGCAAAGCCAGGAGGGAGTCTGGTACTTTCTGGGTATGACTGGGAACACCTTGGGTGATGCTAAGGAGATACTTGACCCACCCCTGGACATGGTGCATGACTCCTGTAGGGCATTTCCCCACTAAAGAAAACAGGTTTCATCAGAAAAGCAAAATTTTTGTAGCCCGCCTAATCCACTTACACCTGGACCCTGCTTAGGCTGGGGGCTGACCATGGTGTGTGTGTGGTAGGCAGCTCTCAGGGGAAGATGGGACTTGGGACCAGCTGCATTTCCTTCATCCAGCTACTAATGAGCATATCTAGGTGAGGCAGATGGCTGAAGACACTGAGTACGACTGACCCATGCGTGGACAAATCCGCTTGGACCCTGGCAACTCTGAAAACTGCTCCTGTTGGTCTGCTCTGGGCTGTGCCTGCAATAGAGCATGCACCAGGAGTTTTGGGTTCCCTATCCCCCTTCGGGGAATACATCTCCAACTCAAGACTGAGGGACATCAGACGTGGGTGTGCCAGGCCTGCTCTTTCCCCCAGGGTCTAGTCCTATCCTTCAGGATCTGAGCGAGTTTCGAGCCATCTCACAGCTTTGGTGACTTTCCTGTACCTGGAGACACCAGGATATTCGAGGGAGAGCAACTGGAGGAGAATCAGCAGGGAGAATTTGCCCTGGGTTTCAACCATGTCAGCTAGCGAGAAACACAGACATGATTCCTTTGAATATAAAAGGGTCCTCAATGTCTCCAGCAGGCCATCCTGAATAAAGCTGGGAAGGCAGCAAGGCTCTAGTCCTAATCCCCCCATACACAAATCTTTCCCAGGTATGTTTATTTTCACCTAATCCTTTAATATTTAAAGCAATTTCACTCTTGTTTGAAGAGACTTCCTGGCCTCTGGAGAGGTGGCAGAGAGAAAGAGAGAGCGAGAGAGAGACATGCTGGAGATGACAGATGTCAGGCTGCCAGTGCTGCCTGAGCTCCCCGGGGACTGCTGTCCAACGGGGACCGTCCCTGCGAAATCTCCAGGGACACGTCCCGGTTTCTTGATGCTCCTTCCTGTCTCCTTCAAACCAGAGAGTTTTCTTCAACAAAGGCTCAGGAATTGGAGTCAATGCAGCACCAGAGCCATGCAGGTGGCTCAAGATGCATGGGCTCCTATTCAGCTGCTAGGCAGAAAATACTTCACCCAGGGGTTTGGACAGGTCCGGGAGCTCCCAAGAGACGAGACAGCCCCTGTATGAGCACAGGCTCCTACTCCCTCCCCTGCAGGGTGGCGGCCTGCAGACTTTTACATCCCCCCACAGACCCGTCTGGACGACCGCAGTGGGAGCTGAGCGGTGGGGATTTCATGCACACAAAGCACCCCCGCGTTTATTTGTTCCCACTCAACACAACATTTGTTCTCAGGCACCAGGGACTGGAGCTCAAAGCCCCTGGGACACCCTTCCTTTCCCTTCCCTTCAGCAAGCGTGGGCCCCATCTCGAAGGGACAAGTGCTAACGAATGGAGCAAAAGGTCCTTGGTTACTGCTAGATGAAGGAGGGAGGACCCGGAGAGGAATGACAGGCATCCTGGAAACAAACCTGGGCTGGGCCCATAGAGCACAATGTTCCTGAGCTGTAACGAGTGGGAGGGAAGACGGGTTTGAAATTGGACTGCAATTATCAGGCCAGAGTCTCGGATGGTGGGAGGGGATGAAACACCCCTGAAGTCAATGGAAACACAGCCATTTCTTCAGAGGGGAATCCAGGCCTCTGCATCTCAGGGCCATTGCAAGCACCAGGTACAACGCAAAGAGGGGAAAGACGGAGTCAGACACAGCGACACCTGCACCCCTGTGTGTCATGCCCTGAACACTAACCAATGCAGGCAGGATGCTAAGCATCTGCCCATGCAGCTAATGAGGTGTCTGCTGGAAAGCTAACAGTTAGCCTACGTTGCTCTCCTTACTAATTTTTAACTTCAATTTATGAACAGTAGGGGATATATATATCTCTCCCCTGAAGGCATGCTGGCAGGTTAACTTATCTCCAGAGGTGAAGGAGGGGAGGGAGGGGAAATGACATAACTTCACAGACTCCAAAGAACAAACAAATCATTTCAAGGCATTTAAAGAGAAAAATACATGCACAGATGCATCACAAATGCATAATCTACTCGACATCTCAGAATTGCCTTGGGGCTGCAGAGTGGAGGGAGGGGGAGACGGAGGAGCAGACCAGCAGTGGAGCAGCTCAGAAAAATGAAGGGATTCACTTCCAACTTCCCCGCTGTTCCTTAGCAGAAACGCAGCTCCGGTCCCGTCATCTGTTCTGGTGCAGAGCTCCTGCCTCACTTCTCTTCCCCTAGCTCCCTGCTTTTCCCAGCCGCGCGTGTTAGTGCTTAGGGAAAGCACATCGAGTCTGGTCTACTAAATTATTATTGCAGTAAGAGGATGGAGGCCCTCCAATTCATAGGCACGTCAAAGCCAGGATACAGCTCACAGGCTCCCGTGAGACCTCCTCTTTCAGCTATCGTGCCATTTGGTTGGTGATCCCAGCTGGCGCTGCCAGCAACGAGGAGAGAACCCAGATTACTGGCACTGGTGAGGGCACTGGATGCAAATGAAGATGAAGAGTGAGGAAGGCACGTGATAAAGATGGTTGAGATGCACAGACGAATGTCTGCAAGTGGGAGACATCTGCTCCTTTGAAGGGGTGCAAAGTTTTTGCAAGAAGAGGGGGGCTGGGCAAGTTCCTAAGGTCTTCCCTCAAGTCTCAGCTTTCATTTGAAAAAAATGCACCTGTTCACCTGGTACAAAAAGGTTTGCCTGAGTCCGCAAAGCGCTGATATGAGAGCTGCAAACACCCTCAATGAGTACTCACTTGATAGTAGCGGTGGGGCTTTCCAAGCCAGCATTACTATCATTTTACTCCCCAAGGCAATTGCATTTGGAGGACCTGTGCAGTCTGCACAAGGGCTTAATGCAGTACCGAGGCAATTGGTGAAATGGTCTGTGATACACTGGCAGCCTTTAGCAGGGCTAAATGTGGCACGACAGGCTTCCTTTGCCTGACACAGCTTTGAAATCAAATTGGGAAACACCGATATAGAAGACCGCAAATTGTGGCACCCAGCTGCTGCTGGCTCTAAGTTTCCCTCGTGGGCGCAGAGGGACCCGTCTGTCAGAGTTTCAATCCTGCGTCAGGGTCTTACTCTGCAGCAGGAAGAGAGAAGGGAAGGAGCCTAATTAAGTGGCTCCGGTGTCACGATTCAACTTCTGCTCAGAACATGAGGCAGGGGACGAGAGACTTCAGACAGCGCCGAGAAAGTCAAAAGCCCCAACCCAGTCACAAGCAATCACGGTTCTCTCCCCAGTCTTTTGATATGTTTTTTTTTTTTTTTTTAGATTAAAAAAAAAAAAACCAAACAGATGAAATTAGAAAGCTGATAATCACAATAAAAACACAGAGAGGAAGGTTTCCCAGATGAGAAGATTTCCCTGGAGGCAGCAAAGGCCAAAACCAAAAAGAACAAAAAAAGCGAAGGTTGCTTTTTTCCTCCCCAGTTCCTAAAAGCTTGTTAAAAAAGTCTTGCTAACAGGGGCAGAACCTACTGACTTCATTGCCCGCGGGCTTCAAAGAACAGAATGACAGCGTTTCCTTTGAGCTGATCGGCTGCGTGTGATGTGGGAGTCAGAGCCATATGTTTTTGATTAGGGGGAAAAAAGAGACAACAATAAAAATGAGATAGTGGTCACCCACTTCTAACATCCAGCACCAACTTGGCTGCTTGCGACGGAGCCGAAGGATCCAGATCCAACCCTAATCTGAGCAAAATCTCTTCCGGATTGGAAGGGAGAGAAAAGCTGAAGGCGAGGGAGAAGGGATGGCTGACAAGAATCACTTAAAAACCCACCGGTGCCCTTAAAGCCCAATGCATCACTTAACAAGCCCACTGGTGCCCACGATGCCCTGCCCTTTTACCGGCCTTCTGCATAGGAGCAAACGTCACCCTGGGAGCACAAGGTGCTGAGGATGGAGCAAAAAAGGGCTGAACGATACGTGTCCACAAGGTTAGCAACTCAAGGAGGCAGCTCAATAAACAGCATCTCGACTGGAAGAGGCAGCTGGGTCCGTGGGCGCTATGTTCGCATAAAACCCGGCACGAGCATCTCATCACATCTCTTTGCAGCTGAGTTTTTCTTTCCTCCTCTGCAGGTCTCACCTTTGTGGCGAGGGGAGGTTTTAGAAAACAGGCCGGTTGCTGCAGCGATGATGACAAGGGGTTTCTGTACCTGCAGAGCTCCTCCAGTTGAGCTTCAAATGCGATGGCCAAGCAGACACTGATGCTGTCATGTCAGCCTGGCTTGTTTGGGAGCCAGTTTGCTGTAAGAATGCATTTAGGTGACCTGAAATAAACTGCTCTGGGGCTGAGATCCGGGCATCCACATCGGGGTTCGCACCGGCTTAATCTACCTGGTGCACGTCCAGGTAGACACAAGACCTGATTTTCTCCTCTGCCTTACTCCAGTGCAAGGTGGGGACACAATACTGACAAATCAGACATCCCTGCTTCCTCCCAAGGGCACCAGCTTTGTACACACACTTTCCCCCCTTGCAAACAGTGCTTCCAGGCAGGGGAGAATCAGCCCCACTGCTCTTCACTAGCAAAGATGGGGATGTTTTTTTAATGCCTGCTTATTGCAGAAAACCTGGATTCCCTTGTCTACAAAGTACTCGGAGATACTCTCACTCTACAGTGCTGTAATAGTTTTTTTTTTTATTCAATTATTTCTCCACTGTGCTGTTTGGAACAGCAGAAACCAACAGTGCTGTTCGGTATATTATGTGCTCTACGTCAATGCACCATGAAATATTAAGACTACAATAGGTCTGAAGTCACAGAATCATAATCCTTTAATAGCTTAGTTCATTCTTGCTGTTGGAAAGAGGCATAATATTTCTATTTTTAAACAAATGGTATTCATATTAATGAGAGCCAGGGCTCGTCCAGGTACAATTTCAGTTGCATATTTTTCTCACGGGGGCTTCGAAAACCACAGCCGAGTTAAATGGGAATTGATCAGAACTTTCAATAACATTTAGGTATGTTAATAAGCTTGGGCTTCCCCCCCCCAAAGAGGGGGATTAATTTGAACAAATAAGAGATTTTCACCTAGATCCTTGGCCAGCTGAGATGCGCCCGTTGCTAGGCTGAAGGAGGAGACTGAGGATGGTTTTAAGGCACCAGATAATGGAGCTTGCTTGCCTGGGCCCCAACCCCAGCACCTTTTAGAGCAGCCATGAGGTTCCTGCAAGTCGGACCAGTTGCCCACGGTCCTCAAGGGACAGCTCTGTTAGATACAACCCAGAGACCACCCTCTTCCATGCCCTTCCACCTGGCAGGGGTTGCCTTTGTGCAACTCCAGGATTTCCCAGCATAGGGAAGCCTCAAGAGCTGCATAAGATGGCTGTAGGGCAGCTGGGCATTTGGCCGTCCCTTCCCAAAAAAGGAAAACCCAGAGTGGATGGTGCTGGGAGTCGGCCGCAGGAGGAAGCTGCATTACGCAGCATCAAGCAGCAACCAGTGCAGAAAGCTGGAGGGAAGGGGTCCGCGGGGAGCCGGGGCGAGGCAGAACCCGACAAAGTGTCGCACTGGCCCTCCTGCCCCTCCCTGCCAATCTGAGCTGAATTCCTAAATTTCTGTCCCCGGGCAATGAACAATGCAAGCTCTCCCCAGGCTCCAGCGCTGCACTGTAAACAGGCTGGCAGGCTTGCACCTCATTGCTTGGCAACAGGTGCAAAGCAATAAATCAGGCAGAGAAAATGTCACTCAGTGGGGACTCTTTGTCTCCAGAGACACAATATTTTTCTTGATTCCTGCATCTGGATGTCAGAAAAGGCAGGCGTCCGTTTTGCTGCCTGTGTCAGATCAGTCGGTTCCACCACCTCTCCGGACCAGGGTGCCGTCAACACGTAGCCTGGGTGGAAACAGCCTGGTTTCAAATCTATAGATGTGAGATGTGCAGGGAGGTGTTGTTTATGAAGAGGATGATTATAGCTGTGAAGAGAGGCTGTAGGGGATCTCTGTCCTGTTTGCTGGCCCAGCTAGGGATGATGCCAGAGAGGGCCGGAGCGGTACACGGGGAATGTCTCGCAAGGTGACGATGCTGTCTTCGTTTCCTCCGTGCATGCATTTGCCCTTGTTTCAGGGGCGACTGCTATTAGGAGCTGACACAGCTCCAGCCTCAGACTGGAGAAGGCCTAGGCACCCAGCACTTCTTATTTTGCCCACAACCAAATGAGTAAAGAAAAATAAATAAAATGTAAAAAAAAGCTTGCAAAGAAGAATTTTTCCAACAATTTGAGTTGGTCTAATAAAAGATATCAGATTTACCCAAAGAACCTCGTTTGCCTACATCCCTAGACCAACTTGGCTACAACCTATACCCCCAAATTAGTAGATAATTCATAACACGGTGAAGGAAGCTGGGGGGCAAACTGCTCCTTCTAATGAAAGGAAGCTGTGCTCTCTTTAGTCTCATCTAGTCAAGGTATTTGCACTGGGTTCACCCCTCATGAGGCCTGGAGTCAGTGTTTGCACTTCACAGTCCCACTGACCATGCTGCTCCAGCCAGTGGGAGAGGGAGTGTATTTTAGCAGGGACATAAACTCACTGGGAATCAAACTCAACAGCTTTGCTGGCTCCCCGTGTAGACTCAGAGACAACGAGGGTTGAAGGGACCTCAGGAAGTCACATCTAGTCCAACCCCCTGGAGCATCCCCAACTAGATCATGCATGACTCACTGGAAACCACATCAGTGTGTCTCATCTGGCTTTGCAGGCGGTGCTGCAAGGCTTTAGCAAGCATCTGCAGAGAGCTGGGGTCCTCAGGCAGCAGGTGCTCAAGGGGAGCAAAGCTTCTGCTCTGCAAGGACCATTGCTGCTGGGACTCATGGGATGCCCTTATGCAGGAAGCCCTAGAGAGCATCCAGGAGCCCTGGGCCCTTGCTCTGTGCATCAGCTGCACTCCTTCCTTTTGAGTCAAGTAACATATATTTGAGGCAAGCACTGTGCTAACTAGCACTCTGTGAACGATGGTCCGTAAGGTCCCTTTCAGCCCCTAACATCTATGAAACTATGAAACTAGCTGCCCATCCAACTCAACAGCACGGGATCTCCCTGCATACCCCCCTTGCACAGGCAACACCAAGAAATGGCCTGAGACATGCAGACCGGGAGAACATTTTTCATAAACAAGAGACCACTTTTCCAACCTCCCTGCAGGCTCCCACTCACAAGCTACGCTGTAACCCCTCTCCTGAAATGCCATAAATATTTCACTTTCAAATCTAGATTCATTAAAGGAAGCCCAGGAGGGAGAAATAATAAGGTACCACTTTACAGCCCAAATAAAACACAGGAAGATACAGCCCGTAATGTATATTTCAGGCTTTAGGTTGAGATAATTCATGTATCATTTTCAGTTAAGAAACAAAAATGGTGCCACGTCAGCACATCAGCTGAAAAATAACGCGTTCTATTACTTGATGCCTTTCGGTAATGTATCCGGGTTATCATACATCACCACCGGCTCGAGCGCTCCTTCCAGCTGCTGGGCAGCATTTCCATCCCAAGCCACTGCTAGAGCACCATCAAGAGCATCTCGCAGGGGCTGGAAGACAGATATCCGGACAAGCCGCACGGAGAAACAGATGAGTTCAAGTTGGCAACAGCTCCTAAAAGTAGCAGCCTACGTCCCGCTTTTAGACGTGAGTTAGGTGCTTTGGAGCCAACATCTCACTAGAAGTCAGCGGGGTGTCAACATGACAGATTGACGCAGGTACTCTGGTGTCTAACGGTGTGATCGCGGGAGTTTCGGAAGGACCAGAGGAAGTTAGGCAACTTCGGGGGGAATTAAGCTCCTAACTGGAAATCCCTCGAGGGGCCTACTTGCAACTGGAGGCAAGGAGATGAAGGTCTCCCTGCTCAGAGCTTCTTGGTAGCAGAGGGGACAGCACACAAACCACCCTGCTGTCAGAGAGCTGGTGCAAGGCAACATCCTTGGTGAACCCGCTACGCCACCCAGCCTCCATCCTCTGTGACGTGGACTCCAGCCCAGGTGTCCCGGGATCACTTGCCGTGTTTATTCCCCACTCATTGCAGGACACGCTCTATTTCCTGGCTCTCCAGAGGGCATGGACGACTCATTTGATTGACCACTTTATGTATCTGTTTTGGAGTTGGCTGCTTCTGGCTATTCCCCCACCTGTGGCCATGCCTCCACCAGCCAGGGTAACATGATGGAAGTGGCTGCTGGCAGACTGCCGAACATATGGGTCCACGCTGGGCCAATTTGCTAGCCTTCCTGAGATGAGCGGTGAATGCTCAAATGGAGAGCGCTATTGATTTGCCTAGAAACTCTTCTGCTTAACGTCTGAATATGTTGCGTTAAAAAGGATCCTGCTGAGGGTTTTTTCCTGTCTGTTTTTGCAAGGCCTGAGCCCTTGCCTGTGAGGAAATCCAGAAGGATCCTGAACTGGAAGCAGACTCCAAGGTCAAGGAAGTCCGTGACCCTGCACTGACGACCCCTCTGAAACCAAAACACCGTAAGGAGAGACCAAGCTAAAAGATGCAAATCAGTGCATCTGAGGGTGAGCTCTCCTTAGAGGACTCTGCCTAGGTGTCTGAATATTCATCACCTAATCCCAGGGCAGCTGGGAGTGTTCACAGGTGTCCTGCTAAAAATGCAACCAACGCTTGCCCCCAGCCACGCAGCATTCCCAGGACACGCAGAGGGTCCACAATGAAGAAACACAGCAGGATGGAGTGGTGCCTGAAGGGGCGAACCCCTATAAGAAACTTATATTTCCAGCCGGACAACACGAACTTCTCCGTTACACTAATGACCCCTTTGTGTCACTTGGGCAGTGCAGTGGGATTTTAAGGTCGCATGCGGGTGTGGGGCAGAAGAGCTGTACTAACCCAAACCGCGATGCCCTAAAGAGATCCCAATCTGACACAGGCACGCATAAGGCTACGCAGAGGACGGAGCTGGACTCGTCTCAATGGGGGCAGATGATGAACAAGGAGAAATGGGCTCAAGCTGCAGCAAGGGAAGTTGAGGTGACAGATAAAACTCATGAGGAGGGTAGTGAAACACTGGAACAAAGTTCCAGGAGAGGTGGTTAAATCCCCATCCTTTGAGACTTTTAAGACCCAGCTCAAAAAAGCCCTGGCTGGGATGATATAGCTGGGGCTGGTTCTGCCACGAGCAGGGGGTTGGACTCAACGTGAGCTCCTGAGGTCTCTTCCCACCCTCGTTTTCTATGATCCTCTCATGAGCCAAGCAGATGGAGACAGTCAGGGAAGCGCAAGGACGCGTTGCAGCTAGAAGGTGAGCTCAGCCGGTTCAGACACCGTGCGCAGCATGCTGATGGCAGAGTAGCGTGCAGTCTGGCCTGCCCAACTGCACCTTCGCCCAGGTTTCCCAGAGGATTTTTTAGCCAGGACTGAGCTGCACGCTGCTAGCAGGACTCGAGCCAGCTCCCGAATGCCAGCTCAGGTACGGCTGCGGAAGCTGCAGTCCCACCGAGGGAAGCACTGCGGAGCACAGCCGGCCTCAGCACTCCCTCTAATTAAGGCGAACAGGCTCCTCTCCCTCCTGCCAGCCCTGCACCCATCAAAAAGCCCAGCCCCGCTTCATGCCTCCCACCTTGCTTTGTTGTAGGAGGCCTGCTGAGCAGGGGCTGTGTACTGAG
Organism: Crocodylus siamensis; assembly: GCF_052110815.1. Lineage (NCBI taxonomy): Eukaryota > Metazoa > Chordata > Crocodylia > Crocodylidae > Crocodylus > Crocodylus siamensis. Next base: position 26,889,532 of record NC_143408.1, read on the forward strand.
CTGCAGCAGCAGGGCTGAGCATCTCGCCAGCGGGATAGGAGTGCCGGTGACAGCCTGCCGAATGCTCATTTATCATAAGAGCGATTTCCCTACTAATAAAGTGACCTTGTGTAAATAGCTCAACTTTTCAAAGCTATCACATCATTAGTATAGGACACACATTGATAGATAGAGACCACATGGACTGCTGAACCGGGATGAACTACCACAGCCAGAGAGTTATTTTTGACTTGGCTGAGTCGCTCTATCATGTAAAGGCGGAGGATAGCGGTGAGTAATAGGCCTGGGTAAATGATCACTCTCGCCGACTGTCAATACTGCAGGTGCTGGCAGCCCAGCCCCGGCTCTTTCTATTTATCCTACGGAGAAGAGGGGGCTGGCCTCACGCAGCCCTGCTCGCGGACGGCAACGTTCACAAATGGTTCGCAACTCGGCGAGGGCTCCCGACTCCCCGGCTCAAGGAGAAGCTCCCTCAGCTGTGAGCAGTGCGGGGCCTATGACACTTGCATCATGGAGGATGTCTGAGTTCAGTCAACCTGACACGCGTGCACGGTCTACTCCGTTCAGGATCCACATCCGGTGCAGCTCAATGGCCTTGCAGAAGCATGGCCTGCCTACACAAGCCTTCTCAAGTGAGCCTGGTCCCATACAGAAATCAGCCTGCCTAGTCCAGATGTGTGTGTGAGCACAACGACAGGACAGCAAGGAGCAGAGCAGACCACGCTTTGGACCCTAAACTCTGTAATAGGGAACCTGACCCTGCTCTGCCGTCCTCCACGAGCCCCTGAATAAGGTGCCTTAGTCCCTTGCCTGCTATCTGGCTTGTAGCATCAATTTTTGTTGTGGTGGTGCAGGACCGATCATCCCAAGGCCAACATATCTGGTGTGAGGATGCTGCCTTGCAGACACCCCAAAGGATTTAGGCTCTCACTAGCTAGCCATGGCGGCCCCTTCCCGAAAAATGGAGGTTCAGCACAAACCTCCAGTGCACAACCCCCAGTTCTCCTTCCCACCAGAGATCTCACCCGCATTCAGGTCTCTGCCTGCTTTCCAGGTAACCCCAAAGCACAAAGAGGCTCCATCCCAGCCCTCCAGTGCCGCAGCATCTCCAGGCTGCATCTCATGCCCAACCGTAAAGCTCATAATTAAAAAAAAAAAAATCATAAAATAAAAGTGAAAGTCCCTTCATCCTTATAAAGTGGCTGTGGCTTGCTTGGGACCAGGAGGAAAATACGTCCCATATTCTCTTGGCAGGAGAAAAGTTGGAGGCCACTTGTGCTGCAACTCAGGAAAGGGGTAGCGCAAAAATCCAAGTAGTCCGTCTCGACCGTAGCGAGCACGTGGCAACAGAGCAGATGAGCTCCTTTCTGCACCGATTCCTTTCCTGTTCCCGTTCGGGTGCTGAAATTGTCCTAGCATTGCCAGTTAGCAAGTACGTGGGCACTGGGGCCGAGGGCAAAATGATAGTGTTAGGGAAATACTGGCAGAATCTCTTATTACTCCCACATCACTCCTGTATACTCCTGGCTAATCCAGTAATCCATTATTTATGTGTAGCCTAATTAAGGTTGTGAGTAGCTTGATCTTTGTTTACTTAAGTCTATAGCGGAAGATTGCCAAGATTAAATAAAATTATCTCCAGGCAAGCAGTGCTGGCTGCGAGCTGCTCTCGGGAAGGATAGCGGAGGGGCTGGTGCGCTGCCCTGTCGCCTCTTCGGATGGAGATCACGTAGGCTGTTGCATCACACCCCAATGTTGCCAATTCAAGCTTATCTAATAAAGATTCAGATAAACTAGGCCAAACAAAACCCAGTGAAGTCTGAAACGAACTAATCGAATTTGATTAGCTCTCTTCAGTTTCTGATTTTACCTTTCACTTGTAAAACCTGCAAATCCATTCTTGTTTAGATGCTGAACTTGTACATTTAATGAAACACATGGAGAAGGGGAGAGAATAATATTTTTTAATCATTAGATTAGAGGCAATTTAGAAATAAGACATTTCACAGCGAGACGTAGTTCCTCCTAGGCCTGCCCGGCTCAGGCATGAGATTTGACCCCATCACGCATTTTTATGGAGGGCAGAGAGAGACCCCAGCGCCCCGCCAGTGTCCGGGGCAATCGCGCTTTGCTTCGGTCCCTGGGCTTTTTGGAGTTTGACGGGACAGTTTTGCAAGACTGCCTCTGCATCCGCTTTGGCCCCACTGAAGTACACGGAGTTCGGCCATTTCCAACGAGAAGGCCACGTTTTCACCCTGGAGGGCTAGTGATTAAAGACAGCAAGGGGCCTGGATCGAGATCTCACACCAGTTTCACTCTGGCGTATATTCATTGGTTTGAAAATAGAGCAGCTCTGGATTGACAAGGATTTCCTTAAAGCCACAGACAAAACGCATCCATTAAATCACATGTATTATTATGATGTGCCACAATATGCATATGTTTTTTCTCCCCTATCAATCTACTGCGTGAACAGATAGCACAAGCTGAGTGGATCGCATCAACCGACACTTTCAAAGTGCATTACCATTTTACATGTTTCAGACAGTCTCCAAATTGGTCTGTTTGGACCTATTTTAAATATAAATATTGTTAGGTTGTGTTTTAAAATGTGTGCGCGATGCCTTTTATGAAGCCTCTAACAAATTCTGTGCAAAAGAATATGCTTCCCCATATGGGCTGCTTAAAGAAAGGCAGATGTGAAGCAATCAGAAACCTTCGCCTGCTTCCTTTTTTTCCCCCTTCTCCTTTTGGCAAACTATTTCAGGCAAAGACAAATATTGTATCAAAGAGTTATGAAAATAAACATGAATATAGCTCAAGGGTGTAAGTAGATTTTTGGAATATTTTCTGAGAGCAATTAATAGGTAATGTTTCGGGGGGGGGGGGGGGGGCGGGGAGAGTACCTAAAATATGCCTGACTAAGCTAATTTTATTGTGCAGACACTGCTCTGGGAACCATAGAGTCGGAGCTGTGTTAAGCAACATTAGTCAGGATAGAGTCTTAATAGGCTGCAAAAAGAAACTATATGAAACCTAAGGCAAGAAATGCAAGAGAGACAATTTTATGTTGCTGAGCTGAGCTGCAGCAGGACAGGACTGTTCCTCCCATACTGTTTTCGGGGCAGTCAGGATTGCTCTAGGACTTGCAGCTCAGGGCCAGGCTTTCTGTGCTGAAGCATTTCTTACTATGTTGCTTGGAGCTGGAGTTTCAGAGCGCCTGGCTCCTAAAAACCTGGAGCATGTGGCTCCTAAAGACCTGGCCCCAGCAGCTCCTGCTGTCAGCACAAGGCAGCCCAGAGATGCTAGGGAAGTGTCAAGAAAATGCCAACCCCTGTGCTAGAAGCTGGGAATTGACTTCTCTGTCTTCTTGTTAGCAGGAGATGAGGACATTTAATTCACAGGGGTTAAAAATCCCAGCACCCAGCCCAGATTGACCCAGCTGTCCCAGCTCAAAATCTTGCAGATCACTCAGCAAGCTTTCCTCTGCCTGCTCCTACCCACAGGGGCAATGATCAGGATTGAATTAGGAGGAAAGCAAGAAGCAGGTGTGTGATACTCAATCTGCTAACAAGGTAGTGCTCCTAAACAGGGACACAGTGTGCAGCCCCTTTGCGTGTAGCTCGAGATACCCCCCTAGGATGTCTGCATCCCTTTTGCCACAGCTTTTAGTTATTAAACAAAAAAAAACAAAAAAAACACCCTGCAGCCGGAGGGAGCATCCCTATAGCCACAGCCACCCTAGGTCTACCAATGCAGCCTAGAGACTGGGGAGCAGCAGCAAGATATGCAGAAGCAGCTACTAATGGGGCATGTGCTATATTGGTGTACTGCAACAGGCATGGTCAGAGGCAGCTGCTGCATTCCCCTCTGCAGCAGGCCTGGTCAGCAACCCAGCAAAATTGCCTCCAGAAGTCTGCCTATTGCAAATCTATTAACGGCAAGACACCGAGAATAGTACCGGGTCAGCCGCTGTGCAGCTGCTCTCCAAGCTTCCTCAACTGGAGGAAACATCTGGAGGTTGCAACATTTGTTCTGGACCCTGCTCACATGAATGATGCACCAAGACAATTTTCTGCCTTATCATAAATTCTGCCAACTCATGAACTTTGCAGTCTATGAAGCTCAGCGCTATATGGGAACCACTTATCTTGTGCTGAAAGCAATATAAAAACAGATGGCAGAGATTTCATCGAGAGATAAATCAACTGCACTTCTGCCACTTCATCTGCGGACGTATCTGATCCAGCAAGACGCCCTGACACTGAATTTGTTCAGCTGATGAGCATGTGGCATAAGGCAACCAAATTTCTGCAAGGAGAGTGCTTGCAAGCCATAGCACTGCAAGCAATAGGCTCCCTTGCCCCTATAGATAAAAACAGCCAACAGCACTGCCGGTAGTTACCTGCCTCGTTACAGAAGAGTTATTTTATTCCCTCCATCCTGGCAAGGCCTATTGCCACCCTGAGTTTCTTCTAGAGCACAACTAAAACCCCCAGTCCCACCCTGCCCAGAGCCCCCTTCCCTTTCAATCCCTGTTTTAGGGCATGCTCCCTTCATGCCCTCTTTTTGTAGGAAGCACCTAGCTACCTCCCAGCTTTGCCTCTTAATTGACAGGGCTGGCTGATCCCAGACCTTTTGCCTGTAAAGGAGTAGGTTATCTTCTCAGAGGGCTCAGATCAGTGAGGCATTTGCTCTAGATAAGCATCCCTTGCTGTAAAGGACCTAGCTCTTGTTCTAGAGACTCTTGATTTTTGCACTGCATGTGTTTGTGACAGCTTTCTGTCTAAAGGAGATGCATGCCAGCTTTCATTGCTCCAGCTCATGCTAGTGCACGCAGGGGGCAGCCCCTTGCAGGGAGCAGAGAGGTTTCTAGACTAAACTCTCTTCATTTTTAGTGTGGCCTCTCTGAATTATTCCTGTGCACAAAGGGTCTCCAGCCACCAACGTAGGTGCCGGTTTCTCCCCAACAAAAAGAGCAGATCCTGGCTTAAGATGCCTGGACTACGTCCTTGGCTCTGCCTTCAGCTTTCTGAATAGCTTTGGGTAAGTACTTCCCTGGCTGTGCCTCAGTTTCCCCGTCTGCAGAGTAGGAGCAATTACATCAGTCTGCCTTACAAGGGGGTTGTGGGGTTTAACTAGCACTTGAGGGGCTTTGAGAGCTGAGAGTAGAAGGTGAAGCCCAGGTGCACAAGTATTATTTCCCTTGAAATATCCACTCCCACCAGAAGAAACTGGGAATAACCTGCAAACATTCAGCCATATGTTGTGCTCTATCACTTGACTCGGATCATTATGACTTTATTTCTGAGGGGCCCAGACAAAATGAAATGCAGCTATAAAGGTTATTTAACTATTAAAACAAGTACTAATTAAAGTTTGCCAAGTTTGGGGAGCTCTAAGGACAAGAAGCACTGGGTAAATGTCAGTTATTATTTAATAAGCCATTGTTGTTGAAAGATGCAGGACGTGAGCTGCATTCCCAGATGTAGCCATCTTGCTGGTCCCCGTCACAAACATTGTGCATGGTGGGAAAAGGTGCTAGACTGATTGAGTGAGGTGCTGTTGGAGATCTGAGTCTCATTTAGCATCCGAATGGGAATTGCTCTGGCAGCTGCTGTGCAAGCTCCTTCGTTCACATCATGCCCAGCCAACACAACCCTGATCTGGGGGTCCCCTCTAAAGGGTTGCAACCCCCAAACCCATCCCGTCTTGGCTTCTCTGCCTCTATGGGGCTAGTTGACCATTGTGACAGATTTGCACTTTTGTTCTACAGCTTATCTCACTCCAAGCTGGTTATATCCACCTCGGGATCTGCCACGCACCTGCTATCATTGTGCTCCCTAATCTGTCTGTATCCACCCGCCGGCATCTCTTGTCCTTGATTCAATGGTCTTGGTGGCAGACCTCTCCTTTTTGTCCCATGCGTATGCAGCAACTGGCACAGGGAGGTCCTGGTTCATGACTGGGTTTGTTAGGTCCTGGAGCAATACAATAAATAATAATAATTTCAGCTGCACACCAGAGCTGCAATCTCGTGCAGGGTCTGTAATGGCTGTGGTGATACCGATAATTATGAAGAATAACCCTTTGTCAGGGAAGGGGAGGGAGCAAGGTGGCCAGGCTGTAATCCAGGAGAAAAGGAAAACGAAGCAGCTATTGCATTTTTCTTTTTAGCTGGAGCTTGTTGCAGTTTCCCCTCCCAGCAAACTTCATCCTGCATGTCCAGGAGATGCTCATTCCCAGTGTGTTTTCCTCTTGCCACCTGCAGCACCAGGGCATTAGCACAGAACGGGGGAACCATCCTCCTCCGAAACGTTTAATAAATATCCCAATATTCAAGAAGACACAAGCTAATTCCAGCCTTTGCATGTGAGGGGGAAGAGCGAGGGAGAGAAATGAATATGGAGCAGAGAACCCAAGCATTAAATCAGGGGATGAGACGCCTGCCAATGTTTTTTAAAAAACAAACCAAGAAAATGAAAGGGCTGCAAGCGACTGCCATACAGAGACAATAATCACTAATCAAGTCAAAGTTTCATTCTAATCAGTTCAGTTGTTAGGGGGGAAAAAATAGAGCGAATGGCTGGGTTTGAAGAATTACCATTCATTACAGCCTCATGCTTGGAGATGCCTCTGTCAGGGCTGAGTCGCCAGCCTCATTAGGAGTCCTTTTTGACGGCAGCTGGAAATCTGGCCTCGGCGCCCACTGCCTTCCTGCTGCAGGATGGAGCCCACAGGAGAAGGCTGGGTGCGGGGATCGGGGCACTGCCCTGGCCTCTGACCCCCCAGATGCAATCCCCTGCCCTGCCGCAGGCTTTGTGAGAGCACGTGGGTTTTGTTTGATAAAGCCGTTAAGAGGCCAGGCTAAGACTTGCAAACCCCAGGAGTATAGTGTGGCTCCCAAATCTGTGTTTAAGCATCTGCCTTGACTCTGAAAGTGGCTGAACCCCCACGGATGTCACAGGAGCGGCAAGCGCTTCGACTTTTGGGACTCTTGGATCCACGGAGCATTGGGCACCCAGGTGGGAAAGCTTTGGCTCAAGGGCAAGATTTTGAAAGGCAAAAATGAGGTTAGGTAACCAGATCACACTTTTGGGCCTTGGAAAGTTTTTTTCTTCTAGGTTCAAGGCTTGGCTTTTTAGTCTCCCTGTTGTCTGGGATTTATATAGGAGCCTATGGCTGTGGGAGCACAAATCCCATTGACTGATTCACCTTTGAACATCTCACCCTAGTAAATCTTTCTCTTCACCCCTTGCCAAGCAGCCAGGCTGCTCTGGGTGCTCCAAACCCCGCTCTCCAGAAAAATCAAACCATTTATTGAAGGGTCTGAACACAGGCTTATAGGAGTGACTATGCTTCTGGTGTAGGAGATTGGCAGAGGAAAGGGATCGGCCTGGTGAAGAGATTTTTCTGATTTACAAAATTGGAGGGCTAAGTGAGAGGTGGAAAGATCAGCCCTGGAAGCAAGGTGGAGAGCCACATGTGTGCCTTGGGGCTGTAAGCACCTCCGCAGCGCTGTGCAAATACCAGACGCGGCTTTCAATGCCATATCCAGGCTTCTGCCGGAGACCGTGCTACTGCAATGGGGGCAAAGCCAGGCTAGTACAGATCACCTCTGAAAATCCCACCCTACAATAGCTGTCCCGTTCCCACCCCATGGGGGGATGCACAGGCGGTTATCTGAGAAGCGAGGATTCGGGTGTGTGTTCTCAGTGGGGGCAGGTAAAAGAACAAGGACCAACAGTCTCCAGTTGCCGCAAGGGATGTTGAGGTTAGATATTAGGAAAAACTTTCTCACTGGAAAAGCACTGGAATAGGCTCCCATCCTTGGAGGTTTTTAAGACCTTGGCTGGGATGATGTAGTTGGGGCTGATCCTGCTTGGAGCAGGAGGTTGGACTGGATGTGACCTCCTGAGGCCCCTTCCCCTCCTCATTGTCTAGGACTCTATACCCTTTATTAGATCAACTGCAGGGTTGGGACAGAGTTAAACAAGCTTTGAAATGCAAGGCTTTCTTCACTTGGTCACCAGTGACAGAGGCCAGGTAACACACACGCACGCACACACGTGTTGCTTTCAGAGTCCCACATTTTTCAGCCCAGGTCAAGGGTCAGGTCTCTCAATTTTAGATCCTCGTGACATCTCTCTGCCGGTTTGGGCGACCGTCTAGGTAGTTTGCCCTCGCTCCCACCAGCGTCAAGCTGCTGGCATTGCCAGAAGATGATGGGATTCCTCCAGAGCGTCGCCCATCCAGCCGAGACCAGAACCTACCCCAGGGCCACCCAGGTTGTGGGGCCCGGTAGCGCTCCCTCCCTGGGACTCCTGTTCCTGCCTGGAGGCACAGCAGAGACAGCAGGACATGGAGCCCAGTGGCTTCTCCTCTGCAGAAAGGCAGACTGGGGGGAATCGGACTGCTCAGCACAGGCGTGCTTCATGTGTCAGCCCCCCAGAAACCAGCCCAAGACCCCCCCACTCCTCCCCAGCTCATTGCTTTCTGCATTTGATTCGAAGCCTCTCCATGGCCCCTCTGGGAAGCTGGCGGCTGCCCGTGTACAGGAGGTGCTTTCCCCGCAATGCTCGTTAATCCGGTCTGCTCACACCACAGACATGCCCCGATTCCCATTATGGGAGTATTCTCCGAGGGGCGATATGCCCAGAGTTCACTGCATGGCTAACATTGACATGAATGGGGGTCACACCACTGATACTCCAAGCTGTATATTTGCCTGTACTCCTCATATATTATATATATATTTGTATCTTAACTCCTCACCCAGAGCAAAACCCGCTGCTGCTTCCAGCGTGCTCAGCCCCGGCCAGGCGCCATCATTGCTGCTAGTCTCAGTGCCCATTCTGCATGTCCCCAGGGGAGGTGACTTTTGTCCCATGAACCTATCTGGGACTACAGCCCCATGCTTTGAAGAAGCAGGGATGGGATGGGAGGGCAGAGAGAGGGGGTAAAAGAGGAATGGGAGCAGGAGAAGGGGAAACATTTGGAAAATAATGAGAATAGAAGGGAAAAGGATGGAGAGGAAAAGACAGAAGCAGGAAAGGGGAAGACATGAACTAGTCACAGCCATTAACATACCATAAATTGGGCTATTTCAGCTCCAGCTCACCCAAGTCCACAGCTTCCCTGATTTACTGAGCTGTATTGGTTTCCAAAGAAAAGCTGAGACTTGTGATCGTGAGCTGCTGAAGCCAACACCGAGGCCTCTGTCTATGTGGGATTGGAGGCTGAGCACTAAATAACAGGCCAGGATTGAGCGGCGGAGTGTTTCGAAAGGAATTTCTGTGGTTGATTTATACATTTATTAAATCCAGGAGGATGCAGAAAGCCCCGCAGGACTCGGTACAGGAATGGCTTTGTAAATCCTAATGGGTTTGTCTCTCGGTTGCTTTTATACACTGTCTGTGTCCTGAGCCCTGCGGGGTGAGACCTAAGCATGCAATTCTTTGCACTTCAGCCCTACCTGTTGGGCAAACGCTGCTTATTCTCGATAAGACGCTCCTGCAAACTCCAATGCGGCAATGCCTGGACTTCAGCAGGACCAGGCACTGGAAGGGCTTTTTGATGCTGGCGGTCAAGGCAGCGGGCAGGACTGGGCAAGGGACAGCGAGGGAGCAAAAGCAGGATGCCTGGGGTCTCTTTTTCAGCATTACGCCCACCCCCCTTGCAGATTGCTGTGTGACCTTGAAACAAATCCCATCTTTTCTCTGTCCCTTGGCTTGATTACTCATAAGTGAAGCATAGCAGGGGAGGGATGTGCCCGTCTGCCACCCAAGCCACCCAGCAAGGAAGTGGGTAGTTTAATGGCATCTGACCCATTCTTTGAGTTCCTTCGTGTGGGTGGGCTGTAGATACAAACCCCACCTTTATCCTGTATAATATGGTTTAATATGGCCATGCATTAGTATGGTGATGGTGACTTTGGGGGTTTTGAGCCCCGTTCCTCAGTGGTATTGCGAGCGGTCTCTGCTCAGGGAAGGCCCAGCTTTGGGATCACAGCGCACCAGCACTGAAATGCCTAAGCAGAATTGTGTGCATGGCCCCAATGCCATGCAGAGAGCCCCCGAACTGGTGGTGGATGCAGGAAGGCACGCTGATTTGTCTGTGCAAGCGGCTGGAGACCCAGAGCTGGAACGTCGCAGGTGGCTGATGGGCAAGGGCGAGGCAAGCCAAAACCTTTGCTTGGCCATCTCCTCCTGTAGCTCTCGTGCAGACCTGGCCCAGCCTCAATGCGGGGGGTGCCTCACATTTCCGAGCGCATGAAGGTTCACCTCCCCACCCCCAGAATTAAGGACCGGCGAGCCTGGCGGAGATGCAGAGAAGACATAAGTTTTCGGATGTGGCATGATTTATAAGAAAGAAAAGAAGTGATTATACTCTGGGTGATTTACCTTCTCTATGTTTTACTACTGGAATAAATTGCAATTCTGAATGTTGCTCCAGAGTTATTACTTACTGGGGGGAGAGGCAGCACCATGAATCTTGTGAGCGGGTAGCTAATCCCGGTGGCACATTTTAGAGGCACTGCACTGGAGGCTTAATTGGGGGCAGTGCTGTTTTTGGAAGCAGGGAGGGGGCAGTGTCACAGGTGATGGGCTTGGGGGTATCACCAGGAGAGCCAGGCAGGCCGAGGGCTTCACTCCCCTGCTGCAGCTCTTTGGCTGACAAGTCTTCTGGAGTGGGTTTCTCACTCTCCCCCTCCATTTACCTTCCCTGCCCATGGACCTGAGTTTAATTGAGATACCAGGGTGGAAAATTTGCAGCTGAAGAAATCCCTGCTGGCCCAGACTCAGCCCTTCCCTTGGTTGAAGTAAGTCAGAGAAGATCTAAACCAGACCAGACAGGTGGATTGCCCTGGAAAACGTTGCTAGAATGAGTGCATCATGCAGGAGCCTTTCAGAGCATTTCTCCCAGCTCTTCTTGGGAGCGTGCTAGTGGAAGAGAAACAGCCTCCAGGGAACCCAGATCCACACACAAGCTAATCAGTGTAGGAAGCATCCAAATCCCACTTGGTTTTGCAACACACGAGCTACCCTATCAAAGCAAAACGTGCTGCCCATGTATTCCCGTCTCCCTCAATGGCCAACTGCAGATTCTTGAAAAAGAAACACAAGAAATCTTGTCATGGGAAATGATGAAATCAGGGCATTTTCTTCCTGCTTCCACCAACTAGAGGTTGGCACATGTCCTGAAGGGTTTTGGCCCTCATCAGCTTTTCTCCTAATGTAAACGCAGATAATTATCTGCCCAAATCTTGAATCCTATAGAGCTTTTGACTCAAAAGTATCTTGGGGCTGGGAGTTTCACAGCAAATAATATTTTGTTGGGGGAAAAAAAAGTATTCCCTTTTATCACGCTTTTTTCCTTTGTTATGCATTGAATTTGCATTAAAGAACAGAATTAAGAGAAATGGCTTTTACACTATTCAGTATTTTCCATAATTCTTTCAAACAGCTAAATGAAAGAACTGAAGTAATCTCATTAATAAGAATCTTTTTCCTTTCTCAAATCTTTCCACTTAAGTAATCCTTCTTGTCACCCATTTCCGAGATCCCTCTCCCCCTTGTTCTATCTTTTTGAGGTTCACAAACCAGGAGGCAACCCTTTCCTCCAGATGAGAGCAAGCAGTTCCGGAACAGCATTATCACATTTTCAGACTTATTCTCTCTCCCATTCCTACTGCATCCAAATATTCTGTTGACTTTTTGACCTGTAGTTGCAGAGGTTTTCTATGAGATACCCACAGATCATTTTGCTGAATTGATGCAGTTAATTTTGGGCAGGAATGTGTATGAATAGCACAGATAATTCCTTCCAACATTCATCATCACTGAATTTCATCTGCCAATATGGTGCCCATTCACCTGGCTTTGTCACATCTCTCTAAAGATCCTCCATCTCCTCTAAACTTGACAGTCCTAAATAGGACCTAATTGTAAGTCATCTGCAGAGTTTGCTACCTGGCTGCTCATCACTTTTCCAGTCCATTAATAAATATATTAATGGTCCTGGATCTGGTACAGAAACGGGGGCGCCCTACTCTTAATCGTCACCAGCCACCATTTGTGTGCTATTCTGTGATGAGGAGGCTATAAAAGCAGTAGTAAAAGCAGTTTCCCATTAAAGCACCCACATTCCAGGTTCAGGGGTGAGCTGCAACAGCGAGGCAAAGAAAGTAGCTGCGTTCCCAAAGAAAACCCTTTGCAATAATCCCCAGCTGCACTAAGGGCAGGCTGAGACCGCAAACAATTTGACACGCCAGCGAGCCCGTGTCCAAACGTGCTGTGCTGCTCCACACACACCCGCTGGAAATGATTTTGCAGGCAAGCTAATTAGCTCCTTCCATTGAGCTACTTAGCCCTTTCCATTGTGCCAATTAGCCCATTCCCACAGTCCCTGAACATGGCTTCTGGGTGTGGGGTTGCAGTGTAGCGGGTGTGAGAGTGCTGCTGCCTGGCTGTGGTCTAGGTCTGCCTTTACAGAACTGAACAAAGAGATTCAGGGATCTGAAATACAAGAGGAAATGCTGATACCATAAGCAGGCCAGAACGGGTTCCAGCAAAAAGCAGCACTGACCACTGTCCTGAGCACTGGGGACTCTGCTTTCTGAATTAGACCCTGCCCCTGCCCCCTTTCCCTCCTCCAGGGTCTAATGATATCCAGATGTAAAAGCAGCCCAGGTGCCCCTACATTAATGAGATTATGCCGATGCCTTCCCAAGGCTGGAGGAAGCTTCATGCTCGGCCCTAGTTTGGCACAGATCTCTTCTATAAGGAGCAGGTTGGTTTCTACAGGGTTTTTTCCCATCCTTGAGAAAGCACACCAGCCCCCATTGTAGTCCCTAGCCCTGCTCCCTGCCTTAAATAGACCCTTCAGCACAAACCCCTGATGCAGGGACCACCGACTTCAATGAACACAGGCATTGCTAATAATGCAATTGCTTTCCCCAACCCTGCCTGTCCCAGCTGGCAAAACCACACAACTAGCTCAGCCCTCTCTTTAAGGGTCTGAACTTTCCCCGTCTCACCGGCGCAGCGTCTCCCCGAAAGCCCATGCTGGAGCTGAGCCCCAAAAGCCCCCGAGTGCTGCCTGCTTTGAGCAACCCTTCACTTCGGGGACATCATGAATGCACATGCACCCCAGCTGCCCCATTCCCTTCAGGGGCTCTGAAATCCTTATGCCCATTGCCATCCTCCAGGACTTAGTTTATCGATGATTTGAAAAAGGACATGAATGGAAAGGCAGCAAAGCTTGCAGACTGTGCACAGCTCCTTGGGCCAGCCAAATGGAGAGGTGGTGGGAGCAAGTTTCCTGGCCAGCACAGGGTTATTCGTTCCCAGACAGCGCATCCAGTCTAGTTTAAATGTGCCAAGCTACAAGACTTTCACTTCCAAGCTGTGGCCTCACTTTTAGCCCAGAACAGGAGTCTTCAAAACTTCATTCCTCGGGAAGTTACTACTTCACAGCCAGTAACAGTTGCGACATGCTTTCTTCTTATATCCCAGGTTTGTGCATGATCAGATCATGATTTGCTCAGATGTATTAGTTATACACCAAACAAACCTGGGTTTTTGGAGCGTGTTTGTGAAGCTATGAATTTGTGCTCTTCAAAATTGAGGCTTTTTTCTAAAGGGGATGCATAAAGCAAAATGGTATTGGTCCTCTTTCCTGACTAGTTGAGCCGAACTGTGAGATTCAGCTTCACACTTGATTACACTTTTTAGAATATGGATTTTCACAGGTATTCTTCATTGCGCCCTGAAAAAACACTATTTTCAGAGACCACGGCTGCCAGCCAAAGACAGTGTGTAGCCACCAAAACAAGGCAGGCAAAGAGCATTTGCTTTAAAATCAAAAAAAAAAAAAAAATCAAGAAACTGCAAAAGACACGAATTCCTTCAGCCCTGAGTCTTCTCCCATCAGCTGCTGGGTGGACAACATGAGAGGACCCGGGCGCGGTCAGGTTGGCATGAGAGCCTCATATCAGCAAGGTGCTTCTTTCTGGGCAATGTTTAAGTGTGAGCGTGCTCCACTTCTGCAGCAAGGGGGCTCAGGTGGGGAGAAAGTTCACTAGAGGATCCCACCTGGGAATGAAGCCAAATGCCTTGCTCTGGTCCAGGAGCTTCTTGCTCCATGACCTGCCACCTAGGTTAACCCCAGGAAGCTCCCCCATTTGCCTCCCCACCCCTCTGCACTGGCTGAGGCACTGGAGATTGGAAAAGAAGCGTTTCAGAAGCAGACCGATGGCTTTGCAACTCCCCACCGTCCTCATGCTACATGAAACACGAATCACGAACACAGCATGACCTGTTTGTTCCCCCTTCCCAATAATGCGGACACCAAAGGCTGTCGTCTCGCTACGGGCATGGAGCGGTGGGGGCCGCGGCCGTCTGAGCGCTCGCCTCTCGCACGTCCCACCCATGCATTCGTGGCTGTCCACGAGGAGCCTCACCCGGCTGCCTCGTGCCCTGCAGCTGTTCCCAGTCAGGACCGTGCCGCGGAGCAAGCGGTGGCTTCCCACAGGAACTCAGCAAACCACAGCTCTGCCGTGCGCTGCACAGCATCCCCGCCCCTGCCAAAAGCGGAGCTTGGTCCCACATGCTCAGCTCTATAAACGATGCTGGAGGGAGCAAATGCAACAAGGAATATTGTGACACATCGTGCGCTTTTCAAAGAGGTGGAGACCACCACTGGCTGGTAACCAGGGGGAGCCTTGAAGCAAGGCAGCAGGACACAGAGCAATGCAGAGATCGCTGCAAGCTACTCTTAAGGTCTGTCGTGACCTTCTGGAGAAGGAATCCAGTCCCTCTGCTCTGTTTTTGGTTTTGGAGGAGAAATAGAAGCAGGTAATATAGTAAGAGGGGCTCCTCTTTTTTGGGAGGGGGGTCAGGTTACCTTATAGGTCTTTCTACCTTGGATTTAGGTTTGAATAGCCCCAACTCATTCTTCCAATGAGAGCAACAGGACGATCAGAGGAAGCTGCAGAGCAAAAGCTGCCGAGTCGGGAATAACTTCCCATGCCTTCTGCCTCCTTGTCCCTAGGCTCGTGCAGAAGGAAAATTTTAGCATCCAAGTGACCCAGATTCCCACCTTGCTGATCAGATCCTCCTCCAACTGGACATCCTCTGGCATGGTCTCTGCAAGAAGAATCAGCACTGCTGTGGAGGGGAGGGAAGCGGATTAGAGTTCACAGGATCCACTGGAAAATAAGTAGAACAACTCACTCAGCCACGTATTGAACTAAGTATCTCGAGCAAGGATTTTAATTTAGCGTCAGTAGACAAGGGGGCGTCGTTCCAACGTCAGGCGCTGTGCACGGAAACCTTTGAGGAACAACCCGCTGGGAGAGAACAGCACCAGGTTGTTCAGTTCGTTTTGGCACGTGGTTCGCTCTTCCCTTTATTCTCCATTTGAACGAAAATAAAAGCGGCGAGGGGGCAGATGCTGTCCTGACCCAGACCGGTGTCAGTCAGGACTCTGTCTCTGGTACCAAGGCAGGGTAACAGAGGAGAAGAGAACCCGGGATCTGTGCTGGGGAGGAGATACAGGGCTCTGGCTTTTCCCCCTGCCCTTTGCAAGTGTCTGCTCTGTGAGCACGGGCAGAAATGCAGCCCACATGGGCAACTCCAAGCTCGAGCTCCTCTCCCCATTTCAGGTCCTGCTATCAAGGACAGCACAGTGGCACAGACTATGGCCTGGGCCCCCAGAGCCTACTTGTGACCTTGGTCACTTGGTCCACAATACACCAGAGAAGCCCAAGTATCAGAAAGGGTTAATAGCTGCATGGCCAGCATAGCCTGCTTCACTGGAGTAGGCTCTCTCAGACTATTAATTGCTATGGATACATCATGAAGAAGGACACAATTTGTATACTGACCTCTGTGAAGCTACACCAAAGATGAATTTGGTCCAGGATGACTTAAGTGAATGTTTCCAAGGCAACTAGCAGGTGCAATTATCTCCCTCTCCCTCTCTCCCCCAAAAGAAAAGACCCAGCCTGGAAGCTATTTCACTATGTATCAGCTTTCCATTTTCAGAAACATGTATTGTGATAGATGCTCTGGATGCTTGGCGTATTCAAAGACTATCCATTCAACAGCATACGGGCAACACGCACCTCTATGGATTTCCTAATGCTTGAATTAAGGAGCGAAAAGTCACTGGGAGTGGGGGCAGTACTTAATGCAAAATAATCAGCACTCAGATATCCCCCCTGTGGTGGCTTCGCCTCGCGGGGATACCAGTTTGGGAAGCCCAGCAACACAGAGGGCCTGGAAACACTATCCTGACACATGAAAAGGTGATGAATGCACCGATCCAAGAGAGCCAGGGGGCTCATACAGACCTGCCAGAGCCTCCAAGCTGAAGTTAGTTGCAAGCTGAACATGCAGAAGGGCTGCTGGTGGTTTTAGGAGTGCTTTTCTCTGCAGTGCTTTGGTTTGCATCGACAGTAGTACATGAGAGCTGGCTGGTCCCCAGTTACCCCATCACTGCCCCGATGCAGGGACTGCAGTGAGCTGCTGGCTCAGCCCGGTCTGGCCTCCAGCCCTGGGAAAGGGGATGGCTGGAGGCCTGCAGCCTGGGTGAGAGGCACTGGAGCAGAGCACGAAGGAGCCAGGGGTGCAGGTAACAATGGTTACCTTGCGGCATGGTCGCAGTTAACACATGAGGACACTAGGACTGCAGCAACCCAATGCATCTGTACTGAGGAATCCCTCCTGCAAAGGTTTCACTGGCGCCTACGATCATACCATTTGCTGCCAAAAACCCCCCAAAACCCAGGGCTCAACAGAACGAGGAGCTGAAATCAGAGCTCTCAGAAGAGCACAGCCCCTGCAGCCCAGCTGCAGTGAAAACAGGACCCAGGTTCACCAGCTCTGTTCATGTTGCCTGGTAAAAAATCGCCTGCGAAGCCTGCAGATCACGCAAGGGCCAATGTCATGTGACAGTTGCTAAAGAAACAACATGCCGGGTCTTCTCCCTCCTTTGGTTTCATAAAGAGTGGAGTGAAGAGACATGCACCACCCACGTAAACTGTCAGTGCCTCAGTTACCAGTGAACTCGAGCTGCACGCTACGGTGACTCACACACGCTGTTTGCAAGAAAACAATTTTTTTCTTTAAAGGGATAGTTACAGTCAGGAGAGTGACTGTTAAAAAATGACAGCATGAGCTTCCACGTTTCGTCTCCCTCGGTGACTTCCAGGCCAAAAGTTTTGCATGGTAAGAGAGAAGGGGTTTTTGGACAGCCTCTGCCCAGGACTCGAAAATGAGGCTGCTTCCTAGTTGCTTCCCACATCACCACCCGGAATAAAGATTATATTGATGGGAATTAGCCCTTCCTCATCTCTTCTTACCTCTGGCAAACAACTTGTGACCTGAGCAAGCATCGTGCAGGTGGTTCGTTTGGCTCAACCATGCAACAGGGAGTAGACATGATAGCAGTAGTTCGGGCAGAACAAGAATCATCTTCTACCCATCGTTTGAGCTGGCTGCCCTATCCCAAAGAGAAGCAGCAATGCTGCTCAAGAACGGGGGTCAAGGAGGGGTGGATGTTGGGGCGGGGGCATTGGAAATCAAACTGCAGTTGTCCCTAAAGCATGAAGAAAGGAGGGTGAGGAGGTTGGCACTTTCACCCTGGAACGTGCACGGTCCACCTGGTATGGTGGGAGTCTGTCCTGCCTCGAGATCGCAGGGCATTTGTGGACCCCACGGTTCAGAGGTCATTTGATGTCACTGGTTGGACATCAGAGCAATGAGGTCCCTGCCGCCCATCTCTGGGGCAGCGTTGAGTGCAGATATGGAGCCACGAGACCCTTGGTGTCCCAGGAAAGAGTCCTTCTCTCTCTGAAGTGATCCCTTGATGCCTCACAGCCATGCATTGCGCACGATGCTGGAAGAGCCCCAGCCCTGCCCATGTGTCCTCTTTACCCCGGTACTGGAAAGTGCTCTGGGATATCTTGAGGATGAGAAAACTAGTCTTTCAACTCCCCTTCCTCCAGCAAGCAACATGCATCTCAGTACGGTTTTTTGAGCTGGTTACCAGCCCTGGGAGAGTCAGAGCGGCTGGCTGACCTTGCTAAGGCGGCGCTGGGGGGCTGGGCTGGTCGTGCATTTGACCCGGGAGCTCGTCCATTGAACCTCGGCCAGCACGCCAGTCTGATCGCTCGCGAGTGCCCAGGCAGGCACTAGATGCGAAAGGAAGAGTGGGTTTTCAAGCCTGGGGCCGGTCGATGTCCTGACACAAATTGAGCGAAGGAGTCTCGTCACCCTTTGGCCACCATTTGGATCTGCCCTGCTCTCCATTAGAATTCACCCAGGCTTTTAAGCCTCCTCCTCTGAAAGCCTATCAGGTTTCTCTCCTGTCAAAGTCAAGTGTATTTAATTACGGCAATCCAATTCATGCAGGGACTGGTCAAGTTCTCCCCAAAGGTACACAGTGGAGTTACCAGTGTTTTCACAGGAATTAAACTTCTAACACAATAGGCAAAAATAAAGCAAGCTCTGTACATGCCATTACTGCTACCTTTTTTGCATACAATTGAATAAATTACCTTTTGTTATGAAACATTAATCCTCTTTGCTAAATGGAATAATTCCCACCTCGCATCCATTGTGAAATGCTGGAGTGCCCTCTGAGCCGGCTCAGAGACATCCTTCTACTCGGCATAATTACCAGAAGAACATGAGAACGGTTTCTGCCATGTAAAGCAATCGCAGCATCTTTGACAAGGTCAAGAAGTTCCTTGTTATGTCCCCAGCCAGGGTAGCGGGAGGTTTTGAAAGGACAAGCGAATAAATGGAGCACACAAGTCAGAGATGAGAGCAAATCATCTCCAAGAGAGGAGGAAATCTAGGTGGGAAGCCGGGTATGAATTATTTCTCTCATGGTCGTACCTAAAGGCCCAGGATTGAGGTCACGTTGGACAAGCCCTGTCCCAAGGAGCTCACAGGCTAAGCTGACAAGGAAGGTTCAGGACAGCGAAGGGTGATTAACCCCATTTTATCCCTGTTTTATGCATGGGGAGGTGATGCAGAGCAAGTAAGCGGCCTGCCCGAGCTCCGTGCCAGTCGCACGAGCTGAAGCCAGACCTCCCGAGTCCCAGCGCAGCTCTTTAAACACGAGACCGTCTCCCAGGATCGGGCCCTTTAATTGCAACTCTTCCTTTCCCTCTTCCCCTGGAGTTGTACAGCACTCACACACCCCTAACAAACGCACGACAGGATTTGGCATCACATTTGAATGGAATCTATTAGAAAAAATACTCCACAAACCTCTGTACAAAATGACAGCTCCTGACAAAATGAAAGGAAGTATCTTGTTCAGATCTGCACTTAAAACAATCCAGAGGCCCATTAGTATTCATCTCGCACGATCCAGATGGAGTAATAGCAGCTCTATGAATAAAATTAAAATCAGAGAGCTTATGCTGCCTCACACTTAGGAAGATACCACGGAGCGAAGGCCACATTACAATTGTTAATGACTCAGACCTCAGCAAAAAGTTTGGCCCGTCAGCCGGCTCGACCGAACAGTGTCCCTGGGGAAATGCTTTGGGAGCTCCTCTCTTTGAATTATGCATCATGGCAAGCAGAAGTTTCTGCATCTGGTTTAGCTTTGAGATCATGGGGAAACATACTGATAAATCCCCAACTCCAGGCCCACAGGAAACGGAGACTTTGACTTTTGTGAGCTTGGGGTTTCACAGACCTTGCTGGGAAGCAAAATGAAGAACAGTGGCAGGGGATCCGGCTCATACGAGGCAAAGCACTCGTGATCAGAGGTCACCATGCCGCACACCGTGACATGCACCTGATGTCGTGGTACCGCGGATGATAATGGGGACTCAAGGGGGTTTTTTTGCAAAGGAGGTGCCATGCCTGGGAAGTCGCAGCATGGGCTGCTGCTATGCCTGGGGTGTTGGGAGGAAGGCGAAAGGCTTCAGGAGATCGAAACCGCTTCACAAACTGGTGTGAACACGCCTCTAAAGGAGTGCTTAACAGCCTTCCACACCTCAGTGAAGCTCCACAGATATCCCCAAGCCTCCTCCCACTGAAGCAGCAGCATGCAAAGAACACCGCGTCTGGCTTTTTGTTCTCCTTTCAGCGCAAAACCACCACTTTTTGCTTAAAAAAGGACAAGCCATTTGCTACTGCAAGAGACTGCAGATAGCAGCAGGGGCTAAAACACTATCTTGCCAAGCCCAGCAGCCCGCAAAGAATTCATAGGGGATAACAGAAATCCTCTTAGTGCAGCTAGTGGGCAAAATCTATAATGTTTTTAACCAGGTTGCAAATTTGGGGCTATAGTTCATTAACTCTGAAAGATCAAAGCGATACCCCCGCTCTTCTAGTCGATGGAAGTGAAGGCCCTCCCAGCACCCGCTAATGCAGCCATTGTGTACCGATGGCTTTTACTCCAACCAAAAGACCAAATCAGTGTCTCTTATTGAGATTTATGGCAAGCTGCCTAGACTACCTTAACTACTGCATGCACATCCTGGCTAGGCAGAGGCTCTTTCAGCAGCCTCAGCTCCCAGCTTAATGGGCTACAATGTTATTACCTGTTTGTGGAGGAAATGCATCCAAAGGGCTTGCCATGCAAGGGATCCCTGCTCGGTTGTAATGGTCTGGTGGCTCTGCTATCCAGCAACCTTTTTCCAAGAGTCCCCGAGCACCGTTATTCATGGTTGCTTATGAAATCCCTCATTAGCTCGAGAATTTTACTGTTGTTGACAACAAGAGCAATGAATCTCGAGGTCTGGAGCCTTGCCATGCCAGGAGCCTGTCCTCATTTATTTCACGACACAGCATCTCCTTCTCCCCGTGTTTGGGAAGCTGCGTTTCCTACCTGATATTGCATTGTACGAGCATTCAGGACTTCCCGTGCCACAAACCTGCATTATGTGGCTTGGCTCTCAGCTCAGCTCTTACGGAGTGATCAAGTCACATTAAGTGCAGACACGGGGAAAGGATGCCTGATATTAAAGGGCTCTTTCAGCTATCAGGCAAAGGTGCAATAAGGTCTAATGGCCAGCCTTTGAAGCTAGACAAATTCAGTGGGGAAATGAGGTGCAAATTTTCCGCAATGAGAGTAATTAACTATCAGGGCAGGTTGCCAGCGGGCTTTAAATCAAGAGGAGATGACTTTTTAAATGTATCCTGCAGCCCAGCCTGCAATGGCCACATTCACATTGAGAAACACTGCGTCAAGGTCTCTGGTGTGTGCCAGGCAAGAGGTCACGCTAGATAGTACCTGTTTCCAGGCTTAAAACCTACAAATCTGTCAATCCTTGAGAGTCATCCACTCCGAGGGAGCAGTACAAATACTATGCAATTCTACCTCTACCCTCACCATGGTGGCTTGGGCCAAAGTTGGCACTACTGTTTAACTGCGAGCTGTCCACCACAAAAGTCTTTGCATTTCTACCGCTTGGGATCCTAACAGCATAGACAGAGGAAATAAAACGGGTTTTTAATCCAGACCTCAAAGCACTTTACAAACAAAGGTCAGCATCGATACCCTCATCTTGCAGACTGCCCAGGGGATCACAAAGGTAATGGGACTTAATGCCATTTAATAAAAGAGGGGAACAAGCTCTATAAAGGCAAGAAGGCCCAATTGGAGTGAGAGAGTGTATCTGAAAGCACAAAGAAAATCCAGAGGGGAGCTGTCCTCCAGGAAAGCATCCCAAATAAGCTAACATGGGAAAAAAATGCCTTCCATTCAGACAGAGAAATGATGGGGAGGAGAAATCACAAACTTTTGTGGCCTGTTGTTGGTTTTCTTTATTCTTTGTGTTTTGTGTTCACATTTGAAATTTTTAAAGCCTCCAAGTCTCCAAGTTTTTAAATGCAATTTTTTTAACCAAATCTAGAGGTGCTTGAAAAAGAGAAAATCTGTGTGATAACATCTCTGAAATTCCTCAGTCCACATTTTTTCCCCCCTTGAAATTTTACACTTTAACTGAAACTTTCATGGTCTGAAAAAATTTCCTCTGGCTCAAACTCTGCTGGGACAGGCCGAAACCAACTCAGGATGTACCACTTAGGTTTGGAAAACCTCTTCCCTCCTCCTTAATTATCTAAGCCATGTCCTTGCAGAAGCAGCACTTCACAGGCTAGAAGGAGCAGTCACATCCCTTCCTCTAGTTAATAAATTGTCCCTCCCTTCTAGCTGCTGTGAGAAATGAGGCTTCAATTGGGAGGAAATTATTTTGCAGGTATTGTTTTGCTAACAATAGCAATTCCTGCTCCTGAAAATGCTATTTTGCTTAATACCTTCTTTCTGTAGAGTGGTAAAATGTGACAGAGTAATAGCCCTGGGATCAGTATGAAGGGGTCTGGCTTCTGACGAGAAGCAGACAAGTGTTTCTATCAAGAAAGAATTGTGTGTGTGTAAAGGAAATAAGTGCCCAAAATGAGGGTCTCCTGATAACATGGAGTTTTAATCTTCAGGATTAAATGGTGTTTTGATTCCTCACTGCACCATAAACATATTTGTGGAGGGGAAGGTGTCTATTTTGTTCCCTGGAAGGGGAGGAGGGAGCCCAGGCTCAGTGATGCATCTTCTTTGAAATAAAAAGAAAATAGGTGTTGCAAAGAAAAAAAAAGTGATGCCAGGGAAGGACGGATGGGTTAGCTCCTGTTCTGGGATCCTGAAATGGAAGGAGGCAGCAACTGGCCTCTGCCGTTCACTCCATTTTGCAGCTCCACACCTTTGGGCCATCATCACCTGCTGCCAACAGCAGTCATCTCCCAGGAGGGGCATCCCTGTGGGGGAGAGGGGGAGTTTTACCCTGGGCTCACCCCAGAGGAAGGTGCTTGGCCCCTAGTGCTTTGCAAACAATTCTTGGAGCGCCACCTTCTCACTTAGGAGAAATTGTGCTTACTGCCCCTTGCTCACATGGGAAAGCTGAAGCCCGCAGGAGGGGAACAAGCTGCTTCAGGGTCCACGGCCCGGCCAGGGCTCTGCCCCACGCTCCCGGAGCAGAGCAAGCTGAACCCACCTCCCTGCAAGACCCCCCCAGCCATGCAGGCCCCAGGGCAACTGCTGCTGCTGCTGCTTCTTTTATATTCCCCAGTCCCCACTCTGGGGAATCAGGAGACTGTCACAATTAGCTTTATAAGCAACACCTGCTGCCTAATTACTTGCAGCAGGTGGAGGGCTACTGGCTGCCTATGACAGGGCTTTCACCCTCTGCTCTCCAGGTGCGCAGCAGGGTTCAGGCTCCACATCCAGGAGCCGTCTCCCCATTGCAGCTCATGGGGCGCTCACTGATCCGCCTGCCCCGATTAGCATCGCCGGCCGGAGTCGCACGTGAACGTCCCTTGTCATCAAAACAAAGATGCATCCCGAAGGCTTGAAAAACAGGCCCCTAAAATTGTCCAACGACCCGAGAAATCTAATTATTCTTTAACAGTTTTCTGGGTTTGTTTTCATTTTACAGAGTGTCATTTCATTCTGGGCACAAACTGTTTATGCTGATGAATTATTCAGGGTTTGTAAAACTAGACATCATTATCCTCATGCGAGATACAGAGAAGGTTGCATATGGAGAGATATGGATACAATATAGGCTTTCAAAAGAGCTCTAATTCTTCGTATTTTCCTCCCAAACAAAAAAAAAAAAAAAGCGACATTCGAATGTTATTTTTTTTTAAAGAAATAAAATTAATGCCAAATATCTGACAAGAACGACAAGTGCAATTATAATAATCGCGTGCCCAGCCCAGCAATCCTATCATAATGAAGCACTCTGTCCAATGAAATCGCTCAGAAGCAACCCCAAATAACACCCGTGTGTGCAGCGGCAATGCTTGCTTGCAGCCTCGCGGCAAAGGAAGAGGGGGTGTGGGGGCACCCGGATACTCCGACCCTAGGCTGTGTGCATGCATCTTTCGAACCTCGTTTCTCCTAAGCCCGGCTGCGGCGTGTCGCCCACGAGCCACAGACTAACACGCACGGCTTCGGGTTTACAAGCAGCTTTGCAATGACAAACTGGCTGCTGCGCCACGAACGACCCTACAGTAATAAGCCAATGTACACAGGTGCGAGGCTATGAGCAAACACACCAGCCTGGACACCGGCAGTATCCTAAGTGCGTCCCCAGCAGCAAACCAGTGATCATGGGTAGCCCTGCAGCAACAAATCTTTGTCCCCTTCGTAAAGCTCATGAGAAGCCCTTAAATAAAGGAGCCTGCTCGCTGACAGAGGAAAGAAATGTCCTGCTAAAGAAACAAGATCCCAGCTTCAGACTTCTGAGAGGCTCGGAGCAGCGAGGAAAATGCTTATTTTAAAAATCACAAGCAGCCCTCGGATGATATCCTTTCTCCCCTCTCCCTGGGGGTGACAGAGGAGCAGCATGCACACACGTGGATCTGACCCGTAACACCCCTGGCACAGCTTGTAAAAGAAGAAGAAAAACAAGATTTAGCAACACAACATCTTGTTAACTTTGGAAGCCAGGGGTAGCCTTCCTGCTTCTCAGCAATCATTCAGGCATTGCCTGCTTAAATAGAGCTGAACAGTATTGCTTTTAATAGGGTTATTAATACCTGTCACATTCCAAGAAAGTGAAATAATGTGCTGCTTTCCTCCATAGATTAAAATAAACCAGGAGGGAATTTTCTGAGTCCCCTCTGCCCCCACCCTTTCTGTCCTTAAGCAAGTGCAGAACAACCAAGTAACTGCACCAGTGAAATGCTTCATCAACGTGATAGATTTAAAATGAAATGTTACTCAAGGACTAGCTCTTACGTGCAGCAGGCACATCCTCATCTGCTCCTGCCACTCACCCCCACAAACCAGGGATAGAAATCATCCCAGGCATCACCAAAGCAATTCATTTGCATGAGAGCAGAGCTAAGTTTGGGAAGCCCTATTGCTATAGGCACATCTGTATTCAGGAAGGATTCTTCTCAGCCACACGGCACCGCTTCTGCTGACCAAGCCCTGGTGTAAGCACTCATTGCAGGGCTGCGCAGCGGTCGAGAGGAACTCGCCCATAGGTCAGGGACCAATTTCTGGGCCGCCTACAACATATGGGCTTCAAAAGGGATTCTCCCTTCCACCACTGTAATACATTTATGGGACAAATTGGGTCCTGTTGTAGAATCACAGAAAATTCAGGTTGGAAGGGAAGTCGGGAGGTCACATCTAGTCCAACCCTCAGCTCAAAGTAGGATCAATCGCAACTGCATTATCCCAGACAAGGCTTTGTCTAGCCGGGTCTTCAAAACCTCCAAGGATGGAGACTGTACCACCTCTCCGGGTAACCTGTCCCAGTGCTTCACCACCCTCCTAGGGAGAAAGTTTTTCCTAATATCCAACCTCAACCTCCCTTGCTGCAGCTGGAGCCCACTGCTCCTTGTCCTGTCGTCTGCCCCCACTGAGACCAGCCCAGCTCCAGCCTCTTTGCAACCTGCAGGGAGCTGAAGGCTGCTATCAAATCCCTCCTCAGCCCTCTCTTCTGCAGACTAAATCAGCCCAGTTCCCTCAGCCTCTCCTCACCAGTCCTGTCCCCCAGCCCCCCAACCAGTTTTGTTGCTCTCTGCTATACTCTCTCCAAATTGTCCACATCCTTTCTGTAGTGGGGGCCCAAAACTGGACACACGACTCCAGATGTGGCCTCGCCAGCACTGAATAGAGGGGAAGAATCACTGCCCTCGATCTGCTGGCAAAGCTCCTACCAATGCTGCCCAATGTGCCATTAGCTTTCTTTGCGACAAGAGCACGCTGCTGGCTCATATTCAGTTTATTGTCCCCCGTCACCCCCGGTCCTTTTCTGTAGAGCTGCTGTCCAGCCAGTCAGCCCCCAGCCCGTACGGTGCATGGAGGTGCTCTGTCCTAAGTGCAGGACTTTGCACTTCTCCTTATTGAGCCTCATAACATTTCTTTTGGTCCAATCCTCCAGTTTGTCCAGGTCACTCTGAATCCTAGCCCTGCCCTCCAGCATTTCTGCTGCTCCCCCCGGCTTGGTGTCACCTGCAAACTTGCTGAGGGTGCACTTTGTGCCATCTTCCCGGTCGTTAATGAAGACATTGAACAAAACCACCCAGAGAAACGACCCCTTGGAGCACGCCACTTGATACCAGCTGCCAACTAGACATCGAGCCATTGATTACAAGGTGCATATAGTCTTTTGCAGGGTGTGAATCTCTACCATGAGACCCGAGGTGCTTTTCGCACCCTCTTTGCATGGCTATAAATGACACCAAGGCTCCCATAGAGAATCTTCCCCAGTTTTCAGTTCATCCTGTGCCACAAGAAATTGGCCGTGTGAAAACATCAGCCCATTGCCTGGCAGGGAGACTGAGGCAGCGTCTGGGCTGAGGCTTGGCCCAGGGTGGAGCAGCAGGGTTCCTGAATACATCGGTGTTTTGCTTAACTCTCAGTATCAGGGCAAGCAGACTGACTCCAGTCTTCTGCATCAGTCTTTAGGATGTCATGTAGAAACCAATTTGGAGTTCTTGCAATGGCTAAAGCAGAAGCATTCACACCATGGCCCCTGCTAAATTCTGCCAAATACCTTGTCATCTACAATCTCAGATACGCACGATTCTGGAAAAACATCTATTTTTATGACAAAGGTCTAAGAAGCAGCAGCAACAGCAATGGTGCAGGGTCCTCAGCTTAGAGAACAGGTGAGGAAAATGCCACCTAGACTTTCACAAGCAACTAGTGATTTTAGGGGGCGAGGGGTGGTGCACCTGGTATGGCCTCTAAGGGGAACTGCTTTGCATCCCCTGTCTAAAGTTACAACTCTTTGATAGGGTCTCACGTTGGGTCCTCGAGAAGGAAGACAACCCACATCTGAGGTCACTTGTTACAATGTTAGATGTACGTATAACTAAAAGCAAGGGAGCCCAAAAGAAGGAAGTATTTGAACAGAGAAACGTTCAGCTGGAGGGAAAGAAAAAAACCCTGATTCTAAAATGTTAATTTAAATTTTAAGATTTTTATGTGGATGCCTCTGAGACAGACATAGCTATGAGTAAATATGTCAAAATAATCTATCAAGCAGAAACCTGGTCCCAGAGCTCTTCAACGAGAGAAGTAAATTACACCAAGATTAGCACTACATTTCCAAAACACATTCCTGAAAGTGCAGGAGGAAGGAAAAAAGCAAGGATTGGGGTCTTGATTAACACCCAGATGGGGCGCTTCCCTTTTTCTGCTCTGAAACACAGTTCAGAAAACCATCATAAGTAACCGAAGTTCTCACATCTTTTCTATCTGAGTCTAGTCTGAACCTGGGGAGCTGATTTGTAGCCTGAAATTATACAAAGTTCTCGGCTTTCCTTCATTTCATTGTTGCCGGCTCTTTAATATGGTCACGAATCTCACAGTATCTGCTCTTTCTTCAAGACCCCAGGTCCTGGAAGCAAGTGATCACAAGAGAATGTAAGCTTTCATTAAAAAAAAAAGTATGGTTCTAGCCATCAAGCTTTTGAAGAAAAGTCTGAATGCCCTAAAGACTCAGAAACCAGAAAGCAAAAGAGTAGTACTTTTAAAGTCTCATTATTTTAAGCCAGTCTCATGATTTGGGGGAAGCAGACTCCTGATGTTTATTGCCTGGTACTGGGAATAGTGCAGTTTCAAACTGAAGGCTAAAATTGAAAGCGGAGGGTGATGAACCCCCCTCGCAGCTGGGCACCCAGCGTGCCGTCCCCCTCCCCGATCCAAACCTGCCGTGCCCCACCCATTGCTAGCTGTAATGTCTCGGTGCAGCACAAGAGGTCAAGCTCATCACGGGTAGAGATGGATGCCACCTCGTTAGGTTCAACGCAGCTGCCCCCACTCTACTTGGAAGCGAGGGATCGAGCAGGAAGAGACACCAGGGTCCTAATTTAGGAAAGCACTTCAACCAACACTTTAAATCTGAGCACTCGCCCTACTGACTGAGGGCAGGGTTAAGCCTGTGCTCAAGTGCCTTCCTGAATAAGACCGCTCTCTTGACTCAGGGACTCAGCTGAAAATTTGAATGATGGTTTATTCATGGCACACACTACAGATTTGGAGCTCGTGTTGCATTGACTTGGCTGCTTTGCGGTAAAGAGCGTTTTCTTACCAGCTCCCGAACACCTTCAACGGGTGGGGGAGAAAAGTTGACACCGTGTGCTAATTGCAGTTAACGCTCTCTGCATGCAAATGCGCCAAATTGTCCACGACGCCCAATTCCCCTGCAAGAGAGACAGACGGGGAAACAAAATCAGCAGGTGGCATTAGTATTAATCCCAGGGCTATAGAGAACGGCATCATTTAAAGGACCTAGTAGGGGAGACCATCACTTCTGAATGGGAACAACGAGCTCGGCAGAGGCAGGAGGACCGAGACTTGTCACTTCGGCAGCCCCTTCCTCCCCCCTTATGCTGTTTACAGTACAACCTCATCACAGGAAGTTATTAAGGCTGACAGCTACTGTAAATGCTACTGTATGGGGTGAATTCCCCAGGCTCAGAGCATCTTAGCCAAGCCAGCTAAGCATCAGCAGAGAGGGACGCTCCCAATTATTTCTTTTCAACCTGCAGAACCAGCCCTGGGGAGAGAAATATTAGCATACTCAGGTGTCGGAGAGAATAAAGGCAAGGGTGGCAAGGCACCTGTTCCTAAATGGCAGGGGATTTGCTTGCAGCAGGGTGACCCCATTCACTCTGCCTCACTGCTGCATGTGAGCTCCACTCGGTGACAGGCACCCACCAGCGAGCTCTAAGAAATTACCCCGGCACGCAGGCTGGCTCAGGCCCAAGGCACACTGCGGGAAGCGGGTAGGCTCCCCTTCTCTAGCCCTGCCTAGTTTTATAAAAGCACGTTGCCCCAAAGCAGCAGCAGGGCTCCAGGCCTGGTTTCAGAGCAGGCGGCTTTGCAAACGGCGCTTTGACTTAGTCCTCTTTTAACCCAGCTCTCGGGTCCTGATGAGGAAGCAAAAGATGTGTTCAGATGAAAGGCCATTTTTGTGGCTTCTTGCTCCCTCTGCATTTGCTCTGCTGAAAGGGAACGCAGTACACGGTGTGCATTCTGTGCAGAGAAAAAACGCTATATACACAAAGGAGGGGTTTTCACAGCTTTTTTTACTGCCATTTAGATCTAGCGGCTGCCACCACAATCGGAGCTGCGTTGTGTTGGATGCTGTGTATAAACACCCCAAGAAACACTTCTTGCCCAGAAAATCTTCTGAATTGTAAAACAGACAAGTGGCAAGAGGGGAAGCAGGCCCAAAGACAAGGCCGTCTGCTCATCTCTCCCCGCCAGTGCAGAATAAGGGGGCTGGAGGATATCTGTGGGCGTGTCTACACAAGACGCTTAATGCGCAGGAGACTAATTCTACTATACATTAGCTCAGCCAGCAAAACCCATGCTAATGCACAGTAGATTTAGTCTAACGCGCAGTAGCATCACAAAAAACCCGTCCACCTGTGCTAATGCGCAACAGTGCCAATTATAGCACATTCGGTACCTGTCATTACAGGTACTAAACTTAATGTGCCGTAATTACGGTGCATTAATGAATGTGTCGATGCACCCTGTTTCATTCTCTCCTCTTTGCCCCGAGTGCCTGCAAGAGGCCAGGGAGCATGCTCTTCCCAACCGTAACGCAAACGCTGCTGGGGCTCGGTTTCAAGGTGCATTGGAAGCGGGAGGTGGGACTCATGGATAAAAGCAAACCGCTTGCTGATACAAGTGCCAAATTCATCCATTTCATAAAGAAAAACCCCGTGATATAAAGAACAGACAGAGTCTACTATCTGGATGGTGTCCCCCTTGGGGCTTATCAGCGCTTCATTTTTCCATCACAAAAATTACGTACTGTAAAAGACTGATTAGTCAACTGATAATTGAGTTCTTAAATGTCAAAAACAATATAGTATGAATATTCAACAGACCCTGCCACTGCAACTTACCTGTTCAATCAACAATGACTAACATTTTTATCCCCATTGTTCTTTTCCAGAAATTATGTTAATTTGACTTTTCTGAGGTGATGAAAAAGGCTCTCTTTAAAACATATTGTCTTGCAGGTTAATGTATAATGGGCTGCTTTAAAACAAAACAGTTTGGAAGTCGTGCCTGACTTGTATCCCCTGCATTAGCTTCATCTCACAGTTCAGGCAGAGTGGGCAACTGAATCAGGATTGTGCTGAAACAGATACAGTTAATATTTTGGTTTCTCGGGGTGGGGGGAGGAATCCCAGCACAGATTTTTAAAAAACTGCAATGTTTTCATGCTGTTTGAGCTTAAATCCAGCTCAAGGTTCGAGTTCATAACAGACTCCAGATTTCATTTAATTTACCAGGGGAAAACACAGCTTAAATTTAATTAAAGGACATACCTGTGGTTTTTAAATAGATGCAGACTGTTATCAGAGCAGCCCAAACAATTGGCCACTTTTCTGAGAGAGCTTTGGAGAGAGGATGGGGAATAGTTGAGATAAGTCCCTGCCCAAACCTCCTTCAAAACATCTGTTTGCTGAATGCTGTAAGTAGCGCTGTGAGCATCAGCATTTTGGATTAGCACAGCCGGACCGGCCTTGCGACCGCGGCGTGCGCGTTGCGCCGCACCAGCTGAAGCCAGCTCCCACGCCGGTTGAAACCACTGCTGTTTTGTTGCCTAGGCCTAGCTCCAGTGAAGTCAATGGCAGTGCACCTGCTGAGGGGCCAGGGCAGAAAATCCATAGCCAAACCCAAAGCAGAGGTTGGGTTTGGTCTCCTCCATGCTCCATGGCACCTATCTCCAAGGTGGCATCCCTTGAATGCAGAACCACAGGTCGCTTTGCCCTTCGCTGGTACAGGGAGAAGACTCTCTCAGGTTCCTGCAGAAGGAATCAAAACTCATAGCAGAGGTGTTGTATCTTTTATTAGACCAACTAGATATTTGCCAAAAGAAATCTTTATTTGCAAGTTTTCAGGCACAGACACCCTTTGTCAGGCACAGGAGATTGCAAGGATTGTAAATGCTGTCCTAGGCAGAAATGCAGATATTTCTGTGGTGCCCGCAAGGATATAATGCCAGCCATTTGATTTATTCTCTCAGCCACCAAATGAAATCCTGACACTGCCGATGAGAATTTTGACATTGGGTTCAACGGGGCCAGGATTTCACCGTGCGCTGGATGAAGTAGCTGCTTTGCCCCAGGGTGCAGCGCCAGACAGTGAGCAAGGGACCGGGTCTTTGGACACAACATTTTATTTGCTGGAAAATGCTGTGTTGGTGGAACCAAAGCAGTGTTCAGGACCAAGCTGGTTTTTAACAAGAGTCCTCGATCAAAATGAATGTTGAAAAGTGTTCTCAAGTGATCAAAAGGGGATGGTTTCTAAATTTGTCATGTTTGGAGTCAAAACAACTTTTTTATTGAAAAATAATTTGATTTACAGTTAAAAAAATGTGAAAGCTAAAATAAAAGTGAAATGTTTCCAGATCATCTCAATAAAAATTATATGGTTGATCCCATCTGCTTTTCTTCTTTCCTGGATTTGTGCTTCACAATAATGTTCAAGCTTTGGACTTTTTGTCTGAGTTCAAACAGGAAAACACTTCAAAGACGCTTACGGGGAAGGAATGAGGTTTTTAAGCCTTGCAACCAAACATTTAAACCTTCATTGTTGTAATGTTCTGTATCTAAGTACCTTTCACCTTCAGAAATCTTCAGTTGGCTCCTAAGTTGGGCAATGAAAATGTTTTGGGGGCCGGGGCACATGACTTCGGCGGGGAGGTGGAGGGAACTGGCTGCATTTAGTCTGGAGAAGAGAAGACCGAGGGGGATCGAACAGCAGCCTTCACCTCCCTGCAGGGGGTCCAAAAAGGATGGAGCTGGACTGGTCTCAGTGGGGGCAGGTGATAGAAGGAGCAATGGGCTCAAGTTGCAGCAAGGGAAGTTGAGGTTGGATATTAGGAAAAACTCTCTCACGAGGAGGGTGGTGAAGCCCTGGAGCAGGTCCCCAGAGAGGTGGTGCAGTCTTGGAGGTGTTTAAGACCTGGCTAGACAAAGCCTTTGCTGGGATGATGTAGTTGGGGCTGGTCCTGCTTTGAGTAGGGGGTTGGACTAGATGTGACATCCGGAGGTCCCTTCCAGCCCTTATTGTCTATGATTTTACCCCAGAAGCCCATCTGCTTATCTGATTAGCATCCATCTCCTGTGTTCTGCTATTGGCACTGGGTCCTTACTCTATTATCAGGTCAAATAAATGAAACTGGTCCTGGTCTTCAAAGCTCTCCATGGACCTGACCCAGATCACTCCAGGGAACTGCTGCTCCCGGCTTGGTCCCAACTTCACTACACTCCTGCAGCGTTGCGGGGCAGGCAGCCTCCAGGGTACGGCTCACGGGCACGCCGGGGAGAGACTTTTTTCAGTGTCCGGAGGATGCATCTGGAGACCACAAAGTACAGGCAGTTTCCAGGTCAAATGCAAAATCTTTGTCCTTCAACAGCCTGCCCGCAGCAGCAGCACCGGGTAAGAAAGAGAGAAGACAAGAAAAAGCAGGAGGAGAAAAACCGAAAGAAAAGGCAAAAAGGTATTGTTTTAGATTCCACCGTTATGATTTTTGAGGGACAACCTCTCAGAAGTCAGAAAAGACGATGATTGGGAGTAATTGCTATTCATCGCAATTTCAGGAGTTGTAGCCATGTTAGTCTAAGGATCAAGGCAGACAAGGTTCTTTGGGTAAATCTATTATCTTTTATTAGTCCAACTCATATAGTTGGAAAAATTAATCTTTGTAAGCTTTCAAGCACAAACACCCTTCACCGCAGTGACACTGGGCAGATCGTCTTTCTGGGCAAGGAAGAAAGTGGGAGTTAAGGCACAGATTCCTCCCAAAACCAATCCCCCACCCCATGCACACCCCCACCCTCCACATTTCCTTTAGTAAAAGCACCTGTAAATCCAAAACAATTTGGCTGCTGGTTTTTCTTAGACCAAGGAAGCCTATTGCTGCTTCTGAGGAATCGCACACACTTCCCAGGCGACGATTTTGTGCAAGGTTTTCTGCAGCATCCGCTAAGGCAGAGAAACACTTGAAAGCCTGGGAACAAAAATAGGCTATTCAGGTTACCTGGGCACCTCTCTCAAACCGTCTTCCCACACGACCTCTCATTGTGCTCTGAATAGCCCCTGTGTGTTTACACCTCAGCAGCCTGACCCTGTAGGCGCTCTCAAGCACTCTCCGTGGAAAGGCCTTTTTCCAGTCCAATGGCTCTAAGTGGTAAATGTGTAATTCCTTTAGATCCTTCTGTGTGGAGATGAAAAGAAGGACTTGGCACTCTGAGCCGACTTCCCCTTTTACCATGTTTTTTCCACTCCTCTTTCTCATGGAGAGCACGCACCCATGCGCACGTTGCCTCTCTCCCCTCCTCCCGCTGCCTGGGCTGCAGAAGCCAGCTGCAGTCCCGCAGTCTGGGGGCTGGCGATGTGAGGATACAGCTGCCATCTGCAAGGCCGCACAGCTGCAGCCTCAACCTGCCCTTCTCCTGACATGCCTCCCCGGCACCTTTCTGCACTTGACACGCAACGGCTCGGGAGGAGCACGTGCGAGGTCTGGTGGGGAACGGAGGGTCCTCTCTTCCCCCAAATGCATGACGAACAGCACATCTGGTCTTTAGCCCCGTGCCAACCCTCTACTCCACATCCTACATGGGCTTCAAGTCCTGTCGCAGCAATAATAATGCCACGGACAAGCTGGCAAGGCAGAAGCAACAAGCAGAAGGGAGGAGAAGATCCTGCTAGCTCGGTGCAGGAGATACAAGGCGGTGGGGACATGAATAGGAGGCACAAGCATTTTGTGGGTACCCACGCTGAGGAGGAGCACCTATTCAGAGCGAGAGGAAGAAATGAGTTGGAGAAACAGCATTTAAGACCCAGCCTAGTAACATGCCTGGATGTGGACACCTACTCAACGATGGGATATTTATTCTCCTAGGTGGAGCCCTGGAAGCGAGACCGGCTGAACATTTTCTGCCAACATGATTTTTCCAAAGGGCGATTGGGTTTTTCAGGACTTAATGGATGTTTGAAAACTTTGAAACCTAATGGAAAACTTCCATTTTCCAAACAAGCTCCCGGAGCTAGGATAGTGCAGGGGAAAACCAACACAGCTTTTATCCTGAAATACCCCTGGGGGGACTCAGGTGCTCCAAAAGCAGCTCCGGCCCCCAGGGCCAAACTGATCTCCCAAAATGCACAAGAAGGAAAACCCTGATGCATCCTGGGGAGACACAGTCCAATGACAGCGTGAGGCCGATAGGAAGAAAACAAGAGCTTGAGGCACCAAGAAGCAATTTTTAAGAAACAAAAATATATCATCCCATTCTGATTTATCCTGACATTTTATCCATGGAAAATTGCAAGCATTTTCTGACTAGCTCATAGGCTGCAAACAGACATCGCTTTCCTCACACCAGAAACATTTTAATGGCAGCACAAAATATGAGGGAACAGGCGTCCTTGCCCCCTGTCACACCCCAAATGCACAAAACCATGAGCACAACAATTCCTCTTAATAGTTTGTGTCACTTTGTCACAGCCACGTGCGTGCAGTTACGATGCGGTCCCGCAGCCAGGGCTGCCCACAATCTCCAGCCACTGGGGCAGGGGATCCCAGGGGGTTCCCTGCTCCACACTTGCAGATGCACACCCCGGATTGGGGCCAGGCACCCTGGGCTTGGCAGATGGGACCTCTCGGTGTGGCAGGGGTCCAATCCTGCATAACAATGGTCCTGGGCAATGTGTGTACCTGCCAATCAGCGGGATCGGTTGGACACATTCAAGCCCAGCTGACCTTGTAGCCTAAGTTCGAAGCCCCAGTAATTTTAGTCACTTAGACTTAGCCCCAGGAGTGGATGTTAGGGGTGGGATAGGTTCAGAGAGGAGGTCTCCTTCTAGGAAAGAAGAAACATGGAAGTAATGAAGGAGTTCAGGCCTTTCTGCAGCCATGCCGCAGGGCACCATTTAATAAAGCAACCTTCCCCATCCTTATCACACCGAGAAGGAAAAAAGTGCGACGGGCTGAGCAGTGGAAATGCTAACTCCCTCAAAAATGGTTCAAAATAAAGGGGCCGATGCATATGGGAGCAAGAAACCAACGTCTCACTCTCTGCCTGGGAGCATTTCTCTTGCTAGGAGCCGCACGGGTGGGCATCCGTGGCTCAGGACGATTTGCACGGCCACGCTCCCAGCGGCAGCAGACAGAAGCCCACCGTGCAGACCCTCCTCCAGCGCAGCGTACGGTCACGTGTTAAACACTGAAGGATTACGTCTTCCTAAGCGTGTTCTTAATTAACGCACAAATGTGTCATTGTGAAAGGGAGCTCAGAAGCGTGGCTCTCAGTTACCCGAAAACAGATTTATGGGCTCTATGTGAAGTGGTTAGCAAAGACATTTAAAAACAATTAGGCTCTCAGAGAGGCAGATTCCAGCAGCCCAGACTGCTCTCATTATGCCGGAGAATGGAAAAATAAAGCCATTAGGCTCACCAGATAACTAGGTTATTTGTACTATTTTTTTTTTAATGATTAGTTTCTTTAATAATGCCTTCCGCCTGCAGTGGGGAAAACTCTCACGCATACACTTGCACACCAAGTCGCTGATGGATGACGCTCCCATGTGACCGACCAAATCCGATTTTAATGTTTCATGATGCTATCAAAATGAATAAAAAGGCAATTATCATTTTCCTTCCGCAAAGCATCAGACGCCACTGTGCGTTAAGGAGTCGACAGGAGCAGGGGACAGACAGAGAGAGGGAACGGGCTGGCTGGAGGGGGCACGCGCCACCTGCTTCCACCACGCCAGCCTGTCTCAGCAGAGCCCTGCCGCAATGACTAAATAATTCACTTTTAGGGAGCTTCAGGGATGGCTCCACCATCTACCCTCGTCCCTGCTCCACTCCTTACGCTTTTATTTGTTTCATATTTCTCCTTCACACGTCCCCTTCAAGCCACCCTCCCAACTTTGTACCGACTTATTTATGGTTTCAGCTAGATCTCCCCACGGGCCAGCCTGTTGCATACGGCGTAAGCTGCCTCCTACTTGCACCAAAGGCCAGGATTGAAGTCCTGCCTTGCTGAAGTCAATAGGAGTTTTGCCATGGATCTCAGCAGGGCCAGGTTGTAAAGGAGCTGCCTGACACCCATGCATGGAGCAGACATCAGGTGCTGGGACCTCTTGAACACCTGACCTCAATTGCATGTGATCTGCACTCAGACATTTGGCTCACCTGGGGCTCTTTTATAAGAAGTAAATTTTTATACCCCTGTAATCCACAGAGGCCACCCAGGACAAAGGCAAGGATGCCAATGCCTAGCAGAGTGAAAAATTACCCTCAGCTGAGACCACTCAGGACAAATGCCAGTCAAAACCCTGCTACCACTCTCTCTCTCTCTTTCTTTCTTTCTTTTTTGAATGGAAAATGTTTTGCATGGTAGGAAAAAAAAAGACCTGAAAAGTTTCCTGAACCAGATATCAACATCATGGTTCAGGATCCATCTCCTGAATTTTCATCAGTAAAAATTGGCCTCTTACAAAAATGACAATTTTCACAAAAGGCAATTTGTCAAAATCTTTTATCCACTGTGAGGAGAGGAGTGGGGGTTTTGCCTAATTTTGCTGCTGAAAAGGAGGGGGGGTCTAAAAGCAGAGAAGAGGAAGTAGTAAAGAAAACCTCAAATCAGACAATTTCTACTTTTCATCACAAAACCACAATAAAAAATAGGGAAGTGATTTTTTCACAAACTTTTTACTACCCCTGCGCCAACACAGCTGTCCCCCCAAACCCCATGCAATGACCTCCCTGCTGAGCACCCTCTGCCTCAGACTGTGTCCAAGGGCTTTACTCTGATCCACACAAAGATCCCAAACTCCCTTTTCCAACGCAGACTATTTCATCCAAGGCACTGCATGCCAACAGAGGCCAACCTTTTTGGTAGGTGCCATAAATTAGCCTTGTGCCCTCCAGTACCGTTCCCCTGCCCAATCTACTTCTCTGCAACAGACCCCCTTCACCCACACTTATAATGAATCACCATCCCGACCGCTGCGTGTGCTGCTCTGGGACCCATGTCATTGTACCGGTACACACACATTGTACGTGGACATGTTGGGGAAAGTGGGAACACAGCTGCAGATCAGACACGTTGCTCCTACTCCAGGGCCCCTTGCTACTCCTTGAGTTCAACAGGACGGCTCAGGAAATAATACCCATGCCACGTGACATAAGCAAAGGGTGGCAGAATCTGTTTTGCTAATTGAAGCCAAGCAATTACTGCTTCCATCCTCAGGCAGGTCTGACAATCATTGCTTAATAGAGATGTGGCTCTTTCCTAGGCAGCAATCTCCCCAAAAGAAGCACACAGCTCTGACTCACAAGCTCCGTGGAAGTAGGAACGGCAGTCGGAGATTTAAGAGTTAAATGAGACCGACAAACTCGCTTCATTTGTGCACTGGTTCAGAGCATGGATCCACACCTCCCAGGCGAGCTGCCCTCCGAGATGCCACGCGCGTGCCTCCATTGCAGAAGCCCTCTACTCAAAACAAATCTGCTCTTCGCCTCCCCGGGTGACACACACCACGCACACATGGCACGCAGCGAACGCCTTGTGCAACCCCAGGGCCAATTCCACAAGTCTTCCTCGCCCCAGGAGCCACCTACTTTCAAACGCTTGCAATTTCATAATTTGCCGGCGCATCGGTTGCTCCATATGCCATCATGGGGTGAGACCGTCTCACAACAACTGGGCAACAATCACACCTCAGTACGGAGTTCTGTAAATTCAGCTACGAAACACATTTCAATTCCAAAAGCAATTGCAATTCTAATTAGTAGCAACGCAGAAGTGCTTCCAACTCTGCCAGCTCTCTGGAAACCAGACAAATGAAACAGAAAAAAATTCCCTTCATCACCCCAATATATTTTGCCACTGAAACGCCAAGGAGACAGCAATCTCAGACAAACACCTGATGTAGACATGGCAGAAAGAGGCCCGTAATATCACATAACCTGAGAAAGTTTGGATTCAACTGGGACTCTTAACTTCTCTCTTGCAGCCTGTCTCCTCTTCTCCTTGCCTGGCAGCTCCAGTCTCCTCTCCACCCTTTAAGACTTGAT
Organism: Crocodylus siamensis; assembly: GCF_052110815.1. Taxonomy (NCBI): domain Eukaryota; kingdom Metazoa; phylum Chordata; order Crocodylia; family Crocodylidae; genus Crocodylus; species Crocodylus siamensis. Next base: position 26,927,642 of record NC_143408.1, read on the forward strand.
TCAGAAAATCACTTGAGCATTTGCTTAATGTTAAGAGATGCTTAAGTCCCATTAACTGGAAGTTAAACATGTGCTAAGGGCTTCCTGAGCCGAGATGCCTTCCTGAAGCAAGGCCTTCATCTTTAGCACAACAGCTTTCTCTTCCTTTCCAAGACTCCTAACGCCCGGTCCTGGATCGCAGCTTCAAAATAAACATCACCAGTAAAACTTAGGGTTTATATATAATGCTGCTCAGCATCAATGAGCATCAGGAAGACATGGGCCTCGACTCTGCAAGCTACAGCCGTGGGGCAGACCTATGCACCCAAGCGCAGCCCTGCTGGCTTCACATGAGCTCCCTGCATGGGAGGCTTTGGGGTGTTGACCCTTAAAGCTGCACCATGAGAGAGCTGAGCATGGCTAACTTATTTTGCGGCTGTGGAAGGGCAGTTTTGAGATTCATCTCAGGTCACAGAGTCCATCCAACTTGCCCAAATGGGTAAATTAGGATTCAGCGCCATTCTCAGCAGCAGCCCAGGAGGATGCAGAGTGGAGAGGACTCGTCAGAGAGTTGCCCAGACGGGCGCAGAGTTCTGGTTTCAGCCCGAATGGGGCCAGGTGCAAGACTAGCTGACCACACACTCCAGCTCCTCAGCCCAAAGCACAGCCCCATCCTGCCAGAAGCTGATACATGGCTGGGGCCTGCGGAGACCTCTCTGCGGCATCCTGGGCAGCCAGCTCCTATCTGCCTGGTGGCATTAAAAACTCCTACCAACTTATGTAGCTCTCAACCTTTTAAAGATGTGCAGAGATGGAGCATTCTCCTAACGGGGGACATGGCCTTTAGAGACTCAGCCCTGGCACGCACCAGAAGGTTAATTTTGCATTACAAGCAACACCTGTGTGAGCTGCAGTTAACCAGGTTACTTGAGTCCCCTGAGCTAGCCCCTGTGTGCGCCGGCTTCTTTTGGTCTGCTAGCAAAGGGGAGGCATTGCAGTGGGTGCATTTGCTACTTTCGCAAGCAGGGCTTTTTTGATCAGCTTTGATGTAGCTTCAGTGATTTATCTATCTCTGCTGCCCCAATAGTTCATTGATCAACTCACCCCAGGTTCATTTCAACTTTCATATTGACATAATGGGAGCTATGCATTTGTTTTTGCCTTCCACGGGTCTGCACACTGCCACATTTGTACCACAGGAAGCAGAAAACTAGTTTAACATCTCATTTATTTCATAGATGAGAAAGTAATTCCCTGCTGAATGATTGTCCTGAACCAACAATTCAGAAAGCAGGAATTTACAGTGCCTGCCAGAGACTGGAGTGCATTACTGTAGTGCCGTTATATAATGGAGCTGAAATATATTTTTTTCCTCCTGTTAGCCTGAAGAGAAAAGCCATTAAATATGATTAAGGTTAAGAGATTGCTAAAATTACAAACAGCCGCCATTCAATTATTTTGCTCTATAAAATGCAACACAGATTGGAGTTATTTCTCTGAAATGTGTTTTTAGAAAATAACATAACACAACTAATATGGTTTGATGTAGCAAATCAGGTTTCAGATACTTCTTCTAATGCAAAGCTAAAAGGTTCATAATTTAACTCAAAGTTCGTAACTTAAAGTCATCAGGTGCCTTCTGTGTAAAAAAAAAAAAACGGGGGGAAAAAAATCAATACCACCCCAACTAATATTCTGTGAAGTCATCTAAAGCTGGAGAGTCAATCAATTTTATCACCCATTAAAGGAAAAGACAGAAGAATACAACAACTTGGCATAACAGTTGCACATTTTTTATGGAGAGTAAATCTCTTGAATATTTTCTATAATTTTTAATATGACCAAAGTCGGGTGCTGGGGATTTATCTGGGCTCTGAGAATTGTGGTAAAACACAAGTAGCTAATCAAAAAAACTGCCAAGGTTATATAGTTTCAGGGGAGAATGTGGCCATTTGGAATGATGCCGGCGTATTCTTTACTGTGTCTGCACTTGTGTTTAATGCACTGGGAGGCTTGTTTCATAGTGAACAAACTCATGGTGCTAAAATGTATTTTCTGTCAGTATCATACAAGAAGCTAAAATAATTGGAAAGTCAGAAAAAACTTGTGTGTGGATATATTAATGGCTAGAGACTGGTGGTTATTATGGTTAATAAAATATGAGGAATTACATTATTCTACTGAAAAGCGCACAAGCCTGTTTTGGGTCCCTGGAGAGCGGGGTCTAAGCAGTTTCTATGAGTAAACTGTCTGAGAGCTCAGCACAGAGCCATTTATTTGCACCAGATCAGTCTGGACTCTGAGCAAACAGCAGACAGCAGCCGAGAAGTGTTGGGCCAGGTCCTCGGTTAGGAAAGGCATGCGGCCACCTCCCATCTCACACCCCAGTGACCCCAGGCACGCTACCAAAGCTGGAGGATGTTAGTTTTGGCAGCCCAGCTCTGAATCCCAACGGGAGATTTTTCCGTCATCTCCAAAGGAAGGCAGTGGGGCCTGGCTCAGGCCCCAGCAGCATCACCTGCAGCAGCACATGCCAGCAGGACTTGCTGATTTGTACATCCCAGTGATTGGTGCGTGGGCATTTTGCCTCTGCAGAATTCATGGACTTCTACCACGGGCTCCAGAAGAGTTACCCCAGTATAGCGACGGGGCTGGCCTCACCTCGCTAGCATCCCAGAGCGGGGCAAGGGCGCAGAAGGACGCTGCAGCTTGCTTGCTTGCACCACTGCCATCAAGCAGAGAGGTGAAACTCTCCCATAAGGACCGTCTTTGGCAGGAAGGGTCAATAATGCACCTGATAATCAAGGACAGCTCAGACAGCTTGTCAGTGTTGACGAGCTGGCTCTATTACTTGTCCCTTTAAACTCCCTTTTGCAGGTGGATCTATTAATAGCATCGTGTGCCATGTCTCTCAGGCCTCTAATTATAGCCTTCAGGTGGAAAAAGGAAAACAAAAAACAAAAAAAGCACCTCTCTCAGGCAGGACCATCTCCATAGTTTCTCTTTGGTGCCATCTCAAGATGCTTTCTAGCTTCACACAGCACGTTTTTATTTCCCCTTAGATTCTTAAAGGGAAATTATCCCCCTCTCCTGTCTTCTGTGGGTTCCCTCTTTTGAAACACAGAAAAATCAGGGATACAACTGTCACAGTTCAAAGCAGCTCCTGATATAAATAGTTTTTAAAAGGGCCTAATAAATGAGAGATAGGTGATTTTAAATGGGTTAGAGTCCAACTGATCAGAAGATTTTTTTATAGCTATACAGACTACCTTCCCCTGCAGTGCTTATAAGCAGCCATAACACGGGCCAACGATATGCTCGCGGACGTGTGTCGTGGATAGGTGTCTCCTGAGGACCGCATGGAGACCCAACTCATTGCACGCATGCCTCTCCCCGTGGCTGCCCACAGGTGCCAGCTCTTCCTCTGCCCGTTAACAGGCCTCCATAGCCCAATCCGCGGCTGGCCCTATAGCTGTCGTCCAGAGCCGCCTTGGGTAAAACCTCACTCTCTGTAACCTCAGTTGCCTGCTAACTCCCTCCGTCCTTGGCAGATTTGGAAGAGGCCAATGCGAATTCCACACAAAGCACTGAAATTAGCTCTGTCTGCTCTGTGCAAGGGTTTTGTTAGCAGAGGAACTGATACGGTGTTAAATGGGGATGCTATATGAATACCATTCATCAAAGATGAGCGTAGGAGATAGGCCTAGCATTCCCGGAGCTGGGTGCTGTTGTATTCAACGCCCACAGCTGGTCCCTCCCTCCTGCCCCCGCAATGTTCCTTACCTTAAAACGTCTAGGAGATTAATAATTTGATCCTGAATCAAGAAATTACTGATGGCTGGTAAGATACATCCCCTGCTAGTAAAGATAATACCATTTCTTGTACAGTACACAAATCATACTGCCGTAATCAGAGCAGCTGGGCTCTCTAAATCCTCCACAACTTAAATCAGGGCCATGTATCTAATCGATCCGTGCATCTGAGCACTGATATTGTTCCCATGGTAGAAGGGGTTCAGGGCAATGTCTTATTCTTGCTTGTATTTTCAGGATTATATAAAACAGTTACATTTCCATGAAGTTAGCTGGACTCTCCCGGACATCCGTGAGCCTTTCGATGATGTTGTGGTTATGGGCTCTTTCATATGTCCATATTCACACATGAGGCATTGCAATCCATATGCAGACTACTGTCTGGGCAGATTTACCTCAGCTGAATTTCTAGTGCATTAAAATATGGCTAGTTTTTCCCCCACAATATTGTTCTGGTGGCTCAGGGATGCTCTCAGGACTATGTCTGCTATTCAAACCTCCCTTCCAAAAATGCTTGATAAACACCCAAGAGTGGATGCTTCCCTCCGCTACCCATTGTACCACCATGTACCTCACTGTGTCTCCACTCAGGACTATATGGAAGGAGACATTACCAAGAAGGGAGTTTGTTTTTAATGCTATCTTTTAATGTGGCCCTGGAGTGAGATCAGACCTGAGCAAGATCTTTTACAGGAATGAGTTGGGCCCCTGATGTGGAGGGGGGAAGGAAGCTTTTTCCTAATGGCCTTGTCATCTTCAGATATTGCTGCTGAAGGAGCCAAGCCTGCTACTAAAGATGGCAGTTTTGCAACCAACCTTTTGACACCTGGCTGCATCCCTTCACCTGGGCCTGCTTTCCAGGAGGAACTTCGCTCTGTCACTTATTTTGGACCTGGCCCAGACTTGAAAGAAAAGGTCCCATTTCCTACGATCAAACCCTTTCACCACCTTCGTTCAAGCTGAGAAGCTACACAGACTCCTGCCTGGACTCGCTGCAAAGCAAAGAAATGACACCGAGGGGGCTTGGAAGAGCTCCAAAGAGACCCAACAAGGCAAGCAAGCGGCGCATGAGCAGCCTCCTATTCAGTACGACGTAGCATTCAGATGTGGAGACCAGACCCTTCCAGCACCAGCTCTACCTATGCTCCATTTTGCTTACCGAACAGCCAGCAATTCAAAGCATAAGAAACAGTAGATAATTCTTTGTCTGATAGGTAATTAGCTGTAGAAAAAGCAAATTAAAAGCAGGGACTATATTAATAACAATGCGCTAGCGCATATTTGTCTGAAGAGGCGCAACGAATTACTTCAATTTGCAAAGAAAACTATTTTATGTGGGGATGGGAAAGGCTACGTCTTCATTGCAGCCCTCATTTGCAAATTAGGGTCTTTTATCAGCAGATGGGAGGCAAAGCAAGCCCTCTATCCCCTCCCCTCATCTCCCACCAGCTTTTTCCCAAATGCTCCATGTCCAGTGTCATAACGCAATGGTATGGCTGGTTGTAGGACCCTGATCTAATTGCTCAGTACAAATCACCTGCTTAATGAGTGCACTATCATTAGCTGACTAAGCGGTTTCCCTGTATACAATTAAAGTAAAGCTGCAACCCATGTCTCACGCAGGAAGAGGAGAGCCCTCTGACCCACATGCAGTGCCCCAAATGTGATGGGCTACGAAAGCGTTAAGACCCACTGCCTGTCACCCAGCGCGTTAACCGGAAGCGGAGCTGCCAGCTCTCCCAATAATCCTATGTTTTTCTTAAATCCCCAGCTGCTCCAGTTGGGTCATTACCTGAGCTTTGATTTAAAATATTAAGTTTCTAACCCTTCCGGCTCCAGAGAAAAGCTGGACTATATTAACCCTCCATGCATTCACAACAGAAGGCAAGCGAAGCCATATTTATCTCTTGTTTTTTAAGACAGATCTCATGGTTTTGAGGCAGGGGGGAGGGAGGAGGACTTCCTGACTCATGATTTTTGAGCTCTTGGGAACACTGCGGGAGAAGGATGTACTACTGGCCTATTGCTCTTTTCTAACCATCACACAGAAGAAGACTTGGTCCTTTAAGAGACCGACGAGAACATTTCAATAGCGTTCAGCGTGCTCTTCTTCAGCAATCCTTCACAGTCAAGGATGACGGTCTTCCACGATTGTCTTATCCGCAGGCACGAAGAGGGCTCGTGAGGCCGATCGAGGATCGACAGACCCTTGCGACATGGGCACATATTTCCGTGCGGGGTGGGTGGCTCTGGGTTTTTGGTTCGGTCTGCGATATGCTGTTTCTGCTGCCCCTGCTTTTCCGTCTCGTGCTGTCGTTGTAAAGTTTTAAAGTACTGAGATCCTTGCAGCAGACTCTTCCTCCATTTGGGGTGGTCCTGGGCAAATCTCCCATGAGTTGATGTCAATGTTGCATTTTTTTTTTTTCAAGTTGGCCTTGAGGATGTCCTTGAAGCTCTTTCTCTGCCCTCCTCAGCTGAACTGGGGGAAGGAAACTTGCTTCAGGGGTCTGCAGTTGGACATCTGGATGATGTGGCTGGCCCAGAAAAGTCGATGTCAGGTGATGATCATCTTAATGCTCGTGGTGTTTGCTTGAGAGAGGACACTAATGTTGGTGCATCTGTCTCCTCACTGGATTTGAAGCATCTTCCACGGGTAGCGTTGATGGTACTTCTCCAATGACTCGAAATGTCTCCTGTATGTTGTGCACGTCTCCACTCTGCACAGTAAGGTGGGGATCACGAGTGCTGGATGAGCCATGAGCTTGGTTTCGGATCCGATGTCATGCTCTTCGAATGCCTGTTTCCTCTGGCATCCGAAGGCTGCACGTGCACGTTTGAGGTGATGCTGAATTTCTTCATCGATCTCTTCTATGAGAGATGGCTTCTGAGGTACGGGGAGTACTCGATGTTCTCCAGTCTCCCCATGAGTCTGAATTATGGGAGCTGGGGACTGTTCATTAAGAGCTTGTTGATGGAGGACCTTAGTCTTCTGAATGTTAAACATCAGTCCCATTTTCTTGCAGGCCTCAGTAAAGACATGGATGATTGCCTGAAGGTCTGTTATGGGAGTCCTGTATAGAAGGGATGCAGCTGTATATATGCAAATCTGTGGAGATAACGAATATAAAAGGTAGTCATCTATGGACACAACAGAACATGTAACAATGCTCACAGGACTGAAGAACCATTATGATTACGAACGTTGTTCCCAGCAAACGACTTCCCGATTACACACTCCTAGCCCTTAGCACCGGGCTGAAAGATGCAAGCTCCTTTAATAATCCCCTCTTAAGAGAATGGGGCATCCCCCATCCACTGAAGGACAAAAGAAGCTGGCCACTCAATACCACTGAATTAATTTTGAAAATCCCAGCCACTGTCAAGGAATTTAGGTCCCATCTCGGGGAAAGGTAACACAAAGCTAACGGCTTACAGGGTCGAACTGTACTTACATTCAAATGAGAATGGGACTGGAGAGGATAAGGGAAATAGGTGTGCATTACCTTCTGCTTTTAAAACCAAACTCTTGAGCTACCTGCAAGCAAGCCCCAAACCCAGAGGACTCTCTCAACCATTTATCACTGGCAGGGAAGGGAGGTTTAGGAACCCAGCTCTCATGCCGGGAGCTCGCTGTGCCAGGTGCTGTACAGACATGGAAAGAGGAGGAGGTCCTGCTCCAGACAGCCTGCAATCTCCAGTGCAAGGATCCGACAGGAGGGCACAGACGGACACGTGGGGTAGCACAGGGGACAACGAGACAACGCTGGTTGTGCGACAAGCAGGGGTCTGGGCACACTGGTTGGAGAATTAAACCAAAGTAACCCCCCGTGACATGTACAAGCAGCCCCAGTTGTCAAGCTGGCTGCAAGCATCACAGCAAAGGGGAACGTGAAGGCGGGACGTGAAGGTGGACATTGAGGAAGCTCACTCGACTGACGGTCCGGTTTGACCTTCCAAGGTGGACGATGTGCAAGAAGCAAATGGTAACACTGGTGTGAAACCATTGCCGTGCTGATGCAGTTATTACCATCTGAGTAGCTGCAGACAGGAGCTGGCTCAGCATTTTCTCTCCCAGTCTTGTATTGTATTTTGACACTGTCCCAGCTCCCAGATGACTAGCAGTGTGAAGGGTCGGAGCCCTCTGCCGACCCCTGCATCACAAACCTGCCAGGCTGACACCAGCAGAACTAAGACTAGAAACAGAAAAGTTTTGCTTTTCCCCAGGACTGAATTTCTCAAAAAGGCCAAAATCCCAGATCCCCGGGGAAGGAGCTGCAGCAAGGAAGCCACAAGGGACCAAGGGGCATTTGTCCCTGGGAAAACTGAGTCCTCTTCCACCAGGTGGTAGAAACAAGGTGGGAGCTGTGGTAATCATGACCGTTCCCTTCAAGACTCATTGCTTTTCAGATTAATGTTTAATGCTGAATTCCAATTACATGTCCGGTAATATTCACTTAATTAAAAGCTACTGTCATAGGCTTGCAGGCTTCAGATGAAAGGTAGATGAATAAAATGGAAGACTAAAACATTACCCCAGTGAGGAAAGAGATTTTCTCTCCCTGCCCTTGCATGGGAATATTGCTCATGCCGGAGAATAGAAAGCGGTAACCAATAGACGCAGCGATTTCATTGCAGAGACTGCCAGGCCCCGCGGTTTGAGCTTCCAGACGGTTAAAATACCTTTGGTGCTGCCCATCGTCCCAGCATCTGGTGTCCTACTAGATAACCCGGCCCGAGCAGGGACTTTCTGTGGCACATGGAGAATCTGTATGATGCTGTCTGTCTTTTTATTTCCCAGAGAGGGAGAGGGCGTTTCTTTCTGGTGATTAATTTGATCGATGGCCAAGCTGCCCCATGCATTTGGTGGTGAGATCTTTGGGGCAGGGACAGCCTCGTGTTATGTTTGGGTCAAGGCCTGAATTCACCTTCTGAAGGGTGGCTCCAAGGTTGTGCAGAAGCTCATCTCTGAAATGAAAGGGATTTGCAGGCATCTCACGCCACTCGTGCACCTTTGCACCGCAGTTCAGAAAGATCTCGGCAGTTTGAGCCATCCCTCTCCCTCCACACGAGAGGTCCCTCGCATCACTCTGCCCCGGCTTGAGACAGGTCACATTTAGCCAAGCAGTATTTTCACAGTCCTAGACCCAGTCTGGACTAGCTCGCCCACAGTGACGGTGAACAGAGCCATTCTGGAGCCAGCTACCCAGAGCCCAAAAGGGACTTTTGCTGCATTTTATACAGTTTGCATCTTGTCAAGTTGTCTCTGATGTGGAGAAAAAGCAGGACTGTAAAACACATGCACATGCATACACAACCAAAGGAGAAATAAAAAGAAAAAGACCAAACTGAGCTACCCCATGGCAATAGCAGGACCCAAGGGAAGGGCTCTCGTGATGTAAAGGCACGCATCCAGGGCACTGAAGGCACCAGCCAACCTTTAATGTCTCTTAGCCCCCAGGGTGCATGGTTATCATGCAGTAACCCACCCCCTGGAGCGTTTGATTGCTTAAGCATCTCTTTGCAAAGTGTTTATATCTTTTGCATGAATGTTTAATCAGATACCATAGCACTCTTCACAGCAGCCTTCCCCTGGGAAGCAGCCAGAGCTGGAATGACAGCTTCTTCCTGCTCTATTTGGAAGGATGCAATGAAAGGGAAGAGACGCTTATGTGCAGCAATGGGGAAACATCTAGAACCCGGGCTCAGAAAGCCACACAGGCCCCCTGGATGAGACCGCTCAGGGCTGAGGGTGGTGAGCACCGAAGGGGCTGGGGGTGCGGGAGCAGCTCTCATTGCTGTCACTTAGCCAATACCTAAAGTAGTACAGGATGGTCCAACGTAGAGGCCAATATTGGTAGAGAAAGGGAGGGAGGGCACAGGGTTAGGGGCTTGGAGGGCCACGACTGGCATGCATTTCTCTAATTAGTCTAATTGACTCAGGTCACATGAACCTCTCTTCCTCAGGTCCCACTTACCTACACCCCCCCAGAGAGGCGAGGCGAAGTGAGGAGGATTGCAGAGGGGCACAGGGTAATTTGAGGTCTGAACTGTGGATATAAAAAGTTTGCCCGATAGCAGTACATTACCTGCAAGTCCCCCGCCACGTGCTCCCACTCCTCCCCCAACTTGCACTTATTTCAGCTCAAAATCCAATGCAGCTTGTCGCTCCCAAGGGAGGTGACACCTTTCCCAGGTAGGGGGGAACTCACCTGCCCTGGCTTCTGCCCAGCCACTGGGAACCCCATCGTTTTGGAAACTGAACGCTCACATTCGCCCTGTTCAAGCAGCAAGGAGTTTTTGGAGGGATCCCTTTTCTTGGACTGTATCGTTACACAAGCTTTCTAGCACAAATTGCCCTCCACTGTTTGCCTTGCAGCTAAGGGCAGGATGGCAGGGCAGCACTCTGCATCCAAACAGCGGCTCTTTCTACCAGCCTTTCCCAGCACCCAGCTCCCCTTAGGGACCCTCCAGTCCCTACAACCCCAGGTCCCACCTCATTTTCAGGCAACATCCCTGGTAGCATCCTCTTTCCCTGCTAGCAGCCTGGAGACGATTCATCTTTCCTGCCTGGTGCAGGGGACTGGACCTGAGGATCTTCCAAGGTCCCTTCCAGCCTTTACAATCTATGAATCTATTTCTATGGGGTTCAGTGCCAACATTTCCATGTTCAAAAGGTTTCAAAAGAGCCAATCCTCAACCCCCAGCCTGCTCGGAAAGGAGAATGGTGGTTAACAATCTTCGTTACTTCCACCATGCCGGCACCCCACGGGTGCAGGGCTGCTCCCCTCACAAGTAACCAGCTCCAGTTGCTCCATATTTCCCCCAGTGCTTGAATCAGACAGACTGGGGACGTGAGATGAAGTGACAGAAGTGGCTGCTGGGGTCAGCATGGTGGGGGGTGTTACCGGCATCCCAACTGGGGGGGCCGATGGATTCACAGACTGATGAAGCCACCCAAGGTCTGCTGCTTTAAACGGTCCCGAAGAAAAGGTGAGTGGCAGCGTGGCAGTGTTCAGCGCTCTCTCCAGCCCGCTCGCAGCCCTGCCTCCCTTATTTATCCAGGGGCCTTGCTGGCTTACGGCAAAAGCCATTACCTTAGGATTAGGCTTCAGTTTGATTCTCATCAAAGGCTCTGGTCACCGTGTATTTGCTTAACACCAGACCTTTCAGGCCCCATCAAATTTAACAAGGCCTGACAGATTCGGGATTAAACACAAAAAGCCAGACAAATCCATACTTTCATAGGAGGCCCCAGTGAATGCGACAGGACAGGCAGGATTTAAAAAAAAAAGAGAGAGAGAGAAAATGAGAGAGACTAAAATTAGCTCCTTCTGCTCGTGTCAGGGGTTTGTCATTGCAGTCAAGTGCTGATACCGCGGCAGAAGGAGCCGCCTGGATTGCCCCAGACCGGGAGAGACCCCGCAGGGCCCTTCCCCCATGCCCTCTTCCTTTAATAAGGATCCGTGACATGCACCTCTGATCTTTTAGCCACCAAGTCTCTGCTTAGTGGACGGGGAAAGGTTTTAATTGGCTACATCTGTACTTTTTATCAGCCTTGTATTCTCTTCCTAGTGCCCTTGGAAGTGCGGGACACACATGCACACACGCTCCCTCTGCTACCTTGCAGATTTGCCATGCAGCCAAACAAATCTGTTTTACAGTAACAGGTGGCTCCTCCTGTCTGCATATGATATGTATAATAAATTACTTCAACGGGTAGTTCAGGGTCTTCCCTCCCTCCTGCTCTCCGTCCTTCTCCCTTTCTTTGGTAGGCGAGACCCACAAAGGAGGCTCCCTTGTTTTGTGGTTGTGGGGTAATGCTCTTGCCTAGGTTAAACAGGAGGTCAGATTAGACGATCCAACAATTTCCTCTGGCCTTAAAAAAATCTAAGGACACCTAAGCTGTAATGCATGATGCTCACAGATTGCTTTAGAAACAATTCAAAGAGCTTTTAGGTTTGAACTGAAATAGTCCCTTGCCCTGTTTGCAACCCTAATACAGCAGTCCAAGGGAAAGGCAGCGAGAACCACCAAAGGGAAGGGACTGTGCAGCAGAGGTCAGTCTTAGCAGCTAAACTGTGCAGTCCAGAGTGATTAAAACATATAAGAGGGGGAAGAAATGGTATAAATGGAGCAGAGAGCGCTGCTGAGCCCCAGATTTCCAGGGGAGCCAAAGGGAGTTTTGGGCAGTCGAAGTGAGGTGTGTCAGTCCGGGATGAGAGCTCCCTCAGAGAGCCGAGTGGGGACGTTTTCTTATCTCCCAGTGCTTTCCAAATGAAAAAAATCCCAATCTGAATGGGAATGAAAACTGGAACTAGCAAAAGCTGTCAGGAACATAAAATCTGCAATAAATTCAGAAGGGCTCTCCTGAGACCTTTGGTTCTGATCGTTTCTAAACGTGTTATCTTGCTTTCAACATTTTTTCCTCTCTTTTTTTTTTCCTCTCGCAATTAAGTGAAGTGTCAAAAGTTATAGGAAAGGCAGAAACTTCTTTCCTGTACAACATGTAAAAATGATGCATTTTTGCAATTTTGAACCTCACTTCCCAAATGCTTTTTCAGAACAGAAAATCCATTGAAAATGATCCTTTCCTGCCTGCACTTTCTAATGGTAAAAAAAAAAAAGAGCCAAGTCAACACAGAACAAGAGGCTTGTCCATGCTTCAAGGAGCACATAAGTCTAACCAGCCCAAAGTCAGTGCATTTCAATGGGAGCTAAGAGTGTAACTCCCTTTGGGTCAAGCAAAAATCCCAGCTGTAGATCATCAGTAAAAAGGTATTAGCAGCACAGGTGGGAATTTCCCTTGTGCCCTAAAGGACAGAGCACAGCACTGGTTTCTTTGAAGCAAATCAAGATGCCTACTGGAATTGCAATTACAAGTCTGAGACTCAGCTCCAAGGAAAGAGCAGCAAATATTCCAAGGAGTTCCTTCATCAGCACTTGAGTGATCCTCATTTTTATTACTGAGGATGAAAGTGGGCTTACAGAGTCAAGCAGAAGAATCAATTTTGCACAATAGCAAGGCCGATACTGGGGGGGAGGGGGGAATACTGCCGTTAACTTGCATTAAAATTTCTAAATGAATTAGTTTAGCTTGAGCACAATAGGAGCATGAAAACTCCCCCTGTGAATATCCCAGCAGACAGGTTTACTGGCTGCAACATTTGCAGAGACGGCCACTACAGAGCAAATACTGCAAATTGCTCGGACAACGTCCATTTAAAGTGGGGAGACATTGAAACTGGGGGCAAAAACAACCTCATGCTGCTCTAGGCATTATGTTCATCTGGCCACGGGACAGAAACAACGCTACACAATGCTTGCCCAGTCAAAACAGTGGAATATTTTATTAATGGCTATTCCCCCACTATCCCAGCCTGCCTAGTACTGAAAACTTCCCGTTAGTCCGTGAGCACTCACAAGCTGCTTGCTAGCAAGGGTCCTCGTGGACCAGCACTGACATCCTCTCCCAGGCAGACCTCTAGATGAGGACAGCACAAAGTGCTAAAGAAATCATTTGCTTTAAACAAAACGACCTCCTTTTATTGCAGGTCAACTTAGCACCGAATTAAGCAAAAACACTGCTCCTGCCAAGCCGGGACTGGTGCCTCAGCACACGAGCACGGTTTTGACAACCTTATCCTGCTCCTCTTGGCAGACTCACCCAGACCTCAGAAATGCTTGTGCTGCATTTCCCTCGCTGTAAGCGAGCCTGCCGTCTCCCACTTGGCAGCCCCTTCGAGGCCCGGCGCACTTGCATTGCAAGATCTCTCTGCTGGGGTAGGGAAGACCCAGATGCGAATCACGGTTTGCAACTGGCTGCTCATATTTTTGGCTCCGATTGTGGCAGCAGCTATTAGGCTGTGCTGTGCTGTCTGCCTTTGCCTCCCGTCACTCTGTGCATCAAGTAGTGCTCTTCTCCCAATGACCCTGGCAGGCGCTGCAACTACCCCTGGGAGGGGAGAGGCTGTAACCGCCGATCCTTGCCGTGGGCAGACCCGACCCAGTCTGGGAAGCATCGGCAACTTTGCCATCCCTGACGCAGCAGAGGGGCACGACCTCTCCCAGACCCTAGGAAAAGGGAGTCGGTGGGACTGCTACCAGTGGATTTGTGCAAGGTCACGCAGGGAGTCAGTGGCAGAGGCCAGGCCCCTGCATCAACCAGTTGCCTCAAAATGAGAAGAGGCCTTTGCTACAAGCCCCTTCCAGCCTGGCACACACCCAGGCCCTCTGCTTCCACTGGGCCGCACCTGCAGCTGCAACCTCCTGGGGGAAACTTGGCCTCGATTATGGGGGGTTTTTGTCTCAGAGGCTGCTCAGGGCTTTCTTGAAAGGAAACAAGAGCATCATTTCTCAGTCTGTGCATGCAGAGGGCACTCCACGTGGTCTAAACCCATTTTGGAGAGGGCGAGGGGCACATATTTGGGATTTCCCAGGAGCCCATGAGGAAGAGACACTCACTGGGGTTTTATCTGTGTATTACAGTCTGAAGCAGCTTGAAAAAAAAAAAATAAAGCCAGATAAACCAAACCCCAGCAAAACCCCTGACTGGGGTCTCTGGGTGCAGCTTAAATCTGTGAACACGAGACACTGCAGTCAGAATGGATTTGGTTTGCATCCAGCAAGGAAGTGCTTTCCCTTCACACATGAAAAATTTAAATTAAAATAGAGGAAGTCATTTCCACCAAGAATTTTCTGAAGGAAAACCCCCCCTCCAAACTTGGATTTTCATCAAGACAAAAGCCCAAAATGCATGTTTTAAAATTTAAAACCCAAACCCTAGGCCAAGCTCCATCTGTTATCAAATTCAGCAGGGGCCTTGCTAGTGGGACCATCTCTGAAACTGCCTGTTTCACAGCCTGGCTTGGTGGACACCCCCCAGAGGGGTGCCGCTGCAGCGTGGGAGCACTGGAGGCTATCAGGATGTACTGGTCCTCCTTGGGTAACTAAAAGGTTGAATCGTGCATGGGGTCAAGGAGGTGTGGGAGAAGGAGGGGGCCAGTGACAATAATAGGAGAGTTTTTAAGCAACTCAAAAGTCCCCACAGGTTGTCGTAAGGTGAGGAGATAGAAAGTCTTCAGAGATGCCCAGGACAGAGAATCGATCAGCTCCTGGGGTTGCAGGTGCTGGGGCCATCGGGGCAGCTCCTACAGGCCCCGCTGCATCGGGTGCTGCACATCACAAGTGAGAAAAAAGCAGCCCTGACCCTGGACAGATTCACAGCCTTGGTGCAGCTCTTACGGGTGTCATCCGGATCAGAGACCTTTTGCTCAAGTCGGACCGGGCTGTATCCTTAGTGCGGCAGGCCCTGGGGTTGAACCTCAGTGCTGTACATGTGGTATGACAGCTGGGGAAGCCAGAAGCAGTTCTCCACGTTCACCGCCTACCTCCTTTCCCCTGGTGCAGTCCTGCCATCGGCTATCAGAGCTGCTATTTACCTTGCATGGGCAGGGAGACGCACTGTGGCCTGACCCCAGCCCCGCGGCTTCTCTTTGCACTCGCACTCAGGCCTGATCACACCCTTGCCACTGTTGCCTCAGGTCTCCGTGGGCCGCCGTGGCATAGGTGGCAGTGCAGGAAGGGAGGAATGGACCTGAGAAATCAGCCTTGGGGCATGGCCTTCCCTGCTGAGCAAAACCCAGAGGCTGGGCAGCAGGGAGTGCTCCTGCAAACAAGCCCATGACATTATTTATAGCGGTAAACAAGGCTGGCCATTTGGTGAGTAATCTGGAGCAATGCTCAGCAACTGATAGCAATTTCCAGCAATTAAATACTAATTAACTGATTTACTGAGTGATGCATTTACTTTATATATGGTGTTTTATTAAGTAATTAAGGTTTACCAAGTCATTTCTAAGGCATATTTATTAGGGCAATTCTCAGCAAACAAGTGATTTTTGTTTTAATCGTAGGAATAGTAAGAATAAAAAGCAACAATGGAGAGCTTTCTTCAAGTGCCTCTTTTCCAGAGCCGGTGCCTCTGCTTTTCCATACAGAAAATACTCTCCCATTTCATCTGATGGTCAGAAACTCTTCATGGTGGGACCATTCCCCAGGTATATTGCCATCACATAGCGTGTCTCAGTCCCACTACCAGACCCTCGTGATGGTTTCCTAAAGGACACTTGCTTAGAGTTTCTTTCTCCCTGAAAATATATCAAGCAATGGACTTCCCAGCATTTAGGTTGTATTAGACTCTCCCTACCCTAACTGCAGAATATACTTCCCCTCTTGATGCACAGCACAGCTGTACCATGCTCTGTCTGTCCTTATTCCTCCTCTCCTTCTTGGCATTATTACAGGGAAAGGAAGAGAGACCCATGCCCATCTGTGCATAGCCTACAACCATGCTGTGGCTTACCTGGGTACATCTCTGCCCTCCTCGCCCCTGTGCATCTTGTGGACATTACTGGATGCATCCCAGTTGTCCACTGCATTCAGAAGCATCATCCTAACCATTTGGTAGCTGGGGAAAATGCAGCACAAAGCAATTAACAGTAACATTTTCAGAGTCACTAAGTGACATAGCATCCCAAATCCTGTTTTCAGAAGTGACCCAATCTCCTAGTCTTATAATCACAGGCAAGGAGCATTGAAGGGACCTCAGGAGGTCACATCTAGTCCACCCCATTGCTCAAAGCAGCCCCAGCCCCAGCTACATCGTCCCAGCCTTCCTCAAAGTCAAATTCTCCCTACTTCACTTATGACAGTGTCATCCTAAGTCACATGTCCAGGGTCACACAGCAGGTCCGCAGGGGAGATCGAAACTAAAGCTGGGTCTCCAGGGTCCCAGCCCGTTGCTCCAAGCACCAGGCCAGCTTTGTTTTCACCACTACACGGGCTGCTTCTGCAATCCAGGAAAAGGCCCCATCAGCCTTGGGAAGCCAAGCTAGCTAAGCCGGCGCCCTTCTCCAGCCACGCGGCAGTTTTGCAGGGAGCTAACGGTGGAAGGCTCTCATTTATTTAGACAACTATGTCAGCCCATCATTTAAAAAAAGAGCAAGAGAGACTCTCTGGCAGCCTCACAGAGCTACAACGAGATTGCATTCAACACGATTCAATTTTAGTTAGGCAAAGCGGTAACAAATAGTCTGTTGTGTGACAAATGTTACACCCCTGCAGAGCGCTCCAAGTTCTTAGATAAACTATGATTTATAGAGGAAATTATTTCTGTTCTGGAAACGTGCTTGAATCCTGCCACCGGCTCACATCCTGATGGAGGGCTTCAGGTAGGCACGGAGGGTTTGCTCTGCTCTGGCTGGGGCACCCAGGACTGCTTTGCTCAGCACGGCCCGTGCTCTGCTAGGTGGTTCACTTTTAGGGGCAGCCAACGTCAAGGGAGGCTATCGGGCAGAGCATCAGCCAGAAACTGTCTCCACTCTGGACACTTGTTGCCAAAAAAAGATTGAGAAACTGGAGGAGGCACCGGAAAGAGCAACAAAAATGATGGAGGGATAAGAGTGAAGCAGTAACAAAGAAAAAGCTAGATGCTCGTTAGCCATGACTGGTACTTCTCAGTCCTTCAGAGGACCAAGCCAGTCTTGGCAAAGGAAAAAATGTGAGCGATAGGCAGAAAGAGTCTCCCTTTCAGGTCTAATAGACATGGAGGATACCGCTCATCCCTCCCGGACTACGCAAGTCGCTCCAGAAGAAGGACGTGGTTGCAAGACAGGATGGCAGGAAGGGTAGCGGTGTTGGCTGATAGAGGTGAAGTCCAGTTGAAGGGGGAGTTAGCTGCAAAGTGGACTGCTCACAGGTCAGAGGATGAGGAGCAAGGTCTGAGACACAGAGGAAGCCTTGAAAACACTGAGAACTGGCTGGTTAACATTGTGCCACCCCCAAGGGGATCCCATCCTCCCCACCACACCCAAGGAACCAGGGCAGGATTGTACCATCCAGTCCAATCCATGTTTAACTTCCAATAGCCCAGGGAACGGGGCATCCTCACCTCCTTTGCAAGACTGCTGCCCTGTGCATGGCCTTTATTCATAAGAAATACTTCCTACAGTCAATGCCTCACTCTGATTTACTTCCTGTGCTGGGCTCTTCCAATACAAGCTCACGGAGCAAGGAAACAGAGGCAGATCATCCTGCTTTCTCTGTGATAGGCACAGAAAGGCTGTTCCAGCAACAAACATTTGGCAGAAAGTACCATTTCCAACGAACCCCCCGTCTCCTCTGCTTCTGCACGATGGTGCCCACACGCATCGTGCCCCCACCCCAACTTGCTAGGAAAGTGTGTGGAAGATTTTTTTTTCTTTGGGTCTCACGATTAAAAAATTGGCTCTGCAATGTTTTATGCATGCATCTGTTATGCTAAAATAACCGTCCTTCCTAACCATGCCCACCTGCTGTCTTTTTCAATTTTAAGTATTTCTAAGTAGCAATCAAATCAGTATAATTTGTTCTTTATCTCAGAAAAACCATTGTGAAAGAAAAATGTGACCATTATGTTACATCAGGGAAAAATACAAGCTCTTTATTTGCAGCCTTCTCTATATTCTATCAGATCTTGCAGTCGTCATTATGCCAGTTGTATTTAATGCTGCTCAAATGAACGGAGCTTTCTTTAATCACCACAGCCCTTTTTCTTCCCCCCTCCCTTAATTTTTTCCACCCAAGGTTAAGCGGGTTTTTTTGGGAGACAAATACATAAATACCAATGTTATGAATATGTTAAGGGTATCTAGGAGACAGCTTTGAGGATTGGTATCAAGAGCTTGCTATCACTGATGTGAGCATCAGTAACCATTGTGTAAGGATGAAGTTACTGGATATTAGAAAAAGCAAATGTAAGAGACACAAACACCACCCACGGACTGCGCCAACGAGATCAAAATAAAAGACTTGGCAAATATTGACTCTATAATCAATGTCAAGTTTAACATTGGCTGCCGAATCACACCAAGGTTAGTATAAAAAACATTCAATTCGATGACCTTCAATGAAGCCTACAAATTAGAGGTCAGTGATTGAATTATTACTTATAGACCGCGGACAAACACAGCAAGGATTGGAAGTCCACTTCAGTGTAGATTAATACCTTTAATTGAGAAGCGCTGCCTGGGATACAAGCCTTAGGGCAGCCTCAAGGAATATGTTTCTTAGACTTAATTAATGGAGCGGTGGATCTTTTCATCCATAAAAGGACTCCTAATAAATGGAGCCGAGTGGCTAATTCTCAGCAAACAATTTATCTGATGGTTTGAGCAGCTTTTCCTGCCAGAGAAGCACTCCTGCACTCATTGAGATTTCCTCCCGCTTATTGATTGTTCAATGGAGTTGATAAACTTCTGTAGGGTTTTTTTTAACCCCCTTCCCACCCCAGGGATTGATCTTGAATAGTCTCAATTCCAGCAGGTCTGTTTAGTACAGAGGTCCTCAACCTTGCTAGACTTAAGGCACTCCCCAGAAAATGCCAGCTCTTAGTTTTCACTAATTTTTTGACCACAGAAAAATGACAGAGAAATTGGCCTGTTGCAAAGAGCACAGACCGACCATGGCAGGTCAGAATATTTTTTTAACACTATGGATTCCTATTTGAAATCTCTGGGTTTTTCTCATGATCCATGCTTGCACATCTAACAGCACCATGGCACCCTAGTTGAGAATCACTGGCTTAGTAGCAACCTGGTGGCTTGCTGGGTGTGAATACCGGTGCCGGTAAAGCAGGTCGTTTCAGTATTCAGAGGGAACCCCAAGGAGATAACGGTGTGTGGCTGAAGGGAGCCCTCACAAAATATTTCCGCATCCCTTCACATGTCTCCAACAACACCGTTGCTCTTAAGGGCCTAACAGCACTTTACAAGTCAAGATAATACCCGGCGATGGAGGCAGCATGGTCTGGTCCTGGAGGAACAAGGATGTGCATGGGGAGGCCTGAGTTCTAGTCCTGCCTGCAGCTGAGACTCACTGCAGGGCCTTTAACTCCCTTGGCCAAAATCCACCTTCCCCTTTTGCCCCTGAATCTGGTCCTCACTTCAGTGGTGCTGCCTCCAGACCCAAGGGCTGCTGTAGCCATGCATCTGAGGCAAGAGATGGATTTCAGATGGACTCTAGCCTGAGCAGCACTTTGGGAAATGGGAAACATTTTGGGAGCCTCACACAGCCACCGTTGCCAATGCTTGCATCTGAGGATGGCGCAGAATTAAACCCACCCCCTTGGCGGGCTGGAAGAGTCCCCGTCCCATTGTGCAACCATCACGGCACTACCCTACCCTTCCTGCTTTTCACTCCCGTCTTTGTTCTCTCTCGTCATCTCTCTACCTCCCATTATCTCTCCCCCTTATCTGTCTACCTCATTGTCTCCTTCCCTCCCATTTCAAAAGAAAGAAAGAAAAGTAGTGGGGGGTGGAAAAAGTATTAAGAAAGAACCCAATTAGGTATGCTGCCTGCAAATACGATTCCAGCCGATTTGGTATTTCTGCTCTCTCAAATATTAAGCAGCTCTGACAGTGGCTGGAACATCCATGGAGAGAGTTACTGCAGCCTTCATGTAAAGGTTACCAGCATTTTTTCCCCCCCAAAAGGGCCAGGTAATCAATACATGTACAAATAGTTGTTTTTCATTCCAGACAACGAGGTGGGGGAAGAGAGGCAAACGGGAGGAGGAGGGCACAGTAATAACTCAGCTTTCCTCCAGCCACTGAGTCGACCGTCCTCCCTATCCTGCACCGCCTCGGTGACTTGCTCTGTCAGGCCCGGTGGCCTGCGTATCCCAAGGAGCCTGTAGTTTTTGCTGCTGCATGACAACAAGAAGGTGACATGTCGCCTTCCCCCGCCTCCCGTGGAGTTACAGCAGCAAGTAAACTTGAAAACAGTAGTATCCTCTTAGTAACAGACGAGGCCCACACGATCTCAGTGGGCTCTTGTGGCGGAGACGGAGACGGCCGCGGGGGCTCTGTTGCCATCAGTATAGATGTGATGTTTACAACAGCCCGGCCCGCGCAGGTCTCCGAGGAGTCTGGGCCAGGCATAACGTGCCCTCCAGCCTCAAGTCCCTGGAATAGCTTGGGTAAGAATATCCTCCATGCCCACTGCAAAAGCTGCTTTCTCTCTCCAAATAACGTGCACAAACCGGAATCGCAACTCATCCAAACGGGCCAACAACGCTGCCGCAGAACCACGGCGTCGTTATCCTATCTGCACGTCTGCCGTGCCATAAACAAACACCGTCCTTGCCTTCCTCGCTCCCTCCCCAAATGCCAGGTCTAAAAATAAAACCGGAGCAGGAAAATCCCCCATTATAAAATGTCTTTCTCCCTTGCAGGAACACAATGTTACTGCCCTCTAAGTGAGCTGCGAGCACATCTTCAATAGATTAGAAGAATGGCACACAAGGTTCAGATCATTAAACAGTAATCCGGGGCGGGGGGTCAAGCATTTCTATTTAACAATGTGCTCCAGTTGCCAACTCTCCAGCCCGCTGAGAGATCAGCGCAAACTCCACTTCTGAAAGCCGAGTTGTGTTTATTGTTGTTTGTCTGGCCGTCTTGCTCCTCTACCTGCCGCTGCAGCTGGGCAGCGTGCTCTGCGCCTCCGCCCCGGGAAGGAGCTGGGCACAGCTCAACCGCTCTGCTTGGCGGGCGTTCGGGCAAACCGTGTCTTTCCCTCTGACTTCGAGGGAGGGGACTTCAGACTTCTCAATTTCCCTTGCTTTACAGGAAGCACAACTGCAGAGAAAGGCGCTGCCCCCCCATCCAGCGTCAGAACCCGTCCGGGATCTAAATCTGCTTTGCTGCAAGGCGCAAACCTGCTCCCGGACCCAGGTTGTCTCAAAGAGTCTCAGCCCCATCCCAGGTTTGCTCATCCGACGTTAAAACCACGCGGGTGTTGGAATTTGTCTATGCAATCTGCCCTCCTTTGATGCACCCTGGATCCCTTGGGGAAGGCTGCTCGGGCAGACAAGGGTGCTGTGGCCCGATCAGGGCGCAGCTGCAGAAATTCGACCGACGGAAGCCTTGCATTATGGGGAAAAGAGACTGGGTTTTGTTCAGCACCTCGAATGCCTCTTTCTGGTTCCCTCCCAAAGGGGAGATGCTTTTCAGACACGGGGCGGCATATTCTCACCCAAAGCAAACTTACTAGTAACGGGCTTCTTGGCTCTCTGGGAGCCCAGGAGAGTCGTCACAGCTGCCTAGCAAGAGACATTCCCCATCCTTAACAGCCTTCAGTGTCTACTGAACGACAGACAAAGAAAAGACAGCAATGCTGGGGCACTGAGGGAGGAAAGGGCTTATCCAGCTTACATGGTGTCCAAGGCAAGAACAGGGCACAGATCTCCCGACTCCCCATTCAACATCCCAGTCCCCAGACCCCTCTGTGAATGGGCCGAGTCGCAATCCGATTCCAGGTTGGGAGCTACCATGAAACCCCAAGTGGTGAAGGACCTGCCCAAATCCCCGTCAGCATCATTTCCAAAGCAGCTGCAAGCCCACGTTCCCCAAAGCGCGTTCGAACGGAGGTGCCGACATGCCCGTGGCCTCTTCGGGAGGGACAGGTTGGCAGTAGCAACCGCAGGGCAGACAAGACATGGCTGGTGTGTTGACCCAATACATCGCCAACTGAGAACAAAAGGTTTTTTCTACCGTCCCTTGTTGGGAGTCTCCCTTTTCCTGCCAAGACAAGTGCAAAGTCTCCCTTTTCCTGCCGAGGATTCGTTACAACCACTCTGCCCTCTTGCTTTGCCCCTAACGAGAAGCTTCCTCATCCCTGCGCTGCCTGCACACATACCCCTTTCCTAGGAGACCCGCATTTAGCAGCTCCCATCCCTGCCACGACGGAGAAGCAAATCCCGCATGGTCACAGGGGAGGACCCTGAACCTCTCGTGCACTCGTCTCCAAAAGGGGCTAGAGATGGGCTGGATACATCAATCATGTGTAATCCCCCCTGGCAGCACAAAGGAGGCGATTCAGCGCAGAGCGACCACTGCGGGCCTCCATCCGCCGTGTGCTCCCCTCACCGAGCACTTTGAATGCCGCGTGTAAAGGGCTTATGTAACTTAGCAACATGGCTCTTATCAGCCAAGAGGCCGCGGTTGCAGTGGATGAGCGTCAGTCAGTTCGCTTCGCCACTCAAGTCGAGGGCTCCCAATCTGCGGCCCATCTTCTCACCGCGCAGGCAGGCGGCGACCCTGGGTCCATCATTAATCCACTGCCGTAGGGAGCCGGCAGCGCTGCCGGGTCAGCGCGTGCAGCAAAGCCCGTCGTAGCGCTTGCCGTGTTGCCAGCCCTGGACGAGAAGCTGACCCAGCCGGGGAAAAGGGGAGGGGAGGCTCGTGGCCTGCCGGCCTTGGGATGCAGCCTGCAAACCGCTGCCGGAAAGAGGAAGGAAGAGGCAACTTCTTACTAGCACTTGAGAGTGGGTGTTGCAAGTGCAAGGGCCTTTCTTATAGGCCAGAGACTGCTACTTAAAACCTGAGACTTGGGCAGACTCTGGCTCTGCGGGGCCTCCTTCGAAGGGCACGGATGAGATCCCAAAGCCCCTTTAAAAAGAAAACTGACTCCAAGTCATTTCCAATTTGCCGAGCGCCCGGTTCTGAAGGCTTGCAGGGCGAGAGGTGCCTCTTACCAGAGACGAAACGTGAATGCTAACTGCAAGCAAAGCGTCTCTCATTAAACCGGTCCCTTCCTCGCCTCCTGCTCGCTGGCCCTGGGAACCTGCCGAGTTTCAGCAGCTCCGTGATGCCTCTGGGTGAGACTGAACCCGAGGTTTTGGGCCCAGCAAGCAGCGTGCAGATGCTAAATGGTAGCTGCGAAATAGAGGCCGAGGCTCTTATTTGTTGATTGTGCATCTTAGGGCTCCGCTCTCTGGCTTTACTTGCCTCCTCTGCACGCCAGCTCCTTAAGTGGGAAAAGGGGATCATTAGACTTCCCATCACCAGGAGCAATAACAATGTCTGAGTCAACCGGGTCACATCCTCGGCTGATGGGAAGCAGCAGAAATGGCTGCCTGGTCCCCTGCACCCTCCCCTTCCAGGAGACTCCCCCCCAAGCCACTTTTCATTTCCAGCAGCTGAGGACCTTGACCTTTGAGTGCTAGCAGCAGCAGCAGCAATTATCATCTAGGTGTCCCCAGGCTTTGATACCAGCTTTGTGAGCCAAAGATCTTTCACCGTATATAAATTCAAAACCAAATATGGGATCAGTGAAGCTCTCTGCATCATTATAACTGGGTGGAAAGATCAGCGGCCCATGGCTTTGCTGTAGCCAGCACCTGCCGTCCTGATTTCCAAGCCACGTTTCTCTTCAGGGACCAAGAGAAATCTCTACCTTCACGCTCTGCTCCGGTTCAGACGTGGTATAAACTACCTGCTGTTCCCCACACAAACCTTCAGGAAGCAAGACTGAGTTCAGCAGAATCAGCCTCTCCTTAGGAAACGCTGGGTTGGCCATCTGCGGTCCACCTCTTGATACGCCAAGTGTGGTATCTTGCCCCTTCCTGGTGCTACTCAATTCTCCAGGCCAGTTGTGCAGTCTGGCGGTAGATCAAACCCTCCCTGACCCACCTCTGTCCTGAGCTCAGCAAGCAACAAGGAGAGCGATGTGCAGATCAGGACACCTGGGCTCATTTCCCAGCTACTGCAGACTCCCACAGACAGGTCTGCCTACCCCGAGTGCTGGGCGCTCGCAGGAAGGGTGCTCTTCACACCTGCTCACGCCCCCTTGCACAAGCCCAACCTGGAATGAGTGCCCCGCGCTGTCCGCTCTTGAGACCTCTCGTCGTTGGTGCAAGAGCAGGTCTTGCAGCGTAAAGGCACGGCTGGCAGCATCGGGACTCTGCCTGGCTTTGGCACTCAGGCAATACCAAAGCATAATCGCGACACGAGCTCTCCCTGCCTCTCTTTTAACCAGCAGGACTGCAAATGTTTATATGGATTATGAAACGATCCAAGTCTGTTTTTACCATGAGCTGCAGAGTGACTCAGTGCAGCAGGAAATTTTGCAGGCTGACTATATGTTGCATGGAGAGGGGTGTGTGTGTGTGTGTGGGGGGGGGTCTTATCTTTTCTTTTTCAATTTAACCACCATTAATTTCTCTGAGCAACCCGCAAGGTTCTTGCGAAACGAGACGGGCACAGAAATGAAGCTTGGGTTAGCCGAGACCAGAAGCACTCTACGTATAAAACCTGTGTGGAAACCCATGTCTCGTGCTGGCATCCGGTTGCAGCACATCCTTCACACATGCTCTCACATCCAGCTCAGCGACAGTTAGCAGATTCTAGTTTCCATAAATAAAAATTAAACAAACACTTAACGAGCGCCATGCATATTAATACCCTCCAGGTGAAGGTTAGCGTGAGCTGTGATTGTAACAAATCCACATTTGATTAGATTGACTTGAAAATGGGGGAGAAAAACAACCCACAAAAGCTTAAAAATTACAGTAATTTATTCTTTTGACCTCTGAGTTTCTCAGTTTTCTGCAACTTCAGGCTCCTTCGTACAATGCCATTCCGACTGAATATGCTTCAAAGAAGCAGGTGCTGGCATATTAAAAATGACTCCATTCCCTTTCCCTCTCCAATCACTAACCACATATCCAGCATGGCATCTGTATAACAAGTTGGAGCTTTTGACTCAACTGTCTAATAAAAGCTCCTTGTGAAAGTGAGAGACTTGTTAAAAGTTCCTCCTCCAGAGTCCAGAGTGAGAATTTGAAGCTGTTATATAACGACGAGGTGTCAGGGACTGGAATACCTGATATCTGACACTTGAGCTGCCTTCTTTAACAAATTAAGGTGGGTTTATTTTTAACTGGCAACCGAAGGCTGCCACGGCGCAGTTGGGGAACACGCTCCGCGCAGTGTGAGAGAGGCGGTTTGAGAAATCACAGCAGGGGAGCCCCCGGATCTGGCCCCGGACTGGCTTCCAATTTAAAATAATGCAAACGCCGCGGCTACCTGCAACGTGGCGAGACGGCAGCTCCCAACTCAGCTGGCACGGGTTTGATGCAGGCGCGGGGAGAGCAGGTAAAGGGGCCGCTGCACACCTGGAGACATCCCATTACTGGCAGAAGGACTGGGCGTGGAGAGCGGGGCCCGTAGCCATCGCTGAGAAACTATGCAGAGCTCACGACCTAGAAGGAAAGACAGACGAAGGGAAAAGAGAAGCACAGGGGGAGGAAGTGACCCCGGTGTCTCCCAGCAGGTCCAGTCCAGAGCTGGGAGCTCCCAGTGGCTGGTTCCTCCCCAAACACCCGCGCGCTTCTCCTCCCGGGGCTTTTCCTGCCCGGCGAGCTGCAGCCGCGAGCAGGTAGACGGAGCACAGGCCACAAGACGAGTCTCATAGTTACACTGCAGACAGGAGAGGACGGGGCTAGGGCAGGCAGAGACCCGTGCCAACCAGGACCGCTATTTTTATGCCGAAAGGGCAGTCATGTTGGCCGTGGAAATACCGCAAGAAAGGGGAGAGAGGACTTTTTTGGAGCTTGGAGATTTTTGAGATTGGAGCTTTTGAGAAGAGCTGCAGACCCCACGAGATGAGAGAGTGGGTTTAGCAGGTGTGTTTTCATAGTTATTTCATAGTTGGTGTTAGGGGCTGGAAGAGACCTTTGCAGATCATCGGGTCTAGCCGGACTGGAGGCCGAAGCGGTCTCTCTACCCGCAATCCCCAACGAGCCGGTGTGTCCCCCCGCCAGGCTGCAGGACCTGTGGCCTTTTCTCTGCTAGGACCACCCGCAGGGGCAGGTAGGGAGCCATCCTGGGCTCCCTGCTGACCTGCTAGCCAAGGGGCCAGTCCCATCCATTTTGGAAAGCCAGGCTGGATTTCCACCCTCATAACACCATAAGCCTTAGCCAAGGCCCGCAGCCACAGCAGGTGCAGCGTTAAGGACAGCTGAGCTTTCCCCCACCTGGGACTCATCAGCTGCCTCCCAGCTGAGGCTTTGTGGGCCGGGATCAGGTGAAAGCTGGATGGAGACCTGGTACCTGAAGGCAGCAGGCCGCTCGTTTTGAGAGCAGCTAGCAAAGCCCCTGGGTGGGTGGAGAGGACAGGACAGCTATCATCCTAAGCAAAGAACGGAAATCCCTTGGCTGGGGATTGTCCTCTTTGCTGGACGCAACATTGCCCATCTCTGCGGCGCTGCTGGGCTCCAGCCAGGCTGAGAAAAACATCTGAGAATTGCACCTCCTGGGTCTGTGCAAGGCTACTAGAGACCAGGGATCTTACCCTTCCTCGGGGCCGAGTCTGGCTCCCCGCGTGCAGTCCGAGAAGGGATCCTTACAGCTTTCCAGTCGCACACTGCTTGCACGGATAACTCCCAGCAGAACAGTGCTGGCTGCCATGTTTACCGCAACGAAAACTTCGTGGCAGGCAATGCTCCCCCATGAGAGGCGATTCTTGGGAGGGACAAAGCAGGTTAAAACAGAGGGTTTTTTCTGTCCTGGCAATGGTTAATTCCACTTCCCTCTCACCCTTCCCTCAATGCAAAGCCCAGCCAGAAAAGCCACTCCAGATGCAAATGGAAAGGTCAACAAATGGTTAATAAATAACTAATAAAGGCAACCTGGAAGCAGCTAACCCACTCACTGAAGTTCTCCACAGGGTCCCCGCTTCAGTGCTTAGCAAAAGGTGCAATCGCTATAGCAACGCCGGTAACATTTTCAAATAGACGGGCAATTATTATTCATTCATTTCCTGTTTATTGTGACAATGTTAATCACAGCGGTCTCTGGGAGAGGGATGCTAATGAAGATGTGATCGGGGCAGCGTGATCCCCAGCGAATTCCGTGGCAATTTCTCAATTCATTAGCATCTTGTCATTTTGAGGGGCGACCGCAGAGACCCACATTCCCACCTTTCACCAAAACATGACAGGATAATAAAGCAATGCTATTTCCATTGCTGGGGAAAGTTGAAATGTTTGTTAGGTTTAAAGTTTGTTAATTAAAAAAAGCAAAAACAAAAATCGGAACGAATAAAAACAAACCTCCAGACACACAGCGGAGCGGGCAAGATGGCAGAACGAGCGCGGGCATTTGCCAGCCGTTGCAGTGCTGGTAGCCCTCTCCTCTCCCTCGCCTGTCCAGCGCCTGACACGAAAGGCCACCTTCAGCTCCCCGAGAATAAGGGAGAGGACTAGGCTCTTTTTTCGACTGGTGTCTGCTTGGCTCTCAAGTGGACAACACGAAGCACAGCGAACGGGGGCCAGGCTGCACCGACTGACCTCCCAAGTGATGTCTCAATCCCCACTTCCCGGCTCCCGCGCGAGGTTGCCCGCGTCTCAGCCGGGATCGGACGTCTCATTCGGGTGCCTGACGCTCAAGGCACATGCCGCGTCGCTCCGAGCGCTGAAGGACACTCAGGCTGACAGCTGCATGCGCTCGGTTCAAAGTGGAAGACAGGGAGATGTCTCCCCCGGTCCCCAGCAGATGAACCCTGAGGGGGAATTACTCCTGCTCGCCTCTCTTCTCCCTCCTCACCCGCCCACTCGAGGGGTCTGGCAGCTTCATCCCTCGCTGGAGAGCTCAGCTCTTCCTACAGTGATGAACAGGTAATTGCATGGAACAAGCGATGAAAATCCGCGTGGGTGTCCAAACATAGGACAAATCCTGAAAGGTGACACTTGGGACAGCTCATGGCAGCTGCTGATGCCCTGCTACCATCAGAAATCCTGTCCTCACAGGGGAAGACAGACAACGAAAAAGAGAATATGTAGCATTTTATGCCAGCAAAGATTTCAGTATATTAGGGAGACCTGCCTACGGTGTTTGACAGCGGAGAAAGCCATGCGATTGGCTCCATAATGCGGAGAAGTGCATGCGGTAATTGCACGTCCTCTTTCAGTGGGGCAGCCGTGGCGCTGGACACACTGTCCCTTGTCCCAGGGGCTCTTCGGGATGCTGGAAGTGTTGTGCGCCTTCATTGCAATTTCTTTAAAAAATAAATAAAATTAAAAACTCCCCAACTCTATTCTCAGGTATTGTTATGCAGTGAAGAATTTGCTCCATGTTTACCTGGGAAATAACCCACCCAGGGATGCAATAAACAGTATTTCAAGTGGAGACAAAATGCGGAGAGATAAGACATTAGGGCTGGAAGGGACCTCCAGCCCCCTGCCCAAGGGTCGAATGAGCTCAGGCACGTCGAAGCTGCTCTTTGGCTTAACCTGAATGTCTGGTGTTTTGTTAAAAACAAATAAAACCCAAATCTACTTCAGACAAAGTTACTGAAAAACCCCTCTATGGGAAGAAACGTACCCATGTCTCTGCTGCAGCAAGAGCTGCCAATGAAATGGTGCCACCATTTGAAAACCAGGGGAGGATTTGATTTTTGAATCCACGGTTCATCGTGCTATGCGATGCCCTCAAGAACCACTTGAAGCATGAAAAGGCACAGGTTTGTGGGCATCATCTGCTTTACTCCGCTCAGGCTCAGCACCGCTGAGCTCACCGTGGTATCTCAGCCTCTATGCCGCTCCGATCTGCCGCCATTTATTATTAGCGAATGTCCACAAAAGAAAAAAAACCCCAACAAAATCCTTGAGAGCCATGAAAATATTTGCAGCTCCCAAGAGCTCCGTGAATATATGGAAGTATATGTTATCCGCCCGTCTCCATTCTCTCGATAGTGATTTAGCCGTCTAATCAGGGAGTAGGAACAAAACAATGTGAACAATCACAGACCACACATTTGAATAGCAAACAGCTGTGGCGAACAGTTTGAGAGAGATCCATCCCCTCCAAAATTATTTGTCCAAACTATTTGGCACTTTCTTACAAACAAACTCATTTGCAGAAATTAGGAAGGAGCCATCAAATTTCCAATTTTTCGGCTCAGTGATACTATTCACCCAGCTCTAATACCTGCTTAAAGACAGAGAGAAAGATCTAGTTCTAGGTGAACGCAGTGGAACAAGGACAGCTCGGCTTATCAAAAGGAATTTTAATAGAGTTTGGGGAGATGCTTCATTAAAACAATGCACCGAGTTGAAAACTGACACCTTGTAGCCCACTTTTTCTAGTGCAAAAGAATCTAATTTATGACTGAGCTCCTCACTTCTAAGCACTGGACGCCAGTGCTGTGGGGAAAAATGGGATATCTGCATTAAAAAAAAAAATAGAAAGCCAGTCATGCTTGCCCTGCTACTGTAATAACGCAGGTCAGTTTGGCCCTGCCTGTCCAGCGACTAAAGTGTTGTGGTTAGGAACATTAAATGCATTTTTAAAACCTAGCATGATGTGAAAACAATGCACTGGGAAGGGCTCGGGCTGCCTGCTACCGGAGCAGCAGAACGGATAGAAAGCCCCTCTCCAGAGCAAGGAGACTGGATTCAAAAATCAAATCCTAGCAGAAGTCGGCTTGCTGCTTCCCTCGCGAAGGGTTCAGAAAGGATCCAACAAAATGTGGCCAATTACCAGGGGCCCGTTGGAAAGGTGAGCAGAGGAAGACGGGGCTGTTCTTGAAATGGCAAGAAAGCACCACACATCTAGCCCAGAAATGTCACACTTCTGTTATTAAATTTCCCTCCCTCTCTCTTTGTTACTGCTTTGCTTCACTCTCAGACTCAGCTGCAACATGATATAATTTGAGCTGTGAAAATGCAGTCAGCACGTCGAGCTGCTGTTGCCTGAACGTCTGCGACTTTGTCAGCTCTCCATGCTTCACAGCCTTTCCTGATGTTAAATGGGTTTTGCAAACCAGGTGGGGTGAGCTACTAAGATAAGAAATCAGAGAGAGGTGAGGGACAGAGCAAGAGATGGGGAAAGGTGAAAGGGCAGACAAATCCCATGCAGGAGTGCGTGCACTCAGCAGCCTTTAGGGACAGGATCCTGAGGAAACCAGGGCATATCACTTTGCATGGCCCCTGACTTTGTATGGGGCTAGACAGTCCATCCTGATGCCAGCGGCACTTGAGCTCACTGCAACCGACCCCACAGGGACGGACACTCGATGAGAAACCGTTCTCTACGGGGGGGGCATCTCTAGTAAAAATTTAAGAAGTTCCCCGACAATCCCCGGATCACTAGTTGTGCAGGTAACTGGTCTGTGATGGTGCAGCCCCTGGATGACC
This sequence comes from Crocodylus siamensis, assembly GCF_052110815.1. Classification (NCBI taxonomy): domain Eukaryota; kingdom Metazoa; phylum Chordata; order Crocodylia; family Crocodylidae; genus Crocodylus; species Crocodylus siamensis. The sequence continues at coordinate 26,958,447 of NC_143408.1, forward strand.
CCCTGGCGTGGAGAGCAGCCCCGCGGCTCTGCACCTGGGCACGGAGGCCCGTCACATCCCAAGGTGACAGAACAGCAGCACCTGCGAAGGGCTCGGCGTCTCCAAGCTCAACTTCCCGTCGCCAGAAAATCTCTCCGATTAAAGACACAAACAACCCGTTACGGACGCTGCTGAGACAACGACAGAGGAGATGCAACAAGGAGGCGTTGCACGATGTCAAGCCAAGCGGGTGCTGTGCAGTGGCTGTCTCATCATGCTCCTGATTGGATTTGCTCAGCCTCTTTTTCCAACTCCTTGCCGCTCTCTTAAGAAATAAAATAAGATACAGCAAAAGTTCCTGCTCGTAGGCTCCAGGCAGGGCTGGCTCCTTCAGCAGTCTGCCTTGAATTTGGGAAGGGGGTGAGGGCTGCTGTTGGGATGTGATGAGCAGCTTTAAGCACAGTGGCTAATCTGCCCTGAAGTCAGGAGCAGAAGCAGCAAGCAAAGGCCTTTTGCTGGGAGCTGCCCGTGGGAAACGTGGTGCTGCGCTGCTCCATACAGATGCAGCCGAACACGCGCCTGCATCCTAAACGAGCCAGTCGGGTGCAGAGTAATGCAGCCACAACCGGTGCTGGGGGCTTGCAGGGAGCACCCCCTGCTCCGCACCACTGCAGTCTCGAAGCGGCTCTGCCGCGTCCAACGTTTGGATTGGAAGGGGAAGAGTTGACCTTGCTAGAGCAAAATGCATGCAAATCTCTGCCAAATTGTTTTAGCAAGTTCACTTTGTCGGGACAAAGAAGCCACCAGGGGCTAACTCAGCCTTTGGCTAGTTTGGGAACCAAGCGATGCAAAAACGAGCAAGCTCCTGTTTAAATAGCAAGTTGTGAACGTGCACACCGTGGAGATGCTTCCCATTTGGTTGCTCTTCGAGAACTCGCCTGTGGAAAATTTTAAACCAAGCCTGACTGCCCACATAAAAGATTTAAGGTTTTAAATCCCCAACCCTACCGAGGGGCATCGATTTCTAACCAGCTCCCCGGGCCTGGATTTTAAACGTCACGAGATAAAATCGTGCGCGCACGCCAGAGTGCTCCAGGAGAGACCCCGACCCATCGCTCTTGCTGCAATGGAGATGCTGAGCCGCCACTTTTCCCCATCTGACGTCAGCAGTGGAGCTTGATTTATGCAGCTCCTTGCAGGACTCGTTTGTGTTTTGAGGAAGGGGAGGAACGGCTCCTGTCAGAAACTCCAAGAGATGGGGATAGAAAAGCAGTGCTGGAGGCACTTGGAGCACGCAGCTTCCCGCACTGCACTCGGCCCCGTGGGCGCTTGGGGACAGAGAAGGCCATCCACCTTTTGCACACACGTGCATGCATGCACACACGCGCCCTAATGGCACATGCCAGGAGGGGCAGGTCTGTCGGGCTCCAGACAGCACCCATATGTTCCTCACAGTGATGCCCAGAGTGTCTTGCACTAAAGGATTTGCACAAGTGAAAGGGGCACGTGTTGAAGTTCTCAGCTCCGGGGCGCTCGATCTCCCCCAGCCCTCGGAGCACAGGACTGCAGAAGCGCCACGAGTCCCGTTCACGTGCATGCTCTGTCCACCTGCTCCTAGGCTCATCTGCATGGGGGCATCATTACACCTTGAGAGGTGTGATGCTATATTCCTCCCAGCACGGGGTCACTGCAGTCTCCCCCTCTTTTTTTTCCCCCTTCGTATTGACATTGAAAATAAAGCAGCTTGATGAGATAAGGGCCATTTCCAGTGAGGAGGTAACTGGGGTGTTTTTTCAGATGGGCAAGAGGGAATAAGCATGCAACAAAACCCTGGGTACTCAAGAGAGATACCCTGGGTTTGTGTGAGCTTGCTGGTCCTCCACTCCACTGAACGGGTATACGCGGGTTATTCATTTGCACAGAAGCCACCAGATGCCACAGGTACCCGAGGCCAATAAAAGGGGAGCCAGACAATCCCCCCAGATGTTTCTTTCTGAGACCCCTGACCAAGTTTTTATTTTAACGGGTGCCCAGAAAGCATCCCCTGTCCTTGCCTACCCGCTTTCCAAGGTCACCAAGCAGGGCACGGCTCCAGAGCGATACTGGGCTGCACTCCCCACATCTGTGGCAAAGCAAAGGCATCGATATATTGAATTGTGCCTGGGTCTCACCTGCCGGCGGCCGGGCTTGTAGCGCGGGGACCCGTCGCTCACCGAGCTGAGAAACGAGCCACTGCCAAGAGCGACCGGCTGGCTCTCAAGCAGGGGGAGCTCCCGGGATGCAGGCGAGGGAGACGGCATGGGGTGCATTTTCAGACTAGCCCCCGGAAGGCATCTGCAAGGGACCAACACATTTGCACTGGTTTAGGGAAGGCAGACGGGGAATTGGGGAATGCTTTGAAAACGTCAAGGCATTGCTGCCCGCAAGGGGGAAACCCTGGTGCCATGAGGGGTTTCTCTCCACCTGTTTGGAAAGGGGACCTGCCTTTGCCCCTAGTCTCTCTGGGGAGGCAGCATCCTGGAGAAGCCTCCATGGCACAGTCTGGAGGAGGTTTTCGTCATGGGGGGGGGATCAACCCAACACTGGTCTTGGGCATCAAAGTGCAGCCCCACCTCTCACTCAGCCTGGAGACAGGAGGAAAGTGGAGACTCGGCTGCTGCCATTTCAAAACAGCCTTCCTGGCTTTGATGGGGTTTTTTGTCTTTAAAACACACACTTTTCCTTTTTTTTTTTTTTAATTTCATTCCCCCCCGTCATCCTCTAGCCCCACAAAGTTACACAATGGCTCAGCTCCTTTTTGATATACTTTTCTTAAAAAGACCATACACTTGCATTTAATTAAAAAGTATCTACATAGGAATGAGATTAATTAATTCTCCTTCTACCCAAGAGTCCTCTCTTTGTGTTCACTTAAATGAGGTTTTAAATGTTGTCTCAATGCTGTATCTGGACTAGCTCTCTCCAGACAACACGCCGAGTGTTATTCAGGCTTGGTCTGTACTGGCAAGATTCATTTAAACAAAATGAGATGCATAAGCCCAGCCGGCTCCCTGTTTTGGGGGCATTTAGGAGCAAAGAGGGTTGGTAACAAAGGAAACAAATTTGTGCATCTCAAATGCAAAGAAACCCCGCCCCCCCTGCTCCAGGGAAGGGCTGGTGGGATGCTGGCAGGGTGACTGGGAAGTGCACAGGGCACTTGAGGGGGCTGAGGTGCACTGGCAGAGCTGTGCAGAGCTCCAGTAGCTGGCACTGGATTAGCCAGGGAAGGGCTGGCACAAGGTGCTGCCGGTAGTCACCAGTGCCTTGCAGAAATCTGCATTGCTGGGTGGTATTTTCTCTGTTTAGCAGATCGGGGTGCAAGCAAAAGGCAGTTAATTGCTCCAGTGTTGGTGGCAGGGCTGGGGACACAGCCCAGGCATCTGGGGGACCTCAAGCAGTCCTGGGCACTGCTTCCTTTCTGCTTCTGCATCATTTGGTCCTGCTGGCTGCTGGAGAAGTCTGTACAAAGGGAACACGAGGCAAGGGATGCTTTGCTCCCCGTCAGCCGAACCACAGGCCCCGCAGAGGCCCGGAGCACCAGCCCCTCGCATTGCTCCTTTACCAGCTTGGGAGCACAAGACGATGGCAAGGCAAATCTGTATCTCTCTCTCCTGCCTGCTGTGGGCAGGACCGACTAGCGTGCCTATGCTAACAATTCCCATTATTTACACCGAGGGGACTAGCCACTGAACAACTGCAGCGCTGCATTATTCTGCGGCTCTGTTTCAGGTAATCCTGTATCGGCGTCAAAGCCCAATTACCTGCGGAGAGCGAGTTGCCCGGCCCCGGCAATGCCGCGCTAGGAAAACGACAGGGGCACTGCAGGGCCCCGGGCTCTCCGTATGGCAGTGCTCTGCCGTCCCCCTAATCTGATCGCTTCATTTGCTCTTCTTTCCTGCCGCTTTACGAGCTGCCAATCTTCCCATCCATACGTGAGCTCCAGCCTCCTGTAGCCAAAGATTAATTGATGGGGGAACGGGAGATTTCTCCTCCAGAACAATGGGCTTTTTAGCTAGTTCTAACAGGAAGCCAATTAGGCTATTTACATTGCGAGTTAAATATAAAATCTCATTGAGATCCCCCAAGGCTGATAAAGGCAGATGATCGGGGTAATCTTACCTACAAGCAACGCTGCGTCAGATATGGGGATCCAAACGTCCCCCAGGCCAGGACGAGGCAGGGCACGAAGCCTTCGTCTGGCCATCATGCGAGTCTCGGGAGCAGGCACCGTACCGGAGGGGAACAAAAAGTAAGAAATGCAAAGCACTTAAATAAATCTAGAGTTTTAGATTTTTGCATTTCTTGAGTAAATTTAGCCCAGCTTGGCATCATGTTAGAGGGGTTAAAATGCTTCGCACTTACTTATTGATGCTGGAGCTGTCACTGTGGTTCAGACTAGTGATCCGCTTCATCCAGCATCTTCTCGCAGGTGCCAGCACCAGCTGCTGCAGAGGAAGGTACAGTTACGGGATAACTTGCCCCCAGGGAAGTTTCTTCCCAAGCTCTGTTCCTTTGAAGTTGGCTCGTATCCTGAAGCAGGAGAGTTGGCACCCTTCAGAAACTCTCTAAATCTCACGACTGCAACTCTGGAAGCTGCCGCTGCTGATACAGAGGGGTAATCTTTAAAAGTCAAGTCAAGTCAGTCCCAAGGCCGCGACAACCACTGGGGCACCTTAGACGCTGTAACAACCCTAGGTTAGGTGAGTTGCTTTGCATCTTTGTCAAGTCCTCGGGCAGTGACCTGGTGGCACCCGTCTCCCCTCCAGGTAAAGCTTTAAAGACACCCCACTAAACTTCTGGTCTCACGTCACCTTGTTTCAGCGAGTCCCACAAGCTCATACAAGCAGCCTTGTTTTGCAGCTGTAAGATGCAACCTTTAGGAGCTCGTTACACAGCCAGTCAAGGGGAGAGTCCAGAGCCTTCGTGACTCCATCCTCCTCTGAGCTGCCTTTTACAAGTGGGGGATAACACCCCCGGGCACCCTCCCCTGCCCTCCAACATCACGATTTCACCTCCTTGCCTCAGTCGCTTCTTCTAGCAGGAGACCCAGCTCTCTCTTGTCCACAGTTCACTCCAGTCACCCCCCTCCCCTCCGATTTATTCAGGCCATGCATCACCCAAGCAGCTTGGAGAAGCCCCCACTTTGGGAACCCCCATCCCATGTTATGGGTTTCCCCTAAATTGCCTCATTCCTCAACGATGTCCTGAACCCGGCCAAAGCTTCCAACACTGATCATCGTTAATACTGGGAGACTTGGCACTCCTGTTTTACCAGCAGAGACATGGAAAGGCAGCTCTTTCAGCTCTCCCCCTATTTAGGCAAGAAACCCTTATGGCATCTCAGTTTCTCTTTATCATTATTCTTTGTGGAAAAATTGGAGAGAGTTCAGCGGATGGCAGTAAACATGGTTTGGGGGTTCGGGACATGACTTGTGAGAAGAGCCTGAGGGAAAGGGGCTGATTTAGTCTGAAGACGACAAGACCAAGGGGGATTGACTAGCAGCCTTCACCTCCGTGCAGGGGGGCTGCAAGGAGGATGGAGCTGGGCTGGTCTCAGTGGGGATGGATGACAGGACAAGGAGCAATGGGCTCCAGTTGCAGCAAGGGAAGTTGGGGTTATATTAAGACATTTTTTCTCATGAGGAGGGTGGTGCAGCGCTGGAACAGGTGACCCAGAGAGGTGGTGCAATCTCCGTCCTTGGAGGTTGGTAAGACCCGGGTAGACAAAGCCTCGGCTGGTGATGCTGTAATTTGTGCTTTGTCTTGCTGTCACAATCCCAGATTGCAGGCCCTGGTGATATCTATCCCGATATAACACAGATGTGGTTCCTGCTGAGTGCTTGAGGAGACTACGGGGGCACGGGACACGCGAGCCGAGGTAGGCCCAGGTGAAGAACAAATCAATCCCGACCAGGGTAAGCACACACATCATGACAGGTGACAAGCAGGGAGCAGCACCACGGGGATATTTAGGGAGAGAAGAACGCAGTCGGTTTTCGTGGGGAGCTCGCCCCATTGTAGTGCAAGAGCTCAGCAACTCATTTTAAGCCATTTCTTTCTCTCTCTGGCAAATCTAGCGATTTAGCAAGCCCAAGATGCTTTATGAATTCAGGTCCATTTCACCTCCCAGTGCATCGCAAACCCCTCTCAGCGAAATTACTTAAAAGCAACATTTCCAGTTTCAGCGTTTTCGGTCTGATACCACGTTTCATTTCACAATTTCCTTCAATCCTATTTCCAAAAGGTAAGTGGTAAGCAGTGCTTGGGACTGAAATGAATCTGTTCAACTTGTGACCAATACAGCAAGCCGTTCGATCCAAAACAAGTTTTTTTCCTTTCTTTGCTTTTGCGTTTGCTGAAAACATTGCGTGCGGGGTCAGCCCCCAAGCGCATTTGCTCAGAAGTGCCAGCGAACAGGAGCTCTGCCGTTTGCCAGGCGCTCGTCAGCTTGGGCGAGCGCCCTAGCAAGGGGTGGATGGAGCGGCTGTAACAGCTGGCCGGAGGAAATGGCTCAGTGAGGAGTGAGTGCTGAGAGGGGGTGGGCCTTCGCCCTGGAAAATTAAAGGCACTGAGAAGTGATGGGGAGGCTGCCAGGATCTGTACGTGATGCTGGTGGGAGGGTCTGCACCATGGGCCCACGCGTGAGCAGGACCCCCACCAGGGTCCCGTGCAGCCATGCCTCTTGCAGAGGAGCGATGCCAGCCTCTCTCGTGACTCTTGCTGCAGTCCCGGGGCCGGCATGCACCCCTGACACGCTGGTCCAGAGCCAGGTAACGGGGCAGTGGCGTCGCCTGCCAGCGCGCCAGCCGCAGAGGTGGAGCGGGGCCGTGCGCTCTGCTCTCGGATGCCGTGCCACAGCCCGCCAGGCTGTTCAGAGGCCTCTGCTCAGTCCCCACGAGTCTTTGTGGGGAGGGACCGGGCACAGAGGCTTAATGAGAAGTATTTCAAGAGAGAGATGAAAATGTGACAGCTTTTAAGAGATGCAATAAAAATTGCATCAGGCCTATGGTAAACTTCCCTGTAAAGACGCAGAGCTGGAGAGCGTGTGACACCATCTCAGCGCTGATGTTTCATTTACTCTGCAGCCAAAATAAATACCTATTACAAGACATGGTTCCCTCTTCGCTCCAGTGAGTGCGGTGCTCCAGGCTCCCAGCTCTCCCTGCGTCGGTGGCATGCAACAAGCTGCGGGATCAGTGCCACGCTTGCGATTAACCCCTCCAGGGCTGGCAGCCGGCACCGCAAGCCTGGCTTTCGCAGCCAGCCGCAACCTGCCCGCCCTGCCCCAGTGGTAGGGAGGTGATTACAGTGTACGTGATGCTTGGCATTCAGCGCCATCCGCCTGCTCCATCGCAGAGATCAGAGCCCTCTGCACAAGGAAGAAAGCAGCATTAGCCAACTTGTGAATGGGGAAGGCGGTGGGAAATGGCTTGCTCAGCAGCAGAGCCAGGAAGGAGGATGCAGGTGCCCCCCGCTCCTTGCTTGGTGGCTATTGTGCTCTCTCTGACACCGTGGAGACTGCACCCAAGGCATGAGGAGCCATGTCCAAGCCCCCTGCACTTCTTGCTGAGGTTATTGTAGGACCTGCCGCGGGCGGTGACCAGCACCTGGGTGCATCCAAGAGATTGTCTCCTTGCTACCAGCGCACCCGGACAGATGTTCAATGGTTTGCATCACACCGGGGAAGCCCTCCCTAAGCTGGACATCAGGCAAGATGTACCACGCAGCAGGACATTCAAGAGCTACAGGTTAAGGGAAAAAGCCATGCCAGCAATAGCTTTTTCCCGCCGTCTCCCTTCTCTACACCCCCTGCCCCTCTCCCACTTCACAGACATTTCATCGATTTTATAAACATTCAGGCTGGAGGGGACTTTGTGAGATCACCGGGTCCAGCCCCTTTGCTTCCTCTACCCTCTTTTACCACCTGGCAAAACTTTGCTCTGCAAAACTGATGCACTTCTTCAATTTGAGCCTGTCACCAGGCCTGGCTTGCTGCACAAACCACCCGCTACCTGCTATGCCTCCTCAATGCACAGCTACGCGCCTAGGTTGGCTATGACCTTCTTGGGGAGCCCCACTCCTTCCTTTCCAGGCAGCAGCATGGCTCTCCAAGGTTGGGCTGAATTTAAAATGACACATTTGCATCAGGCTTTCCACAGGCGGTTTAGATTTCACCTGCAATTCCTATGACAAATCCTTATCAAAAATGCCCATGGCAAGTCTATGGTGACTTTGTTCATTCTTATTAGCTCTGCACAGATTAGCTCTTCACAGCGCTTAGCCAGTTTATACAGATTTCTGATAAATGTTTCGACTGATTTGCCTGACTTTGGAAGTGTGGGTGGGGGGGAGGTAGGGAAAAACAGAAACCCTCGCTCTCCCATGGATAAGACGATGTCTAGGGCATGAAATATTCATTACCTCTCTGCAGTGCTATGTCTCAAAAATCCACTTCCCTAGACAGCCCCTCGAATGGGCAAGGTTTGAAGGTATCCCAGGGAGGTGGGCAGCACATTGTGCTTCTGCACGACAGACACGCGTGGGCAACGACCACTAAGCGCCCCTTCGCTGGCTCCGAAAACTTACGGTCCTTTGCACTGACCTATCAGGCACCACCGGTGACTCAAGTGTATCATCACTTTCTCCCTCCTCCGCGCTGACCTTTCTCTGCTGGAGCATCCTGAGCCTTCAGGCTCGGATCGGATCCCGCTGCCAGCCGTCCTCCTTGACAGAATAGCCAGCTTGCTAAAACATGGCTTTGCCCGTCATAACCGCCCACAAGACCTGCACTGCCTTGGCTAGCAGTTTCAAGGCACTTTGCTCCTCACCGACACCTGCCCAAGGAGAAAACAGTCCCCTCGAAGGTTTTTTTTCCCACCCTCCTCCTGTTCCTGTCTCCCCCAAAAGTGCTGCAGGTGACAGCTCTGCAGGGGAGCGAACTGCCGGAGGAAACCGTTGTCTTGACCCCTCTCCCTCTAACAAGTGCAGCGTCCATGGGAATTGAGATTCAGTTCCTGCTCTCCATGAAAAGGAGCATTTTGGGCCAGATCCTATATCACCTATTAGGCCCCTTAGTGCTCAGTCAGGGACCTCTAGGCTCAAATCCCTGAAAACAACATGCACATGCCTCCTTTTCTAAACCACCCTCATCTCAGCCATGAGAAACCGGCTGAATGGATCTGGATAAAGTAGCCCTGAGAAGGACCCAGCCTCCTTTTCTGCACAAACTGGTTCTCAAGGACTGGAAGTGATGATGCCTAGGCATCCGGTAGGTGGAACAGGATCAGGCCTGATCTATTTACCCTGCTCCTAACCTGAACTCCTGGAGGTGGGAAATGACCTTCACGAGTGCAGGTGACAACACGGCTTTCCAGCTCCCTGAATCGGGCTGTGCGGCAGTGGAGGAGCTGCTGGCCGTGGGGAAGACCGATGCCGAGTTCTGTATTTTTTGGACCTCAGGAAAGCTTTAGGATTAGGGGAGTGGGGTGCAATTGTGCAGGAAGGGGCAGCTTTGGGCCCACTATTTTATCCAGATCCATTCAGCCTGCTTTGCTAATCAGCCCCATGAATACTGCGGGACTGCCGGTTAGAGACCAGTCGCTTCTGTGCAGAGGCAGCACTGCCCGCCCCTCTCTTCCTTCCCAAATCTCTGTGAGCAGCTGCGGAAGCACACGAGCCATCCGACGTCAGCCGGATCAGGTCCAAAGCCAGGGCCGTGGTGCTGGGGCCCACCAACTGGAGCTGCTGTGGGTATGCCCTAAACTAGCCACCCTGTCCCAGGTCACCATGGCCCGCTCATCTAGCTAGGCTGGCAGAGGAGGTGGCAGCACCTCCCATCGCAGCCCCTTGCACTCTGTGGCCCGGTGCTTGGACTCGTACTGCTGGAAGCAGCGACAGCATCGCATCCATGCCGAGTTTAGCATTCAGGCATCTCCTTTGCTATCCTAATCTCTGCCTGTGACAAACATGGTTATGCAAATAGAGGACTCCAACACCCTGACCCATGCCATGGATTGTAATCTTCCTGTCCTCTCCAGATACTGTAGCTGGGGATGGAAATTTCCGAGGTCCCTTTCATGCAGCCATTTACTTTCTGCCAGATTTATCTTCCTGCTATTAGCCTTCAGAGCTCTGATTTGTTTGCCTGTCATTTGGACAAATGTTGACAGGCAGAAACAAGCCGAGTTTTTTGAGGCTATCCAGCTCCAAGCTCTGAGCATCAAGGCAAAAGGATGAACAACTGACCCATAAAATAAATACAAGGCTTACAGTTTCTGATAAAGATTAAATATTGTAGGAGTCATTTCAAATGACTAGATAAAAGCTAGAAGGAGGAAAAGCCATAGACCTCAGGAGTGTGAAATAGAAGCGAGCGGGGGGGGGGGGGGGCGGGGGGGGAGGAAGAAAAGTGCCTTCTAAGTTTTATGGAGACTTTGCTGATATGACTGCATTGTGCTCCACGCAGACTATCCTCCAAGCACATCCCAAACAAGCCCCTGAGAAATGTAACACCAAGCAGAAAGCTGCAGGGAGCATCGCTATCCTGCTGAAGTCAGCAACGCCAGCGACTCTGCCCATCTGTCTGCAGCTGCCGGCCAGCCTGCCAGCCCTGCACACGCCAGCCACGTTCCCAAGTCCCTGACAGCATCTCCGCTTCTGGGCAGGATTGGGGCCTCCTGCTTGGCACAGCAGAAATGCAAAGAGATGGTCCCCAGCCTGGGAAGACGCCAAGGTTACCCTTTCTCCGGTTGCATCCTGACGTGACCTGAACCAGCTCTGGTCTCACTGGGGCTGGAAAGACTGACGAGGGCCAGGCAATAATTTCCTGCTTTGCCAACACGAAGTCTTTGCGAGTCAGGCAAGAGCCTCTGGCACTTGCAAGCCTGCCAGCCGCAGGCGCATATTTTAACGGTCATCGTTTTAAATTGCGGACAGGCCTGCAATGCATTTCCCGCCGCGCTGCTCTCTCGTAACGAGACTATCCAGCCCCATGAGTTTTGACTGGCGTAGTCGGGGCGCTCTCCAGCCCCACGCGGGAGAGATGCCAGCCTTGGCCATGAACACACGAGGAGTTTCTCTCAGTTAAGTAAAGGGCTGAGGGTGCTCCGTGCTCCCTGCTCCGCCGTTCCCTCCCCGGTGCTGGGGGCTGGCTAAGCCCCGGCTGTCCCGCTCCTGAGTTCGCTGCAGCTATTGCAAAGAATGAATTTGTTTCTCTCTGACTTCTGCTTGTCCTGATCTTCACCCAGCGCCCCATGCCAGGGGAGAGGTGAGGCAGACCCGAGGCAGGAGGCCTCCTTGCACAGCTCTGCTTCTGGAGGAGAGGAAGGGCCATTCCTGCTAAGCCCCATGGCTGCAAAAGCGCCCTCCGTGCCGACAGGCACCTGGTGTTTGGTGGCGGGGTGGGGGGGAAGAATTGCACTGCATGTGAACCAGGTCTGGACCAGGAGCCTGGTCACCGGCTCTGCTGCAGGCTTTTTGCAGCACTTTGGGAGGTGTTTAAATGGAGCAACACGCAGAGCTCTTCAGGCAAAGCCCTCTCCTCTCCGTCTAATTTACACAGGACTGTATTCTCATTTCGATGGGTATTGATTTATCCACCAGCTCCCACCAGGACTAATGGGAGCTGTGTACTTAATTCATCTTAAGTGCATCCAAATGAGACCGTGCTCTTAGTACTAAGGGCAGCCTTGTTCTCCCTGTCCTTACGGCTGCCCTGCTGCATGCACAAGCATTGCAGAGGGCTAGAATAAGACACGTGCATATCTGGGATGCTGGCATGGGTAGGAGGGCACAGCTGAAGAGATGCAGCTCTCTGCTTGCATATTAGGACTCTAGTTTTCTCTAGTGCAAATGAAGAACTTATTTGCAACGTGTCCTCCATGCATTAAATAACTCAACCCAGCCCTGCCTGAAGGTGAGGTCGGGAGGGAGGAAGGCATCCAGGTAACAGGCAGGGAAGCTGAGCAAGCTGCACAAGGTTACTGGGGGAGTCGGTGGCAGACCTGGGAGCAGAGCCCGAATGCGCCTCCCTTAGCTGGTTGCTAATACTCCCTGCCAGTGCATGGTCCAGCTCTGGCGTGAAGCCCAAGTGCCAGCTCTGGATCCAACGCTATTCCTTTCAGGTTCAAGTGATTCAGAGCGCGATGCTTTTACAAGCTGCTCAGCAGCTTCCAGGATCATTATGGCGTGGACGGGAGAGAGTGCAGAAATCACAATCGCTGACATTTCCGCTCCGACTGCAGAGCTTGGCTTTGCATCGCTCACCTGGGCCTCCCTGCTGGAGCCTAAGTCACTTGTGCCTCCACGGCCTAGCACCACGCGCTGCCCAACTCCTCACAGCTGCAGGTGAAATGGCAAAACTATTTTTAGCACCTATATCATCTCATTTCATGGACTGTCTCAAATCATTTTGAAAGACCTGGGTCAAAAACAGCCTGGTGAGTATGGCACGGGAGAGACGTCGGCTGGCTCTCCAAGCGCAGAGGTGTTTACTCGGACAATTATGCCGAGAAGGCTCTGCCCTTCGGTTAGCTACTCTCTCTCTTCCTCCGAAGGATCAGATGCATTTGATTCATCCATTCAAGCAGACAACCAATTGGGTAAACACCAGCCAGAGAGCTCAACTGCAGCATGGGGAGGACTGGAGCTGTGCTCGGCAGCAAATTAGACATTTAAAAACGGAGCAGAGTGGCTGGGGAAGATTAAATGCATTATAGATTTGCTGAAGGAGAGGCGAGCGAAAGAAAGGTAGATCATTGACACCCTTCAGGCAACGGGGTGAAGATTTGTTTACGTACCGGTGTGTAATCAAGTGGGAATGAATGCAAGACACGGGGCCTTAATTTTTCATTTGCAATCAAGACCACGTACACCTTTTCTTAGTCACAGAAAAACACTGCCATTCTCCCTGTTCCTTTCAGCAGCAGCATTACCGCGAGAAGGGAAAATTATCCAGACATAATCGGGCTGATTACGGACAGGGAGCAGTAGGGGAAAGAAAGCTCTCGGGGCTTGCAGATGAGACGCTTACGCCAAGCAGTTCTCTAACAAGTGGGTGCAGGCAGGAATTTCAATCAATCCTGGCCCCGCTCACCTCTGCGCCAGCTTCTTGCCCGGCCCTCTCGTGCCCACGATGGCTGGGAACGAGCCTCCCCCTGCGCACGGGTCGCGCAGCACCGTGCCGCGGCCAGAGGATGCTGTCTGTATAAAGCAAACAAGAGGCATCAAGAAAATGGGTTCGGTGCTAGCAACAGGCGGGCACTTGATGGGAGGGATCCTCGGCCGATTCACAGGCCCGTTCTGGGCCTTTTGGGCTAGACAGGCACGTAACGCTGTGCAGACGTCTACCTCTTCCCTTCTTACCGAAGCACCCTGATGTCCCGCGTTCGGCCCGGCTGGCGGGTCCCGGCACTGCCAGCGAAGGTCCCGAAGTGCTGGTCACCTGTAGGACCCTTGGCTTTTTTGGATTTGCTGGATGAGCTGGAGTGAGAGACAGCGCTGCTGACACCAAGGCCCAGCGTGCAAGCCATGGAGCCACTCGCATGAGTGGGAGGCCAGGGAAAAGCATGCAGATGCTGCTCCTTTAGGGACTGGGATGGGGTTGGAGGCAGGCTGCCAGCCTGCCTGCCCGTGCAACCAGAGGGGCCAGTTCCTAGAGCCGCCTGGGTAAGATATGCAGGCCTGGATTGTGTCTGGGCAAAAACACCCTGCATGGCAGGGGTGCGATGGAGGAAGCAATGGTATCGGGAATAATGACTGCGAGCTGCTACGGGGCTCCAGGTGGATCCAGTCCTGCAGAGCCGCTCCACGATACCTCGAGATGAAAAACACCTGCACAAAACATAAGAGGACGCTCCGGGCTCCAGCTGCACGTCACCACCGCCCCGTGAGCAAAGCCAGCAGCATTTCTGGTCGCTTTGGGCCTGCATTGCATGACCGCCAAGGTCAAACCGGACCCCAGCCTCTGTCCGGTGGGAGGGGGCTCCATGCGCCGCGAAGGAGGGAGGCTGGCTCTGACCCCCTCGACGGGCATGGAGCCAGGTCGCCATCGCCCAGGAGCTGCCTGCTGGCACCAGTCTCACCGGGCCCTGCCAACTCACCCTCCCAGGGGCAGGCCGAGATGCTTTCTTGACACCTCCCCTGCTCGGAGGGCCGTGAAGATGCAATGCCCATCCCGGGGTCACCTCCGCACCCCTTCTCCAGACGCAGACAGCAGGCAGGCCCGGGGCAGCGGGGAGAAGAGGGACATAGGGAGGATGGGAACAGACGCAGCGAGTTGCCGGTTTGAGGCTGCCCGCTCTGGCTTATTGGTATTCCTGTGGAGGTGCCACGCTGTGGAGCGGCTGCCAAGCCTGTCGTCTCCGCGCAGATGAGAGGGAGGCCGCAGCACTGGCAGGAGCGAGGTGCCGGCCCCCGGGGACGCCGGAGCCGAGTACAGAGAGGGGCGGGGGCCGTGTGATCAAATATTCCTTTTACTCCTGGCAGCTTCACATCTCCCGATCGCGCCTTTCATGTGTGCCCGGGACGGCGGCTCTAGCGCAGGTGAGACGGCTCCCAGCTCCGCTCCCCCTGCTCGTGGCAGCCAGACAAGGGCTCTCGGGAGGACGGTACAGTCGTGGCGTCCCGCAGCGAGGGGGAGACGGGCACGGGAGAGAGGAATTGCTAGGCACCACGCCCAGGTGCGCCAGGCATTCAGCAGTCAGCAGCAAGGACTGGCCGAAGACCCCGCGTCTCACGGGGCCGAGGATTCGGCGAAGGGGATCCTGTTTCCCATGCTGAGTAGCGTGCAAAGCAACTCCCATTTCCTGCAGGTCCCAAAGGGGCAGGGAGCAAAGCAGCAAGGCCCCAGCTGGGCTGGGACAAGTCACCCTGGACAGATGGGACTTGCAGCCTGCAGGGGAAAACCCTGCATCTCCAGAGGGACAATGAAAGCAATGGCAAAGGAAGCTGGTTCCTCCAGCTGTGCACCAGAGCCCGGGCACAGCTGCACCCGGGGCAGGGAGTACGACTGGCAAAAGCAGCAGCACCACCAGGACCGAGCCAGCTGAATGGAGAGCCTTAAATGTTAAGCGGGAAAATCCCTTCCCAGACCTCAAAGCGCTGCTTAAACATTACCGGGACAATGCACTGCCTTTCTCTCCAGCTGCTCTGTCCCCCATTCACAAGCAAGGAAGCGACAGCGGAGCAATTCTGCCTCGACTCCAATCCAGCCAAACGCCCAAGAACGTGCATACGTATCATGGAGCGTGTGAGCTGGCAAAGTTCAAGGGACTGCTCACACGAAGGAAGGTGAGCAGAGCCAAGGCTACACAACAGGCAGAAAGCAAAGCCTTGTGCAAGCAGCTCACAACCTACCACCCAACAGGCCAGATGTTTGCTTCATTCCCTTCTCTTCATAGCGGCCGACGCACCCAAACACACACACACTTCATTCAGTGCTGCTGCCTTTTGTGCCGTTGCTGTCCGTGGCTGGTAGCGGAGCTGCTAACCCGCACCGCGCTGCTCTGCATCCATCCTCGCCGCACTAGAGGTGTTATTTCTTCGGGCCAGCAACCACTCTGCAGGGCTGGATCAGAAACGGTGCCGCAGTATACAGGTTGTGAAGCAGGTGGGCAGACACGTGCAGGTTAAAACTGATATTAATTTAGCTAGGCCTTATCTGACAGGGAAAACAGATGGAGGCCCTTAGCAGTCAATGTCTAAACGTATATACGAGAGAGGGAGAGAGAGACTGACAAGATCTCGGGAACAAAGCACGGGAATCAATCAGTCTGAGTGTGCCCTGGCAAACAGCTTTGAAAGGCAATTAAATGAGAGTGAAATGGGGTACAGGCAGGAGGAGGGAGAGGCAGGGAGGAGCGAGGAGGGAGCAGGCGAAGCAGTGAAGCTTTGAATTATCTGGGAGACCGTCCCGAGGTCGGGATGCTCCGGGCTGCTTGGCTGGAAGAGTTGTTCCAGCAACGCACAGGTAAAATGCTTGGCTTGGAGAGAGGGGGCAGCCGAGGCGATGGGGCCAGCTGTCCAGGCACCTGTCCCCAGCCACGCGGCACCTACCTTCACGTGATTTCTCCTGCGTGTTGTAAGGGCCGGCCACCAGACAGCAGCTCCGAGTCATAGAAATGCTTCAGGTTTGGGTGGAAGAAGCCACCACAACACCCTGCAGCCGGGCCAGGCCTGATTGGGGTGATCACAGCTTGAGAAGATGGTTGAAACGCCCGAATTCTCCAGAATCCAACGGGCTGGGACACTTGCGAACTGCCGCAGGGCTCGGTCGAGATCAGCCGCAATCGTTTCAAGAGCAAACGGAGGCAAAGATGGGGTCCCTCGCGCTGGCAGTGCCCCAAAGCTGTCCCCGTCGCTCGACAGCCAGCACGTGAGATGAGTTCTGCGGCTCTCAGCCCAAGTCCTGGTTTGCAGCAGTCCTCATCTCACAGGCCCTTCACCGCTTGCGGCCTCAGTTTGCCCAGCCTTTTGGCCACGGAAACTGCCCTTGCCTAGAGACAGCCACTTTCTGGGGTTCGGGCACTGAGCTGGGGTAGGGTAGATAAACTGGATCCATGGGTCAGCAGCCCTTGGGCTACGACCAGCGAGAGGACTTCAGCTTAGCCCCCGGGAAAGAGAGATTTCCAAACTAACTAAACTTCAGGCCCAACTGAACGAAGCGTTTCACCCATTCCCTGGTCTCCGCGGCTGCTCCAAGAGATGCGCTAGGAACAACGCCGGCCGTTCTCCTGGTCTTACAGCTTCTCCGAGGCATTACTGGGAAATGACGCTCATCTTCCCTTTAGGTAAGGCCAAGCCAGGCTCTCGGCTGGTGCAAGTCAGCATGGCTCCAGGGAAAGGCCATCTGCCCCTCAACCCTTTGGAGTCGCCACCGGTTTGGAGCGACCGCCTCCGTGCAACACGCCGGGGGCACTACTGCCAGCCAGGTGAGGGTTAACACGGAGCCACGCACGTCTCCAGTGCCCGTGCAATTCAGGCAGGTTGTCAATAGGCTGGATGAGGCTATCGGGGCTCAACAGTTGAAAACCAAATGGGATTTCTCCAGAGCCTGGAGAAACTGCATTACTGGACGGAGGGGCCTCTGCCATCACCGACTGAGCAGCAGAGATGCTTACCCCTGTCCCTCCAAATCAGGAGACAGTTGATCAATATGAATCCTTCCTGATGTCTCCGCAGTAATAGGGGAAGGCTCGGAGAGAAGCGGGGCGTGTTATCTGCACCTCTCAGCTCGGGCTCTGCAGCTTTCCTTTCTGAGGCATTGACTTTTTTCCCCCTCGGACAAAACTTCACCCCAAACGTGGCGCTGCTAGCCAGGCTCCCGCACGTGCTCCGCCGCATGCCCAGCGCCGCGGGCACATAGCGCCTCGTCCTCACGTCTCTCCCCTTGCAGCAAAGCACTTCACAGCTATTGACCCGGAGGGCTGCATTTCGTCTTCAGCGCAGGGCAGGTGTTGCTCCGCGCGTCTTTGCTAACAAAGGGCTGCAGCAATTACTCGCACGCAACCCCATTAACTGAATTTAATGAGGTGACACGTGTAGAACTGAAGGCTAGAATTGGGCCAGGGTTTTCTGAAGGCTTGATTGAAGCCTTTCCCAATGGCTTGAGCTGTTGTACTCTCTGCAGAGCAGGCATCAAAGCTTCCTTGAAACCGCTCTTTTACCAAGCGATGCATATTGACCAGCTCCTTTCCCTCATTCTGGCTATAGGTACAGTCCTGAGATCTCACCTGCTTCCTCTCTGGCTGGGGACCGCTCCGAACTGCAGGGGGTTTTCCTTGCAAACCATAAGCAGATACTCCACTCAGCAATGCCGTAACTCATCCCGCCTTAGGGACTAACGGGGTTGTCTTGGACCTGTTATACTCGCCCTGTGGACTCAGCCAGGACTTCCAATTTCACGACGTCGCTCCAAAATCAGCTCTTCCAATGCAAGGGTCTTATCTTCGTGCACCTTTTGGAGCACTCTGACCTCCGCTCAGAGCCCCGTCCTATTGCTCTGTCACTGGGGAAGCGCTTGGCTCTTGTGCAGCCCCTTCTTCGCTCTGCATTACACCTCACATCACCTCTTGCAGCCAGCATCATGCCCCGCTGACACCCCGGGAAGCCAGGAGCCTGAACATCAAGTGACCGGCCGACATTCTTAGCAAAACACGGAAATCCCAGCGCTGCTTCTCCCGGGCTGCCCCCGGGCCCCGACAGCCACCGACCGCTGTCAGAGCAGTGGACGGTGAAGCCAGCAACCTGTTTGCTAGCACATGAAGCAGGGGCAGCCATCCTGGGGCCAGTCAGCGAACGTCCCTTTGTTCTTGATAACATGCACGCACGAAATAGCGCATCTCCCCTAACGCCTGTTTCCATTGCCAGCCTGCCCTTCTTTCTCCT
The DNA here is from genome assembly GCF_052110815.1 of Crocodylus siamensis. Taxonomy (NCBI): domain Eukaryota; kingdom Metazoa; phylum Chordata; order Crocodylia; family Crocodylidae; genus Crocodylus; species Crocodylus siamensis. The sequence goes on from NC_143408.1 coordinate 26,976,849, forward strand.
CACCTCTCTGAACTAAATAATGAGTCTTTTCTGCCTCTGTTCGCACACAAGCCGCTCCAGGCCTTGTGTCATTCTCACTGTCTGTCTCCGAACCCCTCCGGCGTCTGCCGTGCTCTTTGGCAGACAGGCTGAGCTGAGCCGGGTGAGGGCAAGCCCTCCATCTCCATAATGGTGTTGAGGACTCTCAGTTGTTTTCTCTCCCTTCTCCGTCCCATTGTTTGCATGTCCTGACACCCACTGCATCGTGAGCCTAGGTTTCTATTGAGATGTCCGCAATGATGCCTAGGCCTTTTTCTCCAGTAATTACATGTCCCTAAAGATTACCGAGTAATTACCCATAATAGAACCAGAATAATAGTTACCATGGAACACATTCTCTGGGTTGGAATACAGAGATTTCACGTATTTACCATTTAGCATTTTCCATGTCATGCTATAAGTGGTTTGGTGGCTAAGCATTACTGTAATGTTTGTTTAGGGGATGAATAATGCTTTGTGCTTATATCGAGCTCTTTGCAAAAGATTAGAGAGCTCTTCAAAAATGAATAATAACCCGCATTTGTTCCATTTCACAGATGGGTTGATGGAGAGAAAAGAGAAGTTGGGTGACTGGCATAACAGTCATGCACTGAGCCGTCGGGATGGCCAGGAACGTAGCCCACTTCTGTTGGCTTAAAGAGTTGTCCTCCAGTTGCTCGTTCATAGCTGCCTCTGAACATCATTATCTTCCCAAGAGGAGACGAGTACATCAACCACGAGCCGCTGCAAAGTGATTAATTTTTGAGGGGATGTTGTGCTGTGAAGCCTCACACACTTGTGACCCAGTTTCTCATGACGACAAGCCCCCCCCTAAAAAAAGCTTCTTAAAAACCCTCAAATTTAGTATAGTAAAATTTGGGATTAAAATAAACAGTCTTGATCAGCTCCACAACCGCTTAAAAGCAGTCAACACTTTTCTTGGAAGCTTAATCTGAGTTTACTTGAAAGGGTTCCTGTTGCTCCTGCCCAATTTTGTTGAAGTTTAGAAAAAACTTATGGAAGCAGGAACCATAACTGTGTCATATCAGGTTATGCGTCAGCAGGGCCTGCGATCTCTGATCATGGCAGCGACGCAAAGCACAAATCATGGACTCATAGACAACGAGGGCTGAAGGGAGCTCAGGAGGTCACATCTAGTCCAGCCCCCTGCTCCAAGCAGCACCAGCCCCAGCTACATCATCCCAGCCAAGGCTTTGTCTAGTTGGGGCTTAACCTCCAAGGACGGAGACTCCCCCACCTCTCTGGGGAGCCTGGCCCAGTGCTTCACCACCCTCCTCGTGAGAGTTTTTCCTAATATCCAACTTCCCTTGCTGCAGCCTGAGCCCATTGCTCCTTGTCCTGTCACCTGCCCCCACCGAAAACAGCCCAGCTCCAGCCTCTTTGCAGCCCCCCTGCAGGGCAGTGAAGGCTGCTCTCAACCCCCACCCTCAACCAGCTCTATTTCTGCTAAAGAGTCATTCACCTCCATTGTTCAGCATGTTTAGCAATTTTGGCTCCCAACCAGGGGGCACTAACACAGTCCAATTTTAAAAAAATCCTAAAACTTGCCCTCTGAAAATCAGGCTCCCAAACACTGGCCACTTCTGTATGAGAAACTGGAACGAAAGGCCTGCCCTTGTGGGGGAAAACCCCGGGTGATGATTCAACCCGTTGCATTTGGAAGCAGAACCCATCCAAGGCGCGCCCTTGACACGCAATAGGAAACGTCTCCACTTCTGCCACGTAAAACAGGGCAAGGTCCCTTTAAACTTTTATTAGCTCTGAACTTAAACTATTTTCTCTATCACACTAATTCAGATGTTAAAATATTAGCTGAAGCTTTGCCTTCTAGACTGGAAATTGTTTTTTCCCTCCACTGAAATTATACATCCAGATAAAGCAGTGTTCATTAAAGGAAGATTAGAAGAGGATAATATGTGCAAGGTAGGTAATCTTTTGCAAATGGTTAGTAAATTGGAACTACCACAATTACAATCTTGTTCGATGCACAGGACGGAATGGCTCTGCCCAAGCTCGAAGTCTCAAATAAAGCTCATTTCAACCGGGAGGCTATACATATTGCGCATACGCTATATTCACAACCATCTGCTTCAATGATCATTCACAACTCCTGCACTTTCCAGTCTGCTGCAGAGATGCTCCAGGTAGTTTTTTCCTGCCTGCTTCTTTCCCCTCAATGGCGTAGCTGAAGAGCAGTGAAAAACTACAGGGACTGAAAATTCATCTTCACACAGGTTGCATGCTACTTCACACAGCTCATCCGGAGTTAAACTCTCTCCAGGCTCTTCTTTTAGAAACAAGTCACCAAAAAAAAAAAAAAAACCCCACACAAAACCCCTCTCACTTTTAGCCAAATGAGGATGGAGTTGCCGGGCAGTTTGTGAAATTCAGACTGAACATCCAGTAAGGCGGCATGAAGAATTTGCAGTCCAAATCCCCTAACCATCAAAGCTGCTCGAGCACATTCAGTTAGCAGGGCCTCACTGGAACTTCTTGAGCAAAATAATCCTAAATGCTAGTGACAGTACAAAACAAGGTGGCTTTAGAAACAACCGCGCACAGACGCAAACCGTCCAGACGGCTTGTTGGAGTCGGCTGGGTCTGGCATGCAAAGAAATCTTAAGGCAAATTAAGATTTCACGAAGTATTCATCCTGAAGCCGCTCAAGGGCAGGAGCATGTTTGTTTTATTTAGTGCATGTTATTGCAATTGTTTCCATGTCAATGCAAGCATGGCTCCAGCCTTCCCCAGCTTCCTTGCAAGCACTGTGCAGACGTTGGGTCTCACCTGTCTGCCAGGAAAGCAGGCTTACAAATGGGACAGCTGGAGAAGAGAGCGTGCAAGTGCATGGCGCAGACACGCTGGGAGATGGGGAACCGTTTCCATCCCCTTCTCTTCCTTCAGGCCCCTTTCTTTTTCAGACTCAGCTGTGCTGGGACATCTCAACAATGCTGTCACCTGACATCTTGTGGGCAGGTGGAGAGGGAATATTAGGGTCCTTAATCAGTTTATTGCATCTCCTTGCAAAGAAAAAATGCACGGGGCATGGCTGTCACTCCCCCCCCAATGCTGCCTTTCTCCTTGGCTTCCTGTTCAAGCCCGCGAGCTGCCCGGTCGTTACCACAGCTCTGTACAGTGCCTGGCACAATGGAGAGGTTAAGGTGCTGTATTGCCAATGCCATTAACGCAGGATTGGCTCCAGGACCCTGCTCCTCATTGCACTTGGTTGCAAACTGCACAGGCACAGTGAGTTCACTGAGGTACTGGCTCTGTGTTTGAATCGTGCTTAGCACCATGGCGTCCCGGTCCATGGCTGGGGATGCCAGGCACTGCAGAATACAAAATAACACCGCAACATCTGGGGGGTTCAAAGGGATGAAGCAGGGCTTCCTCATTTTAAACTCCTACAAGTTGTTAATAGAAACTCAGAGTGACCGCAGCAGCTTCTGCCTCCTCTAGCCTTACCGTCATGAAAACACCAGGTTACCAAACTACCCCCCTTGGCCAGTCCCTCAAACCAAACCCAGCTTCCTAATGCCAGCCTTGCAGTGCTGATGCTCCCTCCCAGTGCACACGGGCTTCTTTTCTAAAGGGCTTTTTGTTATTGATTTTGCACCAAAGGCAGATGCGTTCCAATATGCTGAAAGTCCCTTTTCATGCTGGGAATGGCAGGGGTTTTTTTCTTTTGCTTTTTTGAGATGCTCATTCCAAACAGAAGCTCTCTTTAATAATGCCTTTTGCTCTCCAGAGCTGTGTGCATTGGGATATAAAGCAAGAAAAACAGGAAACCATTAGATCTGGCATTAATGATAGCTAGACAAACGAGCGCGCCAAACAGGGAACAGAATCCGTCGCTAAAGCGGAACAGCTCACAGTGGCTGGTTTTATTTTTCTGCTTAACTGTTAACACAGAATCCAAAGCTGAAGCCAAAAGGAACAGAGAGAGAGAGAGAGTCACAGTGAAATCAATACAGTATAGGACAGATATTATCCCATGTGGAACACCTCAAACCACTGCCTTGAAAATTTGATTGGATCTTCAGAAAAACCTATTAGTCTGTTGTCAGGACCGTCTGCTGGCAACTGACTGGCCCGCTTCAATCCAGGCCTGAGTGGGGGAGGTCCTGACTTTCTTAACAGTAATATATATATATATATATATATATATACACACATACATACAGACACACACACACACACATACAGACACACACACACACACACACACACACTGCCCCGCAATAGTGTTTATATATACTATATGTATACAATATATACACACACACACACACACACACACATATACATGCACACACACATATATAGATGTAATATAGATATAAATATAGATACAGATAGACAGACATGGATATATCTATCTATACATGCATATATACCCATCCATCCATCCATCCATATATATACATACACACACATCTGTACACTGTGTGTGTCTGTGCATCTATATATATCTCTATCTATATAGATATATATATACACACACACACACACACACATATACATCTCTATATGTATACACACACACTTCACTAGCACACATTAAAATCAGGGCACATATTTTCCATGCCATAAGTTAAAGTGCCATTTATCACTAATTGCCACATGTAGCACTAGTGACGGAAGCCTTGACTTCTAGCAATATCAAATTGGCAGAAAAGTCAAGGAAGTAATTATGCGAGTCACAATCATTTACTAAATGAAAGTAATTCCTCACTATACTTGGTTAAGATTCCAAGAAATCTATTACAAAACTAATAAAATAATTGTGCAATTAGTAGCAAATTACTTATTCAACTTTTGAAAATGTTAAACTCAGGGCAAACACTACATTTTTATTTAAATAATTGTTCTCTTCAATGTAATGACATGTAGAAATGTCCTCCGATCATTTAAATTGCAAAAAAGAGCCAACTGATGCAAGGGCCAGGGGGCGGGAGATTTTGCAGCTGGCTCTTAGGGGCGCACTGCTTTCCCCACAATATACCTCCTTGACCAGTCACCTGCTGACCTGGGGGAGAGGCAGGGCCACAGAGCAACCGGTGCTGTGAACGCTCAGTGTGGGTGAAGGTAGGTGAAAAGGAGGGAAGGACGAGACATGGAGGAGGGCCGAGATGAAAGGAGAAGTGAAGGTCACCTGGCTGTGTGCTACTCGGGAGCATCTCTTGAGACCAGGACCCGGCTGCATGGGCAGGACACGTGGGACTCGTTCCTGACATCAAAACTGGAAAGTAAGAGGGCTTTGCCTGCAATTCCAGCAGCAACCTCTACCGCTGGCTTGCTAGGGGCCACCAGGCCATGCAAAAAAGGGAGCCAGTCAGCCTGCAACCAGGGGTATTTAAAAATCACCTTGGTTGCTTCAGCGTGGCAAATGAAGGCAAGACAGTTGCTGAGCAGATTAGCACCCCCTGCACGGCATTAAGTGATCAGGCAAATGCAGAATATAAGCAATTACAATCCGACTTGAAAGCGAGACGTTGGCGGTCAGCACGAGCACATTTCGGCATCTGGGAGTCAGCGAGTTAAGCTCCAGTCGTCCAGGGCAGCCCCTCTCACACTGCAGGACGCAACGAGGTAGAAATGAGAACCTTTTGAAGTTGCAACTAAGGAAATCTGTGATGGTTTCAAGCAAGAGTTTCTGTTTGGGTTTCTTTTTCCAAACAGATGGATGCTGTAGCATGAAATTGCCAAGATTAAAGGGAGCAGTAGTTTAATACACATGGCTAGGGAGATAGCTGGACCATTCCCGGAGTTGAATCCAAACTCTTGGCGAGGGCCCTGCTCGGCATTCACAGAAAGTAAACAGCCCGAGAGCAAAGCGACTGCATTGCCTTCACAGCACAGCAAAGTTGGCAAAGGCAAAAATAATGAGAAAAGCTCCGATTTGGGGAATGGTATGAATGAACCACACATGTCCATAAATAAATCATGAACTCGCCAACACGCAGCTTATTTGTTCTCACAAAAGCCAGGGCTGGCAGCATTTTCACTGAGCAATGTTCACAACTGGATTCTTAATAGGCTATTAATGTTCAATCAAACTTTTAGCCGTGGAAGTCGGGAAAGGGAGAAGTGCTAAAACCAGACGGGGCTCCGTCCTTTCTCTCTCCTCCAGCCGCAGCCTCCCCGGGCTCTTGCGAGCCGCTCTTTTGTAAACCATCGACTAGCTCGCTTTTGAGCACTCCAAATTATTGAAAATTACTGCAGCTTAGAAGCGGCGGGATGATTGTGTTTAAAGAAAGGCCGCAGCATTAATCATAGCTCAGCGCTTTCAGGGGAGAATACAGACTCTGGCGGGACGGCGTGCCATGCTTTTGGGAAAAGCAACACATCAAATTATGAACAAAGCGAGACTCTCCCCACCCCAATGTACACACCAGCTTGAAATGCTGCACGGCACAACGAGAAGGGCCGAAGACCAGGCGGCGCATTCACGAGGCCCCACGCGCTGCGGTAGGAAGGAGATGCACATACCGATAGAGGGCCGGGCATGGCTCCCAAAGCGCCGGGCGCTCCTGACCCCAGCCCGCGACAAGCAGGGGGAGCTGCCTTCCCCCCCGCCCCAGACAGCTGAATCAGCCAGCTCAGGACCCGGCTCCAGACACCAAACAAAGCTGCAAAGAAACCAAAGAGATTCAAGGCACCAGGTAGCGTTGTGAGTTACTGCATTGGCTTCCTCACCTTGCAGCGCGGCGCAGCTGCGCACTGTTTGCTCAGGGGCAGCCTGGGATTGAAACAGAAGGGAAGGGTGGTCCTGGCACCGCACGCTGCAGCTGGAAGGAAGAAGTTTTTCAGAGGCTTTGCCCTATTGTGCCTCCTCTAGGACAAGATGCTGCTGGAGAAGGAAAAAAAAAAGCAAATAAAAGTACCATCACTTGACATGCCTGCACAATAACATGCCGGTCCGTGACGCGTCGATAGCTCACCATGTTATATTTGGTTTATTTTTTTTGCAACCACGTGGACAGAATACGGTTGCCCTGTGGGGAGCGGGAGGCCGTACGGCAATGAGAAGACAAAAGGTTGTGCTGGCTCCATTTTAGCAGCTGTGTATGCGCGAGGTAGCTGAGCAGCTGGACTCGTAACAAAACATAGCGCGAGTTTCTGCCAAGGAGCAGCGTGGCCCAGACATGAAGGACAGCAACCTAAATGCAGCTCCCGTGGTCTGGAAACTGCAGCTTGCCCATGGGAGTTCCCTCAGATGCCATGGGCAGATATTTAACTCACTGTGTTTGGTGGTAACTCGAAGAGTGTCAGATTTTCTACCTTTCCCTGGCCTCGGTATTTTTTTTTCCACTCCTTATGCTGTTTGCAGTGATCTGCGCATCCTTCCCTCACCTGCTCTCGGTGAGCTCTTCCACCACAATCCTATTTAAGCTCCAGTGGCTAAAAAGTGCCCGGGTGCTTTGGGAACGAGGGCCAGATACACCACGACTGGACTTTCCCCCATCATAGCTTTGCTTATCACACCATCATGCTGGGACTCATACAGCCATGATATCAGAAGAGGAGACCGTGGCTTGAAACGGCCAAAAGCAGCAGAGCCAGGGCTCTAGTCTGCGATTATATCTCATGCACATTTAAAAACCACTTCTTAAACAGCTTGTAACACCTCAAACATGCATAAAAACGCAGGCAGGGATGTATTTGGGGGCTGTGTTGGCCTGAGACAAAAAAAGAAATGCACAAATATAGAGCTCTTGGTCCAGAAACGATACCTGTTATTAGACCAGCTAGTTGGCCTAATAAAAGGCATCATTTCTGAACCAAGAGTTCTAGATGTTTGCATGACAAATGCAGGCTGCATGTCTCCTTCATAAGCAAGAAAGGAAGGAACAATATTCCCTTCCTTCTGCTTCCCTCCAAGTTTTCCACATGGCAGCAGTAGTTCTGCTAGTAAAGCTCCCCCCTGCTTTATTTTCCAAAGCACTGCATTCAACAAGCAAGCCATCAAGAGCAGCTGTGAATACCAGACCCCTGATATCAGTGGCAACAGGCTTTGGCAGGGCGATGCAAACAAACAGAGCAACAAACTCCAGTAATATTTCAATGTATTTATTTATGGGCATTTCTGTGGTGCTCGTCTCCGTAGCATCTAGTCAACAGACAGCAATTGTTTCCCCTCCCAATCTCTGTCCAAACCATAAAAGATTCATGCTTCTAATTTAAATACAGCAGCTGCCTCCTAACCTGATTTCAGGAGAGGTGGCGAAGGGAAACGTCGAGGGAGAGATGAACATTGATTTCGTCACTGGCTCAACAGAGACTGATTAGCGATGAAAAGTCCCTTTCACGGCAGTACTTTTTAATCAAGTCTGGTGTCTCTGGGCAAACAGGTTTTACATATTCGAGCTCTGCGCTGCAGGTTTGAAGAGGGCAAAATAAGCCCACCTGGAAACCCCCCCAAAATCAGACCTGAATTTGGGGCAGCTGCAAGGCGTGGGAGGCCGTGCATGTCATCATCCACCTACCATTATGGGATTTAAATATTTGTCTCCTATTAAAGGCTTGCACTAGAGTCTCCCAACACCAGCTCTGGAAGATTGAAATATCAATTACAGATCAATTTTCTCCTTAAGTAAACACTAATGCAGGATAAACAGTATTAGAAGATGCAATCGTAACTTTGCTGACTTCAGGATGGACTTCCTGCTGCTCACAGCAAGTTTAAGCCTGGAGATTAATTAACCTGAGAAGATATCACTTAAGGAAGATTTAAGGCTATCATGTTGGGAATATGAGCGAACGGAGAGCCGTGCATGTTAAGAAGCCGCAGAGCCCCAGAAAGGAGTAGCGGGCTTTGATTTTCCCAGGCTAGCTCTTGTTTTCCTCAGCCCCGGTTCTGTCTGGCTTTAAGGATTAGGCCTGTGAGACTGGGCGCATTTTCTTTTCATGGCTAAGTGCTTGTAAAACCGCAGGCTGTCGGAGTAATTCCTGGTCATGATTGAAATAATTGTGTAAGTCTCGAGAGCTGGTATAGATGTGATGTCGCCTCTGCATAGCCATTTACTGCCAACCCATCCCCGGCGGCTTCAGGTGTTTGTTTCATTCATTACTGCCCACCTCCTATTGATTGCACTCCTCATTCACTTCGTCGGACCCTGCTATTCTTAAGGAATACGTATAATTTTGTCAATTTGTCCCGTGAAGTTCTGGAAGTCTTAAGCACGTCGGCCCATCAGGAGTCGAAGCAGTGGTTGAAGCCTTCCTCCTGCCACGTTAGGTACTAAGTACACCTGGGTGGCTCTCGTAGCATGGCACCAGTTTGCTTCTGGAGCTGGGAGGGCGTTTGAAGGCAGTGGAGCTGGAGGGGGAAAGTATGATCTTAGGGGTAAGGCACCAGCCAAGTAACTGAGCCTGGGCCTGAGGTCCTGCTTTGCCTCAGATCTATGCTACTTTGGGCAAGTCACAGACCCTCCGGGCCTTGGGTCTTCCTCTGTACAACAAGGGACCACAGCACTTCCCAGATGTGTTGTGAGCATAGAGACTATTAGATGCTCAGAGTCTGGAAACGGGAAAAGAAAACAACTATTAATGCGACCTAGCCCTCCCAAGTGCCATGGTGATGCACTTTTGCAGCTGGATGGATATCTTCAAGCCATTGAAAGTTCAAGTTATTATCAGAAAACCTATTTTTAACTCAAGGAACAGGGCTGCCTTCACTTGGTAACAAGCCCAACTTGGTTTCGAGGACTCACAACCACAGTGGAAGTTTCCACAGAACAGACCTTTTTTGGGTTTTTTTGAGTTTGCAGCAACATGACTAGAAAATAAAATAAAACTCTCCAGTTTGATCTCTGCTTTAGTGATCCCATTTATGCAGACGGCTCTATGAGTCTGCCCTCTGCCCAACCATGGGGTTTCCTCTCCCCCACTTCTGCATCCTGGTTTACTCCCGAAACCTTCAGGATGGTTTGACGTTAACTCAAGGTTAAAGACTTCTGTGCCTCCCTCGGTAACTCTCCCTCCCCACCGGTTTCTCCGTCGCCCCCATTCTCCCTGGGCCTTGGGACCAGTTCTCCTCCTCCTTTGCCTCTCGCATTCAAACTGCTGCCTCCAAAACTTTTCCAAGACCTGTCTGTCTCCAATTACCAGAACACACTTTTGGACCCTTGGTCTCCCAGCAATTATCATGAATTTCTCCAAACCATTCCCAAGACCCCGTGCGTCTTCTGGAAATGCTGCCACCAAGAGCTTCCTTGACCGATTTAACCAGGTCACTCACTCTCTCCCGAAACCTCTACTTGATTTCCAGATTTCTTTTCCTCCTTTCCAACGTGCTGAAACCTTCCTCCCACCTCCCCCTATGCAGTCTATTACTGGCACGGTTTCAGCATCTCTCCGTCATGCCTTGATGCCCGTCTCCTAGGCCACTGCAGTATCCCCCCGCTGCCTTCTCTGCTGGCTCCAGCGTGCAGAACGAGCTTCCCAAGGTGATTTCTCAGATCCCGACCCTCACAGTAAGTCAAGACCCACCTGCCGCTTTGGGCTTAGCACAACCAACAAAATCTCCAATTATGGCTCTGATGTTGCGCGCTTGGGGACGAGCCTGTATATTTAAGCCCCTGCAAGTCCCCATGTTGTAGTACTTAAAACCTGCTGGGATCACCTCGGACACCAATTCCTAGTACTCCTTCCCCTCATCTTCCATGTGCTCCTTCTATCATCGAGATGGTGCACCCCATGGGGCAGGGGCTGTGCTTGCCACTTGCAAGGGTCAAACAACAGGATGAGCGCTATGAGAAACCAACGGCAGTCAAGAACATTTAGCAAACCTCCAGCTACCTTTCCTGCAGAACAGCGGCTTGGAAACGCTACCTGGCTTCTCAGTCTCAAAGTTGAAGTGTCATCCAAAAGACGACAAACTGCAGTTAAAAGTCCCTGAGGCATTGAGTGTTCAGCATGAACTCACAGGTAAGCACCTTTTAATAAAGCAAGCCACCAAGTGAATTGCCATCTGCACTTCCTCCAGCATTGGAGTTTGATTTGCAGGTCACCTATCCAAGTACTGACCCCATCCTACTCTGCTGAGCTTGCAAGATCTGGGGAGGGGAAAAAAAAAAAAAGTCACAGCCAGAAGGAGTATGACAGCAAAGTTTTCAAGAACATTTCATTAGTTTCTTTAGGCTCTGGAATCCAAGATTCCTTAACTAATACAGGATTAAAATTTAATTTCATTCGTATCCAGAAGGATTTCTTTACAACATAACCAGCTACATTTATAGTAATTTTCTATCCCAAAGGATCTTGCCTGTCTACCAAGATCACTTCATGCACACTGATGAAATGCAGCTACCTCCCCTGTGCAACGCCATCTTTTTTACAGTCCATGGCAACATCGTGGAGAGGAAGTGAGGGACCGGGATACCCAAAATAGAGTTGCAATAGGGATTTCAGAGGGGCAAAATGCCATTGCAAAAATTACTGTGCCAACTATTTTTCATCTGGATCAATCCTCTTTACTTTACACACTGGACAGCACAAACCCATCAGTCCTCTGTTTGATAAGGTGCATTGGAATCCACTGTATTTAGCAACTGTCTAGTGGATTTAAATACTTTTAAAAGTTAAAAACATCAAAACATGTTAAAAAACCCCTCGAAACCTCCAGGCTTTTTGCCACAATCCATGTCGCTAAACCACAGTAGACTAATTAAGTCTGCAAATGCTCCTCCACTCTTCATGCATCGAATAAAGTACCACCTTCTCTCGAGCATCCACACTCCGCCTGTCACTGATGTGCATTTTAAAAAGTCCCACTCAAAGCGTTGCAGGGGTCTCCCTCTCTTTTGGTTTTGGGAAATTTGTCTCCTAGGTTTCTCAAGATGCAATGCCAGCGGTCTGGAAAGGGAATGTGCCACTGCCGTGGAGAGGCCGCATGGCTGCTCTCCTTAGGGTCATTTGCAACGGAAAGAAAGGCACGCGTTACTTTTGGAAAGCAGGAAGGGCGACGTCGTGGCTTCAGCCTGCTGGAAGACAGCATCGGAAAAATATCTCTCCGAGGAAGGAACAGAGCAAGCTTTCCTTTTCAGACTTGCAGAGGACACTAAAAGATGGCATCACTGAGTGCCTACAAGTCACCTCGGGGCTCTAAGCAACGTCCTGGGAAAACTCATCAGCCAAAACAAGAGCGAAGACTAACAATCCCCCTGCCCCAAAGAAACAGTCCTCTTTTTACTCTCGTGCCAAAGAAGGGAAAGCACAGCTGGAGGTTTCAGGGGAGCTTTTTAAAAAACTAAGTTGAGAGCACATGTTCAGAAATAATTTAGAGTGGAAGGACCTTTAAAAATACTTCTCTTGTTCTGAGAGCAGCCGGCATTATTCTGCACAGCCAGAAGTGAGAGTGATTTTCTGGGTTCTTCAAAACACTCAAGCAGGCTTTGGCGACAGACGCAAGAATGTTTAAAGCTGGAGAATCAGATGGCATCTGCTACTAGCAGATCTAGAGCAAAAAGAGTTATCTACCCGGCTTTGCAAGAAATGGGGTTGGAAGAGGGGCCAAGTCATACCACGCTATATGCCATGCAAGGAATGAAGCACTCAAGGGAAACGGTTACAGCCGGCTCATTAGCGACCTGCTTTTCATTAGGAAGGTTACAAGTGACTACACGTGAAACATCCGAACTATTCCCAAGCAGCCAGTCATTCTCCCGTGCACCTCTATCCTGGCCAAGGGACAGCACTGACTTGGACTCCGGTGACTGTCCAAGTCAATCGGGACACGGGAAGCGGAGGTGGCAAATGAAACCCTTGAATTTTGTGGCCAGTAGCATCACATCTTGGAGGAAAGGACACCGGTTTCTTTGGGCTGGAGTTTTACATGGCACAAGCCAAGCGCAGACATCCCTGCCCTGAATCCCCCAGACTGCAGAAGGTAAAGAGTGCAGAATGAGATTGAAGAATAGTTTTGTAACATTAATCTTTTTTATTAAGAAGACAGATATTTTATAGTACTTCTTTTTCTTTGTAAAAATGGTATACATGAACCAATACAAAATGTGAATGGGAACATATGGATATGTATTTTCTTACACTGTAACATCGTCCATGGACACCTTAAAAACAGAACTGGCCTAAGGGGAAAAAATAAAAATGGTGTGTGAGTCAAGAACAAGCTTATTTGGCATCAGTGACACGTCCTTCATTTTTTTACTATTCCTTTAAAAACAAGTTTGTTCTTTCTTCACTCTTAAAAAAAGAACCCTTATGATCTAAACCTGTACAAAGTAATACTCAACAATACATTTCAAACAGTGCACTGTATACTGAAGGAAAAAATACATAAACCAATATACAACTAAAATCCATAATTTCCTGGGTTTTGTTTTGTTTTGTTCTGTTCTCGTCCAATGTGGGGGGCCAAAATTTTGCAATCTACCTGAGACGGAAAACACCAATCAAAACACATGAACCTGAGACATGTCAACATTTTAAGTCAAAGTTACATCGGTAACACTGCACTACTGTACACTTCCAAAACAGAAAGATGGGCTGTTCAAAACCAGTATGCCAATTCTGTCATCCGCGTGTAAAAAGCCCCCCAAAAAACCTTTCCATGACAAGCTAACTGCTTCTCATCCTTGGATGCAAGGCTCAGAAAAGAGCTGTACTTGACAACATTTGAAAAACGTTCCTTTTTTGTGACTCTCCCTTTTTTTCTAAAGGGTTTTTAAAGGAGGGGAAAAGACAGAATACTGCTTAAGAGGGCTTTTTCTCTTTTTTCCTTTTTCATGCTGGCCTATTAAAAGCTCTGCCAAAAATTAAAAAGTAAAATTCACACAGCTTAAAAAAAAAAGAGCTTCCTAAGAATCCTCCAATTCCTGACACTTAGGCGCAATTTTTCCCCCTTAAATCAATCAGTGGCAAATTTCTGTATGAAGCACAAAAAAAAATGGCATCCCTTAAAATCCAAGATGACTCAGTCAACAGCCTCCCCTCTATACTGCTTGCTTTAATGCCAGCTTCTTATCAGGGCCTGTGTCAGCAGCTCCATCCCCACTTCGAAACTCAAAAGACTTTCCTCACCTCCTGGTTTCTATCCAATTTCCCTTGCAATCTTGAATGCAAATTCCTACATTTCCCCTGCCAGGAGGAAGGAAAAATAAATAAATCCGTTTTATTTTTCCAGCGTCTCCCAGGGCTTCGAACCTAAAACATTTTCAAGGTAACTTATTTTTAGTAGCTGTGCATCACGACTGCCATCATGCAAGGATCAGTAATTTGTTGGCAGATGGCTCTTGAGGCTGAGGAAAGAGGCCAAGGCTAGGGTATGAAAGGTAAAGAGATAAAAAAACCCCATTCAGCATTTGAGTTTTGATTAAGTAAGTGAAAGAGCCCACATACTGTTCTTTGCACCTCTCCTCTGACCTTTGCCGAACAGAGACGCAGGGCAGGGCAGGCCAGCATGAAAACAAACCCAGCCCTTCTTTTGTCCCTCCTGCCTTTGTCAAGTCCAGATCTGATGGAATGAAAGTTTCACACAGCCGCTTGCTGGATCTCGCAGCAGGACAAAGCTCTGCAATACCGAGCGCATGCAGACCACATCCAGCCGCCTTCCCTAACGAAGCACAAAGGCGAGGAGGAAGAAGAAAATAAAAACTGCTCATTTACAGCCCTTTGCACACCGCAAAGTTTTGTTTTTTGTTTTATCCCTCTTTTTCCAACAAATTAAGGAGAAGTAAAGCCGACTGGGGAAGCTTGACAGGATTGTTTGGATATAATCAGAGCAGAACTACCTCCCCCGCCCCCCGACCCCTTTTCCCTCCTGTGGCCACTCAAATTTGTCCACTTGCATAAAAGGAACAGCCCTCATCTGTCAGGTTTGTTCAGGGCAACAAGGAAGAGGATCCCTTCATGCCCCGAACCTGTCCAGACAGCGTGAGGATCCCTACACCGAGAGCAGTCTACAGACACAGAATTAAAGACAGATTCAATCACGTAGTGACATGCCTCACTTGCAGATAACCCTGTGCAGTAATGTCTCTCCACAGCTACCGGAGTACATTTTGAGTCACAGCCTATTTTCTAGTCTCCACCACATAAAGCATTTGAAACATGGGCAGCCACAAACCGTCCCCAGCGCTTGCTCATCCAAACCTTTACGACAACAGAGAAGAATGGGTTATGGATACAATGAATTGCAAACGATGAAATCTAAAGTGTGCTGGTTCTCCTCTGATGAGATCGAGATCTGAACGGAAAAAAGAGCAGAGATCAAACAAAAGGGGGAAGAAAAGAAAAGGGAGGAAAAAAAAAAGGCTTGAAAAAATAAACCTATTCCAAGGGGTCCCAGCAGGCAATTCCAAAAAGAGACTAGAAAGGGGGGGGGGGGAAGAAGAAGAAACGAACACACACACAGACCCCGTCCCCCCCGACCCTCCCGCTCCCCCTCCCAGAAAACCAAAACCCAAACGAACAAAAAAAACAAGGCACAGAATTTTCTGCAAATGACTTAACTAAACTAAATCCAAGCTGGACTTGGCCAAAAAAGAAAACCCAAACAAGCTGAGGTGTCGAACAGCAGAGTGTACTTTACAAAGAACATTTTTACACAGCAAATCCCGGACCCTCGTAGTCTCGCATCTCTCCAGCCATTCGTTTGAAAAAGAAAAAAAAAGGAAAAAAAAAGGAAAAAGAAAAAGACACAAGCTGGTCGCAACTTTCAACATCACTGTCTCTTTATCATCTAAATTGGGCCAGTAACCGTCCACGGTTGGACACCTCATTGGAACCAAGGCTGATCTAGATGAAGTACTCTTTCTTTTCTTCGGAGTTGTTCTGTCCTCCTTCTGCATTGATTATCGCTGTGTCTGCGTCGGCTGCATCGTCTGCTCCTTTGGCTTCGTGAGTGAAGTATGTACCTGGAAAGAAAGCAGCAAGGTAGTTCTGGGGACTCAGGGACAGGCTCTGGGCGAACTGCTACACCGCAGTCGAGCTAGGGCAAAGGGGAAGAAAAGCCATCGGGAGAGGGATTCAGGATTAAACAGCGCGCCGTGCCCCGGGAGCCGAGACTCGTCAGTGCTGCCTTGCCCAGCCCCCAGCCCTTCCAGTGGGGGCCATCACTCCAGCATCTCTGTGGAGGCCACGGGGCTCCTGCTCAGAGCATCGTAACCCGGCGCCCGGTGAAGAGCCAAACAAGCAAGCAGACTGCGCAGCCAGCTAAGAAGGGCCTCAGGACCAGCGCTACGAGACTTTCTTTTTAAAACCGTGCTGTAGCACTGAAGGGGAAAGTGGCAGGGCCGAGCAGCGGGAGCCTGCAGCGCCGAGCACGCCTGTGCAAGGGGCACCAGCAGCATCTCACCCGCTCCCCCTCCAGCTCTGATCCGCGAGAGGGGAAAGACCCGTTTATGTTACTTCGTGCCACTTAAAACCCACCAGGGTCCAAATGTGAGTGCAAATACAGCCCAGTGCCATGCCAAGCATTTCATGCCCTTGACTTGACGAGGCCTGCTCTTGCGCTCTAAGTTTTATGTATTTTAGTCTAATTTCTCCTTTCCCCCTCTGTCCATGTCATGCCCCCTGTCTTGCCTTCCTCCTCAGTTCTCTCCCATCCTCTTTACTGCTCAGGACCCCTGTCTCCTTCACCCCCTCCAGCCTATTGCCAGATTTTCCCAGCACTTCCCAAGTGGCCTGCTCAGCCTTAAGTTTCCTTCAGTATTAAACCATCCCTCAGACAGACTGGTCAATGCTGACTGCCAGGTGGCTTAAACCCACTTTATTATGAACAACGTTAGACCTGGGTCATAAACTTCAGAGAAAAGCTGAGGTTTGGCCACATCCTACCCTGACATTATGTCTTGCCATCTCTTATGCTCAAAAGTCAAGTGCGGGCTACCATGAAGACCGCGCCTCGAAGTGCATCCCATGAGCGGGAACAAGCAGAGACTACTTGAAGAGCCGACTGATATTCAGGGTCAGTTTAACAGCAAAACCCTTCCCTGTCCCTTGTTACCTCCCGGCACAGAGTTAATTTAATGGGCTAGACCTCCAGCTGGATGCTACGTGGGTCCACACCAGCTGCAGACCTCACCTAACAAGCCTTCATCTCCATGTCTGTGATGGACCAGAAATTGCTCTCACTATCAAAGTCCTCCTGCCTTTTCCTCCGTGAGGCCCGTTTTCCTTCTCTTGGCAAGAGCGACAAAGCTCAGCGTCCTGCGTTGCCAGCGGATGACATGGGATGGAGGGCTACCACCGCCGAGCACCGTGAAGCGCACGCATGCAGCTTCCTTCCAGCTTTCGTGCCTGCCCTCGGCTTACCTTTATGTCTCGCAAAGTATCGCCCTAATATGATGAGCAGGCAGAGCATTGCGAACACCACCACGGCGACGACTCCGCCGATCACTGCGTGGTCCACGGTCCTTATCGACCCTTCCTCACCTGCTCGAGAATCTGCCGAGATCAGAAGAGGAATAGGAATGTGGCACTTATTAGGGGCTCACCGGAAGATCGGGGCTGCAGCTGTCTCCGCGGCTGGAAAAGCCAGCCCTCGCACTTTGGGAGGCCGGAGGGGGGTATGGCGTGGAGCTAGCCAGAGAGATCAGATCAGGCAAAGCAGCAGGCGGGCCCAGCCAAGGCTGACTGAGCCGGCTGATCGGTTGGCAAGGGAGTTTCCATTAGAAGCAGCAGCAGAGGCAGCAGCAGCACCGCTAGCTTGGTGCGGCACAAGCTAGGAGTGGGAGAAGAGGAGGAAGGGAGCCACAGAGTGCATTACTTTTCAAAGACCTGCCCACGCTTTGGCCCCCGTTTCCACTCCCCGCGCCCAGCAAAGGGAGCGATGCAATGACGGGAGGACTTTTAAGTCCCGGAGGTACCGAGATACCACGGGGGCCCGTTCATATCAGTACACCCCCCCCCCACCCCCTCAAAAAAAGTAAACACCTGCATGGCAGAGAATTAATTCCCTTGATGTTGTCACCTCCAAAGAAAACCAAGACTGCATGCAAGATTAAACCCAACTTTTTTTCTGCTTGGTACCCTCTGCGATGTATCAAGTGGCAAAACTCTTAATCCAAACCATAAAACCCTCTTCAAATACAGACAGCAAGTCATAATTGTACATTGCTTCCAACTGCTTTATTTTATTTATTTAACACCTCGCCATGCAATTATTTTTCCTTTATAAGCATCGCTCCCTCAGGATGCCGTCATCCTGGAGAGGAATGACTTATCTGGTAGGGGAACAACTCCAAAATGAACCCAGAATGAGCTACGGCCATGTAAAATGAATGTATAGCAGTGTAAACAATTTTAATTTAAGAACGCAGCTACATCAACCCTCGCTGCAATTCTAATGGCAACGGAGATTTATAATGTAGTAAAAAACAATTATTCTCCCGTTGATTAATACATTAACATTTTGGAATGGAAGCTAAACCATTGTCTCTCTCTTTTTTTTTATTGAGTCAAGCGCGACACCTCCATTAAAATGATTTACTGGCCGTACCTTACGATTTAAGCACAGCAGCAACAGAAACGGTAAAAATCTTTTAACTTTACATGATTTGTGAAGTCATATGTGAAGGATTTACCATTTAAATCTTTCACTACAAGAAGCACGTGGCCTATAAATCTGTCCTGCATGCTGTTGCCCGGACACCTAAGAGAAATGCATTTCACCAGGAAGACTGAGAGTGCAAATTCAAGTCAATTTTTAAGAAAGATTTATCTCCGTCTCTCTCCAAAGAACAGAGCAAATCTCTGAAGCCTCCACCTATAATAATATTTGAAGTTTATCGATCAAGCGTACAGATCCGTGACAGCTAAAGGTAATGGTGCTCTTTTGAGCCGAAACCTGATACAAAGCTTTCAAGTAGGAGCCCAGGATTCACACTTTCTATCGATATTTCCAATTTTGTTCTCAGATTAAGTACGGAAGGATGCAAGTAAATAACTCGTGACTGAGAGCCCCATAAAGTGCATTTTAATTAAAAAAAAGAATTTAAATTAAAAAAAAAAATCCTCGCAGCGTTTCTTTCCGTTACCTTTTAAAAAAATAACGAAACCAAAGCAGAACAAAGGTAGCAGTATTGACACAGACTGGAGAATGGGTAGGTTTAATTAGGTCAAAGCAGGTGCACATTAAAGGACAAAATGACAAGCAGCCAATTAGATAGTGCTGTGTAAAATGAAATCCCCTTCAGCAATGTATCTAATAAGCTAAACTAAGTGTGGCAAAAAGGATTCTCCTGCTAGCCAGGAGCGCTTGCTGGGGGGGCGGTCGCTGCACGAGCTAAAACATGAAACGTTGACGTGCCGATTTGAACATGCTCAGGCTCGGGCCCCGCAGCGCAGTGCCTCCCATTGGCAGGTGCATCACACGCGGCTTGTCCTTTACAAACTCATGACTGGAAAAATGAAATGCAAAATTATCTGTAGCATCATAATGACAAAGCATCCCCGAAGGACCAAGCCGAGCAGGAAAGCAACCAATGAAATATCGGACTCGGTTAGAAAGCCATAAACACGGATCTCTCAATCAGGAGAATTAACTAATCTTGGACTGCCAAGGGCTTCCGATCCAATGAAAATTATTGTCTTTCAAGTCGATTTTTCATAGCTGGGTGAAGGAGACAAAGAGAAACAAGATATGCACAATGGAGAAGAGACATGCAGCTCAAGTTAAGTGGTTCAGGAAACGGCGTGCGTCCCGGTGATCCCGGAGGGCTCTGAAGGCCTCCGGAGGCCGAGACGCACACTGAGAAAGCCTCCCCCGGGGAAAACGTCTGCCGTCAGCCTTCGCAGGCACGCGCCTTCTGCCAACCGTGCACCTGCGCTCGTGCTCAGCAAGGAGGGGCAATTCTCCTGCACGCCTCTTGCACAGCGCCTCACCTGTCTGCATCTAACCGGGCGGCCTCTCACGTGCACCCTAGGCAACTGGTCTCAGCTTGGCATCCAGAGCAACTCCTTTGTGCCACAGCCCAGGAGGACACCGAATGTGGCTGCTTGGGGCAGGTTTCACTCCCTGCATTTATCACACAGGCCCTGTCTGCTCCCAAGTCTGTGGGCACACTTTGGTGTCCTCCTCACAGCAGACAGCACAACTGCTCCAGCAGATACGCTGCAAACCACTCCTCAAACGATGCCCTGCGCTGAGGTCCTGGCTGCCCAGCTCTGCCATTTTTCACAACCATGTCCGTGACACCAGGATCCAGAGTGGAGTTTAGCCCCGCTTAGCAGACCGTAGGCTGCTCTGATTGTGCCTTGCCATGAGGTGCAAAGCACTCAGCTAGAGCCTGTTTGCATTAAGCAAATGGCTACCTTCAAGTAAGCTAAGGACACTGGCATACCTTTTCCCCAGGGGCAATTTTACACCACAGTGGTGTCTACACCATTGGGGGGGTGCGTCATCTGTATGCTTGCTTACCTTTGGTCTCTACTAGCATGCACGTGCCCCAAGAAGTCACCAAGCTTCTTTAAGGATATTTAGCGCTAAAGATCATCGTTTCCTACCTCTGTCATTCTTCACCCCCAAAGAGACAGACGGATCCCAAACTGGGCAGAAGAATTGCTTGCTGCCAGTGGGAGCTAACCTCAATGGAGCAAAGTCACTTGATGCTTGCTGAGGATCTGTCCAGTAATATATAAAGGGAAATACTGCATGCATGCCAAGACCACTTGCCTGACTGCTCCTTTATGGTTTCTGTTCAATTTGCAATTAAGTCAAGAGCAGCGAGCCTTTAGTGAGCCAGTATTTCCCTGAGAAGTGACTTTTGCATACAGCTTGACAAACATTTCTGGCCAGAACAGTTTATTAAATATGATTTCTTCCACTGGGACATGCACTGCCATTTTTCTTAATTATTTCTGTGAAAAAATAGCTTTGCGAAGTACATGCTCCAAGTTTATTTTATTATGTGCATGGCTAAATATTCCATCTTCAACTTTACACGCTAATTAAAAATTAAATATCATACACTGAAGACTTCTAATGACTGCAGACCATCTAATGTCAAGTGTGGGAGCCAGTCATCAGCGCACTTTCGCCTTAAAAGATAATGGGTTCATGTTTATATGAGATTATCAAACGAAAGGGCCAGCTCTTCAAGTTTGATTGCTAATGCACAGGATGTTTATTCCCTAGAAATGCCAGAGATGGGAGTCGCTTATACCTGCATTATCCACCAAAATGTATTTATGCACCTGCTTCCACTTAGATTCACGCAGTCCCACAAGCAAGCGTCACCTGAATGACTCACCAGACTGGGAGTCGGGCAGAGGGATGCTGCCAGCGCCCTGCACGACCTCCAGTTGCTTCTGACCAGGGCTCTGCCCATACACACCAGGCCTGACTTGCAATGCTAACATGTCTCTCCGTGGCTTTATGCAGGGGCTACCAATTATGTGGTGGTTACACCACCACGGGACCTACCCCAGCTGCAGACAGCTTGCTGCATTTGCGATTCAAGAGACTCTTTTAAAAACTCTGCCTCCATATGCGAGCGGCACCAACCAACAGACGCCAGCTTTCAAGTGCACAGCTCAGGTTCAGCAGCCAGTTGTGTACAGCCAAATAAAGCCACTATTATAAATGCTCTCTGTTGTGTCTCTATGGGCAGTTTAGCTACCTGCAATTTCTGGTGAGAATAAGTCTAGAAAGCAAACAATGTCTGGGGACACTGAAATGCTCATTTTTTTTAAGTTTTTTTTTTTTTTTAAAGCAAAAAGCAGCAGCAAGGCACTCCAGCTTCCAACAAGGGACCCTGTCCTCTGGCATCCTTCATATGGTGCCAGCCAAATAACACCGCAACAGAGCCCTCCTCACACAAAGCATTCACAACAGCTATCGCCCCCCCCTAACGCAGGTACCAATAAGTCAGGAACTGGTTCCCTTACAGGAGAAAAAGGGGCCTGAACTGACAAGGTGTCGTAGGCAAATGTCTCTGCTTTCCATAAATGACTCATTCCCTCTGTTCTCCTTTCCAAAGCTTATCGCTGGCATTTGCCAGAAGAGCCCCCTTGCCTAATGACAGGGCTGGTTATGCATAGGGACCGTTTACGGCTCTTTGGCACCACAACTTCACAACGGTGGATGGCAGAAATCCCGTCTCTTGCCTCTCTTCTCTTCACTTGCCATCACATACTTCTTCAACTCTTTCCATCCTTCCTCTCCCATGTTTTAACATTGCTCCCTACTCTTCCTGCCCCACGACAGCCCGGGGACCATCCGTTGGACCCAGCACTATTGCTGTCGGGTCACCTAATGGGAGGAGGGTTTCTGCTTTCTAATGCAAGAAGTGCTAAGGAGGCTTCTCGATGGAGAGCGTGCCGCTAGGGAATGGCTGATAGTATCTGACCCAACCCATCCTGAAGCAAACTCCTCTATTTTTAGACGCACCAGTGGAAACAAATCAATGTTTTATTTCCAGGTGCCAGAAGGCATTAGATCAGGCTATGGCAATTTTTATCACCCTTTCATGCAAGCAGAATAATAATGATAACAACAGCAACAACAGCAATACTTCCTTGTAGGAGGGGAGGGTTTATCCAGGTATGGACCAGGTCCTGTCACTATAACCCATGCACGATGTTGACCGGCATCAAGCAAATTCTTCATAAGGGGCTACTGTAACGGACCCAGGCAGGTACACTCAGAGGTGGGGTTTGCAACGCATCTACAAACCCAGCCCAAGAGATCTTGGCAGCCCAGAAATGAGCTCTACCTAATGAAGCAAAAATGGGTGGGATTGAGAATTACTCAATCATTAATGGCAACCAACACTTCCCTGTTGGAAAGACAGAGGTGTGTGGAGACAGGGAGCAGGAATGAGTTTCCCTAAACTGTGCCCCAGAACCAAAGACTTGACCTTAAAAACAGGCACCTGCTTAACAACAGCATCCCCGATTTACCCAACTCATTCTGGCTTCATATCTATGATTAAAAAAAATCACAACTTTATTACTGAAGGGGGAACTGGGTAGATGGCAGGAGCTGACAAAATGCCACATTATTTGCTAATCCTAAGATGTTATTCTTCCTTAAGATTTGCTTTTCTCAGCACCAATTCAATTATAGATGCTACAAATCCTTCTGACATTTAATTCCCCCTTGTCAGAGAGTAGTAAATGTATACATGTACAGCTTTCCCATTAAGATGTTAATATATATTGGGGCACGCTGGCCTTTATATCAAAGAGCTTTCCTGTTTAAGGGTGGGAGAAAGGCAGGGGAGCAGGAAGGTAAAGCACAGGTGAACGCACGCCGGAGCGAGCTGCTCCCTGGGTAGCCCACAGGCCGTCACTGCGATCCGGAGGCCACTCTGCATTTGAGTCGAATCCAACTTCCGAGCATGCTGCTTTGCAAAATGTCAAAGCACCTTAAAGGAAAGCTGCTGTGATGCATTACACCATCACCTTAGATACCTATATTAACAACTTACTATAAGCTAAAACATATGAGTTTATGCAAAGCTTTTGCACTGCCTTCACAGGGCAAACAAATGGAGCTTCTGGCTTTGAACAGGGGGGCTGCCATTTTAGCTGATACAGCAGTGAACTACTCCGCAGGAGACTCAGCGTGATACAGATTAGCTGCAAAAGCATCCTGGTCTGGTCTCCAATCACAGGGAAGAAGAGACAGATCACTGCACAGATATATATATATATATATACTTTTTTTTGAGCAACTGTTAAATGAAGTAAAAATTAAGAAAAGGCAGAGCTCTTCTGGTAAATAGAACCTGAAGTTTTCCTTTAAGGTGGCAGCACATCTGATAAGAAGTGTTCGCCCAGAAGAATAAATGCATTTGTCGCCACTATCTATTTATCGTTATCTGGTATCTTCTTTTTAGATACCTCGGCAGGAGGGATTAAACAGTTAATAGCAAGCCCATGGCAGGGTCTAATCAGTGGAAGTTCGGTTCACTTTGCTGTTTTTTCTGGCTTCAGGAAAAATCGTTAGTAACCTCATTTCTACCTTGTGGAAGAGGAAAGGTAAATGATGGGGAAAGACCGTGCAGAGCACAACATCTATGCAAACTGACCAAGGAAACTCTCATACATCTCAGTGCTGCTAACAAATTTCTGGACAAGCTCTTATTTCACAGCACTGCTATGCCCAAGTACCAGGCATACTTTACACCTGAATGCCTGGCTTTTAGTTGGCCGTTTTCAAACAGATAACTTATTAGCCCACATTTTCCAAACCTGAAATGGCATGTGGGACTTCTGCCGAAGTGACAGCTTAAAAATAGTCGGCATTGTGGGAACCGTCTCGAGAGTTGGAGAAGCCAGTGGATTTTAGTGGCAAGTCTAACAATGTGGGTCAAACACCTAAGGCAAGATTGAGGCTCCAGGCAAAACCATGGCAGGTTTTTTTCCCAGCTATTCGATAGAAAAGTTCTGTTTGACTCCGTTTTTAATGGGCCTTTTTCAGAGAGAGAGAGAGAAAAAATCTAGCTCCTGTGGGTTTATTTTCACTCTGTTGGCAGGTGGTCAGAGCTCTAGATTCAGAGACTGAGACACTGGATTAGATGTGACAGTGGGCTCATTGCTTGCCAGGATTTAAATCTAAATCGCATCTGATTTGGAAGTTTATAAAAAGCATCCAACTTGCAAAAACCACTGAGAACAAAACGCAAGGTTTTTATTTTTAAACCCTGCAAAGCCCCAGATGACAAAGTCCTGTCCTGGATAGGATTTTTAGAGCCAGGGCTTACAAACCCTACAGAGCTGGGTTTTTAAGGCAGCCCTCACTGGAGCAGAGCCCCCGCCAGGGAAGCACTTGGGATGCTTGAAGGCAGAGGGGCAAGGGGCCTTCGCGGCATGTGGCAACCTGAGACCTCCAGCACCTCACTCCCAGGCCAGCTGAGCCCCAAGGATGTCTTCTAAACAAGGCCTTTTTTCCCCGTGCTTCTTACTGCATTTGTATGCTCCAGCTGTGTGGCTCATTAAAGCCCTGTTTTTTAACACCTAGGGCACACTTATAAATAAAGCACTTAAGGAGATATAGTTTGTCCCACCCCTGGCTCTGAAACAGAGCATTTTATTCCTATGATTTAGTGTAGCTGCCACATGAATGGGTTCCCTGCCTGGTTTACACCTCTTTCTATGTAGACCCAGTCTTAAAACATTGTTGGGGTACTGGTGACAGCTCTGAAGTTTCTTGCCTGCACACTGGTGCTGTAAACAGCAGGAGATGGATAGATCTCTTTGTGCGGGCACAGTATGGACATTAATTTCCACACCTCTGGATTTACTGCTGTAGTCCCACAAAAATTTCTTGATGGTACTTCCATTTCTGGAAGGAAATTAAGTTTTAACCGGTGATGTGGGCCAAGGGGCGCTTGCCATTTTTTTTTTTTTTTTTTTTTTACAGTCTAATCAAAGCGATCACGCTTTACCTGCCTCTGCAATATCAAACCATGCTGGGGAAGGGAAAACCTAGCCGAGTCATTTAAATCCAGCAGTCCCTCTTCTGTAATGGATAAAGTTTGCAGAAATGCCTGTAGGACTTACACTTTTAAGTCTCATTATCAAGTGTGATCTGGGTATTAGGGAACCTAAGTCACTCAGGTGCTTTTGAAAAGTTCCCCCTAAATCTAAAAAGGTGCAACCTGTACTGAAACAGCCCAGCCATCTCTGCTAATGATTGGGAGGGCTAAAGAGAGTCAATTTGGACATTTCCAAATTGAATTTTCTCCTATAAGGGAGGACCGGTTGGCCAATCTGCTTCATGGAGAAAATTGTATTGAACTGCTTAAGAAGATGACATTAGCTGAAGCAGCACAAAGGTTTGGGGTGGTGGGTTTTTTTTTTTTTTTGGGGGGGGGGAGGGGGAAGGAAGGGATTGGTCATTATTTCCAAAAATAAATACATGACTTATCCATAATATGAAAGGGATGAAATTGCTACCTAGATACAGTAGGGGAAAATGGTAATATTATTCATTACTACAGTTTAGCATTAAGTGTGCTACACCTACTCTAATTTATTGATGGACTGTTTAAGACCGGTGTTAACCTGTTTGTCTTGTATTATAATTGAATTTGGTCTCCAATTTAAGCTACAAAAATTCAAGGAGTTCATCCTTCTTCAATCAATATGCTCCCCTTCGGTGACCCATTTCAAGATAGCTTCATAAAAAATAATGCATTTTGTTTTAATAAATTTAATCACTATGACAGGTGCTCAATTTTTATTGGTTGTTTCTTCAGACATCTCTGGGCTAGAGAATGGACCCGCACTTACAATCAATAGTAATTGATTAATCAGGATCCCTCTTGAACAAAGGTGCTAATCAGTTTTTGATTAGTTAATCAAACCAGATGTAAAGGCTACACAGGTTTTGCTTGATTGTTCAGTGCTTTACAAGATGTATATCAACACTGTTGAGCACAATAAAGAGACCCTAATGCATCTGAGGGGAGTGAAAAGACAATTTGCTGAATTAATTTAACTGGATTATTACAATCATAGGCAAATAGCTTTTTAAAAAAAGAAGGAAAAGAAAAAAATTATTAGCTTGGCACTTGTGACTAGTGAGTGACTGACAGGATTGCAACTACGATACCCCTGACACTGCACTGTGCTGAGAAGGCAGCAACAGGGGAGTAATTTAATCGGAGCTCCTCTGAGCACCAGACAAACCCTTTCAGTGCAGTCAGGTTTCTTTATGTTACACAGCAAAGGTTTGAGAGCAGGACGGACACAAGCACCTCTACCAGCAAAAGTCAATAGGCCACTAGAAACTAGCTAGCTAGATGTAAGGCAAGCACCGCGTTACTTAATTGTACAGTTGGCAGATCCTCTGGTGCACCATTTAGCAGGATATGAACGCCTGAAATGAACAGCAGACTGAGCAAACACTGCAGCAGGACCGGCACATTTAATTACACCATGTTTCAACAGCAGGTTCATGACCAAGGAGGGCTTCCTATTTAATCCTTAAAGCCTGACCTGCTTGCTTTCTGGTTGCCCACCCAATTCCCAATCTACATGAAAGCAAACGGGATCAACCGATGGAGGCCCACACATCGGGTGTGCAAGCGGAGGTCTGGGGCAGGCTGGGCTTTTCCAGGGGAGAGCTCAACTCTGGAAGGTGCTTTTACTGGCCCGAGAGCCCAGATTTGCTGTCCCATCTGCCTACACAGACTTGTGCTTGGTTTGTGGGGCATACCGGCTTATAGCCGAAGAGGCGGTTTGGATGTTTTCCTACTGTTTCATGACCGTGGTGAGCTGAGCAGGGTGGCATTCGTGGGCTTTGCAGATAACTGACTCATTTTTAGAAACATAAAAAGAGCATTTTTGTGGACTGCATTTTCAGAGCCCCCCCCATTGAATTTACACAGCAGGCTCTGTTTGCACAAGCAGGAGGCTTGCTCTCCTTGACACGGTGCTCTTGTGCTGGACTGCACGAGGGATTCGGCTTCATGTCATCAAGTTGCAAATACAAAAGACTGGGCCTGCTAGAAAATAGCCCGTCCATTCAACACCTTTCCAGGCTCTTCAGAAAACAGAACGAGTCACTGATGGACTGGGAGTGAAATGGCAAAACTAAGCAGAATGAGCACCGCCTCCCCACGCCAGCCAGCGGATGTGTTTCTCGACAGGCCGTAACGCTCAGTTTGCATTGCAGCCACAAAGCAGAGAGACGGATAGCTCTGCTCAGATTCAGCCAAAGGGCTGATGGGAGATACCTGTTCAGAAGATACCCAGTGGAATTGTTTCTTCAAGTGAAAGTTATTCAGCCCATCGAGATGGCTTTTGGTTTTCAAATCAACTTAAAAGTAAAACAATTACTTCCTATCCATATTTTGATATATCAGAGACTCTTCTTACCTATCAGGACCAGTCTATGCCTGCGATAGACTTATCAGCACTGCTCAGCTGTTGGGATGGCTCACTCCAATAAAACAACTACTAAATTGTTAAATAATCCTACACTCTTGGCCGTACTATACCGAGAGTAGTGCACTGGGAAAGCAGCTGCTGGGTTTATTAGGAAAGAATGGCACGTTCTACTGATGCAAGGAAAAAAAAAAAAAAGGGAAAGAAAACCGTTGACAACTTTTTACCTGCACAATGGAAATGTACTTGCTCATCGTCAAATGCAAAGGGTCCAGCAACTGAAACAGGACTCCAAGGGGGGCATTAAATCTCTGTGTCTGTGTGCCATGTGCAGAAGACCCATTTTGGATGTCTGCAGGAGAACATCTCTGTCTCTTGACAGATTAAAAGTCTTGTGTAATTAGGCGAGCAGAGACATTTGACCTCACAGTTCATGTGCGCTCAGGACTTGCAGTCCTCTCATAGGACAGCAAACCTAAACACGAGTCAGTAAAGTGGACAATTAAGAGTGAAGCAGTGACAGTCGGGACTAATTTATAAGATGGCTTAGGGAGAGAGCATCTTGCCAGACATAACCGAGGCCCAGAGATGTAATGCTTATGCTTGTACCATAGTTAATGCCTGCGTTTAAATGCATCCATCATGCCAAATCACCCCTTGTAGGTAAATTTGGTTCTTGATCTGGATTAGCAATGCCTGAATCTTTTGCAAGTGTTCAGTCTGCTGTGAAAAAAACAGGGTTGAAGCGTCTAATTTGAATGTCATGTGATAAAACAATGCCCCCTTTTCTCCCCATTTGAGATAAACATGTCAGGACAATTTGCCAGCACACCATGAAATAGCAGGTAGCCTAGATTTAGTGAAGCTGATTGGTTGGGTTGCCTTTTTCTTTTTTTTTTTTTTTTTTTTTTCTTTTTTTTTTTTTTTTTTTTTTTTTTTACATATTGACCAACTCTCACAATCCAACATCCTTGAATGTTTTACAAATGTAACAAAATTTCAACTGAACCATTCTCTAATTAGAATTTTAAAAAATTATTCCAAGCCACTGAACACACAGTGGCTGTTAGACAACCTGAAACATAAATCACACCGGGGTACACAGATCTGCCACCCCCCACCCCCCAACTCCAAATAGGAGGATTTAATAAAGGCATGCCCATATCAAGAGGGGAAAAAAAACAGCATAAAACAAGAATATTTCTAAATGACAGGACTCTAATTAATTGCTGCATCGTGGCAACCGTGCGATGCAAAATGGCCAGGATGCAGAAATCAAAGTGGAAACAGTATCCACAGATTTAACAGCACAGTGTTGTACCTAATGACTAGCCCTTACCTGAGAGATCCCCATAGTCCAGCTCCTCTGCCGAATTTGGCAACTGAGTAAAGCCTTACAAGTAAAAACAAACTCATTTTTCTTTGTATTCCTCAATGGACAAAAACAACACACGTAAGAACTGAGGATGAAGTTCTTGGAAAAAAAAATGTGAGTCAAATCACTCCACATCTGATGGTTTGAACAGATCAGCTTGTGAGTACAGTTCTCCAATCATTTACTTTATTACCGATAGACTGTCAGAAAGATTCCTCAGTCTACACCGTTTAACACACACAAAACATGACGGTGAATGTTCAAAATCACTCATTCATAACAGCATGCAACCCCCCCCCCCCATACGCCTCGGCTGTTAACTATCAAATGGTACGAGGCATCGGTTTATGATGCGTCTACTTAGATTAGACGTACACTTTGGTAACGTTTTATGCTGACTTCCAATACAAATTGAAATCCTTTGGCAATGTTGACAAATTGCAGCAATTTCTCCATTTTTGGATCCTGTGGATTACGTATCAAAACTGCACAGCATCTGCCTAGACAGATTGCAGGTCCTCTCTGCAGTGAAAACTTTCCGATGGGAAAATGATTTTACTTTTTTAATTCCCCAAAGTTCATCTGTTTTGGAAAAGTATCCGCAAAGCTGATAAAGCATTTAGGCAGGGAAAACTCTTTTGGAAGCTACTGGTAGAACGCAACTAACTTTTGTTTATCCAGGCTTATCTTTTCTAGTTTGCTTGCATGGGGATGCTAGGGGGCAAAAGGGGCAAAGGGAGTTTACTCCAGCAGGATAAATTTGACTTTAACCTAATTAATTTGTGCTGATGCTTTTCTGCAAATGTTGCACCATAACCTAAACGTCCGAAAGTACCAAACACCTATTTAAATCAAAGATAACATGGGCCATGCTGCAATAATATTGTACTTGCAATAGATACTTTTGCAGTTGCCTGAGTGGCATGTGGGCACCACGGTATACAAGACAAATATTTCCAAGATGGCAACTAAGTCTAAAAATGTCATTTTATGTTGAAAGCTTGGCTGTTGGTTGAAATCTTTCCAAGACTGTGCCCCACTGAGGGAGGGCCTTGGCCAGACAATGGGAAAAGGCTGATTGTCATTTCTGAGTCAGGTTTTCAAGTGGTGGTGTGGCATTTGGGAAGCAGATCAAAAATGGCAGTGAAATGGCAGCCTGTATTTTGAGTTTATCTACCCTAAGAATGAGCATTGTTTTAGTATTTATTTTAGCTGAACTGATGCCAACTGCACCAGCTGTGCATGGGCAAACCATGGCCAGCACCCAGTTGCCTGACCCGACTTCCAGCAGATGGCTGAATTTAGGCTGCTTCCTAGATGCATTTGAAAGGTCTCATTTTTAAGAAGAGACAGAGGTTACACAGAGGTAACTTTGCAAAATATAGGGTTGGCTTTTTTTTTTTTTTTAATAATAAAGATGAAGATGCTCATGTAATATTATTGATATGCAAAGTTTTCCCCCCATTAGAAAGCATCAAACAGTCAATATACACCTCATTAGCGATGAAACTCATTTTCAGTAACACAGTGTTTAAAATATACCAAGTCATCTGGAATCTACTGCTTGAATTATCTGCTAAAGTGGGAAGCCATTTAGATTAATGGCAATAGATTTGTTTTGGTAGCCTTCTGGATTTCAGGAAGCCACACGTTTGTCCCGTAAAGTCATGTATACGCAGAAGTCGAGCCGGCGCACAGAGGCACTGGACGTGGAAACCCGTGCTCTGAAGGGGAGCCATTCAATTTGTCTCTTTCTAAAATTGCTTCTGTGCAGACAGTCTTCCCTTTCACTTAAAAGAGACTACGTTTTCTCAATAATGAAAAAAAGGGCAACGCTGCATTTTTTATGAAGCAAAGGAGCTTTTTCAAAAGAAAATTTAACAATTCGACAATTCAGTTTCTACCTGCACCTGGTACACTTAAAAATGTCACTGAACAGTATTAGAACCTGTTGTGAGGCATTTTAAATACGTGGCAAATTACTTCTTGATTTTTCTCATTAAACTTTCATATCAGCTATTAAAGCCCTTTCTCTTCGTTTCTGATTTAAAATGTATTCAAAGTCTTTTGCAACTTCTGTAAATAAATGAAAGTTAACTTTTCAGCCTGACACATTTTCTCTGTCAAAGGATAAAACGTAAAAGGGAGCAACCAATATGCTCTGAGCTGCATCTCTTTCAGATACAGGTGTTCAAATGATTAGCTGAGCATATAATCTATTTAGTCAGATTTATACTGACACAGTAACACTGTGTAGTGCTCCATAAGTAATCTCTAATTTTTAAAGCAGCAATTAATTTCTTTCCTTTATAAAACTATAAATATCCAATTATGGGTTCTATTTTATGTTAATTATTTTACAACACTAGACAGAAAGTTTAAAATATGCTCAGGGATCTCTGTGATGTTTTAATTGCCCCAACGACTAGGTCTGCAAGGTAACATTTAAAAATATTACATCTATTATTACTGTTAGACATTATGGGGGAAGGGAGTCAAAAGGCACAAAAGGCTGTATCCTTCCCCCTCCCCCCACCATGATGGTAATGCAGAAGCTAGCGAGATATTTTTATTCCTGGTTATGTCCAGGGCTTTTGGAAATGGTTAACGCTCTGGATGGCTCAGCTTTGCGTCCCAGCGTGAGAAAATGTAACCCTGATTTTAGAGGTTGGGCAACGGTTAGAAACTAATCAATAACTCAAGCACGTTGGCGTTACACGTTTAGATTACTATTAAAAACTCATATGTACTACCAATTAAATATTCCCCTTTTAGCTCACAAGAGCATAGACATCTGCTGCTACACTCCAGACAGCATGCGTCTTCCTCCAATCCATACTTCAGCTTTTTGATTCGGTTGCAATTTCAATCTCAGATTTGCAGTTTCCCTGCACCTCCTGCTTTGTCAGCTTTTGGAGACTGTTTCTTTTGCCCCCTCTCTTCTCTAGTATTAGTGGCAGTCCTGTCCACACTAAAATACAGCACTTTTCCCCACCCCATCTCAAGGTGGGAGCTAAAAAAAAAAAAATGATCGAAGCTTCTCCTGCCACTTGGAGGGTCGTTTTGGGTGCTGACTTGAAATGTCTATGCTATTATCAGGAATCCCTGACTGCCCAGGGGTTTTTGCGTGACGTTTTGAGTACTTAAACATATGCACCCAAAAGCACATATGCACAGTGGTTGTGTCATTTGTAAAAGTATCTATATATATTTCTATATATCTCTCTATAGAGACGTTTTGTGTATTTACACATATGCAGTCATTTGTAAAAGTATCTACACATATATTTTTATCTCTCTCTCTATAGAGACGTTTTCTGTACTTACACATATGCACCCAAAAGCACAGATGCGAAGTGGTTGTGTCATTTGTAAAAATATCTATATGCATGTATCTCTCTATAGAGATAGAGACAGATATATAGATGGATATATAGATAAATAAAGAAAAATGCAATGGGCACTAGTTTTGAATTAAAAAAAGCGCTAAGTTTAAAGCTGACCAGAAGTCAGCGCTTGAAAGAATCAGGAAGTTTAGTCCTTTCCTCTGCTGTGGCAAGAGGCTGTGTCACATTTAGCGTTGCAGGCTTTGCTGTGTGCTCTTTTTATACAGGAGGAAAAAAAAAAAATGAGCCGGGCCATTCTCAAAGGACAGGTGTCCTACTGGGCTCAGGTTTAGTATGGAACAAAGACTTAAAAAAACCCAAAAAAGGTTAAAACAACTGAATTTTAACGTGTTTGAAGTGGCAGGGGGCAAGGGGACCTGCTCTCTAAAGTCAGGGAGGTTAAACGTTTAAAAAAATATCTTTTGCCATTCTTATAACGTGTTCAGCCCTCACTTGTTGTACTGATGCAGGGAATTGGGATTTCAAAATGCGTCAGTGCTTCGGCCCCACTGGCACCCTGATACCATGAAGTAAGAAGTAAAAGGGAAGGAGGATTTTACCAAGTTCAGTAACCAGTTTACTGCAGTGCAGCGGAAGCACAAGCATTACTGCCAGCCATGATCATGCTGTTATTCGAGTTCTGGTAATGAACAGTGCAGAGAAAGGAAAAAGTGCACAGGAAAATTTACAGTTAAGCTCTCATTTTTAAACAAAAGAATTAACAATGTTCGTGCTTTTAGTCACTCATGCATTGCTGCCGTCAATCCCAGGAACAGGAATGGCAGAGGTTTGTTTCACTGGTTTTTAGTTGGGTTTTTTTGTTTTTTACTCATCTTACATGCACACACACATACAGGACTCCTTTATTCCAGTCCTCTAGGATACACTCCAAAAATTTAAATTGCTCAAAAACCTTTCCCAGATTGAAGCACTGCGTTTGTGCCACTCTAGCCTTACAATTCGGTTCCAAGTTGTATTTTCTTTGCTCCCCATCTATTCCATTTTTTTAAAAATCATTTTTAATTGTTTTTGGAGAAAATCCCTTTTTTTTTTTTTTAGTTCATGCCCATGCATTTCTAGTCATTCACGTACATGCTCACTCCGATTGGACACTGGTAAGAACAAATGGCCAACATACATAAACATCTGGTATACTCCATACACACTCCAGCAACGCAAGCTTGGAAAGAAATCCAAGAGTCTTCAGAGGGAAAGGACGCGTCGAGAGAGGCAGTGTGGTGGAGTTCAGCACAGAACAAAATAATTTTAAAGGCTGAAAAGCTGCCTAGTGTTTCTTGTCATTAAGTTGTTAGGTTTAACACAGAGACAATTCTCTCTTACCAAGGTTACGGGTATTCCTAAGCATGATGCAGCCCTTTTAAAGCGCTCCCTAAACATAGTTAAAATAAAGCCATTAGTAGCTGCAACTTAGGACAAAATGGTTATTTAGCTGCAGCCTTGCGTTCGTTCCCAATGTCACTTCTTGCGAACATCAACACCCAGGTGAAACCTTCACACCAGTTAAGCCTTCAGTGAATAACCGTGGTCCCTCTAGAGCTCCTGCATACCCAGCCAAGTCTGTCTCGGACATTACAGTAGGACGCTTTAGTTCAAGAAAAGAGATGCCGTCACTTGTCCCTGGCTCGTTCCTTAGCTATATAATGGTAGAACTGCCTAACCCTCCCCACACTTTAAGGAAGAGCATGCTTGCTAGTGCACTGCAGTGGCTTCAGAAACAGAAAAGATGGGACACTACAAAAACCTGGGTCTCGCGAGACCTCTGCTTTGTGCAACTGGGTGCAAGATTTTTCAGTGCAGACCCACCTACGGTTGGAGGCATCACAGCCACCATTCCCCTCTCTGAAGCAGGGACTCTGGTTGGAAAAGGACTGACCATGCAGCAATAATGGTCAACCCAAGTCCTCTTGGTGCACAGTCTGCCTAGGCATTAAGTAAAGTCTTGAGCCAAACTCTCTCCAGAAAAATCCTGTAAAACCTGATTTACTCAAGAATCCCAACAAGAGTCCTCCCCGGGATTCCTGCTCAGTCCCAGGTGCTTCTCAGGAACGTAACTTCAAAATTTTGATTTGGCAAGAGAATTCAGCGGAAGACAGAAAAGTCACCCCCGGTTGTTTCATTTTACAACCATGAATAGCAGAGCCTGTCTGGTGATCCGACTGGGCGCTTGGTGCGCTATCGGCAGGAAGATGAAATTCAGGACACATGCTTCTCCTTGCTGCAGTCCCTGCAGTGACCTGGGGCATGACCAACTGATATAAGCCTGTGCATGCAAAAATAATTCTGGCCTTGTTACGAGGACTTAACTCTGCCAGGAGAAGTGGCTTCTGCCACCCAGAGGCATCGAGAGTAAGGTCTGGAATATAAGAGTAAGAAAATCCAGGTATCCTGAAGCCTCGGAGGCTGCCTTTGGAGGAGATGCGGTGGCTGGGACTTTGTAAAGCATCAGCGTTGGCCCCACTCTATTCCCCATGGTGTCGACGACCCATCCCCACCGCTGACCAGGACTGACACTGGAGCAGAGTGAGGCCAACACCGTGCGCGCCATCCGGATATCTACAGGGTGGGACCATCTCTGCCTTTCTAATAAATGCAAGTTATTTTTAAACGCCACACGTCAGCCAAAGCAGAAGAAACTTTAAGACGGCTAATAAAAAGGGACAGCACTCACTCACAAATGACATGGAAATAGCCTGAAGGGGCTGAGATGAGTCACCAAGTCAGGCACATCTAAATTCAACCCACTAATCACAAGGATTAATGGGGTGTGGCAAAGTGGCGATAATGAAGCCGCTATGACAGGCTACCCGACGCGTCCGCAGGGTCTTGAACCAGTAATGGGGACAGAGGAAGAGCAATAGCATGCGGTGATCCAGCCCACTCCAATATTCACTTTCTGTGGGGGTAGGAAATTGTTCAGCTGATTTTAAAGGACGCCCTGGTCATATTTTATCTCTGTTTTCCTCCAGTTGTGCAACAAGAAGTCATCCCATTGCATCTCCCTAACTCTTCCCCTCCATTTTTATACACATCAAATTGAGGTTGTCACTTAACCGTGTTCCCATATTCATATTCTGTTCCTATAGTCTGCCCTCGGGGCGGGGGGGGGGGGGGGGGAATGACCTGCATGTACTATAATTTTTCAGGTTGCATCTAACCTTTAAAGTTGTTCGAATGCAGCCTACAATACAAAGCTGCTTGGGCTTCTTTGACTTTGCAACGGCTGCTGCTACTGCAGTTGCTTCACAATTATTTACTCTAAATAGGCTACTGTAAACCGGTGAAACTGTTTTAACGGACGATGCGTTTCATCATCGTTTCCTGGGGAAATGGGAAGGGCCAAAAAAATATTTTCTTGAACTAAAAAGGAACATTTATTGCAATTTAGATGGTAAATTATTTTGGAAAGGGAACCTCATTTTCTGTTGTTTTTTTTTTTTTTTTTTGGCATATTAATTTTATTTTAGCCATTTAATTTCTCTACACTATTGCCAAAGATGCCCATCATGTTAGAAGTGAATAGATTTAGTGCCGTACCAAATTTCAGGGTGAAACCTGAAACGCTCTACTTATCAAAGAAAGAAGGATAATATGAAAAAACGAAGAACAGAATTAAGGATTAGGCTTAATTAAACCTATCTGAGGCTGGTGCTATTTTGCTAAGGTCCTGCATGTGCAACTTTCAGCCCAAAGTGAATATTTGAGCATTCTTTGAAACGAGGCCGCCAGGAAAGCTGTCAAGCTGTTAGCCAGGCTAACTGGAACAGATGAGAAGGGTTAGTTTGCTAGACTGCTATGTTGGCGAGAAGAGTTTGTGTTGCTGTTTGTTTTTCAAATCCCCTTCTGCAGTGCAATAATGAAAACTTTCCTCCTGACCTCTAAGAGGAGAGGTTTTTCTGTGGAGCTACCACAGAATACCAAAAATATCTCTTGGCTCAAACAGGCTTAAGGGATTCAATTTCCTTACAAACCAAAAAAAGCTACTAAAAATTTCATGCATCTCTTAAAAAATTAAATTTGAGTTCACATTTTCAAAAGCCGGATTTCTTTTTAATGCTCAAACTGATTACCCCAGAAATGCGGATGACTGGGGAATCAGTCATTTCCTTTATACCGCTCTTACACGCGTGCTGTTTCCATTTGGGTTTCTGGGAATCTAGGACTGTAACAATTGGCTGCTAAACTTGCAACAGAAATGACAAGACTAGACATCTTTTCAAGCCTTAAAAATTATGTTATATTTATGAGATCAGTCCACTTGAAACATGATTTCCCTTGAAGACCACGTTTCCCTTCTTTTCCAGGCTTGCCTTGCCACTCAGCAGTGCTGAGAAAGTAGATAAACAGGAATGTGATACCAACCGTGAACTGCCGGTTCTGTCGTCGCCGTTGTGTCTACACACGGGAACAGAGGATTGGAGGAAGGGAAGAAACAGGAGGAACAGCATGCAAAAAAAGGGAAAATGGAAAAAATGGAACAGATAATATATGAGCAAGCTTTCAAAGAACATTGCGTGACAAGCAATAATAAAATGAAAGGCAAAAAGCATTTGAAGTGAGTTGCACTGTTTAGAAGACATGCCTCAAGTTCAAAAGCTGTGAGCCTGAGGAAAACAGTAAATTCTTTGTTTTTCTGCAGTCCTGCCAGGGGGTTGTTACTGGTGGGCAGAGAGTTAGGAGAGCATGCAACGTGGGGAGAAAAACCAACACCAACTTTCTGGTTGGTACCGACTTGCAAAACGGAGGCCCAACAGCTTAAGCTTGGGAAATGGTTTCATACATTCAAACATTGCCTTCACCAAAAGCTTCCTCTCCAGCCTGTTCTCCAAATTCCTTCATGAGGTGCTCAGAAGTCCAGTCACATCCCAACATTTCTCCTCCTCTAGCAGGTGCCCAGAACCTGCAAATACTATAATGCATTTGCAGCTTAACTTCTGCATCCATACTTGTGTAACTTCTGCATCCATACTTGTTCTAGGGCTGCTCAGAAATAATAATAATAATTTAAAAAAAGCAGATGTCAACGGAAAACTAATGCGCAGCATTTCCACACATTACATTTACTCCATAAAATGCGCACACAGAGGACAGGTGGCCTCTTCCTTTGGACTCTCATGAATCGCGCATCAATCAGACCCGTGATTAAAACATGCACGTGTTTGCACAGCCCAGGGCTGCAGGTGAAGGCAAGTCCTCTGCTAAGCAGCATCTCCTCAACTCTGGTCATATGTTTTATCATATTAAAGAGAACGCGTGCTTCCCAGGGTGTGAGGAGTCACTTATGTCATAAGCCACTTATTTTTGTCCAGCCAGGTTCACATCACACTGCAAAGGTCAACTGTACTTGGGACAGACGTCTGAACCCCTCGGTTCCGCATGGGAAGCCAAGGCAACTCAAGTCTTAGCCTGTGTCAATAAACTGCAAAATCTGTCTCCCTTCCTCAGTTTCTACCTGTTTTTCCATTCTCCCTCCTGTTGCTGACCGGTTCGGCAGTGAAGACTCGCTGCCCGAGCTTGCTGGCTGCATGCTGTTACATGCTGGCTGGTCAGATGGTGCTCAGTCACTTCATAAATACCTACATAATCTTCTACCACACAGCACGGCATAGCTGTGGTCACTCGCATCAAAAAAAGTTCAAAGGACTCCATTTGGTTCAACACAGGCAATGTTTAAATGAATAAAAGCATATGTTTAAGTGCAGAACAGCACTCTACAACATGTAATTTCTGTAAACTAGCCTGGAACTTCAGATTTATAATTACAGCAGGCAATTTTACCACAGGCGTTGCCCCTCAATTAAGATGCTGTCCTAGGAACTGCAGTCTCTCTGTGTATTCAAATAAGCAGTGGGAAACATGAAGGGGCCATTCTTTTGTCATTTAGCTGGGGACAGCCTAATGTTTCGATTTCTGGAGCACCGATAAAGACAAGAATCATACAAAGAGCACACAATACTTACAGATTCAAAGTCTGCACGCTTTAAATGTCAAAGCAAAACAACAACCAAAAAAAAAAACTGCACAATTTAACAAACTACACCGAGATTTGCATAACAGATTATCAAGCCATCATTAGTCTGTTCCCACTGCCAACATATACTGCTCTCGTCTTGGCAATCAAATTTAACACACAGTTAATATGCTAGCACTTGTTCTCATGCTGGGAACTATGGCGAAGGCAGTATGGGAAGCCTTCCAAAAGAAAAAATGAGAACAAGAGTAGGTCTTTTTATTTTGGTAGTAGCACTGAGATAATGCTTCATTTTAACCAGGCAAGCAAACAGGGAAGGGGGGTCAGGGAAGAGTTGTGTTTAGAAAGGATAATAAGGCTCAGTTAATTCCTGCAGTGTCATCTTGCCATCTATAAATACTCTCAATTTACTGTCTTCCTGGAATAAAAAAAAAAAGTTATGTCATCTTGAACAGTAAATAAACTGAGCTGGACATTAAGCTTGCATTCATGTGCTGGAAGAGATATCAGTCAAGAAACAGTGAACTGGACAGTGCATCTCGCTTCCCCTTCTGGGGACAGAGACCAACAAGTTACAAAAAAAATAAAATAAAATTCTCAAGCAGTTATAAATGCAAACACAGATCCAAGTCAAACAACATGTTTGCTGCAGCTGGAATGGCAAAGTTATGATTAGCAAATGGATTGGATGATCATAGCGGGAAACACAGACCAGTCAAAGTTTTAGAAGGAGCTTTCTGGAGGTCCTTTTCAACTCCACAGTCTTCTTGTTGGATAAAGGATTAGGAGACTATATGAGTATGCATGTATAAATCTCTTTTACTCCATGGCACAGTGCTAAGCTGAAGGGGAATGATTTCATGTTTAGAGCTTTAGGGAAGAAACACAGACACACTTTGGAAGATGATTTTGCATCACGAAGGAGAGAGAATTAGACTTCAGCTCGGCTCCTTTGGTACGAGACTAACAAGCATATGCAAAACTGCGCAAAACACTTAGTCCCCGGCCCCTGCAATTCTGCTCTAAGAAAGAAAGTAACCCAGTAACAGGATGGACCGTGCTAAACTGACAACAGAATATCTTATGACAAATACTGCAAGCTGGCTAATTTTTCAAAATTATCTTCAGGATTTCAGCAGTTGCCCCTTACCTTATGTTTGTATATTCCAGAATACCTAGCTCAACATGCCTGACCCTAAAGTTGCAGATAAACATGCATGATTCAAGTGAATCAAAAAGCATGATTTTCTGGAATGAGGTCTGACGGGAGACCCATTGGCCCCATCCTCGCAGAGCTGGATGGAAGAGGTTTGCTGCTTTCCTAAGCTGCGACTCCCGGGGCCAGTGAAGCTAGTGACAGTGCTGGAGCAGGCATCGATCAGGTCCTGAATGAGGGGCTGCAGCAGCAATCACAGGCACTTTATGGGAGCGAAATCTATCCTTTGATGCTAGACATGTGAGGGTTTATATTATGGGGCCAGTGCAAGAGAAGAAGGAAGCACATTACATTAAGCAGGGTGGCTGAGGCCAGGGACCATTCATCTTCAGATAAAACAAAGAATAGGCAATTCCTTCTCTCCATTTTAATTAGTAAGCCTCAACTGAATTTGTTTTATGCAGGGAAGTAAAAATGATCCAGTGGTCTTCCAAAATCTGCATGTGCATAAGCACCTAGAATTCACTAGATGACTGTTTTATGAGCTCAGTCAAACACGGGATCCAAGGAAGGAATTGTTTGCTGCTATAACGCAGCATATTTCACTTAACATTGACTTCGTTTTAGTATCGGTCATAAGGGCTCTGTTTATAGTGGTCAGCTCTTGAATGACTTCAACCTCTCGTATACATCATGTTGTGGTACAAGATGATGTTATCTGCAAAATGGGAAAACACTGGCAACATTCGAGCTTTTCGACACCAGTCATTTAACTAAGTAGCCAAGAAAAAAAATTAATGCATCAGAGGCAGCTGGGCAATAGTTAGTTGAAACAGTGGCGTGCAAGCTCCACTGTGACACAATCTAATTCTTTCATATGGATTCTCTCCAACTTAAAATTGTTCATTGAGTGTGACAGACTGGGGGTTTAAAACTAATCCATAAATTAGTCTGCCGTCTCAAACAGAATGAGCACCATAAATGAAAATCCTAGGAACAAAATTAAATTCGCTAACTTAAATGCTTTTTCTTTCTTCAATTGAACTACAGTGCTCCTATTTTATAAAAATACACAGATTCATTAGGGCTTTAAAAAACATACCTGAAAGGCTAGGAAGGTAGTATACCTGTTAGGAGAGCAGCATTTAAACGTGAAAATAAGATTAAAATCCATCCATTTCATATATTGCAAGATTTAAATTGAACAAAACTAAAGCAGCACAGACGTCTGCTCAATATATTTCTTTCTAGTTTATTTTCTTAAGCCGAGTCAATAGAGCCAATAGGCTTTCTGATCACCAATTCATTGAATTCTTGCTCTTTCTGCCTTTTTTCAGACAGCTTCAAATTTACTAACCAGGGTAAGCATGAATTCCCTCGACGTTACCGTTTCATAGTGATGGCCTAAGTATGAATGCTCAGTATTTAGGAAAAGAACATTATTTTCTGCTTTATTTCAAATCCATAAAGGCAGTAAAAAACAAATGCTGGGGAAAAAATCCTCTATTAATTTCCACTGAGCTAATGCCTAGTCTCAGTCCATTTAAGTTACATTTCAATTGAACCGCGAGGCGGCAGGACAAAGGGCAAGGGAAACTCAGAAACCCACACGTAATGCACAGCTGCAGCAATCCTCTCTCTCCACCCTCCCCAAAAACCTTCCCAGAAGAAGGATGAAAATGGACGGTGTTATGTTGCTATATGATGATTCCTTGTGAAGTAATTCCAAGTTGAGCTGAAAGCTTTTGCAGAGAGGCGTGCTGCAAGCCACCCCTGAGATAGCTTCATTTGCAGACCAGATGTTTCACAAAAATAATCAGAATCTGCTCAGTAGTTTTGTGCGGCAAGAAAAAAAAAATATTTCTGAGCTTTCTAATGCTTCTTCCATAAAGCCCCACAGAACATGCGCCCCTTTAGATTGGGACCTTGCAGACAGAGCGCACCTGGGCACCACCCCTGTCCTGAGCCCTGCCGGGGTCCATTTGTCTCCCCGAGGCCTCTTGCTGCAAAATGGACACGTTTCCTGGGGCTGCCCAGCTCAGGAAAAATGACTGCTGCAAACCTCTACTCCATTCCTTACCAACGAGGAACGAGCAGCGCAAAGTGGTCTGGGCGTTGCCGACGTGGCGCAGGAGTGGTGCAGTGATGTCTTTGCAGGTGCATGAGCTATTCTCTTGTCCTTTATTCCCTTTCATGTGGTCACATATTGGATGAAAATGTCAGAGGAGTCAGACGCTGGCTGTAAATTAACTTGACATTTTACCAGGGACACGGGGAAGCGTCTCCAGGAGCTGAGAAGGATACAATAAATTATTTGGGAAAACTAGCGGCTAAGATGAGCAAGTCTCGACACTCATTTGCAAAGTCTTGCGTGGCATAAGGCACCTGGCTGTGCACGTGTATTAGTCCAAGCTCATGAAGCCAAAGGAGGGCCATGCACCTCTTGTTTTGATCTTCTTGCTTTTGGATGTATGAATGTCAAGCTCCACTCACCGCTGCATCTTTAAGGCCACATTTAGACATCAGGGGCTGTGCCCGTTGCTGCAGTAGTCCGTAACATGGATAATCCAGGTTGGAATCAGCCAGGATGGGCTTAATATAACTTGATGAAAAAACAAACACAGTTTTCCATTTCTTCTTTCTGTTCAATCTGAACCCCACTCCCCACTCCTCTCCCATCCCATCGGTGTCACGGATGTCAGCTCTAGTAACCGATGAGAGAAATAATGTCTCCAACTCCGCTGAAACGTGTGTGCTTTAGTAATCCTAGCACTGCCTCTGCACCCCCCCAAACCGACTGCTGTCACGTATCCTGCGCAAAGACTGACTTCTCTTCCATGTGCCCCACTACCACCTCCCTGGATTACTCCTCGAATAAATCCCATACAGCTGTAGTTTGTCACACTTGCTGCTGTGATCAGAAAAGGACAAACTTGCAGTAGGGATACAATTAATTCTTTTAAGATGGATTTTTGGCACATGGATTCAAATGCTGGCATCTTCTCACATCATGTAAGATCTCCAAATTTTGTAACAGAGAGCTATGGAGATATGGAAAAGTGTTCTTCAACTGGCCTGCAGTCTTGGAGTTTAAATTCCACCTAATCTTCAGGAGAAAACTTAGTGCTGTTTAGCTGGAAAGTAGAAAACCTTTAGGATTTTTTACAGTAAACAGGCAAGTACTGGTACTTAAGGTATTTTCAGGTTTGCCAGCACTTCCTTGTTTTTAAGGAGCACTACCGGGTTATCTAGGCCCAAAACTAAAGTTTTACAAAAGAGGGTTAGAATAATGGAAAATGAAGGTTGGAAGGGACGTCAGGAGGTCACATCCACTCCAACCCCTACTCAAAGCAGGATCAGCCACAACTACATCATCCCAGCCAGGATTTTGTTTATCTGGGTCTTAAACAGCTCCAAGGATGGAGATCCCACCACCTCTCTGGGTAACCTGTTCAGTGCTTCACCACCCTCCTAGGGAGATATTTCTTCGTAATTTCCAACCGCCACTTCCCCTGCTGCAGCTTGAGCCCATTGCTCCTTGTCCTGTCATCTGCCCCCACTGAGACCAGCCCAGCTCCGTCCTCTGTGCAGCCCCCCGGCAGGGAGGTGAAGGCTGCTGTTCAATCCCCCTCGATCTTCTTTTCTCCAGACTAAATCAGCCCGGTTCCCTCAGCCTCTCCTCACCCGTCCTGTCCCCCAGCCCACAACCATTTTCATTGCCCTCCGCTGGACTCTCTCCAATGTGTCCACATCCTTTCTGTAGTGGGGGCCCACAGCTGGACACAGGACTCCAGATGTGGCCTTCCCAGTGCTGAATAGAGGGGAAGAATCACTGCCCTCGATCTGCCGGCAACGCTCCTACCAATGCAGCCCAGGATGCCGGTAGCCTTCTTCACAACAAGGGCACACTGCTGGCTCCTGTTCAGATAATCTATTCATACATTTTTATCAGTTTATCAAGAATGCTTTCCATTGGTCTGTTAACATGCTCCTTCAGTGTTGGCGAAGTACGCACCAGAGTGCTTATTCCCAACGCCCAAGTAAATATAAGCAGTAGAAGTGTTGGGAGTTTTGTTCTTTTTAGTGCTCAGTTCTGACTATCTATGGTATGACCAAAAAGGATGTTTTTAAAAAAACATAAATGTCACAGAGTTTCTTCTTGCTAAAAGGTTATTTATTTATCTATTCATTTATAAAAAAGGGGCTATGCAATGATTTTAAAGACAAGCAATATGATGGTAGAGAGCCTGCCAGCTCAGGATGTGCTGAATTGCTACAGAGCCTTGAAACTCCCCCAAGACTGTGCCTGGTTGTCTGCAGAAGTTACACTGGAACATCCATGCAATATAAGCCCAGACACATGAGCCTGGAAATCTAGGAATACCTGAAAGCACATGAAGTGCATCCATGTTTCCATTAACACTGTCCCACAGTACAAACAAGTTGCAAAAGCAGAGAAAGCAATAAATGCATGCAACCGCATGCACAAAGAATTACATTTACTACATGAAGCATTTTACTATGTAGTAGACTAATTTACTTTGCGGTAGAGTGTCATTGTCTACAGGTGCAAGCACTTACTGCACAGT
This sequence comes from Crocodylus siamensis, assembly GCF_052110815.1. Lineage (NCBI taxonomy): Eukaryota > Metazoa > Chordata > Crocodylia > Crocodylidae > Crocodylus > Crocodylus siamensis. Next base: position 27,021,187 of record NC_143408.1, read on the forward strand.
AAAGTGGTCTACTTCGCAGTAAAGTTACGACCTGCATATGCAAATAATAAACTTACTGCACAGTAAAGCCAAAAAGCATGAACTGCATGTGTAGATGCGTCCACTGAGAAGTAGGAAGAAAGTTAACTAGTAACCTAAAACAGCTTGTGTTTATATATGGAAAGAAAGAGAGAGAGAGAGAGAGAGGGAGTGTGTGTGCATATACACACACACACACACACACACACACACATAAATGCACTTTTTATTTTATCTATTTATCTATCAATAAACCCATAAATAAATAAAAGAAAAAGTGCATATTTTTCCATTTAACCTCCATAATATGCTGCTTCAAAAATTGATAAGAGATTATTAGTAGTAGTAAGCACATGAATCTCCCAGGAAATAACAGCTATCCAAGACCAGTATTTCAAGTGAAGACTCCAGGGGCAATTCAAATTATTCAGTTTGCTCTGCCATATCCTATTGTACATCTTAATGAACAAAGCCACAAAAGGACAATTTGAAATGATAGAAAAGGGTTTGTCAGTGGTAACATCTGAAACACCAAAGGATGGTCAGAATATCAATGCAGACAAGGGGACATACTGAAAAGATCAAACTGTCATGTGATAAACCATTATAAGCACCGACTCAGAGGCAAAGCAGAAGAGACAAACTAAAAAGCTTTAAAGGCCATGGTGTTTTGGAAACTTTGTCACTGGCCAAATAAGAACTTTTGTGGGATTTACTCAAGGGAGACTGTCCACAGAGCCGGTCTGAGTACTCAACTAGACTGTTTGGTTCAGTCTACGAGAGCCACCTGCACAGTCACACTGGGAGAACAGCAGAGGGGAGGAAGACTCTGGCTCAGGAAGGGGATCAACCATCCAGTGAAGGCACACAGCCATGACATGCCTCGGGGTGTCAAGGCCAGCACCGGTCATCGCTTGGGATAACTCTCTTTAGTGCACCAGGGAGGGGTTTTGTATGCAGCAGGGAATATATCTTACCACAAGACTCTGGAGCTGGGTATCACAGGAGTGCATTAAGATCTGCCTATCCTCCTATTTTTCCCACCTACTACTGTAGCTCACAGTTGATAGATCATGCCAACCACCATAAGAAGGTGAGCTCTTGGGGGTAAGAACAGTATCACAGCGTCATTAATGCTTGTGGAGTGTTGCCTGGGTAGAAATACTTGATACAAGTAGTAGAAAGGACATGTGTCTGGAGACTAAGCTGATGAATTTGCTGAGCGTGCATAAGTGCAAATGCCCCGCTTCCGAGCCAGTCCTACTGGCCTTTCTTTACACTAGGGAAAAACAAACCCAGGACAAGTCCCAGTTCAGGTACTGAAGACGAACCAGACTCTCAACTCGAGGAGCCATCTCAACAAATGCAGAGTATATGCAGAGAGCATTAGCTCTGCAACTGCAATCTTTTTCATTCATCTGCTCACTTTCCAAAGACAGATGCAATCTTTCCAGGACCATCCCTAGATTTCACAAGATACTACAGGAGTATATACATAGTTTGCGCAGGGAATGGGAGGGGAGGGAAGACCAACCTGAGTTAAAATCTGCCCCACCTGAGGACATTTATTTCCATGTGTTTCGGTGGGAACCAAGCGTGAGACTAGGGAGCAGAACTTGAAAATACTTTTACCAGCCAACAAAGTGGCTACCAGTATTCTCACTGCGCGCGAACACTTTGGAAAGGATTAAATTAAGTTTTCTATTGCCTCCCAACATTGTTAAAACATATTTCTGCACTGCCACTCTCTATAATTCTTCCAGCTGATGCTTGGAAAACATTCTGCTGCTACAAAATACTTCGGTTAGAAAAAAGGGGAATAAAATTCCTGCAGTTTTGTACGAGAGCTTAATCAGCAGTGTTAGGCTGTTGAATGTTTTATATCGAACCATGCCTGTGATGGGCTAAACAACTCAAGGGTAGGAGTGGAATTAATTTTGCCATCCATTTGTTAGATTTGACTATCAAGTTAAATTTAGTAGACTGTCTGATCTCTGTAGAAACTGAGACTGAAAACGTTCAGTTCCATAACCTTTAATCTGTTCGGAGAGAGGAGAAAACGTTAAATTCTACGAGCGCAGCCTTCAGGATAAGATAAATACATATAGAGCGGTTCACTAAGACACAGTAACTCTGCAGGATCACATCCATCAAAGAGAGGGATTTGACAAAGTTGATCTAGTAGCAATTTCAGTTTAACAACGCCTCGATGCTAGCTCATTCATTAGCGCAGAGGCATTTTGTGCGGAGAAAGGATACAACTCTTGGGATCAGGAGGTTAAGGTGCGACTGTAAGGCCGCCTCAAATCTTAAGCCATGAGGCCAACAGCAGAACTAGACAGAGCAGACAGCAAGTCTGCAGTAAAGCAGGGAGCTTGGTATGGAAGGCCTGATCCTGCCCTTGCTAGCATCAATGGAAAAGCTCCAAGGGATTTTAATCAGAAGCCTAGGATCAGAGCACAGGTTTTAATGTAGACTGGCCCCATTCATACGGACTACTGGACTAGCCTAGGTGCAGAGGGGTACAGACAAAACCTACACCCTGCTTAAAACTCTGGTCTAAAGGCCTTGCTGACAAGACCACTAAACCATGACAAACGATTAATAGTCAGGACATCAATTCTTAATTCATGGACTATAAATACATACAGACATCGCTTGGCTAATAAGCAATGCACACGAGCGCATAGGTGTATATTTGTACATACGCAACAAGCAACTAAAAAAGACCGTCAGTTCATCTCTGAGGAAGATGGGTGTTAAGCCAGTGGATGGATTGGTGTAAGATCCTTGATGCTGCGGGAGGAAGAGACTTAAAGTGAGGTTTGGTGCGGAAAAGGTGCTGAATAAAAATATTCCCTTGCTTGCCCAATAAAACCTGCTGTCTTCCCACTCCAAGTGGTAACTGCTTCTGTTAGTGAAAAATTACCTGATTTTACTACCTTTCTGTTCTGCTGTGCCCACCTGAACGGGTATGGCAATGGGGAAGAGAGCTGGCTCTCACCTTTGAACTGAGTAAATTCCAACCAGCAAGATGAATCCTCCTCCGCATTTTCATAGTTCGTAGGGTCGGAAGGGACCTTCTTTTATGGTCACTTTTCAGAGCAGTCATGGCACACCCGCCTGCGATTCGGCAGCCTCAGTCTTCCAGTCAGGACATTTGGTGTGCTTTGAAAAAAAAGACTACCAAGGAAGAATAGCTGGAAAATCCATATGAGAAGATATCACCTTCTTGAAGAGAAGGGTGATCATTTCCTCAAGGGCTGAATAAATACGTGGAACAACGTTACCAGGCTCAATAAAAGCCATGGGGGAGGAAGCTTTACTGTCAGCAATGTATGTAGCCGAGCGTGTGAACACCAGGAGCATCATGATACCCAGAACTAGCTCGCCATGCCAGTGCAGTCATGTCCAGGTGCCTGGTGAGACAGCTGTGGTTTAGACACGTTCGTGTCATGTGAACTGCGCAGGAAGGTCCTGGAAACTTAGCACTGACTAGAGCAACTTGACTTGAAGAGCTGCAGCTGACAGCAATGGTACGAGGGATGAGAGAAAAGATTAAAGGGGAAAGGCAGTATGGAGCCGCAGCAGAGGCCCTTGTGAACTATGACTTGAATCAAAAGCTGAGATGACCGAGTTGGACCACAGAGGTAAAGAGGAAGGGCTCTACACGCCCGCTCCAGCCGGGAGCAAGCCAATGGGCCGAGCACCACATAAGCGAGTCTGCGCAGATACGAACCCCGATGTGTAAGAGCATGTTTAATCACAAGTACGTAGGACCAGTTTGCAGATCAAAGCACAGAGGGTGCATGGGGACGAAGGGAAAGTTAGCAAAAGCAACACAGAAGCTGCTTAAGACGCCCTCTTATAGTCGTGGATGGTACCAGTGATTGGAGCTGCTGGGCTTGAAACGATAATCTTGCGGTAGCAGAGTGTGAAAAGACAGCTTTGCATTGCTCTTTTTTTGGCTGGAAATGCTAATAGCAATGCCCAGATTACATATTGGTGGCACTTCAGTTCCAGGGAAGAGAGATGAACAGTACCAGCTTTTGACCTAACCTGGAATATAACAGAGCCGGACCAGGGTAAACTTTCCTTTGCAACCTTTTCAAATTCTTTAAAGAATTAACTAAATACTCGATAAAAGAGGAGGAAAAAAAGCATAGTTCATATTTCATTCAGTTTGAGACGCATTTCATATCGCCTTCCCCACAAAAGGGTCTTTAAGGAGACTTGCGAACATCGGGGTCAGAGATTAAAAGCTGTCATAAAATAAAAACAGATTCAGAGATTAAGCAAAGAACTTGAATAAATGACCAAATCCCAAAGTTGGGGAAAGGTTAATCACGGAGTCTCCCAAAGAGCATTTCTAAGGCTGGTGGGGCTCAAGATATTTATTAAAAACCTGGAAGGAGGAAGACAGTGAATGGCAAAATCTGGACAACACGATGGAAAGATGAAAGAAAGACAGCTGCACACAGATATGTGATAAGGCACGTTGGCAGGAAGATTTTAAATTGTTTGCTCACATCTTTGGGAGGTGATTTACTTGTCAAAACTCAGAGAAGAAAAAAAGTCAGGACAGTTAGAATCAGCAACGTGAAGGCACAGCAATCATCAAAAGTGAATAAAATGTAATGCTGTTTTTATGAAGGAATGGAGTATAACACAATAAATATTATGCCATTGAATAATCGAGGGAACACTCGCATCTTCAGTAGCAGGGGCACTTTGTCACTTTTAACCAAAAAAACCCACGAAAACCAACAAAACCAAAACATCAAAAGAAGGTAGCTGAAATAGAAAAGTCCAGGAAATGGCAATGAGTGGAGGAATTGCTGATGAGCAGGGACCCCGGAAAGGCCATCCTAGTGAATGACTGGAAAGATTAGGTCTTGTTACAAAGGAGAGGAGCAAGAGGCAACAGGATGGACGAATGGAAAATGATGAGTGGTGTGTTATGGTCAGTTGGGCGTTCTTATTTACCGTTCCCCAGAACACAGGAAATAAAGAGATCAAAAATTAAAAAAAACCATTTTTTTTTGCTGTTAAAAAGGGGATAAATATGTATTTGTAATTAAATGCATATTTGACTGGTGGTATTCCTTTTTACAGGACAATGAGTAGATAGCTTATTACAATTCAGAAACGGATTAAGCATCTACAAATAAGACTATCAACTGTAATCAGACGAGTTGGATCAAGTTAAGGACCAGACTTCATATTTCCAAATGCTGAGACTGACGGGGCGAGGAAGAAATTTAAGACCCACTCCCCATACTAAGTGTGCTTTAATGGTGTTTGATACACCTTCATTTGAACACTAGCCACCAGTGCTGGAGTTCATGGCCTATTTGATTTTTTCCCTTGACATGGCAATTTCCATGTTTCAAGAACGTCAACATGAAGCACTGTGCAGCTTCCAGGTTACAAGACACACGCACAAGAGAATGCATGCCAAGGGGAAAAAAGTGTGTTTTTTGGGTGGTTGGTTAATTGGTTTGTTATTTTTCCCCAGGCTTCAAGCTGTGTTTATATACATAAAAGACAATGCACATTCAGGACATTTCCAATGGTTATGAAGGTACTGTACCTGCGATAGTGGTAGGGATGGTGGTGGTGGTGGTGGTGGTGGTTGTTGTGGGAGGAGGGAGAGTTGTAGGGGGATCTGGATAAAAAAAAATAAGAAGGAAAATAAAAAGAAAAAGCAAATTAAGAAAAACAAGCAGAACACAACCATGAACCATAATGATCAGAGAGAGAAACACAGACACTGAGAAGCAGCACGGCAGTTGGAGGTCTTTCCTCCCCTAAAACCAGGCGGTAATATCGCAGCTGGTTGAAAAGACAGAGGCCTTCAGCAGCTGAAAACCAGCGTAGTCCCATTGATGTCAATGAATCTACAGGCTGACTTGCACCCGCTGAGGCATCAGGCCCAGAATCTCTCTCTCTCTTTTTATCATCTGTAAGTGTTACAAAATAAAACCAGCATAAATTAGTCAATGGGAGATAGAGAGATGGAATGGGAGAGCCATAAGAAAAACAAACTGCAAACTTTCCGTGACAAGAACAGTTTACTACATACGAAGAAAGGCACGATGGGGCTTTGTTGTTGTTCTACATTTATATGTGGAAATTCAGCTGGGGAAGCATGTGCACGAGCGGGGCTCCCGCTGTACTTAACAACGAACATCAGCAGCAGATAAGTGCATTTTACTCCCTTCTCCCAGAACTGTTAACGTCATTATTCTTCCTCCATCGATACATGTCAGCAGGATGTTAAAAACTACTTTTAAGCGAATAATAAATACAAAGAAATGAGAATGTCGCTACAAACATCAAGTGCAAGGCATGCAAGATTTTGCTGAATTTATTTTAAAAGTGAGTCAATATCTTTGTGACTTATAAATGTTTTAGTATGCTTGCTTTTGTTAATAGTGCATCCTTAATGAGAAAAAAATAGAAAGCTGGAGAGCTTTCCTCTCTTTATAACCGACAGCTATTTATAGAAGGCACTTGACCTGCTGGAGCCAAACAAACAGTACCCACTCTATACAGTATCAAATATTTACAGTGTATAGAGGTCCACCTCCTTATAAAAAAAAGTGGGATGGGGGTGATGTGAAAAGATGTAAAAGAAAAAATATATATGTGTGTGCGTGTGCGTATATATATCTCAATGCCCAAATGATCAAACTGAATGTGTTAAGTAGTCAGCAAGACTTTGAACTAAGAAATCATTCTGCAATAATAGAGCATGAAACGGTTCGTAGGCCTTTGATTTTAAATTTTATCTAAAGCATGTCAACTTTTCATCACTGACACATCTGCTACTCTTTTATCTCCAAGTGAGCTCTCAGATTCTCTGATTAATACATCTGAACTTTAATTATATGCTGCACCTTTATTGTGTTCAGTACAACTTCCTGAAAGTTAAGAAACATTACCTTGGAGTTCGCTTCATTGTGAAGTCAGCTGAAAGAAAATGATCATTTATGAAGAATGTCTTTAAACATTTTGTTCTTCTCCTGCAGCAGAAATATCTGAGTCCATATCTTTGTTAGAGGGTTTTTTTTATTATTATTATTAATCTCCTAACTAGGGCTAGGCTGATAGGCTGCTGCATCAATGTCTGGTTACTGGTGGTCAAAACAGATGCAACAAAAGCACTGGAAACCTCGCCATGCAGATGGATGCTGATGCACTGAACTTGTGGCACTGGCTCCACTAGGGAAAGCTGCTATCCGACAGATTCAGCCCTACCGATGAGGAGAGACGCCTATCTATTCTCTTGTGTTAATCAGGCTGAAGATTTCTAGGATATGGTCCTGGTCACTCTCAGTGGCAGCAGCAGTGAGATATTGATTCTTAAATAAAAATGGATATTTCCAGTTTGCATTATCTCATATGTAAGTAGGCAACCCTCTACCGAGTGGGCACTGGAGAAAGTCGCATTGGGGCAGATCAGCAGCAATTACCATCCAGAGTCTTACTGTTGGAAAGCTCTTAGACTTAACGCTAGTTAAATACATGTGTATTAACTGATAAGGAAGCTCGTCTCAAGGAGGTGGAGTAGAGCTGGCATGTCAAACCATCGCAGCTCTTCTAGCCACTACACACCACTGCATCACAGAAGTAGTAAGGGACTTGTTAAGACACAGACTGATTTGACAGGCTAATTGCTTTATTGGTCCCCGTTTTAAAGTGAACTTGACGTTGATGGACAGCACTGTGCTGACAGCCCTGGAGAACAGGTCCTCCTCATCAACAGAGCAGGTAGAGGGGCAAGCAGTAGGGTAAATTTTCCTCCATACAGAAGGCTTTCCCACTAACCTTGCAGAGACCATTACTAGAGGTCAGCTTTATTGTTTGCTTTAGTTTTTTTTCTACTGAGAAAAGGGGCTGAATGTGTTGACAGGTCATGGGACGAATGCCTTCTACTAGGACCTGGGCAGAGACATTCCCTTCAGGGCACAAATCGATACTCATAATATTCCTTGACACTGCCTTGTGCTGGATCTGCACAGAGGTGCTACAGAAGATAGCCGCGAGCCCTCCAACTTGTGAGGCCAGCGGCTCTGAACTCCTTCTCTGTATGGGCATAGTGCTATTCAGCTGTCCCTAATTTTTGCTAAACTTGACAAGATGGGTTTTACAGCCGCTGGTTGACAGTGGATCACTGGCAGACCAGACATGTCCCTATGCGCCTCTGTCATATACACAGGTTCACAGGTTAAAAACCCCTTGAAAAACAGGATTTCGTTTAAAAGTAAATTTAAATCACAGTCATTTGGGGGGCATTTAGTAGCCAATGAGGTGCAGCACTGGGGACCGAAGTTCTCCTCCAAACAGCATGCTATCGCCCATTCTGCTTCGCATGAGCCACCGCAAGCTCTAAGAGCTCCACTCCTCCAACCACGCGGGGTTCAGAAGGGAGTTCGGTCTCTGGGGCTCCACGAATCACCTGCCTCTGCCGAAATGGCTGGAAATTCCTACTGGAGCCGTTCAGGATATTAGTTTCCCCAGATATCTCCTCTAGGAACCGAAGCAAGACCAATTCTTTTGGTGTCAGCAAGGTTTTGTTTAAAATTCTCATTTAGGGGAAAAAATGGAGTATCTACAGCCATGCAAAGAGCAGGGAAATAATTTTATTGCTGTTTTGTTGTAGTAGCAGTTTTCAGAGTTTTAGTCTCTTATGAACTCCTTGGTTATTAAGTTTAGGATTAATAGCATCTGGAAAGCACACGCTCAGTGTTAAACGTGCTGATGAGGTAGGTGTGCCATGTCGTCTTTTGCTGTGGAAGGTTTAGAGCTGCAAGGTCATTAGTCTCTTCTTTAAATAAGCACCAGTAGGAATGCCTCTTTACCCTACTAGGCAGACAGGATAATAATTCCTTTGAAGCATGGATTTCTCTCTCTGAAAATTAATTTTTGCCTCAAAAAGTTGAAGCCATTTTGTGCTATCAGCCTAGGAAAAATATAAGGAACATCTGGCGTTCATGTTCAGCTGAATGCTAAACCTCTGGGATTTAAGTTCATCTTTAGGTAAGTGTTTCCAAAAGGCTTAAACGCTGTGCACAGAAGGTGGCATCTGTGTATGCAAGGCAGAAGATAGGTATGCAAGCAGCTAGATCTGTGCAGGCACAAGGGCTTTGGAGGTGTACAGCTCCAGGTGGACATTATGTGGACTGAACTGCAAGCCAGAGTAAGTCGCTGTCGTTTAAAAACGAAAACCCCAGCCTACACTGCATTGGTCACACGAATGACACTCCTATAATAACTGCAAGAACTCAAGGGCTTTAGAAGCCTTTGGCTTGACAGCCACTCGCTATCCCACTGAGCTCCCCAAAGAACATGCTCGCTTCACCTGCATTGACTGGGGTGGCGGCATTTATACATCCTAGGGAAAAAAACAAACAACCCCATGCATCAGAAGTCTCTCTAATGGACTAGTTTTACACACGTAGCCCAAGGGAATTGTTCATAATTAGACCAGGGGATCACTCTTCAAATGTCTACTGAATCTTCATTATATGCAAGACCTTCAATACAAGAGCACAACAAGGCTTAAACTGATGGCAAAATAATGCAGAGGAACTGAAGAATTAAAGTAGGTACTTAATAGCACTCTAAAAAGATGCTGAGAGATGTTTTAGTATCTGTTGGCAGCAATAGATAGGTTTAAGACATCTCATTCCTCCAGTTTATTTACTGGTTTGTAATTGTCTGGATATGGCCACTGATTCTTCAGTAATTTAACTTGCTAAAAGCAGATTGGAAAAACAAACCTGTGCCACTGCTGAAGAGCCTGCAAAGTGGGTTGTATGAGCTGGGGACACGTTTTACAACATTCGGGACGGTCAGGATGGACAATTCAAGAGTCCCCCCCTTTGGCCCCCTGTACTGACCCACTCCGAACACCGCATCGGACAGGACGTCCATGGCAAGCCCACCACGACAGCTCCAGAGCAAGCCACTTACTGGACTTAGGAGTGAGGGGTTTCTGCAGCTGAGGTTAGCGCAGGGGAAAGGAAGAAATGGTTGCCCAGCCCCCATAACATAATGAGAGGATGTGTTGGATGCTATCAGAAGTTCCTGCATCAAGCAAAATGTTTACTTTTTCAAAAGCTTTTAGAGAGTGGTATGTAGCAATTATGTGCAAATGAGTCTAGTAGAAAGATGGTTTTTCTCACGTACCGTATACAAACAGCATGTAATCCTCATATGATTTCCCCACCACGTTTGAAGCCTCACAGCGGTATGTACCATTATCTGTTTTGTTTAGGTTACTAATGAGAAGGTTTGTACCAGACAGTACAACGTGTTGAGGCATCTCATCATCTACTCTTAACCATCTCATGTCCGTAGGCCTAGGGAGGAAGGGGAGAAACAGTTGTATTACTAATTCTTACAGACAAGCCGGTCTTCTCAGCATTTCACGCACATGCAAACATTACGTGACAGGCAGAAGACCTAATCAAGAGACACGAGAAAGAAATAAGACAAGGTTCTTCTTCTGCTTAGTCCTGATCCACACGCCGCTGGAGTTAATCTACAATTGGACAATATACTCAGGGTGTCACTTTTTTGTTGTAGCTTTGAAACAGTTCCACACAAGCAGGGAAAAGCTCATTAATAGATAAGGATGTAATTAAGCAGGCGGGAACCCAAACCCAACTTGAAGCTTACGCTAGAGGCTGTCCTGATAGGCAGAGCAGCTCTGAGCTATTGGACACCACTTGCTCAGGCAGGTGAACCACATTAAGGGAACTGCTAAATTTCAGCAAGTTCGAAACTCCAAAAAAGGGCAGAGGGAATTAGTCCTTCTCCCTTTGGCGGCCCATGGTCACATCCCGCTGCTAATGGCACTCAAGTGAACGTCAGGTTTGCATAGCTCAGGGAACAGCATTAGTCGGGTACTACAGAGCCAGAGGAGGGAACTGTCGTTTCTCTAAGTCTCAAAATGGCAATAAGGTTTGCTGACAGACTTTCCTTCACCTTTTTTTTTTTTTGGTTTGTTTGTTTTTTGAGAGAGAGGCCCAAATCAAAATCTGGAATTGAGAAAACGTTCTGCAGCACACCACGTAAAAAATACATGATGCCTCTTAGACAACTACAGAACGCTACTGTCATGGAAACTTTAAGAAAGTATTCCCACACAACCCCCTTGCAAATAATCCACCCCTCAGAGAGCACCAGAATATTGTCTAAAAATACTCTGAACAGAAATGGGGCTGTAAACACTTCTGATGCAAAAGGGGAGGGATGAGGCACACGGGCCTCATCCAGGGCCAGTGATATAGCGCGCTGCCTGACCACCAGACGGTCCAAGTGCAGGATTTTAAAAACCTTTAAACATGAACATCTTTAAAATGGCATCTAAAAGCAAATCTGCATTCCCCTATTTTAAAAGCCATCAATTTTGCTGCCACTACCTACTAAAATGACTTCAGAAAACCAGAATATTTAACTGCAAGTTCCCAATGCCTTTTTAGCTGCATGCAGTATCTTGAAATAAATATACAAGCAGTCTAGAAGGATTGAGATCTGCAGAGTAACAAGTTTCTGCCTACAGCCATGCCAACATGACTAGAGAAAGAGCATGAGTGTAGATATAAACACTAATGAGATAAGTAAGAATATATGCAGCTACTGCCCCCCTGTTCGACAGCATCCTTGTTTCCCTCTAGAAATAAAACAGAGAGGCATGCAACTTACTCAAATATGGGCTTTTAATGAAAGCAGGGAGGCCTGGAGCTTTTTTTTTTTTGTAGTTGGTTTTGCCTTTAGGGAGAGAGATGAGTCTTGTAGCCTATGCTGCAACTGCCCTTTAACCTCACCAAACAAAAGCAAGCCCAACTCACAAAACCCCCAAAAATGAACCACCCCCTCAAGCAAGCAAAAAATGGAGTTGAAGGAAAGTCTGGGATTTCTTTGGCTAAACCATAAGCGAAGTCTTGGAGAAAGGTAAGGATTTGAATGCAACTTTTGCTTGAACACATCCCCGTCAGGCAGCCACATCCTTACTCTGTACCCAGGAGGAAATATGGACTAGGCTAGAGGTTGGCCTGATAATAGCACTAGTGGGAATTTTTGGACAAAACCTGGTTTGTCCCCGTCAGCAAATGCCCACTTCAAAGCTTACTTTCATCCTGAGGCAAAACAAAACATTAGCAGAATCTTGAAGGTTTTCGACAAGCAGAAGTTTTGCATTTCTGACCAGTCCTGACTTCCACTCCTACCTAACCCTACCATGTGTCTAGACTTCCTTGGGCTGCCTGCTCCAGTATCCCATCCGGGAAAAGGGCGCGCTGCTTCCTGCCTACCTCACTTCACTTCTGGAAGACTCAGCGGTTCCCAGCACTTGGAAATCCTGGGATGCAGAGCGGAGCAAGAGTGTCCGTCCCTAAGACAGCTGAGCTCTGGGTATAAGATTTGTGGTGTGGCAGGATATTAGATGTGAATTTACAATGCAAAATGGCAGCAAAAAGGCCATCACAGTACTCAGCTGCCTATACTTCCTGGCATTGCGCAAAAGCGTAAAACCCTCCAACTAGATGGCTCTAAGACCACAGCTGGAAAAGCCGGTTCAGTTCTGGACACGTTACCAAGCTGTAGCCAGGCTGTAGGGAGTGCGGAGGGATGTACTGAACCTGAAGAAAACAAGGAGGTGAGGGGCAGGGCTTATCATAAATGATAGGTTGAGAGGCTAATTAGGGTGGGAGAACAAATATTTGACCAAAACAGAAGAGTCGTTATTGAAAAGAGGCTAGGGTTACAGGACTTAAATTAAAATCAACAGCAAGAAAAATACAGGAGAAAATTTAAACTTTGCTATCTGAATTCATAGTCAGGGTGTCCAGACTGTGGAGTAAGCTCCCTCCAAGGGTGGTGCAGTCGCCTACCCTGGAAATCTTCAATAGGAGACTGGACGGTCACCTCGCTGGGGTCACTTGACACCCGTTGTCTTCTCCTGCCTAGTGCAGGGGGACTGGACCCGATGATCTATAAGGTCCCTTCCAGCCCCTGACAATCTCTGAATTTGTCCTGTTGTATGATATATTAAATTGCATCAAAGGATCCCAAAGGAAAAAAAAATCCCAACCGTGTCTACCCTGCAAACCCCTCCCAAAAATAAAAGCAGGAAGAGTCGTGTGATAAAAGAAGACTATTTTGAACGCTTTTCTACTCAAAGTGATATGTGATACAAGTTCCAGGTCGAGGTGTCATAGTTGGGCTGATCTCCAGATCCGCAAAGCATTTCCCTTTCATCCCTCCATGTTTTTACGGCTTACCTACTTTGTCTGCAGTCTCAGGCAGGCTATTTCTACAGCAAGAAGCTAAGGCATGCATGTGCCCCTTCTTTTGCACCCTGACACGAGCAGGGCTGGAGGACCCGGGGAGACCTGAACTTACTGTGGTTTTCCAAAAACGGAACAGGATAGTTCGAGGGGCTCCCCTTCTCTTGTTAGGCCTTGCACCGGGTAATTCTTTGAAACCCGCACTTCAGGCTTATCTGCGTGACCAAAAAAAAAAAGAAAAAAAAAAGGGATGTTTAATAAATGATCTTGTTAAACAGAATCAGATGCATCGACACCCCTAAGTGCCGCTTCTTCCCTTTCCCCCACCATCCCATTCATCTACTCGGTAAGTAAACCCAGATTTTCTCAAATTAAATGGACTAATAACACCAAAATGTGTAACACACATAGATAAGAGATTCCTACTCCGAGCGCAGCCCCAACGCTTCCTGGGAAATGCATTTTGTAACAGTGAAGTTTATCTCCGAACTCACTCAAGCTAAAGGGAACTCATTTGCCTTCATGCTGAGGTGAAACCAGAGATATTTGTGGTGCTCAGAATTGATACATTTTATCATGTATCATATATTACTGTATGACAATAGTTTGTGCCACTGCATATTAATATATGTTGGGCTCTACTGGAAGCACTTCTGTTAGGGAAGACAGAGAGAAATCAAATGCCGCTGCCTTTGTTTGAACAAGGCAGGGTTTTAGCTAGTCCAAACGAAACTCTTGTAAATCCTAAAACAAACACAGGGGATTAAAGAGTTTATATCGAGGGAGGCAGCTCAGAAATCCTTTAGAAAGGCCCTGTAGGAAAAAGGCTGGAGTCCACAATTAATAAGAAATGCATTGCCTTCAACTACCAAAATACAGATTAAAAACACAATTTCAACTGTAGCTAAAATGTTATCAGCACAAAAAAAAAATCAATCCAAAGCTACAAATGCCATTAAGCCATATATATTTTTTAGAAACTTACTCAACTGGAAGAAATAGGGGAAGGCAGGGGAAAAAAAAAATCAGTATGCATAAAGGTCGAAACACTTTAGATGGTTTTATTTCCTTCGAGAGTCACTACTGCTGAAACTATTGGCTTGTTGCGTTTTATTAACAGTGTTTAACTCATTAACATGCTTCCTATGGAATAATGGAGATAAAAAAAATCCATGACTGGGCTTAACCAATGTAAACCCTCATAATTTTCAGCAATGGAATAAACTACACCAGTAAATCCTCTCCTGGGATAGCTACACCACAAATGCATTTAATAAACGAATCCCAATCACTGATCCCGCTAGCAGCTATGAAACCACAAGGCATGACGCCAGGGTTTAAAAAAAATGGCATCCATATGCTGGTTTACCAGGTCACGATGCACAATTGTAACTTTTTAAAGACACAAAATCACTCTATACTGGAAAATATAAAACTTAACATGCTTGAAAACACCAGCTGACCTTCCCAGCAATATGGTTTAATGCTTGCGAGCTGCAAAAGAAATATCTAAGAGTAACTCTTGCAAGCGTTCCAGATACGACCTGAGAAAAGTCAGCCAATGCTGAACAACCAGGACAGTCGATCCTGTGTGCGGTTTTGGGCCCCCACTGCAGAAAGGATGTGAAGAAGGTGGAGGGTGTCCAGCGGATGGCAGTGAAAATGGCACTGGGGGACATGACTGGTGAGGAGAGGCTGAGGGAAATGGGCTGACTGAATCTGGAGATGAAAAGACCGAGGGGGATTGAATAGCAGCCTTCACCTCCCAGGGGGAGGGGGGTGCAAAGAGGATGGAGCTGGGCTGGTCTCAGTGGGGGCACATGATGAAGGAGCAATGGGCTCAAGCTGCAGCAAGGGACGTTGAGGTTGGCTATTAGGAAGAATTTTCTCACCAGGATGGTGGCGAAGCACTGGGACAGGTTACCCAGAGAGGCGGTGGACTCTCCATCCTTGGAGGTTTTGAAGACCTGGCTAGACAAAGCCTTGGCTGGGATGATGCAGTTGGGGCTGGTGCTGCTTGGAGCAGGGGGCTGGACTACGTGTGACCTCCTGAGGTCCATTTAACCCTCACTGTCTATGATTGTGTGCTAACCAGGAGTATGTTAGGATCTGGCTCATCTCTGCCTCTTAACACTAGAGCCATCCCAGTGTGGATAGGAACAGGCATCTATTCTGAGTTAGATACTCGTTGGTACAGATTCCCCTTACATGGGAAGGGGAAATAAGGTCCAAGTCTGAGAGTGGCAATCTAGCTTTGCAATGCGTTGTGGTACGAACATGCAAAACAGACCGAGGAAAGGCAAAAGCAATACTGGACTATGCAACTCAACATCCTGCGCGCCGCTTTGCAACCCAAGTAGTCCTTCAGAGCCCTAGCAGCTTGGAAAGCTTAGCAATGCTTCGGTGCAGGGGAAAGAGTTAAACTACGTCCAATGCTGCAAGCAAGCCAAGAGTTGCTTCTGTCAGGCTTATATTTTTCCTACCGTGGTCAAGCTAAATCTGTCCCCAGTCAAAAATTGTTTTTTCTTTGCGCTAGCTGCTTATTAGTCTCGTTTTGTGGCAATACAGAGGAACCACAGTCAGATGTCACAACCCCGCTATGCTGGATACACACACATGCGCGTGAGCATGAAGGATGCCTGGCCAACACCCGCTACCAAGCAAGTTGCACACAAAACAAATTGTGCTGCCGTCTGCTTTTTTGCTGCACCACTTTGGTTGTCATTAGATCATTTTTTAGTGTTTCTAACGAGTTGTTTACCATCTGCCAATTATATATGCAAATCAATGGGAACACTGAAGAGATCTGCCATCTCAGGGATGAAGTATATGCTATCGATTGTTTGACTTCAAAATTATGTAAAGCGGGACTCTCCCCCATGTACTCTTCATTAACAAAAACAAAGCCAACTTATTCCTGTTCTACTTTTCTGTTATGCATTGTCCTCCCAGAAATTACGTACTTAGTATAAAACCTTTGCCTGCCTCTCCAAGAGCTGGTGCTCCAGGCTTTATTAACACAACATAAATACACGCCTGGGGAAGGAACCTTTCCGGCAGAAATATCACAGTGGAACGTCCCACTAAGTTGGATTTCCGAAAAACTGATGATTATGGAAGGCCTTTATGAAATTAGAAAGTATTTCAAAGTTAGGATGGGACTGAAAGGCCAACTGGATACTCAGAAGGCCTGACATTTTAATAAGGCTGTAATGCAGCAATTTACTCTTAAAGTGAGTATGCTCCCTCCTTGAGGTAAGGATTTTCTTTCTTTTTCTCCCTAGGGAGAGATATTTTAGGGTGGTCGGTGAGAACTTTGGCTCATGGGTTTGCTCAATGCTCAGCACTGGGGAGACCAAGCTCAACTGGGGGAGCTCCTAGACGTTTTAAGAAGCAGCTTGAGGTTGATTCAATTGTTAGAGAAGCTTTGAACTTCTGCCACAACGATTTATTGGTTATTCAATATTTTATTTAAAATGGCCACATTTCAAGAATCGCTTAATTAACAAGACCTGTGGAACTAGCCCTGGGGCAGTTCCTGCATACCGCAGATAGCACGGTAAGGCACAAGGCCAACAGCAAACAGACTTTTGCTACTCGGTGCCATCTAACCACCCCGAGATCAAAACTGGGAGCCTCTTTATGTCATTATATGATAAGATTTCTACATAAAAACAAAGCAATTCTATGCATCTTGACCACGGTATTACGCCATTGATAGTCAATTAGATCTAGCAATCTGAAGCTACTTCCTAATACACTTATTCCTAGCGGGTGTTTTTTTTTTTTTTTTTTTTTTAAGAACGGTCCACTAATTTAATAAGGCCCCTTTATTAAGCTAAATTAATTCAAAAGCTAAAGCAATATACAAGGTTAAATACCAGCCGTCTAAAGGTCACACAGCAGCAGCAACCAATTTGAAAAACTTATTACAAAACCATTTTGGATTTTATGAGATTTCTTTTAAAAAAAATGCACATTTTGTGCCAGAAAAAGTAGAAAAAAAGCTGCTTTTAAAAGAGGTGAGGCTGAAGCTTGCTCTTTCCCCTTGTTGACCGATTACAGTTTACATGTGCCGGACCCGGCGTGACACTGCATGACCTGAGTCAGGAGGCGAAAAATCACAAGATCCGTCTCCCCCCCCAGCCTCCGAACCTAGGTTTTTAGTTTCATGAGCAACCAAAAAGCTGAGGATTCCTCCAGTGAGATCATCGTGATGAAGCTATAATGCCGTCACTCTCGGGAGCTCTTCCTCACTGGCACTGGGGCGCGCTTGGCTTGGTCTCGGCCTGCGTTCCTGGGCTGCAGGTGCCAATATCCATCTTCAATCTCAAAGCGTACCAAGAGGACCCAAGCATCGGTCGTCACCTCTTGGCTGCACAGGGCACGCTGCCTATCGCTGGAGGTCAATGCCAAGCCTGCAGCATCCAAGGCAATGAGGATGTTCCTGCACGGTCGTGGCTGGCCTGCCTGGCCACATACCCCCATGCAGTCTGTAATGCTTGTGATGCTGACCAGCATGACAGTCGAGCCCTAAGCCTGGCCCCAGTTCTCTGTGCCATTACACAGAACCATGCCGTTTCCTGTCTTGCCAACACCTGTTTTTTTTTTATAAAACTAACCCAAACGCTTCCCCTTTCCAAAGGGCCTACGTCACCTATCACACCACTTCCAGAGCCTCTCTGCCAGAAGATACTTTAAAAAGTTAATATCTATTTGTAGTCTTTAAGGGCAGGAGTGACTGCTACATCATCTAGGCTGACCTCCACTGCATCAGAAGCCAAACAGGTTTCATTTTACTGAGTTCAACGGTCTGTGTTTGATTATCATAGAAAATGAGGGTTGAAGGGACCTCAGGAGAGCACATCTAGTCCAACCCCTGCTCCAAGCAGGACCAGCCCCAGCTACATCATCCCAGCCAAGGCTTTGTCTAGCTGGGTTTTGAAAACCTGCAAGGATGGAGACTGCACCACCTCTCTGGGTAACCTGGTCCGGTGCTTCACCACCCTCCTAGGGAGAGTTTTTCCTAATATCCAACCTCAACTTCCCTTGCTGCAGCTTGAGCCCATTGCTCCTTGTCCTGCCATCTGCCCCCACTGAGATCAGTCCAGCTCCGTCCTCTGCAGCCCCCCTGCAGGGAGGTGAAGGCTGCTATTCAATCCCCCTCGGTCTTCCCTTCCGCAGACTAAATCATCCCAGCTCCCTCAGCCTCTCCTCACCAGTCATGTAGCCCAGCCCCCCCGTCATTTTTGTTGCCCTCCGCTGAACTCCCTCCAATTTGTCCACATCCCTTCCGTCATGGGGAGCCCAAAACTGGACACGGGACTCAAGAAATGGCCTCCCCAGTGCTGAACAGAGGGAAAATCACTGCCTTTGACCTACTGGCAACACACCTACCAATGCAACCCAGTAAGCCAACCAGTGCAGCCCAGCGTATGCATTAGTAGGCCCCTTGCAGAAACAACACTTGCCTTGATTGGAAGGGGTCTTGTGACAAGGACTCTCACCCCTCTCTTAGTCACTGTCAAAAAGCCCTTTTGGTCCCCAGATTTTTTTCCCCTTTGGAGAGAACAAAAAAAGACACTCGGATCCAAGGTTCTCCTCCTGAGCCACTTTCATCCCAAACTGTATCTGTGGACCTTCTGTGGCTTTACTCTGCTTTGAACATCCTTTTAGAAGTACGAGCAGAAGATTTACACAAAGGTCCCAGCACCAACCCAGTAGCTGTTTCCAGAGGTAGACTCATCATCCTGCTCACACCTGTCCATTCAAGCATGCCCTCGCCCCTTTCAGGCACTGGGAACTCAGGCCGAGTTGCTGGTTTCCTCGGACGCCGAGGATCCTTTGCTAGGGAACAGTCCCACCTATTCATTGTTCCAATGTGTTGAAATCTGCACTTGGCTGTATGCAATTAAAACACTTACCTAGACTCAGACCACTCTCTAGGACTTCCCTATCCTGTCCTCACGTACCGTTCTGCCAATCCTTCGGGTTAGCCGCAAATTTTAAATCGGCAGTGATTTCAGGTTCACTTTGACTTGATTCGTGAAGGATATTGAGCAACTTTGGGACAGCACCAAACTGCGTATTCCGGCCCCCACCTCTAGACATGCCCCATTTGTGATGATTCCCCATTGACTAATTAGGGATCTACCAGTTCTTCATTTCTCAATCAAATTAACATATGTTTTACTGATAATGCACATTGCCAACTAATCAATCAAAGTGTCACACAAGACTAAGCCCGATGTCTTGCAGTAGTCTATAAAATCTATATCCTCTCCTTTATCATAACACCTTGTCAATTTAGGGAACAGGACTGGGTTTCTTTATCCCAGCATGTCCCTGCTTGCTCGTGTACGTACGTTCAGGATCCCGCGCAGCTCTCCCCGAGTCTGGAGTTTGTCCTGAAACTTTGGGCTATGAATTCCCCTGCCTACCCTGCTGCTTAGCACAGCCTGTACCAGTTGGCTGTCACTCTCCATCCCTAAATTGGCTACTTTTCAACAGGGCTGTATGCAAAACAAACTATCCCAAGGGCAACTTGATATTCTTGTTCTAATTATCTATTTTGAAACGGCTGCCCTTAATTAATGCTTTACGTTTATATAGCTCCTTTCATCTCAAACGATTCCCACAGCACCTCCCCAGCTGTAGGCCTGCCATTGCTTAGGAATCACACTTGACTATTGAGTTCACCTTAAACCACACGAGCTGCTAGGGGCACCCAACGGGACAGACGCTGCCGGCTCCCCGACAAAGATACATATGCATTTAAAATGCTGTCTCGCAAATGGACTGGGCGCTTATGAAAGGCCCCTCAGCTGCTGCCTGGGGCAGAGCGCTCCTCCATGCACAGAACATGGAGCAGCAAGACAAGTCGCTCGCCCCAGGCACATCCAACCCAGAGAGACCCTCCTGTTTCTGCCAACACGTGCGTTCCTCCAGGCAGGACGGCACAGGCTCTGTGGCTTAATTCCGGGACTCTTTGCAGCCAACAAGGCTGCTACCGGGCACCAAGGAGGATTTATAGTTTTGCCCACAATTAACCACTTAACTACAAGTCTTGTTTGGTGTCGAACCAGGGGAGCGGAGGGTGCGAGAGTGGCTGGCCTCCCCACTTCCCCCCAACGGAAATGCAATCAGCACATTCGTAAGGGGGGAGGGCGGTGCAATAAATCTAATTCTGTGGGCGTATACAGTAATTTCACTGTCCACAAGAGTGATTATGAGCTGCAGCGAGTGAGAAAATTGCATTATGCTCATAAAGTACAGAACACGCTTTTTGGGGCTGCGTCAATCACGGCGGAGTTGAGTCAACGCGCTCCGCTTTCTCCCTGTTCTCCAGGAGTTTCAGTGCAAGTGGTACCGGGTGTACGACCCAGGATGATGCCCCTGCAGGAGACAGGCCCGCTTTAAATACACAACAACAGTGCTGACATGCAATCATTAATTATTCAACAACAGCAGCCTGTGAAATACTGCTGCAGCTCACGAGAGCTTTGCAAAAACTCGGCCCACTTCTGACCTTTGCCACCTGGCAAAAGCAGCCGGCTAATCACCGTTCACGGACGATACAGTCCGTCAGACTGAAGTCAGAGCACAGCCAAAGGTTTTCTTCCCAAATGCTGCCTCCAAAAATGAACCAAATGAACAAACAAGCTGTTTAAATCGCATTGAAATTCATGGTGTGTACGTACACAGAGCAAGAGCAGATATTAATGCTCTTTGATTCCCCTTCAATGCAAAATCTTGCGCTCATTAATGACACCTGCATCTCCAAGCAGATACACAGATACAGCGCAACATGTGTGCTGCTCTCCAAGACAGGGACACATTTCCAGGACAAACCGAAAGGGTTTAACTCTGCTCCAAACTTGTTACACACTGACATTTTCCCAGAGTGACCAGGAAACGCAGACAAAGAGGAATTCTTCTCTAATGGTGCTGAGAGAAAGGGAGTTTGTTGCCTCAACATGTTTGTTTAATACCAGATCTTGTGCCAAACAATTCTTCTGATGATTCAGTTAGGAAGCCCCCTGCCAAAATTGTGCGTTTGCCATGCAATTTTTAAGTTTAAAAATCCTTTTTCTAATTGATCGTCTCAATCCCTAATGAGTGTGGCCCCGCTGGATTTATGCCAGATGGTCTCCTTGGAAAGATATCTTCAGCTCAAGGACTATATCCTGTCCTCCTCTACATTCCCTCATTTTTATTTTCAAATTCAGCCAGCACGTTCTTCCGGGTACTCTCCCCCCTTCTTTTCTGATGTGCAAGAGGTATTACCTGTATGCTCATCTTCCAAGTCTCTGGATTTTGGACTGTTGTTTATAACGCAGGGTAGAATCGTTCTGACTAACAAATAAAATTAATAGGCAAAACGTCCGAAGAAATGTGATTTTCAGCACTTTTGCTCCATGGGAAACATCACAAAAACATCAGAGGCAAAAAACATCTATGTAAGCTAATTATGGGAAACACAACTTTGATTGTTAAAATAATAAAAAAGCCATCAGTTCAGTTGGTATTTAATGTGAAGCTTTGCAGGTGCTTTTCACATCAACATAGGCTGGGATCTGGAGTTCTCTCTTTTCAAATCAGCATACTTTTTAAAAATATAAGAGGTCAGGAAAACTAATGTTTCTCTGCAGGGTACCAAGATCATTTATGTCATCATAGCATAGGGATCTATCCCAGCCCAGAAGTGTGTGTGCTGGCAGTGCTGGTTGTCTAGCTGGTCTTTTTAACTCAGCTTTTCTATTGCTAGGAGCACCCATTAGTACCAATGCAATGGCCCGTGTTGTGAATAAATATCAATAGGAGTTTGCAAAATAGACAGCTCTGTCAAAATGAACGGATCTTGTTTTCCAATGAATGGCTAAACAGGTGACTGACAGTTCGTGATGAGTCCCGCAAAGCCTTTCTGATACGAAGCACATTTTTTTTTTTTAAGAAGCCCTCTCCGAAATAACAAGAAGAGATTTTTAAGCATGTAACTTGTAACGGGAACGCAAACTAAAGGGAAAAATCAAAGCGAAGATGCTCCGGCCTTCTTATCCCATTGTGCCTTTGCCGATTCTTTTCCGCACAATGGCAGGTATTCAGAACAGTGTCAAACCTTTACTCTGAATGCCTAGCTTGCCTGTGCATGGCCACCTTGATGTTATTTAGATTGTTCTCCTCTATTTAATGTATAGCACGCTGTTCTCGTTAAGCAGCTTGTTACGCTATTAGAGGTACTTCCTCAGATGGTAAACTCTACAACCTTTGCCATCAATTAGACATCCTATTACAGGCAACCATAACGTAACGGGAGTGCAGCTCTACCAGAAGCATATGCACGTTCAAAGAAATGGCTACTTACCTGGTTTCTGGGGGCTGCGCATACCAAAACATTTTATTTATTTCTTTACTTCAAAACATAAAACTTGGTTCTCAGAGAGAGGAGAGGTCTTTGAACTCTAAGATGTTGTGTATAATTATTTCCCATTTTAAACATTTAACTACGTGCTGCCGCTGTGCGCTTGCTGAGCCTCAAGTCCAGGCCCTACTCTATGTTCTTCATTCCCAACAACATTCCTCAGAGAAAACCTTATTAATGAGCTTGCAAACAGGAACCCAACTGGGAAATGTCACGAACAAGAACGGCTAATGCCCCAGAAAATCAAATAACTGAACACTTGGCTGATCGTGATGTCTTTCATATTTACAATAAAACACGCGCACCCCCTCCCCCCCCTTAAATCACGGATTCGGAAGGGGTCAATACCTCACTAAACAAAACGACTCATTTATTTGTTTAGAAATCTCCCGATGATAAATTACATTGATGTTAATCACTTCACTCATACTGTGCAATTAATATTTGCACTCACCAGAAACAAGGATTACTGAAGGTACGACAGCACACACACACGCCTGATTTTTAACATAATTGGGCACAAAGAAGTCTCCTGGCATAATAACAAGCAGAGGTCATAATGGTTTCCATGGGTATATATATATATTTTATAAATGCTCCTGCAGACATGACAAAGACCCATGTTCAATTAATTGGGACTTAAACCCACAAGCTACAACAAGGCAGGTGTCAAGACTTCTCCTTTCGTCCTCCCTTTCCAAGGCTACACAACAAGAAAACAGGAAAGCGCCACAAAGGCTGAATGTAAAATGTTCTCGGGGTATCTGGCTCCATCCAACTCCTTAATGGCCTTTTAATGTATTTTGTTGCTTCATTTCCTTTCTAAAATTATACTTAACAACCCCCTTCCCCAAACAACCCTCGTGGAATGACCTGAATTCACATGAGAGCTCCCGCAGACAGAGCCACTGGATACTTCTGAACCAACACGATGCATGGTAGCATATCCGTCCATGGCACACACTCGTGCATTTGCTAGTGCGACTATTAATCAAGCATGAAAGTGTTGCTTGGACTCCGGGTACACAGCACTTACTTGTCAGACTCGGTTTGGCATCTAAAAGCATTGCCAAGAAGTTTTAATTCACATTATGAGAGGCTTGTTTGCAGAGATTTCGTTTTAATAGTATTTTCCACATTCAGAGAGCAGCATTTATCTCCAAAATTCACAAAGGGCCAGATCTCGCTGCTCTTTACTCGCAATGAAGTGGCTCACTCCACAAGGAGGACATAAGGAAGAGTGGTAAAAAAAAACCCACGCTGTTTTGCTGATGGCAGGAAAACCGTTCTCAACGCCCTCTGGGGATGACCAAGTCTCATTTTCCGAACTTTTGGTTGGACCAGTTAACACGTTGGGTTTCAGAGGCCAGAATAAGGCACCGCTGCCTATTTTGTCCGTTTACTTGACTGCTTGCAATTCTGTTCTAATTTCTTTGCATACTTCGCAGTGCGGGAGGCTATCGATCGTGATTCATGAAAAAACCGCTCATACCTGATAATACAATGGCCCTATTATTATTGGGTTATTGCTAGTTTTATGGTACCCCAGCAAGCCTGCAATGGTATTGCATTGCTTAAGGAGTGGATAATCTTAGCACATAACAGGATGCTTGTGACGAGTCAGACGGGACAAGTTAACAATTGAACAAGTCTTGCTTAACTAATGAGTAACAGTCTTATTACCTCTTGGCTAAGAAGAGATGAAGAGCCAGTGGGGCGGGGAGGGGGTATACAGGTACTAAGGGGCTTGCAGCTTAGCAAGAAGCATGTTTCTGAGCTTCTGTAGGGCAGCTGCAGGAGCTGGGAAGCAGAAGTCCTGTTGTCTGCCACTATGCATGTGCAGCTCTGCAACAGGTGGGGAAATGCATACAAAGGGCTCCACTCCGGGAGAAAATCAGTTTTCTTTCGCTCATTAGAGAAGCAAGGCTGACCAAAGCAGGAAGCCCACTCTACCGAAAAGTGCCGCAGAGCTTTTCATAACTACCAATCCCGTATCTTTTCGCCCTCTCGCACGGCTGGCAGCTGCATTAGCATAGGCTCCCAGCATCACGGTGGCTGGGGCAAGATTTGCAGCAGACCACCTGAATCTATCAGCACTATTTCCTGCAGCACTCAAAGCTTTGGCATTTCCACTGACACAGAGGTATTTTTTTTTAATCAGCAAAATCACGACTGCTTGATCTTTCTCTTGCTGAGAAAGCCTAAGCCCAGACAAAGCACCTTCACTTTTGGCCAGGAGGTAGGTAGCTGGCACAAAACCCCACCCCTGGCCGTGGTGGCCTCATTTAGCTTCTCCCTAAGTAAAAACTACAGTGCCTTGTCTCCACTGGAGAAGGGATCATGCCTTTGCTATCCTGTGGTTACAAGCAAGCGTGCTTCTAGCAAGCAAGGGCCAGCCTCAGAT
Source organism: Crocodylus siamensis (assembly GCF_052110815.1). Lineage (NCBI taxonomy): Eukaryota > Metazoa > Chordata > Crocodylia > Crocodylidae > Crocodylus > Crocodylus siamensis. The sequence goes on from NC_143408.1 coordinate 27,046,331, forward strand.
TATCTTGACTATCCCCTTCCGGGGCACCAGAGGGGAGGGGATTTGGAGCAAGCGCGGCCCGAGGTGGTATGGCTGAAAGCCATTTTATAAAAAGTTCTTGGAGTTGCTGGTACACTCAGGGAGGGGAAAAAAATTCTGAAGCCTGTAATTTTCTTTGAACAATAACTCACAAGAAAACACTCAAATGGATCTTAATTAAAACTCAGCAAAAGATGGCCCTCTCCAGACTCAGATCTGGGGTGCACATTTTCCAAATGCCATTTCTCACACGCAACATGATCTAAAAAAATATATCTGAAAACACATTTCTAATGGAATTAGATACCCAGTTTAAATAGGACTTTAGAAAGCACCTGAGTGAGTTAGGACCACAAGTGCTTTTTACTTTGAGGGATACATGAATTCCTAATTTGTTGAGAGGCTTGAGAATATCCTACCTGGAAGGACCTATTTAAAAAAAAAAAACACAACAAAAACCCCAGAATTTCACAATGGATATTGTATGGGGATAATTTACGGTCTGAGGGGAAAACGAAGAACTTGTTTACCAGGGAAAGTTACTCTGATTTCTGTGCAACTGCTTCCTTTGATGGCTGCTCCAGACTCGCCTTCTCTTTGATGTCTGGAATTTGCACCACGCATGCTGGTTAATCTGTGGTTTGGTTTCCTTTCCAAGAGAACAACAGAAAGCCAATGTCACAGCTGCTCTGAACTGTGCAGGGAATAACCCAAGTGCATCAGTCTTGGAAAATCATTACAAACTGTGTGGGACAATATCCAGTGCCTGAAAATGCTTTTTTTCCCCTTTTTTCTTTTTCAAGACTGCCCTCCAAGAAACAGAGGCTGCGCTGAACGTGTTTGCTTTTGTGCCTTTTGTGGGTCTTGTTTTGCGTTGTTTAGGTAGGATGGCAATTCCCCCAACCTCCTCCTGGCTTTGCTGGGTTTTTTTCCTCCAACGAATCTTACCAGGTATCAACAGATTCTGGATTCCAGTCGAACAACAATTAGCTCCTTTCCTTACAAAGCACCGTTCTTCTTCCCCTACCTCGTCCCACCACCCAACACATTCGGACTTGACTCTGACATACCAAGTGCACCAAGATACCCTGGACCCGGGCAGGTATTGGCAGGCACTGATGCTCTAGGGGTGGCAGGTACCCTCCGCCTTGGAGGCTGGAAATGGCCCCAGAAGACATTACTGGTTTTTTGTAAGGGCCGCTCTTGAGGGACGCCTGCCTGTGGCCACAGCAACACAAGCCGAGGAACACAGGCTTCGGCACGGTGCGATCAAGGAATGTTAATTGCCACTTGTTTGGAGATCCGGTGCTCTGTAAATCTGGAGGTAACAAAGTGGTCAGCTAAAGTGCATGGAACAGCAATTTAAAGGGCTGCTCTGCTCTGATTGCAAATTCCTTCTCTAAAAAGCTATTGAGAATGTGACAATTAGGCCTGATTTTTGGATTATAATTTCTCCAAAGGGCAAGGTCTGTGTCAATGGAAGCTCTGATCCAGGCGTCAGTCAATGATGACAAGTGGATTCCCCGCTGCCTCCTCTGCTGGTCCTGTTTGCCACATCTGCCTGCCTTTCTCTCCTGTCCTACCCAGACCCCCTCCAAGGGGCAGACAAAAGCACTGAACTGCATGCTGCAGCCTATTCCAGACGGCTTCTCACGTTCCAGCAACGAGACGCCTACCGAATAACACCTATGAGCTCTTATATTGACTCCCCATCTGTGGGCTCCACAGGGGTTTGCCAAGGAAGGGGAGCACCATTACACCCATGTTTGAGATGGGGAAACTGATACACGTGGAGGCAAACAAACACTTCCAGGATGGCTAAGAAGCAGCCTCCTGCGTGCAGATAGACGCTTTGACAACACATGGAGAGAACCTGGGTCCCCCCGTGGCACCCACACAACACTCCCGAGCAGCGTGATGGTGTGATCTGTGCCTGCAGGAGCCCGCTCTGAAGGGCAGCATGGTGCCCAGCAGATTCCCTTTGGTGCCCAGCCCCCCTGTACCTACTCTGTGTTGTCAGTAATACCCCCAGACCAAGGGAAGCCAGCACCAGCAGCTGCACCGGGGTCCCCAAGCCGTGGCTCGTGGTTCTGATTCTGCTCTAAGCAGTTCACACTGGCCCCGTTTTCTGCCAAAGGCCTATATCACAGCATTCCCACTTAAAAAAACCCCGGGGTCCTTGCGGAATCTCTCCTGGGCAGACCTGGATACAGATATGGGCATACTGGGTGGCCGCCTCGGGCCCGGACAGAAGGGGGCCTGAAAATGGGGAAAAAAAATTAAATTGCAAAAAAAAGTTTATACATGACTGGCAATGTTATTAGTTGAGGACACTATTTAAAAGCATTGATACCACAGACTTTCGCAACAAAAATCATCCTCTCTGGCAAAGGGGAGTCCGATACTAAAAGTTTGCCTGGGGTGGCCAGGAGTCTGGGTGCAGCACTGCTCCTGGGGAGCGTTTTGGTCCTTGGCTTGCAACCAATTCTCTGCCCCTGGTGTTTTCAAGAATAAGTTGTTAGAAAGAAATTGCACAGCAAGTCCAAGGACAGGCAACAGCCCGCAGACCCCTCACTGCGTGGACACCAGTCCAAAGCTACGACAGAGTGGCACCAACTAGCAACGGTTTCCCTCTGATGGCCCCCTCTCCATCCACCAGGAGTGGGGTCACGGTCAATCGACTGGCTGGGAAGGATGCACCACGGAGCCCAGGCGACTGTGCCCAGGGGGAGAAGTACAGCACGGGGGGAAGGAGGGGGCTGCACAGGAGGGGATGTGTGGCTCCTTGAGCTATTTGTGTCCTGCCGATAAAAACAAACAAACCAGGGAACGCAGGTCTGCGGGGCTGTTCATCTGGTGCCTCTTGCAAGCTCCAAGTTGAGTTCAGGACCAAATGTCAAGACAAACATGCTGGTGCACGAGACCTCTTCACATTTAGCCCCCTTCTCCTTCCAGAAAGCTCTGCATTAAGTCCATTCCAACAATCTAGTGTTAAGCTCCGACTAACACCTCTCCTTCCCCTGGAGATACCCAAAGAGAGGCCTAAAATTAGCGATAAGTGAAAAAATACCCTTTGCAGCAGATAAAGTCTATAGCGCTTTATCTGAAGGTTTTGGATGTCCCCCGAGACCTTCAGATAACCATAGTTTACATGTGCTTTGTTGCCATTGTGCATGGAGACCTTTAAAAGCTGCAACTGAAAGGATTCAGAAAGGATTTATTTTCTCTTTCAATAGACAAGCAGAAGGAACCTGCACCCCATACTTCAGGTGCTCTTTTTAAAAAAGTGACCCATTTCGATCATACCAAAAGGTCAGCACTGCAGTGAAATTTCCAACGGGGAGCCTTAAGCTAACCTGACCCCTTTATAAACAAGTAAAAAACCCTGCAAGATTTCTATTTCTCTGTATAATTTGAGAAATGGGATTTTTTTTTTTTTTGGTTAAGTATTTGATCAAGCCTCACAAAGGTGCTAATGTATTATTAAAGCTAATGGAGCTCTACAAGAAATGTTAATGGACATTAAGTTTGCATAAATGAATTACACATTAGCACAGTCACGAGAAATCTAGTATCTGCCAATTTAGGTAGTATCTGATCATTTCTGTTTTCCCCATTATAGAGACATTACTTCACGCTAGTTTCGGCGATAGGAGAATTGTAAGCAGAATGCTCGTAATGAAGCCACATAATGAAGTAGATGAAATAAATTAACACAATCCCCCTACTCGGGGTCTGCAATAGCATGTTTGAGATGAACTACAAAAGGAAAGCTTGGGAGGCGTCTCGGCAGCCTCCTCGCTTCGCTGTTCTCTTGCGCCAGGGCCCCGCCGCCCCCGTCTCACGCAGCACAATCCAATGGTGGAGGCGCTGCAGCGACGCGGACGGACCCGTATTCCATTACACCAATAAAATACCAGCTATCTCTGCCGTGCGTTGCCCCATAGGTATTTTCAGAGGCGTACCTTTCCCTATCTGTATACATCAACTGTGATGAACGGCATAGCAGTTCATAAAGAGCCAAGCGAAACGCTCTACCTAGCTGTTATCTTGATTGCAGTCAGCAGCATTAAAACTTCAGGAATATCAGCCGGCAAAGGCAGGCTAATCTTAACTTACCTTATGCATGCCACTGGATTTTTAAACCACATTGTACACACCGCGACAGTCTCTCTTGCATCAGAGCAGGTGTCTCTCGATTTGTTTACCAATGAAGAATTGCAGTCGGTTATCTTAAATTGTGGCACCGCAGTGTAAGTTTTAAGAAATAAATGCGCTGGTAAAAAAAAAAGGGAGGACTCCAAATTCATCTGCTGTGACATAATTATAAGGCCTAGCTAGCAACCTTTCACGGTGCTAAATCTGGGTAAAGCAAGATATTCTCCAAGAATAAAACCAGGTTTGTGGAATTATAGCAAACTGGCAAGGGAAAGCCATTGTTTCATCCATTCAACAATACCCAATACTTTGATTTCTACATTTTGGCAACAAGATATAAGTGCTATGTACACTGTAATAAAACCTAATTACATAATTAATGGTTTCTAACGTCTTTTGAAGTGAGGCTCTTTACACAATGGAAGAACAAAAATCACTGGGACTCACACATGACTTCTAGGTAGCGCTGGGTCTGCAAATCCTTGACAGCAGGGTGATCCACCAGACAGATGACAGGGACGCCGTCATCCTCCCGTCCCACTCTCAGCATCAGTTGACTGGTCACTGTATACATATCAGACCACTGCTCCACTTCAGACTTGCCTGCCAAAGGATGAGAGAGCCAGAGAGAGAGAGGGAGAAAGAGCAGAATAATCATGGGAGAGCATATCCATGTTAACTTCACATTATTTGTGCATTCATATCACCATGCAACACATGACACACAGGCCTCTGGCTTCCATTTTTCCTTTATATGGCATCTGAGCAGGAGAAATGCACATGGAAAACCATCCTCCTCCCACCAGGCCATGGAAAGCCAAGATATACAATGCACTGCTACGTGAATTAAGAATTCCCTAAAACTCCTGAGCTCCTAAATCACTGGGGCCACACATCTCCTTAACCCTCACAACTTTCCATCAACAAAGTGACCAACTAGACCAAAGTAAGGAAAGATAGAAATGAAACCATTTCAATGGTGACACTGAGAAACCCCGCAGGAAACACCGGGGCAGCTGGCTGGCGTGCGGTACGCAGCAGGGCTCCTTCATAAAAAGCAGAGCAGGAAGGAGGGAATCTCAGGAAGAACCAGAGAGACAAGAGGGGCTGTACCCATGCTGAGCAAGTATCTGCTGACTGTACGTCACTGCCACCGGCTACGATGCACTGGTGGCATTTTTAGCGTTCAGGTCATGCAGATAAAAATGGTAAAGAGAGCAACAACCCCCTTTTTCAAACACAAAAGCCTGCTCCTGTAGAACATGTAATTAAACAGGGGAGAGGGCTGATGGGAGCTGCAGAAACTACAACTCATTATGACTATAGAAAAGGATTTCTAACTGCAAAAGTTCTTCGTTTTTTTGCTAGGTGCATACTGCACAAAATAAAAAACACAGAAAGCTATTGCAGTCCCTATTTCTGTTAAAAAACCCATACGGCCAAAGGAACAGCAGGGTGATGTGGTATTTCAAGAGGCTACTACTTGTTTGGCAGTCTTCAAAGATACAGGGATGCTGGAATTCAATTGCTGATGCAAGCAAGCTCGATAAAGACGCTAGACGGGTCAAGCACAAAGGGTTGATCACTGCTGTACTTGTGCCCTCTAGAAAGGGAAGAGCCAAGCAAGGCCATTTGAAGATCCATGCCTCGCTTAGATGACAACAGGTGCTGGAAAGCAGCTGGCTCTGTGGGACACTACTACAAGTGGTGGCAGCTTTGCATTCTGCTATTATCAGCATACGTTCAGCATGGGCCATTGTGCTAAGACGCCTGTAGGAGGGAAAGGATGATGTTGTACATCCTCGAATGGAGGACTTTGTCTTGTCCTCGCAGGGGGGTTACATTTGACGCTACGTGTTTGACTTCGGTTAAGGAGCCCTGAGCGTCTCACGTGGGGCAGAGGTGATGCCAACCAGCCTTGCATCCACGCGTATGCCGACTTAGACAAACAGCGTGTCATGTGCAATCAACATCAGTGACTTCCTTGTACAAACACCACAAGCATTAGACTTTATAGAGCAGGAGAAACTCATTGCATATGAATATTCAGCACATACACAATGCTGTGCAAAGGTGAACTGAAAAGCTTTACAAGGCAGAGAGCTGATGCTCTCAGTGATGCCTAAAACAGGGCAGAAAGCTACATTAGCAGCAGCAGCAACCATAACAAATTCCCTTCCCAGCTTTAGAAGTCAGCAAGGTCACAAGCAGCTGAAGAGCAAATCCAGAACACTGAACTCAGATTCTGGCAGGCGGGTAATGGACATAATGATATTCAACCCTTCCCTCTTAAAATGCAATTGTCATTTAAATCCATCAGCATATTCTGCTCCTGACCTGGGGTTTCAAACAGCTTGCTCTACTTTTTAACCAGGGGTGGGAAAAAACAGAAACACAATGGTGCATCTAGAAGGTCTGAATCAACTGCTGGGTGTTATTGGTAAAACTGAGCTGATTTAGAGGAAAAATCTACCCCTTAGCTCCTTGTTCCCTTTGAACCATCTGATCGTGGTGGCTGGTCTGCTGGCCATGGCAGTGCAGTTCAATTCAATCTCTTCTCCTTCGACGGCAATTTCTTTCTGGATATCAATTATCAAATTGCGTGGCGGGACTAAAATGAAAAATATACAAATCAGAACAACAAGGTCAATACATTTTGAGCATTAACTGATGCATTTCTGAGAGCCTATTAAAAATCTGCTCAATGCTGGAAAACAGCTGGATTTTTTTTTTTTGGGGGGGGGGGGGGGGGGGGGGGAGAAAGCTGGATGTGAAAAATCAACAGTTCTCTTAATTTATCAACTCCCTTAAAACATGGGTTCTTAATATTGACACTAAATATTTCCAGAGTTGCAACTTCACTTTGCATTTCATTGACCATTGCCTGACTCGTGTTTCTTCTACCTGCTCCCCCGACTGTGCATCATCCCATATACGGTGACCGCTCTTTTAGACTGCTCAGTTTGGATATCACATAAAAAAGCAGCATGCAGAGTTAAAAAGAATAAAGCATTTGTACATGTTTCTTGACAGCCTGTGATGAGGAGAAAGAAGGCGGCTGACATTTAAAAGTGCATTACTTACCTATAGTCCTAACCCTCTGAAGGGTTGCAATTTCTTCTCCTGTGCTCTTTAGCTTCAATCCTCAAGCTCACAAGGTTGAAGCTGGCCAGCAAAGAAGTATACTCAGTGCTCTTAACCACCCCCACTGAGTATAGGCCAGAATGGATGTCACAGCCTTTACCTGCCAGTGCCTTTCCCTTCAAAATAAACCACAAGGCAAAGAAGTAGAGCTAGCTTTGCATCTGGAGACAGCTCCTTTTTTTCCGTGAGATTGCAATAATTGCAGGAAGGTAATTTTCCTCTCTCTCTAGGTAAGTATCCTCTATAGATCAACCCTCTCGTGAACTTCAAAGCTAGAGGGCTGTAATCATCAATGAGAAATAATCCAATAATATTTAGAAATCGGCTAGAACCTAAGGGAGATAACAACTGCTGTAGCATACAACCAACGGATGTGACAGAAACAAGCTTAAAGATGCTGAAATAGGGACAATCATCTCTTTACATGAAAGAGTTGGTAGAAAGGGAGATGCAGGCCTTACCGGGCAACATGCAAAAGTCAAGAAGGAACAGAGTCGTAAGTCAAGGAGACTTCCAAAGATAACATTTTTGTTCTGATCATTATGATTAAGGAATTGTATGGTTCAGATATGACTAATACATTTCTCAGCTGATGAAGAACAAACAAATATGTATAAATACCATCCTGATGATCAAGCAGACTAATTAGTCATTCGTGGCTTTCGTCTAAGAACAGACTATAGATTTGAAATCTGTAAGTGTTCCAATGAAGCGTGAATAAATTTACATATAGTAGCACTGAAGACACGAAAGTATCCAAGAAGAGAAAAACAACTACGGAGGGAAAGCAAGAGACAGCACCATATTGCTTCCTGATTGCAGCCGTGGGAGAAAGGTGGTCTGCGCCCCACGGCGACTACCACCCAAAGCACATAAGGAGAGCACAGCATTAAAGCCACTCCTAAGGTACCAAATGGGATCTTCTAGGTGAACGTAAGTGTCACACTGAGTCAGACCAACTGGCCCAGGACCCTGTCTCCGACAGTGGCAGTGGTAATGGGAACTGAGGTCCTAGAAAGAAGAACCAAGGATATACTGACACCAGCTACCTTCTTTAGGGAAGTTTATTAGTGATGAGAAAAAGAGATCTGTGACTGTCATGCCCATTCCTCCATGTGGCAGTCATCTCATCTCCCTCACTTGAACAAATACACACTTCTGCCTTTGTTTCGCCTGGTAAAATAAGGATTCGCACCAATCTGCCGTGAACTTGCGCACCAAGGTAAACACACAGCGCTATGATTTTTATTTTCTTAAACAGGGTTCTGGAATAGGAGATAGAAAAATACGGTTTGCCTTGAACCTTGAACTTATTTATAAGGAGAATAACTACCCTAGCACGCTACTGTATTATTGAACACAAACAGTATTTACACAGGGGGCAATTAAACAGGTATTATTTCAAATAAATCTCTAGCAATGAACGAAATTAAATGAAAGCTAAATAATTATATACATCTGAATGCACATAAATACGAGAGGAAGTTACATTCTCAGCTGAATACCAGAAAACTGAACTAAAACCTGAAAGCTGTTGATAAATTTGAGACCCATATTAGGGCTAATTATAAACACTGTTTCCACAGCATAAAACCACTAAGGAAGAAGTGAATCTCATTAAAACACAAGGAAAAAAAGTCTTACAACTAATCAGTGAGTGAGATCTGAGTTTAAGATCTTCCACTACGATTCAGGTTCCCTTGTTAAAAGGATCTTAAAAGCCAACACTAATCTTTAGGCATGGCTGTAACAGTATTAGCTATTTTGAGCAGTAGCTATATAAATCCTGTACCTGCATATGTACTGCAAGCTCTGAAACCACAAAAAATAGCCTGAAAAGAGAGAACTCAGTATGATTGTCTTGGTGAAAATGTTACTTCTCAATAGAAAACAGTAACATTCAACACTGGAAATGGTGATGCCAACACAAAAATAAATGGAAGGTGTCAAACAAAGGGTGCTAAATTTGTATACATGTAAGAAAAAAGATAAAATGGTGGCTATAATATCAGAGTAGGTAAAATTAACCAAAAGCCACCACTTTACCTCGTAGTTATGTATAAGACCGTGCAGAATACATTTAGCAACTAATAAACATGCAAAGGCAGGAACGTCTTCAACATATCAAGAGCTTTAACAGCTGTGGATATACACAACACTTTTCTTAAAAAACATCATAGACAGCAACAAAGATGCTTTTATTCTTCATTATATTATAATCTTAGAAAAAAAGGTTGAACATATGATCGGTGGGGATAGCTTGATTTCTGGGTACAGAGATGCATAGGCTGCTGGATCTTACTATGAGGAATTGCGAAGTAACCCCAAATGAAAGAAAATTAAATTAACACATTAAACATCCACAGAAAAAAAAAATCCACTGCTTTCACTATTGCTGCAGGCTACGGTGAAACTGGAGCACCAATTTTTTTGAGAGTCAAAGCTATCATGTGTACCCTGTTGGTGTCCTGGATGTTAACTGGCAAAAAAATAACTTAAAAACATTTTTTTGGTTCATCAATAACCACCGGCACTCGCTCACAGAAGGATCAGACTGGCAGAAGTACATAAAAAGGGAAGGGAGTCGACTGCATGGTGCCAAAGGAGATGGAGATGGAAATACTAGGAATGATGATGCTGGTGGTGTCCTAGGCAGGACCTCAAACCACAGCACGCCTCCATGCAGGGAAGCTGAGCTATGAGCTTTCAAATTGAAGAATAAATAATCATTAACTTGGTGGACTTTACTAGAACTTTAGGCAAGTAAAAAAGAATCCAACTTTGTGGGGCCTTACATTTTATATATTCTCTAATTTTACACAAATATACTTCTTCCCTTTCCATCCTCCCTGAATGGGACCCATCGAGGACCATCATTGCAAACCTCTGCTGCTATTGCTGCAATCGGACAGCACACACCCGCTCTACAGCCCTAAGGAGGAAAGACATGGGCTGGAGAAGGTCCTGGGAGGGCAGCGTGTAGGATTACTAGCAGGCATGGCTGTCTCCACTCTTTCAGCGCGTGTCATTCCCCAAAGCTGCTGGCTGGTCTCCGCACTCACACTTGCTCCAAAAGACCAATTGTGAACTCAGAAGTTTTTTCAAGAGAGCCGGCTGGGGGATGTGGTTTATCCTCACAGAGCCCCGGTAAGGCAGGGTGAGGATTATCTCGCATTGCACAAATGGAGGAGCTGACAGCATTTAAGTGACTGTGACAGACAAGAGTGGGACTCACTCTGTTAAGCAAAAACGTGCCCGGAACAAAACGCAGCAAAACCCCGCTGGTCTTCTACACACCGGATACCGCTCAGAGAGAATCGGGCAGAACATAATCACCGGATAAGTGCTGGAGATGGATGGAGGCATTCCTAAGTAGCAATTAAAGGCTATGATATCCCAGGTGGTGAATGGCTCGTGAGAAGATATTTTGATCTTTGCTTGCCACTCTCCATACCTTGTCCAGGACTGAGCAGATCCAATCATCATTAGTGAAAGAGCACGTGAGAGAAAAAAAAAAATAGTTTTCTTACCAAAACCATAGCACGGTTACGAGCTTTCGGCAAAGCCTTACCCGCCTGATCTAGTTTCGGCAACTTTTGCTGGCTACAACAGCTACCAAATAGTTTGGGGAAGTGCATAATAAATTCCCTTTCCTCCTCCCCTTCACTCAGACACACTCCCCATTAACCGAAGACAGAATTTAGTGGTGAGCATCTCTGAATTTCTTACCAAGCACTGTAATAGTAGTATAAATTTCCTGGGGAGGATCAGTGTAGAGCTGGCAGAAGTATCTTCCTTCATCAGAAACGGAGACATTTGTCAATGACACTCGGAGTTCACTGTTGGAGAAATTCACTAACTGAAACCTGCTGTCCTTCAACGCTGTGGAGCAAACAGATCGTTAGCGCTGGTGATGAATCCGAAAGATAGTACATCCCCCACCCACAGAAACACAGCCGAGCCGGAAGCCCAAAAAAGGCGTAAAGGAATCTAAGCAAAATTTCCCAAGCGCTCTGACCGCAGCTTTCCTGCTACCTTTTGCATTTCAATCTAGGTTTAAACATTATTCGTGTTCACAGATCAATATAAATAGTCAATACAGACTAATGCACCTTGCAAAACACCAGCGATTAGGACATCATTCATTTGCTGGAAAAAATAGGGGTGTTCTGGTAAATGGGCTGTCATAAAAATTCAGGGAGCCATTTCATGACTGTAAGCAGACTGCAAGCTTGGAGGCTGGACCAGGAATGGCTTGAAAGAGAAAACATGGAGGGAAAGGCCAATGCAAGATTTGGGTTTCCTTGTGCAAGTGCTAACTGCCCAAATTCTTATGACAGCAAATACTGCAGCCACTACAAACCAAAAGCTCTTCTAGTGCTTTGGAGAGAAGTATTCTCTTATAGTAAGTCCTTGTGAAATATATAGCACCACTGGGTCCGGATGAGGGTCCAATACATGTTGCTACAATACAGGGTGTGTGGGGGAGTGGGAATCAATCCAAGGAATGGCCCTTTCTTTTGGTAGTGCTTATTTAATGCAGCTGGGTCTTTGCCCATCCCAGCCAGGCCCAACAACACGCATTAGGTTCGGGCAATTTAAATGCTTTCTTTCCAACTATTAGCCTTCGCTGGGGTTTTGTCGCAGCAGAAAACAGACAGCATCGTTCAGCGAGTACCACAAAGACAAGGGTTTTTGTTTTGGCTTTAAAGAAACTTATTGTCTTGAAAATTCTAGCCTTCAAACCAAACATATTACTTCTGAGAACATTGCACTCTCCCTGCTTTACCCTATTCAATTGGTTTGTGTCAGCTAAATATTTGGTGTTCAATTGCAATTCACCCTGAATTACTACAATCAATTCCTATTGCAAAGTAAGACAGTCTGACTTTTAAAAGGGACCATCAAGGTTTCCATTAAGGAGAAAGATTATGATTGCCTGTTTCATCTACCCTCTACAGAATCGACTAAACTTTAAGCGTCTAACATTAAATTTAGAGGGGGGAAAAAACCCTTAGCCATCTCTTTATATAGAGTGCAAGGGAAGTGGGGGAAAGTTGTTACCGAATAGCACGGGGATGGGACTTACGCCTGAAATCTCGGAAGTAAATGGTCTGTCTGTTGGGATTCAGTAGCTGAATCACTGAGTCATCGCTGTTTTTGACTCGACAGCTGATGGTGGCCACATCTCCCTCCACTACCGTCACATCCTCTGTAACCAGGTTCTGTCCACCACCTGAAAAAAGAAAGCAAACGCTAACTAGTGCTGAGGTTTGAAGTCGTGTCAGCAGCTTTTGCTGGAGTCCTTCCAACAGAGCAGGAACAGAGGAACAAATGCCAGGGGGCTGCTTTATCAATGCACATCATCCCCCATCTCGTGGTGACTGCAGGAGGCTGCTGGCTCAGCATCCATGGCCACAGCCAGCCTGCAGCAGCACATCCATGGCTATGCCTTCCTCAACCCCATGTATTACCGTTGCTGCACTTGCCTTCCACAGGCATAAGCTTCATCCCGCAGGAACAGCGGGGTGTGGAGGGAGAAGATGGGTGAAGTCTGAAAGCCTGTTAGGAGTTTCGGTCAACAACGCAAGGCAGGCGCAATCCACGGCACATGCAACGAGACTTACTTAACTTAGCCAACACATTGTTCAGTCGCCCTCCATATATGCAGTTGCCTACGTGGCGACGTTGGAAATGGGGATGGATACCCTAGGGATAAAAAAAAATGAGGATGCTCCTTTTGACCGGCTTGAACACCACTACATCAACCTGGAGTACCTGGGAGTGGTTGGCGGCGCGCAGAATGGAAATGTAGCAATTACTTGGCTAAAAAAGGGGCCAGATCCCTCCCACACGTAGGTCTGGCTGCTATGCATGTGACCGAAGCATGGCTTCATGCAAGTGAATTGCAACTCCAAGCACAGCGCAGCAAAGGATCGATGCTCCAGACTAGTCCAGTGACCCTCATCCAGGAAATGGTCGTCCGGGACCAAACTCCTGTGGGACTGGAGGAGTTTGATACCAAACCTAAGGGCCATGAACTAAGCAAAGGTACAGATCTAAAGACCTCGATGTTAGCATAACAAGGCAAACAGCTGACCCTGTAAACAGCCTCCAAAGATGCAGGAAACCTGGAGCCCAGCCTTCAGCTCATCCAAGGTTGGGCGTGCTTGATCAAGAGAACCGAGTACTGGAGATTACAGGATGTTAAAGATGAGCTTAAGGAGAGAAATGGAGGGACCCTTTTTACTATAGCGAACAAAAATTCATGACGGCAAGGACCAAGAAGCATTTCATCGGAAAGGCTCTCATATCCCATCCATCCCTTTCTTTCCTCCCCAGAAAAGAGCAAAGGCTGCCAGACAAACCGGTTTCCTGAAACATCTACCTACCAAGATGGTATCTACACATAAGATGCGTCTTGGGATGGCGGGGAAGGATGATGATGGGCAGAGGTGTATATTATTAGAAATACAGTTCCTGCCCCAGTTCTGTGCACAGTGGAGACCGGATCATTTCCAAACTGGAGAAGTGTACGGGCGACTAAGGCACCTACTAAAAGCATCGCCTCAGCATGCTCAGATACGGGGCAGACATGTGTATTCACAATTCTTGGCTGAAAAAAAACAAAACAAAAACCCTTGCCAAACTTTTGTCTTCTAAACCTATGGATAACTAAAAAAGTACATGCAAAGAGAACTGCAGGACATTCAGGATCTTCTAAACAAAACCCAGCTTATATGTATAAAAGTTAAATAACTACAATCTGTTAACAAGTTAATTCATTTTAAAGCCCAATCAATCTCTGCAGCACAACTTCTATTGTTCCAATCTGCATGGGTGGTGTTCTACATATATTCTAAATTGTAATCTAATTACTATGAAATTAATCCCTTTAGGCAACTCCATTTACGCCCAAACTATACTTATCCCATCGTTTGTGAGCCTCACAAAAGATCTCTATATTCATGTGGAAGCAGATGCTTATGCTCGCCTTGCTGTTGGTAAGCAAGAGACTAGTAGAACAACAGCGGTATGTCTAGTTCTAGATGGAAAGCTAAAAATTCCCCCTGGCAACCAAAACGCTCGTATTCACGAGTCAAAGAGCTGCCCATCGCTAGCCATCAAATGGTTACAGCACCTTCAAAACAGAGGGGAAGTCATTGGCATGCTTGCTATTTTCCCAGCAACAAACAATTAGTAAGTAGAGCTAGTTAGGAAGTTGTCAATAAAACATTTTCTCATTTGAACCTGTCAATTTGCCAAGGCCGAAGCTCTTCGTGGGACGAGCAGTTTTGATAAAACCTACGGAGAAAGATTTGCTAGGGACAGGGCAGAATTCGTGGTCAAAATTAGCAACCCACCTCACACCTCCAGAACAGCTTGGTAATTAGGGCACTGACTTGGAGGGAGCCTGCACCAGCTGTTACGATCCAGCTGTTGTATCCACAGGATCCTGTGCTGATATAGCTTAGCTGAATCATCCTGCCTTTGATGCCGAATAAAGAAGGGTTAAAGTTGCAGTGCTTCTGCTGCACCTGTATTGCTACGGTTATAACTTAACGGCTTCTATCAGTATCCTTTGATATCAATTCAATTGTCATGTCTGCCGATGCCCTCAGCCAGAATCTGTAGCAAATTGCGGGGTGGCGAGAGTCTGGTTTAATTTTTCATTAAAACGTTTGAAAGGTCTCATGCTGAAGAAGATGATGAAGAATGGGAAAGCTGTTTGAAGTTTCAGAAATATTTATGGGACGAGAAAAGAGTCTCCTGCCCGGGTCTAAGGGAAATCGCCCTTAGCTGAAGGAGGAGCACTGGCTACAGGATGCCCTAAGGAGCTGGACCTCTTGGAAAGAAGAAATCCCTTTCACTGAGGTGCAAGTTTTAGTCTGAACGTAAGAACGACCGTTTCCTGGATCAGATCATACGTCCAGCTTGCCCGGTATTGTGTGTCACATAGGGGCTGAAAGGGGTCTGACCGGGGTTTTTTCCCCACTGCTCCTCTCTCCCTTTCATCCTTCACCCTCTCTACTCTGGACTTATTCAAAAAATGCTTGGCTGCTTATCTTGCTGGGGTCCTGTGACCCCTGTTGACTTCCTGCCCCTGGGGCAGGGGGCTGGACTCGATGATCTTCGAGGTCCCTTCCAGCCCTAACGTCTATGAAACTTATGAAGGCCTAGGAGTGGAGGCTCTACAGCCCCAGGTCTTCATCAGCGAGGGCTCCTCCTGCACGGCTCTCAGTGCTGGACTCCAAGGACCAGTTACTCCCAAGCCCCCAGTGAATGCAACGCACGCCACCGGTGCCACCAGATTTCTTGTGCCGTGAAAAAACTGCACCAACGCAGATGTACGACTCTGCAGCAAACAAACATCGAGGACCCCCAAAGTGACCCTCCCCCCCAGGAAATCCCACCCACCGGCAATCAACACCATTTCCTTCCCGTGAAGCGTGGGTGTTTCAGATGCAGATTGATATACTCCTCAACAGGCTGTGGTTTCACCGGGATGCCGGCCTCTTAGTGCAGGAGGAATTGCCTGTATCCGTTCTGGAAGTACCTCTGTGCCTGGGGACAGGCTTCTCTCCTGCAAGCAGGCTTACCGAAAACCCAACCAGGCATAGCAACAAGCTGCTCAACACCGGGGTATTTATTTCAAGTTTCATCAGCGTTGGGTGAGGGTCTCATTTTGCTGGTGGGCAATAGCCATCACTGCCTGAGCATCCACTGCTTTGTTCTGGAGAATAGACTTTTATCCAAATGAGCTCTTGTACATTGGGTACATTTTTTTTTTTCCCCTGCAATTTGCCCAGGACCCAATTACGCACATCAAGACAAGGGAGAAACTGTACTGAATATCAAACACCTTGTTTACTACTCGGCTCTTTCTGTAATACTCAGCACACTTAGCCTCAGGAGAACAGGTTTATTTCCATGGTGGGCATTTACCAAGTCGCTGAACTCGCACCCCCTCTGTTAGCCTGTTAATAAACAAAGCTCTCCATCTGGTTTGAAGAAACCAGAGTTAAAGCATGCAGTAAAAGGGCAAAGCAGAATCCAGATTATGCTGCGACAGAGCTAAGATACCAGAGCGGCTTAATGAAGTTTAAACAAAAAGCGTGTTTTGTGAATAAGCAAAAGGCTACCCCCCTTGCATTAGAAGAGGCAGGCAAACGCTCAGATCAGAGGAAGTGAAATTAGCGTTTAACCTATTAGCATCAGGGCCCACGACGAAATGCTGCAAATTCTGACTTGGTAGATTTTTCCAACCAAAGCAATTTGCTTAAAAAAAACCAGATTGAGCAATCTGTCCTCTGATTATCAGAGGTGCACTTATTTTTGTGAGATGCTTTTTACTTACTACGTTTAATCAGGAGGTGATGCGGTGGAAGTCCAGAGATGGAAGAAAAATATTCTATGCAATTACTTTCTGTGAGTCTGGCAATCATTTACAAGTCAGCTGCACAAAACCTCTCTCTTTAATGAACTGAAGGCAACGTGTGAGACTCATGCCATGATATCTGGGTTCGGGTTTTAAAGAATGCAGAGAAACAATTGGGAGGAAAAAACAAAAAACCTAAACCTTGCATCCTAATTCTGATTTGCCTCATAATTGATGTGGATTCTGCCAGGTCACAAAATAAGATGAAGGACTCCTGAAACAAGTGAGAGCAGCAGCTAACAGGTAAAACAATAATACAAAAAAAAAGACACAAAACAGAACTTGAGAGGATTAGTACCCAAAAGAGAAACACTAATTGAAGCCCCTTTGGGTCACTACTTCGATCCTGTCTGCTTTCAGACTACAAAACCATTACGGACAAAAGGCCCAACTGGAAATGGTTTTCACTTGTTGATAAAAGCAAACACGCAGACTGGGAGAAATTCTGAACCTTTGACTGGTGAGTTGTGTTGAATTAAATTTAATGATGGAAAAAGGCAAGGCATGTGGGCATCTGGTTAATGACTATAAAATTAACAGAACTGAACCGGAGGTGGACATGGGAGGTGCCAGAGGAGTCATCAGCATCGGGAAGGCATCGAGGTAGCTAATGACCGCAGATACATAAAGACAGAGCTAGGCCTACAGAGTCCAAGTTGAACATTAGTCACGATGGTGATACACAAGCCTTTGATGAAGCCTTGCAACAGCGTCGGTATTTCTGAGCGCCGACGTTTAACAGGAGCTAACAACAAACACAGGGATACCATTTATTTATTTATTTCAAAATAAAGTTGTATATTTTGCTCATTACCATTTACCGCTACTTCCCCCAAGAAAAATGCACATTTTAACAGGCTGATCAACTGTTGCTCACACTCACCGATAAAATTATAATCATCAACCAATATAAAGAAAATCCCCATGACGGAGGTGTGACCCTAAGGCTGATTATGAGAGTTTTGAAGAGCAAGCAAGAGGCATTTCTGTGTTTCCTCCAGGTGGTAGGAGCCTGCACAAGGAGACCACACTCATATCCCTCTCCCCGACTGCAAGCAGAAGACCGGTTTGTGCCAACAGTGTCTTCAAGGGTCCTTCAACTACAGAGTTTCCCCACAAATTCAATCACTTCACTTTTCCGTAGAAAAGACAGATGCATTTATGACACGGGCCCCAACTGATACCCTTTGAGCACCCAAAAACCCCAGGGAAGGGGGCTTAACATCTGACCCCAGCCCTCTTCCCTGCCTATGCAGGGGGTCGGACTCGATGATCTATTGAGATTCCTTATGTCCCTAACATCTATGAAAACACTGGCTACAGGGGAAATCGTGGCAAGAGACTGTGAAAATACTAACAATATAGCTCTGTGCATGTCCTCGTGCTCAACCTTCAGGGAATCAGATCTCTCTCAACTTCTCTTACTGCAACAGGGCATCGGGCAAACATCCCCCTCCCTTCGTAGCAATAGATGAGTGACCAGGCTGTGCAAATGCAGTCTGTTGGTGCACGCTGTATTGTAAGTAATGACTTCGCCATAAATAATAATGATAATAATGATGATCGTGATCATTATAATACTAATAAATCACAACTACTGAATCATAAATCAACTTCTAACAAAGCTCTTTCCAGCCCCAGTGCAGGGGGCTGGACTCAATGATCTTGTAAGGCCCCTTTCAGCCCCTAAAATATCTGAATGTGCTCACTCTGGTTTCACAAGAGTACAGGCATCTTAAAGATCAACTCCATGCTGGCATAACAGCCATATTCTGACAGGTTTTTCTGTGCGAATCAAAAAAAGTGTTTTATGGATGTATTCAACTAGACACGTCGTATTAAAAAAAAATGAGGAATTCAACAATAGCTCAAGTTCCCCCAACCACAGGTTGCTGCCAATACAGAAGCAGCAAGAGGTACCGTGGGGGACTAGCAGCCAGAAAACTAAACGTTATCAAAATTTCTATCAAACTTATTTAAATAAGAGTCCAGCAGAAAATTCAGCCGGATACGTTCTCCATATTTCTTATAAACACAGCGTTCGCTACAAATCATTAACAAAGCTATTAAGATTTGATTTCCATCTAAGTAATTATTGTCAGCATATTTTTTACATTTACTTTAAAAGACTCAATCCTATCTTTCAATTCATTAAACTGTTCCTTGCATTTGCCGAGTTCTATATCAAGTCAGAAACCTATTTGAATTAATAAGAATTACAGTAAAAGTAATTTAGAAATAAATTATTTGAAGTTCAAGCCACTGAAGCTTTTGATGATGGCATGTCGCTCCATTAAAACAGTCGACTGATTTCCTTGGAAGTCCAGCATCTGGGTCCAAGCTGGCATGAAGACAGGTCTCGAGGGGGTGTTTCTTCTTCTCTAGGCATGGGGTTAAATGATGGGCACAGCGTGCTCTTCATTTTCCGAAACAGCTAGTGTCTCAACCTTCATGAATATTTGAGTATTTATTTTGACTCAAAAGCCTCCCAAGCCTGACCACTGTTTGCAAAGCTCTTCTTACCCCATTGACCCCTATCCTCGTTGTTAAACTAAAAGCACCAGACAGTACAAGTGAGCTCTTTCAGTTATCTCTATGCATGTTCAGTCCCATATAATAGGCCAAAAAGATTATTAATGTGAATCAAGCAGATTATAAAGCTTAGAGATAAAAAATAAATAAATAAAACATACTATGTGAAAGAGCAGCCTCCTCTTCCAGCTTCCTGCCTAACATTTCAGGAAATTACTTGCAAAAATATTTACTGGTGGTAGATAAATATTTTAAAGTGTGTTTAATTTCAATAGATTAATTGGGCTCGCAGCACCGACAACGTATTGCAACAGAAAGAAAAATTACAGAGGGGGGGGAAGGAAGGTAGAAATCAATGGTATATTCCCTGAGCAGAATCACAGGGGGAAGTTTGAGAGAGGGAAGAGAAACACGCTTGATAATGGAAATCTTTAGATATTGTCTAATAATTAGCAACGATGCTCATACCAAGTTTGGAATAACCACAAAAAAATCTGATTTATATTAACGTTGGATACATTTTATTCAATTAAATTTAATTATTCACAAATGGAATGCACACGAAGCTTCAGTATCAGATAATATACGAGTTCCTGTTGAGCTATCTAATACCAAGTTAAAAATCTCTTCCTGCTTAGATGTGCACTACGCGGGTACGTCTGATTAGTTTTAAATTCCAAAAGCTTACTACTATGAACACTTTAAATATGTAAACCACATAATAGACTGTAATGGCTCCTTTGGAGTCATTAGGTTCTATACGGTAAATACGATGCAGTTTCACAATAGTTTAAGTATGCATTCAGATAGCAGGCTATAACAACCGGTTACTTTGAATTTTATCAACTAACTGCACATTTTCATATAGATCATAATAATATCTCCTTGACAACAATTAAGGTCAATTGTCTCATTCTCATGGGGCATTTGTTATTAGAAACAAAGTAAAGAAAATATCAAAATCACAAGGAAGTAATGTAAACGAGACGAGAAATGCAGATAATCCAGCGTGAATGCTGAAATTCCATTCATCGCTCACCTCTTCAAAATTTCAATTAAGTATCAATTACCTAAAAAGTTCAAGTTAACTATTGTTTAGGGACAAATTCAATTAGTCAAGGACAAAGCTCTGGCTTAAACTGCATCTTTTTCTGGTTTATTTATTTTCTTTAAAATAAAATGAGCTTTAGTGAACGCATCTGCTTCTTCAAGATGCTTTCTTTGCCTTTGAAACCACCTCTCTTCCACGGGTCTATGCTTTTAGCCATACTGGTAACTGGCTGAGGGCCCTCTTTAAAAAGTGGGGTGCACCTCCAGGGCTGCAGCTACCTCCATTTTCTCCAAAATTTTCTTGAAACAAACTGCATTTTGGTGCTTCACTTCACTGCAAGCCAATGTCTTGAGAATCTCCCATCAATGCAATGATGGACACCATTATTCTTGGGTGTGTTTTTCTTTTTTTTCTTTTTTTTTTTTTTTAAATTCTGGCCAGAAATGAGATAGTAAAGCCTGATCTGAATGTACAATAATCCTGACCCACCATGACTCTCAGAAAAAAACCCAAAAAACAACCTTTACGTGGCAGATATGTGAAATATTTAAATGCATTTGATCGGGTTTTATAGGGACACATTTCAATTTGAACACAAAAGTTATTTCTGAGCCAAGCAAAATTCTTTGGACAGTTTTAGACCCTTAATTGCTACATCAAATGTTGAATTGTACAGTTCTGTAGACTTCATAGGGACATCATTCGATGCCCTTCAAGCCACAGTATCTAATCCCATTAGTTCAGAACACAGCCTACCCGTTCCAAAGCAGTATCTGGAAAGGCCGCATGGATTCGTTTCCAAGTATTTTAATCTATGAATAAAATTAATTTAAATCAGGGTCAAATGGCATCTCTGTGGTACATTAAAAATAAAAGAAGTCCAGGTGTTTATCCTTTATGGCATACTGCGGGGTTTAGAGTTGGTGCCATCACCGCCCCCCCTCCCAAATCTAACCCTGCTACTTATATAGCAGTCTAATTACTCTGCCCCCTTCTTACCCAAGATTACATATATATTTCTAGTGGAAATCTCTTATACTGATCAACTTCTCATTTTATCTTGCCCATTTCTCTCTTTTACGTTGCATACGGCCACACATTACCAGGGCCTCCGAGTCCCGTTTTTTGCCACAGAGTCTTGTGAACTGATGAAGATCGCAGTGGTCTCTAAAAGGTCTCTCAGGACATGAGCATCCAAATAACTTATCACTCAGGAAAAATGGTTGGGACTTTCCCCCAACCCAGCTGACATGCACGTGCACTCTTACTGAAGTTTAGCTTCAATTTACTGCTGAGTAAGGTGTCCCTTGTTTATTGGAGGCAAAGCTACCTGGAGTGCATGTGCTAAGAGCAGGCATGCAAGCAGTTCTGTGGTGCAGAAGAGTTGACTTGACTGCCCGTAAAGCCCTGTTCCCTTCTAGCCCACAGTGGATTAAAAGGGTTGGAGCAAACTGGGGAGACCAGAATTAAAATGCAACCCTTGACAGATGCCTTGGTGACTGGCTGCAGAAGACATTTACCACGTAATCCTTCTAAAGGATCTTTCTGGGTTCAGGGTCTAAACCATGGTCATGGTACTTTTGTACGTCACTAAGAAATTGGGAAAGCACATAAACTATTGCTTGCAATCATAGAAAATCATCTGACCCCAGCACTCTTTCCTGCCCAGGGCCAGGGGTCAGACTCGATGATCTACTGAGGTCCCTTCTGACCCTAAAAAAAATAATCTATGAAATAGATGAAAAATTAGGGTTGGAAAGCAACCTCAGGAGGACACGTCTAGTCCAACCCCCTGCTCCAAGCAGGACCAGCCCCAACTACATCATCCCAGGAGAGGCTTTGTCTAGCTGGGGCTAAAAAACCTCCAAGGATGGAGACTCCACCACCTCTCTAGGTAATCTGTTCCAGTGCTTCACCACCCTCCTCTGACAAAGTTTTTCCTAATATCCAACTTAAACCTCTCTTGCTGCAACTGGAGCCCATTGCTCCTCTCCTTGTCCTGTCATCTGCCCCCACTGAGACCAGCCCAGCCCCATCCTCTTTGCAGCCCCCCTGCAGGGAGCTGAAGGCTGCTATTCAATCCCAGCTCAGTCTCCTCTTCTGCAGACTCAATCAGCCCAGTTCCCCCAGTCTCTCCTCACCAGGCCTGCCTCCCAGCCCCACAACCATTTTCATTGCCCTCAGCTGGACTCTCCCCACCTTGTATACCTGCTTTCTGTGGTGGTGGGCGGGGGGGGGGGATCTAAAGAAAAGGCTGTGACTATAGTGATTGGAAAGCATGAAGGAAGATGAAGAGAGACTTACTTGGTGAATCTAACATAAAAGGGATAGAGAAAGTATATTCTGAGACCAATTCAAAGGAAACAAATATGCTCCAGGGTTAAACAAACAAAAAACCCAAAACAAAATCAGACAAAGTAATAAAGCCCTGGAAATAAAGGGAAAACTGCAACTAAAGCTCTCTTTGCTACTTAAAAAACCCTACCTTACACTTCAGTGGTGTGCCCTTTTTCATCTGCGTCTATGCACCAGTTGCATTTGTTGGTATGCAGATTTTCAAAATAGGTTTTCCTGGATTAAACTTTTCATCACTGTCTGAACAACAACAAAAAAATGTTCTTGACCTAAACCTGGTGTATTCAATTTACAGCACAAACGCTTTCCTATTTTGGACAGAAAAAACATGAACGAAACCCACATCCAGCACCTGAACAATACAGAGTAGGATGAATGGCCATGCATATATAATGTTTACGGGAGTTAGCAGTAGCTGAAATAGAGATCTGTAGTGTAAGTGAAGGGAAAATTGCTAGCCCACCTTTCCTTTATTACCTCAAGAAACTCTCTGGCCTCATTTATTGAGTCCCTCTGCACCATGTAAAAACTGGCATATTTTATGCTTGTAGGACAGAGCATGGCAAGAGGACACAAGTCCTGTAATGAAAAGTCCTGGGAATAACCAACAGACAAGAAGTTCAGGTGACGACCCTCCCGGGGTTTCTGCACCTATACTCCTGCCTGGTGGCTGTTATTTTATTATCTTTTGAAGCTGAAAAATCAGGTAAACTCCAGTAAGTTGCATGGGCGAGACACGTGCTGTGTAGGGGGGCCCTAAATATGCTAGCCATATTTAAATGGGAAATTCTCTTAAAATAAATCTTTCGTCTGGCTGCACTGTACTCGGGTTGTTCTGAGTGCGGGCAGAGGTTTACACAAAGGCTCAGTAAAGAGGGATCATTCTGGATACAGTATAAAAATGGGACAAATGCCTTAAAAAAAGATTTTTAAAACGATTAATTTTCATAATGTCTGCTCTACTTAATCCCATAAACCTCGAAGCAGAAATTCTCCTCTATAGACTCAATTGAGGAGAAATAAATGTTTGTTACTTTGGAAAAATGACATGTAATGATCAGTCCAGAGGATTAATGTACTTTTAGTGTCAAATCTAATCAGCTTCAAAGATCAACAGGCAGGTCGGCCGTTAGAGACCCAATGAATTTTAAAAGCAAACACCAGAGACCTGAGGAAGTGCAGTGTGATACTCAAAAGCTGTCTAAACCTAACCCAACCGTGCAGGCGATCCAATAAAAGATCTCACCCAGAAAAAAACTCTTGCCTCCAACAAATATTAAGTCAGTCTTTAAGACAGCTAGTAATCTCCCTGCTCTGCTAAAAGCTTTATGCTTTCTTGCTGCTTCCTTTAACAGCCGCTTCCTTGC
Source organism: Crocodylus siamensis (assembly GCF_052110815.1). Classification (NCBI taxonomy): domain Eukaryota; kingdom Metazoa; phylum Chordata; order Crocodylia; family Crocodylidae; genus Crocodylus; species Crocodylus siamensis. Next base: position 27,070,395 of record NC_143408.1, read on the forward strand.
TCTTTCCATTCGTTGCAAAAATAGCACCTGTTTAAACTAAACACGATGACCTGTCACCACCGTAGGACTCTCATCAATGAACAGACATTTTGTAGTACAGTGTACTACAACATTATTCAGCAGGGAAGGGAAGGGAAGGGAAGCCACCATTTCAGTATGCTGCAAGTTTTTTTCCAAGGAGAGAAAATACACTTTCCAGAGCAAGTTACTGAAGCTCAGCGCATCTGGTCAGGAAATCTTTGGAGACCATTTTTAAAAGCCACACAATTGTCAAACTTGAACTTTTGAGAAGAATGGACAATTTGTGCTAATTGTGTTGGCAATGAAAGGCACTCACGTTCAATGGAGTTAATTTTGTGACGTCTGTGCATGGCCGAAAGAATAAAAGGACAGTTTTAGATTAGGCTGTCAGCAGAAAAATATCAAAGCTGCGTGGCTTTCCATCATTTATTAAGTCTTTTCCGGCCAGAATAGTCCTCTACCAGTGATAAACAGGATCAAGTCTGGCTTTGGCTTGCAGGCATTTTCAAATATGTGGTTAAAAAAAAGTGGGTGGGGGGGGAAAAGCAAACATATTATGTCCTAAGCACGTGAAAACAGATATGCTGGCATGAACCTGTATGGGACACACATGGCAAAATAATTTTGAATGTGCTTCTGTTACAGGTAGTACGAGCAGCCTGGCAATGGGAAAAGGAGTCTTATCAAAAAATGCAGTCTCCCTAAACAAGCATCCTTCAATGGCAGCCGTCAATCCTTGTGGATCACAGGTCACCCAGACCTTCGCCGCATATACCTGGGCAGCAGTACGGAGGAGCGGAGGCTGCCCAGACCATCCATCCCCCCTTTAGGCCATTGAGACATACTCCAGATGTTTGGGGCCTTTGCGGCCGTAGAAGCATCTGGGAATTGAACCCGGGTCGCCTGTGTGGCAGACGAGGATGGTAGCACCGAACCACGGGGCACGCCACAAGCACGCTTATAATACAGACAACTACTGCTTCCTTCCACCTGCAAAATATTGGTTTAAGCAAAGCCACGTCCAACAGTGGTCAGAAGGCGCTGCCCTCCTAACATGCCCTGGGGCCACATGAAATGCATTTCTGCTCTCTCCAGACCCCAGTTAACAGATGACCATTTCATGTGAGCATCTCTCTGGGCTGCCTCAGCAGAGGGACCGAGCTTTAATGTGCACAGAAATGGGTAACCGAGTGTAGGAGCTCACGCCGCAGCTAACCTCTGCACAGAAAGCTCCTGGACCCAACTCCTACCTGGCTTTAATCACACCTCTTTGAAAAGACCAACATAACACACAGCTGAGGTTTACACTAAAAGCTAAGAAAGGGGATTCCCTTGCACTCCCCTCATATACTCTCTTCCTAAGTCCTGCAGCCTCTGGGCCAGATTTACCAAGGTGCTTGGAGATGCAAACACGTGCCTCGCTCCCAATTAACGTCAACAGGAGTTAGACACATACGTCATTAGAAAGTAAACCCCACGAGGTGTCCAGCTGCATCTTTAGGATCCTAACCACATTAGTAAATCGGGATCCCAGTCACTACAAAATCTGCAGGCATTCAAAACTAGAGTGCAATTTGCTGCTGTGCATATATCCAAACCGCTTCGTTTCCGTCCCATATCCCCCCACACATGCCTGAAAGCAAACACAGTAGTCTGGATACTTAATGGGAAGGCTGAACACATGATCCTCTTGTTCTGCCCTCAACAGGAGGGGAGAAAGTAGTCAGGATGACTGGATGTTGGGCACAGAATAAAGGCAGTAACTCTCTGTAGTATTAATAAGCTAAGAAGAAAGAAAAAGACAGGTAGGATATACTGGAAAATCCAAGAGAGAGAGGAGAACTCTACTTTTTTCCCCTCGAGAGTGGTTCTTTCTAAAGAAGGGACACGGAGAGAGGGCACTGCAGGAAGACAGCAGAAAAGTGTGCAGGACATCAGGGCTGCTGGCCCTGTAGGCAAAGCAGAAACGGAGGACCAGACCCTAGGCTGGCACGAAGTCATGAAATGTCTTGAACATAATTCAAAATAGTTTGCCAGAAGAAGCCAACGAAGAAATTCAGAGCTGGGTAGGACTGACAGGAGCAGAAGGTGAATTCTTGCACCTTCACCCGAGATTCACTTTGGCCCTCCAAGTTACCAGCCAAGGGCAAGGCAACACTGAAATCTGCATCCATCCAGCAGCTGGATTTCACCACCCTTTGCCCTGCCCGCTCTCCATGCACCACAGCTGCTTCCAAGGTGGTCGTGAGATGCATCAATCGGAGAGGAACCACGACAGGGTGACTTGCCTTTTAGCTCCAAGCACGTCAGGAAGGTCCTGCGCCAGTAACCCCATGCACAGGGGGAACTGCTAGCACGCGCCTTGTTACGTGCAAAGCTCTCGGGGCAGAAACGAGGAGGCACACCTACCCTCTAGCCACAAGCTGAAGCAAGTGCCGCAGGTCAGGAGCAATAGCCATGCATAAAAAGACTCATAGATTATACGGCTGAAAGGGACCATCGACTTCACAACCTGTAATGAAGTTTTGCTGCGTGCTGAGAATGCCTACGGAAGACGCTCAAATTCAGAGCATTAATGCAACGGGGTAACAAAAGAGCCCGTGTCTCATTTATGTACTGTAATACAGGTAAAGCAGTGCTAACAGCAGGAGGCATGTGAAGTCAAGGCTCTCAGTCTGTCAGCGTTCGGCAGCTTCTAAAACGTGACGCTGACAAAATTAGCTCTATAACCGGCGCCTCAATCCAGGGCCTTTGGTGGCGAAGAGAAGTCTGCCGCATTCAGCTAAATGAGCCCGCCTCTACGAGCAGCTAAACTCTGGCTTCAAGCCTTTACAGTACCTGCTTCAAGGGCATTCATTAGCACTGACAGTCCCTGCGACTGAAATTTGGCTGCGGCATTAGTCTCTTTGCATCTCCCCGTTTGTTTTCCCTGCCAACGAGAGAGGCTGAAAGCCTTCCAAAATTTAAAGCTTAGAACTGACACGCCGCGCGGTAAGGATCCGTGTTGGAACACATCAGATATGCACTCGGAGCGAGTGTCAGCATCCATTGACATTACCAAAGAAACGGGAGAGTGGGAGACAGGAGAGCAGAGAGGCTCGGCGCTCACGCTGCTATTCCAGAGAGACTTCTGAGGGGGTGGAAGGAATACGTTTCGTTCAAGAGACAGCTGTAAACAGATGATAATCATCATGCTGAATAATATTGCAATGTGAAAATTACTCACATTTCTCATGAAGAAGCCAAGTGGTTTTGGACTATTATATGAAAGGGTAATTTCTTACCTGAAAATTGGGTTTCTGTGACTCAGACCCACCAATCCATTGTGACGGGTTACTCACTTCATCAGCTGTCAGCCAGCTACTGGGAAGACGACTTATTCAGGCACTTTCCTGCCCTCTCCTTTGCCGAGCCCAAGCAAAATAATCAATAGCTGGAACGTCTCCAAGGCCACAGAGTCCGAAGGAGAACAATAACTCCTTCCCTTGGAGGCACTATCACCCGGAGAAGACTGCCCCCTGAAACTTGTAACTCACCCACACACCGACCGGTTTTTCATAAGGAAGAACCAACCCCTCCCCCCCCCCCCCAAAAAAAAAAATGCTGGGGCTAACACCGTAGCCAAGCTGGAGGAGTCAAAAATCAAACATGCAATGCAAGAAGCGGCCAATTGGGCAGAGACCGGAGCTCTCTAAAGTATCAGGAAACCAACACGTGGCGCAGGTTGAAGAGCCCTAAGGGAAGAAAATTGGGCTGAATCACGGTCCGAACTACTCCAAGGCCAAACTCCTTACTCGAAGGGCTGTGATGGCAGGACAAGGCATTCGCCCGCTCCAAACGAGCAGAGGATCTTCTGCCAAGAGGAAAGGGAAGTCCTGCGATGGATGAGTGCCAAGCCCAATCATCCCCTGCAGTATGATTGTTAAAGGGGCTGTTTCTCTTACAGAAACGACGCTTTCATTGACGTTAAGGCATGACATGAAAACGGGTCTGGTTTTAACAGAAGTTCAGGTAGAGAAACTCAGAAACAACACATTTTATTCCAGCACGGTTAACCTACAGCAAATGCACCCAAACGAAAATGTTTTGCAGTTATCATTAGAAAGTATTAGAAATTCCTAATTAAAAAAGCCCCCAAAACAACAGATTTTTTTTTGTATGTCCTACAGGAAGATCTGGCTTCTCCTTCAGGTTCAAAACCTGACGTCTGAAGTACCCAATTCCCTGCCCAACCAGCTCCAGTCATCTTCCTTATGTTGTATAGCTACCTCTTCCAGTCTTTCTATCTCCATCCAAACAACAATCTCTGCCTGCGTTTTCCGATTCTTCTAACGGATGTCTAGCCAAAAGCTTAAACCTAACATGGCCTGCGCTGAATTCCCGTTTACTACAAAGCCCTCCCTCCTCCACCCTCAGTCGCAACGTGTGGCCCTGTTATTCTCTCTTCCTCAAGTCTGCGATTTGCTTTGTTTCGGACTTGGCCCTCGTTTCTTATGCGCGCATCCAGGACACACGCTGGGCACCAGGCAAAGCCATTTCAACAACCTCATAAGCCGAAGGGCAGGATGAGGACTCCAGCGCAGACGCCAGCAGAAACCCAGCCGGGAGGAGAACGTCGTCAGGAAAGGATACTGGCAACAAGCAAAGGGAAAATGGAGAAACAGTCGCATTTCCCATTCTCGTAATGCCACAAAAGCCCATCTTCAAGAGCTTGATCATAAGTGTTGCCCTTTGAAAATCCCTTATTTATAGAGCGCCAGGTACTTTATAGACTGGCAGGTTCCTGCCTCAAAGACAATCTAAATAGAAATTAAACAGAAGGACTGGGATCTAACACTTTGCACATCTACACTTAGGAGTCTGAAGCTTAGGCTACACAGCAAATTGATCTGCTAATGCTCACCTTGTACTAACATTTTTACTTTTGAATTTAATGAGCATCACTCATCCTTTACTCCCCCACAAAAGCTAATTTTAACGAAAATTAATGTGACAAAGGGCACGTATTTCTTTTCCAATTCTGTTGCTTCCAGTTGCAATGCAGGGTGATGTACCTACTCTGAGCAAGTCTACGTGATAAAAAACAAAACAAAACAAAAAAAAAACGGCGCTTCTTTTATGGTACAAAATGCAATTAATATTCAAGAAAGTCATCCCTAAGGTTTTATTGCTTAGTCTCTCTCAATAGGAGTGAGGCACTTACCTACCGGCTACACCACCCTGATGCTGTTTACACGCTTTGTCTGAAGCCTCTCCAAAGCCAGCCTTGGGCTCACCGGTGCAGGAATAAAGATATGCAGGCCTTGAGTATGGGTGTGAGGAAATCCCTGACTTCAGAGCGCGTGACATTTTCAAAACGAAAATCACAGTACATCTCCAGGGGCCTGAACCTGCTCTCACTTGAAGTCAAGTGGGGTTTCATCACTCAGGTTTACTGGGCCCAGGATTGGGACCTTGTTATGCAGGGACCTGGGACGGGATGGAAATCACACATGCTTGAATCGCTGTAGACCTTGCATTCAGAGTCATCTTGGTGTGAATTTCAGTGAGCTTTCTAGACGTTTTCTGCAGACAAACATTTGATATGCTCTGGTGCAAAATATTTCATTTTCTTGTCATCTGTTTTACTCAACCTCTGTAATTGCAGGAACTTATTTTATCTCTCTTCTCAATACATATTTTAACAAGTATGTACACGTGTGAATGCTTTCAACACCTTTCATTACTGATTCGCCCAGTGCGGCGGTGAACATCTTTGCATGGTTCTCACTAAAATGCAACTAACATTTCTGTGCTGATCGCTCCAACACCGCTTCCCAGAGAGTACTCAAAATTGAACCTTTTTACAGAGAAAGAGATTTGTTTATAGGGAGCGTATTTACGGTAGGGATTATTTTCCTCAAGGAAATATGCTTTAAACTCTGGTAAGTTCTGCACAGCCATAGACTTCTGCAGAAAAATATTAACTCTACTGATTCCCTTCCCCATTATTATTTTTTTTTAAGCATTCCAAAAAAGGATAAAATCCCCAGGTAACACTAGCTGCTTTATGTCATTTAAATGGGGGTTTTTTATTGCATGGTGAAGCTGCACCAGCAATCCTTTGTAGCAGTGGACCTGCAGGATACTAGAAAACAGGATGCTGAGTTAAAATATTCCTACAGCAAAAACAAAGAGGAGAATGCAATACGGGTCCAAAGGAAGGCAGGCTCTTTGCTGAATCATGCTCCGTTTGAGTTATTAAAATTCTTAGCATTATTTACTCCCCGGGCTGCCAGGAGCTGGGAGTGCCTTATTTCAAAATGACCCCTCTAGAAAAGTAACCCTTCAAACACAGGTGTTTTCCAGAATGCTAATAGGAAGGCAAGCTGTGAAGGATGCTCGGTATGTATGCTGCATTGCCTGTCTGCAGTATTCAGTGGCTAAAAGAAGAGAGATCAATTCCGAAAGTGGCTCTAGCCTGAGCTAAGCAACTGGAAGACTGGTGCCTGCAAACAAGATGGCAAATAATAAGTGGCCCACCAGAGAACTATTCACAAAAAATGTCTGCATTAAAGTCAACACAGTCTGAAAGCTGTGCATGAGTCCAGTCCGCCTGCCCTTCCTCCGGTGGTACCCGGGCTACTTATCATAGTCACAGCTTCCAAATCAAGCCTGTAAGATGCGGTTCTGATTTTCCTTTTAAATTCCATCTATACCTTTGATTGCATTCCTTTTTCAAAGGTGACAGCCTTAATATTTTTTTGGTGTGGTCAGGGAACCTTTTTTTCAATTTAAGCATTTCCTGACTTGATCCTACTAATCCGCGTCCCTTTTCTCCCACTGCCCATTACCAGGACTGTATCCGTTCAGATTTATGATCTGTCACCTGTGTTGTGATTAGATGTCATCCCTGTCTTTCTATTACTCAGATATTGATAGATAAAATCCTATGGCAATGCACCGTCTGCCCCTTCAAAGGTTACTGCCCGGAGATGCTCAGAATCAATACAGATCTTATCTGTCACAGCCCACAAGAAAGGCCTGGCGAACAAGGCTCATGGGAACAAGTCAGAAAGAATTCAGCGCAGCTCAAGGGATTATAACTTTGTGCAACTAGGCCTGTTGTTTTGCAAGAGCCTGACCAACTAGTGTTTTATTCACATTTCTAACTGAATACGCCTTGCAACAGAAAGTAATTTATACCAACTGCCAAAAATTCCTGGCCTTACAGAATATTAACATATTTGCAGTGCGGGGTTTTTTCATGAAGAAAGATTCTTGCAATTCATATTCAGCACAATAGACTTCTTGATTTATAAGGTAAAATAAACATTCTGGTTCCACCGGCTACGTTGGAAAACTGCATCTTATGCATTTCCTATTTTGGAACTAATTTCTCAACCCATTTTACAGTCCTTAAATAAGGGAGGGTGCCACTGCAGCAATTTATTTCTAAATCATTATAATACTGTACCTGTAAGGACTTTAAAAACGTACTTCTCCAAGGACGCATATTGATGCTCAAATACTTTAACTAGCTTAACCGTAGCACTTTCAGAAAAGCACAAACTGATTCCTTGCCTTTACCCTGGAACTAGACAGCACATGGGAAGGCAATGGAAAGTCACTGATTAAAACACTATCTTATAGTCAGGTGGTCAATAGTGAATGATGCAGCACCTCAAAAGGACAAATGGCACTGTGCATCATAGTTCCTGCCCGCCGCAACCTTTGCAAGGTAGGCAGTGCACAGACTCACTTAACTATCTGTATCCTGCCCCTGCTGATTCCCTCAGATGGTCACAGCATCTCTCTATGTACCAATTTAGTTAGTCTATAAGGTGCACATATATGTACCCTGCCTTCTGTCTGACTTCAGGCTAACACGGGCAATTACCTCTCGCAAATGTTCCATCAAGAATACAAGATGGCCTAGGACGTGAGGAAGAAGAGCAGCACTGAAGAAACATCTGCAAGCCATCGATGTGGACTGACACAGAAACTGTGCGCCATCCTACACACAGTCAACCGCGGAGCAAGGATGCGACTATGGGAACACAGCTGCCAGCTCTTGGGCTCCTGGAACAGTTCCCAAAACTTGCACAGACGTTATCAATCCACTGCAAAAGTCACAGCTCAAATGACCATCTGAAGATATGCTTCTACGTGGTCCACCATACTATCTCTGTCGCAATCTCATCATCCAGCAGTGACGCCCATGCCTTGCAGGATCTCAGTTCAGGGTGGTGATGGGATTATTGAAATTATGAAGTCCACAACGTCTCTCCACTCCGTCATTCTCTGCCTAAACGCAACGCTGATCTCAAACTTGAAGATGTGGCGAGCAAAATAAGGGAAACCGTGATCTGAAGCAATGCGTGCAAGGAGTACTGAAGACAGTGGTAGGAAGGGTGGGCCTAGGGCACACGGACCAGGCTCGCTCAAGAGGCCAGATGTGAAGCCCTGGCCGGGTCTCAGGCTTCCTTTGCCAGCGTGGCAATGGCTTCCTGTTCTGAGCTTGCACAGCGTGGTCTGGGTCCAGGACAACAGTGCCTAGGACTACAGCGCTGCAAAATAATACACGCAGAACAAACGAATACGACCAGTGACGTATTCTTTATAAACAATATTACTGCCACTCTGTGCCTCCAATGCCCACCTGTAAAATAAAGATTTTTCCTAGCCCCCCGGGCGCTGTGTGCATAAAAATCCCTTAGCAACCCAGGCACCTGGATGATGCTATTTTCGAGGGCGGTACAAGTGCCTAACGCAAAGAAGCCTGTAACAACCGCAAAAGGAAAGGAGTGAATCTCCTTACCAGAATTTGTGAAGGGCTGCACCCAAAAAGAGAAAATGCTGATTCAGCCTGGGGGAGACGAGGAGTCATTCAATGTAATAGGTACACCCAGGGTGGTACACTGTCATAACTCATGCCTTGTAGTTGCACTAGTATTTCTTGTACTTTGTGTTCACAAGTACTATAGGGAAGGGGACGTATTCCCTGGTAGCTCTGAAAAGCAAAAAGAGGTGACTCCTAAATGCCCAAGCACCATTAAGCCATAATGTCATACAGAAAGCAGACTAAGTGTGACTGGTGTGTGCTGCAGAGGAGCTAGATTGCTCTGCAATATAAAGAAAGTCAAAGATGCGATTAAAAACCATCCATCAACTGCTGAACAGGAGAAACGAAGCTGGTTAATGTTTCTGTTTCTATCACAAAACAGAACCTCCCTCTGGAAAAGTCGAACCTTCCTGAACGACGGCATGACACGCTCGGCTCCACGCATGCAGAAGACAAGGTCCTTGCCCCACAATGCATGCCATCAAGAACAATCGCAAAGTAATTTAAAGAGGCCTGGGGCTTCAGGTGACAGTGGGAGATTGAAAACGGTGCTCGGCTTATGCTGAGGTCATCCTTTAAATGCTGTAATGAGGACAGGCTCCAAGAAGGGTGTGGGGGAAGAAAAGATGGATGGGGTGGGGAGGGGAGGGAAGTGTCATTTGTTGTATGACAAACTACCCGTCTTCTTGCAGGCTGCTTGCTTGGGCTCCAGATAAAAACTGCTGGGTTGGGGAGCAGCATCCTGCACAGCCTTGGGGCATGAACAACATTTGGGGGGGCCAGCAGTACCTTTTTGAAGCTCCAATACCACCCCTTGCTGCTTTGAGCAGGGGTTTTTTGGATTAAATGACCTCTTGATGTCCCTGCCAACCCTCATTATATAGGATCCCAAACCCTCTCAAATCCAAGAGCTCAGCCTTACTCACAACAGACAGGCATAGAAAAGGAGGGTGGAAGGGACCTCAGGAGGTCACATCTAGTCCAACCCCTGCTCCAAGCAGGACCAGCCCCAACCACATCACCCCAGCCAAGGCTTGGTCAAACCGGGTCTTGAAAACCTCCAAGGATGGAGACTCCCCCACCTCTCTGGGTGACCTGTCCCAGTGCTTCACCACCCTCCCAGTGAGAAAGTTTTTCCTAATACCCAACCTCAACCTCCCTTGCTGCAGCTTGAGCCCATTGCTCCTTGTTGTTATCGGCCCCCACTGAGACCAGCCCAGCTCCAGCCTCTTTGCAGCCCCCCTGCAGCGAGTTGAAGGCTGCTGTTAAATCCCCCCCCCCCCCCCCCCCCCCCCCCCCCTCGGTCTTTCCTTCTGCAGACTAAACAAGCCCAGTTTGCTCAGCCTCTCCTCACAAGTTGTGCGCCCCAGTCACTCAAACGCAAGACTGGAGGGGGAAAAAAAGAAAGTGCCTTGACATCACAAGACAGTCCCCGCAGACTGCTGCCTCCATCCAGTATGTTTAAATAATACTCAATTAGGATCAACAGTCATTTATTATTAATGCTGTTCTAATACAGAGTTTCTTATCTGCATTTTATCTTCCAGCTATATCACGACCAAGGACACACACCGCCTAGATCTAAGGAAGGAGGCCTTCATTAATCTGAGGTTTAAAATACACGTGGAATTTCTTCTGTCTGTCATGACTTGTTTTATTAGTATGTGAAGGCTGATTTACAGCAGGGTTGCTGCAGGTAAGGAGAGGAGGCACTGCTGAAATATGCAGCTTTCAGAGACAATAAGCGCGTTCAAAATGTTTACATTATTAGGACAAATTTATTTAATGGCACATTCAGCGCCACGTATTCATTTCCATATTTGTCACAGTGGGCCAGAGCCGCTGCAGCTTTTGTTAAAACCCTAAACGTGGAAAAAGAAGATTTATATTTGCAGGTTTGTCTGCATCATCACCTCAATTTTTGTATTGTAAGAACTGGCAGCTGTGGCAGGCTTCAGATTTAATACAGAGCTTGTCACATTCTGGGGTCGGGGAATATATCTTAATGAGAAAGTGCATCTCGGTGCCCTCTTCTCCACCTCCCCAGCACCCCCCACCGGTACGCCGCCGAGGAAGCAAGTCGGGCACTGCAGCTGAAAAGTGCAGATATGCCGCCGCGAGATTTTCCTCTGGTGTTTCGTCCTGAGCACGCAGCCGAGAGGGGGAAGCATTTGTACAGCGCTAGAAGGTATATCTTAAAACAAAAGACTTAATAGTCTCTCTGTCATATCTCTTACACCACGTCCTTCCTGCAAATGCCGAAAAGGATCGCCATGTGTCTACAGTCTGCATGTTCAAGCACCTAGCTACTGCTGCAAGATCTGCTATTCACCTACCTAAGGAACAGCGCTTGGCCTACAGCGTTGGGTAATTTTTCAATAACTGGCAAAGCTGTTCTACCCACCACCTGACTGGTGTCGTTTTTATTCCAACCACCAAACTAATTTATACATGCAGAAATGTAACCTGTTTCTTCCCTACTTTTAGCATTCATAACTTTGTACTGTCAGTTAAGCCTGTCACTGCACAGCTCAGTAATCTCTTTCAAACCCCAGATATCTATATTTCTATACAGAATCTGAGATGAATCCTGATCAACACGGGCTCCCTGGCTTTAATAAAAAAAGGATTTTTCTTAACTATCCTCATATATAAATGTTTAAAAATTCCCTGAGCTTTGCCATGGCAGTAGGCAAGTAGTAAATGCCAACATTAGGAATACAAAAACCTGTAGGAAATAGTTTTGAGCCATGATCTGATAAGAATAAATCAGAGCATTAGATTTTTTTCCCTCCCATCCTTCCCCACAGCGGGTATTCTGGATAATTACCACCCCTGGATTGACTTCAGTATACAAAAAATTCCCAACTAAAGCGCCTCACTTTCTCAGTTATATAGGGAAGCGGTCTTATTAGGGTTCAGTAAGACATCATCCTGGACCTCTGGGTGTTGGCTGCTACCTAAAAAAAAACATGTATTTTTTTTTCTCTCTCTCTCTCTCTATCTCTATATCACGATGTCAAACTGAACGAAGTCAAAGCAGTGGAAGGCCTGCACCCCTCACCTAGTCATGTCAGGAGCAATGAACAAACTAACCAGAATACCAACCAAGACTGTGGGCTAATTTAAGCAGTTTCTTGAATTCTCTTGGCCATGCCCAAGGAACTTGTCTTTTCTTCAAAGGGAAATCCATTAATTCCAACTGAGAGATCAACAGGTTGGCAGGTTTCTTTAAGCAAAGGTGCCTTGGGTGGCAATATGGTTTTAAAGCAACACCATCTCAGTTTTCTGCAGCTTGTCAAATCAAGTCAGCCAACCCACAGCTACCCTGAAGGGCATGCACTGAACATGCAGTGTGTGTTGTGAAAGAATTACTATTTATTAGTAATTGCAAGACTAGCCAGCACCATCAGAGCATTCCTTGTTTCCAGAAAGCAGCTGAGCTTATTGTTTTGAACAGTATTTTCTAGCTGCACTAATTAAGGTGGAAACACTACTCTTGTTGGCCATGGTAGGTCAAAGTAGCATGCCACATGGAGCCAATATAGCAGAAATGCATGACCTTGGTTTTAGCGCATTTCACCTGCAGTATCCTCGTCACACTCAAAACATCTTGTTTTGTAGCGAGCACATCTAGAAATCCTATAAAAACGATATACCAACTCCATTCACATGCTGCAAGTATATTCAGTGACAAGACACCACCTACTGCCTGAACAGAAGAGATTGAGCAAATGAAGGCAAACAGACCAAATGAAGTCAAACCTAAATTCAAAATTTTAAGAAATATAGAAGAAATGAGAGGTATGTTGTGTCCTCGTACACATAAAGGCTAGGGACAGAAATGACACATAAATCAGTATAAGTGACCAGAAACCGGTTCAAATCTGTAACACAGCACAAGTACAATGCACATAAAACACTTTCCAAATGGCCAGAACTGGTTTAACAGAAACCTGGATGGATGTAGTATCAGACTTAACTGGTTTAAGTTGAATTGGTTTATTGAACTTCTGTCCCAGATCTAGGTGTGGTAGTTGAACCGAACGGTTCCAGCAATCCCTCTCCCTTCTTATTTATAAATGTGCGTGTTTCAGGCTTGGGCAAAAAATGTACCGGTGAAGTGAGCTGTGCCTATGTGGTCCCATCACCAGAGATTCACCGGGCTTTCGATCAGATCTAGAGCTGCCAAAAAAAATTAAAAAATAGAAAAAAAACCCCCAACAATTGCCCCACTATTCTCACCATTTCTCAAGGTGCTCAGGGCCCTGTTTTGCACAGCCAAATCAGAGCTCGGAGTTGAGGAGCTCCTTGAAACACCTTTCAAATCTTTACACCACCTATGCCACCACTGCTAGGTCCAAAGAATTAGGAACCACGGGGCTACATCAGCAATCCCCTCTGGCTCTCTGCTGGCCCAGCAGAAAGCACGGCACTTTTGTCAGGAGCCGCTACCGATTCTCTCTGATGCGACTGTCAATCTTTAATAGCAGAGTTCACAATCATCGCGTTGCAAACAGACAGTTATGCTGTCTGGTAAGGGAAAAGGACCTCCCTTTCGCATACGCATCTCCCTCTTCAGGGTCACCTATCAGTTCTGAGCCTAGACTTTTGTGGCATAAATGCTAATGCTACGCTCGAGTACTTTATACTGGTTTGACACTAGCAAAGAGCTGTGTTAATCTGAAGTTGGTCAGATGACAAGGTAGAGATGCTCCTTTACAGACTAAGAGGTCCATACAGAGCACGAGCTCACTAGCAAGACACTTGAGGCTGTAATGGTGCCCACGCCCAGCCAATGCCAAGTAACTAGAGCCAGAGAGTACCTGCCGCAATGCGGTGCCAGCATGGGTCAAAACCGGCACCGCCCAAGCAATAGGATACCTGAAACTTCCCCTTCCTCTTCTTACAGTTCATGGTCTGCAGCCCCCAAGCTGAGTTGCATATGAGCGATTGCACCCAAGTGCAAGCACTTGTGTCCCACGACACTGTTTGTCACTGCAGGAACAGCAGATTTCAGAGCCTTTAGCTCAGTCCCATCCTAACAACTGCAGTATCGCCATCCCGAGGCATTCAAAACTCTTGAGTCAGGGCTGGAAAGCAAACATGCAATATTGGTTTCCCCTTCCCTCCCCCGGTTTGCCTTTGTTCAGCCCTAAGGACTTACTTGCTTTACATTTTCCAGTTTTTCCTGAGGACTGCAATATTTCCCCCCTCGCCCTTTTTGTAATGAAAGCTGAGTTTCCAAACCAATCTATTGATTATAGCTGCAAGGGGCTTGAGTAAAATGCCAAATGTCACAAGCCTCTCCGCGAAATAACACGACTTGGCACTCTTAATTTGCGGTGATTTGGTTTCCCGAAACCTACGGTGCAACTCGAACGCCGGATGCTTCTCTGAGGCGACCAGCTAAAGATTTGAGGGAGCTTAATCTGATGTAGCTAACGATCACTATTACCAAGAGTACATGATACAATAGCTAATATAACCAACAGATCCTGCTGCTTCCTTCCCAGAGCAGTTTGACGCCAACAGCTTGCCAAAGCCAAGTGGGCAGGATGTCAAACTGCAGCAAGACTCATAATGCCGCCTTTGTGAATTTTTAGCGTACAATATTGGAGCCTTAAAGCTCTCAAAACAGTTCAAGGGCAGAGCGAGGTTTACACTCCCAATTAGTCATTTTTACAACCCGGAGCCTTACCACATGTTCAGAAACCTTAGTGCACACTCTGAACCGTCTCGCAGGCAGTTGCAGATCTCGCATACTGCATTAACCTCTCAGCACATGGAGGTGAGTTCAGGCCAGAATTTTAACCTCAATGCAGAAAAAGATATATAGATCTATATCTCTATCTATCCATCTATTCTTTCTTTCTTTCTTTCTTGCAATTTCTCAGTTGGTCTAATAAAAGGTATCATCTCTGAACCAAGAGTTTGAGATTTTTGCAGCCTCAAAGTCAGCATTCAGGAGCTGGCTTAAAAACCCTGGGACCGAGAGCAATCCCAAGTTGTGACCGATGCAGAAGGTGCTCTGTGGGGCAGCTTGAGGCCGGCTGTCCTGGAGGTGGACCTGCTTTTTTTTTTTTTTTTTGCCTTTTCAGGTTATCTGGACCCACTGTCTCATGTGGGGGCAAAGAAGAAAGCTTCCCCTCAATTTTCTTTATATCACCAAGCAAATATTCTTTTGTTTCTCAGTATTGTGGCTATTAAGTTGAATATGCTGGGTAGCATATGCATCGCGCACATATAGTTTTAAAGGGTTTTTTTTTATTTTTCCCCTGGAGGAGGCAGCTGTGGAGGGAGATGAGGATGTCTGTAAAACGGGAGAATGACAGACCAAATCAACCAATGTTATAAATTTTTTTCCCCCCAACTCTCGGAGAAAATCATTTAAATAACTCAGCAGCCTTGTTATGATCAAAGTGACAGAACTCCTTCCAATTTATACTTCCAAGAAAGGATAAACAGGTATATAATAACAAAAGTCTTTAGTCTACATTTTGTACCAGACACATTGATGAATAGTAGCCTAAAGGGCAACATATTTATAAGTTTTAAGCCTCTCTCACAACACAAAGTGTCCTGATTTATCCCTATGATAAAGACAGCTCTGAGAGCTACTTTACCATATTTATTATTTCACAGAGAAGAAAAAAAAAATGTTGATTCAGCCCTCAATCTGCCACTGTCACTGTTATAAATGTTAGTAAAAGACCAATGCTGATATCTCTAAATATTAATCTATCCCCTACAATTTCTGTCCCCACCAGTGCCCCTTCCTGCAGGTAAAAAAAACATCTTCTTGTAGCATCTGCAAGGACTTGCTTTGAGTAAAACCTTGAAAAGCACGGAAAGGGCAGGCTCTTCTTGAAGACATTACTGCCTGCTGTCACTGCTCCGCTTGCCGGGGATAAGTGCAATGCTCTGATCCAACGGTTATTTTTAACAGGCAGATTTACTCCAAGAAAAAACTCACTCTTCACATGTTGCTTTCCATACGGCAGCTCGCACGCGTGTCCTTGTTTGCCGACGGGGGGGAACACAGATCTCCAGGAAGGAAAAAGGTGAGCCATCTCCTGCCCATCGGAAAATGAACCCTCCCAAAGCAGCTCTGGCAAAACTTTGTAAACCAAGTTACTCCGGCCTCCTCCTGCCATCCTGATGTTTTAATGAAATGGCAAAATACATATAACAAGCAGTGGGGGGGGACAGACTCGAGCCAGATGAACAGACGAGCATCAGTTAAACGCCAGCCTCCAACCTGCAGTCCCACGTTCGACTCAAGCGATCCAAGATCGAGCCAAAGCCAAAGGCACGTTTTATCTGGTCTTCATGGAGCGTCAAGGGCCATTTTCTTGAGGCTGGGAGTTTGTTTTCATGCTGTTTCCTCTATTACTGGCAAGGGCACAAAGTGCTGGTGGCCCAGGTGGGAGCCCTGGAGATTAGGAACAAAGTAGGTGCCTCTCAGGGACTGCTATTAGGTGCTGCTGATTTCACAGGGACTGAATCACGAATACCTGCCCCCGAACAGGGCAGCAAAGCCCAGAACGGTGCCGCTGCAACGTGATGATCCTATCCAACAGATCCCAGAAAATTCTCCAGAGACCTTCGCTTCTTTTGCTGCAGGAGTTTCAGCTGATCTTTCACTCTGCTTAGGGGAACTTGAGAGGACCCTCTGTGGTAAAGACTTGCAGAGGCAGAAAGAAAATAATGCATACAGACAGATTATTGAGAGCTTGGGCTGTGCAGAGCGCTCCAAAGCCTTACATCCCCGTTGTAACGGGACTCGGTATGTTATTCGTTGACCCTAGGGCTCCAGACCAAGGCTAGACCATCTCACCAGGATCTAGATCACAGCTCAGGAAAGCACTCCTATTTACAGACATTATTTCATAGACATTAGGGGCTGGAAGGGACCTCGTGACAGCATCGCGCCCAGCCCCCACCTGCCTGAGGCTGGAAGTCTGCAGGGATCAAATGATCCCAGCAAGACAAGCATGTCACTCGTCCTCCTCTGAACAGCCCGCTTCTCTTCTCCTCGACCCTCGCACCCCCTTTCCCTCTTTTTACACGCATGCAACTCCAGGACTTCTACAGTATGAGGAACAGGTGTTTCGCTTTCCCATTTTAGCAGATACACCAGTAAACTCCACAGTGCTCAATAATTTACTAGCATTTCTGACTTGGTCACAAGCGACTAAAACAGGCCAACTGCTTTTCTATGCATTTGCAAAAAGAAAGGCAAGTAACACAAGGAGAAATGGGGCAATCACTCATTTATAACATGGAAGAATGGCAAGGAGTTGCTCATGCCTCAACTATCGCAGGCCCAATAATATGCCATAATTTTGAGAAGCACAAAAGCAGGTGCATTTGGTGCGTTACAGGGCTGGTGGCGTGTGCAGAGGGGCAGGTGACTGCGGTAAATGGTTTTGACCAATTTCTTTTGAAAGTGTGAAGCCAAATGTTTTTGAAACCTATTTAAATGGATACTAATAGAGATGCCCTTGGCTACAGCAGACAGTTTAATTACAAACCGTTTCCCCCAAAACATATGCATGTGCATACATACACACACAATCCAGTAAAATGCTTTGCTTCTTTGCACAGAACGGAAGATGGCCGTACCAAACTTGCATATAAATCCATTAATTATTAGGAGCCTTCCTATACCTCAAAGCACACATACTCATACCAGAACACAACCCAAGCAGGGTTTCACAGAAAGAAAGATGTTGTTAATGCAAAACAATGCCGCATTTCGGCTGAGGGTTGCACTTAGGAAGACAGGACTGGAAAGGACCTGCTGGACCATCCAGCTCTTGAAGGCAACACTTTGTTTCAGGTCAAAACCCAAGTCCCTCAAATTTCTTGCAATTCTTTAGCAGCTTCTGGGCTGAAATCATTTATCAAATGATGTCAAAAAAACAAAAACAATGAAAACAAGAAAGAGTCAGAAAACTTCTTCATTGATGCGTTTCACCAGGTCTAAAAGCCATGACAGGAGAAGACCTGCCTGCGAGTTGTACTACGCGCAACCAGGACAATTTCACCCAGACTCGGCCAGTGCAATGCCATATTGAATGCAGATGCGACCCTAAGCGCCTCCAGTTAAACATGAAATGCTGCTAAACACCACCCCAACGTTTCAAAACCGAAAATGGAAGATGCTGACCCAGACCCAATTCAGCTTTGTTTAATCCAAGAGAGAGAGACAAAGAGAAAGTCCACCCGCCGTTCTTGAAAACTGCAAAGATCGTCAAATGAAATGATCTTTTACCAGAAGCACTGCGATTTATATCACATATTTAATAAAAAAAATGCTAGGTACCTTTTAAAAATGGATACAAAAAATAAATTGTGTTTAGTTTTTAATTAAGTCTTTATCTTCATATAAAAAAAAAAAAAACTGTAGGCCTGGAGCTTTAGATTGTTGTTTTAAACAAAACGAAATGGTAAATGCCTTTTTACATGCAACACCATTAGATATAATTATGCAATGGGTAAAGCATGCATCGCACTATAAATGTCATTTGGTTTTACAGTTATAAACTCATCAACATTTATCAAAACACTGCCTCGAGAAAGAACGAGACAGCTACAGCTAGTGACTTCAATTCACTGCTGTCTTTGAAGCAGCAGGCTGTAAGGCAAAATCGCAGGAAAAAAAAGCCTTCACATTTCGTATTTTCATCTTTTCGACTGAAATGTTAATTTCCTCATACAGTTCTGCATATAGCAGGGCAGGGGGATGTTTAACTATTACACACTGGAAATCTGGCAAAGTAGGAACGTGAGAACCAAGAGAACAGAGAACTGAGTGAAGGGATCAGGGAAAGAAAGACAGAGGTCAGGGCAAAACTTCTACATTTTAATTACACCATCTGGAAATTACACTGTGAATATTAACATGGGGTGGATATGAGGTCGTGCTGAAAGATACCAGTCTCGATGTCTGAAAGCGAGCAGTGGCCAGAAATATTTTGGAAATGGAAATCCAGGAAAGTCTCAGGGTGCCGGGAGATGGAAGTAGTGAAAAGCGCTCTGTGCTCACGCTGGTTCCAGGATTCACTTTCAGTTGCACAATCGTCGCCTAATAACCTGTTCCCAGATTAATATCTAAACTAAGGAAAAAGGATGTCCCTTGCCTTTGCAGCTCTGGTTGGTTTCCTGTATTACTTGTTCAGACACAAAAGCAAAGCTGTGCCGGAGGTACTTAAATATGAGCTTCTGGTTCTCCTGCCTACTGTGCAGCATCCTTCTTCCAGAGCTGTGTTTCACTCACCCCATCAGTCTGGTGGTTATTGCCCAGGGGGATTTGTCTAGGAAGGACGGACATTGTTCAGTTCTTTGACTAGCCCCAAACCCTTCTTTTTTTTGAGCAACTTGTTAATACAAAACTGCGACGATGGTCCCATATAATAACTCCATCAACAGTGCTTCTGCCAGATTAACACCTGACATGTCTAGCATCGCTCCCATAAGCCGGAAAGAAAAGATGCAGAAATTATCCATTTACTGGACTTCTAATGGGTTCAAAAGAGTGTCATTGGAGAGGCACATGTTTTGCTTTTAGATTCTTTATGACCTGTTCCCTTCTAGCACCTTTTATTGTTAGATACATCCACAGCTGCCTGTGCTAAAGGCAGGGTAAAAACAGGAGCCTTATGCTGGGGACACAGCTGGTGTCCCCAGTTCCATGATTTAGCCTTACGCAAGGATATCAAGTTGAACGATGGGAGAAAGAGGTGATGGTGCTTTTTTTCCTCCCTACAGAGCAACCTTATTAGTGAGCACGATCCATCGCCACGTGCCAAGACCCCTGCCGCCACACTGAGACTACAGCCCTAGTCTCTGAGGCACACAGGCTGTCCACATCAGATGTGTAGGGCTTCATTATGGATTCACACTGATCCCCAAAGTCTTTGCTCAACAGTGTAAATATTAAAGCAAATATGGAACCTAAGGCAAAAGGAGGACTGTTGTGTTTTTTTTTTTCCTGGCTGGTTTTTTTTTTTGGTTGTAGGTTCATTTTAGGTATTATAAGAAAAGAGTCAGACAGCATCAGTAGAAACAAACAGAAGAAATGTGCCTTAGAGAAGATAATGATGCCTGCTTTATTTAAAAGTTCACCATTTCTTGTTTTCTATCTATCTGAGACGCATTAAAAAATCCAAACCGAGTCCACTAGCAGCTCTTTTCTACATAATGATCTTCCTCAATATTCACAGAGCGCCCAAGAAACATGGGCAGGTGTCAGTTCCATGAGTGAGGGTAGCAGGATCTTAGTAGATTGTGTTAACTGTATTTAATTTCAAGCTTTCTGAATTTCAAGCTATAGGAAGAAGAGAAGAAGAAAACAGATTATTTAAAATTGATGTGTTTTATCATTACACATCATTAAAAAATGATGCTGTTGTACCATTTCAGAAGTAGCAGGGAGTGAATATTTAATGCTTCTGCAAGTATTTATTAATTCCACCTTTCTACAGCTCTTTCAAGAACCAGCATTTTAAAATTACAGAGATGTTTTCCTCTTAGCCCACTGGGCATTACATCCCTACATTAAAACTACTTGTGTCTTTGTTCAAAAGCCTCCTTTGCACCCAGAAAGAGACTTGAGGGTTGGCAAGGCAGTGGGCATGTCAAGACTTCTGAGATGCTCAGCCCCCCCCAGGCTTGTCCAAATAAGAGAAAAATCAGAGGGTGCACGCACAGTGTCTCGGAAGAAAGCAGCACCTTCAGGGATGTCTCCCCAACTACTCTCACAGGACATTAATTTTAGATCCGCCCATGCAACGCCAGGATGCGCAGATGAGAGAGAAAGAAAGAGAGAAGAACCTCTTGAATAAAAGAACACTGAGCCGAAATAAAGCGACTGCCTTTTCCATTTAAGATTAAATTGAAATAAAAATACACCTTGGAATGATGTACTGTAGGCGGCTGCAAGCTGGCCTACAAGATGTTACTCATTGTTAATAACGACAGGCTGGCGAGCTGCAGTGTGGAAGCAGCCTTAACCATCACGTCACCACTTTTACTACTGCACACAGTGTGCCAACGCAGAGCAAAACTTCTCCGCTTGGGAAGCGCTGCATTGCACAACTTTTGGGCACAATGGAAGAAAAAGGCCAGACCTACACAAAACCGCGGGGATAATTCAGAGCACTGAAATGCGATTGCCCCATTACAGTTCTGCCCAAAAGATGAAGCACCTCCTGCCCCCCCTGCTCCTCTTCTCCAAAAGACCAGCTTCCTACAGGGGACATTGATTTAAATCACCAATTTTAATCATGATTTAAATCAGCAGGCAGGAAACCTTGGTTTAAATAATTGATTTTAATCTTGTTTTACATTTGAACCTTTTAGGGGTTTTTTTTCCCCCCCTCCTCCTAGATATCAGCTCATTTTCACTGGTGGGTACGACTCTGAAAACATGCTCATTTGCCAGCAGCTGTAACTCTCATTCTAAATTTGGTACTTTTGTTTTTGCTAATCAAAGATACCTCACATCCACACATATTTTATTAATCAATTATTTAAGTTAACATACATTTATTCAGATTCCTAGCCTATATCTTTTCAGATGCATTAATCTGCTCCATTTCTAATTCTCCAAATGATAATTTTTCACGGAGGGCACCTATACACATGCTGGATGTCTGCTCCGTGTGCTAATTAGCACACGCTGGAGCAGACTTGATTAATCAGGTCTAATTAGCATGTTCCAGCAGCCTCCGTGTCACATGTATTCAGCATCCCCCCACTTCAAAATGGTGGCAGGGGCACTTTAACTAAAGCTTATCAAATGAGCATTAGTTAAAGTGCCTCTACCACTATTTTGAAGCGTAGGATGCTGAATACACATGATGCTGCAGGTGCTTTAATTAGAGCTCTATTAATTGAAGTGCCCCCCCAGTCCACCCTGAAGCACGTGTAAAGATGCCCTCACTGCCTACATTGGATAAGAATCCAAATTTGATTAAAAATCTACCACTGTGGCATTTGAAAATGGATAGCTAGGTACAACTACCTTAAATGATACTAGACACACAAGGAAAATCAGCACATTTATCAAAACACACTTTACTTTTAAAAGTAACTCTTTTAGCAAGCAAGAGGTATTAACTGCAGTTAGTGAACGGACAGGCAGTGTCTAGGCCTCATGGGGCACATTTTCCAGGTATGAAATGCCTGAACATTCAGATAATGTCCTAGTGCACTTTTCCAAAACACCTAAGCACTTGGGGGGCTAATTCTCATTCAAATCACAGGCAACTGCACTGTGTAGACACTTTGGAAAATCCCATCAGTGCCCATCTTCACTTCGGGGTGCTCAATACTTTTGAATAAACTGGCCTCCTGTCTTTCGATCACTGAGGATTAGTAGAGCTCATCCTCTGTCTTTTGCTATCTAAGTCTAAAAATCAGGAGGAAAACAAGTTTTCCTGCCTTTTCAGCTCCGCATCAGTTGCTCAACTTTGAATTAATTAGTTCAAGTGAGTAACATATTCCCTCTCCACCTGCTAGCGAAACTGAAACCAAAAGTAATTAGGGCAAAAGCTTTTCTGCATCACAGCTACTTAAAGTGCTTGCATTTGAAAACTGTAAATACTAGCATTTGCTCCATTATACAGATTGAGAGTAAGATCAGTACTAATGCACTGCAACATATTTATGAAGCTTGAGCTGACATCTAAAGTTGGACATATTACCCTGGTTCTGACACTTGAATTAAACTCGAGGAGGGCTTATTGATGCCGTTCTTTGATTTAAAAATTGAAGTAGCTCAAAGTAGAAGTAACCTATGTCAAGGTCTAAATGCATCGTAGACTTTAATTACATACATGTTTATTATTAAGGGGAAAAGAAAAGATGTTAGAAAAATCTATTTTTATCCATGCCGTTTGACGGATGCCATGCATCCCCTCTACAAGGCAGAAGGGCACTGAAACGAATATGGCCTCCCGGTTTTACTCCCCTGGCATACGCCCATAGCACCCCGTCCCATGGAAAGGGCCGGCCTCTATTCACTCCGACATGGTTACCGATCCCCTACATTGATCAGGATCCCCCTGCTTGGCTTGCGAGAGAACATGTGGAACGGATAATCCCTCTCTTTAACCTTCACATGCTGGCTGATGCTTAAGGGTGGCTCTCCTTAACTTGTCAGGTAAGGATATTACGGTCTTCTGAATTAGGCTCAATAGCCTCCCCGTACAGGTCGTAGGCACGCTGATGGCACCGCAAATAATGAGAAACAAAAGTGGTTTCTCCAGCCTCAAAGAACAGGAGTGGATGAATCAACAAAAGCCAACAACACACCTTGCCTTCCCATCTCAACTATATTAGACATTTGGACACAAATACAAGCACACAAAGGCAATGTACCACCTTATCACAAAATCGCAGACAATGAGGGTTGAAGTGAGCTCAGGAAGTCACCTCTGGTCCAACCCCCTGCTCCAAGCAGGATCAACCCAACTATATCATCCCAACCAAGGCTTTGTCTATCCAGGTCTTCAAAACTTCCAAAGATGGAGATGCCAGTACCTCTCCGGGCAATCTGTTCCAGCACTTTACGACCATCCTGGTGAGCATTTGTTTCCTAATATCTAATCTAAACCCCCATTGCTGCAACTTGAGCCCGTGGCTCCTTGTCCTGTCATCTGCCCCCACTGAGACCAGCCCAGCTCCATCCTCTTTGCAGCCCCCCTGCAGGGAGGTGAAGGTTGCTATAAAACCTCCTCTCAGTCTTCTCTTCTGCAGACTAAATCAGCCCATTTCCCTCAGCCTCTCCTCACCAGTCCTGTCCCCCAGCCTCCCCAACCATTTTTGCTGCCCACCGCTGGACTTTCCCCAACTTGTCCACATCCTTTCAGTAGTGGGGTGCCCAAAACTGGACACAGGACTCCAGATGTGGCCTCACCAGTGCTGAATAGAGGGAAATATAATCACTTCCCTCCATCTGCTGGCAATACTCCTACCAATGCAGCCCAGGATGACGTAGGCCATCTTGGCACCAAGAGCACACTGCTGGCTCATATTCAGCTTACTGCCTACTGTCACCCCCAGGTCTTTTTCTGCAGAGCTGCTGCCCAGCCCATCACCCCCAGCCTGCACCGGTGCATGGGATTGCTCCCTCCTCAGTGCAGGACTTTAAAGAATTGGACCAAAAAAGAAATCTCATGAGGTTCAATAAAGACAAGTGCAACTTGCCAAGGTCACTCTGAACCCTAGCCCTCCAGCATATTCAGTACTTCTCCCAGCTCAGTATGGTCTGCAAGCCTGCTGACGGTGCAACTCATCCCGGTTTCCTGGTCGCTGATGAAGGCGTTGAACAAAACCGGCCCCAGAACCAATTCCCGGAGGCACTCCACTTGACAGTGGCTGCTAACAAGGCATTGAGCCATTGATTACTACCCTTTCAGCCTGATAATCCAGCCAGTTTTCTGGCCACCTGACAGTCCATTAATCCAACCCATACCTCCTTATCTTGCTTGCAAGAATGCTGTCCGAGACAATATCAAAAGCCTTGCTCAGGTCAAGGTAAAGCATGTCCGCTGCTCTCCCCACATCAACAGAGCCAGTCATCTCATCATAGAAGGCAAATCAGGCTGGGCAGGCATAGTTATCTAATCACCTTCTCCTCCAAGTGCTTAGAAATGGATTCTTTGAGGACCTGTGCCATGATTTTTCTAGGGACTGTAGTTTCCCAGATCCTCCTTCTTCCCCTTCCTGAAAGTTGGGCACTATACTTGACTTTTTACAATCATCTGGAACCTCTCCTGATCGCCATGAGTTTTCAAAGATAACAGCCAGTGGCTCTGCAATCACATCGGCCAACTCCCTCGGCACTCTCGGGTGCATCGCGTCCAGCCCCACGGACTTGTACACGTGACAGAGTCCCTAACCTGTTCTTTCACCCGTGTTGGCTGCTCACCGCCTCCCCAAACCGCGCTGCCCGGTGCAGTAGTTTGGGAGCTAACCTGGCCTGTAAGAAGCATTGAGCACTTCAGCCTTTTCCATATCATCTCTCATTTAGACTGCCTCCCCCATTCAGTAAGGAACCCAGATCTCTAACTACAAGGTCTTTTTCTAGTCTGTAAAATGCGTAGTTACTGCTTTGCAATGTGACATGCTCTTCTTGTGTCCCCAAGTGAAACCCCAGCAGACCAGTACTTTCCAAAGCCATCCCGTCATGCCTTGCATGCTCCATTGTCATACAGAACTGAACTCCCTTCACAGAAGGATAAGAGACTTGGCTGCAGTGTGTTCTAGCACCAAACCGCTGGATTTAATCCAGTTAAAAACAAGGCTTAATTAGCAAGGCATTTGCTTTCCAGCAAAGTAAGGGAATGTGGAGTTAATCATCATCGCAGGCTCTTATTTCTGTATTTTTAATGCTGTAAAGCAAGAGGACTGTGTGTGATGCATACCGAGTGGAAATGCCAGGCATCAGATGTGAACACTGCTTTCTCTTACAAAGCTGTTTACTGCGTGGTCTGTGCTTGCATGGTACCAGCAGTGCCAGGTTCGACCTCCCGCCCATCACCACCTCACTGGGGCATCTGTGCCGCTTTCTGCGACACTTCCTAGCTGATTTGCAGGCCACTATCCTCTGCATTCAAGTCACTCCTGGAAAGCAGATTCTGCCACGATGCTTATAAGAAACCAGCTGACAAACAGCGACAAGCCTGAGGAGTTACTGGAAACCACTTATGCGCCCTATCTGAAATCACATACATTCGTGTTAGCATAACCTTATTACCAGGATGCAAGTCTACTGATGTTGAGCCTCTTTTGTCTTTCAACTGAGCGCTTCCCCAGCAAGAGAACATCCCTTGACAAGCTGGGGGCAGCAACCAAGAAAACCAACAGGCTGTTTTTCAAGGAGCCGAGTGCCAGCATTTCCCCCCGAGGTTACTGAGAACTGCCAGGCACTCACCCCCTATGAAAAAAAAAAAATTAAAAATCAGTCTGGGAGTATACAAGGAACTCCATTCTTCTAGCTTTCTGCCCTTTTAATACTCAAGGTTTTTTGTCCCCTTTTATCAAGATTTGTTTCCTTCCTCTTATGCGGATTCGGTACTTGGGAGGAGTGCTGGATTGAAAGCCCGTGAAAGGACGTCCTTTATTTAACCACAGAACAGAGCAAGGACAGCAGCCGCACAAGCGTTTTCCATACCGCGCTGCTCGCGTGCTGCACCTCCGAGTAAGGCGGCCAGCTTTGGGAGCAAACAGTCGGGTCCATCTAAACAGGTTCCCTCCGCCAGCGAGCGCCTGACATGGCCCGAGGACACACGGACTAATATCAGACAGCGCTCGTCTCTCATAGGCCGCTAAATTGCCACGAAGAAAGGACATGACGGCTTGTAGATGCTATTAAGCGGAAGCAAGCCAACGATATCTATTAGAGCAGCAGTTCTCATCATCTTCAGCCCCGCCGCCCGACTTCAGCCCCCACAACCCTGCGGCCCACCTTCCCCGCGCACCGCCCTTCAGGCCCACTTCCTCCCAGTTCCACGTGTGGGTGCACAGCACAACCAATGCCCCTGGGGTCTCCGGACAGGCATGCTGCAAAGACCCCTGGAGCTAGCTGTGCGCACGCTAGTGGCAGAGTGGAAGTGGTATAGCTGCGTTCACACGGCGCAGCTCTTTGAGGTTAATTAGCTCTGCTGCTCAGAGCCGCACGCCGAGGCACGGAGAAGCGTGTCACCGCAGCACGGCACTGCCTGGCTCGGTGCGAGCACTCGAGGGGAGGGAGGTTAGGTGACCCCACCTTTCCTCCTCTGTCTACCCACAGCATTTCAGGGGTTCATCAGCCAAGTACCACTTATCTCCAAGACAGATGTTATATCCTAGCAACGGCTCCCTCAGCATCTCACAGAGTTGACAAATACTGATGGTATTACTTGTCGCCTTTTCTACAGTACAGAGCTGAACTTGAAGGAGCAGGTATTACTGTACTCAAGGAGCCTTTTTTCGTTTGCCGTTCCAAGTCTCCCTATTTAGTCTTAAGATAAAAAAACACAAGAAATGAGACCTTTCCTTCCTTGCCAGACTGGAAAACAGAGGGAAGGAAGGAAAAAGGGATTTGTCAGCAGGAGCCTGCGAAGAACCCTAGTCTGACAGCCAATGCAGTCCCCCAGCAGATGGGGGAAATGAACAAGTCTAATACACGACCCAACATTCCCGTTTTGTACCAGCCTTACGAAGCTGCTGTGTCTCGGCTCCTCCCAAAGAAACGTGCATCCTCACTTCCATCAGAATTAAATAAAGCTTGTCCCTGCACACACGCAGCCCCATTTTGTGGCCAAGACAGCGGATAAGAGGATGTCAAAAAACGCATCTTCTTTCAACACCTGGCTTTATCACCGAGCTGACTTCTTCACCCAGGACGGGTCTCTCCGAATGATGAGTGACAAGATTTCTCAACGTGACAAGAGAGGCATATTTGCCCCGTGCCGTCTGCCCGGTGCCGCAGATCCGTTCTCGGGCAGCAAGATATCTCCAGTAGCATCCCTCTGCTTGAGACGAGGAGGGGCTGGTTTGCCCGCAATACGCTCCCAGCCCGAGCAAACTCCCCATGTCGAGGCCTTCCTCCCCATCTCCCATTCCCCTCCTCGTAACACCCGCTCCCAATTCCCAGACTCCCTCAGGTGCAAACCTGGTAGCAGCCGCCGCAAATAGGGCTCTGATAAATATGCCCTGACAACACAGCACGGCACACCACCACGCACCGGGAGCGTCCGCAAGTCAGGCCGGGAGTTTCACGAGTCCCAGGAGCAATCTCTGTTGAGCTCACGTAGGACAGCCCCCGTGCTGAAGACCGCTGCTGCGGGGATTTATACAGATGTCTCAGCAGAGGGAGAGAAGCATTTGAAAAAGGAAAGCCACTTTAAAAGAAACTCCAGCATATCTGCTGAATGGGCTGCGTCTCACTCTTCCCGTTTGCACATCAGAGAGACAATCTCTTGTAATTTATCCTCGTGTTTCTATGAGCGCGGTTAGATGCAAATTATTTTTCTGGCTGCCAAGGTGCGCAGAGACCAGGGAAAGCCCTTTCAGAACTGCCGTTAACAAACTGACCTTCACGATACGGCAATATGTTAGAAGCTTCTTTACAGACCTGCAGAGCACTTGCTTCTCACCCCTCAAAGGCACAACCGTTTAAAATCCCACACTGTCGTCATCCACAACTGCTTTCCACGTAAAAAAGCGCTCTGAGGAAGGCTGCTCAATTCTGCTCACTGCAATGGAGGCAAAGGACTAGAGAGTGGAGGATGCACTGCTGGTGCTACGGCCAACGCAACAACCACGCGGCCGTAACAACCTGCTTTCTCAAAGCAGGAAAAACATAAGTGCTCCTCCGGTCACCTCAGATGTTTTTATGCTAAGGCCCTCCTGACAATGGAGAGACCTCAAAAGCTGATGGGATGCCAGACTTTTAAAACGACTGCCTTTCAGTACATCACCGAAATCTCATGCTGAGGCTACAAATTTTCAGCCATGGGTTGTAATTACAGCACATCAAAGCAGACTCGATTAATTTAGTGGTAATTACCAGCAGCACATGTGTTAGCATCCCTGTGCTGAAAAACGGCAGAGGGGGGTGCTCTACCCAAAGCTCGTTCAACGAGTTTTAGTTAAAGTGCTCCCGATGCTAATACACGTGATGCTCTGGGTGCTTTAATTAAAGCGGCTTCATTTACAAATGGGAGCAGAGGGAGGGAGGACGGACTGCACGCTTTTCGAACTGCAGTGCTGCAACCACATCGCAATAGCTAAGGGCCAACCAACACAGGGACTGGCACTGGCTTAACAAAGTCGCTTAAAAAAATATTTATTTAAATCAGTGCAACTCCCTTACTGTGAACAACTTAAGCTGGTTTAAGAAGATAACCCACATTTAGTCAAACCAATGCCACGCGCTCCAGCTGACTGGAGCGCGCATCAACACAACTGCACACTTGTACCCGAAGACACCCGCGTGGTCAAACAGAGATGGCACATGTCTGTGTCGGGTCGAATGCCCCGTCTTAGCGTGTTGCAGCCTGAGACACAATGCTGCCCAATAAAGATTTTGCAAATGGAATTTAATAAATTCTCCTTGTGATGCAAACGGGCTTTAAGGTATAAAGTTTGAGGTAGTCACCGTTCACTTTGCACTGAAAACACGGCAGCTTACTTTAACAAAGAATATTTCTTTTCCACCGTATCATTTAATTTGGCAGCAGTTCTTGCCCCGGCCACAACCCCGACGACGGCAGAATCTAGACTGCAGGCTTGGGAATGGATCAATGGACACATGCTTCTCTGTGGTGCAGGATGAATTATCCTTCGCACGCCATCCTGAGACAGCCAGGAACAGCTTTTCCAGCTTTGATGAATGGCTTTTTACTTTAGGTTGCATTATGAGAACAAAACAAATGATCATGAATCATAAGATTTTATGAGTCTGCTGTTTCTTATAATTTCCTAAAAACAGAATTACACTCCACTCATTAACAAACCTAGCCACACAAAGCCAAGCGTCTTGAGAATGTGCAACAAGCTGATTATATGGAGAAGATGTGGGGTACAACGGGTAATGAGTGAAGTCAAATGCTATTTGAATGCGCCCAGAGAAACGTTCGCGTAATCAAACAGGGGTGGGGAATTGGAAAAAAAAAAGGAATTTAGCTTCTGTGCTCTTCTGCATTACATTCTGAAATGCAATATACTGAATTAAACTTGTCACTCATCAACTGTAAACTGCCAGGAGCCACTTAATATAATCAAGTTGCAGGCTGGAACAACAAATGCGTAGAAGCAGATTTTCACCATGGAACCGAGTGGCCCTTTCTGTGTGGCAATTTCAGGGAAACTAGGCTCAATGACCAGGACATTTATAAAAGCCGTTTCAGAAAATGGGAAATACTGATTCTTCATAAGACCAAGAACAGAAAGACAACCCTGTCATCTCGGTTTCAAGCAAGTTTATTTTAAAACCAAGTTTCACCTTCTGTATACGCTAATTATGTAGGCAGTGAGCCTGAAGCCCCTTTGCAGAGACCCTTCCTTATAGCTCCATGCACAGAAAGCAGCAGGGTCTTGTGTACTGGAAGGAAAATAATGTTGGTCGCATGGAAAACGAAGAGTTCGACTCTTCCAAAAAGAATAAGATGCATGCAAAATGTTTGGAGACAGACAGATGGCATCAACTACATTTTTTCTGGAAATGCTCAGACTTGGCTAGAGGAAAAAAAGAGAACAGGTGCCATATTTCAATATAAAATTGAGAAATCATGTTCATTTACACAAGACTTTCAATGGACTATAGTTAACACAACATATAATATTATTGCAGGAAGAACAGCAAGCACTATATTTCAGATTGAATTGCAAGATATGTTATACTTGTCTTATTATTCAAATTCCTTGTGGGATGAATTTTTCATGTGCCTACTCAGAGGTCTTTTTTTTTTTGGAAAAATGTCAGAAAAATCTCTCCTGGTCCCTCAGTTTTGCATGTAAAGACAAACACACACATGCCCGTTGTGTCTGAACAGAACCAGTGCATCACTTACTGAACAGCCATTTTTATTCCAACTTGACTTGCTGTTTAGGACTCACTAGACTCCAACAAACAAGTTTGCAGGAAACCGGTACAGGAACATCCAGGCGACGAATACTGAGCGTTTCAGCAGATGTGCACAATAAGGCTGTCCATTAGGTTTCTCTGCATGATCTGCAGCTTCACCTCCATGGTTTCTCACCTTAAATGTCACACCGTTACACTTTTCTGTGCAGAATTATATAATTGTGACATCTGTGCTCTCCATGACTTCCAGGTAGGGGTTTAAGATTAGTAACTGTAAAGACAATTCTATTTCAAAGCGCCCTTATTATTCTAAAATGCAAAATCTCCTAAAACTATCTCCACCGACCGAAACGACAAGCTTTTGCTGCCTACTGAATGGCCTCCATCCAAGAATGTCATTCAAGACAAAGCTTTCATACGGTTCAGTAGCTTAACCCAGTGGTGCATTCACCCTCCGTATTTGATGGCCACATCCCAATGCTTTCTGACAATATGGAAAATTGGTAGCTTCTTCTGCGCTAATAAGGCGAAGGGGACCTCTCTCCGCAAGCTGCAGAAAACAACTGAGCCACCACCCTGTGTGACACAGCTCGTTATCCCCCGTAGGCAAAACTCTGGTCCAGTAAAGTGCTTTCTCCTCTGGCTATCTGAGTTCACCCTCAGAATAACAGTGGGCTCATTACTGCCAGGCTGAACACACAAAGAAATAAATCCCCATGGAAACTTGATAATCAAAAGTCCATCAAAAAAAGAACATGAATCACATAAAATAAAAATGCAAGCTTCCCCATTTCCTCCTGATTAAAGGGAGCCTTAGTGTCTGTACTAGAGGGTGCTGCAGAAAAAAAAAATAAAGCCTGGCTGTCTAGCTAGTCCTGTATCACATCAGCTCTTTCACCAGCAAAGCTACTCATGCTAAATGAGCTTCGCTAGATTTGCTTTTCCATTTCATGCTGGTGCTTTCTGTTCAAGCAGAAACAGAGGCCATCCATTCGGGTCTAGGCCTTCTCCACATTGGGATGTCGCACTGGCCACAGACAAGCAGGAGCTACTGCCAAGCCTTAAGTAATCAAACGTTTCCGATGCTCTTTCTTGTCTAACCTTCCGTCTTCCTCAATTAGGTCACCATTTTGTCCCCTAGCTTGAGAGAAGCTGAACCCTATGAAAGAGATGAACAGGAATGAAGAGGATTGCCAACCAAGCCCTCCGCCTCCCCCTGCATTATGGCTAATTAAGGTGGTGCTGAAGGTATGGAAAGCAAGTATAATTCAAGCACAGCAGAACCTTTCAGCAAGAATACAATTCACTTAATTGAAAGCCTACTCGGCTTACATATTTTAATGTAAAAAAAAAAAAAAAGCTGAATCATTTGTCAAACAATATCACAAAATCAATAACAATGAACTTCAAGCAAAACAGCCTCTAGATCGTTTCCTGTTGGGAAACGCCTCCATTCTCTCTCTCTCCTAAGACGCGGGACGGGCAGCCAGAGCCAAGAGGGAACGCTCTGAATGGCTATCCTAATTAAGGGGCATACATCTATTCAAGTTAAAAGGTTCGGTAGGGTTTCATTCATTTTTTCTTTCGTCCTTCGGAATTAAGAAGTACAAAACCTGGCAGCATCAATGGAATTGGTTGGGAATGTGGGTCTAACACAATACTCTGAAGAGGCTGTTTTATTAGTTTTGTTAATACTATTGAAGAATGCAATTAAAAAACCCCAAAACCCAGATGTCTGGCTCAAAACCAGGAAACTTGGCGGGTCCAGTGAGGCTTCCATTATACAGATATTGTACTGTATTGCACTGCCAAAGTATCGCTCTCATGCAAAGAAGGCATTCAGGACGCGTACTGTAAACTAAAGAGTGTACTCGCTGCCTCTCTATATTAGCTCGCAATGAAGAGAGCAACTTAAAAGAAAGTCTGGCTT
This sequence comes from Crocodylus siamensis, assembly GCF_052110815.1. Taxonomy (NCBI): domain Eukaryota; kingdom Metazoa; phylum Chordata; order Crocodylia; family Crocodylidae; genus Crocodylus; species Crocodylus siamensis. The sequence continues at coordinate 27,102,756 of NC_143408.1, forward strand.
TTAGCAATAATGACTTCATGAATAATAACAGTGCATCTTTCTGCAGGTAGGGTGGCTCAGGGCTTTAAAGCAGAATAAGAAGTTCTTGGGGGTCGCTTCTAAAACGCATTGTGTTGAGTAGATGCACACATTTTTTCGCGGGGCACCTGCACAGACATTTGACAGATTATTTCTTTTAAAGTCCTTCAGAGTCTGCACAAGTGTGAGCTTGTTCTCAGCCAAAAGAATGGACCCCGGAGCACCAGTAATCTCGGCAGACCATAGCCAGGAGCCCAAATACTCATGGTCCCTGTTTTGTGGATTGTTGCATGCATTCAATACAGGATGCAAACCTAGTACTTCTGAAGGCAACCTGGCAGTCTTCATTCAAGTGCTCTGCATGCAAAAGATGGAAAGTAGGAATCTTGCGTCTGGAGAGAATTAGCAATCAGAGCAGTTAACATCTTAGATAAAGGCAGGAGTCAGTAAACAAATTGCTAAAGGGAAGCAGCGTGTCCAGGAATAAAAAGCAGATCAAGTCCCAATTTAAGACTAGCGTAGATGAAGATGAACCAGACACTGGCATAATATGTCAGTCTGCCTTACGGAAGTCAGACTCACTGCAGCTACGTTGACCTAACAGCAGCTCATCAATTGTTCATAATGGAGTACCGGTACGTCGTGAGGAGGTAAGGTTATCGGCAAGAAATTCAGCGTTACAGCAATGGCAAATTTTTTCAAGGGAGGAACGATGGGCTTTCATGTCTGAAGAGGGCTTCAAAAATGAGGCAAGGGACTTACCTTCCATGTATTTATGTCCACCAACGTTACGCATAAACAGAACGCCGGGTCAGAAAGAAGGGTTAAGTGCTCTTAAGAAGCTGCCGCAGAGATCCACGTGAATACTCTGAATGCTTGATCGCAGACCATCCAGACTGCACGCCGTCAAGTCTGAATCCAACCGGGCAACGTCTGCGAGAGTGGAGTGGAAACAGAGAGAGCTCCAGAGCCAAAGGACCTTCTCTCTCACTGCTTCACAAACAAGCCTCCCCCTTTTTACACGCTTCTCGCACACATTTTCCAGGACACCAATACACGGCCTCTACAAACAGAAGGGACGTTCTGCTCAATGCAGTAAATACGGAAGCTGGGATCTTGTTAGAGGAACTCAAATGTTGTAGGTCTTCACGGACGCACCACCCTCTTGTGATAAAATCATTTAGGGATGTAAAGCAAACCGTAACGGCTTTCAAGAAGAGGCAAACTGGCTAGCCCTGAAAGCCAAGCTTTCCTTTTATCCAGGCAGAGGCAAAGAGAGGCTTCCTGACACCTCCTACAACATCCCTACTCCTGAAAAGAAAGGACCTTCTCGAGGGGTGAAAGGACTTCCCATGCTTCATGAAGCCCAAGGGATCATTTTGCTTTATTACCCGAGTTACAGTCCCCCGTGGTCTCCTGTTCAAGCCTCTGTTCCACCAAGGGGGCCACCAAAAAATATATATATATATATATATATCTATATTTAAAAACAAAGACCCTTGAAAAAGCTCCTGCCTTAAGTCAAAGAGCTCTCGGGAAACCTTCTCAGAGAGAAAGCAATAAAGTGAAGAGCTAGAGATACAAACAGTACTCTGAATCACTCTCCCCGCTGCCATATCAAGCAGCTGCGAGGAAAAGGGAGCCTCTAGGCATGGCAGCCGAGGAGAACGAACACAATCAGAGCAGCAGGTGGCCATGAAGACAGCAAAAATAAAATAAAAAAAAAAATAAAAAAATCAGAGGGATATAGACTGACTCAGAATTTGATAAGTCATAAAGGGTGAGCTGCATCCATGTGTCATCACTGGCCACCGTGGTGCAGAACAGCACAATGACCAAAAATGGTCCCACGCTCCACACCTGCAGCACGTACAGCATTTGCAGCTAGCATGCATTCTTTGATCTGCGATCACAAACCCCAAAATATACATTGGTATTGACAGAAAAGACTAAGTAGCATCCATTGTGCACCGTGCACAAAAAGTTAACCTTGCTGAGATGGTCTATTGTCCCACTGGAAAGGAACACTTCAAACCTGGAAACAAAGTCGAAAAAAAGAACAAAGTAGGAAGACCTGGAGGGATAAGGCATGGAGAATTTGCTCCTCGTTAAACAGACTAGTCTAGCCAGAAGGTCTCTAATGAGAGGATGCAAATTCCATACAAAGTCCTATACCTTGGCAAATGTGCCATTCTTCTAATTTAAAGTAATTCCGAATTTCCTTTTGTGTGACAGATAAGATATAATCGTTGCATTCCTTCCTCCAGAGGCTTTAGAGAAAGAAATCTTTTGTGGAAGTAATATCTATGGTATTTGAAAGATAGTCTTTCTATATGAAACAAATTTTGGATTGGGTTACTAAAAGCATCAGCCTGCTTATCAATCTAAAAGCTGCATCTTTAAAGGTCACAAGTGAAGGAAAATCAGATAGACGCATTCTAATTCCTAGCAAACAGGAGCTCATTTTTCACAAATCCACCCTGCAGTGCTCAGTAACATGACCTTTCACTTACAAAGAGAACAGCAGATTTCTGTCTCTCATGTGTTATCCTCCCTTCTTCTTCATAAATTAAATGTAGTCTTGATACCATCATAACATACTTTTATCCCAACAGTCCAGTGAAAGGTTCCACACTCCAACTTTCTTTTTTCGTTGGGGAAAGGTCTGAAAGAACTTCCCAGGCCGAGGAATCATGGGGAATAAATCAACTAGTTGAAAGTTTAAGAACTCAGTGATTCAGAAAGAAGTTTGTAATAAATATATTAAACCTCACTGCAAAGGATACTGCCATGCAGACTACTGAGATGCAGGTGCGCCTTGTTCTACGTTGCCTATGAAATGTGAGTGGATTGACTTTACCCCAATGGGTTTCTTGACCTGGATATTTAACAAATCCAAGACTAGACCTTTTCTTTGGTAAGCCAAAACACTTAAGTCACAGTGAAATACTGAAAGGACTCCATTAATGAGTTGATTAGAAAGGGAAGTAACAATAAGAGAACTCAATGGGCAAGAGCAATTATTATCCTTACTTCTATTCTTCCAACAGGCAGGTAAAAACCAGCTGGAAGGATTACAGTCCTGCTGTGAAGGCAAAAGCACTTCTTTCTTAAAAGCCACTCACTAGTATATTAACCTAGTTAAAGTCCCAAAGCTACAGCATTACACGGGGGCCAAGTGGAGAGGTACTTTTCTTTAGAAGAGCAGTTCCCCTTTTTGATTCGTTGTGCAGAGCCTATTAGAAGTCAGTCCGAACATTTCTTCAAGCTTGGTTAGCACACGGGAAGAGCCTATCAGGACAGAGATCTTATCTTAAAATATGAAAAATAAGGCATTGTGTATGTTCATGAAAGGACAGAGAGTAAGACTAGTCATTCTGAAACCAGGGTTTAACAATCTCCTTTAAAAAGTTCCAAAAGCAATTTAAAGTTTCATAAGGGGGTGGGGGAGCTGAGAGCATGATTCAGGAGGCTGACATCCACAATTAGTGCTCTCAAAGCCATTGCCAAGCATGGAGAAAAAAACTATTATTTTCAGATGAGGGGGCACTCTCTCAAAGGAGTCTTGCACATCGTTTATTTTTTTTAAAAGAAGGGAAATAAATGAAACAGGATTATTACAACCTGCAATTTAATCAAGTTCACACACGCACACGCAGAACAAGAATCCATGAGAAACCCACACCACCGTGCATCTTGGAAGTAACTTAGTGCATGTTAGCAGCTACAGTGCTGGCAATACCAAGACATATTGGATCTTTTGGCTTTGTACATACTTATAATGACCATCAATGGTAGCATGATCTTTTCGTAAGAGGCTACACATTTGCGCTACTCCATTTCTCTTACAGAAGCAGAACACATGACATCTGCCACTGCTGCGCTGCAATTATGCCTTGTTTTAGTCAGAGCCATCTAAAATGTCAGCAACCGATTCCAGGCATAGAGTTGTCACTTTTGGCCAGAGGTCTACCTGTCCATGCCCTGCGGTGGCATTTATTCCTTTGTGCCACTTTTGAATCCCAAGGACCCTTCCCCAAGGTGAGCCAACACGGTGTACAGCACTCAGTGTTTGGAAACATTACCACTGATGAACAAAATGATCCCCATTGCCCCAGAAAAGAAGACCACGATCAGAAGAGAGCACCAGCTCCCCATGGTAATTCATAGCACTCCTACCTCCAGTTTCCTAGGATGGACTTTATGTGCAAACCTTTCATTCAAGTTGAGAACCTCAAGTGTGGAGAGTGGCTGCGAGCAGCCGAAGCAAACCTTCCTGATTGCTCATTTCCTTGAGCCGTGCAGCATTTCTAGCAGGGGTCTGGAAGAAAGCACAGCCACTACGCTATTACCGCTCTGAGTTCAGTGCTGCGCACCCGAATGTGTGCCTTCCTCCACTCAAGGATAAAAGTACTACAGCCATGTGACTCATACCAGTACGATTCCCCAAACATTTTGCAATGCATCTTAGGAGCGGCACGTAGAACAATCTGTCAGAGGCAAGAATGAGCACAGAAGGGACTCGACTATTATCAAGGAGGCTAAATTAGCCTCCTCTGAGCTGCCGCAGATCCTTCTAACCTTGTAAACCTGCAACAGGAGGCCCTTAAGGCTTTAATCTTGTGGCGCGAGCTGCTCCTGGTGTCGTAGCAATTTTGCACTGCTGATGGGGACTTTGCCTCACTCCTCCACCCCGGAAAGCACCTTCAGGTGAACCAAAAAAAATAAATCAATTAATACATTCTCTAGAATACACAACTATTCTGACAAAGGAAGGTCTATTTGCATCACACGAATATACTACTTCACACGCCCAGCCCCCTCCTCCCCACTAAACACTCCTCTGACTTCCTTGAAAAGAATCAGCAAAATGGTTTCCGCTTCGCTAAATACGTAGTGGTCAATTAACTCCTCGCGGAGTGATGAGCACCAGTTAATAAGGCTCTCCGCTGCACGCACTTCCCCGTGGAGCGGCCCGCGTTACCGCTGATCAGCAAGGAGAGCTGGTAAAGCGGCACTGACAGAAACGCCTATGATCACAGATAGCTAGGTGAGGCAATTAAAAGGTGGACAGACAGGTAGACAGATGTTCTGCTGCATGATAAGGAACAAGACTGTATCAAAAGATTGCTTTGATCCTTTCTAGATATTGGTATAATGAAGCTCCAGATACCCATCATTGCTTCTGTCTGGCTCCAATCTCCAGCAAGTGCTTTGTACAGAAAAAAAACCCCCATGTGCGCGCGCACACAAACACACACTGCCATCTAGTCAAATCTCATGGGCAATCCTCACCTGATTAGTCTGCACCTGATGGGTCTGACGTTGTCTCTTTGTGCATCACAGGAGTCCTTACAAAAGGGGGTCTGTAGCAATATTTAAACATCTGCTTCAAAACTGAGAAGCCAACAACAGTCCTTGGTATACTTCCTTCCATACGGGTGCGGGAGCATGTAGGTGCCACCAAGATCAAAACTATCCGAACGTTTGCAAGCGACGAGATTAAACCTCCGAGTAGGGAGCGGGGTTTCTGCGGGTGGGGAGCAGCTTGTCAACTTTTGCCAGTTTCTGCTTTTTTAAAGCGCTGGGAAGGGATCTGGCAGCTGACTGCCTAGCCCCCTTCTCCGGCGCATCAAACACCTTCCCCACCGCTTTGGTCAGAGGTGAGTGCCGAAGCTTAATTACCGTTTCACAGGCAGATGGACCACTTTGAGCTCAAAACTTTCTCCTCGAGTCAACAAGTCACCTCATCTTGTGAGCAAATTTAGTTCCATATGTTCATGAATTATTGATCTCTGCCACAGCGGCAACCATAATCAAACAAAGCAGATCATTCCACCAACACATCAATCTCTCCCGTTTTAAAAGGGGAAAAGCGACGCGCGAAAACCTGCAACAAAGAAATATGCCTGCCTTGTTTGAGGAACTCTGGCTAGCTCACAAGACTCAGCAACTCCTTCCCTGCCATCGACATCATTATTAACTCGCTGGTGTTTAGCAACTTTCTCCTCTCCGGAAAATATTCCCCAGAACGTTCCTTTGTTTGACACCCACCACCACGGGGCTGTTGCCAACTCTCGTAACTCCACATCACAGACAGCATGTGCCAGATGAAGAGAGTGGCATGTACCTGTCAGTCTGTGTGATAGCAGCTATTCCTGGATCGGATTTACATGAACAGTCTTCTGCACATTGCTTGAAATCTCCGTATTAGAGGAGGAAAAAAATAAAATAAAAATCTGACGTTACCTGAAACCTGTCAGGTCAGACGACGTCGGAATACTAACAGAGAGCGGACGCTGGCAGGGCATCTGTTGGTTGTATTTAAAAGGGCTCACTATAAAGCTTAGCTCGTGTCTCATTTCTTTCCAGATTTAATTAACGCAAATGCTTTAGTCTTAGCTCTTTCAAAAAATATTCCTCTCTCTCAAACTAATGATAATAAAGGCAGGGGAGCTAACTCTCCAACCAATTTAGAGACACTGCAGAGGCCTCAAGCAGTGCTGATCAGAGCCTGAAAAACTGAATGGGGCTCTGCTATGGTCAGATGTTTTGCATCCCGTTAACACCGACCGTGGTCCAGATTCGTCAAATCGTGCTAACAGGACACATGCATGTGCTTACTATTAATCGTCTTGAATCGGGGCCCTTAATGACTGTTTGGGAGCGTCTACATGTTCAATAAAGCACCATAATTATGGAGCATTAAGTTTAGTACCTGTAATAACAGGTACTAAATGCATCAGAATCGGCACTACTGCGCACTTGAACGCTTTTTAAGTGACACCAATGTGCATTAGACTAAGTGTACTGTACATTAGCACAGGCTTTTCCAGCCTCGCTAACAAGCAGTGGAATTAGTCTAATGTACGTTAAGTGTCTCGTGTAGAAACGCCCTTTGGAATTAGTCTAATGCGCATTAAGTGTCTCGTGTAGAAGCGCCCTTTGCAATTAGTCTAATGCGCATTAAGCATCCCGTGTAGAAGCGCCCTTTAGAAGCATCCTGTGTAGACGTGCCATTAAGTGTCCCGTGTAGATGCACCCTTCCAGTACTAACGCAAAGCTCGCTCACTGCGCATTCTCCGCCTTGGTGAACGCCTTGAAATAGAAACAGAATCCAGCACAGCAAAGCCTCGTTTATCTACTTTTCTTCCTCTGTGCTAAATCTGATGGATGCTGAAGCTGGGCCTTCTCCAGTCATTAGATATAAAAAAAAAAAGGCAAAGCCAATTAGGCTCTGAAAATGTATAGGAAACCAAAAATGAGCCAAGAATGGCTGAAGCTGCTGGTCCTATTATATTAACGATGTTTTAAGTTTTGTTTGAATTGTGGGAGTAGATCACCGAGTGCCTGTCCAAACTTAAAGCTTTATTATTTTGTAATTCTCCATCGTATTCCTGCACTTCTGCTGTTTGACCCACTTTCCCTGAGGTTGGACTGCATTATACAGGCTTATTGAGCAGAGGCAAGTGTGCGATGGCCTTGGAAATCGCCATCAACATTGTAATCAGTCTCTCTGATAGAGGTGATAGAGAGCACTGACACTTGAGCGGCCATTTTTCCTTAAAACGATATTCTCATTCTTATGAAGATAGGAACAGAATCCTCCGCATTGAATTGGTAATGTTTTTACCAAAGATGGAGAGAAACACATTTGGTTTCACATTTAAACATTTACAAAGTGTGTTAAAGGAATCTAAATCAGCCAAAAAGGAAACATGCTTTAGAGTAATCTTTGTACAAAAGCAGTCAAAATTCCTTTCTGATTGAAGACTGTGATTTCAGATTAGCTACTTTGAGTATATTATACAGGCAAACATAACAGTTTTCATTTTATCCAGCCTAAATTAGGTTATGAAGAAGAAAACTGAAACATGGCAATTGATCTAAAAGGAAAAATACTGCTCTCAGAGTAAGCAAATATAGCTGAAAATGAGTTTTTGTCTGCTAAGGTCCCCCCACCCCGAATTTAAACATAAATGCAAGCTTTAACAATAGTGTCCTGTATACCTACACTAGATTTCTCAAACAGGTATACACATGAGATACCCTTGGATTATTTCATATTTGATTATTTCTCTACTGGGTGTATTTTTACAGGCTATTTTAAAAACAAAACTAATTACATACTTTACATCTGCTATTTAAGGTAATCACTTGGAATAGTTTTCCATAGTCAGATACTTTGAGAGCATGCAGCATAAATCAACAGGAAGACTGAAATGTTAATTTGAGAGAGGATTTACCGTCATGCTTTTTGGTCATTTTGGTGGCCCAGGAAGCCCATTGCTGGATGATGCGAGGGCACTGAAATCAGCTAACGAAATATGAAAAACTCCAGAAAAAATGTGCAAGTGTGCAATGTCTCTCCTTGTTTGTGCACACTATGAAGTGTTACTTAAGATTACATGCCAGCCCCGCTATCCGAAATGGCAACACAGAACCAGCTCTGACTTGGCCAATACGCCACCCGAGTCGACAATGAGTACAATACACTGTAAAGGACAGCTTGACATTTCTATTCTCGCTCTTCTCAAACAAATGCTCGTAGATGCTTGTAAAGAGCAGACGACTAGAGAAGTCGCAAGTGCATCCTGGGACCAGCCAGTCCACACGGCATGAGGCTCTGCTACCGCCACGAAACAGCACATGGACATGCCACGCAGGCTGGCTCCTGCTAGGCCAACAGGAACTGCTCCGTGCATTTCAGTGTCTCAAGTACTTCTGCACTAGCAATGGAAACAGCACTTTCTTGTGTGCTTTTAGGTCCTCTCTCCACAGTCAGCCATAACCTCTTCAAATGCTGATGTGCACGTAAAGTGATTTAACAGGTTTTTTTTAGCCCTTCCATAAAACAAGTGGTAACGGTATCACTACACTGGGCACAACGTGATCCCAAGAAACAATTTTATTGTACCCTTCCCTCTCGACACCCCCGAAACAGTCAGACGTAGCACTGTTCTGAACACAAAGCTGCCCACAAAGCATTCCCTCAATTAATCAAAGCTCCCACTCCAGAAAAAACCAAACTGGCTTCATGCACAATGTGGACATCTCACTGGCAATTCGTGAATGGGTACCTCTGAGGTAGGCACTAAGGACTGCAAAGCAGTGCTCTAGAACAGATTTCACCACAAAGCTGTGATGTCTCTTTGTGGCTAAGACAGAGGACTTTGCCAGCCGTGTAGTGGTGGCAACTCCCTCAAAAAACTTCCTGTGGTTCACCAGAAGGAAATTTTGTTCTGGCAGATAAGAAGTCAAGAGATTAGACCGGCTAGACCACTGCCTCTCAGCCAGGGTGGCAATGGCACCCAGCATGTGTCGAGATCCTTGCAAGGGGGCTGCGTGGCACCACACAACGCTAGCACTTTTAGGCAGGCAAATGTGATTCCCAAGACAGAACCAGAGTTTTCAAATAGAAATCTATAGTTGTGATCTTTCAGTTCTTTGCAACAAAAAACCCCACACTTTTTTAAGTTAAAAAAAAAAAAAAAAAAAAAGAAAGAAAATTAAGAGCTGGCATTTTCCAAAAGGTGTCATGAGTAAATTCAGGGATGCCTCGAGTATAAAAAGGCTGAGAACCACTGGTTAGACAGACACCTGGCTGCGGTGGTTAGGTCAGGGATGATTCTGCCTTAAGCAGCAGGTAGATGAGGTGACACCACGAGGTCCCTCCCACCGTTCTTCCCTACCATCCTAAGAACATAGGTGATTTGCTTGGCTTAAGTGGTTTAGGTGCATTGGGAAAAGGAGCAGAGTCCACTCCAAAACCAGGTGCTCAGTTCCCCTAGGAAGGGAAGTAGGAGCACAGCACAATGAAGCCTTGAACAACGTTAGAGGTGGGCACACAGTGCTGGGGCTTAACCTGGCTGAGGAAGGCTGAGCTGGGAGGGATATGGAAGCAGCACGAGAGACGCGGAAGCTTGCTCGGGTGAGGAACTGGCTAACACCTGCAACCCAGGGAGGGCAGGACAGCTGGGGAGCAAGGAAGGGGATGCCTGGAAATGGAAGATGCTGGTTCATGTGATCAGGTCAATGGTTTCCCTTGGCAGAACTTAAAAAAGGAGGGGAAAAATAATAATGGAGGCAAAACAGAAAAGAAAAGAAATCTCGTCCCCAGGACGTTTTGCAATGCTCTCGTTAACGAAGGGAATGCAAACATTTTTATGCTCGAGCCAGACTGAAGGACTGTGAGCGTGAACCTTGAAAAAGCCAAGACGGCTGCATTACAACACCACAGAGGAGCGTCCCTGAAACGGAAACCCCTAAGCGAGGGCGACCACGCACCGTCCTGAACACCAGCGGACGACCGTGGCACAGAAGAGACCGTGTGAACTGCTTGCTTCATGTGGGGTTGGGCTTCTCTTTCGGCCAGAAGATTCCTGGGCTGATACAGAAGAAAATGCATTAAGCAACGTTGCCTCGTACACATCCTGGTTTGCTGGGATGAAGCAGCACCAGATGGGAACAAGAATGAACAATGGCATGTAGGACGTACTGCCTTAAGGGCTGCCTCTGCTGATGATTACATCCAGCTGGCAGTGCCAAGCGAATATATTAAGAGATCTCAAAGTAACAGCCTAATACATCTTGGATTGAGGCCTCCCCGTGAAGTAGCTACCACTCTGGGGGGAACGGCTGCCAGCAGCTCTTCACAAAGATCTCCCTTTAATCTTGTAAGATTATGAAATGTAGGAAGTGATCCATCTGGCAGTTGATGCTCAAGGCAGGTAAGCCTCTTTCTGCTGCCTCATACAACACTGACTTTGCACAAGTGCTTTCTCCTTCCCAAACACCATTAACTCCTGCACGTTCAGAGAAGTCTCCTCTTTCCCCGACTTGGAAGGAGCCGTGCCGTTTCGCTGACTGTTATTAATGGCATGTACTAACTAAGCAGCAATATAAAGAAAAATAGCTCCAGATGCAGAAGAAACACTACTACAGGGATGGGGAGGCTGTACACTCACTGGCTTGTCATCACAGAATAGATGCTGTTATAAATGTTAAATCATTTCCATCTCAACGCGTGTCCTGTCCCACACTTTGGCCTCGCACTCCATCTGGAAAAGGCAACGCAGGTCTGTTTTTCTGAGCCTTTTTCTCCTTGCGTGCTGCACTCCTTCAGGGCTCCTTTGACCTGCAAGCACAGGCGCCGGTCTTACGAGAAGGATTAAGGCCAACATTTGCTTACCTGAAATCACGAGCATCTCCCTTTGAGGTTGGCAAGCGGTGGCAGCACCTTCCAAGATGTGTCCCTCAGTTCAGAGCAAAGTGACTGAAATTATTCTTATTTTTGCAATGCAAGCGAATCTTTGATCGGCAGTGAAAAATCTGCATTAAGATTGGGCAGGATAGTCCTGGGCTTGAAAATGAATTGAGATGAGAGCTCCTGGCTGTGCACTTGCAGCTAACTCATCCTTCAAGTAGCTAAATACAGCGGTGGGGTACACCTAAATGGAGGTGAAATGATTAAGTGCAAGGAATGATGGAAGCAAATGACAATGATCCAGTGTGAAATGAATGCCACCAACTCACCTAACTAGAAAGTCACAATTCTGTCTGAATAACCTTTCCTTCAGTGGAAATGAGTGAAGATGCAACCACCCTACTTCCAGTGCATTTGTTTTCTCCACCTGACAGCATTTTCTGTCTCGTTTGGTTTCACACCCTTCACCCGCACAGCCAGCTTCTAAATCCCTGAAAAGACCTTTGAACATCAGCACAGGAACACAAAAATACAGTTCACGTGAACACCCCACAGCAGGAGTCCCATCAAAACGGTGCGTTTTCCACTAGCTAATAAAAAAAAGCAGCAGCTCCAAACGTTGCTACACCTGTTGAGATTACTCTGCTTAACTAGTTGACATGCTCTAGGTTGCAAGGTTTGCCCAATGGCGTGTGATGCTCAGCTACTTGACTACTGAATCTCGGGAACGCCATGGGCTGAGAGGGGCAGGCGTGGCACGGTCCAGGCCCTGCTCCATCTCAGCTCCATGTGCTGAGTGTTTGATATGGCAAAGCCATTTTCAGGTTAGGGAAGGAACCATCTACTAGCTGCAACTAGGAGACAGCGACAGAAAAATAAAAAGCTGTTTCTGCTGTCGGGTCTGGAGCCAGAGCCAAAGCCAAACCGAACTTAAGAGATGGCGGATTGTGTCCTTTCCCCGCGGGCAGAGAGCAACCACCCAGCCAGCAAGGACCGGGATGCTTGCAGAACAAATAATTAGGTTCGGAAAATTTCTTCCTCGGCATAAGCCCGGACTCCGTACGTTAGCGAGAGCAAGTAAAAATAACTGTACAATACCGGCATGCAGTCCCCGTTCCCCGCACCCGCCCTTTCCGTACGGGTAAAGCGCGCTGCCTTTGTAAAATGACTCTGCGCAGAGCTGCATTAGGAAGGCTTTCATTATGGATTCGAGAGATAAAACTGTTGGTTTCTATAGGATAGTGACCAAATCTACAGGGATATTACGTACAAATTGCCTGGTTAGAATAATAAATACAGGGTTCGCTTCATAATGTCAGACATGCACAACACACATTCATTTGTGATCCAAGCCTCAGATTTAAAAGAGGAAGAAAGGATCCTTGCCTGCCTGGAGATAAACTTAAGTAAATAATGTTTGCCATCAACTCTAAATGAAGAATGACAGTTAAATTTTATAATCATCTTCACAGCTTCAGGACTTACTTTATATTTTCTCAGGCTCATGACCCAAGGGTTGCCATAGCAACTAGGAAATCCTACCTTATCAGCCTCTTACATTTACATTCCTTACGGCTGCTTCCCTTTATGAATTAAATCCATCATGGTCTTCTATTCTCAAAATGAGAAGTTCTTAGGATTATCTTGCAGAAACAAGGATCAAATGCTTTGATTGAAACACACTATGCAAAAGCTAATTCAATGGTGGTTTTCTTTAAGCGACCGTGGTACAAATAAATGGCTCGCATCCAAGTTTGCAGTCCCTAGCTTTTTGCAAAACAAAACCAAAAAAACCAAAAGTTTTAAAACAAATCAAACCTGGCTCTGGCCACCTATGCAGGTTAATGGAAACCATTTCACAGCTGGGCTCTATAAAAGGAGGACGCAGAGGCTGAAAGTTTCCAAGTATACAGGGAAATGCAGCTACAAGACAGCAAACGGCTTGGCAATTTTTCCCTTTTACCTGAAGTCCTGCTCTGGGGAAGGGCCAAGGTGCGGTGAAAACTGAACAGAGGCAGCTCTTCATACAGGATCCGGCCAAACACGGCTGGAGCTTTTACACTGACAAGGAGGGAAGAAGGCAAACATTGCCGTTTTTTTCTTTTCCTTATGTATTCAATAAAATGTAACTTGTGTTGTATAGTTACTGATGCATAACTAGCATCCTACCTAGTTAGGCTATTCTGTGTTTTCATTGTTTATGTGCATCTGGTGTGTGTGATTATATAGCTCTCTCTCCAACATAAAGAAGGGAAATTCCTGCAATCTGATTAGCAGACAGTCATCGTTAGGCTCGGGGCTGGGCTGGGCTGGGCTGTAAAGATGGTTTCTCCACCATCAGCACAGAGCTTGAGCAGTTCTAGCTCATGGCTGAACTGAGTAAGCAACGCCCCAAGGCTCAGGTTTCAGACACGAACCCAAATTCAGCGCTGGTGCCAACAGACCCACAAAAGCCTGGGGAGATGTGTCCACCCCCATCCAGGCCCAGTCTGTACCACTCAAAAGAGCATCGCTGCTCATGGAGACAACAGATCCCAATACATACCTGCACTGTAAGCGTGCTTCATCCGCAAAACAAATCAGCCGGGACACTCAACGCGGCTGCAGAACTGAACAACTGCATTTAAACTCCAGGGTTTCACAAAACCAGGCATCAAATTTTCAAAAACCTTAAACAACTACCATTTCCCTCTGATCTCAGATGCTGGATACTTGTAGTTCTTTGAGGCTCATTATTATTATTTTTCCTCTCGAGCCCTGGTTTCCTAAACAAATAAAAGCCCCGATGTCTTGCTGGAGCCATGCTTACAATTGTTGGCCGTGTGAAAGGAGCAAGGAATCCTGGCAGCGGTTCTCAGCCTTTTCAGGCTCAGGGCACCCATCAACAAATGTCCGCTCTTAGTTTTCCCTCGGGTTTTGACTATGCAAAAATAACACAGCAATTTCTTCTCTTGCAAAGAACTCGGGGAGACCACAACAGGGCAAAATGTTTTTAACACGATGGGTTTCCTGTTTGAAATCTCTGGGTTTCTCTCGTGGATCCTATTTACACACCAAACAGTGCTGTCGCTGTGTGGCACCCCTAAGAGATCCCAAGGCACCCTGGCTGAGAGCCACTGAATCATGGACTAGTTAGGCATTTCAATCAGGACAGGAGCCATAATGCTCGTCTCTTCACCCACCGATGAAGAATTAAAAATAAACCCTTAAATCCAGGAACATTTTCTGCCAGGTTCCTTTGACGAAGGGGATTCCCCCATACTGTACTGGAATTCATAAAACCAAGTCCACAGTTACAGACCTACAGGCATGCAAGAGTTTAATTTGGTTAATGCACTTTTTATTCATTATTGGTCCTCCGCAAGAGGCTGATCTCCAACTTGTAGAGTGCATTGCTTAATTACCCATGCTTCACTTTTTAAAATGAGAAGTATTTAAGTTGTCCGTCAATATTGCACACAGGGCAGGAGCCAGGATCGATTTATGCAGTGAGAGAGTAATGCACAGTTAGACTGTCAAAGGCAGGCAGCGTCACACTGTTGCACTGAGACCTAACCTGTGTGTATTAAACAAACCAGCAGAAACGTGCTGGCTTTTTAAACCCTTTTTTCTATTTCCCCCGATATGCCTGAGCTTTCCGTGTTTTTAGCTGGTGAGCCGTCTTCACTCTGCTACCGCAGCTCTTCTTGTATGTACAGAACCTATCTCCATTTCACTGCAAATAGTTCCTGAACAGCTTGTCTGGGAAGCTTTAAACCAGGAGTATGTATGTTTTGGCTTTATCTCTTCCCTGCATATTGCTTATTGGGAGGACAATGAAAATGTGCTTTCTACTCATCTGTCAGCTCTCACAATCCCCCAGGAAATGCATGCTGAAATCAGAACCAGTTTCTCAACAGCCCTGGTTTCCTGCATTTACTTAATGAAGTTTGGATTTGGAGTAGAAGCCATTTACATCAATGCAGCAGACAAGTTAGTAATGCAATAAGGAGGAATGATGTTTCCTTGGACATAAGTGAACAAGGATAAAATGCATGCATTAAAAAACCAAGGGAAAAAAAGGTTGACTTCCAATAGCACAGCCAGAGAAGACCAATCCCCTACGGGACCAAAAACTTCACTTTGATCTTTGCATCTAAGGAAAGGTTTTTGACCCCTATATTTTTCATCCTCTTTTCAGTAATGCAGGTGGTGCCGTATTATACATATTGTATCTTGCATTAAATTTTTATTCGCCGCTTCACCCCTCCTTCCTTTTGAGGTTAGTCACTTTTACCCAGCTTTACAGCCAGGTATGAAGTACAGCAATGTTCATTCAATATTAAGTCAATATTCAATATCCAAGTCAGTCAAGAAGTCAATTTTCTTGTTTTTCCTTTCAGCCAATACACACTGATAGGAATGATGATGGCATCCACCTAGGCTCTCTCCTGGCGCTAAGGGTTGAGTACTTATTCTTCTATTCCTCAGAAGAGGTGACTCCAGTTTAGTGAAGGTTTGCACTGGGTAAAGGGAAATTCTCGCTGTATAACCCACACCTCTCATCAGGCCAGAAAAGCAAGAGCACCAGATGCAATCCATAGTTTTAAGATTATGAAGTGGGATTTGCAAGAATAGCCTGACTATTTGAATAGCAGCTGAAAATCCCACCAGCAAGGTCCAATTTAAAACCAACAATCTGCATTTACTGACAGCACCTTCCATCAGGGGATCTCAAGTTCTTTCGCAAACTGTTAGCTCCCCTCAGCATGCCCACCGTGTAGGTAGTGTATCATACCATGCCCTTTCCCCTGTTCCCCCACCCCTCACCACCCCCCACGGACCTTTCTTCTTTTAAATACACACCAAAGAGAAAAACAGAACAGCATTTAAATAAATGCAATGACCCAAGGTGGTAGGGGAGCTTTGTGAAACAACCAGGGAAACAGAGCCCATGGCTCCCAATTCTTTGCCCCATGCCGGCTTCGTACAACACCCTGCTTACCAGAGCAAAGACCCCGACTCTTCCCTGGCGCTACACCCCTGCCGGGGGCCGGGTATTGCACAGAAGGGTTGGAGGTGGCACTGAAATACAGGAGACTGGTTTTGTAGAGGGATCAGTAGCATAAGTCCCCCAAGGTGATTCAGGTGGTCCCGATCCTGACCCTGAGCTTTCTTTTCATTTATGGAGAGTGAGACAGCATCCGTTTGCTCAAGAGATGCCCAAGACTTTGTCGGACCAAGCAGTGCAGCGCAGCACATTGGAACCAGTGTGCAAAGGGCAACCGCGCACAGCGCTTTCTTGCATGGCTCAGTTACCACCACTGCTACCCAAAGTCATTTTTTATGAGCCCTAAGAAGACTATCAATCAAATAAAGCACTCAGGAACTTTCACAGAAACTTAAGCAAACCCTCCTGACAATCTCAACAGTGCCCACTAATTGATGAGTTTAAGGTCTTTCAAGTGTAAAATGTGAAGAAAAGACCAAACAAAATTCACTAAGTGTCATGAAACCATTAAAAAACTATAATGGTTGCTTGTTCTTAGCATAAGAGGCCTCAACAGCACATCAGAAACCCTGCTGCTAGTTAAAGAGCAGAGATCCAAGGTCAGGCAGGCCCGGAGCCAAATCTCTTTAGCATTCTGCCATCAGATCATCCAGAAAAAGAGAAAGCAAACGTTTTTTTAATTGCCTGGCTATGGAAGTTCTCCGCGTTCATTAAGGGTTCAACTTGCAACTTCGCCTTCTTCAAATGCGAGTGCATTGTGTGGCGAGGACGAAGAAACCACTTCAGAGAAGTTTGAAGAAAGAGACATCTTTTTTCAGAGCCTGTTCAAGAAAACTAACACAATCTGCATTTACTTCCTACAAAACAAAACCGGGGGGACACTTCACACCATTAGCGGGAGGCCCAGAGTTCTCCGTCAGGCCACTCCTGGCCTGAAACGTCCCTCGAAGGGTGGGTAAGCAACGGCAGGACCAAGACTGGGAAGAAGCAAGGACTCCAGCGTGTGGGATGGTTTTGCAGCAGACGGTATGTGGAAGATCAATACCAGCAGACTGCCAGGACCCTTTTCACAGTGCTAAGAAAGGGGTTTTCTCTACCTATGGAAAGACATTCTGCAAACTGTCCTGAGGCAAACGGTCTAATTTTCTCTCCTCCTTGGGTTGAGACACTGGGGCACACCTCTGCTCCTTCACAGGGAGAGGTTTCTACTTTTAAGCCCCCATCTGGGCAGCTCATCATCATCTTGCAGCAACGAGTCTTTCCCTGAGCACGTATGGGTGGGAAGTCTGCTAAGAAAAAAAGCGAGCGTGTACTCGTGCAAAGCTGTGCCACAAACCTAGAACAAACTCGTCCTCTGCCCCGAAAGCCTTTTTCCAGTGTTTGGGCTGGCTGGAGAGGTCCAGACCTGTAGGTGAATGTGCTGTAGAGCATCATCCTTCAGACAGGCTCATGTTTTGCCGCTGGCATAAAAATAAGCGATATACCAAGGAAGGACCCACACTGCAAGTGAACTTGAGCCGACTATCGCATTCAGCTCACGGTCAGGGGACTGGCTCCTCTCGGTGCAATGCCCCACTAGCTCTTCTGCTTCCTTACCTTCCTTCGGTGCATGAAACATGGCAAGAAACAATTCTTCAGGGTCTTTTGTGACTGCTGTTTCCATGCCTGGTTTGTCCACACAGCACCTAGCCTCATATTCGGCACGGGCAGGAAAACAGCAGCTTCTTGACACTCCTCCAGTCTGGGAGAACAGTGGGTTCACGTTAACATTATGGCCAAATCCTAGCTAGCTCAGATAGGATAGGGCTAGCAACTCCAAACTGGCCAGCCCTAATGACAGCAACCATAAAGAAGAGCAAAAGGGACCTGAACTGGAAGCTTTGGCCCTCCCTCCTTGCTGGCAGAAGGATATGTAGCTGCCTGTGGTTTCCATGTAAATACAGGGAGAGAAGACATGCATTTCATTTAAAACGGAGACAAAAATAAGGTGCTTATTGCAAGAAAATTCAGCAGGGCTTAGCACTCGTTATCCACCCCTGTGCAGACAGGGAGGAAGGCAGGGCCCTACCCCAAGTGGCCTACGGTCCTTGATGACAAAGGGTAGGGAAAAGCCCTCCACAACGTACACGCACTGAAGAAACGCCAGCTCACTTCGTTATTCCTCACTGCCCAGGTACAACGAAGAGCATCTTCTCTCGGACAACTTGGAGAGGATCTTACCCACGCAAACAAAATACACACAACTCGCCAGAACAGATTAGTACTCTCATCGGTTTAGTCCCTCCTCCCACCCCCTGCCTTTAGACGCAACCTAAACCAGCAGCTCCTTACTCCGACACACGACTCGTCTGCTGTTTTGACTGCTCTAAGACAGGACGCTACAAAACGTTCAACTGAAATGCATTAATCCATTAATAACGGCCTCAACGCAGCTGGGATTGTAGGAATGTCAGCTTATTCAAGTGCATCATGCATCTTAAGCCTTATATAAAATATCAGCTTTTACATTTAATACACTTATCCTGGACTTACATTAAGGCAGACGTTTAGTCAAGGCAGAAAAGTTTAAGAATCAAATTGCGTTTCAATCAACTTAAGTGGGCGCCATCAGCTTAAAAACCACACATCTTCCAAAAAGTGTTTTAACAATTATTGTTAACACCTAGGATTACTGTAGCTGAAGGACCACAAAAAGGCACCCCTCTCCCCCCCGGGCTTGCTTATTGTGCCTCTCTGACAGCACAGTATGCTGCATCTCTTTCACTTGTACCACGTACAGTAATTTACCCCGTTTGTGTAGTCCTTTCACAGACCACAAAAGAAAGGAGAAAAGTGCTTTAAAAATTGGCAGGGAGGCTCAAGAGTAGGAGTTGTATCCGGAAACCCTTTTAACTCACTGTCCATTAATTGGTTGGATTTCTAGTTGATGATGTACCTCAAAAACCCACATACAAAGTGCAAAACCACCCATCACAGCTAACCTGCAGTCGCTATACATTTAAATTGCTCTGAAAACAAAATACATTTCACATCCAAGCCAAAATTAAATACCTTTAATAAACTGTGCAAGGCTTGGCAGTCTTTAAAGAACACTAAGATCAGTACTCGAGTTCTGCTCGCTAATAATGTACATTGCCTTATGTTAAACTGCGGAATACATTTCCTTCCTTCAACAAGCTGTAGAGATGACTCTGCATCTCTCTCAATCATAAGACAAATCACCTTAACCAGTAAGGCTTTTCAGGGCAAAGGACACGTCTCCATGAGTGTTTATCCAGGGTGCAAGATAGTGGAGCCCAGACTGCGATTAAAGGTTGGGGAACAGCTACAATTCAACCAACAAGTAAATCACGGTGCCGTAGGCGAGCGCTCCTCTACAGCGCAGCCAACACTGTGCTAAGAACTGCTAGCGAACTATGCAGATATACTGACACCGTCACCTTGCAACTGGAGCCTTGATCATTCAAGGCAGGGAGGATCCTGGTAGCACGCACCACTTTTGGGGAGCTTGAAGTCGACAAATTATAACATCATCACACTGATTAGTTTTCTTAATGCTACATGATGAGTCCTTTTTGAGGCTTCAAAAAAAATCTACAAAATGCTCAACATTCAGATGGCGCTTTTCTCGTTCAAAGCACTTTACATTTAACTAATCCCCACGAGAGCCCTCGGAAATCGCATCTGTTTTGAGAGGGAAATTAAGTGACCCGCACAAGGCCGCCGGAGTCTGCTGCGTCAGAGGTCGAACTTGATCCTGACCGGTTCTTCGTTTCCTTCACTGTAGGACCCAGCGCGTCCTGGAAAGGATCTCCAGGCACCCCGGGGTGCAACGGGGCCCTGTTTGAGGATCACTGCACTACATGAAAATGCAGAGGCATAACCTCCCTCTTGTAGTTAAAAATAGTGCTTATTCACTTTTTATTTCTAAAGCCTTTAGGAGAGAAAATATTTTAGGGGACGGCCTGTGGCAGCTTTAACATGCCAAAGAAAAGAGTGGTGAAAGACTGCCCTTATCGAAACCAAGGTGGTCACAGCTCTCGGATTTACGTAAGCTGGAAGTGTTCCTGCCAGCCATGGAAATAGGATTGGGCCCACATTTCATAAGACTTCGTCAAATGAAAAATACAATACTATGTTAATTTTATAGGCAAAGATCCTCTGGACCAAAAAAAAAAGCTTACAAAAACTCATACCCATTTTGACAGCTGACATCAAGACGCTAGCTGAAGCTTCTACGCACACTAGAATAATTAGTAGATATGAAAGAGGCCTCGGTCAGTGCATTAGGCAAGAAAGTTCATAAAACGATAAAAATTCCAAGTGAGAAACGGGCATGTAAATTGTGTTGAGATCCAGAGCTGACACGTTAAACAGTTTAATTTAGGCACAGCTCTTAGCAGCACTGGGCGTTTGCAATAGAAACAGATGCCTTGAATCATTTCTAAGTACGCTCCTGTCAGAAATGTCCTTTTTGACACCAAAATCAATTTCCTGCTCCTCTATACTAACTATTCTTCCAAAAATAAGGGGAAAAAAAGCGCCCCTTAATCTAGCCTTTTACAGTTGGTACAAAATGTGCTTGTATTCTACGAGCGAACGTGGAAGCACGTTTGTGTGCAACTGCTGTAATTAGTTCAGTTTTTAAAGAGGAACTGGCAACACGACAGAGCCTGATCTATCTTCATTATGGAAGTCTATAAAACCTTTGACATGTCTAAGAAAAATAAATAAGGGGGGGTGGGGGGGGCACAAGGGAGAGTGCTCCTTTCTATCTGCACTTGCATTTCTGTGCAAGACAGAGCCTGACAGTAATGGTCTCCAAATGGTAGAGACAGAAATAATAATTAAAAAAGGATTCAAGATTCCTCTCCTCCTTCCACCCCATCCAACCTCCATCGCAGGGACTGTAACTATTTGCACAAACTGAACATACACCAGACCTGAATTATTTCGCCCTGCTGGTCAAATGAACACCTCAGCAATTCCTAGGGCCCTGCTGTGCATATTTAAGCAGGCCTTGTAAATCATGCCTGTTTAATTTGTTTGGGAAGCCAATTAAAACAAAAGGCCAGTTTGGAAAAACAAGGGAGAGACCCAGCTGCACGGAGATGCACGTCGGGTGAAATTTGCACAAGTGCTTAAGTGACTTTGGTTTTTAAGTCCAACGTTAAAAAAATAATAATAATACTTAGTCACTCACATCGTTTTGTTTTTAATAGCCTTTCTTCCCTAAAAGGGACACCAGCAACTGAATAATCCTGTCTCTCTCTGAAGCCCCACTGGCAACTCTAGCACAAAGGGATATAGCAAAAATAAAGAAAACAATAAATGCACTCTTCCACCCGAGGGTTTGTTGGTTTGTTTTTGCATTTGGCCACATTTTGGTGGTCATTCAACAGCTCTGTGCCATGTCCTTCCCCATCCTTTACAGCTCTGTTCCCAACTTCACCTCTGGCTTGTTGGGGGACCATGAGCAAGTCGCTCTCTGACTCGGTCGCTCTGTGAAGAGAAGGGGGATAATGATGCTGACCCCTTTATAACACACTGTCAGGTCCACTGCTAGAGGTGATCGCTTGCAAGAGCTAGGTATTAGGAGAGGTGATCGCTTGCAAGAGCTAGGTATTATTATTACTAGTGATAGTAGGAAGATCAGCACCACAGCTGAATCAGGAAGGCACAAACAGAGAGAAAACTCATCCCTGCCGCTGCTTGGTGTGGTGGCTCTCAGGCCAGCCCACAAAACCCTTTCTTTCATCAAAAAGCAGCAGAAATCCCTTAGGTTTAGATTTTATTTTAAACCAGTGAAGCACGGGGATGTATGGACCCATGCAAGCTGGTACCCCCACCCTCCCCGCTCTCTCCCTATGCACGCGTTCACTACAGCAAGGCAGTCCCTGTTAAGCCGATCCTCCCTGCATTGTTCCGAAGTACAACAGCGGCTTCCAAAATCTGTAATTTCTTCGTTAGTGCTATTGTTTCAAACACAAGGGAAGGCATGGCTTACCTTCTAAAAAGAGAAAGCTCACATAACACAGACCGAGGGGAGGGAGGGGGTGCTGGGGGAGGCCGGGCTGGCAACCGGCCATATCCCAATCCTAGGAGGTCCGGAGGAAAGGTTGCTACAACATGCATTTAGACGCCCACATTGTCCTGCAGCCCAGCTGTGCCATTGGACCCACTTGTATGCACCACGGTGCAGATATCGAAGTAAAGAAAAGGGAGCTACCAAAGAGTCCTTTGCAGCCAGTGGCAGATGGGCACGTGCCTGCAGAACAAAGCCAAAGAGCTTCTCAGGACAGAATCGGTCCGATTCAACCGAGAAACGCAGACGCTACTTAAAACGTACAGCCTGGAGTTCTCAGTGTCTTTGAACACGCTTCCAAAGGAGCTATGCAAGACCCTAGGAAGCAACCCGGCCGATGCTCTTACCACCGCTCCCTTCGTCAAGCCCAACGTTCGCACACAGTCAGTCTATCAAACCTGTTCCACCGATCTTTGGATAAGGTGTTTTTCACCGGTTACAGTCATCCCGCAGGGTAGCATACTTGAGTGCTGCGTCCCTTAGACCCGAGCACGTTACAACACGTTCACATTTCTTACCTGCAAACGTAAAGAGACAAGGCTGTCAAGTTTTACAATCAACAGAAGAGTTTGTGAAAGATAAACACGGCATCGTTCTCCAATTTGCTCAATCTCTGCAGGCAACAGAACTGGTCCTCAATATTTTTTTTTTTTTAAGAGGGAAGATAATCATACATGGAAGGAAATGTGAAATAAGCAAAGCTATCAGGATAAAATCCAAATAGGTCCGCTGAGTTTCTAAAGAACTGGTTTTGCAAGCTATTGATGGTGGTATGCAACCAAGTAATCAATAAGATGACTGGAGGTGCTTGGGGCTCATGCTGACTGGCTGGAACAAGACAGTCTTGTTGACACGAACTCTCTGGACAACTAGACTTTTTTTCTCTATTAAAGAGATATAAGCAATAGCTTTTGCCATCATATTTTAAGTTTATTTTTGCTTGTTTGACCAGTTCCCACAGAGCAGGAGGCTAATGATTGCTCTTCATCATCAACACTGGATATTTGCATCCATCCTGTAACCGTGACAGCTGTGTCACTAATTCCCTAACCACTTCCACCACATGAACCAATCGTCTGGCATGAAGCTGCAAGATGGAGTGCCCTGCAGTCATTATTCACCAAGCACTTTCATTAACAAACTGCCCTTAATTACAGTGGTAATTGCAAAATTATTTCATAGCAGCAATTATTCTTCTCAGCCCAATCCAAGCTATTTAAGTAGGACATTGCCTATGAAAATGGCATTAGGCCAGCTAATCTATGACCAAAAATTTGCTTTAATTGTGTTATACACTTAGTTTTAAAATACTGCATCCAAAAGAAGGCGCTTGGAAGCAGACATCTTGTATGTGCTGGGCAGACGGACCTCAAAGAAATCTCTGTTAACCTGTGAGATCCCATGGATGTGTCTCAGCACTGAAACGCACATATGGAGTTTCATTAAACTCCAAATATGCAAAATTGGCAACAAGTTGGGAAGCAGGGGGAAGAAGAAGTAGGAAAACGGGTTTTCTGTGGCACGTTTTATATTTTAGATGCTCCAGAACAGTGATCACGTTATTAGAGGACAGCAAACTGCACATCCACAAATCACCAACTTTTACACGCCCGAGGATCTAGCCGTATGTAACACAAGCACCTTTTGGCACCAGAGTCGGTCGACTGACTTCTCCCTGGTGCAGAGCATCTCCTTGGACTCAAGCAAACCACGTGCATAAAAAGCTCCAGGAGTTGCATTGGGCAAGGGATTATCCCACTCTGTAAACCAGAAAGCACTCTTGAACATATTCTTTGAAAACTTCTCAAAGGAAAGCACATGCTAGCCATTAACATGCCAAGTATGACGTAACGGCCCTGGCTTTTTTCACCACAAATTCTGGTATTTGCTGTTAAACCCAGCCAAACATCCCCCCTGTGTATCAACACCACAGGAATTGCAGCCAGAAACTCTGAGTGGAGTACAGCATGGAGCAATAAAACCGGCTGACGAGTTGCAATAGCAATGTTGACACTCCAACATCCTTTTTCTCTTCCTTAAATGGAAGTGAATAACGAGACACAAAAAGAAAAAGCGAAGAGGGAGAGAAGAGATGGGAGTGCTTCTGACCATCATGAACAGACAGGAAGAGGGACTTGGGGAATTCTCTCTTGCAGGAGGTATTTATGATATCCATCAAAAAAGCATCCAGACACTGAAGGCTACTTTGGACCAGCGATGCCTGGGAACATCTATGCCAACAGTAATCAGATGAAAAAAAGACCTCAACCCCCCCAGGTAACCTAGATGCCCAGTGACGTGCCTTAATGAGCATATGGGGACCTAATGGCTCACAACATGCGTGCTACAGAGTTCAAAAGCGGGTTCCTCTCAAGAAGTGCCTGCCAGAGCAGGAGTCCATGCTGAACGCTGGAGCATGCAGAACATGAAGACATTTCTCTTTAATATGTTAATACTTTAATTAAAACTCTACCGGCTCAACCGGAATGCATGGCTTGCTCAGAAATGGCAATATCTGATTCATTTTCTTTTGTGCTTTCCTGTCCATTGTACGTGTGCAAGGTCATGAAAACATGCTACAGGAAAACTCCACAATCAACGTGAATAAACGTGGTAGCTACCTGGCAAACTTAACTTTGCAGATGCAATCCTAGGATTTAAAGGCGGCCACCTTATTAAAAAGAAAACAAGGAAAAGCTTTTTCTTTACTGCCGTAGCAAAAGTTAAGAGGAGCTCAAAGCTTTTCCAAAATGAAATTTAAAGCATTCTTGCTTAAATATTATTTCTTGAAGTTCATGATTTAAAACACAATCCCAAACCTCATCATCCCAGCACCAGGTTGAGACAAATGGGTTATTTTATCTGAAGGAACTATAGCTATATTAAAAATTCCTCATAGATCAAACTTTTAACAACATTATAGCCAGTAAGTGAATCTATTTCATTTTGATGATTTCAAATGCTGCATTAATGAGAAAAATTGAAGCATATTAGCCGGTGATCTAAAATATTGTCCAATTACAAGTTTTAGGCTAGATTTCAAGTAATTCAAATCTTCAAAGACATTGGGAACAAAAAAGGGAGAGGGAAACAGACAGTTACACCATACCATCGGGACCGACCGCTACTCCACTTGACAGTCTGGCTCCCCCGCTTCAGGGCCAAAAGATCGGCAAGGTTTATTTAATTCGTTCTATACTCTCTTTCTGCTTCTGTATGTTTTCAACATCCTCCCAAGTAAGCACGTCAGCTGGAAGTACTTTGAGAAATGCCGACTGTAGGATACTCAAATGTTCTCTGCAGCCAGTAAAAGCAAACATAATAGTGCAACCTGCCATAAATTAAACTCTTCTCCATTTACTGGACCTTCTTTGAGCTCTTAAAACATGCAAATCATATTCCAAAACATCCTTAATGTTTGACCCAGATTATACAAAGGAGTATCAGCGTAATAAGATCATTAACACGCAGGGTTTGCAAATCAGGTAAACAGGGAAATGAGTGAGGAGGTTAAAACGTCACGTTGGGGGGCGGTTCTGGCAAGCGCGCGCCTGAACTGCGGCTGGTAGGGCTGCTCCGGGAGCAGCTTCCTCCCATACGTGGAAGGCTTCATATACACGGCGCACGCCAGGCCTCAACTTGGCAGACTGCATCCGAGATTATGCACAGAAATTCAGCAGCAAGTTGCTATCGGTCTTATGATGCGCACACTGACATCTGGATGCATTTTCCTATTGAACGAGCATGCCGAGGTTTTTCCTTTAAAGCCGGCTGGTCTTGTGGTTCAGGCAGTGGAATGAGTGGGTGCTGAGTCCAGCTTAGGTTGATGGCACAGAGCTTGTGCTCCCTTAGACAAGCCACTCCGCACCACAACTGACAATACCAAAGTTAGTTAATGCCTACTGAAGAGGAGAGGAGCAGCTTTTATTTTATTCCTCTATTTTAAACGGAGCGTCTTGTGCACCGCTCTGCACCGCAGGTGAATTGTGTAGACAACGCTTCACATGCAACCTTGCTGTTTGCGGCGTGTGACATCGCTTAACTCTCCAGACAGAAACCTAACTGTCTGTCAACCAGATATCTACATATTGCCTTCAGCGCTCAGAAAAAAAAAATACACACAAAAAAAATCAAGTCCATATTACCAGTAAGGCCCTTATGACGAAGTACTTCTATAGTGTTACTGCACTTCTTGGGTGAACCGGAGACATTCAATAACCATCCAGAAATGCACCATCTGGTGTGCCTTATTGCTTAATTAAACTAAAATATGGAACTTCTTAATTCTCACAGCTCATAAACATAAAGGTCATCACAGAGCTTTACCGTCAGGTATCCTCAATGTAATATATGGAGTCTGGAATTTCTTTTGTCAAGCCATCACTCAAAAATATTATACAATCCATCTGACACACAGAAACATAATTCTATCCATCTGACATCAGATCGATGGCATGATTTTTGGACTGACAGCCGTAGTGGAGAGATTTTTAAGTCATTGTTTGCTAACCCTCTCCACCCCTTTGTGTCACAACACCCGCTCCCACCGGCTTGCCAGTGCCGGAGACTTGACTTTGCCTTGTTCTTTCAGCTGACGCAGACCTTTCTAGCACTTTTTCTTTTATTCAAAAACTTTTTTCTGCCAAAACCTTGCACGTCATAGAGCTGTGGGCGCCTCTCCAGAAATTCTGGTACATACTTTTTAGGAGCGGTGGTTCATTTTTCAACAACTATGGGTATTCTTTGCCTATGCACAGAACTGATGCAAGAGAGTTGGTGGCCCATCGTCACCAAGAGAGTTGGTGGTCACCTGAGGAGCTAGATCCTGGACAGGAAAGTCATTCCTACAGGAGGATCCAAGCTAGTCACATTGTCAGGGACTATGTTGCTCAAACTTATGCAACTAACTTGAGATCAAGCATGGAAATTGGTGGGGGGATGTTTCTGCCCAAGGATGCTCGAACAACTTAGGTGACCAAAGGTAAGGCTAGTTGGAGGAAGTTTCAGGAGAATCATGTGATAGCTTAGATGTGCCCACATTTCCATACAAGAAGTACGCCTTCTCCATTCAAACAGATGAGATACAGGAACGTAAGAATGAGGTGAGGTTCAAGTACAGAATTTAGCTTCAATGAAAATCCAAGGAGGCCACAGGCTGCCTGTACTGTCCTACTCTTGCTTAAAAGAGCAGCAGAACATTGCAAGACACCCCTGCTAAGCAGTAACAAAACAGGCCTTTGGGTACAGTAGAGAGGTAGGTGGATGGAAAGCTGCAGATATCAGCAGCTGTTCCTGTAACTGGGGTGTCGGAGGGAGAACAGCAACTTGAGAAAACGGGTGGGAGACCGGCAGTTGACCCGCGAGCTCATCCGTCAGGGCAGCAGTACGCTGGGCTCCTGGTGTTTCAGTAAGAGATCATTCGTAGGCGCCAGTGAAGCAGCAAGGTGGTGCCTAACAGGTGAAGTGCTACAGACACCACATCTGACCTCGCCTCCCAGAGACAGACGAAGGAGCATCCAGGAGGCCATCAATCCACATGAGCCCTTTGCAGGTCTTTGGCAATGAAACAGCGCCGGCTCCCGAAGAGGAAGGAATCGCCTAGGTCTTTCCTGCCGAAATCCTTACAGGCTCTCCACGGACTGACCTCCCTCAATCTTCTCGGCTCTAGCTTAAGCCCTTTGCTGCTCAATCTATCCAGGGTGACAGATGAGAATAATTGACCCCGGCCCTCCTCTCGGGTAAAGGCCAAAGTTTGGGGCAGTAACTGCGTCATTCACCTTCAGACGACGCAGTTCTTCACTTTCCCCGAAGCTATTATTTTCCAAATCTTGCAGCGTTGGCACGGCTCTCTCCTGAATCATCCGCCTCATCTTTTAAGTGGGATGTCATACTCGACCCAGAACCCCAGCGGAGGCCTCATGAATGCCAAATAGAGTTCAATTACCAACTTGTCCATTTTCACCCGTTTCCTTTCGGAGGGAGCAGCGGTACGAGAAAGGGCGAAGGGAAGAACAGTCGAAGGGGCAGGAGGGCTCGCGATGACGACCACGCTCGCAGGTAGCCCGTCTGAAGCAGCAGGAAGATTGACAAGAAACTTTACCGAGTTTATTCCAAAGAGGGTGACTGATGACTGACAGGAGGGTTTGTTTGCCGGCTGCTTCCTGTAGGTGGAGGCAAACTCCTTGCAGAAGCAGCGAGGACGTCGAGGAGCATGAAAGCTGAAAGGGACTGCGAGTGAAGTGCTAATGAAAGGTGCTACAGCATCCCCAGCTTCTCATTCGCAATGGCTTCTTCAGCCGTGCTGACGCAGCTCCGGCGAGGCAAGTCACCTACAGCCACGCTCCCCGCAGGCTGGTCTGCGAGAGCTGCAAAGATGCTGCCACCGTATCAATCATGTAAACTGTAGGTTCATTTTTAAGCGCCGTCGACAAAGGACTTTCAAATGCCCTCTTACCTTGAAAAGCCATTATGGTCCGTCAAGTCAAACAGCACAGAAGCAGCCGACCAAACGGATTAACCCCTGAACTAGTCCAGAGCTGCAGGCCCGTTCGAGGGCAGTATATTTGCCAAACCGGAGACCTGCATGCAAGGGCAGTTGCCAGGTGGCAGGTGTTGATGAGCGGGAGCCTGCTTTGCAGTTTTGGAGAAACACGCAGAAAAGCGGCGTGTCTCGGACTCCAGACCAATCAATACCGCGTGGTCCAGTCGGCGAGCCCGCTTCACATGGGTGCGCTGCTGTGAAGCCAGGGGTATGGGTTTTTTCCAAAAGAGTCGTGTTGTACAGCTCCCCACGCAGACACGCTCATGCCGGTATGAGGGTCCCTTACGCACACCATCATAAAGCACACTCCCCTTTCTCAGGGGGAGGAAGGGAAGGTGTCCACCTAACTGTACTACCATTAAAATGACTTTCCTCTGATCCTATAATAAAACTGCAATGAGACCATCTGACGCAACCCAAGAATACTTACGGGTAGCTAATCTTTTATGCCCTGCGCCAAACCCCATCTAAGAGACCTCTGATCACAAAGAAAAGACCAAGACCTCCACCTAGGAAAATAAATGATTGTGAATAGTGTGCCTCTAAAGGCACAAAGTAGCTATACACCTTGACTGATTCGCACGTGGGTAGGTGCGGAGTACAGTGTAGGAAGTAGATAATTGGAGACCGACCCCAATTTATAATTTCCTCTAGATCCTCTTCTGCCCTTCCCTCCCCCAGCCTCAAAATGCTGCAAAATGTTCAGCTCCAGCCAGCTCACCATGAATATGTAAGCAAGATCATTGCAATGCTCTCAACTGCAGGTGCAGTGTTTTAAACAGTCATTAATATTTTAGTCTCTCCCATCTTTGTCTGTTAGTGTCCTGGTTTTAACCAGAACTGCAGGATGCCATCCTCACTTGTTTTGAGCTGTTTGTTTAGACATCCGCTCCCTCTCGGGGGACCAAACACTTCCTCGAGAAAGAAGCAGTCGCCATTTATCTGAGATAAACTGCTTTAATTGTATCTTAAGATACTAACAAGCATTTATTACACAAAATTTTACCATGAGATTTGCTCCTGCCTGCTCATTCATGCTATGCGCACACCAACACGCCTGCTCTCTTGGCAGTTGTGAAATTGCCGTAGATTAAATCTTTGCCACCGGTATTGAGACATCCAACCTCCAACTTCCAAGAGTTCAAATAAAATCACGAGGAGAAAAGCAAGAGCAAAGGCAGGTGCATGAGACACTGCATTTGACTCACCAAACCCACCACATCTTTAGCAAATATCTAGCCACTGTTGTCTGGTTCCTGTGTTTTATCAGCCAGCAAAGATAATCTCTCCCCCCAACACTCCCTACCCTACTATACACAAATATCGACGAATACCCCAGAACAGCAATTCTCAATAGGAGTCAGCTGATGGCCTGTAGCTGCAGGCAGCTACGTGCCGAGATGACGGACCGCTCTGAAAAGAAAGCAGTGGATTAGCTTGGTGCACTGCTGCAGGCAGGCTAATTAGCCTGGGCACAGTGCCAGAGAAATGCAACTATGCTGCTTCCCGTTCTGGATCAAAAAGGCAGAAAACAACTGCTCTGGAACCATCCAAGGCAAGCAGACGGCTACAGGTCACGGTCAGATGTCCAGAGGGACGAATATGGCAGGTACACTTCAACCGCGTTGCCTTAAGGCGATTGCTAAATCCATGAAATTTAAGATGCACAAGCGAAATGGAGTACCGAGTACACATCATCCCAATAAAGGACAGAATCAATGAGGACTACACATGCGTGCTAACGCAAGTCATTTTGCGCACCGAGACGACTCGCGTTCGGACCGCTATCCAAGCGCTGGACTCCCTGGTCACTCCCAGTTTGGTTTCTGACTTGATTAGGATCAAAATTAAATTATACAAATATTTCACAAAATATCTTTTTAAGCTTTATTAATATTAATATCAATTCCATCTCCTATGTGCCTGGCATTTAAACAACCATTTTAAAATCTCCAACTAATTTAGGATTTGCATCTAGAATACAAATTAGCAAGTGTGCTTCCCCACTCTCTCTCCTTTGCTTAGCACCCATATCTGCATGCTTAGTACTAGGTGTCAGTTAGCAGCACTTAAAGATGATGAATATTAAAAGCATGTTCCTGCCTGCTAACGTATTATAGCTATGCGACCACTGAATTTGTCAAAGGCTGCAACTGCAGTCAACAAACAGTCTCCAGAAGACCAAAGCATCGTGCTCATTCCCCACGCTGCCGTACAGCCGCACCGCGCAGGTACACTTCCAAACCAACATTTACAATTCAACGCTCCGGAGAAGATGGATTGTGTGTGCGCGCGCACGCGTTTGCTGTTCTGTATGTACCATTTTAAATGCAATCTTTAAGGGCCACTTTCAACAAAAGATACATACTGCCTCGCTCGCAAGCTCCCCCCGGTGCATTTTTTTAAATATTGAACTGCCTCTGCTTTCCATGCGCTTTTTATTTCGTTAGAACTGTGCTCCCTGCAGTAGCCTCCACAGAGAGCGCGCCGTGTTTCAGTGACAGGAACCCTTCATTCAGGAGCTTCGACAAAAATGCGTCTTCGTTTCTGAGCCAACCATCCGACAGATGAGACACTAACAGTAAATGTATATGGTTTAGAAATAGGGGTAGCTGGAATTACGGCTGGAAGAGATTCATTGGGTCACCCAGCCCTTCTACCGCCTACGCGGGACTGCTCTACGTGGTACGTGCTCCTGTGCTGCGCCAGGTCTAGTCTTAAAATGACAAGTAATTAGGCTTCCACCACTTCCCGTGGGAGACTACTCCGGTCTAATAAATCTCATCATTTCACAATGCTCAGCTTCTCTTCTACCCTGTTATTTCCAAATCTAGCTTGGCATATAACACCAAACAATGCTTCTCCCTCCTGGGGGTTTGCAACACGAACCTACAGGCACGACAGCACTGCCTTGATCGGTGTGATTCCACCGTGTGCCTATGGGCTGCATCCCGAATCTGGATCAAAGCAGGCGAAGGTGAATGCTCACACCAAATCCTGTTCAAACCAGGACTGTTTGATCAGGGCCTTGATTCCTCCTGACCCTCACTCCTCCATTTCCATCTTCTTTTCAGTCCTAGTAGCGCCTGAACCCCAAGCTCCAGATCCCAAATCGAGGGAATTTATTGCTTTATCTCCACTATGACCTCCCCAGTCTTTCCAGTATGATCCCACTAGTACCACAACTTCTGCACATACAGCCTAGAAATGCACGGGTTATTTTACCCTCCGGTTTTCACAAGATCACGTCTAATTTCCTTGCCACCAATAACCCCTAAACTGGCCTGTGGTATTGCCCTGTCCTAATTCCTCTCCGTGTGTGCTCGATTCATATTCAGGAGGTGGCTTCATTTGAATGTTTCTAAGTTATTTCTAAGTAATCTCTCTAGAGCACTTTGCATTATATGCCTCTGTCCTCCCGTGTTTGCAGCACCTTCTCATTGCCTCTCACCAAGATAAATTAGCATGCTGTTCCCACCCACCACCCTTTTTCAGCTTTATTTAAAAACCTTTATTAATGAGCTGGTTTAACAACAATCCCTGCAGCACCTCACAGGGCACCTCCTGCGGGCATAATAAATTGCCATTTATCATTACCCTTTACTTATAATTTTTCCAACCAGCTTCTAGCCCATGTGACAGCACTCCGACTCGGGTCAATCTGAAGCCTCAAGAGAAACATTATGGAAGACTATTCAAGTCTGTAATAGAAATTCAGATATGCACCTACCTGTGGTATAACATAGGCACAATACCAATAATACAGACTTTTTCCAGCCATAAAAATGGTGGCCCGCGCCTTCATGCTTCAAGGAGAGAACATGACCAAGCCATCCATGCGGTTGCGCTGCGGCGGCACAGGGTTTTGCTATGCAAGTCTAAGTAGCCGCAAAAGGCTTCAGTGTTGATTACACAAAGTAAATTAGACAATGAAAACCGACCATAAAAAAACAAAGTGGCTGTTCAGCAGCCATTGGTCATTTCAGAGACTTGCATAAAACAACTGACTGGCATTATTCTTCGTTGGCTGCCCTTTTAAAACCACCACCACGGCGTGCAGAGAATTACTGTTCTTGGCCAAACCCCTTCCTGTCACTTCTCCATCTCATCAGCCCTCGAGGCTGCTCTGCAAAGCCCTGTCTCGCAATATTACTCATCCTGTTTTGAAGTAAACCAAGGGAACCAAAGAGAAGCACATTTTTCAGTGTTATTCAAATGGATGTCCTTTGGCGCTGCTTGTCCAATTCCAATAATTCTCAGGCCATCCGCTGACTCGTTATAACAAAGAATTTATGAACCGTGGTGTTTGACGAAAAACATCGTTCGTGCCTCAGGACTGGGGAGAAAATATTTGCACAAGTCAATTCCATGCTCACCAATGGAACCAGAGCTTTCCGCAGACCGGGCACACGCTGAGCCTGCAGACAGGGAAGCCTAAAGAAGGATCTCGCCTTCTAATAACCTCCGCAGTCTGCTCTTCCAAGACCTGGAGAGGGAGAGGGAGTTCAGACCCCAGGAAGTCAGGTGCTATGCGAAATAAATACTACAGCCCCACCGTCCCTGGGTGTTTCTGCTCCTCTGCACCAGGCGAGCTTTTAAAGGGAATGCAACACGAGGTCCAGGGCTGAGGACCTCACATGTGCCGCCAGGTCTCCACCCGTTTCATGGACTCTCTGGGCACAGGTCAGGAGAAAGCAATGGGATGGGGGATGCAGGGAAGTGGGAGGCAGCAAGAGGGAATAAATGGGGGAACGGGGACCCTAACCAAAAGGCGAGCCCCTGGGACCCCTATACTAGCCGCAAGCCCGGGCACCCGCTGCAATCGCGTGGCAGGGACAGTGTGGGTTGTTAGCAACAGTCCGGAGCAGACCAACTGCCTATTCAGCCGGCACGCTGGGCCGTGCTTTCTACTGCGTCGCCATTCGTGCCCTTCCACTTCTTGTTCCCCGTCTCATCGCATTCAGAGCAGGGCTTTATTATGTATTTTGTAACCAGGGAGATGAGATGTTCCTGCTCCCCGCTTTGTAAGACAGAGCTGAGGACCTGCAGGAGCTGTCGAGGAGCCGCCACGAGCAAGCACACAGCGAGTGTGCCAGTGGAGTTGCGCCAGCCTGCCTCCCATCTCCGGTGCAAACTAAACGATCACGTGGCGCATTTTGAGAAGCAGTGCACAATTAAAATCATACTAAAAATAACATCATTTGATTGAGGAAAAAAAAAAGCCTGTATGTCAGCAAATCTCACGGACCTCACGCCACTGCTTTCTGGCTTAAACTCAAATCTTAAACAATAAGCAGCAATACGAGGGAACGGGACTAAATCTTGGTTCTCAGCATCGCACTGAAGCCAGCCAGAAAACATTCCCTGCTCGTGCTGCTAATGAATGAGCTGAGCCGATGGGAAGGAGACTGGACTGTGACTTGGGATGTCTTTTCAGTTCTGCCACTGACTTTTTGTGCCCTTGGTCAAGTTATTTCCACTCCTACCCTTAACCGTTCAGCCCTGGCCTACCCAGATGAAATGAGTTTCGGGACCCCCAGGTAAGGGAAGGGGCGAGGTTTAAGTAGGCAGTAAACAGCACAGTCGTGTGTATGGTACAGTGCCTAGCACAATGAAGTCTAAGTGCTACATTAAATCAACTTCTTAAGCCTGCGAACACAAGACGTGAAATAAATACATATTGCTAGAAAAGGCATTCAATTATCATCTTACTACAAGAGCTATAAAGAGACACGCATACACGATATACTATTACATCTCTCTCTTTAAATGCAAGACATCCTCCCCAAAAGCAAAAACGCATCACTAATCCTTAATACATCCTGCACTTCTGCAAAGGCTTTGCACAAACACAGCTGATCCAACACCTTCATTTAAAGATGGGGAAATGAGCACAAGGAGGGAAGTGACTTGCCCACAGCCATGCAGAGACTCCACAGGAGATGTGGAACCAGAACGCTTCCCTCCTGTTCCAGTGCTTCATACGTCACAGCGGCCCGCCTCCCATGGTCTCTCCCCCGCAACCGCTGGACAGCAGGCAACCTACTGCACCCCAAATTCACAGGACACCCTATTTCCTACAATGCAACCCTTGCCATCCGCGTTGCAGCACGTAATCAAGACAACTGCGTGTCCATCCAGTAATAGCAGGGGGCAGCTCCTCTTCCAAAAGGCCCTCACATCACAAGAAATGGAAGGAGTCTTAGTCTCTTGGAAGTTCACAACCTAATTTAACTATATGGTGATGAGAAACGGCCACCACAAATTTCATTAGCTGAGTTTTGCTTGCTTATACAAGCTAGATCAGAAAACAATTTACTTCTTGGTTATCAATTAAATGCTTCACTATCCAACTCTATGTTCCCAAGCTAAAATGTTATGAATTCAGAAAGGCCTGTGTACTATCTTCACTTTATATCCATCTGCCAGGAGAAAAAAATTATGCCAGCCATTTGTCATGATTGTCATCTCAAATACAAGTAACAACCAAAATAACTTTAAACTTACTCTCAAAACTACGGCTGCAGTCAAATCTCAACGTGTGCAGCTTCTATCACACTATCACAGGACATCACTTTAATCTAAATCCCTTAGAAGCCAAGTTAATAGAGAATCTAAAAAGAGTCCCAGCCTGTCATATGAAAGAGGCACATCTGTATTCTGTCTTGAACGAGTCTAAAGTGACAGTGAATGAGCAAAGGCCAACCATTTAGGAGCTGCAAGATCCAAACAATCTTGCGGGCAGGACAAGGGGGGGAAGGGAGAATAAACTGGGCTGGGCAAATCCAAAGTTTCTCACTTATAAACTGGAGCATCCCACGCATACCAATTTTTCTGTAAATCAGAGGCAGAGCACAGTTCCATGAAGGCAACTTTGTCATTGAGGACAAAAAGCTGAAAGGCTGAATCCCCTCCACTAAATAGAGTCACCTTCTTAAAGCAAATTTAAGCAACAAGTTCATCTTCTTGCAGAGGGATAAAGGTTTGGTGGGGCTAATTAAGCTTTAATTAATACTGAAAAAATTCCAGAATTGCAGACCTATGTGTAAAAGCTCTTTCTCCACAGACCTATATGTCACTAATTTTGTTCCTAGTATCCTACCAGTGCACTGACCAGCTGAGGAAGGAGCTTGCTCTGAACGGCTCTTCAGTCCTGGCCTAAGCCAACGACACCAGATCCCACCACCAGCTGTAATGGCTACATGGAGTTTGTTCTGCATTTCCAAAAAGTGTGCAAAAGCCCCAGCATTTATAAAAGGTGTATTTTGCTCTGGGAGACAGATGTACAAGTTGAAACAGCTACAATAAAGGGAAACGTGTTACAGGACGTCTCCCACGGTATATATGAACCTACTACTAAGGCCCTCTTCTCCTACCACCTAAACGCAGACAAAAGATATTACCAGCAACGGGAGTTACTGAATCCATAGATGGGACTGAACGTGTTCCTTACTAAAAATGCGAAGTGACTGGCTGTTAGCAGGATACTGCGGAGAGAGCAAATGCCAAACAATGGAACAATCAAGACGGAGAGGAGCTCCATCAGCAGGGCAGATGAGCGGCGTCACCGGCAATTCACAACTGGACCCAATTCATTGGTCAATTGTGGGAAATAACGAATCAAGATCTCTTTGGGAAAGCTGAACCAGCTGCGAAGAGGATGATTCAGAACGCTCCCTCGGAGAAGCAGGACAAGGCTGTGGTCTAAGGATATCTTTAGTCTCCATTTTCAGTGTAGCTCATAGGTTCGAGCCTGGCAGATCAGTGCTTTAGGCACTTCCCCCATCTTCCCAGTGATTCCAGCGGTTTCAATCTCTTTTGGGATCAGGGCCTGCTACTACTAAGATCACCTTGATAACTGGGCAGCAGAAAAGACAGGACTTCTGTTGAAGTCTTCTGATGCAGCCCCTACAAGAGCAACGAAGGGCCAAAGCAGAATGCCTATGTGATTAAGGCGCAGTAAGAGGCACACATTTAGGCAGTGTGGCTTGTTACTGAGGACCTTCTCGGGGCAGACCAGTGGGGGACAAGGAGGGCATCTGTTTTGTGCAGTCCATTCTGTCATTTAATGCAGTGTGCGCTATGCAGGTGCATTATGTCACGTGCCAGTGATGCCTGAAGGCCCCAAGGGCCAGGTCCTCTTGGGCTACGCACCGTCCTAACAGGAGGCCGCTCCTGCAATAAGCACTGAACATCTAAAACAGCAAAGATGAAAAGAAAGGGGAGACGAGCAGGGCAAAGGACAGCAACTTGCCCAAGGTCCCCGAGCTCATCACCTGCAGTGCCCAGGGGTCCTGGCTCACTGTCTGCACACTCACACTGCCACCCATCCCCTTGGAGCCCAGTAACACGAGATGGGTCAGTGGAGAAGCAGGCCGTGCAGAAATACAGCAATATCCAACCTGTGCAAGAAGAGCTGTCTGTACCCATACGTCTACCAGGTACGTCATCCGAACGCGGGCTCCCAGCCTCAGCTCACCCTCCGAGTCACAGCACGGCACAAGGGACACACTTCTGAGTCGAGGCAAAGGGAGGCAGCATCCTATTCCCCGAGCCTGCCTCTGCCATCATTATGCTTGCTCTAGTCACCTCTATTACTAGTTCACCTCTTTCTGGAAGGCAGTTTTCAGCTCTTTCCTTCAATCAGAGAAGGACCAGGGCCTAGGCTGACATCCCAAACCGACACATTGTGCACCACCTTAAGCACTACCAGCAATTTTTTGTCATATAAAGTAATTATAACAAATCTGTTAATGCATACCACTGACAGGTTGTCTGCGTACCACTGGTGGTACCCGGACCACAGACTGGGAACCGCTGGTGCACGACTTCCACCCAGCTGCACGGTTGCTCTGAAGGTCACTTCACCTCTGCAGGGCGCTGGGCCGTCCAAATCCTCATGTGCAATCAAATGAGGCTTTCTGGCCAGAACTGCTCTTGCAAAACTTCTGAGGCAGAAACCAAGGGTAAAACTAATCGAAAAAATCCAGGCAATGAACAGGAGTCTGGGGCTGGGAGCAAAGGGGAGGACTTCTCTCATCTCTAAATTTAGCACGATTTTCATCTGCTTCAACAACGTAAGCACTCAGCAAGGAAGAAAACGGGGTTAAGGAATGCAAAGGTGAAAGCGGCTGTCTTGCGGTTTATCTACAAACGCAGCACAACTTCTCACGGCATCATCCCGCGCGGGCGCGATGCGACTCCGACCGCCTCGTCGCATAGGAAATCCGCACGCTCCCCCTGTACTTCGCAGCATAAGCCTCCGACCAGCTCGGCAGCAGCAGCTCTATTTGATTTGTCGAGATCCCGCTAATCCCGAGTTTCACCTCTCCTTGCCAAACAACACTGGCAAGCGATTTTGCAGTTTAAATCCTTTAAGACTTCGAGAAGACGGCTTTTTCCTGATGCAGGGTGACGGCACTGTCATTATTACAAACACTTTCGGCTTACGCGTAAATGCACCCTGAAGGTCTTCTGGAAAGATCTCTGTACCGCAGGCTCTTCTCTAAGCACTCAATCACCGGCTGCCCTCTAATGCTGTCACTTAAAGCGCAGCCATCACAGCACGGATGCTGTTGTGTTCGTCTGCCACCTGGAGTGCACACTTCTAAAAAAGGCCCGTGCCGTATGAAGATACGATGGCAGAGCACACGCGTTTGCGTAGCAAGCAATAAGCGGACCATGCCAGGCAGCAATAGGCAACAGCTTACGTTATTTTAGGGAGAGACGGCTCCCGGGAACCGCTGCAAAGTTTTGAAATTAGGCTAAAATGGTTTTTTTACTCCCCGTCAGGACCGTGACATTTATTATTTAGAGAAAAATAACATGCTCTATCTAAAATGAAAACCTTGTTCAAACGTATCGAGATGAAATGCGGCTACTGAGAAACGTGGGCTGTCACGCTGGCCTTGCTCTCCTGGAGGGCTGGGATGAAACGCAGACCCAAGGGGATTGAATGCTGCAGGTCTCATCTCTCCAGACCTCTGCATGCCACCTCCACCCCCCACTGACCAGCCTTGAATCCAACTGACCCGTCCTAGCCCTCTGCTGTTTGCTGCAAAACTCACGTGCAACGATGTATAATGGGCTGCAGGAAACCTGGAAGTTTGGCTGGAGGTCTCGTCTCCCGTCTCAGGACTGATGCCAAACCTTGTTTGATCTTATGAAACTCTGATGTCCAACTTCCCGCGCGAGGGGCTTGCTCCCAGCCACGCTTAAATTCACTTTACAACTGTAACTAGGATAGAGTTCATGTCTGTAAAGGCCTCGCGGTCAAAAGGCAATATCATAATTATATAATAATACTCAAGAACTGAATGCCCTATTTGCATCCCAGCTGTTTCCTTTCTATGCCTCTACCCTCACCATGCCCCCCACCGCCCAGTACAAAATTAGCTAACTCTATGAATTTCACAGCTAGTATTTATGATGTGC
The DNA here is from genome assembly GCF_052110815.1 of Crocodylus siamensis. NCBI lineage: Eukaryota > Metazoa > Chordata > Crocodylia > Crocodylidae > Crocodylus > Crocodylus siamensis. Next base: position 27,142,030 of record NC_143408.1, read on the forward strand.
TTCCTTTCCCTGTTTAGTGTTTCCAAGCATCGATCTGTGCTATTAGGCACATTTTCTAACCAGCGTCAGATACAAGACCCCGGACCCGCTGCTTACGAAGCCATTCCTAAATGTTCTGCTCCACCCCATCGAGATCACAGCAGATTCATGCCGTGCTCCTCTCTAACCCTTACCTTTGGATCTGTGTTGCCTAGTAGCTCAAGTCTTTCTGTGAGGGGTTAGCCGATCCACTCGACAGAAATGCAGCGCACGTGTTCAGCCATCCTGAATACATTGTTGGGGCTTAGTGCTGACAATAAAGCGAACTATTTCAAAAGCTCCAGAACTACAGAAAAAGTTCAGTGACCTTCACGGCTCTGCTGCAACAGCCCCACATCTCAGTAATGTGCCGGTGAGTAGTCTTGGAGCAGACTTCAGGAAGTCTCACATTCCCGCAGGTAACCAGGCTTGTTACCGACTGCTGCAATCTCTCCCGTTTCATGCTTGCGAATACGGCATGAGAAATAAGCAATGCCCAATCCATCCACTGGAACCTAAGTGCCATTTTATGGAAGTGCAACTAAAAGGAAACTTTGGGCATTTTGTGATGTGCGTTGACCATTACTAGGAATCAAAATCCAGTGGTGATGAGCCCACAAAATGTGACTAATGGAAAGTGCATCTACCAGCTAAGGAAGTAGCTTCCTTTCGACATCCCTTCAGCCCTGGCCTACCCAGGTGACATGGGTTTCGGGACCCCCCAGGTAAGGGATGGGGTGAGGTTTAAGAAAAGCCAGCCCAAAGATGAAAGGAAATGTAGGCCCTCTTCAAAAAGCACGATACCAGCTTCAACACAGTTATACAAATGAAGAGGCTTCCTGTGTTATTGATAAGTTTTGCAAGTTTTCTTAATAAAGATTGTAAATTACTGGGCTGAAACCTGTCATTTGCTAATCAAATTTAATACTCATTTTCTTCCTGCAGACACACAGAGAAGACAAATTATCAATTTCTGTAAATCATAATTAGTTCAGAGGCAGCTTCCAATTCCACTAAAGATTAGATCTGTACAGTTTTAAATTAGTGGTGCTCAGAAATGGGCGTAGTTGTAGCCGAACCTTCAGGCAAGCCTAAGATTTGAAACCGTAGGTCGCAACCCTTGAGACTCTGCAGTATTAATTTTAATTGTCAATTTTTTATCTGTATTATTTGTAAGCGTTGGGTTTTTATTAAATGCCAAAGTACTTCAGCTGGAATATTTAAGCATTATGCTACATACTTGGTGCCCTGTAAATCTTCTCCAGAATAAAGACTTTTCTTTTGATTTTATCATCTAATGAATGTCATTAACGTAAGAAGGACTTTTGAGCTAGTGTTTTTTTTAGAGAAGGGATTATTTATCACAAGCAGATCCCCATGAGCTGCTGATAGTAAACCACACGATTATTTACAGACACTTTTGTCTTAATTTTTAGTTCATTAGTTTTCAAAAAGATTAATGAAATGATGCAATGAAGAGCAAAAAAACTATCTGTGTTTTTGAGCAAGGAAATATGTGAACCAGAGCCACTAACTAGAGCTGTATTGCAAACATCATTGTTGGAGTATTCAGTTCGTGAATCCCTGAGCTATAGACCCAGTGCAAGTATTTGTTTTCACTGGAACTATATTAGATTAAAAGGGACATGCTAATGTGACATTTTACTATTACAAAGGAAACTCGGTGCTAAAATTAGAGCATAAATCAGGCACAAATATTCTTCCAGACATGCAATCAACTTAGCCTTCCACTCCTCCTCCTTTATGCATCAAGGGGTTGTATTAAATTCCATTATGTATTTGTTAACTGTATGTGTTGCTCCTTTATAAGTTCACCAGAGGTGCTGAAGCAGTTACAGGCTTGCAAAATACATTAAGTTCACTGAAGATAAAGCAAGGTGATTAGGGTGCCTGGAAATGTTCTTTTAAAAATCAAGATTGAAATATAAACCCTTTAGAGTTTTGGCTATTTATCCAGATTACATTGCATATGCAAGACACTCTTGAAAGAAAAAAAGAAAAATAAATTCATCGTACACAGTGTCAGCCCATAAACGCAGCAGTGTTTGCACTAGACGCCAGCGCCATGGTCAAAACAAGCAATGGAAAACAATGGAGAAGTTGGAGTTAAAAGTGTTGAGTGAAAGCAAAACCCTTCTTTAAAAAAAAAAAAAAACACAACCAGTATCCAAATGTGTAAAAACATGCCCACAACAGCTCAACCAAGTATTGCACAGTTCCCTTTAGGAACCCGCATTCAAAGCAAGTGTCACCAAGTCTCACCACTTGCACTCCCAAGGCTCACTGCAACGGTATGTGTGTCCAGGAGGGAAGCGAAGAAAACATACACTCCTCCTAACCTAAGAAAAGCAGAAGCCACGGTTTTAAACCCATAAGAATGGATGGGAAGATGTCAGAAGCACCAATACTTGTCATCTGAGGCTCTTCTCATCTGCTTCGTATCTCCAAACAACTGGTGTGGGAGGAAAAGTCAAACACATATAAATTCAAATTTGAATAAAATATTTTGGAAGGAAAAGTGTTAGAGTACTAGCCTAAGCCTAATACATAATAAAAACACCAAATCAACATTCACAACATTAGGCTTCAGCCAAACAGGCCACAACAGGCTGTGTGAATTAAACACTATATTTTACAGCGTAGAAGAACTTAGTATGTTAATAATTAGCATTTCCTTTGTTCTGAATTCAATGAATTTATATCATCCTTCAACACTGTTTAGCCACAGCAAACAAAAACAAGCAAATCATATTACTCTTTCCAATCCATACAAAGCGATCTGGATATTCACGTTTAAAATTGCTATCATGGATTAGCTTAAGGCAATTATTTTACTTGCTGCATTATTTTACAATAATTTAAAAAGAGAACTCAAGTCTCTTGCCTAACAAGAAAAATGAAATCCCATTAGTTGTGTCTCCAATGTATATTAACATCCCTTTTGTTTAGAAAGGTTAATATCCCCCAAATAAAGGAGCATACACTGCCTGTTAAAATAATTACATCATGACATTTTGGAAAGGTTGGCAGATAGACATGGTTTCAAGCAAAGAAACAAACAAAAATAAGTAGTACTAGGTTTTTAATTATCCATGACTTAAAATGTGAAAGACATTGGTAATTCCATCATGTCTGCAACTTCCAAGGACATTTGCTTCTAATATATTTCTGTCCTAGAAAAAATATGCTTTTTAATACCTAGTGGACTGTTAGATATTGAGAAAGACAAGAAGATAAACCTGACCGATCACCGGTCAAGCTTTTCTAACACAAAAGTACCTGTGCTAACCTCAATATTTCCTCAGTATGTGTCAGTAGTTTCGGGAAAAAATATGCCACAACAACGAGTGCATACATATGTCTACTCTTAAATTATTTTACTCAAATCTGGAAGTAAAACGTCAAAAAAAAAAAAAGCCTTTATCCATCACGCAACTATTGAATGGTTGTATATAACCAAAATCGACCTGGAAGGGATCTCAGGAGGCCATGTAGTCTAGCCTTCTGCTCAAAGCAGGATCATCTTTGTCTAAATCATTTCATCTAAGTGCCATTACAGAGTAGAATTAAAATTGTTTGAATGCTTTGTGTAACTTCTATCCCTTAACATGGATTTTTCTTTTTTTAGTTCCCCATTCTCTTTTAATCTCTTGGGTACACACAATGCTTGATTTTAGTGCTGTAACACTCCTACAATGTTTTACCCTTAATATATATGTACACCCCAAACTGAAGGAAGGCATCTGAGCCATGAAATACAGTACTGGGAACTTTTAGCCTCCAGGTTCCTTGAGAAGGGGGTAATGGTCTAGATTGGGTTTTGCCCTCTAACAAAATAAATGAATAAATAAATAACCCAGGTTGCAATGAACCTATTTGCAAATGCTTAGAAAGATCAGCTCTCCAACTGTGTTTTATATCCAAACAGAGATATTTCAAACAGTATTGTTCCGAAATGTTCCTCGAGATATACAATTAGATCCTCACAATCCATTTTTGCCCCTCTAGATCTGTGTAATGGTGGGGAGGAGCAGTTTCCATGGCTGTTTCCCACAAATGACAAACTGTGGGTGGGTGGGTGGGTGGGTGGGCATGTGTGTGTAGATAGATAGATAGAGAGATAGACAGATAGAGAGATAAACTGTCTAGGCTCATCTAAAGTAATGGAATGACAAGTATTGCAGCTACCCTAGTGATAGATAACTCATTAATATGATTTTAATACATTAACTGAATGTTATCAATTTTTAAAGCTATTTAAACAAATCTGCTTATGATCATAATAGCAAGCGACTGACTCTAAGCCCAAACTGTTTTTAGACGTCGAGTCAAGGTCCAACTCCTACTCAGTAACACCTTAACTGCAAGTCACTTCCCTAAAAAAAAAAATGGACTCCCACACAATAAATATTACATGACAGCAGGGTACTCCAAAGCGTTGCTTGACTGAGCAAAACTCTACTTGAGCAGCACATGGATTGGGAGCTTTCAGACTGGCAGCTCTAGAGCCAAAGGCTAACTTTTTTGGTAAGTGACATAAATAAAGATTGTTCACAGTTTCAATCTGTAAACCAAAGACAGCCAACTCAGCTTCAGTCAACAGAAGCTGCAACTCATCATTCATAGGGGGGAAAAAAAAAAAAATCAATGCTGTTCAACAGCTTGCTCACAAGTCCCTCCTTGTGAACACACAAAAAAACCCCCTCTGCATCAAGCTACACCCCACATATAAAAAGAAAACTAAGCCCCTGACTTCTAGTTGAATCAATGGGTTCCCACAGAAAATCATGGCTTCATCCTCCTCTGAATGGTAGGCACTGCTTAAAAAAAGAAAAAAAAATATATTACAAAAAAAAAAAAACCCATCACCAAAGCAATCTATACCAAGATTAGAGCAACGCTTCAGAACAGTGTTAAACCATAGCTCAAGCAAGGCCTGTTGGTTGCTTGCTCTTGTGGAATAGGGCTCTACCAGTTTTGCCAGCACTGTGGGCCCCCAATTCCTGTATACTCAACTTTCCTTTCCTGTATTAGCCTTGCTAATACCCCATGAAGCTCGTCCAGGAAGGATCACCTTTTTGGAAAAGCAGAGCCTACTGAAGATACAGCCCAGGAAACAGTGTGTGGAAATGGGGCAACTGAAAAAAGAGTTTCTAAGGCAAACTGTCGAGTAACCTCAATACATCCTTCTGCCAGCCCCACCTATAATTTGCAATGCATTAGAGAAAAAGCAGCCAGCCTAACTTTTCAAAGAGACGGCAAGTGGAGAGGTAGAAGAAAGGAGGAAAAACATCTTATAATGGCAACACAAGCAAATTTTCCTGGGAGTCGGATACAATAGTCCTGGAACCCCACTGTTCTTACAAACACTTCTTAGACAAGTACTCTTCAAAACACTATGGTTTAAGGAGAAATCACCGCACAAAGGGATGCACGCTGGGTGAATGCATGTATAGAAGCAGGTCATTTTTTCCCCTTAGCTTCAACATGAGCAATGCGTTTCACAAAATCAGCATATTAGATTATTTTGGATCTGAGAACATAACTCTAGGCCTCTTTAAAGCTGACACTGAAGATCACCTCTTTCATATTTTAACCAACAAACCAAGGAGGAAATAAAACCAAAACACGGTCTTGATTTTTATTCTAAATAAATAACGGGGGGGGGGGGTTGCATTTCTGGTAGAGGACTGCAGTCTCCTTCCTTCCCCCCACACTAAATGAAAGTGAGCCACATATGTCTGACTTGTCAAAAGATGGTAGAAGTTTGAGGAAGTAGCATTCTACAGATGTTCCTCTGACTAAAAATATCCTTCCCACATAAGGATGACAATTTTCCAGCTCAGTGGCCAAATATACTGCTCAAAGGCATGTATTGCCAATAGAGATGCATTGCAGATGGCAAGGTTAGCAATTTCTTTCTTGTCCTATTAAAACTCCTCTTTGCTACCATAATATTTTGTAAATGAGTGTTATGAAATGAAATCATTCCAGCATTTCAAATCCAACTTAAAATCCATTCTAGATCTTCATCTGATCTAATAATCTATTTTAATGTCCTTGTTAAGAGAGACACCTTTTCAAACAGATGGAACGTCCTGGCGCCACACATACTAATCAACTTGTTCCTCTCTCGAAGCAACTTCCTGTATTGCAGAACCTGAAGGCAAATCATGCAACTCAATCAATCATCATCAAGACTTCCAGAACAGCACAGCATACAGCTAGCAGGATGATACTCCTAGGTTTATTAGAAACACTGATCTAAGCAAAGAGAGAGGCATTCAAAAACTTGTGCGTGCATTGAGCAATGTCGGTAGTTAATTGGCAATCGTGAAAGCTAAGGACAGGGAAAGCCAGGCATGAAGGGAGCGTCAACCACTGCATCTCAGTCTTTACCGTTTCATCTGCTTCTTCAGTCCGTGTTGGCAATGCAGCAGGTGACAGTTTACAATGGGATTTTGCAACGTGGAAGCAAATTTGCGAGGTCAGAAAAGCAGCTGACCCTACGCACTGGTGCCCACTGCACAACTTCAGTAACAAAGGAATTATAGTGATCCCACTACTCATTTAAAGACTGATGATATTGCTTCATTGCAAAGTGACTCCAAGCTCTCGCCAGGGTGTTCCCCTTAGTTTTGCTCACCTAATTTTAGTGGGGCTTCCAACTTGTGCTGGCTGCCACAGCTATCTGTCGAAGAATCAGAGACAACGAGGGTTGGAAGGGATCTCCGGAGGTCACGTCTAGTCCAACCCCCTGCTCAAAACAAGGACCACCCCAACTACATCATCCCAGCCAAAGCTTTGCCTAGCTTGGGCTTAAAAACCTCCAAGGATGGAGACTCCACCACCTTTCTGGGTAACCTGTTCCAGTGATTGACTACCCTTCTGATATGAAAGTTTTTTCCTAATATCCAGCCAAAACTTGCCTTACTGGAACATGACAGAACAAGGAGCAATGGGCTCATCTGCCCCCACTGAGACCAGTTCGGCTCCATCCTCTTTACACCCACCTGCAGGGAGGTGACGGCTGCTGTTCACTCCCCCTCGGTCTTCTCTTCTCCAGACTCAATCAGCCCAGGTCCCTCAGCCTCTCCTCACCAGTCACATCCCCCAGCCCCACAACCATTTTCTTTGCCCTCCACTACACTCTCTCTAACTTGTCCACATCATTTCACTTTGCACTTGTACCAAAAGCCTTGCTCAAGTCAAGGTGCACCACATCCACTGACCTCCCCGCATGCAGAGTCAGTCATCTCGTCATAGAAGGCTATCAGGTTGGTCAGGCGTGACCTGCCCCTGGTGAATCCAGGCAGACTGTTCCTAATCAACTTCTCCTCCAAATGCTTAAAAACGGATTCCTTGAGGACGTGCTCGGTGATATTTCCAGGGACTGAGGTGAGGCTGACTGGTCTACAGTTCCCTGGATGGCTCCTTCTTTCCTTTCTTAAAGACGGGCACTATATTTGCCATTTTCCAATCATCCAGGACCTCTCCTGATCTCCGTGAGTTTCCAAAGACGATGGTCAGAGACCCTGCAAGCACATCAGCCAACTCCCTCAGCACTCTCAGGTGCATCCCATCCAGCCCCATGGACTTGTACATGTTCAGCTTTTCTAAATAGCCCCTAACCTGTTCTTTCACCGCTGTTGAGTGCTCACCTCCTCCCCAAACTGTGCTGCCAGGTGTAGTATCTGGATGCTGACCTTGCCCATGGTAAAAGAGGCATTGAATACTTCGGCCTTTTCCTCACCATGTCACTGGCCTGCCTCTCCCTTTCAACAGGGGACGCACACTTTCCCTGACCTTCCTCTTGTTGCTGACATACCTGGAGAAACCCTTCTTCCAACAAACCTATCTCCAGTTTCATGCCGCAGCCTTGAGCAAGCAGACAGCTCTTTTACATAAAAGCGCAACTCCTCCTCCTATTCTCCCCTGCCCGTCCTTCCTGAACAGGTTGTACACATCCATGACAGTGCTCCAGTCCCGCGAGCAACTGCAGCACGTCTCTGCTATTCCAATCATGACATAGCTCCAGGACTGTGCAAGTACTTCCAGTTCCTCCTGCTGGTTTCCCAGGCTTTGTGCATTCATGTACAGACACCCAAGGTAACAAGCTGACTGTCCTGTCTCAGGGACAATCAGCTTGTCCCCACTTACCTTAGGGCTTTGGTCTCTATCCCCCGGCCAACTTCATTGAAAGGCCTCCTCGCTAGGTTAGCGAGCCCGTCTTGAAGATGCTCTTTCCTCTCTTTGTCAGGTAGATCCCATCTTCTCAGCAGTCCTTTTTCTTGAAGCAACATCCCGTAGTCAAAGAAGCCGAATCCCTGCTGGCGACACCATCTGTGCAGCCCCGTATTGATCTGCAGGATACGTCCGCTCCTGCCTGGACCCTTCCCCTTGACTGGAAGGATCAAGGAGATGCCATTTGCACTTCAGGCTGAGAACCTGCCCACTTAACACCGTTAGTCTGCTTCCTCGTTGCAGTCAATGCTCCTGCCATTTCCTAGGGAAGAATTGCAGAGCATCTCCATTTCATGTAGCACGGCATGCCCGAAGACATGCCCCATGAGTCCAAGCAACATGGACATGAGAACAGAGAAACTGTGAGGACAGGGAAACAGGGGTAGGGCTTTGTCGTGTGGCTGCTCACTCCGGGTGCCACTCAACAAGGCTAGCTCTGCAAGAAAGACGAGCAACAAAGCAATAGCAAATGTGCTTTGTCAAACATCTGAGCTACCTTTTTTCTAAAAGATAAAGGGAAAAAATATGGTTGCACACTAAACCCTTATTATAACTTCCAAAGACACATGCCTAGAATCAACTGAAAAACATACAGTTCTGACATACCTTACAGCTAACAAAATAAAAAAATAAAATAAAATAAAAAAAAATCGCACATTTTGTGCTTTAGGATGATATCTGTCAGTGCCATCTTAACAGGGACCCAAAAAAAAAAAAAAAGAAATCAAGTTACCGTGCCAAACAATCAGCCTTCGGTAGATAAGTAAAGACAAAGTGGTTTCTGCCAAAAACCTGCTCACACAATTATTGACACCATAAGAAATGGAGAATCAGGAGCATCAGGCTTCCCAAGAAATAGCAAAAATACCTTTGCAGACAAAATTCTGTAAATGAATGCTGATATCCTATTAGCGGCCGAGTCGGGAGTCTGCAGAGGCTGAGAATGCTTCAGAGCCCGGTACGTTCGCTGCCGAAAATTCCTTACGTTCCATGACTAAATCATAACCGCTACAGCGGTGTTTCAATCTCAGATTCTGCTGATGTTCACAAACTGAAATGTACTTGTGTGGTTTCTGCTGTCAGCAGAACCCCTTCGCTGAACACCATCTCATTCATAAGATAAAATAAAGTGTCCAAGAGGCAATTCACCAGGTCTGAAAAGGAAAGAGTGATGACCTCAATCCCTTTAGGAAGACTTCCCCCTACCTAAAATGCCTTTAAAATAGGAGAAAAAAAGGATTCCATAGAAACTCAAGTAATCTTTTACTAAAGCAGCTAGGCTTAATGGGTATCTTGCTATACTTCTGACCTAAAAGCATGCAGCAAATCATACCCACTCTGCTCCTCCTCAGCAGCTACTTATGGTGCAACACATTCATTTTCATGTATAATAAAAATCAGTTAGACAGTACAGCAGTCAATTCTGCTAACAAACACTTTCCATTTGCAGATTATAGCTCATTTGAAAAGGTGTTACTAGAATGTGCGTTACTAGCGTGTGTGCAAGAGCTGGTCTAAGTGGCTTTCCGTTCTCTCAGATACTCCTTTTTACAGTAATGCCCAGAGCCTCTTTTGCTGGCGATAGGATGCAATTGTGTTGGGAGCTGTACGAACAAAAACAGTCTCTGTCCCAAAGTACTTACAACGTGGGTCATAAACACGCTTCTTTAAAAAGACCCTGGACCCAAAACCAGATGCGCTTCTTCACAACGTAGAAGGCAGCCTCAAAGCTCATTTCATACCCATTAATGATAGCATGCAGCCCCCCCAGGCCCTGTTCTAGAAATGAGGCTATTTCTCTCCCCCTGAAAGACGAGGAAAGATTGAAGAACCATCTGAGCGCTGCCACAAATCCCAAGAGCGAAAAGCGAGCAGAGCAAGGGATTTTCAGTCAACGTGATTCCTCTCTGGGTTCACACCTAAATTCACAGGCCTGACAAACAGTTGGAAAAGAAGATACCTGCTAAAGATCTCACAAGCCTCAGTTTAACTGGCAGAGACAGGTGGTCTGCTACCATAGTGATCAGCACGGCAAGAAAGAACAAACTCCCATAGCCGACCCCGTCCTGTGGAAGAAACACGTTTGATACTCCCAGTGCATCCTAGGTGAAACGAGATGGAAAAAACAAAACCCACTTAAATTCCCTGGAGCTTGGCTTACATCGTAAAGCAACAACAAGAAGGAAAAGCCAATCTGGTTCTTTCCCCCCCTGCAGTTCCCTTTTAAAGGTCCCAAATTTGCCTCCTTTGCTAGCTCACCCGTCCCACTGATAGAGACATCTGAATAATGTGGGACTGATGGATTGAAACACGCTGGCTGAAATAAATGGGAGCGAGAACTAAAAACGGCCTGCAGTACGTTCTTCATGAAGGTTAATGATCTCTACACTGGGGGAATCTCGATAGGGATAGTCTATTCTGTCCTGGAGCCCTGGCTAGACAGCCAGCCCCGAGGGAATTAAGTGCCTTCGTGCCACATTTGTCCATCAGATACCGCTGACAACAAACCAGCCGTTCATTTCCCAATGAATATTTTTCTTCAGTTTTTAACCATCTCAAGACAGCCATAGGGCTTTTGGATGACTGCCTACAGCCAAGTGAACCAAAGAGGAAAGGAGGCAACGTTGCAAGTCCCGATACCCCAAGAGCACGTGGTCAAGTCACAGAGGCCCAGGTAGTTAACATCGATAGCAGGTGAGCTTGTAGTCCGTGGTTCCTACAAGAACAGGAGACGTGCAGGAGGCGCAGCGACACCAACAGCAGAACAAGCCATAAATAAACATCTCGCTTTAGAGAAAGTTTTGCAGTATCTACTATGCCTGTCACATACAAATGTTCTTTGCCGAGACAGATGGCCTGGGCTTCTATTAGCAGTGAATAATGAGATGTGAAGTGAAAGGTGTGAGATGCTATTTAACCTTGCTTCCCCCCCAACATCGTAAGTCTTGAACTGTACAGCATTTGATATTTTTGTGGTTATAAATAACAGGAAGAGCAATAATCAGCAGTTAGCTATGCACCGGTTCCTGCGCTCCCTTTCAAACCGGACTGCTTCCTCTTTCAGCCCCTTCCAATGCTGAAGTGCTGATCGGGGTGCGATAACACCACAACGCCACCTCCAGCAGCTATTCCGGGGAGGTAATCCGCCATCGGTCTCACGTATCTGAAGGCAAAGTGCTACCACACTGGACGTGTCCCTAGCACATCAACTTCACTTACTGAAAGGCTCCTAGAGTAGCACAGTCCTACTGAGACCATGTCAGCCAGCTTAACCAAGTATCCAGTTGAATCCATTTAGTAGGAGGCTGCAAAAAGACCATATTCAACTAATCTATAATACCAGGGCAGTTAACAGAACTGAGGCTTTGCTGGACACTAGCTCCCTTGAGCAAGCTACAGTAACAGCTAATGCTTGCAACTGAAAAAATGCCAACTCCTCAGTCTTGGCTTAGTCCAGAGCAAGGTGGGCTGTTTCACGCACACAACACCCTCGCAGTCGTCTTCCATGTCACAACGAACTGCTGATGACGAGGGCAGCGAGTCCTGCTGCGACAGACATTGACGCGGGGGCAATACCCACAGCAGGGTGTGGGGTCCTGAACTGGAGCGCGCCTCCCGGGCTGCACCCAGCCTGGGGCACTAGTCGCTGCAGGAGCCGCGGGTCCAGGCACAGCGCGGCCAGGGGCGAGCTAAGCTTGCTGCCGAGGGCTATGACCGGCAGAGCCCGAGGGGCCCAGCTTCCAGGCGCCCGCCAGACCTGGCCCACGGGCTGCTTGGGTCAGAGTGACGAGCGGAGTATAAATAAGGGAAGCGGCTGCATTCTAGCACCAACAAGGAGACGCGCAGCTCATGGGCCCTACAGCCGCACTACCATCCTCAGCACTGTGCATAGGCATGGTAAGTACCGACGAGAATGAAGACAGTTCAACTAGAGTCTGAGAGTCTAGGAAAGGTGATGGCTTCCAGTTCATGGGACCAACACAAGTAGTTCCTCTGGGGTTGGGGATAAGATGCTGCATTCAACCAAGCACCGGGATGTCAAGGAGAGGCAAGGGTAAAAACATTCTCCAAGTGAACTCCGAGTCTGAACGCAGCCCAACGAACAGTCTGCATTAGCACGCTGAGAAAGGTAACCAATTTAGCACCCAGAACAAACTGATTAAAAACGAGGCGGAGACGCAGGAGAAGGATTGCTTTCCCTCCAAGGCCCTATTTTAGAGTTCTTCCAAAGGAAGAAATTAAGCTTCTTAATGTTGAGAACCCCTGGAGAACTCTATTTATAGTACAGCTTACGGAGTTTCAGGAATTACCTATACATTGCTACCTCAAATCCAGCAAGATTTATAGAAACTTAGCGTAGAACTGGAGAAAATGTATTCCAAAGATGATCTACTAATTACTTTCACACCTCTTTGATTAAAAACATTGTGTCATTTATGGCAAGGGGTGGATCTGGGTCATTCCTATTCAAAGGCAGCTAACAGACGGGTTTTTATTTAGGACGCTGACTCTTCTGGGAAAGTAAATGAATAAAAGGGAAGATGGGAAAAAGGACTCGTGTTAAAAGGGCTTCCCATTGTTTGCATTTGAACCTGATCCACCAGCATGAGAGAGAACCTGCTCAGGCCAACCTTGCCCCGCAGAAGTCCTTCTCCATTCAAACAGCATTGTATAAACCCATCTGTTTTATCATGGTCTCGTGTTACTGAACACAAAGTGCGAAACAAGAAGGTGTCAACCCAAAGAAAAAAATTACTTAAAAAAATAAAAGGCAAGGAACCGCTTAAAAAATAAATCCAACAAACATTGGGAGTACCTTCATGCACCTTTTCGCTAACTTGCCATTTATCAAAACAGCTCTGGAAACTATTACTGGGCAGTTTTATTTAACTATGAAAGTTAAAGACACTTATTTTGAGTAGCCAGACTCAACGGTACTCCATGAGTTCATGCACCAATTGAAGTCAAAATGGTCAGTGACCTAGCTGCCATCTTCACTGGAAGCCAAGTGATTTCGAACATGTCTAGAGAGCACCAGGAGGGCAGCTAACGTCACAGGATTATTTTAGAATCCCATTACAGTTTTCTTTCTCTCTTTCCTTTGCTAAGTTAAGCAAATAGCTTGAGTAATTCACACTTCCAAACCACACTTTCCAGCAGTCTTGCATACTACCAAGACATCAACAATAAAAAAGCCTGGAGCACTGATATTAAATACTTCAGTTACGTATCAGGAGAACAGCAAATCTGCAAGATACAAAACAACTACTAGCTGAAATTTCACCCGCTTAACTATACTATAGCCGCACGAGCACAAGGGTCTACCTACTTGGTACTGATCGCCACTGGAGCCATCTTGACAAATACCAGGGTTGTTAATCATCAAAATAATCCTTCAAAACATGCATTATTTTAATTCAAACAAATACATTCCTTTAATGCGACCAGAGTCACTAGACTGACATAGTACATCCGCACATTTATACCACAATACTGTTATTTTGCAAGGAAATCAGATGAACAGTCAGAAATCAGAGAGAAGTAGGGCTGGAAGGATCTCCGGAGGTCTAGTCCCACCCTCAGCCCCATTTGCCTTCAATTTATCCACTGCTCACTGATAGTGAAAACGTTCACAAGAGCACATGTAGGCCATGCTTATGGGTCAACAGTAGTGATGACATTTCACTGGTTTAGCTATGCAGCAGCTTTAAATGGTGTTGACTGAAGTCTTTTTACTACAAGATCATATTCCGTGTGTGTTCTCCCCCTCCCCCCCCCCACAGTGGTGTAAATACCCTATTAATTACTTTCATTGCATGCTGCTACAGCCATTCCTCACAGCATCAGCCTCCTCCCACCTCGGGGCTTTTGGCAAGGGAATCAGTTTTGCATTTAGCAGAGACCGACTTATGCTTTATGGAGGCCGTTTATTTGTTTATGTTTTGTTCTCGTTTTTATGGATTCGGCAGACGTTATGATTTGCGAGCTCTTAATCCAGGAGCGATGCAGAAAATAACGAAGTCTGGCAACACGGGCGTGCATGGTGCCTCATCAATACGAAAAGGTCCTTTGTGTGAAAGTTTATATATTTGGGGTTAGATGCATCCCTACAAGCAAGCACAGATTGAAAGGGGCAACTGAGTGGAAGGTAATCCACATCTATCACACATCTGCTGGGGCAAGACTTTCTTTTTTTATGATGTACAAGGGTTTCTGCTGGTTTCCCTAATTCTACGTGAAGCATGCACAATGACTAAAAGAACTGCAGCGGAGTGTTAAGAGGTATAAGATTAGCAGGACGAGATGGATTGGAATTAGCTAGCTCTGCACTACAGGCGCACGCCCACCCTACCCATCCTTTATACCATCTGCACTCATAGGACAAGTCAAAGACTCTCCTCCTGTCACCCACTGGGCTAGCGTGAAGAGGGCACACTCATTCCTTTGGCCAAAGGCACTTGAGGGAGCAATATGGTTAGCACAACATCAGGCGGCCATCCATTCCCCAGCCTGAATGACCAAGCGTCCGTCCATTTGCAGCTCAGTCAACGGCGATCAGATGGGAAGGGCTGATAGATTTGATGAGAAGTTTTCAACACCAAGGAAAATCAGCCGATGGAAAGGAGCAGCATCCTGCAGAAGGAACATCAGCCCCCCATCCAGCAGAGAAGTGCACAGGGGCAACTCGAGCAGTTAAACCTTAGGCAACATAACACGCAAATACCACTTCTACCACTAACAGCACACTGCTTGCTTCCAGGCAAGTTAAAGGGAAGGTAACTCCTGTCAAGCCACAGATATATTTTTGTTGAAGTGCTTTCACTACAAACCCAAAAGCAAACTTGAGTACTAAAGGAAACCTCTTGCACAAGCAACTTTTAAAAAATCCAATTTATCACAACAAAGGGAACAACATAGAATATCTTTTGTTAACCTTACACAGACACTTACATCTCTTACTGCTACATGAAAAAGGGAAATAGCATTCCTCCTTGGCCCATGAAATACAGGCAGTGTGGTCATATGAAAGCCTATAGTGGTAGCCAAGTTGTCTTTGAAATATGCTTCCAAAATCCTGTTGTGTATATATATTAACCAAGTCACGGCAGGATCAACAAGAGTTTAATTTTCAAAGGAACGCAAGTAAAAATTCATCCCCTTCAGTTTCATGTTACTTCCAAGTTGTTTAAGGCGCAGCTACCTTGATTGTCCAAACACCAAATTGACGCTTTGAAGACAATTTTGCCTCTCCAAGTCATTCCATCGTGGGGAGAAGTAACGCACCCCACTTCCTTGTCCAGACTTCAGGCTCCACTACAGTATCAGAGACAAGCAATACCTATTATATATTTAGTGAAGCTGCTTCAAAAATATCAGTGCAGATTCCATTTCCAAACAGCCTGACATTCAATACTAAGATGTTAAGATCTGACTTATCCTTTTCAACGCAATCTCCTTGCAAATGCAGCTCTCCCCAGACTTCGCTGAGGCTGATCCCCTTCCTACAAACTAGCTCATGATTCAAGCAGATAATTTTGCTCTCTAATCCAGACTCCAGTGGAAACTAAATTAACTTCTCAGTTCCTCAAACTGAAAAACACTGCAGCAGAGACGACTCCTGTGTTCAAGGAGAGGAGTTAAGGTTGTCAGATTTACCAGCCTGTTATAGCAAGGTATTTACTGAAGCATTCAAATATAAAGTGGGGTGGGTAAACACACAGAATGCAATGGCTCCCATATCCAGCCCACAATGAAATCAGCTCCATCTGCAGCTTCCCAGTTCTTCTGGGTAATAAACTAACAGGTTTCCAAAGACGGTAATGCAGACCAGGGAGCTGCAGACCAGAAGAGCATCGTCTAACTCTTAAGACACAAAGGTGTGTTGCCCACATCTTCCTCAGGTCCCCCAGCCAGGCAGCTAACCCTACCTCCTTATCTCGCTGCATCGGGTGGTGGAGACAGCGTCCACCGCACCCACCACAAGGAACCCACGCCCTTGCCACGTGGTGCACCTTGCCAGGTTTACAGGATAGTCAAACAAAGAGTTTTATCTCCACTTCTTTATAAATAGCAGGCAGCTAATGGGTATTCGTTACACACTGTGCCAGCGAAGACGCAGCTTGAGTCACTCTGCGGTGGAATGAGACTCAGCGGGAGATTTGAGAAGCATTACAACCGTGGGAGTTTTGCAACGCCAGGCTGCGCCGAGCCCTCCCACCGGCAGCAGAGCTCAGTGACGACAATGCCACGGCTCTGTCTCAAATGTCCCCGCGTCCCGCCGTGCTCTGGCGGACTGGTGGCACTCCCTTCTGTTCTGTCTCGCACACCTGGAGTTAAAAGTTGCCAACAGTGGCTGAGACCGTCAAAGGAGCACGAGGATCCTTCCCACCGATTTGGCAACCTGAAACATTAGCTAGCAGACAAAACTCCAGATTTAAACAGCGAACACTGACGTCATGCCACCAACCTGTCTCGAAGACATACTCAGACACTGCAAAGGGATGTGGGGGGTGAATGAAGAGACAAGGAATCTAAGCCTGCCCGTCTCTACATACATACCCCCCTGCTGACATGTATAGGGTTTGTGCGCACACATTCGTAGACATCCCAAGCTTCAGGACTGGAAACACTTTTCAGTAAGTTGGTGTTTTGACAATAGCAGTTTTTATAAGACATTTGTCATTAGCAAACTTTAGACAAGGTTAATGAAAGTTCTGTCACTTTAATGTCTAGCCTGCTTTAAATTACAGATGTCATGTGCCATGACTAAAGAAAGGGCACTCTGCAATAATACCATAAACTATCATCTCCAGGGACACACAGGTAATTGCATAGCTCATTAAAAAACTGTTTTAATTATTAATTGACCGTGTCAGAGTTGTCCTTTGAAGTCAATTTTAATTTTTTTCCTTGCAAGCATTATGATTCCAAGCTGACCTACACAACTTTGCGTACTACCCAAAAGGACCGGCAGGAAAGGACTGGGATTGTGCTTCGTAGCGTGAGGGCTGAGCTTATACGATACAAACTGGACAGTCTGAAGTCTATTCAAGTGATGGGAGAAGAAAAGGTCCGAACAGGAATTTGACTTAGGGGGGGAAAAAAATGGTCAGTAAATATTCTGGATACTGAGAGGTAAAGACAACACTCAACCGCTGAAGCTGCAACCAAACCAGTAGGGAGAGGCAGTGATTACTTTAGTCTTAAAATTAGGAAGTTTTACCATCTCTCGTTGCAGCAGAATATTCTCTCCTTGAAGCGGAAGGTAC
Source organism: Crocodylus siamensis (assembly GCF_052110815.1). NCBI lineage: Eukaryota > Metazoa > Chordata > Crocodylia > Crocodylidae > Crocodylus > Crocodylus siamensis. The sequence goes on from NC_143408.1 coordinate 27,159,582, forward strand.
TAGACTGGACCAGTACATCAGAAGAGAGAACAACCATATTTGTGAATATGACTATAACAGAGCCGCACGAAGCTGACAAGTCCCGCTCTTTCTAAACTGTTCTGAAGGTGGTTAGTTGTCACGAATTTGAGAGAAGGGCTGTCAGCTCCGAGTGCACGACATTTGCAGCTTTCAATCTTTTCCTATCACAAAGCTCTGCCATGCTAGAGAAGGGCTCTAAATTCCCACAGCATGTCACACGCTGCTTGAACAGGCCGGAAAAAACACAGACAGGGAAAGGCTGGCTGGGGTGTCCAGTCTGTAGAGTGATGCCAGTGGCAAGCGTAAATGAGTCATTTCGTATTTATAAGGGAAGACGATTCATAATGTCAGATGACCAAGTGCTAGCAGATTTATTAGCAAGTTCAACTTTCTGTAGAAGAGAACAGAGATGCCAAGTTCAGTTTCTTACGAATTTATGCAGAGTTTTAGCCTACCAACTCTTGACCGCTACTGAAAAGCAGCTTGGAAGTGGCAGATTAAACAGGTACCTTTTCTGCTCACTGCTGGTGGGGAGGCAGAAGGGACATTTTGAGAATTCATTAGTGACTGGACTTTACAGAAACCGCATCCCTTTGCAATGTCCCCATGTTCTCTACACAGACCACAAAAGATTATCCAACAGGGAGGTACTGATGACCTTTGCCCCCCCATTATTCCTGTATTTAAATAAAAATGATCAATCACCTGAATAAAAAAAAGCAGCCCCACTTGAAAACCGATGCCGACAATCTGGAATCGATTTATTGCGCGTTATTTTGCTCGGATGGTCAGGATCGCTGGGCTAAAGGCAGACTAGGACATGCTGCTATTCACCAGGGAAATCCAAAGACTCCACAGAAACAAGGGACTTTCTCTGGAAACTAGACGATCAAATAAACCAAACTCAGCTGCACTGCTGGCTCACTGAGAATCCAAAACTAGCACGCAACTAAAGGAAAATTTACTCCAATGCTCCCCAGTGACTGTGGCATGCTAGACCAAGGACACAAGACCATCTCTAGGACACGGTTCCTTTCCTTTTTCATGTCCTTGTGGCCATGCCATGAGCACTTCTGCTATGGCCTGCAACTTGTGACCTCTGGGGCTGTCAACCGTGCACCCTAGCAATGCCACCCCTGCACCCTTTTGAAGCTCAACTTAATGTTTTAAGTCTCTACTGCTGGACTGAAGAGCTCTAAGGCAAGGTCATTTGCTATGAACCCAGAGCACCTCGTCTGGCTCCGGGGAGGGTTGCAGAAAGGAGATTTCTCAAGCATGTGGGCAGTAGGGACCTGTTTGATTTGTGTCAGCCATCAACAGTTTTATTTTTATAACTCATACCGAGATTTCAGAGTGAGTAGGGTATAAATAAGAGAAGTGGTTGCACTGTGGCGCCAAAAAGCAATAAAAATAATGCATACAAAACTTCGGTTTCATTTAAAGGGACATGCAGGGGAAAGGGGTTTGCCATAGAGCAGTAGTTCTCAACCTTTTTAGACTCAAGGCACTGCTCAGAAAATACAAGCTCTTTGTTTTCATTTGATTTTGGACTTTAGAAAAATAATACAGCAACTTGTGTGTTGCAAAGACTTCAGAAAGACTGCAGCAGGGCCCAATGTTTTTAACACTATACGTTTGTATGTGAAATCTCTGGGTTTCTCTTGTGAATCATATTTGCATACCTGGCAGGGCCAACATCGTGCAAAACCCCTGAAAGGATCTCAAGGCACCCTGGTTGAGAATCACTGCGGCAGAGCAACTAAGTGACCTGTGGTTCATTCAGCCCAGCCTTTAGGCTCCAGCCAAGCCCCAGCACTTGCAAGCAGTCTTACCTCCTAGTCAACTGGCAGATGGCAAAGCTTTCTTTCCAGTTCCTGCAAGAAAATTGGTTTACATCCCAAAGCATGAGATTCGATTACCCTTATCTTAGTTTTGCATAGCTACAGATGTTAGAGGTCATGAAATTATCCACACCGGTTTTAAAAAAATCCAGCCACAGTATTAAGCTGACCTGTTGTGGCTGCAAGCTCCCCAGGATATCTGTAAACTGAGGCTGCTTCCTGCAGCCTCCTGCTCTTCTTCATAAAGTCCTAATGCTTCTTTGCAAAAAGTCAGGCATTTCCTCCAGTATCCTCTGTTCCCTGAGACGGCATCTCTCCAGGAACACAGCCTCCTAACCCGAGGAGCACGAACCAGCTAAGACAACCCGATGGGAAAGGGGGCTTCCAAAGCCCCTAGACACAATCAGCAGCTTTCAGTGTCTGCAACATGCAGGAGGGACCATCCACGCTGGCAACTGCCACATCTTAAAGAGCAAATTAACCCATTTCTTACGTGACACCTCAAGGTCCAGGGGGTAGCTCAAAAATTTATGGAAACAGAGAGCCCGCAAGAACCTGCAAGGCCATCATAAGCCATTAGCGGGAGCCACTATAATACAGTTCTTGAACTGCTTAGGTTGTGTCCTTGATAAAATAAAAAAACCACATCTAACCACAATACAATGCACAACATTTTCACTAAATTGAATAATGACAACACCAACCACGTTCCCGTTAGCCCCACTGTTATTTGATTTAGTTCAATAATGAATGCTGAATCCGATTAGTGTTGTGAAAAGTTACTTGGCTTCTCGGGTCTACTGAAATTAGGACAAAAGAACTTGAAATCTATAACAGCCAGAGACATTTAAAAAGAAAAATCATTTATCTTCAATTAAAAATTACTGCCTTCAAGAAAATGAACACAATAAACCCCTTGTCGCCCCGGGGTTTCCTTTGTGACGCACATTAGCGCAGAAATTGGTCTCTCGGGAAGACGATGGCACTGGAGCCATGGAAAGGATGCTGTTTTTAAAGTGTGACACGAGGAACACGAGTGCAAAGGAGATCATGCACAGCGCAACCCATGACGTTACCCTGCTGACAGAGGGTCATTTTAGTTCACGGCTTCAGAAAGGAGAACTATTCTTTCCTTCTCAATTGCCCACCGCTTCCTCCCCCAGCCACCAAGCAGTAACCTGGAGGGACACTGGGGACCCAGAGCATCACCCACCGCAGCCATCTTCCAAGCCAGAGACAGAGAGCATCCTAAGAGAGCCGTCATGGCCCCCCACCCTGATCTTACATGCACAGAAAGCCAGTGTCCATGGGCTGCATCATTGGTGCTGGGAGGGAGGAGACAAAATTCTTGTACCCTGCTTTACAGATGCTGGATGAAATAGGATTTGCTCCTCGCTTTTCCCCCCACACCTAATCCTGTCTTGATCCCAGATGGCTGCCAGAGCATGGCTCATCATTCACAACAGCTCCTCCTCACTCCAGCATCAGGGACACCTCTTATTAATTAGTAGCTAACTTATGAATAAGACACCAAGCACAGTATCCACTGGCCTCTGGCACTCAAAACAGAACTTGGGGATTTCTTTTATTTTTGCCAACTCCACTGAAGACTACACAGAAACATCTCAGAGCTGCCTTCAATTCTGGTTCTGTAAGGCAAGGGTAGGAGATAAGTAAACCTTATCTTAAATCTCAGGAGACCTCAGCTCTGCAACACTTGGCACTTTGAGCAAGGGAAAGCCTTCAGCGGAGACCTAGCCGACAGATGGTGTTCTGCAGGGACGTTAAAAATAACTATTCTTTTTGTACCATTCATCCATACTCTCGGCTAAAATGCCAGCCACCCTTCTTCTGCCTCACTATGTAAAATATCTTTAAAATGGTACAATGTGCCACCCTAGGCAGATTGTCCAGAAATGGGCAAGCAAAAGCCAGGCAGGTATCCAGGTGCAGACTGCTTCCAGCTGAAATCAAGGAAGAGGAGGGAGGGACTGATTTTCCATCGTGGATCTTCACACCTGAATATCCCAGTGTTGAAAATTAACTAAAAAAAAAAAGCTACTTGAAAACTCACCACCACCGTGGCTTTTCCATGCTGCAATCTGGTGTTTTAACAAGTTTTGCCTTCCAACAACAAGCCAGGAGTACAGGCTTATGATTTTTTTTTATTTTATTTTTTTACTGGGGTGAGGGGTGGAGGGAGAATTAAAGACCTGCTGCTCGCCCTTTTGATAACCCTGAAGACGCACTCTGCTCCAGATATTTTTAAATAAGACACTTGGATAAGACACCTAAAAAAGAAGGGAGGATGTGCTTGCAAATAAGGAGCCAACCTGGAATTATGGACTTCTGGTGTCAAGTGATGCAGGACACCCAGTGTGATGGCCGACAGGCCACTGCATCTGCCCATACAATTACAACAATGCTGATTTCCACTCCACCTCGAGAGGTTTCAAGTCAGAGGCACCCTATATTAAAGATCTGCTTGGTGCATAGCAAAAGGGCCCTGATCTCATTTCCAGTCCGCAGGCACAATAACTAAATAGCAGCTTCAGCCACAGCCATCGCTGCCTCTGCTGCACAAGGGGAATCCAGAGCAAAAAGTTCCTGGAGGATCTTGGCTCCGATCCTGTCGCTCATCTTGCCCTGTGTGCACACACGTGCACCTTCCCAGCCGTGTGTCCCCATTCCTTACCGCTGACAGAGGGGAACATGAGGAGCCTGACACTTCCCCAAGATGCTTTCCACCCCTGGAAAAAAAACAGACCATCCTGCCATTCCTGACCTTTCTTGTCTCACTGTACGTAACCCTAATACGTCACGGCATGGGTATATTTTAACATTCAAGGAGTTTTTGCAAGAAGTGATTTCTATCTTCTAAATGCAATGCTTAATAAATGTGCATCATGCACTGGTAAAACGCCTGGGAAGCATCAGCTGACAGGTGCTGGGGAAGCGCAAATTCGAAGCGAGTTTGCCATGGCAGTCAGCATGCCCTTCTACGTGCTCGGTCCAAGTCGTGAGCATGAGAAGTGCTTTTCGTATCAGCTTGCCTGCTCAGTTGGTTAGCCTTTTAAGAAAGTGGAGAGCATTTAGACTTGCTCCAATGTAAATAAAATCTAGAGCAGACATTCAAGACTGGTTGTGGGGTCCTTTGGTTTTTGTTATTTCCTTTTAACAAACAAACTTTCCTCTTTACAAAGGAGGCCTTTGCTTTGAAGTGCCCAGCCTTGATGGACAAGAACTACAGGGGGAGGATGGGGAAAAAATAAAAACAGAGAACAAGTGGGGATGCCAGCAAGTGCCTCTTTTATTAAGGAGCAGCAAGTTGCATTATTTTGTTCACACTCCTGTAAATACAAAGAACTGAGACTTGTGGGAGAGATGGTAAATTTAAGTACTCCAGCATCCGACAAGTCCACACAATATAGCAAGCGCTTTCCTTCAGAGACAGTTTAACAGTAGTGACTCCGGCAGGAACAGTAAACTAGATTTACATTTTCAAGCATACGGTATGAACCCAACTAGTACAGGTGGGAGAAGACCGGAGAAATTATTTACTGTTGGACTGACCTTAAATCATTACACAGAAATGTTCTCTTCTTTTGAACCAGTCTGAAACTTTCTGCTTGCAATATCTGGCCACTACAAGGATTCAGTCCAACACATCCCTTTGTAGCCTGAGCCAGACCTCATCACCAGACCCATTCCTCCAGCCAAAATTAAGAAACCTTCCCTTCCCTTTCACCCCTCTTCCAAATCATCACAAGCAAGCATGCTAAATGCAGCGGCAGGGGCTTAACACATTCTTTCTAACGTTGCCTTTTTTATCTTGCTACAGCTGTCCAGCACAGTATGCTATTTTCTGATTAATTATTCCAATGCCGGATTTTAATAATGGACCTGCATTATAACATAATTCACTGTAGAACAGTATTGGATAGGCTAACTGTAGTCAATAAAATACATTTTGAAATGGATCCTGTAGCTAAGGAAGCATGCAGATGTGTAGCAGGGATTTCCAAAAGGGCAAATTTAAGCATAAAATGAAATATATAAAATAGAGTAAGCGAAAAGGTAACTAGCAGTGACATTCTCTAGAAGACAATAAGACATGCTTCTGCGGTTAGGGCCACGCAAGGTGAGAGCAAGTTAATGGCTAATTAAGGTCCTGCATTAACTAATAGGCAAAAAGAAAAAAGCTTCAGGATATTAGAGTATCACTTTGTCATATTGACATTAATTCCAACAGCCTGTATATCATTGATTTTCGTAGAAGACGAACAAACTCAAAGTATTCAGCATCCCAAGTACCAAACCCCTACATTTGCGCTAGTTGTTAATTAACATGCACATTTTGTAGTGAAGAGAATGTGTAGGTACTAATTGGCAGTAATAATCTTTTTCCCCACCACTAGTTACTGATTTTGTTTTAAAAAAAAGGTATAAAGAAGCTAACTTGTGATATTTGGTTGATGGGAACCACAGGCTGGAAAATTTCCCAGATATAAAACAGGTCTTTCCTTCTAACGTGCATGACCTGGCTCCACTAGTTGAAAGAGGCCCTTCACCAAGAGGCCCCAACAACATTTCTCTCTCCCGGGTGTTTAAGACTTGAAGCATCAGTAGATCGCGTATCTTAGCTCCAAGCGTCCAAACCTGCTGCCTCCAGGATGCAAGAGCTTTCCCATCAAGGGAGGGAGAGGCAGCGCTGTCTGCAGTCCAAGTCACCAAGCTATCACCTCTGCCACCAGCAACATAGCTACGTCAAGGCTTCTGAATGTCAAGTCAATATATGCAAAACTAACCCAGCAGCCTCAGAAATACTGACTTTAATCTCAAGATTTAGGACCATTAAAATTATAAATATACATAGGGATTCCTCGTCTCATGTACCCAGCTCCCCCCGCCCTGCTTTTTTTTTTTTTTACTGAAATGTTTGAAACACATGTTTGGCCCTTGAGAGCATGCTTATTTGCTAAGAGTTCGCACAGTCTCTGCCTATCATCTGTTTTAACGATGGGCCAAAGTTACTGAACACCAATGTTCTCCACCACTGCCATAAATTACAGCAAGTACCAAGTACTTTAATTTCTAGGTTTCAATACTTGTTGCGTCTATGCTGCAAAATAAACCCACATAAGGAAAAAGATGATTTCATTTCATGTAGGAGGAAAGTTTTTTTGTTTTTATGGGTTTTTATTTATTTTTTCAAATCACAGGCACTCTCAGTCCATTAGGTCTGCTGCTCCACTTTCAGAGGAAGGTGGTTGACAACAATAAAGAAAGAAAAAGAAACCACTCAGGTAAAGCAAGCAAACAGAACTGGATAGGGGAAAACACAAAACAGATCTCCCACCCACAGAGCCAGTATTGAGAAATCTTTCCCAGGAAAAGTGGTGTCCAAGCTGGTACGTTCCCATCAAGTCTCCATATGACCTTTTTTGACCACCAAAAATGTCACCGAAACTCTTCAAATAAGTCCAAGAAAAAAAATTGGAAAGGGCATCTTCAGTGCCCATCTTAAAAAAAAAAAAAAAAGGAGGGGGGGAAATGGAGGGCTTAGAGAATTACAGGCCAGTCAGTCTAATTTTGATACCTGGAAAGACATGGGAGCATGTCAAACAATTTGTAGGGAACAGTGTGGTGATTAACAGCAGCCAACACAGATTTGACAGGAACAAATCACATGCAACCAACCCAGCTGCCTCCTAGGATTATGTGACGGGACTTGCGTAGAGAGAGGGAACAGAAGATACGATGTACCTGGACTTCAGCAAAGCTTCTCGCAGTCTCCTGTTACACTCCTGTAAGTAATCTAAAATATACAGTCTAAATGAAGGTGCATGCATAACTGTTTGGATAATCAATCATGCTCAAAACACAGGTGACAAGGGCTCAGAAAGAGGCAACAGTTGGTCCTGGGCCTGGTAAAGGTCAGTACTGACGACTTGGAGGAAGGAAGAAAATTACACTTATTGCATGGTCAGGTGACCCCATGGTGAGTCGGGTAGCCAGCACTTGATGGGACAACATACAGATTAAAAATAACCTGGATACAATTCGAAATAAACTGGATGAAAGACCAGTAAGGACAAGTGCAACGTGCTTCACCTAGGACAGAATGCTCCAAAGCACAAATAAATAGGGGGACATCTGGCCAAGCTGCGGAGACGGATCTGGGGGTTGAGTAGGTTTCAGGCTGGAAGTGAGGGCCTCAGCATCATCTTGCTGCAAAAAAGCTAAGAGCACGCGGGGATGTACCGAAAGGAACGTCACATGCAGGTCATGGGGAAGCGACTCAACTCAGCACTCCCGAGACCTCATCTGCAAGACTACATTCATTTCTGGCACTGCTTGGAGGAAGATGGCAACAGGTCATTGAGCAGTGAGAAGGAACAAAAGTCAAGACCTCGGAGGAAAGGCTGGAAGATTTTTGGTTACTGAAGTCTGGAGAAGGGAAGACCAGGGGGAGATTTGGTATCAGTTTACAAATGTTAAAAAGGCTGTTATAAAAAAGAGGTCAATCAACTGTGTTCTGTGCCCACCGGGGTCAGGGCAAGCAGTGATGGGCTTAAGTTAGAACAAGGGAGATTTAGGGTGGATTTTAGGAAGAACTTGAAGACTTGCCTGGCAATTGCCTAGAGAGGTCATGGACTCTCCATCACTAGACACTGAAGTGCGGGCTAGACAATTATTCATCCGGGTTGATTAACATAGGGATGATCTTACCTAAAGCATATTTAGTTTGGGGGGGGGGGTTGCTATGATTTTATTAATATTTAATCTATGGTTTTGCTATGACTTTATTAATATTTAATTGGAAAAATGCACCACACAGTAATAAGTTGTGCACAAATGCAAGTGTGCATACACAAATGCCATGCAATCTGGTAGCCAAGAAGTCTTTCCTCATCAAGTGTGACTAATATCTGCAAGTCTCTGGCCCAAAAATAACTTGCTGGTGTGTTACATGGATGGGAGGGTTAATGAAAATAACGTTTTCATTTTACACTATATAAATCCACAACTGGCATTCCACTGCCCCATGACCTTCTTTTACCCAGTCCTTGTTCAAGCTATTTGCTAACGTAATTGAATCCTTCTTTGAGAGTCTTTAGATTTCATTTTGTGTTTTGGGGACAATGGAGCTGAAAGACGTTTACCATCCATCTTTCTTAACATGCTTAATCTAAATAGAAGACCCAAATCCAAGATTGTGCATTTGATGGATAGCTCACCTTCTTGTAACAGTATAGCTTAAATATATCCTATTATTGCTCTCAGAAACCTTACAGAAACCTGCATTCATACTCATTTTAGCTTCTCCTACCAAGCTAGCTATCATACATACTTATTACCGTACAGTACGATTAAAAATGGATAAGGTGAAAGGAGCTGCCACATGTTAGACAGGGATATGTGAACACGCTTAACAGACCCACACACAGTTTCATATAGGATTTTCAAGAATTTCAAGTTGTAGAACTAAAACCATTGTTCCCCCAAGTCACTCAACTCAGTACAAGAAGTAGTTTTCATTATAATGAAGATCCCTCAGCAGATTCCTAACATCAAGGGATTCTCACTGGTTTATCCAATTTAAAAAGCAGATATGCTCTCTGCTCATTTTCTCCCTGGTGTCGATAAAATATACCCACCAAACTGGCTCTATGGAAAAGTCAGCATTTCCAGCATCAAAATTCCCAAAGAATTTTCTGTCCGGGGAAGGAGGATAAAACTTTGCTTTGAGAGTTTTCAAAAACACAATAGCATAATGCCTTAGACGAATTTTTTTCTAACTCCAAATATCAGACAGTGCTAAACCTGCCGTTTGACTCCATTAACAAAGTACTGGTGCTGGAAGTAAGCTTAATCAACTTGGATCTGCCTGGTAAAAAGGGAAATAAATTCCTTACTAATCAGAGCAGATGAAAGCAGCAAGCTCAGTCAAGTAGGCTTCACTGTATAAACCCAAACTTCACTCCTACATTTCTCTTTTTAATGGTCTACAGGATTTACAGCTTTCTGGCTTTCATATAAACACATACCGTTTTGCAAACAAAAAAGTTATGATCCATTCTGTCTGCTGCTCAGAGAACGATAGTGAAGGGTTTTCTACTGTAGTAAATGTCCCCTGGTACTTTCCATATCAGCATTTCCTGCAGTGCCCCTGCATAATACTCTCCATACACCTGTAGCAGGTACATTAAGATTAGAGTCAGAATTACAGTCCAGGATAGAAAGCATAATCTCCATGTTTGCTGTTGACTTTAATTCCAGGAGGAAATTTTTTTTAAAAAATGATTATTTAAAAAAAAAAAAATTAAAAAAAAAAAAATATCAAGCTTTGTGCTATATTTTAGGCTACCTGGAAATCCAGATGGGCTACCATATTTAAAGCAGCATGATCCATTTTATCTTCACTGCAGCTTGCCGACTGGAGCAGTTTTCTATTCAAGTCATTTTGGACCTTCTTTGTTATTTTAGGATCACGGACATGAGGCTAACGTAGAGCAGAGAGAGAGAGAAGAACATCAATATCTTCATTAATGATGTGGACATTGGAGTCAGAAGCAGACTGGCCAAACTTTGGGGCAAAGCATCCACGCCTGAAGATAGGCGGGTGATCCAGGCTGACCTGGACAAGCTCAGCAAATGGGCGGATGAGAACCTCATGGTGTTTAATAGTGAAAAATGCAAGGTTCTCCACCTTGGGAGGAAAAACCTGCAGCATCCTTGTAGGCTCAGCAGTGTTACGCTGGCTAGCACTACGGAAGGAAGAGACTTGGGGGTCATCACTGACCACAAGATGAACATGAGCCTGCAATGCGATGCTGCGGCTAGTAAAGCGAGCAAAACGCTGGCTTGCATCCATAGATGCTTCTCGAGCAAATCCCGGGACGTCATTCTCCCCTTGTACTCGGCCTTGGTGAGGCCGCAGCTGGAGTACTGCGCCCAGTTTTGGGCTCCACAATTCAAAAAGGATGTGGAGAAGCTTGAGAGAGTCCAGAGGAGAGCCACGCGCATGATCAGAGGTCAGGAAAACAGACCTTACGAGGACAGGCTGAGAGCCATGGGGCTCTTTAGCCTGGAAAAGCGTAGGCTCAGGGGTGATCTGATGGCCACCTGTAAGTTTATCAGGGGTGACCACCAGGATCTGGGGGAACGTCTGTTCACCAGAGCGCCCCGAGGGATGACGAGGTCGAACGGTCACAACCTCCTGCAAGACCGTTTCAGGCTGGACATAAGGAAGTATTTCTTTACTGTCCGAGCCCCCAAGGTCTGGAACAGTCTGCCAGCGGAGGTGGTTCAAGCACCTACGTTGAGCACCTTCAAGAGCAAATTGGGTGCTTATCTTGCAGGGATCCTATGACCCCAGCTGACTTCCTGCCCTTTGGGCAGGGGGCTGGACTCCATCTTCCGAGGCCCCTTCCAGCCCAAATGTCTATGAAATCATGCTCTGCGTGCAGCTTTCCATACTTTTAGCATCACGGACATGCAGCTAACACAGAGCACAGAGAGAGAGTGGGACATCTAAGCTATCTGGGTTTGCAGATCCACACACAGCTCTATGTGCAGCTTTTCAGCCACAACATTCACAAGTACAAAAGAGGTTAAGTACAATAAGTTTTCCAACAGACCACCAGGAACATGCAGGTCGGCCAACAAATGTTTCTGTCCATCATACTTAATGTATTTGCCAGCAGGTGAACCTTGGACTAACAGTGGTAACCGGACAGCTGGTAGCATCCTGAAAAACTTAACTCAGTACCTTTGATCACTTGAGTGTCTCACTGCAACCTCCGTAGGGAGGCATGATTGCATGCCATTTAAGCACAGCACACACGTGTAAAAAAAATCCCAGAGACAGTGCTGGAAAAACATCAAGGGCACTTTTCCTAAAAACTAAAAAAGACCAGCCATAGTGTGGAACCACTGAAGAAGCCACACCACTGCAGCAAACGAATGGCTAGCAGACCACACAGCGGTATGTTCAGGGGAAAGGCAAGACACCAAGACGGCTAAACGCAAAACACTTGCTGATCGGAGATGAGGGGTGCAAGTCCCCTGACCCTGAAGCAGCAAGGCGCAGAGAAATGAGACACAAGGCTGGGAAGCAAACACCTGAGTGCCAGGCCTGGCCTGCCGTGGGCTATATTCAAAAATATATAGCGCTGGGACCTTCCCACTAGCAACCAGCTCCCGTCTCCATCATCACCTCCGATTGCCTGGGTCAGTCGCACCACTGTATGTATGTGCTTGCTTTGACTTTGATCCCGAAAGCTTGCAGAAAAGGACCATTTTCTTGCCATTTTCCAGTTGGTCTAATAAAAGGTATCCTTTTGGAACCAAGAGTTCTAGTTTTTTGTATGTTCTTTCCCTCCATGCACCCTTGTGTTACTCGTTGCACAAACATGTGTGCACTTACGCACACAAAACAGAGCTTGCAAATATCCAAATGCTCAGCATCTGACTAGCCGTCTGCACCTTCAATGGATGTCATGCATCCCTTAAGAAATACCCAGGATGTGAAATTATAACTTGCAGCTGCATACGTTTAAAGCGCACGTGCACACCGTGGCTTCAGAAAGGACAAACTCAATCGAGTGCAACAGGAGAGATCTCCAACCAGTTGCCAAATCCTGTCTTTCAAAAAGCTCAAAGTTGAGGAGCGCCGTCAAATCTCTCTCCAAGAAGATAACCAGACTGGCTTTTTATAGCAGCCCCGTAGTAACTGAGCGTGAAACAAATATGCACATAGTTCTTTCTGTTGCACACCTGATGGCAAGTACTAGCACTTGCCAATGGCTTCAACCAAAAAACTAGGGGGTAGATCAAAGTAGATCTGCAAGAGGAAGGAAAAAATGTCCTGGTGTTAACTGAACAAGTTGGACCCAATTCCCTCTCCCCTTGCCCCCTTTCTATCCCATTAAAAACTCACCCCTCCCGCAGCAGCAAAACAAAAAGGAACTACAGCAATATTTCAGCAACCCTCATTCTGTCTTCCAGCTCCTAAACATCCAACAAAATAGTTCATTGTAATTCTTCTGCCAGTTTAATTCAGATGAAAAAGTCAAACACTTCATTTAATAATTTAGTTGAGACATGTCCACATAAGAACACCCTAATTTCTCATTCAGATTTCAAATTGAATCAATTTAATGGCTGCCAATAGTACAGCAGCAGGAATGCAAAAAACACGCCGCGCCATTGACAATCACCCAAAGTTATAGTTGTGCTTTATGAATTGACAATTGTCTCAAAGCCTGTGAAAGAAATCAATGTACATCACTGTCTAGAAACTATTAACCTATCTGCACCAGACTGTAATAATTGAGCACAATTAGACATACAATTTAGAGAATTCATCAAAATGAATGGACAAAAATAGAGAAATATTCCAGTTACTTCTTGCTCCTTTTCAAAAGGACACTACTCTTATTGCAAGCTAGTTTTTCACCATTTCTTTGTGGCATTCACATTCTTTATCAGCAAGCTGATTACAAAGGACTCTCAGAGTTAAGTGGTGCATGCTGAAACATAGCTTTCATTCTGAAATATCAACCGTCTCAAAAATCACAGTCCTGAAAGGCAAATGAAGCACTTCTAGCACAGGCCGAACTATTCTGCTACATTATCAAACTGTAAAATGCAGCCTCTGAAGTCAAAGATCACTGGGATTCAAGCATGTAAGCAGCATTTAAGCCTATTTTTAAAACTAGGCTTGCAACAAAATGACTCAGAGCTGGAGTTATTCTAATATCCACTAGCCCCCCAGCATTTATTTCTCTGTTTCAACTTAAGAGCCTTAAGAATTCAGACTGAAAACAAATCTGGATCAATTCAAGGTTGAAAAGGTCTGTTTCTTTGCAGAGTTATCAGCTTTTATCTTGTATTAAAGCGAATCACAATACAAGAGCTCAGTGTAGATCGGATCAGATTTCGCATATGCCCAAGCTGCAAACAAATCCGCCTCTTGTTTCTCTTCCCTCCTCCCATGTGCAGCCAGTGACGAAACAGCTGTCGAGGATACAGTTCCTCCTGTCCAGAAATGAATAAGGACCCATGCTCATGGGCCAGGACCTTGACTTCAGTTTGCACACACATCCTCCATGCAAAGCCAGCTATTTGGAAGTCCAACACACATCTAAGTTTAAAAAAAAAAAATGCAGGTAAAATGGCTAATGTATGAGAGGTTCTTCCTTCCCAGTTCCCCAGGAGCAAAGATATCAGCACCACTTCTTCTTGCAAACCCACAATGCCTACTTGTTATATATCCTTTTATTCCAAAAAGAGTCACCTGCAGCCCATTCAATCTAGTGAAGCCAGATCCCCTGCACCCCCTCTGAAGAGCTCGATCAGCATTGATTTACTATGTCACCTTCATTTCCTTCAACCTAATAATCCCAATGCCAACTTATATCACATCACCTGAATGAATCAGGACTCCTGTCCACTTCCTGGCATGATGAGATTAACACGTTACAAGCTCTGTTTTAACAAAGGGGAGGACAGAGCAACTTGATGGGCACAGATGTCCATTTGCAGACAGCTGGGGGAGGACAGGGACCCGTCTATCATCATCTCCATGTAAATGAAACTTGGAAAGGGATGACCAGTGGATACTCTCAGAGAGGTTCATCTTCCTCTTCAACTGCAAAGAGCCCACTGACTACAAACCCACATGCCCCTAGCACTCATTCCATACTTAAATCAGCTAGTGACAGAGGTTTCCATTTGGAAATCACTAAATGAACTTTGCTACCCTGGGACTAGCTTGAAGAGAAAGTTATAATTTTTAAGACGTCATCACCTTTGAGAGAATGAGTGGGAAAAAAAATTAAGTCTCAGTTAAAAAAAAAAAAAAATCATTGCTTCCTTCTTCACGTTTCATTTTTCTCTCTTGCTTCAGTTGTAAAAGCTTAGGAAAAGATTAGCAATGGGCCCACAGTTGACAAGGAAATATAGCTCAGTGTTTTAATTTAACAGCAACCCCATACCCTTGGGCTATTTCCCTTGAGGTGCAACTCAGAGCTAAATTTACAGTTTCAAATCCTAATCTTTCAGAGCAGCAACAATGCACCTGTTCAGACAGAGGCAGGTTAAGAGCAAACTTGCTATAGAAGTAAAGATAAAGGGCACTTGTGATGCTACCACGCTTCTCCCCATAAATCTGCTTCTTTTAATATAAAACAAAGTCACTGATAGTAAATGGACTTTTCAATATATCAGCCAAATATAGAATTTCAGTGAACTCAGTCATAAATTACCCAGAAGAAAGAGACTGAGCTTATGAAATAGCAGAGCTTCTGCAGAAGACTAGAAGCAAAGATGCCCTACTTTTTAAAGGATATTTTCTTTCTGCTAACTCTGTCATTTTGCTTTTCCAAGAATGCACCCAGGAAGGACACTTTAGGTGTAGATGCACACCCACGTGCCCGTGAATAAATTTCAGACAACTCGAACCCTCTTCAGCAATCAAGCAAACATGTCAGTAGAGGAAAGAACATGAAAACCCATTGCACCAAGTGCCACAGCACAATAATTTTACAATGCTGTCTCGTTAAGTGACTGTAGGCTGTACTCTTAAACAAGGCTAGACAATCCACGTTGCAGAAGGAATAACAGCGGGGGGGGAAGAAAACCTATTACTATTTTGTTTTGAATCCCATATATTTCTTAAGGCTAAATATGAAACGAGATGCCTCTATGGCAATATTTTTCCTTATAACTTCTGATTTTAAGTCTACCTCCAGAGGGAAAACTCTGTTCGTTAAAACCTTAAGACATGTTAAAACCAATAACGAAAGGAAAGACAAGGTCAGGTTTTAGACAGGACTTTACTGCAATGGTATTTTGCTTTAAGGTACAAAGAAACGTGCGCTTATTCATCTCTTCTACTAACACCCACTCTACTGCAAGACGAAAACTATTTAATGATCTCTCATTTATATACAGCAAGAAAGTGGGAGGTGGGGAAAGGTAGCCTAGCTAACCAGGCGCGCGGGCTGGTATATACCATATAAACTAAGGTCAAGAAACAGCATTTCAACCTTTGCATTCTGCCTGACATTAAACAAGTGGTAACAGAAAAGGGAAAACTGTCCCCCCATCAGCACCTCTCGGTGTGTTGTGATCGCTGAAGTGGACGATACCCATCACATCGCTCAAGCTGCATGCAGATTTTGTCAGTGCTTTAAAGAGTTGCATTTAATATCACTGTTAAATATGCAGACCGCCACACTTTTTATGTGGGCTAGCTGCTTTAAGCACCTGCTAAAAGACAAACAAAAAAATAGACAAGTAATAACTTCCTACAGGCTGCATTTCCTCTCTCTCTCTCGCTCTGCAGGGATTGATTTGGTGCTTAAAATTCAGAAGGGCCAAAGTCACCACCAAACCAGCATCCACACTGCATGACCTTCACAGATGAAACCAGTAGACTTCAACTGTTCTCTCCCTTTGCTATTAGAGGGCTCAAGTATCCTTAAACACAAGCTATCTTGGATGAGATGGAAAACTTCCACTTGAAGTCTCATTAAAAAAAAATAAGGGCTAACTATGCTTATCTGGTCAACACAGGAGTCCAAGAGTCGTGTCTTAATTGACAAGGCACAACAAAAGGCATAATCCATAATCCAAAAAAGCCAAACAAGGCCCAAGACTCTTTCCATACTACTGACCCTTCCAGCAGACGAACGCTTAAAAAGAAAGCAGTTAGGGAGGCAAAAAATAGCGGGGTCCAGTAGCAGACAAATGTATACCGTGCTGGTTCCAGGACTGCAATGCTGCAGGGTGCTTTAAACCAACTTATAAAGCTCTCTTAAGCCGGGCAATGTTTGCTAAAAAAAATCCCAGACCCAAGACCTTCCAGAGCTCAAGAGAGGCTCATCCCTCCATCTGTGACGGGAGAGATGGAGATCCACCTGTGCTGCTCATCGCTGTACCACGTGGGCTCTTTGCCTGCTGCCCTCTCATCCCTTCCCCAAAAAGAGAAGCAGCTCTGTGCCACGGTCCAACGAGAAAGGAAATACCCCCTTGAACTCCCACCAATGCTAGGGAGGGAATTATTCCTCCACGCCACAAAGTCTGATAGTTTCATAGTTGTTAGGGTCGGAAGGGACCCGAGTAGATCATCGAGTCCGACCCCCTGCCATGGCAGCAAAGAGTACTCAAATGACCCCGGCAAGGTGATTGTGCAGCCTTGTCTTAAAGCCCCCCAGGGTAGGGGCCAGCACCACTTCTCTTGGAAGTTGGTTCCAGATCCTAGCCGCCCTGACCATGAAGTCGCACCTCCTGACATCTAGCCTGAATCTCCCCTCTGCCAGCTTGTGATTGTTATTCCTGGTCACTCCTGGCGGTGCTCGGGGGAACAAGGACTCCCCCGGTGCCTGCTGGTCCCCCCTGACTAGTTTGTAACAGGCCACTAGATCCCCCTCGGCCTTCTCTTTTGGAGGCTGAACAGGTTCAGGTCCCGTAGCCTCTCCTCATAGGGGCTGCCCTGCTGCCCCTGTTCGTGCCAGTGGCCTCCTCTGGACCCTCTCCATGTTGTCCACATCCCTCCTGAAGTGCGGCGCCCAGACCTGGACGCAGTACTCCAGCTGCGGCCTGACCAGCGCCGCACAGAGGGGGAGGATCACCTCCCTGGACCTGCTCGAGATGCATCTGTGGATGATCAGTTCTAGTCTGTAAGCAACAAAAGCTACCTTGGATCAAGCAACTTCTATAGACAGATACAGAAAGATAGAAAATTAGGGAAGGGTGGGACCTCAGGAGGTCATTTAATTCGCCCCTCCCCACGATATCTAAGATATCATGTCCGTACTTGTCCATTTTCCCCCTCTTCGCAAATCCCTGCTTGCACTTCTGCAGCAGGCAATCAAACATCTTGGTTATCCTGTGGGTGCTACAACTCTACGTGAATTGGATTCCTGTCTTGCCTTTCAGCGCCATTTCCCCAGGCCTTAAAACAGTTCTGGCACCTGTGGTGCCAGAACTTCACCAGTCCACCAAGACCACTACCCACGCACTGGTGGATCAAGCAATTCTGCTTCACTAACGAGCACGCATTGAATCAGGGTATAGAGCAACCGGGGGTGGGAAGGGGAGGGAGGGAGGGAAAACTCACGACAGAGTTCAGAGAGTAATAAAACTGGTATTTAACAACTAGAAAGGCAACGTCCCTGTTCAGCTTGCAGCCATGCCCCAGAAATCATGGAAGCAAAGTTCACCAAACCACCGCAGACCTTACTGTGCTGCTTTATTGCAAGTGAGGATATCAAGTCAAATCACCAATCTAGTGGGTGTTGTAACTTTATTTTGTTGTAAAACTAGCCGCAAATTCAACAGACCTGGCAGAAAAGGAAACCCCTGAAGTAATAAGTAAAAGTGCACACTTAGACATTTGTGTATCACCTACATTCACGTGAATTTTCCATGCTTTGCCTAGCTCCCTTTGGTTAAGGTTTGCATTTTTGTTCCGAGCAATCGTCTTCTTTTACCGTTTCCTTTGAACCCGTGTTTTCCTCCCTCTCCATCCCGCTGTGAGGTCATGATACATTTGTGACAAAGTTTCCATGGCAACGGACTGACGACATAAACACAAGATTAGGATTTCTCTGCAAAGCAGGAGGAGAAGATGGGCTGCGAGGGAGAAGGCTGTTACTCAAACAAATCTCTTCAGTAATAGCTTTGGGAATACAGAACATTACTGGCAAAGTAAATTGCTTTCTGTATAAATGTTCTCTTTTTTGAAGTTTGCCCCCATGTGAAAGTCTCTGTAAGTCAGAACCTTAACATTATTTTAATGTACTATTCTGTATTTAATAATCTTTTGCTTCAGACATTAGTCTGTTACCATGGGAATGACAGCAGCACAAATACAGGATTATGGCTATCAAGCAGAAGGAGAAAAGAAATTATGAATAAGCTAGTTATGTTCAATAATTAGCAGCAATATGAAAAAACCAAAATCATGAATTTAGATTGATGCATTTATCGCCGTGTTTGAATACAACGATGAGTGTGTTATTGCTCGAAAATGGGATTCTAACACATTACACAAGTATTTTTTGACTAAATAGGTCCTACTTGGAACTATAATTTATTTTACTCCCATTCCCAGTTTTCCCTTCTACTCATTAACAGCCCACTCGCTACGTCTGGTTTCTTGTAAGAAAGGCAGGTGTGCGATGCCTATTGACGCTAACAGCTGGATTTCCCCGGATGACAAAATGATGAGAAAAGCAGCCTGCGCGTTAGCAGTCCATACAGCTGAGGAGCGCAGTGAGCTCAGGTGAGGGCTGAAGCTCTTGAGCTCCTGGCCGTAATCTAACGCCAATAACCACATGGCTACAAGAGGATTATTCCAGTCCTTTTATGCTATCCCCCACTGGAAAATCTTTCACAAGTCCCAGATGCTTTCTTTAGCATTGCAGCTGGCTCAAGCAGTCTCGTCTGTGCAGATCCTATCATTAGCATGGCTGAGAAGGAGAAAAACTTTCTTTAACACTAATTTTAAAAGCTTATTTTTTTGCAGGGCAGCTTCCTCCCCACAGCAGACTAGGACAGCTAAACGTGCACCGAACCACAGTGCGAGGCCTCAACTTCCAGCCCTGTCGTCAGATATTCCAACCTTGTAGGACCGGAGCCTTTAGGAAGCCCAAGCCACCTCTCCCAGCTTCCCCAGGTTCGTCGGGGGACACAAGATACCTCAGTAGCATTCCCTGAAAACAGCAGGTTTGCTGTCGACCTAGAGTCTCAGTTGGCTTCACGAAAATGTTCTTGCCGATTCAGTGCTCCGACGCCTTGTCTCAGAAAACTTGAGAAGAGAGTCTGCCATCTAAGCAAGCCCACTGGCCACCAAGGTGCACCAGTTCAAAAGCCAAGTGCTTGTAGGCCATTAAGAGACCCACCAAAACCGAGCCAGGGAATGAGGCTTAGCACACAATGAGCCATGCGGTGAATGAAGTGTCTTTCTTTTTATGTCTACTGAGGAAGTTTTTCAGGCATATGAAAGGCCTCTCACCCACGCACCTACCTTCGTAAGCAGATGAACTACCATTAAACCACTGAGAACATGGTCAGGACTTGCAAATGTCCTGTCAAAAGGGGTATTTCTCCAGCATGGAAAGAATCCAGCTATTGATGCTTTAAAGCACCTTCACTCATTTGTGAGGCTACTATTAGATTTCCCCTCCCCACAGTGCCTAACTCCTCCTGCCAGCTCTCCTCCCTCACCGAATAAGGCAAAGAGCATTCACAAAATTTGACTAAAGAAGTTTTTTTCCCCCCCTTACTTTAGGTACTCCTTTGATTTTAATTTCAGACTACGCATAAAAAGGGGATTCCCTTCCATCCCACTCAGCACTAAAGAGGAGCCATGTCCTGCCGTGAGGAATCAACGTTTATTATAAAAGTCACCCAGAAAAGAATGATCTCAAAGCTACAAGGAGAAACAGCAGCTTAAAAAGAGCTGCTTTATTTTTTCCCATCCATGCCAGAGTATCCTACAGACATGCAAGAACTCTGCTTCATGCCAAGCATTATCCCCATGACAAGCCAACTCTGCATTTCTTGTCCCCCCCCCCCTTTTTTTTTTTTTTATTATTAGTAGTATTTTTCGGGACCCCACGATCAGTCTGAGAAGAAGAGGGACAGACCCCGGACACAACACCAGGCCGATGGTCGTCGTGGTTCTCGCAGGCACGCCGTCGCTCAGATGTTCGGTTATTGCTAGACTTACTAATGGAGCGTCTTGGTTGGCAAGCGTCTCTCCTGCATTGGGAGCTGCTGCATGCAGAACATTACCATTCAATTGGGGTGTCCAAGCATTTCTCACTTACCTAAGAAAAAGAGAAAAGGGGGGAGGGAAAAATCAGCTGTTGCTACCGATGTCATAATCCAGCACACGGGAGAAATATTTTTTAAGTTTAATTTTCAACTTGATGTTATTCCATCGCATGAAGATACCCTGAAGAGGGGCCGTAGCACCCACCCGTGCCATTCACACCTTTTCATTTCATTTTTCATGGCCCCTCATTGCCCTAGAGCACCACAATTTCTAAAATCTTTAAGGAGAGATCTCCATCAGCGCACAGATGCTCACGATGGCCACTGATGCTTACAGCAGAACCAGCTCCGTTTTATGTTCTAGTTATCTTGGTGCAACAACAAGATGAGTTTTATCGGCACAAACACCCCCCGCCCGTACTTGTCGGACTACGAAGACAGGCTTATTTCTGCACCGCAGGCCCAGCCCACCCTGACCAAAGACAGACCCAAGGTCCTCAACTCCCTTTTCCCCGTAAGCCAGTACAACGTGCCCAAAGGTCTGACAAGGAGTTCGACATTTTACCTGCACTCAAATACTGAGACACAGCAGTGAGTACTGAGGACGGTGATTTCTTTATTGAGCATCCGGTGCTATGGGCACAGCACAGAAATCCTCGTC
This sequence comes from Crocodylus siamensis, assembly GCF_052110815.1. Lineage (NCBI taxonomy): Eukaryota > Metazoa > Chordata > Crocodylia > Crocodylidae > Crocodylus > Crocodylus siamensis. The sequence goes on from NC_143408.1 coordinate 27,180,900, forward strand.
CCAAAGCGCTCACAGCAGACGGGCACAGTTCAAAGACAGACCAGGGCCACAGATCTGGCTTCTGAGCAGTGCGGAGTAGGAAACTAGACCAGCAGCATGTTTTTCAGGACAGGGGTTAACTTTCAGCTTTAATTTTAAGCGACTGGCTTGAGGCATGACTCGATTCGGGGTACTCATTTCCTTTATTAAAAAAAGAAGCTGGGAAGCGGCACGCGCAACCTCGGCAGTCAAGCAGGGGAGCAAATTTCATTAGTTGCTGGTGTCCGAGTCTCCCTAAACTGCTTCGCTATATCATTAACGGAAAAAAGGAAGACGCGCAGACAATGTTAACTAGTTACGGCCTTGGGCAAGATTTCTTCCCCCCACATCTTTCTGCAGCTCTGTTGTAAGCCCTTGAAAAAGGGGAAAGGTTAATAAATACTGAAACAACCTTAGCAGAGGCACCGTTATTTATACCTACATGCACATTAGCATAGGGATTTGAGGAATAATACCCCTCAAATCACTGCTACAAGGTAACACTCCTGAGTATTAACTTCACAGTGCCTCAAGGAAGCGGGTCTATTTTAATTCTTCAAACAATTCTTGCTGGCACAATAACTCACTTCTCTAAGCTGCACATATTAAGAGCTGCTTCTGCATTAGGAATCCCTGCACAGTTCATGTTCCAGGACCCAAACGAAGAAGGGGAGCGGCAGCCAGGGCCCACGCTTCCTCTCCAACGGCACAGCCGCAGCCAGAAACGAGAAGAGAAATTCTTTGTCGCATCACGGATTGACGCAAAATGGCAACAAAAGAAGCATTTCACTCAATGATACTGTGCAAAACCAGAAATCAAGCCAGACTCTCTCTCACAAATGTGCATTGTTACCGACCACACCCCCCTAATGATGTGCTGCCTTTAAAAAAAAAAAAAGTTAATTCGTTTAAGCCAAAACGATGCCCTCCTCCCTCCCTCTTTCAAGGATTCCAGAAAGAAACAGCAACATGAATTTCAAAATCCTCCCAAGGCAAGAAATGGGCATTCTCCATATCCAAACGCAGCCATCCGCAAGACCTAATCTGTTGAGAAAGCTGCTTTGACTTTTTTCCAAGACGAGAATTTTAGCACGCACATCAGGGTTGGTTTTTTGTCCTGTCCCCCGTCCTCCCCCCCAGGTTTAGAGATTCATTTGCATACTTTCTACGACTACAAGCCAGAAAACCGATCAAATTCTGTGACGCGTCGACCAAGTCAATCCTCACTGAAATCATGCACACAAAATTCATGTGCCCTGAATCATGTGGACAAAAGGCAAAAATTTAAACCAGATTGTGCAGATGACAAAGAGCAAAAGGAAGCAATTTCCAAAATCCTGGTCTCCGAGGCATGGTTTCTTCTTTAAGCGTAACACTTGAAAGGCTATCTATGCTCGAGTGGGCAGGAGGAGGAATGCAAATAGGAAGTCTTGAAAGTAATCCAACTGGATACCGAACCAAGGTTAACACAGGATGTCGTCGCTCCAGACTGTGCAGAGAGAGAGGATCATTCAAAGGTTGCATGGACTATAAATAAGGAAACAACCCTCCTCCCCAACATTAATTAAGCTGGTGAAGGGGCATTCTCTCTCTTCCGATAACGGGAAGGTTGAATGCACACGGATACACGAGGCGCACGAATCGAAAGCAAAAGGTGCAGCTTATTATTCACGTTTCCGGGACGCGAGCCATGGTGAGGCCTCCCTTTTTGTCTGATAAATTACCCAGGAAGAGAAATCCTGAAAGTCAATTTAAACCTTGTGTACATTCCCTCAAGAGTGTGCGCCGCGTGTCTTTGACTAGCGTGAACGCTACACAGATAAGGGCGAAGCAACAACTCGCAGCCAAGAGCACTCTCAATAAATTACGCTGCCAGGACCGGGTAGGTGCAAGGAGCAATATCCTTCGCAGGATGCAAAAAAGGAGACGGATGCAATCATTGCAATTAAAAGTAGTCCAGAATTAAAGCTGTTTAATCATCTTCCCACCTTCCACTTCCCTATGGATCTGAAATATCACTTCCCTTTCTACTTGCTCCTCGCGCACACAGGAGGGAAGGATACATTTCAGACTGGCAGGAAGCCAAAGCCAACAGTTGCGGCAATAGTAGCTGCCTTGTCTGAAAGGCAATTCAGGAAGTTTTTCGAGGGCAGAGTGCACCAGACAGAAGGGGGTCTGTCAGCACTACACGGACTGATCCCTACACAGTCACAGCTGACAACACATCTGCTCCAGGATGCCCCTTGGAAAGATGCTACATTAGAATTAAAGTCAACCCCTCTACTCGACATGGGGGTTTTTTTTCACTCCCAGAACATGTACCTGCCGTCTCAGAGATTTCCAAATTATATGCTGTTAATGAATAGGCCTTTGGTTTTTCCACCCCCAAGGCAGAACTGCAGAAAGGCTGGGCTGGAAGGGACCTCTGGTCCAATGCACTGCTCATTCATATTTCCACCGACGCACACACGTGTCTAACCTGCGCTTAAAACCTTTCAAGGCCAAAGACACCACAGCCTCTCCAGGTCACGTGTCCCAACACTTAACCACCTTCCCAGTTAGAAATCTCTTCCTAATGTTCAACCTAAAGCTCCCTTGTTCTATATTTCAGTGCATTACTTCTTATTTTTGACTCGTGTTCGGCCCTCCATCCTTGCCTGCAGTGCTACCACCGTGCCACGTGTTCCTCCATTATCCACGTGTGCGCTTGAGCGCTCCATCCTAGGAGCCGACGTTTCGCTCATCTCATCAACTTCCGTCCAGATCATTTCTGATTGTTTTGCCAGTTTTCCAGGGACATTTTGCAACCTAAAACTGTCCTCTCAAGTGCTTGTTACCCCACTCATATCCATCCTCCAAGTCATTAATGAAGATGCCCAACTGTACCAGGCCATGAAGAACGCAATGATGCCTCTTCCCAGTTTCAGTCCCTGATGGCTATACTTTGGGCACAGTCACCCAACCGATATGGCCAGAAACACCAGCTCCACAACAACAGAGTCATTCAAACGATTAAAATAACCTAACCCAACACTGCGTCTGCACTACACATCAGATATTAAACTGTTATGCTTGAGCTTTACTAATAATGTGTCTACATTAAGTTTACTAGCATAGATATTCTAGATTCAAATGGATAGGGCAGAAACGTCCACTAAATATACCCCACTAGCCTATAACAGGGAGGGCCAAACAGTGCCTCCGTGGCCAAAAGCGGTGATGCCATTCCTGCTGCTCATATGCATCAAGCTACTATTACATTAATTCAGCACCACTGCAGGCACAAAACAAAAAAAACCCAAAAATCATTCCAAACCTTTGCACTGGGTCAGATGCAAACTGAGCTGGCTCAATGGAAAGCCAGCTGGGGTCAAAAGACCTTAACTTTCCCCCTTTGCAACTAGCTGCTCACATTACGAGCTGGATAAAGGAAGGAAACTATTCACTACCAAATTCCTGTTGACTGAAGCGCAAGGGCCTGCAGAGAAACAGCGAGTAGAACTGCCCACAGGGATTAGCTCTCAAATGCAGCAAGGACATCTTTGATTGTGACCCTGGAATGAGTCCAGGGGTTTTCCACTGCACAGAGAGGAGTCTCGGTCCACGGTGGCTGTATATTCACTGCCTTTCCCCAATATCCGTATGCTATTCCCTTTCTTCGTCCAATATTGTGGGGCCTGCTTGTACAAATTCTTGGCCAGGAAAGGCCTAGAGGAGGTAGGGATGTCAGCCTGCTTGTCCCGTGGCTATAAAGACTCCCTGTGTTTAAATAAAAGAACGTGTTCTCTGACTACAAATGCCTGAAGATTTATGGGAGGAAGTGTTAAGCATAAAACCAGAACAATATCTCCATGCGTGGGCAATGCTCAGGCCATAAATCAGGACAATGCACAGGGACAACAATGGGCTTTTCACATTGTAATTACACATATTAATTACACATTTAATTATCACACATTAATATTACCTCAGTATATAATTACTGCTTATTCTTGTAAACCTAATCAAGGAAAACCAGCATATTTGCATAAAACTCGTAATGAAAAGTATAATGATTTCACTAACAAGATGTGGATAAGAATGCGTATCTGTGACAAACACTTTGTGTCAAGAAGAATAGAAAGCGATTTTCTTTCCTGAAGATTATTTCAGGCCCATTTAACACAATCTGTACCACTCAGTTGATGCGCAGTATCCTACACACATCAAGTCATATCTGGATAATGTTCCTGACTTCAGATAAAATTTCATTACTGTATTTAGTTATAGAACGGTGTGAAATGGCTGCATTGTTAAACTTCATAAAAACTGGAATTTACAAAGTATTAGGCAATTCTCAGCGCCAATTTTTCCACTTGATGTTTAAACACCGCCGCAATTCTACTATGGTCTTCCTCACCAGGCAGTTTGCACATTACAACTTAATTTTCAGTCATAAAAGCAGCAATTAACGATAAGCACAAGCACTCCAGAATTCCTGACACCAAAGAGAAAGGGAACTGGCTCATGTTTTGCACTGGAGACACAAAAAGCAACTCTGATTATCAATAATTTGTCACCCCAAATTTAAGTAGATGTATTTGAGGGTGTTTGGTTCAGGTGTACGAGGCATGTTGATCAAAGCTAGGAAAATCCCAAATGCGTGCCCATCAATGCAATGAAGTCAAGGGGTGGAAGAGGACACAATGATTACGAAAGCCCTTTACAGGCAAATAGACCAACGTACAAAGAGAGTATTTGGATCTTCTCCAACTTGGGGAAGCAACACAACCAGTGCCCTTGTAGCCATGATACTGAACTGAACATACATCCCTTTAAAACCAGCACAAAATTAAGACAGTCTCAGTCCGCACCAGGTCCAAGTAGGGATGGGGACGTGGCCTAGTGTCCACTGCAGACTACAGCACCTCAGGGCAGACTCACCCCCACTTTATCAGCGCGGTACTTTTTACTCCTCAAAAAGTTATTTAGTTTACGATCGTACCTTCTTTGCACACCTGCTCTTGCCCAATCGTTATCCCATACAGCTGCTACTGAAGTTGCATTACCAAACTCACAGCAGAGGTCCTCCCTTGAGTAAACGCAAGCAACACAAGCATGCATGAGCGACGTATTTCAAACCTACATAATTGAGTACAAAAGTTAATCTATAAAACAAATGCAACTGCTACACATTACTTAGCTAAGAGAAGCTCAGTTAAACAAATCTCTTCCAAAACTACAAGAAATGGTGACAGGCCCTTCTAAAGCACAACTGCTGTGAGTTCAATAGGATTTATTTGCCTCCTTGATGACACACGGTGCTAACAAGCCTAATAACTGAGAGTAATTATGAATGATGTTTCAAGCAGGAGGTGTAGAGAAGGGACAGGCACTCAGACTAGACGGATGGGTCAACAACTGCCTATAAATCGTGGTAATACCACACCTGACGAACAGACCAACTCATCCACGGGGGTTTAGCAGAGTCTGGTTGAGGAAGGAAAGGAAGCTGCAGAAGGGAGTTAATACAGCGTACAACACTTGGAAAAAATTCCAGTCTTGTGTTATCTTCTGGTCCACCTGCCACTTCTGGCATTTCCTTTAAACGTTGTAGCTCGCTCTTTTCATAAAACCCGAGTCAAACAATTAACGTCCAGTGCTTCCGGAGACTGACACAAAGCTCCAAGCTCTCAAACTTATCAAAAAAGCTGTAAAGTACTATTGTGAAAGGAAAGAATCCTATTCAAAACTCGGCATCTCTGGTCAATTCTCTGCTGATTTCTCATTAATCCTTGAGGAATAAAAGGGAAAGGAGTGTAGCTGTAGACAGCATTTTCATCCGACTCATTAAATCTAGACTGCAAACGTGGAATGAATACATCCGTACAACAGCAGTAACCACAAGCACAAATATTTGGAACAAATCAGTTTTATGATAAATTGAAACTAAAATGGGATTGTGTTCTGTACTGGTCACCCCACCTCCAAAGATGCAACAGAAGAAGGTGTTCATACACAGGTAATGAGGAATGGAGACATTTACTGCAGAAAGCATGGATGCTTAATTCAGAGACAAGTCATGACCGAGAGATACAAAGAGCTGGGCAGAAAATGGCTTTCCTGTCCCACAAACACTTGCGGTTTCAGGCAACGCTCCTTGTTCCAGACCGAGACAAATGAAAGATGTTTTAATGTTTCAAGAAAAATAAGGGGGGAGTCCACACAAGTGTCTGGCATACACGTACACCAACAGGCAGCAGCTCCCCAATTCAAACCAGGGGCCTGAGCTTCGGGTCTCCCTACATGCCAAGAGAGTGCTTGACCATCAAGCTGTTGGCTGCTCTGGGATGAGCATCAATCCCTTCCATCCCATACTAAAATGGTCACTGGGCCAGAGCGTCTGCTGATAATCAGTTGATTAAGGCACTCACTGGATATCTGGAAGACTAAAGTCCCACCCTTGCCTCCAACGCGTAGTAAGCAGCATTGCCCCAGAGGCAAGAGAGAGATAAGGACCCTACCTAACACCCCCCTGGGATGTGGGAGACCCAGGTTCAGGGCACTCCTGTGAGCCAAACCCTTGGGATACTGGTGCCTTGGAGAGGGAGCTGGCAGGCAGGAACGGGATTTCTATCTTTGACCAGGAACTCCAGTCTCATCGAAATGGGCAACTCACCCATGTGCATATTCCCATGGGATGTTTGGTATCAAGAAAAATATTTCATCGGAAAAATCCCAACTCACTCTAGCATACACACCAAATTATGAATATTATAGGGGAAATTAAAGGCTGGTTCTATTTGCCCTCTTATAAAGCAGAGGGAATATTCAATTATTGATAGGAAATGCATTCCTCTTACCCTGCGCTTCTAACAGATGACTAATTTGCAGAGCTCACTGTCAAAAGACAATGAGAGCAGAATTTAAAGTAAGTCCACTGATCCAATTGGACAGTGAGTCAAGCACTAATTGATGGGGAGGAGAAAGAAATGCTGACTACGGTGAGATGATGTCAATTATACTTGATAGGTTTTCTTGAACGTTTCTCTCAAGCTGCAGCTATTTGTTAGCTTCAAAGAAAGGATGAAGCTGGACAGACTAGTCAGCTCATCTGATACAGCAAGTGCAGGGACTAGACCCGATGACCCAGATGGCCACATCAGTCTCGTCTCACGTTCCTAACTGCAATTATGTCCCAATCGTTTGAGAACAATTAAAGGCCCAGCACTATTTCCACTTCTCTTCTATATATATTTTTTCCTTTGTATTATATACAAGGAAACTGTCCAGATGGACGAACAATGAGCTTGCCAAAGAAGCATCTAGACACCAGGCACTGGTAATTAAGCTACAGTAGAACCCGGCTAATTGACAGTAATGACTGGTAGCCACTATGGACTGTTGAATTTTACAAGTGAGCACACCATAAAATAACTCGGCGCGCATCATTTTACATTAAACGTAGACTGCGCCACGTGCAAACATACCGTACTACAGCCTACGAGCGTTGCAGTCAGGAGCACGACGCTCATGTTCAGTCCTGGACTCACCAGGTCTCAGTTAAAATCAGGCACGTGCTTAAACGTTTTTCCAAAGCAGAATCTGAAAGTGCTCCAAACACAGGCTTGGAGGAACAGGCCGTCACCATCACGCTTATTTTTCTTTTTGTTTTTTTTTTTTTGTTTGTTTGTTTTGTTTTTTTATGAGAGCTACTGAAGGTACCGGGTGAAGAGAGACTAGCTTGTTGCACACCTGCATACCTGGAAGGGTCAAACATTCATGTGGAAGTAAAAACAATTCATTCCCATACTAACAGCTGATCTAAAGGGGAATAAGCAAAACAGGGACCTGAATTCAAGTGGCTTCATTAAAATCACCTGATGCGTAGACACGCTTGCTCAGGGGTTGGCTACCTGCGGAAGCCGGTGCTCAGTAAAACCCAGCGTGGACTTCCCGTACACTAGCTTCTCCATAGAGGCTCCTTTAGTGTAAATCAAGTAAGAGATGGCACGTGCCCTTTCCTCTCCGTTGCAGCACGCTCCAAGCGCAAAGCGCAAAAGTGAGTTGGAGCACTGTAAATTCACACCAGCGCTTACTCCACAACAGCTTCCACAGGCAGACATGCCTTGAGCGATGGTTTATAGTTTCAGCCAACTATATCTGCTCAAACAACAGAAAGTGAAATGAGTTTGCTGTATGCTGTGTATACCCAACTTGCTCCTCCGAGTACTTTATGTTCCTTTTTCTGAAAAGAAAGAAGAGTATTTTTATTTCGCATGCATCCTATATAAAAGGATCTCAACTCAACTATTGGTAGCTATTCCTCTTAACCCCAAGGAAGTCAGGGTCACCCATGGCTCAATAACTGTGCACTGTACAGTCTGATAATCCACAGATGAAAATGCAACTTCCCTTTAATCCTATAGCCCCAGGGCACAGAGGGAGTGGAGCACTCAAGCAGCTTATATTATTACGTACAACGAGAACAGATAGTCCATGGGTCCTTTGCTTCACACAATCTATTTACAGTGGGGACACTTATTTTTAGGAATCCACATGAAGGCCAGAACTAGGAGAAAAAATACCCAGCTCTCACCTATCCACACGTACAGAGTAATTCTCTCAGACTAAAGGAAAGACATTGCTGGTGGAGCTGCTCTTCAGTGGTTCACGCTAAATCGTCACCACATATATTCTCTTTACGCAATATTTTTAAAAACCAGTTGTAAACTGCAGTTTAAGCTGCTCTTTCACCTACCATTTCACCCATGTTTACGTCCAACACCCCAGAGATCAAGTACCAGAATTCATCCGTGACCCAAAAAAAAAAGTAAAGTAAATATCGGGCACTACAAAATTAAGCATCCAGTTGTATGCCACCTCCCATGAGGCAACTCAAGAGACACTGCTTATAGGACTGGAAAGATTAGGGTTTAGCAAAGAGTAAAGACTGCAAGAGAACAGTTTTATGTTTTAGGAGCCAGTATTTTCAAACACCAAGTTACATTCACCTGGATGACAGTAGTTTTAATCCACAGAAACATTGCTCAGGACCTTGAGGAATCACAAGTTATAGAAGAAATAGCTGAAACAATAAAAGAAAGCAACAGTAAACAAACCTCTTCAAAATTAATCTGGGATTACAAAATGTGTTTGGGTTTGGCATAAGGTGGGGAAAATAATGCCAGTGTATTGTGATCCCCAAACAGACTCATCCTTTGAGAGGAGAAAAGTAAACGCGATACCAAGGGTTCCAGATGTGCACGGTCCACAACGGCCATTAGCAAGGCTGGAGGTTTTTGGAGCCGGTATCACATCCCGAATTCTTCCAATGACTCTGCTACTGCTTTCACTTCCTCATTTAAGAGGCTCATTTCTACAGGGGTGCAAAGTCTTTAAAAAGCAGGCAATTTGGGTGCCGAGATGCAGGCTGATATCATGACACGCAGATCCAAGCCATGGAAGTAGAACTGACGTGGTCCTTGTGTCAAGAAGCACAAATCTCACCTCGGCGAGCACAGGGAGATGGACAAAGTAGGGTACTGCCATGCAAAGGCATGGAAGAGGAAGACCTCGCATCAGTTCAGGAATTTACTTCCTCAAAAGGAAAGTGATGTTCATATTAGCCAAATAATCAGAGAAAGCTGCTTTGGAAAAGAGGGTTTAGAAAACAGCCAGACAGGCTTCAAAGTGGACCAAGTTCAGAAAACCCAAGCAAGATAGACTACCGAACAAAAGCTTCTATTTTGGGTCCATACAGCCCTCCTGAAAGGTGATGAAGCCCTCCATATCCCTCAGGTTGGCATAAAAATAAATCCTGAACAAAACCCTGCCTGAAAGAGGTACAAGACCGAATCTCTCTGAGACTAGTGTTTTTTGATGAGATCCCTCTCAGCAAACCCCCTCTACCCTTCTGTGGTCTTCAATTTCTGTGTTACGGCTTCTCTCTTTTTTTTGTCATTTAAAAGACATTCTTTTAAAAGCTCAGCTTCTTTCAAACAAATCTGAAATTATAACAAACTAAATTATGGCACAAACTGATCATCATCACTTTAAATGAGTATTTAAAGATCTGTAGTGCTTCGCCATACATATTTACTCTTGAAGATTTACGAGGGAGTCAAAACATGGGACTAGTGAAGGGGGGGCAGAGGAGGAAGAGGCAGGCACTGCCTGAGCCCCAAAAATAAGGGTGGGTTGGAGGCTCAACTACCTTTCTATACCTGTAGCTATTGCTGCCAGTTCAGAAAGGATATTTTCTTCATGTCAGTGTATTCAGCTGAGTTCAGCTGGCTGACTAGTTGGTTCCAACTTGTTTTTACAATTTGTGGTTTGTTTCTCAAGGAAGTTTGCTTTCTTCTTCTCATCTATGGCTGCCAAACAAACACGAGAGGCCGATAACTACTTCTCTTTACAACCCCGAAGGGCAGCAGGCCAGAAATGTGAAAACAACTTCCCAGCTCAGCAAACACTTTCTTGCTTAATAAATCAGGTTTATCATTCAGTTATACTGTTTGTACGTCCTGTACAATCTATTGTAGCTTTATTTAAACCATTTTCAAATGCTGCATTAAGTGATTCCCAGGGGGAAAAACCCCAAAAAACAAACAGAAAAAAGCAGACAGACAACAACTCACCATTTTTTAACATTGTAAAAAGAGAGAAATAAGATTCTGGATACATGTTTGTCAAGCGGTATAGCTGGTAGGATATATGTTATGTATCACCCTGATTATCAAAAACAAGTACCAAATTTAGTGTGAAGGTTATATTTAGCTGCAAAATCAACGTGTCTTAATGGCTGCCAACCAATTAGAGCTGGAGCAAACCTTTCTTTAGGAAAATAACACATACAAATGCAAGGCAAGATAAAAATGACTGTTTTAATCATGGTTTCTTGTTTTCCCATCTTGTTAAACCATCATTAAAACAGATGATTTAAAATAACCACCTGAAATGAGCCCACCCTGATTTCAATACAGTCGCAAGAAGCCAATGCACCAAAATCAAATGAGGAAAACCAGAAATACATTGTAGATATGAGGCTCGCAGGCTTCTGCAACAAGGGTCACCTCCTCCTCTCAACAAAAGGCTCTTCAGCTTGATGGGGACAAGGCAAATCCATCATACAATCGGGTCCCAAGATTGCCTAATGGAAGGACAACCTCCCATAGTCACTATTAGTTCATAGTACAGGAACGTGGAAATAGGGGAACAATAACCATAAGGGCTTGCTTTGGGGATACCACTATCTAGCACCAGGGTAAAAATGCAGTTTTGAACCACTTTCTAGCACCAGTGTAAATGCACTGACAATTGCTTATTATGGAACAGCAGTGCCACTTTCAAGCAAGTGCCGGTGACTTGGATGAGGACTTTTGCACAGGCCAAAAGCTGAAATCGGGGCAAATCTAAGTCCCGAGATTGCACAGGACTCCTTACCCTGCAACATTTCATTCACCAAATGACATATCCCTGCTGCCTCCTCTCCTCGTGTCCATTTGCTTCATTAGGGTCAAAGAAGAGATCCAACCCACATGATCAGAGAAATCCCCCCGTACAAGTTACTCAGCTGCTTTCTCCCTGGGGCCAAATCTCAACTCCGGACCAAAAATCATTTCTATCAAGAAACCTGAGTAGAGCATTTTGGTTTCTGCCTCGAGCTGGTTGATTCTGAAATATTTATGTTTGATTTGTAAAAACTTAATGAACCGTGCTGTTTTCTATTTGGCTGGCTTGTAACCCAAAGCACTTCGCAACTACCCGCTTCAACACCAAGCTAGGATGAGGGCCAGAGAAAAACAGACCTCAAAAGTAATCTCCTGCATCTGGAAAATACCAGAGGCAGAGTCTTCAGATCTACGGGCTACATCATCTGGAAGGGATGTTCAGATTGCTGCTATAACAAGCTATTAGTAATCTGTCCTCCATAAAGTAAGCAGCTTTGATTCAACTAATATATCTTGGGGTAGCACACTAATTTTGAGAGCAAATTCCCAACTGCAGAACCTGAAACCAGATCTGGAAATGGATCGCCATGCTAGATTAACAGTTTGTGCTGTAGCAGGTACTTCCGGCTGATCTATTCTGGTGTGGTACAACGGGCAGGCAGTTTCTGTCTATCCAGAACAACACCTTCAAATGAAATCATCGGTCCCCCCCCCCCCACCTCAAAAGTATCGTATTCCTTTGAACAAGGCACTTTTTAAAGCCAAACATTTCTTCTAAAAAGGCCCTGTCTCTTAAATGCAAGTAAAAACAAAAAAAAAGAAAGAAAAAAAATGAAAAGCTTGTGTATGCACCTTGTAAATGTGTCTTTATTGGATTTTTTAATTTTTTTTTCTTAAAGCTTGATCGTGTCTTAAATTCAAGAGCGTCTTGCATTTGAAGGAAGAAATACGATACTCTTCCCTTCCTGCACCATTTTGCAGAGGAGAGAGAAACCAATAGCTTTTAAAATAAATAAAGGAAACTGATCTTTATGCATCAGGAAAAGCAAGACCTAGATTCCTGCCTTTGTTTATCTCGTACTTTAGGAAATACTTACAGCTTCATGAAACACGTCTGCCTGCCCCGAATTACACTTATCAAATCTCCAGAGGTGCCCAGATTGTTCTTCTCAACAAGCTTATGCACATTCTAATATAAAAATACAAACTAATATAATGTGCTTCCATTTGTGCAAATGTTTGCACACTAAACCTTTGCAAACGTTAGCAGCAGGTAGCTTCAGAAAGCCAATTCAGTTCCTATGGGGGGGGGGGAAGAAAAACCTTCCTTCTATGTTATTGTCTGAGCAAATTGTGCAGGTTTCCATCAAGCACTTTTCATTCAAATGTGTTTGACAGCTTCAGAGATCATTTAAAAAGAAAATATGTTGTAGGAGTCCTGCCAACCACAAAAAGGTCTCACGACTCAAAAGATCAAACCCGATAGAAAACTGCTTAAACATTTCTATAAAAAATTTCTGAAGTCAGAAGTTCAAAATTAATGCTTTTTGTTGCACGTCTGTTCAGAGGCAGATGCCCCAAGGTTATTCTTTCAAGCCATTCATCTACAGCTATCTTCTTGTAACGCTTCATCTTCCTTGCAATATACATCTGGGCAATTAACTTCAAAATCTTGCTACAGGCATTAGTTACTTCGAAAATAAATGAACAGGGGTTTTGCCGCAGATAAACCATATAACACATTTCCACAAGTTCACAAGCATGTCTCGTTAAGGTAAATAAACCTAACCACGCTGCAAATGATAGATTTTAATTCCTTAACCGTGCCCCGGCAAACCATGGAAAAACAAATAGCCCCGAGCAGCGTATTACCTAGTTACAAAGCGGTACAGCCTCTCGTTGGACCACACAGCTCGGGTGACTAAAGAGAGGCTCAAGTCAGGCAACGGATAGTGCTAGGCTCTGAAGCTAAATCTATCAAACATCTGATTTTAGAGCAACGCCATCTGGTTCAACTTTCTGGCTGGAAAGCAAAGGAGGCGCACAACTGCAGTGGCTCCGAGGCAATGATGTCAAGTCACCTTACCTTGCTGGTGACAGACGGGGAAAAAGCAAGAACACGATGACTGAGAAAAAGAAAACCAAAAGACCAAATCTCAAGCAATGCGATGATGTGAAGGCAAGCCCTGAAGTCCAGTGAAGTCCACGGTACATTCCCGGTACACCCTCGGGTAAATCTCAGGCCGCAGAAGTGCGCCACGTAATGGCACTGCTCAGCATGGATCAAAGCAAGGCCTCGGGCCTCTATTCCTGAATTATCTGTCTGTGACTTTGGTCAAGTCGTACAATTCAAGATGCCTAAAAATCGCCCTGCAAGCCTATGATTCAACATGATGCACCAGTCAAACGTAAAGTCCTGGGAGCAAGTATCGGGTCCGCGTTCTGCGTGCAATGCCCGGGCAAATACTACGCTTCTCGGTCGCTGGTACAATATGCTCCTTTAGATTTTATCCATATCATTCGACTATCATGAAGCTGACTGCACCAGGTTTACCGCTGCTCTGCGTTTCTGTCATGTTCAAAGAAAGCCTTTAAGCTACTGCAGATCTCCAAGTGAAGTTAAGGTTAACCCTATGGGAAGCTATCACTTAAAAGAACATTCTCACTAATGAGTTTTCTATGCTCTGTACTTCAGAGTTTCAACAGGGGAAAGACAAATTTTCCATTGTATGGCATCAGTTCAAGCTTAGTGCTTTCACCCTCCCTTTAAGAAGTTGTGATATTTTTACCTTTACCTTGGGGGGAGGGGGGGGAATAAAAATTACAGCCCTGGTGATGGTTTTCATTTTATACTCTTAATGTGAACACGCTCGGGCAGGGATGGTCTCTGTTCTAGGTTTGAATGGTATTTAGTACGGCGAGACCTTATTCCAGGACTGGGATTTTTCAGTACTGCAATGATGCTTTGACTATTTTATTTGTTGCATAAAGCAAGAGCTAAGAGGTCAGAAGCTGGAACTCCATCTGGTTCATCAAAAGACAGAGCTTACTAATACTCTTAAATTACTTGGCCGTCCTTTGGAGCTGTAGCTGGTCCCTTTCCCTACTGTCAGTCTTGCAGCATTGACCTATTTTGCCTATCATGGTCACGCTGCGCACGAGAACCCCAAGACTTGCACCACACTGAGCTACTGCCGCTATAGAGATGAAACTCATAGAGATCAATGCAAATCTTACAGTTTTGAACCCTGCTGGGAAAGACCAGAAAAAAAAAAAAAAGAAATGCAGATGCTGGACAACTTACCGGGACAACTGAAAACACAAAATATTTTGTACTTCTGCTTTAATTCAGCAGGAGTAACAGCCAGTTTATTTTTCCACTAGATTAGTTTCACTCACTTAACCGTTCACAGAAAAGAGAGTATCCTAGATAAAAATCACCGAGTAGGAACACCATTAACTAATATTGATTTTTTTTTTTTTTTTTTAAACTTTTTGGAAGTTCGAGCTGATCAAAAAGGCACGGGGTACACACGTCTTACAAAAAGGGTTAACGTTGCGTATGCCTTGCCCGGGATTTCTCCCCCCACCCCGAGCAGGAAAGGGAAGCAGTTAAAGAAAGAGGTTGCCAGGTGTCAGGCACCCGTTCCACTGTAATGACAGCCGGGACTTAAAGTTTTGTCTCGCTTCACTCTTCCTATGAATTGCAAATTCTTCAGGTTGCCACAGAAACTCTATGCACTGACACACAACCGTCAGGAAGCATCACGGTCATCTTCCCCATCTTGTTTGCTTTGCATCAGAGCACTTTAAACTCCCTGTGGTATCGGTGGCTCCATGGAACGATTCCCCCTCCGCAGTTATTCTAGTGCAGTGTCCAAGCCGCAGCGATTAATCATTCCCGCTTCCTCGGCTGACATATCGAGGTGGGGAAACGACATCCTAAATGAGCAGAGCTGATTACCTGGGAAAGCAATTCTTCAAGATAGCACAGCTAACTAATAGCTCCATCTGCTACACAAACACATTCCTAAACCCCAGAAGTAGTGTCAGGATACAGCTAACAATTTTTTTTGCGTCTGCCAGATTTTAAATTGTTTGTCACAAGTTACCACAAATCTATGGAAAGCACTTTGCTCCCTTCCTTCAACGTTGCGCTAGAAACCAACGGAGCTGGATCAGGCAGTTAACATATGGGGCAGGACTCACAAGAGCCAGAGATGCAATCGTTCATTTTGCTTACCAAACGCCCTCTTGCAGTACAAATAGGGCTTCTGTAGGGAAACGAGTTACCCACAGGCTATGGCTGGTATTTTTTAAAACGCCTACCGCGTTTACGGCCCTCTCCGACTTGTCCCTGGAACACAATCAATGCACAAAGAAACATAACATGATTTTTTTGGTGTTGTTCTTGCTGTTGAAGCAATCCCTTTTCTTCCCTGGTCTTGAATTTCTCAATTTTCATGGCACTCCAGCCAAATCCCCATCCCCCCCATGATCCATGGATCATTTCAATAGCTTTGGATGAAGCAAAAATGGACACTTGTCAGAGTATTAGAGTAGATGAAAGAAACTGGAACTTTTGGTAGGTGATCTCTTTTATTAAATCAACTAGATATTTACCAAATAATTCTTTAGTTGCAAACCTTCAGGCACACAAGGCCTTCTTCAGGCATAGGAGAGTGTAAAGATGGTAAAATTTCTCCTAGGCAGAAGTGAAAATTCATAGAGTAGATAAAGGCAGGCAAGGTCCCTTCAGTAGACATGATATCTTTTATTAGACCAACTGAGTAGTTGGAAAAAAGTTCTTGGAGTCTCAGAACAGCAGAGACTCCCAATGCCTGAGGAAGGGCAATTGCATCCGAAAGCTTGCAAAGAACTTTTTTCCAACTACTCAGCTGGTCTAATAAAAGATATCACGTCTACTCAAACAATTGTCCCTCGACCAACATGGCTACAACCAAAAACCCTACAGTAGATAAAGACGTTTTCAAAAGACCAGAGTTACAGCTCAAGAGAGAGCCACAAGTGCAAATGTTGCCTCACAAAGTTCAGCTGCACCACGCTAGTCACAACACTGGCTATAGACATGGCTGTAGTGCAGACCTGGCCCAAGCAAACACCTGCTCTGGAGAAACCAAAACCACAAGTCTGCCACTGCATGCCAAGGAACCACAATTGGGAAGAAAAGAAAGAGATGCTCCATCAGAAAGAGTTCAGAAGAACGCCGTTCCCCTCTCCCTTGCCCAGCTCCACGGGCTGCCACAGCAGAGCAAACGTCTTCAATGCTGGCATCAACAAGACGCCAGCTCAACTCCTTTTCATTTGAAACCAGATTTTAAGAGCATGCAGAGCAGAACAGACTGCTAATGTGTTGCATTGCACCCACTTCAGTAGGAGACGAGCACCTCTCATTCTCGTTACGGTTCCACCTGTTGCTAGGTAACAGCAATATAACTTAGACAGGGCTGGCTATTATGCAGAATAGAGCCTCTGCCTCCAAACTTGATGTGCTCTGGGCATTAAACACTGGATTTTTACAATACCCACCGCTCATCATTTAAGTGCTTTCTTCTTGCTTGGAAAAATATTATCTTTAGAAACTTCAGTAATTCCCACAAACTTACAACCAGATAAATAGCCTCTTGAAACAAGTCACGTTCTGGAAAAGAACCTGGAACGGAAGCCGTAGGTCGGTTATACTGGCCACCCATTAAGAAACGGCACTTCCCCACAGGGTCTCAGACAAAGTTGTCTATTTTTAATGTTGGGACATCCTGTAAAGATATGACCAGGATAACTGGGCATGTGCTGAAACAGAAGTTTCTACAAAGGCTCTAAGCACCTGGGAAATTAATAATATAACACAGCCACCAAAGCATTAAAACAATCAGGCAGGCACTCTACTAGCAAGTGACTTACAGGAGGAATTTTCCTTCCCATCCTTGCGTCCGTCTAGCAACTCTCCAGCAACGCCATCCAGCCAAGCATCCTCTGGAGCTTGCTGGAGACAAGGATCAATCCCACCGTGCTCATTCAGACTCTAAAACCCTGAAATCGTGCTTCTTTTCCCAAAGCCATTTCACCATACAAACCTGGCGGCCCCCTTCGAAGCCCTTCTTGTTGTATAATATAGGGAAAGAAGTCGCCAGGCCTTTAAAATGTCCCACTTACCAAGCAGGCCACTGCACTTTCTACCAGCTTCAAGTTCGAGGCATTTGATGGCACAGACCCACGCACAACAGTCTAGTCTCGATGCAAGTAAGGCAACGGTAGCAGTGCCCATAGCTGCACGCTGAATGACAAGCATCAAAACCTCCTGATTCAAGTCACGAAAAACAACAGTCAGACATCAGGTTGCAAGGGCAGGGCACGCAACAACATCCGTGATGCTACATGATCAACCTATGCGGCCAACAAGCCATTTAACAGACATTTAAATGCCCAAGAAAGCTTCCTAAAACCTAAACGCCACAGCATGATGATTCTTGGTGGAGTCAAATTAAGAAATGATTTGGACAGTGTCAAAGGGCTGCATATCTAAAGAGTGGAAATCAAATTGGCCGACGCTACAAGGAATATTATTTTCATTTATGTGGATGACAATTGTAGCTCCCTCCCCTCTACCTCCACCTCTGCTCCACTCTCAGGGTACTGCACTGGCAAGACGAGGAAAAATGCACCGAGTTAACTGTAAGGAGAGGGGGAAATAAATGAGGGCGTCTGGATAGAGCTGCTCTTCACATCCTTAACACAGCACTGCATAATATTTTAGAAGTACTACAAAGGCAGAGCAGGTCAGCTTTGAACACTTTTATTCACAGGTCATAGCCTTCTGAGAAGCACTTAGTTACCCACAAAAAGACTCCATGTAAAGTCTGAAATACATTCAATATTCAGATACTCTATTTAGGCGCATATAAAACAGTGGGAAAAGATTAACTCCTGGGCAAAGTATCATATTTTATGCAAGTAATAAATGCAAGGCAAGAGGAGTACAGGGCTGTTATACTTAGTTAAGCAGGAGAGTTAAAGGAAGACCCATCCCTGCTTTTCATGAAGCATCAGCAAGCAGGCCAAGTGTTCACCTGAATATGCCATAAAAATGATTTGACTGACATTTAAATTTTATATCTCGAGAGTAATGCATTTCAAAAGCATCCAGTTTAGTGAAGTGATGGTAAGGCAATATTTTTTGAAGGAAGACAAATGCATTATTTAAAATAGCAAGTCCGATGCAAGTATTTTATGAGAGTTCAGGAATGTTGCACTGTTCCTATGGGAATCGGAAGATGGCAGAAGATACGCGTTCTCAAAAGAAGAAAAATTAGTCAGTGCCCTCCACGGGCTTCCTCGACACAAGCCAGTGCCCTCCAAAGTCGGGAGCAAACAGAAGGGGAGCATGGGGCTGAGGTTTAAGGACCACCCCACCCCTCGGAGGCACCAGAGGACTCCCAAAACCGTCTGAGAAGGAGGGTGCAGATGAGTAACAAGCGTGCATCGCTGCCCTGCCAACCTCTGCGCGGGTCCAGGGGAGCCTGGCAAGAGGCTCCATGCAACCTGGAGGGCAGCAAAGGGGAAGGGAAGGATCCCCCACAAATGCACTCGGAGTTTCCCGGTAGCTAGATCCCTTGAGGAAGGTTTGAGGATCCAGGCTCACCACATCACACCAAACCCATAGTCCTGCCTGTGTCCCTTAAATGTGTGAACTTCTCCTTCCTTACAAGCCTACCAGGAACACCTCCCAGTCGCATTGCAGTGAATAACTTAATCAGACTTGTAAATATTAATTGCTTCCTCGGGGGCAGGACTTAAGCATCGCACATGCTTGTAGATTCACTTGCCGACAGCAAAGTGAGACATGCCACAAGGAACAGCCACCGTCGTCCACCCTCCACCGTCACCAGAAAGATGCAGCGAAGAGAAACCCTGGCCCCAGTGGTCACCTTCCTGGAGTACTTGGTCCTTCAAAAAACCACGCATTCATTTACTGTCTAGCAACAGCAGGCCTCAGGATTGCAGAAAAAGTTTAAGATCCCACTCTCAAGCAGAGCAGATAAAAGCTACTGAAAAACTAAAACCCCAAAATAATAATTAAAAAAAAAAGACCCACAATTAAAAGCCTCACTTGTACAGCTTTTTTATTTGAAATCTAAAATTTCTGTTAAAGGTCTACAGTCCTTATAATAGATTCAAAGTAATTTAAGAGTGGAAATTATATATTGTTTCCCTTCTAAATTACTACATATACATAGAGCAGGGCACATTTGCCACAGAACAAAGTCAAAAATCAAGGACCTGGTCCAAGTACCCAGAATCAAAATTTGTTGAAGTGCTAACCCTGGTCACGACTGCCGCGGCCCCGCTGAGCCATGTTTAGAAATAATATTTTCCTTGTTTCAGATTATAATAATGTTACACAAAGAGACTACATGCTGGTTCAATGAAAAGTCCAGTCAAAGTTGAGAAACCACCTGAATGCTGGGACTAGAAAGCTTGCTTTCCCCTCTCTCTACCTCTGAAGAGAAACAGAGAGGATGAGGTCTACTTGCTCTAAAAACCTGGACGACACAAGGCCCAGAAAGAAATCAGTTCTGTTTGCTACTTACAGCTAAAACATTGTTCAATATAAGACACCTTTTGAAAAACGTGGATCTTGTTTCCTTGTACTTTCAATAACAAAATAGTTTTCTTTTTTTAATTCAAATAAAAAGCCTTTTTGGTGCATTTAATTTAAATCCCATCCCCAACCAAACAGAGCGGCACAAATTATAGGTAAATAATCTCATTAAAAATAAGTAAAACAAACAGCATCCTTCAGTATTTTTTCAACAAAATGCAAAAGAATCTGAATAAACTTTAGGTTAAGCAATATAAGTGCTTCCATAAGTATGCCTTGATACTGTACACTGTGAATTCTGGCAAGCAAAAGCTGCTAAACCAAATGTAAGGGCTATATTTATCAACAAGCTTCAGTGGTTAGCAGTGAGAATCAACTTGTCGTTGAGAAAAACAAATCAAAAGTGGGAATGCAAAGCAAAACAAAAAGTCCAATTAAATCAAGGTCTCCTGCTTCTGGATTCAACTTATGATAAAAAATAGCCACTATGATTCAAATCAATCCACGCTCATGACAAGGCATTCCCAATCTAAACTGGACAGATGACAGTGTGGGTGGATAACACAAAATGAATGGTCAAGGACTGCGTGGCCCTGCTCCAAGACAGCCCAGGGACTAGTAGCCGTGCTCTCTTCCCCGTCCCCCCGTTTCCAACTGCGTGGATTCCTGCTGACGGCCAAGATGGGGGATTCGAAGGAAGGCAGAGTGAAGCTCTGGTGTACAAAAAAAATGCAAGGCCATTTTAATTGCAAGTGGCAGCCTGGAGAAGAAAATGAAGACAGAGAAGGGAGAAAGATAAAAAGGAACATGGGTAGAAAGAAGGTTTTGGTGGATTTAAGCTAAGCTAATTCACTAGTTACCTTACAGAAACTAGGTCTTTAAATATGTTAGTATATTAATTCAGCATTACTTCTGGCTATTACAAGGCTGCATTTCCACTGAGAACGCTCTGCAGTATATACACCACCAGTGAGCCACGATGGATGAGTCACTGCCAACTCCAAACTTTCCAAAAAATCATGCGTCAAGTGCAAAACAACCCACACGGTTTAAAATAAATGGCAGGTCCTCTGCCTTTACCGTCTGGCTACTTTTTAAGTTGACTGGTCAGGTTTTCTTCCACGCAGGCACAAAAGCCAGAAATGTCTTTTTTGGAAAACAGAAGCAGAGATCTCTTCTTAATTAAGAGACTCCAGAAGCCAAAGGCTTCAAGAAGGACAGCTATTACGAGGCCTGCAATAAAAATCAGCAGAGTTGAGTTGCTGCAGAGGCAGCCCGGATGAATGTCAGCAACGGCTGCTGAACTGCAAGAAAATGCAGCGCGGATCTGGTTGGAGTTGGATAACAGCAGGTTAAACCTGACTGCATCAGCACTTTGATCACTGTGGGGAGTGGCAGAGCAGCCCTGATGTTAGACCAGCACTTGACTTGCTGAAGATTATCACTGAAGTAAGGCCCCAGGGCTTATATTTTTTCCTGTCACTAGGGTGCTATGGACTGAATGCAGCCACCAAACACTGGTCGAGTACAAACGGATATTACCCCACTGGAAATACTTGTTCATCCCTATCCTAAGGTGTTTGTTTTTGCTTTATTTTCCTATTTCTCTCGCATACATTCTCAAGGCAGGAGGGTAATACTGCATGAAAGATGGATAGCAAAAGTACCAAGGTAGTACGTTTTGTATCATTTATGCACTCTCAATAATTAGATGAATACATCACAGTTCAAAGGAAAACCTCCAGGCATCGCCACCGCCAGAGAAAACGCTGCAAACGGTACAGTCACAGAGTGCAACATGTAGGGAAAGTCCCACGACGGCTGACCCAGATAGCTCTTCTTAAAAAGAAAGTTAAAGGCATCACATGGAATTCCAAGCAACATCATTTCATCGTGACTTTATTTAACCAGGCCACATTTAACCCGTAACAGTGCGCAAAAGCGCAATAAATCAAAAGGTGCAGGCCGTGCTTCCCACAGTACATATTACGAGCGAGGTTTCATCCTTTCAAAAACTTCTTGGCTCACCAGAAAACAGAGGCAGATATTTAGGTGTACATCCTAGATGATGCCGTCAAGATTTACATACTCAAATGCCGAATACTGCCACTGCTGGGAGATAGGCAAGCTTTCAGACAGAAGAGAAAGACAGCCATCAGCACCAATGGGGAAGATCTACCACACCTGGAGGGAGTCAGGTACCACACCTGGAGTCAGGTACCAGTGGAGCCTGGCTAGGCCTCAGGCACAAAGCAGATAACATGTTCATTCTGCCAGGCAACAAGCCTCAAGCTACAAGAAAAGCCAAATTATATTTTATATTTATGAAGAGACGCAAATAAAACCCACTCATCCCCACAAGCCTGGCAGCTTACCAAGCTAGTGGAGCAAATCTATTTAAAAAGATGCAGCAGAAATTACTCTGCACCGCAGGGGGGTACGTATCACCTGTGCTCCTTGAGTGCAGATGCTGGGGTCCCCGTCCTCAAAAACTACAGCTGCATGAATCAAAGAATCAGAGAAACCAAGGCTTGGAAGGGACCTCAGGAGGTCACATCTAGTGCAGCCCCCTGCTCAAAGCAGGACCAGCCCCAGCTACATGATCCCAGCCAGGGCTTGGTCTACCTGGGTCTTTAAAACCTCCAAGGATGGAGACTGCATCACCTCTCCAGGTCACCTGTTCCAGTGCTTCACCGCTAGGAAAAAGTGATAAACTTTTTTCCTAATATCCAACCTAAACCTCCCTTGCTGTGCCCATGCCTGGGTTTTTCCCTGTAAATCTGCTGTATCCAGATGGAGAGGTCAGCTCATCATTAAGCACCAAGATCTATCTGCAAAACAGAGGATCAGTTCAACTTCAGGCACACGTTCTCCCTGCGATTCTTGCACAAAACCTACTTCTGGAAGAGCCATGGCAGGGACTCGAGTGGATAATACAATGACAAGCAATAACATGATAAATATATCTTTCAGAGCTGTTAAGATGTGTAAGTGGACTACACTGTGCACCAACACAACATGACATGTAGCATACTGGTGCCAATACCAGACTCAGTAATACAGGCCGAGTTGCCCTCTACAACATGCCGTTATAAACAAGCCTACAGAAACACTAAGATGTTAAAAACCTCAAGTCCCTTTATTTTGTCATGCTGCCCCTCAATTATTTCATTGTCCCTAACTAATGACCTTGCACAGATTTAATACCCATGCCATGCCTATGTAATTGCATAAAGAAACATATAAAAGGCTTCGAAATGAACCCCGGAAAGCAGGAAGTCCTGAATTAAGATTTGAGAGATTTGCTGGTTTGTTTTTTATACTGCATGTGTAAAATAAATGCAAAACTTTCTCATGCCATCCACCGACTGGCAAAAGTTCAATCACTTAAAGAAATGAGCCCATTAAACCGAGAACCACAGGACCAGTCGTGTATTTGCTTGGAATGACACTCCCAACATGATTTAGTGGCTCTGTTGTTCTATCTACTTAGTCATGTTAAAATGAAAAAAAAGGAGGGTTATGAATTTGTGTAATTAATACAAGAAAACAATATAAGCTAAAGCACTTAGAATTATATTCCCATTATCTAAACAAACCTTTCACTGTTTATTTTTATCTCAGAAGAAAGAAGAAAAATGCCTCAGGAACAGAAATTTGATAATTTCATTCAAAAGTCACCATTCACCTGCATAGCACAGTTGACAGCTAATTTAATGTTCCCAAGATAACAAATTACTATTACTTTTGTGTTTAAAAAACAGCCTGGTGCATCACTTACATATTATGAATGGAAGAACAATGACGTGTGATATTTGGAGAGGTAGTTGGCGGTGTTGACTGTGTCGTTGCTTTTTGGTTATGGCAACCGTGAACTTGACAAGTGCCAACATTTCAAATTTAGCTTAGTCTGCCCATTCATTCCCCCCTTGGCTTGGTGATTCAAACCATCTTTCCGGATGCGAGCACTTACTCCACCCACGGCCATGGTGATTAGATACGAAGCTCTATTTTCCTGAGCAAGGATAAAGGATGAGAAAAGCTGAGTAAACAAGATACAGAAACCTAGAGATGTGACACAGGTTTGCTCTTTCTTTTCCCTTGTTTTTTTTCTTCTTCTTTATTTTTTTCCAGCATTGCATGTCATTTGCCTAGAAGCCAATAGCAAGCAACTAAAGCCCTACTTGGGAAACTGGTTTTGTGAACTTTCTTTAAATGGGTTTAAAGACAAAGCCACAGGATGTTTACCATTTTGGGGAGCAACGAGCACATTTTCCCACAAAGCGAGCGCACAAAAACGGTATTTTCTACACCGCGCAAGACACCCGTTTCATCTGCAAGCTAGCGAACGGCTACTTCGGAGATGCTTCCAGCGGCTGCGATAGGCACGGCAATGCCAGAACCGAATCCGTTCCAACACACTGATTTGAGTAATAGCCCATCAGTGCAAAGCGATTCAGGAAGATTCATCTACTCCTTCATAGTCCCACAACCTCCGCATTTGATGTTTTATGCAAAATATAGCCACGAAAATAGTTAATGTGCATTACCAGTTGCTTTCTCCTACATTAAGCTGAAGGAGTTATTTAAATAACAACATTTCAAGCTATAATTACTGGACACCAGAAGGCAGCCTGCTCAGCACTATTTGTCAAATTCTATATCCAGTTGGATGCTTTTAGACATGGCGTAGCAAGGAGAAAACATATCGAGCCACATCGCGACGCGAAAAACCCCAACCTTTACCACAACACTACATCCACAACACTTATTGCTGCAAAGTGCCTTTACTTCATCTTCTGAAAAGCATGTAGATAATATTTCAACAATAACCACACATTTCTCCCAGTGGTATAGACACATACAAAATGCATTAGGAGAAATGCCAATAACTGAAACGCTTTTCTCGGTAGCTCTATTCAAGTGAGTGTCATGCAGGTACTGCAGAGCTCCGCAGCTTTCCCAATTCAGCTCCAAAGGGAGCTCAAAGTCAATACGGCTCCTCTGCTCTCATCCAGCATGACTAAATCACTCCAAGGGCAAGCCTTCCTGAATTATGTGACCATTTCTTTTGCCGTTTTACCGAAAATGGCATGCCATAAACCAATTTAATTCAAGGTAACCCAGGCTTATGGAACAGCAGCAAGAAGAAGCTACAAACAAGACAGCACCCATTGCAGGCTGTAAATGCAGAGTTGGGGAAGGTAGACATCGTGGATCCAGTTGCTAAGGAGCTGGTACCAACACCACCGTTGGCAATGCAACCCCATGCTTCCCTCCTGCCGAATAAAGCAGCCCCTGGAGCTAGCTGGGCCCTAAGGTCAGGCTATGCAAGGAAAGCCGGCAGTCCTGTAGCGGTGTCAGCAGGGATTCATTAGACAGGTAAGAGCAGGCTCAGAAACAATTGTTTCCCTGTCTGCCATCCCTTCACCCTGAAGCCAAGAAAACCTATCCATTCACTTAACCCTTCGTCCCTGGCAAGGAGCTCTGTAAACTGTTTTTCACAAAGCCGTCCTTATAAAAAGGAAAGAAAGAAACAGGAAAACAAAAAAACTCCAAAAAAAAAAAACCTTGAATTTTTTTTTTTTTAATTCCTCAACTAAATGAGAGCTTTACTCATACTTTCCTCAAAGGTGACCTGCAAAAGAAAAGAGAATAAGGGGAAGGAAAAAAAAGCTTATGCTCACTCTTTTTTTTTTTTTTTTTTTTTTTTTTTTTTAAACTTTATGCTCGTCAAAGACAACCTAAAAGGTTTTTATGATTTTTTTCCCCTCTTGTTTTTTCACATTACAAATTCAGGTCTCATCTGTAGGAGAAAACTATAGCAACTGGAGAAGTAGTCAAATTCCAACATCATTAGGGACTAAAAGTGGGACGGCGCGTTTCAACTTGACCTCCAAATTCTTCCCCTCCTCCCTTTTCTGTTGGCCCCCCACCTCCCACTATTAACACCTATGCAAAAACAACACTTACTAGCTCATAGGCAGATAAATCTGATATCTTTTATTAGACCAACTCAAACAGTTGGCCATGTTACAGGGGCGTAGGTTGTAGCTGTGTTGGTCTAACGACATAGGCTTCAGGAATTCAACACCCTGACCTTAGAAATTATTTTATTTTAAAAAGGGGTCACAAGGCAGTTCAATGAAACTTTCCTCCAGCACAGACGCAAATTGGAAGTCCCTCTATTTCTACGGTAAACCCCAAAAGGAGAAGACAACTTTGAACGAGACCTAAATTGAATGAAAGCAGGAATCATCCAGATTCTATTTCTTGCAATTTTTTGCTGTTGATGTAAGTCCCTTGCACAGAAATAGGCAAGAAATCTTCAAGGAGCGGCAAGCCTGGAACATTTCAGGCCCCAGAACAATTTTTGGCAATTTGCTGACAAGGATTACAGCCACAGTCCCGGGCCGCCATGAGCCCATTACTGCAGATAACCATTCAATGCTGTGCTCTGATCACCTTGGCATAGGAGGGATGGGGCAAAGAGGGACCTTCTTAAATAACGAGTTGGAGCAATCGGCTCTGTCCCTCGTTACAAGCCATATGCCTCTTCAAAGTGGCACAACAGACAGAGTCCTTGCTAAAGGGAAATGGTATTGAGCACACACACGGCGGCTGGTTCAATGTTGCTCGGAGGACGCTCCAGCAGGCCTTTCATGTTGTTCTCTGGTGTGTTGTGGACAGAGGGACGAGGGAATTCGCTACCCTGGAAATACTCAATTATTTTAATAGGATTACATTTTAGATTGACAATGTTTAAAACAGTCCCTTGAATTTATTAGCCTGTGAGCACTCGAGATTAGCAATTTTAATGCAGAGATCTTTTAAGTTTGAGTGAGCGACTGGCAAGGAGTCAGCTCTCTCCCCTCTTGGCTTTCTAAGGCATGACACTAAATACGAGACAGAAGTTTGTGAACTGTGAAACACAGCCCTAGCACAGAGCTTTATACATCTCATTTCTCCTAGGTTTGCATCTAAGGAAAATTGTTAAGCCTATTAGTGCAGGGATGAAAGACAGCAAAAGAGCCAATGGCCGGTATAAAAATACCCCTAGTTGAATCTTCAATATTAATTAAGAGCAAGTTCAGACAAAACTATGCAAGTTGGCCTGTGTTAAGTGAAAGACCATGCAGCAATGGACTTGAAACCCTTCTCACACCCTACATCCTGTGGACCGTACATCATCATCATTTTTAAACCTGAAAATAATATTTCAGGAAAACAGATTATTTTGTGCGGCATCCCAAGAGAAACTGTTTTGACGACAACTATGTAGTGTAGTGAGCATACCTGCCCCACGGAGAGGAAAGGGGGAGGCCCTCTCACTTTGATGTCTGGTTTTTCCACACACCCCCCCCCCCCCGACATACACACACGATTTAGCTCCTAGCCCAATTACTGCCTTGCAAGGAATTCACTTCCGAGAGCTAGCTCTCCAACAGCTGGAAATGCAAGACAGCAGAGAGGTGACAACACAACCAAATACCCTGTCTAGCAACACAATCGCCAACAGGCAGCGTCGAGCCCGACTACAAGCACAGCTTCGGTAAATCAGCATCCCAATGCAAATGTAATTGGACCCCAACCATGCAGTTGGTCCAATTAAAGACATCACCCACAAAAATCCTTGCCCATCTAAATGCTTACCTGAATCTAATTAGATGATTTGCAAAATCGTGGGGGAACCAGGTGAATTAATTCATGCTCTTGTCTAAAGAGCATCCTGTAATGCTTGGTTGGTAAACTGAGGCTTGGAGGCTACGCGACAGCATTCAAGAGAGCCCCTTTCGCTGCCCCTGCAACCTGATGGCAGCAGCTTGGGAATATCACATATTAACGGAGTCCGTTATTTACTTGTGGGTTTTATTAATAAGTCACATCTAGCGTTTAGAGAGAGTCTGGCATACTCAAAGCACTGCGTAAACATTAATCCTTAATAGCCCTCAGAGGCAGGTCAGGATTATCCTCTTTGCACATCAAAGAAATATTTGACAATTATTTTACCAGCAGTTGAACTCTTTCCCCCTCTCTTTGGCTTTGTTTGCTCTTCAATTTGCTCCAAGAAAGCCATGGAGTAACATCCTCCTGTCACCTCTGCTGCTTGGCCTTCTTCATGCTATGCCACCATGTCTTACTGGGCAGCCCCTTGATGAAGAACTGCTGGTTTATGAAAGACGGAGTAAGTAGTAACTCTGGCACTGAATGCTGCTGAACCCTTGCAAACGTGGTAAACCCCTGAAAACAGTGCCCAAGCTGAAATGTTTTCTGCTGGGAATCTGGCTCAGGTGGTCTGGTCGGTCCCTCCATCCTTTTTGGAGGTGGCAGAGGCAGGTGCTTGTCCACCAGCAGGACGAAAACCCCAACTGGGAACCCGTGCGGTGCCATGGGGCGGCTCGTCCTCTTTGGCATCATTTTGAGATGCCATTTCCTAATTAAAAACACCAAGAAATGCCTGCAAGACGAGCTCTTGCACACCCTGTCACCCTCCCCTTCCTCCATTCATCTGTACTAGTGGCAATTATACTTCAAGAAGTATAAAGGCAGCCAACACCACCAGCAAACCATCCCCAACCCTTCTCCCTTGAAGCTTGCTTTCTGCCACCTTGGGTTTACCTGTCAGCTATGATGAACTTTCAACACACAACCAGGATATGGAGCAAGACTGCCACACCTGCCAAATGCTTCAGCTCTTTTGGAAAGGGGATTTAATGCTCCCTTTGTGTTTGAGCCAGGGGACTGGAGGGAGGGAAAGAAACTTGTCTGGGTATTATCACACTGGCCAGCAACCAAAAAGGTAATTAAAACCTCCCCTTGAACAGGTGGACAACAAAAACCACTATTAATGCCTTTGATTGCCAAGCGAATGTTTTTCACCATAGTAGTTGTCATAGCAAGTCACTGGGATTTGAAAGCATATTTCTGTACTTTGACATCTGGCCCATAGCAAAATTACTATTGATCTACTGTGAGCTTCTAGCAAAACAGAATAACCTGGCCACCGAGCAGAAAGCACTGTCCATTAAAACAATGGACACTGACCAACTAGTATATCAATTGTACAGGTCTGGCTTTTTCGTAATTAGGCAGCTCACAATTAGATTAATGTGGAGGGGACAGAGCAGGGGAGGCTGTGAAAAAGGAGAGCTCACGTTTGCAGCATTTGAACACTTCGCAATCAATGCAGTCGCACTCACGTTTTGTGGTGCATATTGCTGACATCAAAACCTTGGACGCACACTTCAGTTTACTGCCGGTTCTGGAAAGTGACACTACAAGAATTATTTTCAAGAGATGATGTACTATATTGGAAGAAAATGATGATACAAATCAGATGAACAGTGTCAGGACTATTCACCAAGGTATAAGAAATGCCAGACTGGAGTCAGACTTATTCTCATGGTTCCAGAGCAATTTATAAGTGGGTGTCACTTGTGATAAAGCAAGTTTTATTAAAACACTTGTGGGTTTTTTTTCCCCTCCCCCTTCTATCAAAAAGGTCTATTATTAACACATTTTCCACAGCATCCCTATCACAGCCTTGCTGGGCTGGTAATAACAACACCATGGCTCTGCTACACGGTTTCGCGGAAGAGCCACTTTCTCACATCAAGGTTGGCAACCTATCCAACGTAACTTCAGGCCTCTGGAGCAAGCATCCTAAAAAATATGCCCATTTTCTTTTCACTGAATCATATTAACCTGGAGGATATTTGCTAAATTCTTGTGCCTCTCTCACTCCGGTCAATGAAAGGGAAATGATCTAGATCAAGTGCACCTGTGCTCCAGCCCTGAGCAATTTGTTGCACATGTAGTTAAATCCCATCAAGCAATTTTATAGCTAAAGCATCATCCGCAGCCAAGGAGATTAAGGTTAGGTATTGAGGAAAGTTTCAAACTATAAGGACAGTTAAACATGGCAAAAGCTAAGCTCAGAGCGCTTAGAACGGACTCCCTTTCACTAGAGGTTTTTAAGAACAAGTCAGACAAACAACCGTCAGGCACGGCCCGGGTTTATTTGATCCTGGCTTGGCGGAGGAGGAGGGAAGAAGAATGAGATTAATTGTCATCCCTTCCAGACCTATATGCCTATGATGCGCAGCCCGTCTGCCTTTGTTTTATAACCGCATTTCCTGGGAAGGAGGCAAGATAGCACTCCCGAGATTTCAACTGGCACATGCATTTTATTTAAAAACTGTACCTGGTTCGTTTGTCATTGAGTTTAACAAGCCAGCTCCTGAAATAGGCTGGCCTGGAGCACCAGCCTCTTCTCTACCTTTTATGCCTTTTTCAAGGAACGAAATCCTGACGCAAAAACACCCGCGGTACTGCTTCACAAACAGACCCAAACAGCATGTTAACCCTTCGCAAATATTTCCATTTACATAAGCACATGCTTTTTTTGCACCAAGGGTAATCTTAATATTTAATCTGAAGGGGCTAATGAGCAGTTATTTTTAAGGAGAACATTGACTAACAAGTAGCATTAAGCAAAAGCTGATACGTTTAAAGACGTCCCTGCTATCCCTTTATTGGCAAGCACATAATTTTAATAAGTCTATTACAGCTTCATGTCGAGCTAATCAGACAGAATTCTGTAATGACATTTACCAAAGGGCACGTGAAAGTTGCTCCTATTCTGATGCTCCGTAAGGGACCGAGGCCCCGATTTTGCCTCGAAAGCAGGTAGGCAAAGCGCACCGCAAGCTCAACCTGACCTCGCGCCACACGAGCTCCAGATCCTGCACCAGGATGAGGGCCCACATGGAGACTAAGCCAATCCGCTCCACGGGTCCGATACCACTTCACTGAACTTGAACTCGGGGCAAGAAGCTTTTCCATTGATATGTTGCTCGCTGTTTTAATGCAAGATCTTACCAACTTAAAGGAAAAGTATAGTAGAGAGACTTCTTTCATGGTCTTCCAGGTCATCATTAAACACTCCAGGCTCCCTCAAGACAGAGGAGGCAAACACACTTATTGGATTTGTGCATAAAACCGCTTTGTTCCCCCGATCCTGCGTGCACATGCTATAGCAATGCACAGAGCAAAGAAGATGACAGATCCAAGACAAGGAACACAATCTTTTTCCACCACACCCAAAATCTTTTATAAGTACACCTGACAAACAGGAAAAGACCATCCTGCTGATGGCAAGTAGCATTTATCTGCTACTTACCCAGCAAGATGACTTCCCATGTCAGCTAGGAAGCAATGGCAAGTCATCGGAGTAGCAAACCATCACTACGCACATGTTCGCCAAGGCCAATTAGTCCCAAGCGAGTGACCTGGGGTTGTAGGAAGTATCTGGAGGTTATAAGAATGACATGCACATCACTGTGCTGAACAGACTCAATGGACAGCCCGTGCAGCCAAAGCATGTATCCTCACCCAGTGGAAGAAAGCTTTCTACTTTAAATAGCAACTCTGACAACCTCACAAGATCTGGGGAGATCTACCGTGATCCTGGAGCTGCTATATCCTTAAAAATGGGAGCACGACAGAAATGGGATTCAATTCTTCTTCTGCCCAAAATGATACATGCAAAGTGACACCTCCCGACACATCGGACGGGCACATGCCACTTCTAGCTCATTCCAGGTAACAAGACCAAGGCGAGGATTTCATCAGATGGAAGTCATCTTCTTAAAGACCACCTTCTTTCTCTTCTTGAGAGCTATTCTGCCATTTTTAAAAGCCTCAAAGGCAGCAGTTGAGAGTTGATATCATTAACGCTTCTTCCCAAACCAGGCTCAGACTCGTAATAGTAATGCAATGACCATCTGAAACAGTTTTCCTCCACTTAGGACAGCGCACGCTAGGCTGCTGTTTAACGCGTATGACAGACGCCGCCAAAGCTTCCAGCTTATTGAGATACTAAACCAGCCTCTCCCAGATGGAGCTTTAAGATCTAAGGAGTTAAGTGATGTACAAAGACACAGATGCATGAGGCTAAATGAATAAATTCATACAACAGTTTCTAATGCATTCTGCTTTTCTGCGTTCGATGTACATGCATCTATTTACTTTCACAGATGTGTGCACAGGAAAATACTAGCTATCACAGTAGGAGAGGGCTAACCAGCTTTTCACTGGAAGGGCAGGGAAGCCCAGGTTACCAAATATATTGGAAAGAAGAGAAGAGGAGGAAAGGGAAGGTGTGTATGGGCATGGTCCTGGCATTGCAAGGGTGGTGGGAGAGAAGAAAGGCTGGCACCACGAAGCCGGCTCAGGAGGACAATAGTTTTTCCATGTCCCAAGTGATTGCAGAAGTGGACAAAGGCTGTTTTTGTACAACCAGGAATGCTGGAGAACACACTGAAGCACACTCCCTGTTTCCAGGTAAAAGCTCTTCAATGAGCTTTTTCTCCTACAGGGTGGTGTGCGGGGAACCTTTAACAAACCTCCATCTCCAAAGGAGCCAAAGACAGCCCAGACCTCCACAGTTGCAGAAAAGCTGCTGTTGGTCTGTGAGATGGATGGAGAAGAAAGCCTGGTACACATCACCTATACCCTGCCACCAAAATGGGTGGTAGACCTCCTAATTTCCTGTTTTTTCCTCTCTCCACAGAGAGAATTAGCACACTGGCCTGGACAGATGTACGCAAAAGAAACCATTCATTTCCCAACCAAGTTTTTATGCCAAGAATTAATATTCGCTTCGCTTTGAAGGAGATAGCAAGTTTGTCAAAGAAATCCCTCCTGGAAACAAAATTTAATGCATGCTAATCTCAGGCATTTCTTCTGCAGAATTGTGTTAACCAACTGTAGCTACTTTATTATGTCAGTGCAAGCAACAAAGGAGTACATGTTCAACAAATTCCTGACACGTCTGGGGTGCACTTTTTAAGGTGTTTTTATATCTGCTAGTTTGCTTCAAGAAGCCATCATACTCATATGCTGTTCTTGCAAACTAATGAATCTGCTAAGCAAAAATATGAGGTGTAGAAAGCATGCACTATTATCAGCAGGCAACGACCATAAACTACCTGAATTCCCATCTTAAAATGGCTGGCTAGCCAGGGTTTAAAGAAACAGAGAACAGGTGCAAAGGGCTTGCAGACTGCCATACTCATGAACCAGAGGCATTTGCAGGAGCATGCGGAGAATGTCCGCAGCTGTGCACGGTCATGAAAGCAATGCGGACCCCAGCTACCATAAGACAGCTTGTACTGGGAAAGCTTTTGACTCAAAAGTACCCCATTGCTCAGGAGTTTACAAGGCTAAATATCAGCTGAGAGTTTTGTGAGCAGGTGCAAAGAGGAATGCACCCTAGGAAGTACCCAAATAGTGGGGCCTTCTCTCAACTGCCCATTAAACAACTTTCCCCACAGCGACAACTCTCCTCTCAGCTGTCTGGCCTGACCCTCCCTGCATCAATACTGCAGACAGAAGTATGGGTTTTGCATCCTTAAAACTGCATCGCCACACAGCTCAGTAAACACCAAGCAACTTTCCAGTGCTTGGGCAAATTTTTTTGGTGGTCATCTTTCCAAGTGCCCTCTTTGTAATAGTTTTCCTTTTCCTACTCATGGCTTTGCTAGAGTCTGCCCAAAGAGAGATGCACATGATCATGCTTTTCTTAATGAAGACCAGTTCAAATATTGACAGGGCTCCAATATAGACCAGCAAAGCTAACATATTTGCTTTGTTCTGAGTCTAGATGCACTACAAATGAGACCTGACACATCAGCCACAGATTTTCCCCCAAAACACTGCAAATGCCGGTAACAGAACCACAGGAAGTATATTATATTTTCTGCCCACACGTCAGAATTTGGCTGCAGATTTATCCAGCACCCCTACCTTTTGGAAAGGAAGCCTGCAGGGAGTTAAATAGCAACCTTGTAGAAACCTAGAGAAAAATATCTATATAAAAGCGTACATGTAATAAGGCTACAGACCATTGGGTAGCTGCCAGAAAAATGATGGAATACAGTATAGTTTACTTATTTCTTTTTAATGGCTCCAACATTCCACCTGAAAAATTGGTCCCGGAGCTGTATAATTGGGGATAAAAATTAAATGACAGTTTCCATTTGTCACGATGAAAGCTGATCACTTATGTTTTTCATAAAACCATGCAGAGCACAGCAGATCCTGAAGTTCACCTATCCAAGAAGAGAATGAATAAAAGCTGCAGTTTTTTCGCCTGACCAAAAATGACTGCGACTCCAACTAATAACTTTTTTTTTTTTTTTTTTTTTTAAATACAGCGAACAGGTCTCTGTCATTAACACTGGGTTTGTGCATTTTGCACCCTTATTGCACGCACCGGTTGCAAAGTCTCCACAGGACCACTAATGAACAGAGGCGAGGCAGAGCAGGACGTCTGCCTCTGCCCCTTCCACTACCCCACCCTACCTTCCCCATCTTCATCAACCAAGAAACTCTGCTTCCTTTAAAACATAAAGAAGTCGCTCAAGGGCACCATTGTGCAAGTCTGTTAACATTAGCAATAACTCCACTGGCTCATCTCAGCATGTTTTGCCAAGCACTCATTAGCAGAATGGTACATTGCTCAACAATTGTCCCCTTATTTAACATGCAGTTTAGAAAATTCATTCCGCTTCTTCCTTAATTGACCTAAAGACAATGCCTGGAAACAGGAAGATTCGACTCTTTCTCCCTGCCAAACTTATTCCCAGAGTGTTCTGCAGGGCCAGCCTCATTAACACGGGAAACTTTATTTGTTCAGAAGTCAATAACCCTTTCTCCTACCATCTGAGACCACCTTCATAACATGTCAGGAAGAAATACTTCATCCAAAAGGATGGCGGATCAACACCAACTCAAATAAATGACCACACAGTAGAAGGAGCTACTGAAGAATAAGACGGATAACAATGGCCCAGCTTTCACGAACAATTTTTCTCTCCTTTCCAGAGAGGTGCCTGATCTGGGCATACACAAGCGTTCCCCTTCCATCCCAGCTCCACCCCATCGTGGGTACTTCTGACATTACAAACAGAAAGAGTTGATTTTTTAAAAGAAAGATTAAACTATAAGATTTTTAACTACCTAGCACACTCCTGGAAAAAGCGGAAATCAAATGCAAACTTCTGACCTGCAGACCTATACTCCATGCATCCAAGACACCCAGGCCACACTAGGAGCCGCAGCAACAGCAAGAGGAATAAACCATTTTCCCCTACCTTTTCCAGCCCAGCCTATATATCAAATATATATCAATATCATCCTTTCCAAAAGAGTGTGTGATACACCGTGCCCATGAAAATAATGAACAGCTCGGTAACGCGCACACAGATCGTGCTCAGCTTCTCCGCATTTTCAGCCAAGGGGTATAAGTGATGTTACCCCTTTCAACACCAGCTCTTGTGAGCCCCGAGCAGATCTGGGGGAGAGGGAGAGGATGCGGTACATTTTCCCTGAGCCCAAGGAAGGGCACGTATGCCCGAAAGCTTGCAGAAAAAGATAATTTTTTCGGCAAGGTCTTAGCTGGTCTAATGAAAGGTACCATCTCTGAACCAAGAGCGCTAGAGTTATGCTTTTCTTTTGGTCTCAGACCAGCACAGCTGCCAAATACACCCATGAGCTTCCTGTCATTTTCTACTGGCAGTGTCTCAAATTTGGATCCTTAAACCTTATCTCCACTACTGAAAATTGCACACTGCTTCCTAGAAGCACCATCAGTTAATGCTGTTGGCACTTTTATACAAAATGTGCATTCCCTCAAGCCAAATGTGAAACGGTAGTATTCTGTAACGTCTTAACTTTATAGTACCAAACATCCCAGTGATTTTAACAGCCTCATTATATATACTGCAAGCAGCACATTTTATTTTTACTTCAGAGGTGAAAATGTTTTGTCAATTGTGAACAACGTACCAGACGATAGACTTTGGCGGGTATTTACATTAATCTATCCTTCTTATCTACGGTGCTTTCTATAACAGTTGGAGACATCAATTCGAAAAGCAAATCACAGACAAGATTAAACAAGCGCTCCGGTGCAACTCCGCACAAAGTCCCGCTGAATGCACCAAGGAAACTGCTTCCCCCTCCGCTCTGTGTGGGCTCCTTCACCATGCAACAGGGGGGAAAGCTGCATGGGGAACTGGGCACCCCAGTGTGTTTGCCCCCAGCCTACACATAACTAATGGCTAGAGTTTGAGATGTCCTCCCTTACACAGCCACGGCATTTCTGAAGGCTACAACAAACCAGGACCTGCATGCTGCATGGTATAACAGAGCCAAATCTGACAAAAGACCCCTATATATTCCTATGTACTATTTGTGTGGAAATAGTAAAATGATTCCTGCTCCAAAACAGCATGCATGCTCAACAGACATTTTGCATCTGAAAAGCTCTGTATAGCTGATTTTTCCCCCCACAGCAGGCCTTCCCTCGTCTCTTCACCACGTTGTCCAGACAGACCCATCCTCTCTCTCTTGCAGCGTGGCCCTGCCAGATGTGCTCAGATGTGCTTCCTTCTCGCGGCATGCCGAGGAAGGGATGAACTTGTTGCTGGGCTGCTCCGAGAGCCTTGCCCACAAGGCATGGCTGAAAGTAGGTATATTCCAGGTCTGGCCTCCACCTTTTTCCATAAACTCAATCCAGGAGCATCGCCTTAGTGCAGTGAACCCCTCCCTGCTTCCAGGAGACAGTGGGAAAGGAAGAGGTGACTGGCCATTGGCAGGTCTCAGCAAGATGAAGAGCCCAGCCGGACACTGGACAACGAGATGCAGCAATGCCGTGGCTTGCAAGGATAATGCAGACCTCTGCAGCTCGGGTTAAATGCAGCAGATCACACCTTTCATGCATCAGTCTGCCTGAACACTCGCAAGGACAAGGCCAGCAGTTTATCATCCATTCACTGCTGTGCTCCGCAACCCTGAGACCGAATTGGGGTGGGGGGGATGGTCTTTGCTTAATGAAAACAGAGTGAAGCCCAAATGCACCGCGAGAGGTGCAAATCTGCACCCCTCAAATCCACATGGCCCATAGAAGAGCTCAGGCTTGTTTAAATCCAACAGCAGCAAATCCACTGCGACTGTCACGTTTAGGCAATGCCATTTTAAGCTTGTGCACTCGCACATACAGAAACCCGTTTCAGCAGCTAAGGTCAGCTGTTAACGATGGTGTCTTTCCCATAATTCCAGTGTTCCCCTTCAGCCACAAAACCGTTCCCCAGTCTCCACTTCTTTGTTTAGCTTGATGTTCCCTTGCATTCAAGATCTCTGTCCTCAGGCTTTCACAGTGTTTTCTCTCTGCACAATGCCAATTTACCCCCAAGCCTACAATTCTTTCTTAAATCCCAGTGTTTTCAAGAGGACAGCAATTCAGCAATAGATGGGGGTGGGCGGAATATTAAACAGATCCTTCGTGTATGTGTAATCTTTTTGCCAGCTATTTAATAACATTTGTCATTGCGCTTTACGCTATACAGAAAATGCATCAGCACTCCTCTTAACTGCTATTCAATAAGGATATCCTGTTGCACTGCTATGTATTTTGATTCAGTAGATGAGGAAATGTATTTTTCATTACAAGTATTAGCTTCCTAATGACATACCCAAGACAGGGTTTTAAGACTGCAAGGCAGGAAAAAAAAAAGTTAGGCTTAAGTTCAAAACTGATCAAATGTAATAGAAAACGTGCAAACTATCGCTGCCAAGTAGTTCCAACTGACTGGAGATGTGAAAGTCGACCTGAGCGGCTCAGAAAAATCAGACCCTTCTTTGTGCTCACAATTACACCTGGGAATCCCACCTGGTCCACCCGACTGGTTTTTTTCAATTACTTATGCAGAAAAGAATTTGCACTTACCATGTGACAGACAAAACTTAGCACCGGTTATTAAATCACCTGGGCAGACAATGCTCTCTGCTGACATTTTATATTCTGTTCCAACACTAGAGATTAAAAAAAAAAAAACCCAACAGCAACCTTTGGAGGTCTCTCACAAAGTCAGATACGGTATCAGCTTCCCTCTCCCGCTCCCTGGTGAGCTTCCAGCCAACCTCAGCACATCCTCTCACATTAATTGTGCTAATTATCTACAGGTTAGATCCCTTACACACTAGCCGTGCGATTCCCTCTTTATTCCACAGTAACTTATCGAGCGTACAAAGGAACCACCTAGCAGCTGCATGGATCACATTAGACTCTTTGCAAACAACATTAACCAGTTCAGCACCTTCTTCCATTTTATCACGCAGCTGGAAATCCAGCCTGGCTCAAACAAGGAGCTCCCTCCCATCTGTCGATATTTGGACAGGTTAATTATTAGAGGGGCTTTACTGAAATGCAGCAGAAGTTTACATTTTTCAAGACACCTGTGCAAAAGCACCTCTCCCCAGGCCCCCATCAATACAGCAATGCCATTTTTCTTTAAGATGTCTCGCTTTCATTTGCAGAACTAGGAGTTGACACTCCACAGAAGGCCATACGATAAGCTGCTAACTTTATATTCTGGAAGAAATATCTGTGCTAAAACGCAGAGGATGAGCCGTTATGTACAGGCACGATATATACTTATTCAACACGCCTACTGCAGCCTGAAAGCACACTGCAAGATGTATATAATTTTTAAATAAAATATTGACTCAAGGTGTATGACCAAGCTTAAGTCTATAGATCACAAAAGTAAAAGCTCTTAAAGCCTTTTACATCCTACCTCAAAACCAATTTCTTCGGCATTGCATACAAGTAACTAGCTAAGCCTTTGACTCATAAATTTAAATGAAATGGATGAGTGAACTGTTCATGCAGAAAAGGAGGAACAGGGCACAAATACTGGAAAGAAAGGAGAGAATCGGGGTGCGCCGGGGGCCGGAGTTGGCAACCGAGAACGTAGGGGACTTTAACACGTTCACACTGGAAATGCAGCAAGACCCGCCGCACCCGACTCGGATCACTGCTTGCGCTGTAGCCCTGCCGCTTTGCCACCCGCGAGAGCCGAACGGTACAAGGCTACAGACGTGCCTGCCAGCCGGTGCCGAGACTCGCTGGCCAAACGGCAAATCCTGCATCCGGTTTCTTCCCACATTTCTACAGCATCTAGCGCAGGCTCCCCTGTCCTCTCATCAAGCGCTGCTCGTTGCACCCCATCGCCCCTTTCCAGCTGGGCACCCTGGAAGTCTCCCGAAGGTCCCTAAATCCAGGCTCAGAGACACCGTGCGTAGATGCGGAGCAGAGACCCCAGGACCTCTTGCTGCGAGCATCTTGCTCGCAGGCCACTCATATAATAAGCTGTTTTGAGCAACACTGATAATTTCATCTCTTCCTTTGTACGCGACTTCGCAGACAGCTCCGAACCGCGGTGCTTTCTTCAGTACTGTGCATTGGCGTTGGAGGAAGCATCCTTTTGCCCGGGGCTGGTTACATGCAGTCCAACAGCAGCGTAATGACTTCACTTGCCAGGACAACATCACTCTCTCGCTAGCAGCTGTTGTTTAGAGACAAGTCAGCCTCTGAGCCAACAGTCTTGGGCCTCCCTTGAATGGAGACTGTCAGTGACATTAAGCGGACTTTGGTCCACTGGGGATGAAGCCAAGAGCGCATACTCCTGCTCCCTGCCCTCCCTCCCACCCGGCCTTTAACTCCAAAACCAGTGCTGTCCATTATGCCCAGCTCCATCCCTCCCAGTAGAAGTGCGTTAATGCAACGAGGAGACTCGGGGTCAGCGCGCTGAGCTGTTGACACAGGTTATCAGGCACTTAATATCGACATCTGTTTGTGTGCAACCATGTAAAACCATTCTGACCACGGGGCCGTGTTGTTTTTATGTCCGGAGGTTTATACTACTGTGCTATAAAGGATGGGTTTCCAGAAAGCGAGCCGACCGATGCCTCTAAATAGTGTTTACATTAAAACCTGGCAAGCAGAGATGAATGCAATCTATGCAAACACAGATGAAGAAAGATAAGCCATAATAAAACACCGTGGACATTTACTTGCTGGAAAAAAGTATCCTTCTAATCCAATTTCAGCTCTTTCTGCCGAGTGCTACACGCAGCGTCTTTGGGCATCAGGAGTCCACTCCCCGTCGTCCCCCACCGGCGAGCCAGCAGAAGCAGCAATAACTCCAAAAACCAGGTGCATCTAAATGAGGTTTAAATGGAGAGTGATGAGCGGGGTGCACTGCACCGCCCTGCACTTCAGTCTTTGGGGAGATGAGAAGATTGGGGAAAATCTAAGATTGGGCGCAAGGACCCCAATAGGTTTGCAATAACAGGAGCAAAAGCACCTTTCAGATTTCAGAGCTCCCCGGAACTGCACCGATGCAATGACAGCCGTGTAAGGGCCACGCCACACACCTGACCGTGTTTCAGGAATTTCTCTTCTCAGACAGTTCACCCAAAAACTAATCCTTGGTACAGCACCACAAGGCAGTGAATACCAGTGCTTTTAAAAGGCTGCTGCTCCTCTAAAGAACAAGGTGACAGGGATAAACCGGAGAAAGATGCCTCAGCTAACAGGGCAGCCATTTCCCTCAACCTGTTCCTGCAACAGAAAACAGGGAAAGTGAGGCCTCAAGATACTCATGTACTTGCCTCCTGTGTGAACATCGGCCTATTTTCAGCACAAGAAAAAAAATCTCAGGGCAAGTTTGGAACTGCCCCTTTCTCCAAGAGTCCTTGGCTGCTTGCTGCTTGCCATTGTGCAACTGTGGACATCTCTGGCCATAACGCCGGTGCATGCCCTGTTCCAAGAAGTGGGGCCCCCTGCCCGCTTCCAGATGCCGCTTTGCCATCAGAAGGGTGCCTGGGGCTCTCCCTGTAAAAGGGCACTGCAACGAGGGGCATTTGAAAGCAGTCTGGCACCTACTAGCCGTGAAGGCCAACCCTCGAGTTACTTACCACCAGAGGCGATTTCAAGCTATGGAGATGTGACGAGGTTGTGCAGTTGCTACCATTTGGCGTCATCGAGTTCATCCAAATACAAGGTGTTTTCTTGGCAAAACAAAAAGTGAGGGTCTTACCCTGGTCCAGAGTTTACCTCAAGTGAGCTAACTCAAGTGAAGGGCGTATTATTTTGCACTGACAAGGAAGCCTTCAAGAACGCAGACAAATGTTTTGCTTGCTTGAAAGAGGCCAAGTTGGTTTATGCAAATAGGTTAAAAGAAAAGGTTTTCCTTGCAAGGGCCACTAAACTGCAGAAAGGTAATAAATAAGAGACAATTAAGGGAGGCAAGCAGTGCTAAATAACCAGACCCACTACAGGCGCAGCAAATTAAAGGCATTTTTTCTTTTGAATACTAAATGAAGACACCCGCCAGACCAACTTTGCATTTGACCAGGCAGAGCGCAGGACGCCCAAGCAAATGCATCTTTCAGAAGCAACGCCAGCTCTCCCGGCCCACAACAAGTGCCTGACATGGCCGAGTGGGCCATAATCCTTTCAGGATGGCTTACCTTTTCTCCTACTCCTCTTCCCTCAAATTGCTTTGCAAGATTCAACTATATACATAAATCATCTTCCACATATTGGCAACGATTCCCAGGCGGATTGCTTTTCAAGTCTCACTGGGTTCAGGTTCCTCTTCAGGGATTTTTTTGATTCAAAGAAGGCATGTTGACAGTAACCAAAATTCATTCCCAATGAATATGAGAGAAGCTACATGAAAGCCCTCTTTCTAGTCGGCTGTTTAACTGCACGTCTCTGAAGCTTGGAACAAAGTGAAAGATGGGGTGTCCCTCCCCACGCATCGTTTGGCGCATTTATTTTAATGCAGATTTAGGATGCTGCCCACTCCACAACCAAACTCTGCTTCTCAAAAGAGTTATATACTGCGAGATCTGACAAGACAACTTCGCCTTGGCGCAACGAAGACCCACAAGGAAACCCTAAGGAAGTTCAAGAGGAATTAGCCTCTTTAAACAGACCCCCCTGCAAATACCAGACAAGACAGATGGCAGGTGGGGATGCCTGCAAAGCCAGTTCGAGGACCTCCAGTTCTTTAAGGCTTGTTTCCTTGCTCCTCTTGGAAGGAAAGAGAAAAGTTCCCTCCTACAAACTATAGCTTCTGCTTGAAGTGCTGAAGAACTAGGTATTAGAGCGGGGGGAAGATGATCTGTATCTGTTGTCAGACCTCTGTCCTTCCCAAGGAACCTCAGTGCGTATTACACTCCCCCCCCACCCAAAGTAGTGCGGGACCCCCTGCATCTTCCCAGTGCTTTAAAAAGTGACCTTACAATTTTATCTGAATGCAAAGTGGAACAGGAACCAGGGATCCTCCACCTCTCGTCTGCAAACCAACACTGGGCAAGTCTCCTTCAGACGACGCAGCAGCTGAGCTCTACGTAAGACCGACGGGGAGAAATGTAACGCCCGGTCTACACAGAGAGACCGGGCAACTATCGATTGGCCTTGAAAAAAACAGCAACCACAATAATCTGCAACCTGCCTTTCACAACAGGCCATGTGAAGGATCCTTCCGCTCACTGATAGGGAAGGACCAAGAAAAACAAGTGGGTGCCATCCAGAAACTATGAAAACCTTATTTTATTTATTTTATTTTTTTAGATTCCAGCCTTTGAGAAAGCTCCTGCAAGAAGGGAAAACGCTTCCTAAAATACTCTTCCACGCAAACTGCGAAGCTGTCAGGATTGCCCGTTTATTTTCCGGGTCGAGTTGAGTAACCTGGCTTACTCCAAAGGGTCCTGAACTACATCAGTTTCTTGTTTAGAAATCCCTGAAGGCTCCAGGGACCGAATCATTCGGCTCCTTCCTGGCTGATCTGCCGGCTCCAGCGAGAGGGACATCAGCTCTTACGAGGCCTGGGGAGATTTGCTTACTTGCAGCTGCTCGCTCGCCAATGCAGCAGCCTGCCGGCTACAGCTGTATCATTGCTTCTGGGTGCAAAACACTCACCACCTTGTGTAGATGCATTAATCATGGCAGTGCACAGCAGGCTGGCAGCGAGCTGCCACGGAGAGGCTGAAGGTAAACTCCAGCAAGGTATTCAGCAGGGAGAATCTCCGAGGTCCCCATATTCACAGCTCAGCTGAAAAGATTTCTAATTTTTTTTAAATTTTTTTAGGGGGAGGGTTGGTGGGGGGGAAAAGGGGGAGAGCAGGAATCAAAAAGCACACATACACACGCGCTCCCCCTTTCTCTCTCTACAGCCACCAAAGCTAAAGGAAAACAAGGCAGTTATATAAGACTGCACCAAACTGCCCTCTCAGCTCTGTGCACACGGAAAACTTCTGAGAGGAGCTACAAAGAGCCGAAATGCTTTGCAGATTGGCAGCTCGTGAGGGGCAACTCCTGCAGCCTTCTTGGCAGAGACAGAGCCGAGATTGCATTAGGATTAGTGGATAATGAAAGGGGGGGGGGGCGGAAGGGACATAGAGTCAACCTACCGACGTGCTTAATTATTTTCGAAGAGCAGATCCATTCTTAATTTCACCTAAAACTTCAAGGACAAGAAGCAATATGCCTAGGCAGGGTATTATGTCAGATGCCTGCTGAGATACGTCGATGCCCCCACAACCAAGCAGGATAAGCATGAGACTCTTCCCACTGGTGCCTGGTAGCAGAGGGAATCAGCCAAAAGATGTACCTCTAAAGAA
This sequence comes from Crocodylus siamensis, assembly GCF_052110815.1. Lineage (NCBI taxonomy): Eukaryota > Metazoa > Chordata > Crocodylia > Crocodylidae > Crocodylus > Crocodylus siamensis. Next base: position 27,224,514 of record NC_143408.1, read on the forward strand.
CAATGAGGAGATGAGCCCAAGGACGAGCTTTTTATAGCCCAGAAACAGCATCCCAAGTACTGGGTCACAGGTGGCACATGCACTTCCAGCTTCTCGAAAGCGACTGCTACAACCTGGAGGCACAAAGCAGGCAGATAACAAAATTAACTCGAGAGGAGAGCAGCAGCTGGGCAATGGAGTCCTAAATCATGCAACTACTTTAGAAGCTGTTTCATGATACACGCCAACTACAAGATTTATGTCTTCCCTTTGCCAGTCCGTTCGGGAGGTATCAGCCACATCACACAACAGACGGCGCCTGCTGCAAGCAACACGCAGCTCGAGACAAGGCGAGTCTCTTCCTTCACCGGGCGTCCCCCATGTCACCAAGCGAAGCACCCTCACCCCGAGACGGCCTGAGCATGGGGCTGGGAACAAGTGACTCTCCACTTTTAAACCTCCTCTCCTGACACAAGTTGCTTCGCTCCTCTGACATCGCTGCCATTTGTTAATGGAGCTCTCCAGACTTGCCTATCTTGCTTAACCCTTCAAGGAGGCCATGAATTCATGTTTGTACAACAAGTTCCATATACAACCACAGCGATATCCAGGATGTGTTTTCATCTACCCGCAAATACCGGACACGTTTTCTTGGAACGCGAGCGACTCCTCTTTTTAAACGATTACCAAGGATGGAAATGTGTAAGCCCCACACCTTAGGAAAAAGCAAAACAATTGCTGGGTGGCGACGGAGCTCACGGTGCTGCGACTCAGGACTCGCCAACGGATGCGCTTGATGAGATGGGGCCAAGGCCGGTTAGCTTTAAGACCCTTACAAAGCAATCAAAGCTTAAGTGGTAGGGTGGAAAGTGGGGAAAGCTCAGTGCATCTAACAGGAGAAGCAAAGATGGGATGAAGGGTTATTTCTTGCCATGGCAAAACCTGTTTCTTCGCTCAAGGCACACTCACGTGAACTCTCAACCCTCTCGAACAAGAACGTGCTCGCTCATCACTCACGACTCTGAGCTGGTTTTCAAACAGCAAGGCAACAATACCTACACGCTCTTCATATTCATTGTGAAAGCCACTAATTGGCTATGTAGGAAGGCAACTCTGGAGTTTAAATAGCTGCTTATGAAATGCTCCTGTGCTTTTGTTTCTCCAAGTTTCACCTACTACAATAAGGAACAACTGCATCTTTTCCTAGAACATCAGGAGATAGTTATAGAGCAAAGAAAAATAATTTTTACAAGAAATATCACTATGATTTGGTAACTTCTAGATGCAGGGGAAGTATATTTGTTCCACAGTAAAATTATACTGCCTCTGAAGTACTACTGCAATTCCCTGGCCACCGTTTGCAAAAAAAAATGCATCATTAAGATTGAAGATTTAATTGCAGAAGTCGGGATGTTCTCAGAAGATTTCCTCAGCAACTTTAACTCCACCCCTTTCCCTTTCCATGCGCATAATATAACTATCTTTCACTGTGCAATCCTGAAACATGTACCTAAAGCCAAACGACTGGGTTTTAAAAACTTAAAACAACATTCATCTTATTTACACGCCAAGCAGTTCCCTTCCAATGTTTTAGCAATTTAGTGCATTACCCAAGACACTGAAAGACCCTATACAGGCATAGGAGAGAGTTACAGTTGCCCTGGGATTTTAATTGCACTGAAGTCAGCCAAAACAGAGGCCGTGTCAAATTAATGTAATTTAATCTATCACTTTTCCCTTTTAAAGTGAAAAATAAAAGATGCATTTCAATTTTATTGTTAGGCAGCCCTGCCTTTATCTGAATCTTCAAATGCAACTCCATGGATTTGCTTAAGACTTTGCAGAACACGAATGCACATACTCCTCTCTGAGCTGAGAGCACATATCACAAATTTCAAGCTGACATACGGTTGTTTTGAAAAAAAGTTATATGCCACTGAAAACAGAAGCTCAGAATGAAAGCGCCACCTCAACCGTAACTCTAATAAAAAAAAAAAAAACCCTAATGAATCAGTGCATCCCAGCAAGAATAAATAAAAAATTGCAACGGCTGCTGTGGACAGTGCAAAATACAGGAAGGTATCCAAGTGAGTAAACATCAAATGAAGGATTATCCTTATTTGTGAGGAATTCATTCCAGCAAGAAATTGAACCTGGGACCTCCTGCATCCGCAAGTAAGGCTCTACACTGAGCTGAAGGAGATGGTTTCTTTTGGGGACTGAAGCTGTCTGGTGCACAGGATGTGACCCACAGCAACCACCTGAAGTGTCCCATCTGGACGCTAACAAGTCCAGCGCTGCTAAGTTTCTCAAGCCGTACGAAGCCAGGTCCAGACCTGCACAGCTCTTCTTCATCTTCCTGTAACTGTCTTCGCCCATCTCATGCCACTGCCTACACCCAGTTGTAGAAGTCATCGGAGACTATACAAAGAGCTCATGCTAATTGCTGCACACCCCCCTCTGCTACTCTCTTTTCCCTAACTGTACAGTCTCTTGATGTCAAATATTCAGCCCTGTTGCCAAAGTCATTCATAAAAATATTAAAACAAGACTGGCCCAAAAACCTGACCCTTGAAGAACTCCACCAGTAGCCTCCTTCATATCTCAGCACTGCTACTTTCAGGGCAACCCAGTCTTCTCTTCTTTGCAGATTCCCCACCCACCTTACTCTTCTGCTAATTCCCATTTTCTCCAGCTTTATTAAAATTTGCATGTCATGTTGTATCACGTGCTTTACTGAAGTCAAGGAGAAGGAGGTATATTGCATTTCCTTTGTCCAGAAAATCAGTTCTCTTCATCCAGAGACCAAATACCCTTTCAAATACTGCTGCTGTACCTATCTACCCTTGGTAAGCCCATGTTCCATTTTATGCCCCTCACTTCCATATCAAATGCATTTCCTCTACAATTTGTTCTAAGACTTTGCTTATTTTTAAAGATGTGACCAACCAGCCTGTACTTAGTTGCCCAGTTCACTCGCCTTCCATTTCCTAAATACAGGAAATTATCCTTTTTCCACTTACTTTTATCTGAGGTTAGGAAAAGATCCTTATTCATTTGATTTTAGATTATGACACTACATAGCAAGGATCCATAATTCAGTTAATCACCCATCACATAAACAAAGAAGCCTCTTGAGAGCCAGAGTGCAACACGTACATGTATTTGCAATGCATAAGAGGAGGGGGGGGGTTTTTTAATGGAAACAATGCAATCTATTCAGTGTGAAGAGTATGCTATGCCAATTAAATACTTTGGGTTCCATAATTATAATTGCAATAATGAATGGAAAGAGCATTATGGTTTGCACAATGCGGTTCTCGTTCAAGTCAATGATTCAGTTCTTGTCTGCTTTCAAGTAACCTTTTGTGTTTCCTCGTATCAGATCTTCTTGCAGATTACTTTCAGAGTATAATAAAAATATTCCAAACCCAGGTAACGCGGTACGTTAAGCACCCTTTGATTGTGCCTACATGTAATCTACCAAAGAATTTCTCAGTAGCGGCATAACATTAAAAATATATTCAATTAATTTCAGACATTAATGAAAACGCAGAGTGGCTCAAACAGCCATTCGTACACCTTGCTTAAGCTGAAACTATAGATAAAGATGAGAAAGCTAGTCTGCTGCTTTCCTTCCAGAACAGCAATTCACCTTTCCCTCTGGCAAGGAGACAGGTTTCGTCGAGGGGCTCTTGGCCCTCATTCCTCTCCTGACAGTCCAGCAGCAGCTCGGACCAGCTGCTTCGCCGCAACCGGTCAACCTGAAGAAATTAGCTTGCAAGAGTCGCAAAAAAAAAAAAAAAAAAAAAAAAGTTAATTCCAGACCGTTTAAGTTTCAAGTTCCAGGAATCAGAGAAATCTGAAGGATTTCATTTTGGCCACATGTGCATGAGGTTTCTCTTATCCTCATGCTTATGCTTCACTGAGTTCAATAAATTTTGAAAATAAATTACCTCCTAGTACTTCACCGGAACATTTCAGGCTTCCTGGACTCTCAGGAGTGAGGCTAAAAAGTTTCTGCACAGTTCTAAGCTTTTATTAACCCCTCTATTGATTTCCCACAAACAAGATTTAAAATTAGGAATAAAAATGTGCTTTCAGGTTACGCATCGCTGCCCCCAGCCCCTGAAGGGCTTTGATTTTGCAAGGGGCAGGCACACGGGCAAGCATGCAAGTATCCAGAAAGGGAACCTTTTCCCTCCTTTCCTCCCTGCGACAGTGTTCGGGAGAGCCCACTCGGCACGCTGAACGTCCACATCACAGCATCGCAGGCACGTTGAGCAGATCGTGCGTAGTTCTCCATTGCCCACATTCTTCATCTTCAGCTGGCGCTTGTCTACGCATTACACACCATCATTTCCCAGGCGTACATGCCAGGGCTCCTAAGCTCACAGCAAAGGGCCTCCATCAATTTAAAAGCTACTCTAAACCCGTCATCAACAGGTACGCTTAAGAAGCGTGGCACATCCTCAACAATTCCCCAGGCAGCTACTAACTCAACGTAACTGTCTGAGGTTATCTTTAAGCACGGGTCCTCCTACACAGCAGCTTAACGTGCTCTGAGCCACTGTATTTAGGGGTCAGAGGGGCGGGAGAGCCTGAACCATGCCACCAGCATCTCCCAGGGCACCTGCCAACAAGCACAGCGCTCGTTCTGGTGCAGAGCGGGCAGCCCACGCCAAACAGCTGAAGACCCAAAAAGCCACGTAGTCTGCGAGAGCGGAAGGGGAAAAGCAAGATTATCCTGACCCCGAGCGAGGGTGTGAATGCAAACAAGGCTGCGGTTACAGTCGGCACAAGCGCGCGTTATGCTGCCAGAGGAAGCCAGGAAGGTTGCAAGGCAATCGGATACCGCTCTCTTTTCACAGCTGCTAGACGAGGCAGGTTCACAACAACAATTCCTCCCAGTTTGTGTGTCCGTTGATCACCTTTCTGTTTGTGGTTTCCTGCATCCGTGAGTTCAGATCAGATGACAAGGAAGAGTGGATTTGCTGAAGGGATGTGGTAGGGAAGAGCAAACAGCGCACATCAGTCTCCCGCCGGCTTTCAAAAGCCGTGATGTGCAGAGCACATGGCTCGTCCTGCCCTCGACTCCCATAGCTTTTCAGGCTGCAAAGCCATTCCACTTGGTTACCCAGCCTATTCCCCATCTTCCTCCCACACGTGGAGACCAAAGAAGAGTGGATCAGCCTAAACGTCGTGGTCCACAAACTTTTTTTCTTTTTCTTTTTTTTTTTAAACTATTTTGACAGCCGGAAAGTGTTTCTGTAAGACACTGATAGGTTTCCAGGACTGCAGCCCATGCCCACCCGCGCGCTGCATTTAACAAATCGCGTACCCACGCGGTTCTGATAGGAGAGCTCCAAATTAGATCATTTAGCGTGAATCCCTCCTTAAAAAAGTCTCCAGAATATGAACAAACGGGTTTCCTTTGTCGGCAATAGTCTAAACATCTTAGAAACCGCGGGCACGATGGGGACCACGCTATGTTCATGGCCTTAAAGAGCTCACAACCCAACCGGGGACGAGAGCGGGAGGGCAAACAGGGACCGCGTGTGATGTTGCGGACTTCCAAGCCAGGTGCAGGAACAAGGCCTCCCTCTTGCCTTGTTTGGCCATCTACAAACTGCATCTCTGCAACACCATCCCTTAGTCGTAGAAGATTTCCCTTTCGCTAGAGCGTTTAGACAGCATGTAGGGGTGGCGACACTTTGTAGAGCTGCTCGGGAGCCTGGACTCGCTGCCGGGCACCCTACCCGTCTTGCAGAAGCTGCAGGGGGACGACAGCTTCGCCACCTCTGCCATCCACTTCCAACAGAGGAGACCGGGCTCCTGGCCTGCTCCTCCGCCCTGCCGCACGGTGACGAATCCTCTGCAGCGCGCTGCTCCTGCTGTCCCGAAAGCGGGAAAGTGCTGACCAAAGCTACAGGCAATCTGTGGCTGCTCGCTCTGCCTTTACATTCAATCAATTAGCAGTGTTAAATATTTAACACATTAGTCTTATTTCACTGAACAAAACCATTCCCTGGCAAGCTAGGCAAGGGTGATTTAAGATAGCAAACGGACGAGAAGCATCAAAATGTCGAGCGAGGAGAGAAAAATAAAAATATTTTTCATTTTTAAATGTTTATGCTTTTATTTAAATAGGTCTTCACGTCTTCGCCATTTGCTGGCAATGGACTGCTTGTTTCTCTTCCTTCTCCTGACGAGCCCTGAACCTTTAGAGAACATTAAATTACACCGCATAATGGGCTTATGTAGCATACTGCATATTTGATGCATTAGTCATGTCCCTAAAGCACTTTTAGCTTCATTTCCTAAGCTTGATGGAAGCCCTGTTTCACCAAAAGCAGAGGGGGATAACACGGGGCCAAGCAGGCACAGGCGCACAAGCTCACCTGCTTTAAGACTACGAAGAAAGGGGACTTTCTACGAGCCTGAGTTTTAGAGACGGAAAACAATTCCTGCGCCTCTGGCACCTCTGGGAGTGTTCAGACCAGACCAGGATACTCACAGGCCTAATAGCTTTAATTAACAATGCACTGTGTCTCCTAGTAAACAGCATTAGGACCCAGACTAAGCTGGGTTGTTAAGGATCTTCCCAGTCCATGTGAAAGAGCCGTGGGAAGGAGAAAAGAAGAAACAGCACAGTGACATGCCAAAAACTAAGAGCAAGGCCTCATCTAAACATCACCAACTCAGGTAGACTTTCTGATTACCACGACATGAGGTCTATCGGCAAAATCATGTATGAACTCGTCACCAAAATGAAAGCTTTGACACTGGAACATTTGTTTTTCACGGACAAACTACGTCCATGCAGTCGTATCGAACCCAGCCTCACCAGGGCATGAGGTATGTTCCTGGGAGAACCCCAGAAAGGACACAAGTGCTACAGCAGGAGCACTTGGAAAGACAGCAGGACCGCACCTCGCCTCCTAATACCAGTATCTGCAATAATATTTGGATAGTGAGACATTGGGCACTTGTAGTAACCAGACAACATAATGACTCCCTGTCCTTGCAAGACATCCAGGAAATATTACGCTGCCGGACCTGCCAGTTCCCAGCCGGCTCCCTCCCAAAGACCCATCACCTCCAGTGATTGAAAGCACCAAGATAAACATGTTGGCCTTGGTGTCCTGAGCAAGACGCTCGCTCCAAAATGCTCTCTGAGTACGTAAGGATTTCTTTAGTGGTCTGAACTGGATCTGTTTCCCTTACCCTGCTAGTACAAAACCTATCAACTCGGGAGCCTTAGGTTTTCACTCTCCCCCTTGCCAGAGTTGCCTAGGACATATTAGCCTGTTGCTGCCTCAGTTTTCACATCTGTAAAACTGGACTACCCCGTCCCCTCTTTTATAACACACAACAAAACCCTTGGATACAGTGTTTATCCACCAAAAAGAAACAGACAGTCTATGCTTCACCCTGTAACAGAGCTACCTACCTCTCAAGGTGCCTTCATCCACCCCAAGTATTTCAGGGGCTGTTTTTTCCCTCCTTCTTTTAACTAAAAAAAAAATTGTATTCAGCAAAGCTCAGAGAAATTCTCGAACTAAAGAAACCAAGAGGAAGTGCCACTCTAAAAGCAGCTGCTTACCCTGCATTTATATTTATCATTCTCTAATCAAGAGAGCCCGTGAAGTTTGTCACCCACCTTTCTGCACAGCCGATGCGTACTGGCATGCAAAATCTGCATTAGCCCATTATTAATGCAGACCTGTATGAATTCCAGCACCTCTACAATCTGGTCTGCGAGAGAGAGCGAGCGTGGACATATTAGCTGACATTTCCTGTTGACTGAATTAGAGCATCTTTTAATGAAGCTCACTTCAAAATCATTTTAAATCCATTTGCTCATGTCAACATCAATGTACTCAGCATTATCTACCAATTAGTAAACCGGAAAGTATTCTTTAGATAATCTAAAAATCTCGGTAAAATATTCAGCACGCCATTCATTTACTACAAACTGCCCTATAAAAACAAATTACTGGAACCAGCTGTCACACAGCAACAGGTATCTAAGGGTACAGTGCATTTTAAACCAGTAGCTTTCAGATATTAGCAGTTTAGTTATATTTTCAAAACTAACAGTGTACCTGGGGTTTCATTTCACCCCTTGCAAGCAGCCAACCATTTCTACGCTGCTCATGTATTGCAGGGAGTGGGTGAAGCAAATGGAAAGACTTTTTAACCAGCAGATCCTTCCAGACAACTTAGTCCCAACGAGTAGCATACGCTTGACTACCGTTTTCCCTTCTTCCACTCTCAACTATGCAGAATCCAGCTTTTGGACTTTTCCCCCACCTTCCTCCGAAGCACCTGAAGATATACTTATCTATGCAAGATGCCACCGTGATGAGACAAGCCAAGGCGGTTCCCATTCAGGAAATAGCATGGGGAAAGCAGTGTGCTCACACTGCATGTGCCAATAGGCTTTGCCTTTCAGCAGAAATGAGCACGTGTTACCCCACAAGGACAAAGCAGCAAGCTGGCACAGTTCAGCCTCATGCCGATTCCCTGCTCCAAGGGTCTCTATCTGGAAATTACCACCCCCCCCCACCAATGATCCATGCCCTATGCCCAAAACTTTTTACCCTGGGCTCTGCATCCTTCCCAGAGCCCAGTAGTGCATACAGACAAATCCAAGGGTAACTTCGACTTTCCCTTGCAAGCCAACAGGCTTCTGAAGTACTCCACCAGTCACGGAGATGTCGAGGGCTAGGGACAGAAGTTACACATAAACCAGTTTAAGTGATTGGAAACTGGTTGAAACTTGCAACAGAACAGACATTCAGAGCACACAAACCACTTTCAAAATGATCTCCCCTTGTACTCAGCCTTGGTGAGGCCGCAGCGGGAGTACTGCGTCCAGTTTTGGGCTCCACAATTCAAAAAGGATGTGGAGAAGCTCGAGAGAGTCCAGAGGAGAGCCACGCGCATGATCAGAGGTCAGGAAAACAGATCTTACGATGACAGGCTGAGAGCCATGGGACTCTTTAGCCTGGAAAAGCGTAGGCTCGGGGGTGATCTGATGGCCACCTGTAAGTTTCTCAGGGGTGACCACCAGGATCTGGGGGAACGTGTGTTCACCAGAGCGCCCCGAGGGATGACGAGGTCGAACGGTCACAAACTCCTGCAAGACCGTTTCAGGCTGGACATAAGGAAGAATTTCTTTACTGTCCGAGCCCCCGAGGTCTGGAGCAGTCTGCCAGCGGAGGTGGTTCAAGCGCCTACACTGAACACCTTCAAGAGTAAATTGGATGCTTATCTTGCTGGGATCCTATGACCCCAGCTGACTTCCTGCCCTTTGGGCAGGGGGCTGGACTCGATGATCTCCCGAGGTCCCTTCCAGCCCTAATGTCTATGAAATAAAAATAAAAACCAGTTTAAGATAAACCCGGTTGGATGGATCAGACTAAACCGACTTAGGTGAAACCGGTTTATGGAACTTGTGTCCCAGCTCAAAGAGCATGAGCACCACCTGAACTGGGAAGGGATTAAGACAGGACTTGCTGCCATACCTAGCTTTTCAAGCATGCTGCATAAAATACCTCTCTCCTTCCCAGAACAGCTGGATAAAATTCTCCAAATTTACATATGGGAGCAGTTCAATTGTCTCCTCATTTAGACCCATCATGTTACTGCGCTGGGTAGAAACAAGCCACAGCAAGCTCTCTTCAGGGGATGAAACAAGCACTTCCTTATTCTGAAAGAGCAACTTGAGAGTCTAGGCCAGGCTCACGAAAGCTTATGTTGCACAGCTCTGATTTAGTTGCTCTATAAGGTGCAAATCTACCCGGCCTTTGGCCTGACTTCAGACTAGCGTAGCTAGCTACCGCTCTCTGTACAGCTTCATGATAGGCAGAGTGAGCCCCTAACTGGAGAGGGAGCTGTACGCTTCAGCAACAATCCTTAAATCAGCGTTTCAGTCACTGACAAGATCATCATCTCCTCTGCTGTATGGAGCTTCCCATTATGAGTCCGATTTGAAGGCTGATGACTGCAAACAACAGCTCAAGATAGACCCCCAACCAAGGACTCTCTGCAGGTGACGTTTTCTGGCTATTGCTTCATGCATCACCTCCCTGAGAAGTACCCAAATGCAGGCAGGGTACCGTCCCGATGAGAACGGCAGAGTAATAATCCAAGTGAATATGCCACACATTAATCCAAGAGCATACTGAAGCCTTTTCAGTGACGAGGTAGCTAGTACTGTGTCAGAAGAGGGCTCCAAGCAAGCTGATCCTAACTGAAACCTCCCCTTGTGGTCCAGGTGCATTGGCACTATAAACCATCTTCAGGGGAGCCTTCCCCTTCACTAACACAGTATTTTTCAAAGTTCACCAGCGTTAAAAAAAAAAAAAAAAAAAGGGTGGGAATCATGACAACGGGCAAAAGATACAGCTTATCTTCTCTGTGTCTCAGAGCAGAATTTGCCCTTAAATAGCTCGCGCTAACCATTTCCTTTCCACTGGAGCTTGGAGAAGCAACCAAAAGGGATATGGAGTTTGAGCAGGGTTACCTGGCTCCTGCAGAGAAAATATTAGCTCCCTGTTGCAGTGTGCTTTGGTGAGGAAAGAAACGATTCGCACTTCTAATGCAGCATGCACCGAATTCCCTTTCCTTCCCTGCCATTTCCTTCATGCAAACAAAAGACTCATGAAATTATGGGCCACTCGCCCATAGTTACTCCTGCCTCGCCAGGTTACCCTTGCTTCCAGACCTCTAGACCAGCGATTCTCAACCGGGGCCACGTGAGACCCTTGCACCTCGTGTGAAGTCAGATCAGTAAGTGGTTGGGCAGCAGCCGGAGCTCCTGCCTGCATTACGTTTGAGAGCTGACAACGGTGGTGCTCAACCGGGCTGACACCAAACTGAGCAAAGTCATGGTGGGACATGCCTTGCAGTCTAAAACAGCTGAAAACCACTGATCTAGACCCAGGAGGTCTAACTGAAACCTAGCATCCTTCTTCCAACCTCAAAAAGGTTTGTTCCAGGACAGCCATATTATCTTCTTGCTATTCACAGTGCACAAAATCATCAGTTCGAGCCGGCTGTCCACAACTTGAAAAGGTCCTTCCGAATTTACCCTAGGTCCTATCACCACGAATTCACTTTCTGCCAACGTTGCCAGTATTTGCCACTAATTTGAACAGCAGACCAGCTGCGTCATCAGCTGCTAACCCTGGTGCGTTCCCACAGAAAGGCAGGTTACAATTACATTAGCTGGCCACGTGAACCTAGCTGGGGTTACAGAAACTTCATAACATTAATAGTTCAAGGGAGACAACAGAGCAATGAACTTAAACGACGGCATGCTTTCAATCACAGCTCTCCACTTAGATTAGGCCTGTCAAATATATTTGTATTAAAATATACACCTACACAAACAGGTCGAAAGGACTAGCTTTTTTCTCATCATTCATTACAACACTGAATTCAGTCCATGAAGCAGAGCACATGCATTTCTTGCATGACTGTCCCCATCTGTCGACTATATCCCCGAGATCCTGTAGGGTGAGGTTGGCTGAGAAACCTCGATGCGGTCCCGAAACACCGAGTTCCCACGCATGCCCCACGCTTGAAAAGACTGCGGTTGGCGCAACGTGAGATCTGGAGTTGCGCTTAAAAGCAAAGCCTGCTTGAGGTCACGAGAACGGCATCCCCTGAATGAGGGCTGTCGCTATGTGGGAAGTGGGATGCGCGTCCATATTTCAAGGGTCCAGGCAAGATACCAGCCTGTGAGCTCGCATTAGTCCTGTCCCAATTAGTACTTCACACTAGCTATGGATTAAAATCCCATCATGAAAGCCGAGCGACGCCTCCAGGGATTGCACCCTGTGCCAAGGGTCAGACCTCAAGTAGTTTGAAGTATTTGGTCTTAGTTTCAGCCCAATTAAGCCAGCCACAAATCCATCTGCCACAGCAAATTAATGATACCACAACCAAACCATTATGAGGTATCCAGAGGAAGAACATTTTCATAGCCTTCAAGTGATCGGCGGTAGGTTGACAGCAGACAGACAGCTAACTTTTCCGACTACATTTAAATGAGGTGATATTTTAGAATCTTGAATTGCAGCGTGCAATAAAATTAAAAATTCAAGTAAAAACCCCATGAATATTGAAAAACGTGCAAGTGCTAAGTTAAGTGACAAATCTCAAAAAGACTAAGGGAATTTGCTCATAACAAACCAGTCCCATGAAATGCCATATCTATCATCAACTTTTTAATTACCAATTGATCAACATGTAGACAGCGTAATAGCTTTTAGCTTTTAATTACTGAACTATCAAAATCCCAACCAAAAAGGGAATCTCCAGAGATGGAACTGCAATGCTTGATTATTCATCGCTACATAATGAATGATTTGTTTTTAAACAAGATGTCAAGTTCCTCGTGTAATCCATCTGGATGCGGGACTTTGTGAGGCCTCTTTTGTCCACATTAAGTACTCAAGTATCCTCTCTTTCCCACATAGGTGAATGGACGTTTTGCAAGACACTGAAACTTTCCCAGGACTCTGGTGTGGAGTCATAGCTGACAGCCGCACAATGCAATGGATTCAGAGCAAGTCGCTGCTTACCCCACTTCTCAGCCATGCTGAGATTATCCCCCCCATCACATCTACGCTTCCCGGCAATGCATGTGTTCAAGATTCAGGCGAGGAAATAAATTCACAGGGTGGCTGATTTGCAAATACTTTTTTCCTTATTTCACTCGCATTGCAGTTTCAAAACTAGCTTAATTAAAAAAAAAAAAACTGTCCAACCTGAACGCAATTTATTCTAAGAAATGTGCTTAGAAAACTCAAGCCTCCGGAGCATGAGCCCATTAACCGAACACAGGACAGGTCTGGGAGTGAAATTTAGAGACCATCCAAGGTCCCTTGCCTTCACTCTGAAACCAGCAGTTAACTGCACCACAAAAAAAGAAAAATAAAAATCACTCAAGCCCACAGCAGCATATGGCATTGCTATCCTTTGCAGCACTGCACTTTCACAATGTGCTTTACGAATTTGTGGCCCGATTCAGCAAACTGCAAAGCGCTTCCTGAACCCCAAGTCAGGGCTGGGGTCCCAAACCTCCCAGTAGGAGAGGCAAGCTTCTCTGCAGTCTATCTAACTTACCCACCTGCAAGCTGGTGTAGGAGCATGATGGCAGGGTAGCATTACCTGGAGATGGGCACAGTCAACACAGTCAATCAACTTTCCCCTAACCAGACCCTTCTGGAGATGCCCTAAATTTGCTTCGGGCCAATGCAAAGAGCCCAGGATTTATGAGCATGCTGAGATGTCTCATGCAGCTTACCCTCTGGACCCACAAAAATAAAAACCCACACGCCTGCTGCAACCACGGCTTGCATGCAGAACAACTTTGCCTACAAACGATCATCTAAAAGGCGAGTGAGAGTTACCGCTAGAATTACTACTGCTTATTAGTCAGTTAAGTACGAGCTACTGGCATTTGTTCCTTTAACCTCATCAGCACCTATTAACATGTCCCTCATCCCATGCTCTCTGTACAACGTTAACAAATACCGGTCCTTTAGACATCTGGTCTCCAACTCTCTGGCTTCTCGCTGACCCAGGCATGGAGCAAGTTCCTCCTTTTCTTCATCAAGTCTCATCTCATAATCCACACTGGTTCCCAAAGCCAGAGGACCTGACTTTAGGATCTTCCTGATAATTGCAGTACCGCAACCCAGCCACACCTGAGGTTTCCCTTTCCATACGAAAGCCGTGAGCTTGCTGCCACAGCTCCCTTGGGAGCCTAATAGCATGCATCGCCTGTATAGATTTCAAACAAGGAATTCAGTAATCAGCCCAGTAGCTGTAAGCACTTATGACAACAATATCCATCAACACGTTCGCCGTATTTACAACTAAATCATGTAAATACAAGTCCGTTTTCCTTTGCATGCTGATAATCTGGACAAATGAATGCAAGGGGGGGGAAGAAAACCCAACAAATGACTTAGCATACAACACTGTGTGCTGAATAAATGACACAGATGGCGCACACTTATGGTAAATGGTGAAAGTCAATACAAAAAGGGCACAAAGGGAAATCAACATGAGCAACTCTTGAAATGTGCACTGACCTGCAAGATCAAGCCAATGCGAAGGTCTACTTTTATCACTTTTCTAAGCTGTGCACGCAGCAATTTATGGGCAGCAGTTTTTAGTAGCTGTGGTTTCCATTCCACCAGATCCATATATTTTCCAGGAAAACTGAAGCAAGTTGCTTCAATATTTAACCAGTGCCATTTATTTTCTCGCCTGGCTTCACATTTTTTAAATATAAATCCTAGGAACCAATTTAAAGTAAGAAAAGATACCAATTTCAAAGGAGTTATTTTCACTGAATTTCACTGTTTCCTGGTGCTTATATTAAGCAACCAAAAAATGACCCTTTAGCATGTTCATTCAAATGCCGCTTCTACAAACATTTCAGAAAAGGTTTTCTGGCCACATTTTTAATGAATTAAGAATGGGAAAACACTAATTAGTTTGGTTGGGTTTTTTTTAGAATGGAGATGCACTAAGTTATTAAAACTTCAAAACGGTGTTGGATTCACATGTTCTGCAAATTCTGGGCAAGTGAACTGAGACAACTTGAAGACATTTGATTTAGAAGTGATAAAATACTGCTCATATCCTAAAAGCATCCCATGCTCAGGGACTTTGTGGCAGTGACAACTGGCCATTTCACAGGCCTCCCTCCAGCACACACATCTGGCAGCAATGACTGAGGAGGGGACGGGAGGATTGGCGAGCCAAGACCTTCCATTAACCAGCTCTCAAAATGTGCACCCCAAAACATTTTGCCTGGATTTCCTTGTGTGATCACTGCACCTGTGCAACCCACAGCCAGCCCCACTACTGTCTTTCTTGCCCCACTTGGAAGGAGACTTGTATGATCCCATTCAAAATTCCCTACTAGTGCTTATTTACAGCAGGGTAATTTAAGCTACTGCCTATTTGATTACAGGATTTATACATATTAATGCTGATGACTGTGGATTGCAAGTTTATCATTTGTTTGGTTTGTCAAAAGCCAAATACAATAAAAGAGGGCTCCCAACCAATGCCCCGAGCCCCCACACAATTCCCTAATCATCTGCTGAACAAACAGATCAGCCAAGTCTCCTGCCCCAAGACCAACACGGGCATAGAAATTAGACCCCCCTAAACCCACAATGTCCCACACCAACACTTGGAAAGCACCGGCTCAGCAGCAAGATGTGAGGAATCCTGCAAACCTGACCAATGCCCGTTTCCAAAACTGTTTCCTATTAAAGTTCATAAAAAGACACCAATCCAAAGAAAAAAACCCTCTAAAGACACATCAAAGGGCCCCAAAAAACCAAACCCTCTGCAGTTCCATCTGGAAAGACCGCTTACGTGCAGAAAAAGCGCCCACACTTATGCCCTCGTTTTAAGTCTGTTCCAGAAATCAACCTAAACTATGCAGTGCTGCCATCATAAATTATTCATGGCAGCGGGGTTGCTTTTTAATCTGCTCAGCCTATATATGGGTAGGATCAGCCTAGCAAATTAGAGGCAACCACTCCTCCAGCATGCCTCACTCCAGACCTCCAAGGCTCCCGCGGGTCCAGATTTCACCTGATGCTGTGGCTTGTGCCTCTTGGCTGGACACTCATTCCCCAACCATATGGTTAAGGAGCTCCATTTAACTTGTGGCAGCCCTAACTTTGAAGCCAGGCCCTAGAGCTTGAGCGCTCATGCACAAATCCACAGCAGCCTGATTCTCTTTTTTTAATACCTTTCCAACCCCACGGTGTGCAAACACACTTAAAAGCCCCAGCAGCAGGTTATTTATCTTTTTATTAAGATGGGTGCACCCTAAGGAGTCATTTTATTCTTTGGGATAGAAAAGAAGGAAAAACCCCGACCTAAAAGTAAAACTAAGAGACTCAACAGGCCCGTCCTCCCGGGAGAACCGCACCAAACGACCCATTCACCCTCTGGCAGAATCTGGGCATGTAATGCTATTGCATTAAAAGACAAGAGGCAGAAGATAGCGGTATTTGACATGGTGCATGTGGCTTACAGAGCTGGATTCAACTTGCATCTCATTGTGTTAACACACTTAAAACCTTAATAAGATTGCATCTGCAGAAAAGAGAGCATGGACGAGAGATTCATTATGCAACGGTGCGCTCAATTCTCCTGGGGTGATTTAAAAAGCGACATCATTGCCTCTGCTATAAACCTTCCGTTTTATTAGGCTCAAAATATATTTTCTGCGTGGCCGTAAAGGAATGCGCTCCAAGTATTTGCGGTTTTCCTGACCGAGCTACCTTACCCAGCTGTCCTCGAGGCTCTCTGAATGGAGGCAATGCGCCTTGACACTTGCTCTTGTGTTGCTTCCCCCTCAAAAAGTGCTACGCTCCTCTTCTATTGCATTCATCAGACATAGCAACTCCTATTTATGGATTTTTTTAAGCACATGAAAATGTGTGCATTCGGTTTCAAAAGGTTATGTGGAGCATTTCAGAGTATTTAAGAACTTTAAATCAACTTAGAAGCAGTTACTATGGACAGAGCTTGTGAGGCTCAACTTAAGAATCCCATTAACCTGGCAGACAAAACTGTTTAAAATGAGTAATGTTTCCTGCACATTTCACTCCCTTCTAACATCACAGGAGGGAAGAGAGAGGTAACAACGTGAACTGGCATGAAACAGCAGTCATGTAATCGCCACCTAAGAGAGAGATAACTTCTTAAGCACGAAGCAGAAGTTATCCATCTGGGCACAAGGTGGGCTAACAAAACACCGAGGTCAAAAAGGATAATTTTTCCTATGAGGGCAAGAAGGACCTTAAAGAGACTGCTGAAGCAATAACGTAGTAGTGAATAAGCAGGAGGATAACGTACTAGTCATGACAGTGAAGATTAAGGCTCAGACATTCAGAACAGGCCTCTAGGATAAAATCCAGACCCAGGGGTTAAAAGAAATGGATGAACTGGGAGGACTGAACTTAGTTCTTTCCTCGCTCGGAGTCAGCTCACGTCCACAAGCGTGGTGCGGAGAAGCTGCGTGGAGGTACACCCTGCTATCCTCTGGATGCTAGCGGCCATTGGTCCGCCACACATTGGGATCACAGAATTGTACAAAATTAGAGCTGGAAGGGACCTCAGGAGGTCAACTAGTCCACCCCCTGCACCAACTAGCGTGTGCCCAGCCTCGTCTCCTGCGCTCTCTCCAAGAGGAGCATCATCTTGCACGGCTCAAGTGCAAACAATGCATCAGAGGAAGGGTAAAGAAACGCTGAATCCACCTGGGCACAGCATCAGCCCGGGACCCCCTACACTCACTACTGGACTAGAAATCAAAACCCCCTCCCACATCTTCATTGCAGACCTCGGGTTGACTAATCCGTGCTAAGGAGCTAGACATGGTTTTCCCTGGACTCTGCACAGCATGCTAAAACCTAGAGCGGCAAAAAAATTAATCTGCCTAAAAAGCTCAAGTTGCTGTTAAGCTGACCTAGATTTCCATTACTGTCACAAAAACGCTTCCTATGCCAAGACAGTCTTTTTTTGTTTTGCTCTCCCCCCTGGAGGAAAAAAAAAGTGTGCCTCCTCCAAACAAGCAAGCAAGCTGAAGCTTGACAAAGCTGACGTTCGTTCCCTGACAAACATTAACAGTTTTGATGTTTGTGGATCAGCTTTCTATTTAACTCTAACCCCAAGAATCCTAATTAGACAGTCATCAGGAAGTGATAACGATACCAAGTGGCATTGTGCAGTATCTCAAACTTAAGCAGCATTACAATGTTATTCTGAAGTTATCTTCTCCTCTTAATTAATACAGGAAAAATGATGTGGACACGAATGTTTTAACGAGCTGCTGACACCTAAAAAAAAAAAAACAACCCCCCCCCCAAAAAAACTGGCGCACGTTCTCTTTAGAAACAGCTTACATAGTACAACACTACATCTCCTCTTCCTGTCTCAGCCACAAAGTTCACCTATTTTTTATTCATATTAGAGAGAAATATTTATATATTTAGAGAGGAAGTGTCAGGCAGTCAGGAACAGGTAAGCTCTTAAAGCCATTCCCAAATGTATTTATTTATATACACACATATATAAATAAATAATTACAAATATATGAATGAATAATAAATAAACGAATAATAAAGAAATAAACTGAATAAAGAAATAAATTAATTTGGGAATGGTTTTAAGAGCTCACCTGTTCCTGACTCTGCCTGATGAAGGGTATCTGGAAAGCTTGTAAAGACGAATTTGTCCAACTATGTGAGTTGGTCTAATAAAAGATATCGGATTTACCCAAAGAACCTGATCTACCCGTTCCTACTGCTTTCACTTATCTGAACTCTCTCCTTCCATACCCAACAGAGTCCTTATTAGTTAGCATTTCAGAACAGCAAGTCACAGAAGATAGCCAATGCAAGAACCAAAGCTTGTTTTCATGCAAAATACCCCAGAATAAAGTAGATAACCTATAGCAGCAGTTATCTACATGGGAATATTGTAGGGCTCAGCCATAAAGACTGAAGTTAGGATTAGCTGTCTTCAGACTCTATGGAGAGACATTTTATCCTACGCCATATCATAACGGCACTGATTTTACTCAAGAAATGAGACTGGTCTGAAATCAGTATCATGTCTTCACCAGCTTATCAGTGGTGAACTATGGGGGAAAAAAAAAAAAAAAAAGAAATAGTTACCTGAGGCAATGCTGTAAGAAGACTGCTTCACACCTCACCCTTACTGGGCCGTTCCTATCTGCAACATCCACCAAAAAAATATGGCATTCCCTCATGCTTCAAGAAAACTAGGAAAATATTTGTCATTCCTCTAAAAACCTCAACCAATTGAGCTAATCCATACATAATACATAGGCAAACACAACTGTGTGACTGAAGACATTATAGCTTTACAGCTGCGAGTGAAATGCTTTGAAGCTATAGAGCATTGCAAGGAATAAAACTGTGCTGACAGTCTACATGCCTTCAGCCGGCAGAGTAGAAGGTCAAATAAATGGAAGTTCATGTAAAGAAGACAATCTCTGTGATTAAGCTATAAACAAGAGCCACTAGCCCTTTCCTCCCCAATTCAACTCAGTCAGATACTTGCAACCATTGTTTATGGATGAAGAGCAGCTGTTGCCCAGAAGTTATCCCCTGATATATGATAGCAGCTGGGGGGGCTGAAATAGCTTTTAAAAGAGCCACATGCCTTTTCAAGGTCACAGATATATCAGTGTCACTGAATGCATTTAAGGAAAATATTACAGCAATAAAACGTATGTAGGCCAGGTGCCACCTCTACATTCGGAGTCCCATACAACCCTCAATCTACTTCTAGGACATGAATTAAGGGGGGGGGGAAGCATCTTTCCTTTACTTTTGCCCTTTATTTTTATTTATTCACCTTAGAGCTAACACGAAGCAAATTTATTCTGTTTAAACAGGAGATCGTTTGAAGGCAGCTTGCTTTCTAGCCTAATTATAGCAAAAATCGTACTTAGCAGCAACTCCAACTTTAAAGATTAAACACCACAAATATTTAAAGGAAACACTTTGAGGGGGAGGCTGCCTGGAAGCCACATGGGGGGGGGAGGGGGGGGGAGGCAGCAACAAGCAGTTCCTCGTGCTTGATCCAATTACTCTGATTTCTCTTTTGATGCAGTAGACTCATATTTCTATTACTGAACAGAACAAAAATATCCGTCATTCTAGTACTCATTTCCTCATTCCCAGAACTCCTCTGAGAACATATGCATGGTATACATACTTGAAATCAAGTGCTAGGGGGCTGCAGGCTCAAAAAGCAGGCGACAAGGGAAAACCTTTCCCCTCTCTCTCTCACGGGTAGAAATTTGGCACAGGCCTGTTGTTATTAGCCATTCCCCATCTAGCTGCTGTTTGAATTGATAGCAAATCTCATCTTTCCCTAGAGCCAGCCAAGTTCTGCATCAGCATCTCAAATGGAGCACATGGGCCATCAAGAGATCTTAATTATAAAGCGCCACTACTTGGACAGAAAGATAAGCGTGCTGTTTGCAATTTAAGCCTTTCCCGCAGGCAGTCCTGCATCAAAATGTGACGTGTTCTGGAGTTGTGTTTAAGGATGCTATAGTGGATGGGTGACAAAAAAAAGGGGGGAAAAAGAAAAGGAGCTAACCAGTTCATAGGAGACAAACTTTCAACCACCTAGTGATGGCTTGATGGAAACGGTCCAAGTCCCAGCCTGGACAAGCCCTTTGAGGGAGGCTTGGTCAGGTGAAGGCACTGGTGACTGCCGCTAGGAGCAAATGCAGTAAGACTGGAGATGTTTGGTCAGATAGTCCTCACTTGCACAGCTGCAATACAGGCTTGCTGTATTTGTGACCCTGCCACTCTGCAAGCATAAGCAAAATCCTTAAGAGCGCATTTTTCACCTGCACCCCAAAAAGAGCACTAACACCTAGTCCCCTGTAACGTGGTGGTCAGTCTCCCCCAGGGACTCTCGACCCTGAAGGTCAGCATCCAGCCCCTGCATTTCTCTAGGAAGTGCAGATGTGCACCCTGCACAGGACAAGGGATATGGCCATGGCCAGATGGTTGCTCGGGCTCTCCAGATGCAGCCGTGGCCATTCCAACATACGGAGCACTATGCCGACGGGCGAGATGGACTCCGGAGGCTCGAGGCAGCGTGGCCACCTCTGCTCCATCGCACCCACCTGAATGATGCTTCCCTTCCTTTGCTGGCATTCCCTTTCCTCCAGCCCTCGACATCACATCTACAAGTGCCGGCAAGGCAGTCAACGAGCCAAGCAACAATGGCCACAGCTTAAGACTGCCTGGTAAAAACGTGAAACCAAACCAATGATAGTTCAAGGTGCAGCTGAAAGTGCAGCTCACCTGGGTGAGGAACAGAGCTGCCAGTGCCATGAGAACGCCAGAAGACCCTCGCCTTGCACCCCGGACCACCCACTGCTTGACAAGGAATTGACAGGGCAGTTTCCACAAGGAAATGAAGTAAAATTTAGAAAAACACAAACCTACGTGCACTTGTTCAATAACGTGACCCCTCCTCGGCACGGGATTACTTAGAGATGGATCCACTCTGAGAATCTGGTACAGCTGCAGAGATGTGAGAAGCAAAGAAGTTGGAAGGGTACAGACTAACGACTGTAGTTTTCCTCCCTATTGAAATAGTCTCCTCTTCCCCATCTCTCGGGGAACTCAGCATGCCATTACACCAGACTTCCTACAAAGACAATGGGGCATGGCCAAGTCTTTAAGTGCGTTACAACCAGGGACACATCCAAGCATCAGCAGTTCCCTGGAGTAGGAAGATGTCCTTCCCTCAGAGTCCAGGACGATGGAGGCTAATCTGTCCTCCCTAGCTGACACAGTGGAAGAAAACCCAAACACTTGACATGGGAGGAGAGAAGAGGCAGCTAACAGTGGCAGCAGCATGTGGTTTTGGCAGCTGCAAAAGAATATTTGAACACAGATGCATGCATGCCCTTATTTTAGGAAATTCTTTGGCCAGGGGTAATGCTTAATACTCAGCCAAGTGTCCCTGTAACCCTTTCATGTGCATCCAAATGTCATCACTAGAAAAAGCAATCAAGCCCATCTGCTCTATGAAAAGGAACATCCTGGTCCTAATGGGCACAACAGGTCACTTCAAGTGCTGGATTAAAAAAAAAAGTGATGAGGGGTCGTGTGTTTTGTGGGTGTTAATCATGCTCCTACACCAAAGGTGCATGCTCTTACAGTTTTATGCTAAGCTGAAATCCCATAGGATCTGACTGATTGCGATAACGGAGATGGCTTAGCTTTGCATACACTTTACTTAACCTTTATTTTTTTGGCAAGACTCGTTGAACAGTCATGAGTAGCATCGCATTCTGCACAAAGAAAAGCAGATGGATGGGGCCCAAACTGCATGGAAACTAATGGTGTTAGCAGATGGGGGCTGGTGCCTGGAATTAAGAGCTGACAAATTGTCTCTAAGAAAGGCGCGTGGGTCCGAAGATGACGGGATAGTAGAGGGAAGCAATGTCTGAGTCAGCGCACATGTACCCAAAGGCCAAGAGAAGCGATACGAATGCCAGAGTATCCCTAAAGGAGCGACAGCCATGGACCTGGTGAAGACAAACAATCGGCACGCTCCAGGATTGGGTACTGGATTATAACTGCTAAACTACTTACTATAAATCTGCAAACTAAGGTGATAACACACGGTCCTAAAACTCTCCCAAACAATGGCCGAATTAAGGAAGCTTGTGAATTAAGTATATGGACCGTTTCCAATATCCTACCCAGCCCACAGCTCTTTGGACTTGTCAGCAATAGAGATCCACCTTCTTTCATAATCTAAGGTAAGAAAACATGATTAAAATAATGGAGCTATAGTTCCAGCTCAATAAATGAAGCAATAGCTTTTTTTCTTTGCTAATAGCAGCAGCAGCAAATGCTGACATGTGAAAACAGGTAAGAAAAACAGATGTAAAAGGTCTGCTGACAGCCAGCATGGAGGACTAAATCAAGAGCGTGCTGTATCCGACTCGAAAAGGTACTACAAAGCCCCAAGTCCTTCACTGAAACCCAGAGAGGCATTTGCCATTTCCCTCAAGCAGATAAATCCAGCACATGGGAGCTGCCAATATTAATGCAATTACCAAATGGATTTTTTCAAAGAGCGTCCTCTCATCTTTGAGATGCTGTACGTTCAGGAGATAGGAACAAAGAATGGAAAGTTCACTGTCATGTAAGCTAATCGGTACCTGAACCTCTTCAGAGATAAAACCATTTGGGCAAGTAATGCCGCGTTAAATTAGCGGCTTTTAAAAGCTTTTAAGTTTCCATTGTTTCGCCAAAGAATTCAGCAAGAGAAATAGAAGCTGCGTGTTTGCTTCAACCTAAAGACGAATTGGGCTGGTGATCTATAACCGTTTGGAGCCCGCTTGTCACAAATGGTTTTGGCAAAGAAAATATACCCGATTACCTCTCGCTGCCAAATGTCATATCCAAATTTAATAATTGTTTCGATCACGTCCAGCTAAGGGCCTGCTTTTCCTTCAGGACATGTACCTGGCTTCCAGTGGCATTCACGGGGTGGGGAGCCAGAGGGAAGGAGACATCCAACCCTTACATGAAACCCAGGGGAAGGCGTATTACAGCTAAGACTTTTTAAAAGGGCAAAAGAAGTCAAACTATGCTCACAAATGCATCACAAGCAGTATTAATGGAGAAAGTTGCTTACTAGGTTCCTGCTAGGATGGCTGCAATACAGAGAAGGGCGCAGCTGAAGTCATCATTGACTAATAAGCGCTTTAAAAAGCAGAACTAAGAAGGAGCGAGAACATGTCAGAACATGGTACTTGTGCTGATGTCTTCAGTCCAAGAAACAGTCACTCAACCGGCTGCTTTCTAGCCTTATAAAGAAGGCAAGCAACTCCTCTGAAGGGCTGACATGCCTACAAAGAGCAAAGCTGGAGCAGGTCTTTCAATAAAGCCAGAATTCTTCCTGAATTTCAATGGGAGGTAATGCTAAAATGGCATCTTGGATCTAGGTATCGGAAGCTTGATCCAGAACGGATCGGCTTGGCTTCTTAAGGGTTTATCTGGACAAGTCTGTACTCACAGGGAACATCCTTTCATTAAAATGTAGTCAACGACACTAGTTTAACAATTTTGTTTCCTAAGTGTCCCTGCTGCAGAAATACACCCACACGCACTTCCCAAAGGCAATAACACAAAACGTGATACTAGTCTGTCTGTCTGGTTTGGGGGGGGTTGTATTTTAAGTTGGGGGACACACAGCATGCACGTGCAGAGCAGGGCGCAGGAGAACACGGTGCAGCCACGTCCCCGGCAGCAGGTTTTTGCAGATATCCAGGCGCAGCATGGCCACACAGCAGCTGGAAACTGCATGTGCATCGCAGCTGGGAGGAGCCGGGACCGGCCATCCGCAAACTGCTGTTCCCACGCCCCAGGGATCAAACGTTTGGGAAAACTGACTCAGGTCCACACCTAACGCCGATTTGCTTGAGACATGCTGCTGGCTTCAATGGGTTTGTCTATGCGCTGTCAGAAGTTCCCAACAGAGGCGTGCTCCGTTAAGGACTGGACCCAGCTACGAAAACTGGAGGAGTCCACGGTGAAAATAAGAGGCACCTTGCATCACCTTAACCACAGGCAAACCCCGTAGGTGGCCTAGCCAAGCCCTCTGAGAAATTAGAGCACGGTATCAGCTCCACTGCTGCAAGAAGCGATCTTAAATGCAGCGAAACACCACCAGTGATCTGGACCGACCACCGGGGAGAGCAGGAAGGGGAGCATCCCAGTGCCAAACAATTGCAGAGGGCCACGTCAGCGATGCATAACCGCAGCTCACATCCAGGGAGCGAGAGCTACTACATCTCTTTGCAGAGTCCAGTTGCAGCCTTCCCCGCAGGCTTGACCATTAAAGCCCAGAACTGGAGCACGCGAGTCAGATCCAGCACACCAGCACAAACCCAGTTCAATCGCCTGGATCAGCTCAGACTGATGGCAGTTTGCCCACACATGCTTACAGGAGGCCTCTCCCCATTCCTTCTTAAAAAACAGCTGCTCCGCTTCAGTCACTAAACTGGTGACTAAACCTTGCAGTATTTTGTCTCCGAGGATAATTTGCTGCACGTGCAAAAAAAAAAAAAAAAAAAAAAAGATACCACCCTCTCCTCTCATTTGCAAATCTGAGGCCAAATGCACCGATGCTTCCCAACCAGCCCTGGGAGACCTTCAAAGGAAGTTCTGGAGGAGAGCTCCCCGTGAACCACAACAGCAGATGCTGAGCTGGAGCACGCAATTAAATCTCAGAAAAAGGAACAGATTTAAACGAGTAGGCACCACTGGTAATTCCACCATTTGGGTTAAGTCCTCTTCTTTGCTGCAGTCTCCCAAACAAAGGCGATTTGTTCAAGCCTGGTCATTTTGAGCCACCAAAAAAAAAAAAAAAAAAAAAAACCGCTGCAGGTTTTCCTCCGTGGCGTCCGATTACCACGACGAGATACAGATGACATGTCCCGCTTAGCTGAAACCATTACGTAAGCATGCACTTACCTGGCTCCGCTCCAGCCATGCTGAATGCCTGGAGATTACAGCCAGCATTACATGGAAAGCTTCTGCAGTCTGCTAAATCTGCATCCTCCGAACCACAAAAAAGCAACCTCACTTGTTGGGCTGCAGTCAAAGCACGCGAGTCCGAGACGGACACCGAAGCGTGCCCACGTGTTTTGCTCGAAGTATCACGGTCTACAGGTAAGCCTTGCTGATCTGGGAAGCCATCAGGAAGGCACCCTGTGGCGGATGGGAGGATGTTAAGAGCGCCTACCAGGCCCACCAAAGAGACGAGATGGCTAATCTAAAACCAACTGCATTCGAAGTACAGGTTCCTGCGCACAGAGTTGAAAGCTGATCTGCTTTTAGAGATGACACTGTAATTAAGCAGGAGGACAGAGAGGATGTCTGTCTACTGCTGCCCCGACACAACATGTTCAGAGGTCTGGCACAGCCCTGAGGAAGCCAAGCCAAGCCATCTTTAGTTACTGAGTCAGAGCTGCTGGATAGAAACTGCTCCTTTATTTACACAACCCAGTAAGACAGAGCAAAACACCAACAATAAAAGCAGCAGCAGAGCATTGATTCCAGATGCTGATAAGGGGCTACGGTTTAAACAAGCGATGCAGCTGCTCTTCCGGTTTCCAACCCATGCTCTGGCCAAAGGATGCAGTGGACGGAGGTCCTCCAAGAAACAAAACAAGAGCATGAGCAACTGCTCCCATCCCGGTGCTCAGAGGGGTCCAAACACATCAGCCATTCGTTTCCCAGTTCATTCACACAATGAAGATCCCACCCCCCTTTCCACCAAAGCTCCTACGTGAAGCCTCGTCTTTAGAGCCGATTAATCCTCTCCCCTTCCGTCTTCGGACCTTATGGCAGTCCAAGGAGGTGCTGACTACCCTTGCCCACGCATGATGCTGACAACTTTTGCTCAGCTGCCAAGATGCAAAGACTCAGGTGAGCCCACATCACAACCTGGATGGACTATTGTGTCTTACTGACCAGCCACCTGCTTGCACCTTCACTCAGGTATCTGCATACCACGCAGAATCTCAGTGCATCTTCCCATGCCAGGTCTCACTGAACCAGCAGTCGACAGGAGTTTCTTCCCCTATGCCCTCGGTGGCTCATAAAAGCTCTATGAAAAAATAAAAGCTCCTTCCAATCTTGGACCATATTTACAAATGTCCAGTTAACCCGTATTCTCAGTGGGGTGCT
Organism: Crocodylus siamensis; assembly: GCF_052110815.1. Lineage (NCBI taxonomy): Eukaryota > Metazoa > Chordata > Crocodylia > Crocodylidae > Crocodylus > Crocodylus siamensis. Next base: position 27,250,826 of record NC_143408.1, read on the forward strand.
TGCCCATTCGTGTTAGATCACTGCCATGAGAAATCACTTGCTTACGAGGTGCGTTTATCCTGGCAGAGATGGAAAACTTGGGTCCCCTGGTGTCACTCAAGATCCCATTGCACTTCCCTTCCAGTAGGATCGTTAACCTGGGTGTCATGACCGGATCCAGCCTGGGCAATGACACTGCCTCGCTCAAGTTCCTCCTACCGTTTCAGTCAAAAAGTTATTCTTTCTAGACCGCTGTGCAGTGTTGTTGCACGCAGCTAGACAGCTGCCGCGTTCCACCCCAGCGGTGACTGCATTTCAGGGCTAGTTGAAAATCATCCCCTCTATTCCTTCCCGACTTCACAGTGGCATTGTAAAGCTTAATTAACTGTGAAGCACTGAGATCAGATTTAAAAAAAAAAAAAAGGTGCTAGAGAAACGCAGAGATCCATCTAGAGTTACTAGCTTATTTTAAAACAAGTCTTAACATTACCTATCCCTATTCCAATTACCCATGCTCGAATCGTTCAGCACAGTAATTACAACATGCTCCAAAGCACACTCCTGATTTCCGCGCTCCGATTAGAGGACTGCACCCGAAGAGGAGGGTTTTGCACTAATGCAGCGCTGTATCTTGGACAAGCGACCTGTTTTAACCAAGATGAAGGGGGCACAAGCCTTTGTGGCCGTTACCAAACGTTTACTGCCATAACATGGGTTTTCTCTTTCTACCAGGCAATGAAACTTTATGGAGCATAAATAGATGCCTGAGCTTTAAGACAAGGGTGTTTGAAATAAATTCTGGAGTATTATTTGCTAATGTTTCACCCCTTGCCTCATGACAACCTAACTCGAAGCACGGAGGGTAATTAGTCCCCACGAAGCACGGTGCCTTTTCAGCAACAGCTACTGCTCTACGCTGCTCTTCAGCCCATCAGTTAATAAAATGCCCACCCCACAGGTCAGGCATCTCTTTGAACTGAAAAACTGCAGTATATGAATCCTTCGTGTTCATTTCTTTTTCAGCTGCTGATAATGCTGCTACATTTTAATTGAGGCTGTTGTGGCTATTTCCTGGGCTCCATTTCACAGCCTTCCCCTACAGTCGGACTGCACAAGGCTTTAAAAATAAGAATACTCTTTCATAGGCGAGAAGAGGCATTAAGAGTATAAGGACGGATGGAGAGAGGATGAGATGCTGTGTATTTGTAGTGGCGTTATGCAAGGCTTTTTATTCTAGCTAAGGTTTGGGGGTTTGTTTGTTTTTGCATCCAAATCAAAAGGACCAAACAGTTCACGGCACACCAAGCTAAGAGCTAGCAGGTAGGAGAGCCTGAGCACTGCCAAACTCCAGCGTCGCACAAAACCAGGCTCCATTTTACACCGGCATGTTTGAAAGGGAGGAAAAAAATAAAAATAAAAATAAACCTGGTGACAAACTATCCTCGAGACCACGACGACCCCGGCACGGAGCGCCCTAGCGCTGGCCCTACGGTGCGCACCGTCTCTGCTGCCCGCTCTTACAATGAGAAGACCGGCAGCACGTCTCCTTTGCCCTGCCGTTACTCCCAACAGGCGAACGCTTCCAGCTGCGGCACAGCGGAGCCGGGAGGAGGAGGAGGACGAGGAGGAGGGACTTGCGCGGTCGTTAGGACTTCCTTCTCCACCCGCCAGTTTGTCAACGGCACGTTCGCCGAGCGCCCGTCGTTGCCGGCGTGGGGCTGCAGCCCCGCTCGGAAGCACGCGGACCTCCGGCAGCGGGTCTGCAAAGTCGGAATAATGAACTGAAAGCGACACCCATTTTCTTCCCCCCCGCCGCCTTCCCAAGAGGGGAAAACTGGATAAAGCATGTACAACATACACATGAATAAAGCTCTTTGTTCTGGAGAACTGCCTGCTCTTTTATCCCCGTTCGCCCCCCCCAACCCTCCCCTTTTCCTATTAGCGAAATTCAAAAGATGGCTCAATGGCTCTCTTGTTCCTCCAAAACGTCCCAGACAAATAACGCGAGCTCCTCTTGTCGCACAAGTCAGTAAATGAAGCTCTGCGCGTCTCCCGTGACACACTGTAAATATAAAGTGGCATTAATGAGGGATATTTGATCAAAGCCATCAGGCACAAGCGCAAGTCCCTCCTGCGGATACTCGGTTCGATGCAGAAGGAGCGCGGCCGGCGCTCGGCGCACCGGGGAGCCCGCAAGACGCAGAGAGGCCGTGCCGCACGCGGGCGTGCGAGCGAGTCCCCCCCGCGGACCCGCGGTGCAGACACACGTACCCGGGCCGCCCCGCGGGTTTAATCCGACACGGCCCCCGGGAGGGGCGGGGGGACGCGCCCGGCCCCGACGGAGGCCGGATAAAGGCTGCACCCGAGGGCTCGGCTCACCCAGGCTGCCACGAGAAAGGAAAGCCCCTCCGAAGTTGCACTTCGGTACCAACAGGTTTTCCGCTCCCGACTTCGCCGATCCGCCGCGGGGAGCGGACGCAGCCCCCGCCGCCGCCGACTTCCTGGGAGAGCTTGCGCGCTGTTGTGCGCGGGGGCTCGGGGGCTTTCTGGGGGGGAGGAAGCCCCACGCAAACCCGTTACTTTTCCTGCTGCCGCTAATCTGAACGCCGCTCGGAGCGGAGGGCAGCTCCGCGCCGAGCCAGAAGCCGCTTCCATGGTAACCAGGAGCAGCGTTTCCTCCCGGCTGTGACATGCACGCGGAGCCCCGCGCGGCTGTGCGGCGCCGTCCTGCCGCGGGGAGCGCCGGCCCCGCGCAACTGCGGCAGCGCCCCAGCGCGCCGCAAGTTCGGCACCGACCCGGGGAGCCCGCGGGGCCCGGCCCGGCCCGGCCCGGCGGGCGCACGCGCGCACGGGAAGCCCACGCCCGCGATGCCGCGCACCCCCGCACGCCGTACCTCGAGGGATGAGCGCGGCGGCGCAGAGCAGCAGCAGCAGCGGCGGCAGCAGGCCGGGCGCGCAGGCGGAGGCGCGGGGCTCGCTCCGACCCGCCATGTCCGGCACCTGCTCGGCTCTGGCGGCCGCGCCGAGCCTCGCGCCGCCCGCCCGCGCGGCCCGCCCCCCGCGTCACGCAGGGGCGGGGCCAGGCCGGCCGGCCCCGCCCCGCCGCGCAGCCCGCGCCGAACGGGCGCCCGCTTGTGCGCGCGCGCGCCACGCGGACACCCCTTCACACCGCGCTGTACCCGCAGCCCCGCGCTTGCACACGCACGAGCCGTGTGCCCCCACAGGGCAGCGCGCGGCCACGGGCGGAGCGGGGCAGCCGGGGAGTTAAAGTGCGGTATTACAAAAAAAAAAAAAAATTATTTTGTTTTTTTGCAAAAAAAACTAGTTGGGCAAACTCCTTCCCACGCAACGCGCTCCAAAGCAGCGGCGTGCCTCCGGGAGTACGAGCGGCCGCGCCGGGGAAGCTGGCCTCGTCTGAACCGCGTGCCTTTGACTTCTGAGCTGGGACAGGAGGGCTCTGGGCTAAACCCGGGCCCCCGCTTCCTCCTCGCCGAGCATCCCACCCCTCGCCTCTCTTGGAGCCGGACAGCAAGTGCAGCTCCACATCTACTGCGCACGCATTTAAAACCTCAGCCTCCCCAGCGACAAGCAGAAACAAAGCAACAGCCCCATTATTTCTAGCTCTGAGCCGTTTAAATGGGTATAAAGCCCTTTGTTACGAGTCTCTCTGATGCTATCGATTGCTCTGGTCGCGGGGTGGGGGGGACGTTATTTAGGCAGAAGTGCACTGGTTCCAGCACTGACGTCCGAGCGGTTTTGGTTTCTAAAGACAAAACAAGAGGATGCCAAAACACAGAAAGGAGGAGAAAGCACAACTGAAGATAACACAATGTACCTCCTGTTTCTAATGCTCACAACTCAGCTGCCGAGGGTGGGGGGAGATGCACCATGCCACTGTGATAAATTAGTTAATCTGTCCATGATTCACATTTCATAGAGGAGTAGCATTACTTGTAAGAAGTAGCACTGAGAACTATGCCAAAAATACGAGTCTTGCTACAGTCAGGACAGCTTGAGCCTGGTTTTCTGCAACATGTCTGGCCAGGGAAAGCAAATGTGCAAGTCAGGTTCCCCTGCCTCTGCCCTCCCACGTCACCTTGACCCTTGAAGCCAACAGAAGTTCTTGCAAGAGCCAAGGATTGTTGATAAGACATTAGGAAATACCCCCGCAGCTAGACAGGCCATGCTTGCAATCCAAGGAGGGAGCTGCCTTGGCCCCCAGTCAGAGACGACTCCTCCCAGACTGTAACACTTGGTTAAACAAGCCCATGGCGGGGGCAGGAGATCCACCGCACCTGCCACATGGGGGGCACAGGAGGTGGGAAGTAACCAAGGAGGAGCAGGGCCTTTGCCCCGACTACAGAGCAGGTGAATTCAACGTGCCATAGCCATCAAGGATGAAAACCCCTGTGCAGACAAGACAGCACAGGGCAGGTTGAACCATGAGCTCCACGAAGGAGAGAGGAGGAGTCCGGATATATGAATTGGAGCAAGATTCACCCCGGCAGGAGAAGCATTCAAACCGTCGGGGGAGACTGCAGTTACCTGGCTCACTTCTTGCAGAATTTCACTCAACCAGGAGCATCTAGCTAACCTCCCACATGTGCTTCTCTGCTTAATCAAGTGCAAGCCAGGGCCTCAGGTGATGCCAGTAAAGCCTAAAGTGGTATATAGCTGTATGGGACTCGAGGCTCTGGCACAGCCTGGTCAGCAAGTTAGACCAGCTGAGCCTCAAGTGGTTGTGTTGCTGGAACAAGACAGGTCCCTGGTCCCTGGAAAGGAGCAATGCTGGGAACAAAGACATGCCCGACCCCTCAAAATGCCCCACAAATAGCAGTCAATGGTGACATCAGAAAAGCCAGCAGATGGGAATGTTGTGCATTGCAGTGTTTCATAACCCGGACAAGCTCCCCAAAACCTGGCCAGCCTCTACTGACACCGGGCTGCTAAGGCATCCTTTTCAGCAATGTTACAAGAGTGGACTTGTCCCACTCTGCAACTCTGGAGATACGTTAAAAGTGGGAAAGGAGCATTAATAAACAGGAGGGAAAGGAAAACAGACAGGGCACGGAAGAGGCTGCATTAGCAACCCTAGATCCCCATCTTAGTTCTTTGGGACGCGGCCAGGGAGGCCGTGATATCATCTAGTGCTCTCTCCCCGACTCATCAAAACTCAGATGAAGGCAGCCCAAGGACATTCAATTGCTGGTTCCCAGCACGCGAAGAGGGCAGTGCTGCTTGCCACGCTCCGAGTTAGCAGGTGTGCATCTCTGGAGCCGGGGAAAGGGATGCCCAAAGCAAGATGAGCCACTCGGAGCAAATGGCCGTGGTGCCACCCCGTAATGCTACTACTGTTTTCGTCCGTGCCTCCCGCCATGCCTTACAAAGAGGTCCGTGTTCTCCAGACTGCATACCTTACCCGAGGTCACCCAGCAGGTATTTCCAGCCACGGCAGGTCGGGTTGGTCTTGTCGTCGTTCTCCTGGTTCACCAGAAGCCTTCAAAACTCCTCAGTCAACCAAGAGCTGTTGGATGCAAACCAAACGGGACACATGCTTTTGATTTCATGCTCATTTTCTGCCCTGCCTTCTGCTCCCCAGCCCCTGCCTCACCTCGCCCCTCCACCCAGCCCCACCTTGCACAGGCCCCTGCAATAAAAATGACCCTCCTGCCACATGTCCTCCCGTCTGCACACGTTCACGTTTGGGTAGGGGCTTGGACCAGGACAGTGCAGAGAGATACCAAGGGCTTGCTACGGCATGACACCTGCATGCCCCTTTCTGCTGCCATTCTCACCCTCCCTGCAGGTCTGACAGCAGGCTATCTGGACCAGGGCTCCTACTCTGCTCTTAGGCACAGAAAGAGAGGGGCAGGGTCTCTCTGGCTGCTCCACATTCCTCCCGCTCCCTATTTCTGGATTGGCAGGCAGCAGTAGATAGGAGGGGATGTCAGCAATTTGATTGCTTCTGGCTCCCTGAAAATTTTCATTGGCGCAGTGATTTTGACAGGTCCTAAACTGCAAAAATTAATAATCCTTCATCTTCCTCCCTCCTCCCCCACAAAGCATTTTAAACCAGATCAGATCCAGAGAACTGCTCTTCCAGACTAGTAAGCCTGACTTAATAGACTGTGACTACTGCATCTAGCTATTGATCAGTGGATTCATCTCGTATTGCAAAGAGAAACCAATCGCCCCTCTCTTATGATGCCTTAGAAATTATATGAGTCTGCACACTCATTAGCAAAGAGGAGGTAGGAGGGGGACAGTCAAGTGTTCCCACCATGCTTAATGAGGTTATTCCAAGCAAAGCTACGGCAGGTGAGTTGTCAGTTTAGCTTTACCACCCTGTCTCCCTTTGCTGAGGCCAACGTTAAAAATGCTCCGGGCAAATGTTGAATCGCGCTCAAGGTTTGGAAAGAACCTGTACTGATTGAATTGCTTCCAGTGCGGATTCAGACCTGCTGACACTCTGCCAGCACAGGCCTCTTTCCACCCCTCCAACCTGGGAAGAATCGCATCTATTGCCAAGCGCTGGGCACGCTGCTCCCCCTGCCTCCCTCCCCTTTCAAACCTCTGCTCTTATCTTAGCCCATGGAAATGCAAATTGCTTTTGCTTTACAGATTGAATGAACTGGCCGTGCATCACGTTGCTTCCCAACACCCTGTTTCACAAGACGCACGTGCTGGTAGGGTCATTACAACCAAGCCCGAGTTATCCTCCCATCTAGCGGGTGGCAGTGGTCTCAGCCGAGGACACCGTAGATTGTCCCTCTCCAGAAGGACTTTCATGCTGGTAAACAACTCAGGTTTAAGAGACTTTGCATAGAAACTCAATTTGCCTCTGTGTGATTAGGCACCAGGCTATCTTGTTTGTCTATTTTTAATTACTTATTTTATTCTCTCCTATAAGATATTGTACATTATGACCCGCTGCTGCTCAAGCATCAAATTGAAGGACGACCCATATTAAGTATAAAGGTTTATAATAATTTAAGTATTCATAGGATGCAGAACAATAAGATGTAGGAAATACAATTTGCATAATAAATATCAATATCACAACAGCTAAAACAAACCATGACAAATTATCTGCCGCTAAATGACCAAGAGATTATGGAATGCAAATTGCAAATCCTGAACTCTAGGAAATGACTTCTTTCACCCAGCGCGTTTCTTCCGGCAAAACACAAAAAAGGGAGTCAAGATGTACTAGGCAGACTGGCTATGTTCCTGCTGGAAACATCCTATTGCATTTCATTATGCACCAACTTTAATTTCAAGACGAAAACGATTTCCTCTGTCCTGGAAGCTTAGCCTCAGATTATTTGTCACAGCATGTTTAGCAGTTATGATATTGAAGCGTGAGCCCCATTGGCAGTGATTGAAAGCTGTATTAAATCGGCGAGGGCTCAAGTTACAGGCAGCTGGCGACAGCAGTTAGCTAATAAGGGAGTGGTGGCGGGGAGAAAGGTCTGATGAAGGTTGACCTGACCATTGCATCTATAATGGAGATATTTTGTTAACGCTATATTACAAGGCTGCTCCCAAAGCATCCCGTCCACACTGACATTCAATGCCTGTCTAGTTGCTCACTCCAGTCGTGACCCATCTCTCTGAGTAGCTGTAGGGGGTCACGGAGACATCTGAAGATGCAGGGACACGTTTGCAAGTTTCTCTGATCCAGAAATGGAGGTGGGATGAGGTGGCTTTAAGCTACCTCTCCCCTCTTTAGATACTCAGCACAGAATACATATCAGAGCAGCCCAGTGGAGCAGAATAGCTGTTGGAGCAATGCGCTGTAGCCTAGGGCTGGGGTGAGCAGGACCGGTGCAGGGACCTGGGGCATCCTTGCAGCTCTGTGCTGGGTTGGAAGGCCAACTGCCCAAATTGTGCCATGCCAAAAAGCTGGGCCCTATGCTGCTTTACGGCACCGAGTGCACGCATCCAGCACAGCAGACAAGAGCTGAAGCCTGCTCCAAGTGCTACCGTCCGGACCTTTCCCCACCTTGAGGGCAAAGACCGCACCTGTGACGTCTGCCAAGTTGCCACAGCCATTTCATACAATTCACTAGGAATTTCTTGACACGAGACCTTTTTCTTATGCCACTGGCAAACGCTCCTCAAATGGGAATTTGCTGGGTTTTTTCCCCCCTTTACTTCCATCTAGCTAATTTCAAGGACCAGATGGTGTTTTTGCAGTTTATAACTGATAATCAATTGTTTGTTAATTCAGTTTTTCAAGCAAGAACAGAAATAAACTTAAAAATGAGAATTCCAATCTGTGATATACTTGAGCTGGAAGCAGTGCCAAAAACACAGAGTACTGGACCTTAAAAAAAAAAAAAAATCCATAAAGAAAAAGTAAAATACAGGAAAAAGGAGAGAGAGAAACATCTATAGTGTTTTCCCCTTAAAACAACACCAAACCCTGTGGAATCAGCATTCAACTGGCAACAGATTTGGAGGGGCCCCCAGCAGTGTTTGATGGCACAGGTAGGTATTTGGAGGAATAGTAATCACTGTGTGAGATTTATCAGTTAGGGATCAAGCCACCTTGTATTCCAATCAATGGCCCTGTTTTATCGTCCTTAATAGGTATTGGATTAAGCCCTGTGACTTTCAAATCCAACCACAAAGCCCATACATACAGCAACTGAGAACATTTGTGCCACAGAAAAAATACTTTCAACTAATTATCCAGAGCCACCTCATTCTAAAAAAGCAGTCATTAGCACCGCTCTGGATCAAGACTGCACTATTTATAACTACTTCCAAAGAGCTAAGAGCGGGATATTTTATTATAGACCCTGCAAAAATGGTGGTCAATTCGACTTTTTCTTTTTTAGTGTTGTGATAAATGGTAAAATTATGTCACGTCAAATGTCTAAAACCCAAAGGACTTTCTCCCACCAAAGGTAACTTCAGATGAGGTTAAGCTATTACTCGCCAGGGAGGCAAAGACATGCACAGATTAGCAGTTCATGGCCCTACGTCTGCTGACAAGTGTGCAAATTTTAGGCCAGACCAAGAAAAAAAACCCACTTAGGTGCCAAAGTGCCAACTGGGGAGGATTTAGGCATCAAAGTCCAAGCAAGGGATCCACAATAATCCCGAGTAACCCAACTCACCGGAGAAACCAGAGACACCCAAAGCGCTGTTACAGCATACCCAGATGTGCTGCTGTCTTGGGCAAAATGGGCACCTCGGCACCTATCCGCTCCAGGACCAGGGACCTGCTCCTTAGCCATTTCAGTCTCCCTGGGGATCTGGGCCTTTGCTCTTATGAATAGCCACAGTGGAGCTAAACTCTAGCAGGGCAAAGTTAAGCACGTGTTTAGGGAGACATGCAATTTCCAACATGGAAGCAAAGTTCAAGACATTTGTCCCTACCAGAAACCCGGACCATACACACAAAGACCAAGTCAATATTTCTGCACACTCGTGTGTGCGATGAATGCATTCAGCATGTCAGCCCTTAAATGAATAAAGCAGCCCCAAACTGAGTTTAATTCAAGACTACCTGCAGAGACGCCCTCTTTTCCTCACCATATCTTTTCTGTGAAGTTTGTTTCACAAAATCTTGTTAGTGCTGTGTTAGGCATCGTTTTCGATCAAATGAATGCTGATTTGAACTGGGCTAGATGGCTGCTAGGGCAAAGCCCGAAGTAACTCAGATGCATGCTTGGTCCTTCAGACATCTCTCTCTCATTAAAATGCAAGACAAGTTCTCTCTACCTTTGCCTACATTTGGAAAGTAAATTTTGCCTGACACAAATCTTAAATGGCATCATTAGATTAAGGCAAGACTCTTCTCCCATAATGTGAGTTTTGCTAGGGCGCCTTGTGGCTTATACCCCACAACTGAATACAACAATTAGTCCTATGTACCTAACTGTTCCCTGCCTGGGAAGTGTGGTCAAGTGGTTAGAACAGGGTGCTGAGGGTCAAAACTCCCGGGCTCTCTCTCCAGCTCTGCTACTCATTTGCTATATGAATCCAGGCAGCACAAAAAAAATAAGATGACCCCAAGGGCACTTCTCTGTACAATTGGGAGAGCATGCATTTAACTTATGCAGATATCGTGGAACTTTTTATTCTTATGCAGCTCTTTGAGAGTCTCAGATGAAAGGTGCTACAGAGAGCAGGAGGCTGGTTAGGGATTTCCTTTTCTTTGCAAATGGTAGCGTCTGTTCATTCTGCATACTCTGTCAAGTGAAATAAAACAGCTGTCCATCTTGGGAAAAGCACCAGCCCTTAAATTTTCTAGCAGTTGCATGGGATTTTAGCCACACAACTCACATTAAAGTCAGCGCGTGTCTAAATCCCGTGTAACTTTTTGAAAATGTAGGAGTTTGTCAAAAGGAGTCCAGAAAAAGAATAATCAAGTTATAGCGTTTCACATTTAACGGCTCTTCTGAAAGACGTTCGCGTGCTTTAAGGATGTGTTTCACTCAGCCAGCAGGACTCCCAGGTGGAGCCTTTGAATATCTCCTTTTACCTGTCCCCAGACTGAAGTTCAGCCTGCTTAAAGATCAGGTAGAAATGCAGAGCTTAATTTCCCCTTCTTTCATGTGCTGTGACAAAGTTGTCATTTGCTACGCTCTTCCTTTCTAAGTTTCGGGCTTTAGTTACAGTACAAATCTCTCTCAGTATATTTTATTTATCAAACTTCCTCCACAATGAGCACCAGCATTCGGCCAGAATTTCAGAGGTATGAACAGCCTTGCCAAGGAAAGGCAGAAGCATTGATCCCCCGTCACCATTACGAGCCATCGAGCACGCTGTGTCCTGATCCTATCGGCTCACAACTAAGCCAGGTCAGACAAAGTCAGTCACTGGAAGACAGACCACCTAGGAAGTGCGGTTGGGGATTTAATAGGGGATGCTCTGTCCATTCATGGGCTTTTCGACATGGGGAGCTCAGTGCACGGTAAGCCTGAGCGTGGATTTATACCAACTACCTGCATGCACAAGCCCTCATGTGGACACTCTTATTATGCATGAGACGCAGGATAGAGGAATCAGCAACCTTGCACAAAGTAAGAGCCTACGTGCAGGAGCTAGTACCCTGCTAAAAATCACACCCTGGCTCTGCAGATAAACCGTTCGTAGTACAGCAGGGCTTCACGGTGCTAGCTGCTGAGCACCGTGCCCAGGCTCAGCACAGGGATGGCATGCTAGTCGGGAAAACCCATTTTAGAGGCAATTTAAAACCCGCATTGGTGAGGACAGTTTAGCTAGGGACTTCACAACCAAGGCAAGGAGGGCAAGTGAAGGGTTTAGACATTTAAGGCAGGCCTGTTAACGAGACTGAAGTCATTCACTTAAGTGCCCAGACCGCTTTTGAGTTCAGGTGACTATTTCTGATCCTCTAACCAGGCTGTCTTGAAGCAGCTAGTTACTTCTTTCTTATGTAAGGAGCAACCCCCAGCTCTTATGAAGCGGGTCTCACCTACAGCTCGTGGGGCAAATGTGCTCTTCCTCCCCGTGCAGATGTCCCTTCGGTTCTGCCTCGGTTTCCACATCGCCAGGGTCACCCTGCAGGAGAAGCGGCCCAGACGGGAGAAGAGCAGGTTTCCTGACATCTCAGTCCAAGGCTGTTTCTGCTTCTAAGTGTGAAAGTAGGAACTCATTTCAGTTGCCAGCTGCTCTGCACTGATTAACTCCTATGCTATAAGTGACTGCCACTCCCGGTTCCTTGCATGGTCCCTCTGCTTGGTAGTTGCTCTCAGCTGGGAGAACATGGCCAAATGCCTGTATGAAGGAGGAAACTGTGACCTCCGCTCAGCAACGTCTGTAAGGGGCTTTCACTTTAAAGACGCACTGAAACCAATCTGTTGGCTTAAATGTCCAGTTCCTATGCCATTAAAGCACATGTGCCCGCAGTGAGGGCTTAGATGGAGAAGATACCTCATTTCAAATAGCTCCACAGCTAATTGCTGCTAAATTAACAGATAAAAGCAACGCATTTATATCACCAGTGTATAATAGACTGACTTCAGTTCCCTTGTGATGTACATAGACACTGCACGCAGGTACGCACAAGGACCAATTGCGCTTGCTGAGAGCAATACTGCAGCCGGCGTACGGCCCATATGCTCAGCACCCATCAGAAACAGGACATTTAGATTTGCAAATTCTCTCAAATGTCCATGCGATGTTCTCATTTGCTTTGTCCTCTTCATTTTGACCTGTTTGTAAGAGTTAATTTTTGTTACGAGCCCAGGAAAAAAAAGATTAATTTCAATTAAAAAAAACCAAACTCCCACAAAATGTGACAATAAAACAAAGACTTTTGATTTTGCAGAAATCCTATTGAGGAACTGAAGGGCTGTCATCAGCGTGGCATCAGTCTTCATTATCTGATTCTTTTTTCAATTGGCAGAGCTTTACAGAGAACACTGCTCTTTCAACAAAATGATAAAGGGGTATTTGAAATAAACAGAGAGAGTCCCCAGCCGGTGAATACCTTCGACTGCTATGGACTGTGACTTAAAACCAACTCCTATGAACTCCTGCTTTTTATCTTTTAATAAAAAAAGCCACACAGATGGGATTTTTTTTTTGCATGGCTAAAACCTTTGTTTAAAATATCCAAACAAACCCAAAGGAACAAGGTGCACGCTGGAAGTATTGCTTCCGAGCAGAGAACGAAGGCCTCCTGCATGCATTTATTCCAAAATGTTAACTATATAGATATGTATGTATGTACGCATGCATGTATGTAAGAGCATTTGCATGCCACCAATGGCTGAAGCTAACCAATGCAAGGTAGCAGCTCTTTCTAGACACGGACATCCATACTCCCCTCCCTTTAGCCCCCAGTGCTACTGCACCAACCGAATCGCAGGCAGGATTGTCCATCTGCCACAGGCTGGCACCTTCCAATATGACACCCAAAGACATGGTTCAAGGTTGCAGAGCCTGGGTTGGTCTGTTCTCATCGTTTTTAAAATGTGTGCATACATAAGTGGCTTATACCAGAGGCAAAAAAATAGACTGGAAGAAGGTGGACTATGGTTTTCATCAATTAACTTTCCCTTCCGATCCCAAGGGCCTTGCCAGCAATGCATCAAGCAGGGAATGAGACAGCCAGCCTAGGACTGCACGCCACTTCTGGCTCTTCAACGATGAGAAAAGCAGCCTTGAAATTCAAAGTTCAGGCTGCAAAATATTTCAGGTTTCTGGTGGCAAACCAGCTGTTTTGTCAAATTTCACAGGGAAGCAGAAATCAGAGTGTGCCAAGTGGCCAGGAGCCAGCTGACTCTTTCTGTGAAACGCTTGAGAGAAACACTGCCACTACAGCTCTGCACAGCACACAAGGCGAGCGCGGGGCTGCACTTTGAATGCCAGAGACATTTTGGGCTCCGTTTCATTATCCATTACTCAGTCAGTCACCAAGTTGAATGCCGGCATCCTACACTGTCTACAAGGGCTGCGCTGGAGAGAGTTCAGATCCTACTCTGACTCCACTTCAGCAAAGTACGCTTTCAACGTCAATGAGGTTCAAGTACGTGGCTGGATTTGGCCGTGTCAGCATTGATAAGAGGCACCTAAATGCCAGATTTTCTCTCCAAGAAAAGTTCATTAAGTCCAACTGCCCTTATGCCCTTGCATAGCTGGAGCAGACACACTCCCTGCCCCCAAGCGTGTAGAGAAGGGGAGAAAAAGTGCAGTCAGCGAGAGAAGTACCAGGGATGGTTTAGGCGTCAGCTGCAGAGGAAGAAGAAAAGGCAGCTCTGCCCTTTTGGAAGGTAACTAAGTACCGAACACCAAGTTCAAGCCTAATGACAGAGCCAGGACCAGAAACACCTCCATCTGCACCAGCTGGCACATGCACGGATCCACGTCTTACTTCCAGGTGCACATGCAGATGCAAGAAATAACACTGATGCAGAAGCAGAGCTCATAGCCCTTGTACTTCAGAGCTAGCTAACAGACACAGCCCTCAAAGACCAATCCTACTGCTTGCACAGAGCCTGGCGCCGTGCAGCCATGGACCTCGACTGCAGCGACTGCCCAAGAACTAATATTATTCGGTTCCCATTTCTGGCAGTCCTGAAAGAGAAATCCTGTGGTGTAGACTACAGATTGCTCATGACTTCCCCATATTACTCAGATGCACACGGTTTCAGGTTGAGGGGGAAAGCAAAGCCAGGCAAGCCCATTACTACTTCCTCGGTATCACCGTGCATGCACCAGCCAGGGTTGGGGACCACGGGCGCGGCCAACAGTGCCACGTGGCAATGAAACGCCATTTGCACAGGCAGCAGGACCGTCATAGTCACCCCCCAGTAAGATGCACGCCGGACCCAAACTGGCCAGCCATCGCCTACAGTCAGAATCGAACCACCAGGTTTCCTGAAACGAGATGAACTATTTCCCCAGTACATTTAAAGATCCCATCTGACCCCAGCGCTTTTTCCTGCCCAGGGCAGGGGGTCAGACTCAATGATCTGTTGAGGTCCCTTCTGACCTGAGCAGCTATGAATCGCCACATTGGCCAGTTTAACGTGTTCCCATTACACCAGGGACTGTCTCGCTCCCCTGCCGGTCTAACCTTTTTACTGCTAGATGTAATGAGAAATAAGCTGTAATTTAGAGGCAGTGTTCTTTTTACAGATCATATTGAGCAGGCAGGTAGGGGGAAAGGGGCAAATCGCTTTATAGTCTTGCATCAGCTCTTCTGCAGATAAATATAATGCACCCTTCTCCATAAACCACCGAGGAACCGTGCCCTCTGCATGTTGTTGTGACGAATTTCAAATCAAGAGGGTGCTTGAATTGGATTTATTACAATTGGAAGACAAGAAATTGTAATCTTTATGAGCCCATGCCACAGAGCCTTCTAATAAGAGAATGAAGTATCATTTTAAATTTAAAGCAAATTAGATTACCGGGGTCAAATCCTTCTGCAGAGACATCATGTCTTCAGAGCGTCTCTTACATCTGACATCCTTTTTTCAGGTTTCACATTAGCATTTAAGTGTTTTTTAAATATGTTTAATACTCTCGGAGAAGAAAAGTGCCTGCAGAAGTCAAGCCATGAGGATCATAGGGGGGTGAAACGAAAAGCAAGCTATCAAAATAAGTGCTGAGGGAAGCCACAGGCCTGTCGTATAGAGAAGGCTTCGGCACTAATGGAGTGCTGGTGCCTACCCCCATATCTTGCACTCGCGCAGAGGCCGGCCAGACCCTGCGGTCCTCACGAGCTGGTCTTGGAAGCTGCCCTTGTCGAGGCTAGTTGCCCTGCAAAGCACGCCTCCGCTCGCGCAACACAGCCTCGTTTCTCAAACTCAAGCCCAGATGCTGCTGCAAGGGGGACCGCATCTCCAGCTGCCTTTCCTGGCTTTGCTCAGGGAAGTTGCAATGCAAATATGCACCGTGTTAGAGAGAGAGGGGCCTGCCGCAGACTCAACGTTTTTGAGATGTGAACACGGCTGAAGGATTTCCAGGGCCACAATCACACAGAGGTGCCTCGCTCTGGGTTAGTGCCCTTCTGAAATGAAGCGTGAGTCCTGGATGCAGGAAAGGAGGGAGACCCATTACACCACCCAGTGTCCATCCCTGCCAGGAAAGGATGCTTCACCGCGTGCCATCTGCCATTCACTTTGGTAGAGGCCATAGTCGCCCTCTTGTTTGCGCCAAAGCAATTTGAAAGCCTCAAGTGCTGGGGCACCCCGATCTCCACAGAGCTATCGGGTATCTGCTGCTTGGACTTCTTATTAGAGAAGACGTACGTAAAAGACAGCCACCTTGCTGGGGTTGTTTGACCCCAGTACTCTTTCCTGCCAGGGCAGGGGGTCGGACTAGATGATCTGCTCAGGTCCCTTCTGACCCGACCAACTATGAAACTATAAAATTTTGAGCGACATCAGACTTCCGGGTGCTTATTAGATCTGAGCCCAGGTGTTTAGAGATTTAACTTTTACTACCAGACCTTGGAGAAGTGGAGCTAGAGGTTACAGAATATAACTGTGATTCCTTGTTGGATTCACATGACTCCTCCATATGACTGGTGAGGAGAGGCTGAGGGACATGGGCCCATTTAGTCTGGAGAAGAGAAGACCGAGGGGGATTGAACAGCAGCCTTCACCTCCCTGCCGGGGGGCTGCAAAGAGGATGGGGCTGGGCTGGTCTCAGTGGGGGCAGATGACAGGACAAGGAGGAATGGGCTCCAGTTGCAGCGAGGGAAGTTGAGGTTGGATATTAGGAAATTTGTGCTCACTGGGAGAGTGGTGAAGCACTGGAACAGGTTACCTAGAGAGGCTGTGGACTCTCCATCCTTGGAGGTGTTGAAAACCTGGTTAGACCTTGTCTGGGATGATGTAGTTGCAGCTGGTCCAGCTTTGATCAGGGGACCTCCCGAGGCCCCTTCCAGCCCTCGTTGTCTGTGATTTCATTCCAGGTTTACTCTGTGGGAGAAGTCTCTCAGCTTTTCTCTCTACTTTTGCAGATAAGACAGAGGCACAATCCTTGCTCAGGAATGTGAGATGGAGTGGTATTTGCAAATTATTTCTGTTTAAAGCAGAGGAATGCCATGTATTCACCAGCAAGCCACCCGCAATGGAAAAAGGAAAAGCGAGATGTATCCATATGCCTTTGCCCAGGCTCTCTCTCTTTCCCTGCAATGAAGCAAGAAGCACCCAGGAAACTGTTGGTGCTTAAAAATACTCTTCAAAGCTCTTAACAAGGCAAAAACAACAGAAAGCCATAGGGAACGGCTAGCTGTCTCTCTGACTAGCAGCTTCAGAGGGTGAACCCTGGGGCAGATTGAGCAGAGGAGGAGACGTGGACTTTGGAGAAAATGAAAACCATCGTTGCACTTTCACGTTACCAGATGGAACGGCGCAAACAGGAACATTTACAGGGTAATCTCCGTCCCTAAATAACTGCCGCTTCCCCAGCACGGATTGGATGGAAAGGATCCAGCACACACTGAGCCTGGACACCTGCTTCTGAGCATCTTTACAATTCTGTTTT
The DNA here is from genome assembly GCF_052110815.1 of Crocodylus siamensis. Taxonomy (NCBI): domain Eukaryota; kingdom Metazoa; phylum Chordata; order Crocodylia; family Crocodylidae; genus Crocodylus; species Crocodylus siamensis. The sequence continues at coordinate 27,267,788 of NC_143408.1, forward strand.
ATGCTTCAGCTGCTCCAGTTACTATACACGCACCTATATAGCAGTTGCATAATGTGCCGTCATGAGCTTCATGGATACGCTTAAACGCGGGCGGCGCTTCCAATCTGCATATCCTCGCAATCATCACGTTTTGGAAAGTTTTAGTCTCTGCCCACCAATAGGTGCAGAGCAAAACACCGCTAGTTAGCACTCGTCGGCGATCAGAGAACAACGCTGCAACTCCCACACAATTATATTCTATCTTGGTGGAAGGTGAAATCATTAGATATTAGTGAGGTGCAGTGGCATAAAAATGATGTGTTAGCGGGGGTTCATTACATTGTATTTTCAGAGCCGAGAAGATCAATGTGTTCATGCATCATGAATTAGTCTCATGCTTTAGTCTTCCCTGCTCTCCGGAAACCCAACATGATCTATCACCAGCCATACATCATTGTTTCAGCATTGCACATTAATGACAAAGCTACAGTTTCTACTTATCAAGCTGACCAGCTGCTTCTCTCTGCACAAGGGGGAGGGAAAGAAAATCCAAAAGGAGAAACAGGGTCATCTCTGGGCCAGTCTTCGCAGTAAATTTCAAACCGTCAAACCTCTTATTTTTCATTCGATTCATCACCTTTTCTAATCTGCGCCTTGCCTCGCTGTCAGCGCCTGCTTTCCAGGCTCAGCAGGTTTCGAGGAAGTTGGGAGTGGGTGGGACCAGTAAGTCATTTCCTCCGGCCCTGGTGACACGGCAGAACCATTTCCTGCACTGAGATTTCCAAGGGATTCGGGCCCGTCTTGTTTTCCGCCCAAGCTGAGACTGCTCTGGTCACCTCCTCCCGTGCAGTAGCTGTGTCTGCACTTCAGTGCACAAATGTTCTTGACCTAATTGCTTCCGAGCCCCCCAGCACGTTTGCATCCGCTGAAGTACATACCCTCCCACAGGGAAGCATTATGCCTCCTCCTTGCTTCCCCAGTGCTGCTTGGCAAAACTTTGTTTAATTCTTCGCCTTACAACAGTGCCCCTCCTGCCCCCTGCATTTTCATTGCATCTCAGTCCGCTTCCAGCCTCTGTGGCATCCTGTTTCCCGCACCGCTGTCATGTATGGTCTGCGCATCCAAAGAGCAGGAGGTCCTCTGCTCTTCACATCTGAACTGAAGAGACCGGGATCACGCAGGGAGTCTGCGGCAAAACAAGCCATGGAGCGAGGGTCACCGACCATCATACTGGTACCCCCATCAACAGGTCACCCTTCCCCTCGCTGCCACTAGCCCGTCTTATTTTGAGGTGCTTTGTTTCTTACTACATGGGATTTGACCTCTGGCGATGGGCACTTTGCCGTCCTGCAGAACAGCATCAGCTGTTTCAGCCGCCGTTATGGAGCCCCTGGGGAAAGGGGCCAGCTTCTCTTGACGGCAGTTTCCGAAGCAGGAATATATGCAGATCCCTTCCCCCCAGGCTTGCTAGGGAGACCCAACCTGGCACCTGTGGATGCGGCAGGGCACGGTTTGAGGTTTAGCCAGGCCCCTGCTACTGCAACACGAGTCTGCCCTTGCATCGCACAATTTCGGAGCCCAACTCCAGTCAGCAAGGCACAGCTGGAAGCCTGATGTTTCAGACAACTGCTCAGGAAGAGGAGCGGGCTCTCGTCTTTCCCCAAAACCTGGTTCCCTGACCTCTCCCCACCCCGTCTCCAGCATGCACGCCTGTGCTACAAGCCCGCTGCAGCTGCCTTCGCTCTGCTGTCACCCCGCGCGTCGTCAGGTCCGAGTTGCACGGCTCGCACGGCGCCTCTGGGTACATTTGGTTTTTTTGGAACATTGATTAGCAGCGTTGTTTGAAACATAACAATGTGCCAATACTCCCCTTGTTATATGACAGATTGCTCCACGGATGCAGAGCTAATGCTGCTATTTCTCCTTATTATTCACTAATGCTTACAAAACAGCTGACGGTTGGCTGAGCTCATTAGGGCAAATCGTTTCTTTCTTGGCCTTGGCTGTTTTCAGGGTAATGATCCTATTCCGGTTGTGGGGCGAGGCCCCTTTAGTCGGCACGGCCGTTTGTGGGAACTCTACTTTTCTACAGTAAAAGGTACCTCAACTATCAATATCGAACCTGAAGCTGCGCACTCCTGCTAGACAATTAATCCATTTTCTTCCCATCCTTTGCCAGCAAAATGCACATTTCTTGAAACTACTCAGTGTGGGGGGAAGGGGGGGGGTCCTTTCCATCCTTACTGAAACCCACATTTTCCTCTGCTGTTCATCGGTCCACAGGCCCCCTCTTTCTCAAATCGCCCTTTTTCTGTCTAGACTCCTAAGAGCCCTAGACAACACTTACATGCATAAGCACTAGGTTGTTGCCAGTAATATAGAAGTCCGAGTGCCATCCCGCCTTCAGGTCTTATTGGGAGGGACAATGATGCATGATCCTGTCTGTGCATACTGCGGTTATCTATATTTCCATCAATTTTGCATTATGATAGTACCAAGCTTAGCAGCCGCTGTCTTCGGCTAGCACGCTCCAGCTGGTACCCCCTCAGTACAGCTCCCTCAGGCAGCCACATTGGCTTCATCTGTGATTTTAAACAAGGGTCTGAGTGCTCACCTTTAAAAAAGCCCATCCCCTCTTGCTTCAAAGAGAAAACACCCCCTGCCACCCTCTTCCTCTAAACCCCAAGCTGTCAGATTTTCCTTCCTGCCCTCTGAACACCTATTCTAGGAAAACCAAGCCCCCCCCCCCCCCCCCCAATAGCCGAACCCCAGCTCTTCAACTTTTAAGTGTGGTTTGCAGTCTAGACCCCAAACATGATTTTTCCACATTGGGCTCCTCTCTAAATGGCCTAAAATGGAGCATCCACTTACAGTACCACCTGCTGGGGAACCGGAGAAAAAGACGGTTTAAAAGTCAACAGATGCATCAACCTTCTTTGTAAGGGGAAACCAGCAACCTGAAGGCCCTGTCCCCTCCATAATCCCCCCACGACACAAACCTGCAAATCCGGGAGATGTGAAGCTATCTGCTGCTGCTTGCATAGCACGCGCCTAACTCCGTTCCTGCCCCTTTCTTCAAATATACTATAAACAGGCCTGTTAAGAGCTTCACAGCAATGACAACAGCAGTGGTATCTGTCTTCCCCCCCCCACCCCAGAAAGTAGTGAGGAAAAGGTCTTGCCAGAAGAGCTACTGCTTTAATCACAGTAGTACTTGGAGGACCGGATAACGATCAGGGCACCTTTGGCGACGTTAGCTAGCAGCTGCCTAGCCTGAAGAAACGCACATCCAGATGCAACGGTGGGCATAAAACAGTAGGAAGGCAGGGACGAGATGTGAGCATCGCAATCTTATGAGCACCCACCAAGGTAGCCCGGTTAGGGTCCTGCTGGAGGAGAATTTTGTTTAAAAAGAGATTAAGTTGCAAACGAACCAGGAACCGAGACCAGTGCAAGGGGAAACTCATGGTGGGAGCAGGGATCGAGGTCTCTTAGGGCAAAATCTCAAGCCGCGCCGGAAAGGGGAGGCAGAGCAGCTGTGTGTGGCTACGTGTGCCAGTCGCGCTGCTGGCTGACAAGGACTAAGTCAGCAATCTAGGGACACTTCTCTAGGTGTCACTCTGGGTACAAAATACAAGGGAACATTAAGATGTACCATGCTGCACACAATTAACTCAGGCCGCACAAGCAAAGGCAACACCCGTTAGTGCCTTCCTAGGGGGTGGGTGACAGATCAGCTCTAGTTCTTTAAATGTTCTTGCCGATGTGCTTTGCCCTTTCGAAATGTAAAGCAGCCGCTAGCACAACACTATCCTTTTTTTTTTTTTTTTTTTTTTTAAACAGCATCTCAATCAGAAGGTATTAAACAAAAATCAAGTACAAATCTCTTCCCAAACTCAAGTGTTCACATACCTGTTTTCTAGGAGGCTTTTATCAGATGGAGACACTTTAAAGTGCCATTAGTGTTGTGCTGACTCCTGCTTTCCCTTCTCTCGTTTGTGCTGTGGACGCAGATCGCTGTTTCTGCAGGAATTTTGGACCAGCCAAGGTGAAGGCACATGCAACTTGGAAGGGGCAAATGTTGACTGGGAACTTCCCACCTGACCCTGCCTCTGAAGAGGGCGCTTTGTCCTCCCTCCTACCTGGCACAGATAGCCCACAAAGTGATGCTACCCTGTCTTTCTAAACACAGCCCTGGATCACTTCTGGAGACAGACCTTGCTTTACACAGCTCATGGCGTCTGCAAGCACAAAGACAATACAATATCATGTTTTATATTTGTTTTTATAGCTTCAAGCAAAAAAAAAAAGCGTATACATCTCTGAATCAGCCCTTCATTCCCATTTCGGAGTCTGAATTGTCTGGTACAGAAGATCATCATTACAATCTTCTCAAGTTCATCCATGGGAAAAAAAAGAAGCAAAAGATAAATTGAACAATATTAAAATGTAATTTTCCATTGATTTGCTTTTGATAAAGCTATTGGTTTTCCAGCCATATACACATTGCTATCCTGTCTCACCCCAAAAAAGGATCAATTCTCCATTGTACAAGAGGTGGCTTCTCCTTCCTGAAAAGGCATCAATAATCCTGAATTTTTACTGAGAAAAAAAGTGGTGGTGGGGGGGGTGTAGGGTTGTAGTCTTGTGTGCAGAATCAAGTGAAGGATTCACAACAACGTGTGCAATTGCCAATTGCAGTCATTCAACGCTTTCATGAGACTCACAGGGAAAAGCAGGGAAAGCAAAAGGGTGCCCTCGATCCCATCGTCCAAACAGTAATGAAGACATTAAATGGTAGCAGACCCAGGACTGAGGAACCCCACCTGATACCTCCTCCCTACTAGACAATGAACCATCAATGTCTACTTGCTGAGCATGATGATCCAGCAAGTTATACTTTTGTCTACTCTGTGTTTCCTTAGCTCGTTAATGAGACTGTCATGGGAGACTGTGTCAAAAGCCTTGCTAAAGTCAAAGTACATCACATCCACTGCTCTCCCCCCATCCACAGAGCCCGTCCCCTTATTATAGAAGGATGTCTGGTTTGGGCAAGTTGGACCAGACTGATTTTTGCAGATCCCTTCATTACTGGAAAGCATTCAAAGAGTTAATGATAAAAAACTTAGAAAAAAGGAAAATCAATCATGATGATATTCCTTTGCAAGCCTTCAGTATTTATTCTTCCAGCAGTGTTCAGTTACAATTGGCTTCCAAGGTCTGAGGTCTTGTCTTGGGTTCATCTGCCTGGAGAATTTGGGAATCGCACTCATTTGAAGTCACAGAAGACAGGCAGACATGATATATCCATATCACATGCAAGCTGTTGATAAAGGAAGTCAATGTTTTCTGGGGGTATAGGTTAGCTTTGGGAAAATCAGGGCACAAGAGAATACTTTGGGACATATGAACGGTTTTAGCGATGTCCTGGAGGAGCCACAGAAAGGCAGGCAAACGAGTCCTATGCATTTGTACGTGTAGGACAGTCTGCGGGAAAGAACAGGCCAAAAAATGTTATGGATAACACTGACAAAGAGGAAGCAATTATGCCGCACGCATATGCACACAATGATAACAAGCTCCATAGAGCCCCAATTGCTGCTCTTTACATGCCGTAAGTGTGCCACATATCTTAACAACGGCACTCCCTAGCTCAGGGACATGCACAGGGAGAATCAATCGTGGCAGGGACCAAGCCTCCACGAATCGCAGCAACAGGAGAGCAAGAGGCAACGCGAGGCGAAGAAAATCAAACTTTGCAAAGTAAATAAACATGACATTACCGGCTGATCTTTTATAGAATATTTTTCCAGATATTTTCATTTGCTCATAAAGAATGTATTATAAAAGGAAGATCCGTTACCCTCCAATCTATTCATCGCAGGATTTGATACTAGATTGTCACTGAAAAGCTGGCATTTCTACCAGGAGGCTCACTTTGCTGGTGCCTCTAAAGCATGGCAGCATCAGGAAAAAAAATTGTTGGTTGAGATGAAATCTCTCGCATGGGGTGGGTATCCCCCTTTAGCTTTTGAACTCTCAATGCCCAACTAAATGCAAGGAGTGGACAAGGAGCAGACCAAGGACAACAAGGTCACTGGTGAAGGGTATGTCCATCACCCAAGTGGGCCTTGCTTAGGTGGCCGTCTGTCCTGAGCTGGAAACATTCGGCATCGCTAGTCATAACTAAGTAGCTGCTCTCCCATGTTCATTTTGTGGCCTTTATCTTCTCTTCCCCCAAGACTTCCTCTTCCACCTTCCAGAGTGAGAATAAGTCACTTCTTTACTGACCCGTGGTTTTGCACATGAAATACCCATTTTTTTTCAGGATGCAACCCCTGCTCAGGCTTTCATTTCTGCTCTGAGATTACAGACCACCGTACCGTGCTAGCTGGATAGATACAGATGGGAGGTCGTGGGCGTTTTGCACCCCCCCCAACTTACGAAGGGCTCCAGGGACCACTAGCACGGCCATCAAAAAAAGACCAATCATTCTGCAGAGGACAGAGGGACAGAAATCCCCCCACATGTGCACGCACCCCGCCGCACCCCCAAGTCATGCTGTGAAGAAGCATCTTTCAGCCAGCACAGCCTACTTTGGACGCCTTTCCGGACTCCAGGGAACACACAGGATGTAACACTAGGTACCACAGCACTCTATAAATATTTAGCTGAACAAAAAAAAAAACCCCACTGTCTTAATTTTGGCACACGCCTGCTGCTTTTTGTGACTCAAGCACTCATCCTCTCCCTTGCTGGACTGGGATGCTGGCCACCCTGCATATTTTAAATTAATCTGCATGGCTTGCCTGACTTGTTCACAGCTCCGCGGCCTTCTCTCTTCGGAGTGACTCATCGCATGGCATTAAGGATGGATAAATTTCTACCCCTGCTTTTCAAAGCTCTTCTTCCCCTCTCTGCATTTGATTTAGCTTCCGCAGCCGCACACCACGTTTTTGCCGAGTGAGCGGCACGCCGCGCAGTCTCCACCAGCGACCTTCTGCTGCATGGCGTCCAGAATGGAAACCCACCAGACATGAGGTCCCCTTTCCCTGGCCTCTGCCTTAAAATAACCGCATGTAATAAAGCTGGGCAGATGCCCCTTCACCCCAGTCCACCCTTCAGTGATGCCGCCTCTTCTTTGAGAGCCTTGTGCTACCGATTGAAGGAACAAGGACATGGGTGCGAACTGAAAGCACACGCTGATCTGAGATCCAAATATAAATGAGTTTGCCTGGCCAAAAGCAGCTTGCCCTTGGCCTTTCCTGCCTCCCTTCAGAATAAAGGGCTGCTTTCAGAAGGCTCTGGCGGGTGTCCCGATGAGCCCCTGGAGCAGACGGGTGCAGGGGGCACACAGCTGGGAGCAAGCACATGGGATTTCTTGTTAAACGCCCTTTATCTGGACAAGAAGGGGCAGCATTCTCCTCGTTGCGCTCCCGGAGCGCTACGACACTGTCCTAATGAGACTTAATGTAGGAGGAAATGGCTGTCCTAAAAATAATGTGGGGCCAGCGGAGTAATGACATTATTAGCAAACTCCAGACTTGAGGGATTTTAAGCACTTTTGACTAGACATTTTCTTTCAGTACAAGATGTATCCAGGAGATCTATTATGCCTGTCAGCCCAAGCTGGGGTTGCAGGGGGAGAATTAAGTGAAGCCCAATGACGCTTCCTGTAATCAGGTTTCCGCATCGTTTAAATAGATACCGGTCTGAGCTCTCGAGCAGTCCTGCCTCATAAGCAAATGGGTCTTCCCTGCGGAGCCGCACTCCAGCTTTAACTCAATTCTGCACCAGGATGGAGGGGGAGAGGGGGCGAGTCTCCTCTAAATGGGCCTGGGGAAGCACCCAGGGGGCAGAGCTAATATTGTAATGGAGCAGGGCTTGGGAAGCTCCCCTGGCATGCTGTCCATCAGTGATTTGCAGGAGTCCAGGGACGGCAGCTGCTCTCCCAAACGTAGCCGTGACCTTTCACCATAAGGAAAAACAATTGCAACGGGTCTTCAGTGGGGCCAGCTGCAGCCTTCTCGGGACGCGTGTCCGAGCGGGATCGCCTCCCCCGCCCCTCATGCAAAGGCAGCTGTTCATTAAAAAGCTACCTAGGCCCAAATCCCCAAGATTTCGGATGCTGCTTGGGGCACTGACCTCCCGTCCCCTGCTTGGGCAAGGAGCACATCCAAAAACAGCCGGTAGTGATGCGTGCCCGTTTGCTCTGATCCAGTTTTCTGCTCGAGACCAGCATCGGTGCTGAGTAACTGCCCTGCCAACCGTTCAGTCTCGCCGGTGTAGGACAGCTCGGAGCAGAAGCAGGCTGCTCTGCTGGTTGCCAGCACATGCACGTGCTCGTCAATGCAACCCTCCTTCCACCCGCTGCGCCCTCCCTCAGCCCAACGCCTTGTGCCGTGATGGACTGGAGTGTGCAGCATCCCCATAAGGGTGAGCATGTGCTCTGGGTGGATGAAAGAAAGGATGTGGACAAACTGGAGAGAGTCCAGTGGAGGCTGTGGGACTGGGGGACAGGACTGGTGAAGTGAGGCTGAGGGAACTGGGCTGATTTAGTCTGCAGAAGGGAAGGCCGAGGGGGGACTCAACAGCAGCCGTCACCTCCCTGCAGGGCGGCTGCAAAGAGGACGGAGCTGGGCTGGTCTCACTGGGGGCAGACGACAGGACAAGGAGCAATGGGCTCCAGTTGCAGCAAGGGAAGTTGAGGTTGGGTATTAGGAAAAACTCTCTCACTAGGAGGATAGTAAAGCACTTCCCAGAGAGGTGGTGCATTCTCCATCCTTGGAGGTTTCTAAGACCCGGCTAGACCAAGCCGTGGCTGGGATGCTGCAGCTGGGGCTGGTCCTCCTTGGAGCAGGAAGATGGACTAGATGTGACCTCTTGAGCTCCCTTCAGCCCTCATTATCTATGATTCCCTGACAACGGAGATAGGGCATCTTCTAAGGAAGAGCCTTGGTAGCTGATCAGCTCTTCAAGTATAAACTCTTTGGGCTTCCACAGTTTTCTGTTAAGAAAGACTGAGTCAGGCCCATCTTCTGCTGAGGCCTCAGTGCTGTGACAAAATGCATGCAGCAACCCATCCCTCACTCCCTGCCACCTCCTGCACAGCATGGCACTGCCCACAGCAACCCTTCACAGGGACCTCAGCACCTTGGGGGCTTTTGCTTTCCCCCTCAGTTTGCCCAACCCCACACCCCAGCCCTTCAAGCTGGGCAAGGGGAGGGGTAGCAGGGCCAGGTACTGCTGCTTCTTGCTCCAAACGTGAGCAAGGAGTCAGGGCTTCTCAGGCTAGGTCCCCCCGCCACTGATCCACCCAGTGACCTTGATCAAGTTCCTTTCCTTCGTTTACGCCGCTGACTAACAGGAAGAGTGGGCAACACTGCTATCATTCCCGGGGGGCCTTGGGAGCCTTAATTAAGACGTCAGCCAGGCACCAAGATCCGCAGGTGAAAGGCGCTGAAGATGTGCAAGTTGTGCACAAATTCCTAGAAAATGCAATATTTACAGAAGATGTCAGGAGCGGGGCCGGGGAGAGCCTCGAGGAGCTGGCAGCACACTCCTGCTGTTGGCACAATAAAGTACATAAGCCCTTATTTTTCTTAATTATTCCTGATATTTCACCTGTCATGTTGTCAGCTTCCTCTGAGAGCAACGATAAATAGTGCTTCTCATCTCATGTCCTTAGGGGATGCTTGCTATTTATTCCTGTGATGGGCAAGACATCATGACTAATTAGGAAAGATGGTGGCCTGCTTGCACCCAGATAGGAAAACCGTGTCATCCGTTTCCTCTGTCCTAGGGCCACTCTGTCAATCTTCCTCCGTGAGGATCCAGCCCCTGCTCCCAAGGCGCCTGCCAGCTCTGGCTTCCAAGTGGGAGCAAATGGGGAGCACCTCCATTTCCCCATGCCCCACCTGCCCTGACACTCTGCACCGCAGCTCAAGGAAGGGAAACAATAATAGGTCGTACAATTGCATAGCCATGCAATCTCTCTTGGATTAGGAGCCTGAACAAGAACTGACTCCTGGCCCAGCCCAGCCCAGGAAGGTTTTACAGGGCGCAGCCGTTTCAGGTCCCACCATTTCCCCGGGATGGGAACCGTGACTCCCTGCACCCCGACTCTTGCACTTCCATCCTAAATCTCACACTCGAGCTAGCTGAACAGGGCGGCGTGCAGTAGGCAAAGAGAGGAGCAAAGGTACGGTTCACCCCAGCGTTTGCCCCTCCTGTCCTGTGCCCCAAGGACAGCATCTGAATGGATAACTGACCCAGGAGGGGCACATGCTTTGGAATACCAAGAAGCCAAGATTATCTCACAAGTCATTAAGGCTGCAGTGCAAAGTGCTATTTGCTATGTCTCCCCGGCTCCTGGTGCCCTGGCAGAAAAGATTTGTGGTGAGCAAACAGAAAAAACTATGTACAGGTGCACCTGAGCACTGATGATTTACACACATAGGGGCCAAATGGCCCTAGAGAGGCACAAATAAGGCTTGCATTTCCCAGAATCAATACAGCTCTCCAGGGCAGAGCGGGGGAGGGCAGGGCTCCCTCACTTCTCAAATTATGGAGACAGCGTTTGCTTGTTCCAAAGCGGTGGGGTTTTGTTGAAGCCTGCTCCTGCTGACATGCAATCAAGAGCTGGGCACAGTTAGAGCCCTTTATGGTGGGAACCTAATGAGGACAAAACTCCTATTGTCACCGTCATGTCAGGGAGCATCGCCTGGGATTCTTGCAATCTTCTGCGCACTGTCATGTTGGGTGAAAGTTATTTGTTTGCAAATGCTACTTCTGGGCTTCAGCCCATTTTAAATAAGCTGTCAGGTTTATCGGAAGCAGCCGGTAAAACAAGAAGAGGTGTGTGTGGGTGGGTGTGGGCGACCTGAAGAATAAACCGATACACGTTAGGATCCTCAGTCACTCAGTTTTGAAACTTGGGATGCAAGGAACGTCCCTCAGCCCCGCCAGAGCTATCCCATGAAGTTAGTGCCGGTCTTTGGCACTAGTGATCTGCACGTATCCAGACTCCTGGATCCTATTGCCAGGCCTGCCAGCATCACCTGCATTCTCACCCATCCTGCGTTGGACGTGCATCCATCTAAGGGCACCGAGGCAACTGGAGATGCAGAACAGTGCAGGAGTGGGATGCTTCTTGGAGCCCACAACTGAGCAGGGAGAAAATAAGTGAAGGCACAAAGGGCCTAAATGCAAAGACCTGCTACTTCATGACCGGGTTTACCTCTCTTCCAGAGACACCGGAAGCAATGCTACCACTCCACCTGTAAAATACTTACAGGCCAGATATGCACTCGGTCGTGAGAGACGCTTTGCAAACACACATGGTGTCTCACAAGCATGGACCATGTCAAGGTCCCCCATGGCTCCACCATCCCAGCCTGCAAAGAGCATGCCATCTCACATCCTCCCCTTGCCTTTTGTTGCACAAATGGCTTCAAGCCCAAAAACCCTTCTACCCTCTGGGCATGCAATGGTTCCCCAGCATGTCACGTGCCCACCTTATTCAAACTCATCTGCAGCCCCATTGCTTACGTCAGCAGCCAAGATCACCAAGCTGTGCCAGCCAGATGCCTTCCACAACCCAGCACGACGAGGGAGAGGACATGCAGCCAATATCATGGGCATGAAGGAGGGCAGGCGTCTCGGGGTGGTGCCTTTTCTGCACCTGCTGTTGCCACAAGCTCCCTGCAAGCTGCCTCCAGCCTTGTTGCAATACTCACTGCAGAATCCAGCCTCAAATAGCTAAACACAGCGTCAGAAAAAGGCATTTTGCTTCCTTCAGCACCAAGTACGTAGATCATGTCGCCAAGCAAGCAGGAAGAAAGATGTGCATCCTGGAGATGTATGTCTCCTCTGAAGGAAGAAATGGTTTCCCAGCCTTACGTTGCCTCCATCAACCTGTGAAAGACCACCAGGCTCCAGGATGCAGCTAGAGTCCTTTTGCTGGTTGATGGAGGCTACATAAGGCTGGGAAACACTTTCTTCCTCTGGAGGAGAAATATTCAGAAATATCTGTCCCTAGAGCATCTGCAGACAGAGACACCTCTCCGTTCAGCTAAGGCTGATGGAATTCCTGTTTTGCAGATACTGTTTCCTACCGTAGCCCAGTAAATTAAATTAAAGCTATTTACTCTGTATTTACAGGCTCACAAATAAATCTCAGGAAGCATTTTACTGAAAGAGGTGGGGGAAAATGTATTTTCTGGGCCAAATATAACAAACAAGAGCACGAACCTCCTCATGATTACTTATTAGCTAAGGGAAAAGGGAGCTGAGAATCCGTGCGGTAGGAATAATGCTACAAGCCGTAGTGGAATGCGTCAGGTTTTGTTCTCCCCCATTTGTAGGTAACAAGGAGGAAAAGCAAAATGGTCTATTTTATGGAAGGAAAGAGCTCTCCTGAGCCTTTCCCTTTGGCTGGCATCTGCAGCATTTCCTTCATTTTTGCTTAATGCCATGGGTCAATGGGAACCCTTTCAAGTCATAACGACATGATCTTCCCAGTCTATAACAGGAAGGTTGTGGGCTGCGTGTGTTTGAATTTTTTTTTTTTGTTTAAGTGGCTGATTGAGTTCTTTTTGTTTGGTTTGGTGTGCAATGCACAATGCAGAAAGGTGCATTAGTAAAGAAAATCAATAGCAGTTTTGAATGCAAAATTTACAGGCAGAGCTGGGAGCTGAGCTAAGAGGGGCAGGAGAGAGGCTGGCAGCGCACGGGGGCCTCAAGGGAGATGCTCCAGGGTAGAGTGTCCTTTGCCAGGTCCCATGCAATGGAGACCCTGCTAAAAACAGAGAGATGTACCCATTTCACAGGTTACCACGTTACTCAGCTGCTATCCCGTACACCGTGCCTTATGCTGGCATGAGCTACCTTGCAGCAGTGCAGGGGTGGGGGGGCAAGCAGATGCTTGGGTCATCTGGGGGCACTGCCTGGGATCTGGCCTCTCCAGAGCCAAGGGCGGGGGGGGGGGGGGGGGGTCGGGCGGTCCCTATTACATAGCCCTGGGTTTGGAGCAATGATGCTGGTGTTGCTTTTGCTTTCCTCCCACTGGCACCGCTCCTTGCCTCTGCCCTGGGTGCCAGGACAGCGCACCAGCAAGTCACGCTGTTGTGTGCGCGCGCCTCGACACCCGGCTCCACGCAGCCCGGGTGCCAGCTCCCGCAGGAAAGGGAGCGAGGGCTGGCAGGGCTGGAAGCGCCACAGGTAAGAAGCCCGGCGTGCTTTGCCAGCACTTTGCACGAGGCCCTGAGTCACGGCGCGCTGGCAGAGCTCAGCAGGAGCCCCCCTTCCCACCCCCTGGCACATCTGTCCAAATGAAGCTTGGCGTGCTGCTGGCACTCTCCGTTGCTCGCTGACACAGGTGTGAGCTTGCCTCAGCCTCGGATACGCACCTGTTGCGTCAGTCCTCCCACTCCCCGCTCCCCCGGCCCATGTGTTCGGCAGAAAACCAGACTCTGCAGGGAAGAGGCGCTGCAGACAGGTGCTCCTCGGTGGCGAGGGGGAGACGCCGGGAGTCTTGGGCCCCTCGGGGAAGGTGTTTTGCTTTGCTGTTGCCTCCTTGCAGGAGGAGCACTCAGGCAGAAAAGGCTTCAAACCTTGAACCCAAGGGGCAGCTCCTGATTTAGCTCCTGTGCAATTCTCCCGAGCTCCTGCTCAGTGCAGACGAAAACTCATCGGGAAATGGGCCTCTGCTTCCACCCCAGAGATGGCCTGGTAACCATCGGTGTCAGAGATTTTCTACAGAAAACTTCCAGAAACCAGACCCCGTCTAGGACCGGCTGTAAATGATTAGCTCTGCTCTAATGAAGGCGGGTTTGCTGGTAATGTATTAACAGCCGGCTGCCTGGCCTGGCGGGAGCTCGCCTCCCCTGCGTCAGTGCGTTTCCTGGGATGGCTCAGACCAGAGCTAGCAGCTGGTGTTCAGCAACGCCCCGGCCTCTAAACCCCATTTTCCAGATGGGCTTTGCCAAAGCACGGGCTATCGGGGGGCTCTGGGGTCACGCAGCACGGCACGGTCTCAGACGGGATTAGAAGTTGGGATCGTCCTGCCTTCCCAGCCTGCTGCCCATCAGCCCTATGGCAAAGCAACGATGCTGGGAGCTCCTACTTAAGGCCACAATGCAGAGCTCGGTAGCGCTTTGCAAACACAGACCACAATGCAGAAGCAGATACACACACACACACACTCATGCACACACCCACACATGCTCATCTGTTCCCCTTCTAATGCCAGCCTGACCCCCAGGGTCTCTAAGCCGATACACTTGCTCAGGCCTTCATCTGTTGTAGCTGGTGGAAAATGAGGACAGCTGCCCACTTAACCAAGTAACGAGCAGCGAGCTGCATTCAAGTTTATGCCTTTCTTAGTGGGGAAAAAAATTTATTTAGTCCTTGGCACAAACATCCCTGGGGAAAAAGTGTACTAACAACCCACCTAACTGCCACGAAGTCCATAGCAAAAACATTTTGAAATGACATCCGAGACCACCCACGCTCAGCCAAGCCCTTTCCCCATTAAAACAGGAACTGAATATGGATCTCAGATGTGTTTTGAACGTTATTTCCTTTTTCTGCCATATGTGGTATAGAAATTACCTCCCCCCTTCAACACACGCACACACGCAGCCCGGTTTGAGGTCTCTAAAACATCCTTGTACTCCCGGAGCGGACGTTCGTCCCCATCAAGTAAGACTGATCAAACCTATCCCCACGGCTTTGCAGCGTGGATCGTGGCCTGGCCCCTTTGGCACCGTTTGCCTCAACGGGAACAGCAGGACTTCATTGCAGGACCCCAAACCTCTTGAACTTTGGACGGCTCCCACACCTGCTCTGCGAGAGGCCCTGCGTGCTCCTCACTTAGGAGGGAAAGAAAGGGAGAATGATTTTCATGACCAAACCTTCAATTTAGGCAGCTATTTAAGTAGCCTGATTTTCCGGGGTACACAGCACCGACAAGCCCTGCACAAGTCCATGGAAACTGCAGCTGCCCCACTCGCGTGGTGCTCGAGCCGTAGCGGCACACTGCCACAAAGGCCCCCAAATTACCACTGGCCCAGTGGCTGCACGTGACAGACCCAGGAGCAGAAGCCAGGGGTCCCAGCTCCCACCCTAACGCCCAGAGCCCACGAGCAATTTGCCCTGGCCCTGAAACATGGCTGTTTCACATCCCTTCTCGGTTTCTCTTTGCACTGAACCATTAGGACATTAAGCACATTGTTAAATAGCTCCAGAGCTTTCTACACCAGTGCCCAAAGGGGTCACACACCTGCCACCCCGTCTCCCTTTGGGTCTTGGGGTTGGTTTTTTTTTTGAAAAGTAGACTATTTTGGAGGAGCCATTTGTAGCTCAGGGTGCTGCCTGCTTTTCTCTTGCCCTCTCCAATTGACACAGGTGTCTAAGAATAGTTTGCATTTGATGCGGGTGTCATTAGCAGCTCTGTAGCAGGCGCTGCCTGGTCTCCATGCCACACGCACAGCGCAATGTCGCCTCTTTAAACCTGCAGCTCCTTTGTTGCCAGCTCCCTGCGTGGGATGTGCAGGGAGTTCCCATCCAGCTGGGGATGTCTGCTAATCAGGCTGGAGTCTGTAGCAAGCCAGTGCTCTGACTCCCTGATCGTTAGGCTCTGGGAGCTGGGTGCTTGGGTGACTTGCATGGCAGAAAGCTCGCTGTTGCTCCTAAGGACACAAGTGGCAAGTCTGAGATGAAGGAGAAGGTGACAGTGAAGTAAAGGATGGGGTCATGGACTTGAATGACAGTGGCAGTGACCTGGGAGGGCGCACGGTGCCCACGACAGCCCGATCTGGGAGAAGTCTGGAAGCTCCCGCATCTCCCTCCGCATCCTGTTCCCCTGGTACTGCCATCTTCCGAGGGTGCGTCTTCTTTCCCCGTCTCCTTCCAGCACACCCATAAAGCAGGCTTGGTACGCGCTCGCTGTGTGCTTGCATGCCCTCAGTCCATCCAGTGCCATTGGAGAGCTTGGGAAGCAATCCTCCACTTCTGTGCCAACATCCTAACTCCTCTGGATGCAGGAGGGGAGTTGGATCCAGCCCTCAAATCCCAGCTTTGCTGGCTCAGCTCCCATGCCATCAGCCCCGTCACAGCTCCCATCTGATGACTGCTGCCTCGCATGCCTGTGCCCAAGAGGCAGGGCTGTGCAGTGCAGTGGTCTGTGCTGCTCCTGGAGATGGGCCTGGAAAGACCCTGGGTTTCACATCTTACCTGGCCCTGCTGCTACGTTGCAAGCAGTGCTGCCAGGCCCTGGATTCAGAGCCTGCACCAATTCCTGGCCTCCAAGCCACTCCATGGAGCAGAACAACCAACAGGCCTGGATAACACCCATTGCTTACTGTCTGTCCAGAAGGGCCTAATCGCCTATTAAATCCATTGGGATTAAGGATCCACCGTGAGGCGGGCAAGACAGCTCCTCGCTAAAGAGGCTCACATGCAATTGCAAGCAGAACCGCTGCCGAGAAGCACTTGAAGGAGGATCTTCCCCCAGCAGGGAGACGAGATGAACATTTCCATATGGGCAGAGGGGGAAGATATGGATTCCTGATGTCTCCTTCCCCATATAGTACCCTTCCCGGCCCAAGGCACCTATTTGTATCGGTGTCCCTCAGGGCCACAGCCCCCTTGTGCCGAGCACCGCACAAATGTCTGTCTGAAAAAAGACCGCAATTTATGTCTCAGATGGGGAGCAGCCAAGTACCCCAGCCCTGGCTCGATTTGCAGAGGTGCTGAACACCCGCGGCTCCTATGGACATCAGTAGGAAGAGAAGGTACTGAGCACCTGTAAAAAAAGTTAGGTCACAGGTTTACTCCAGCTACCAGCACATGGTGGGTACCTCTGAAGTGGGCAGGGGGTACACAGCGATAAGGGGGGACACCAGGGTGCATCTCCCCCCTTTCAGAAAAGGATCGCCACGCGTGACAAATGGGCCCAAGGCAGCGCCAGCAGGACTCAGTGCAGCCGAACCCATTCGTTTTGGCCCAAGCAATCTGGGTATTTCGGTCCGGACGCTGAGCGCCACCCGCCCCTCCCCAAGGGAACGCATCCTCCCCAGGAGTTACAGCGGAGAAGGCTCCTGGTCTTCAAACCCATCGATCTGCAGTAAATACCAGCGTTTCACTAGGACAAGGGATCAGAGGTTTGGGGAGAGCGAGAACTCCTTAGCATGAAAGTCAGGTATTTCTCCTCCTCCTGCAGCCACCTTCCTGCCTCCGGATCACGAGAGAAGTGTGTTGTAAGAACAAAAAAAAGGAGGAGAAGTCAGGAAGAATTTGAGTTGGGGTGGGGGGGATATTTTTTTTCTTTTTATAACAAAGGCAATGGCCTGCTGTGCAAATGAATGCCCTAGTAAAGTGTGTAAGACAAAGACTTCCCTGTGGAAGCGGGAGATTAGAGTGCAGGGAGCGCACGAACACACACAGAAAGCAAGCTCCGGCGCCTTCCCCAATTATTCTGCACTTGCCTCTCTATTTTGTTGACCTCCCTCATTTCAATCAGATTTCAGCACAGTCAAGTCTTCACCTGCTACGAATCAAAACCTGGAGGGTTCGGATTTTGCTGCAAAGGAACCCTTTGATAAGCTTGTTACGGATGCTAGACAGATCGGGCTGGGCAGGGCGCTTCTCCTAGCATGCCATTACACATTTATGTCGTCACCTGAGAAAGTTGCCGGGTTTACGGGGCTGCGTGCCTGAAGGGAGGGGTGGAGTGAAGCTGGAGTTTTCTGCCTTCCCGCCGACTACTTTGTGTGCTGGTGACCGGAGGAATAATCAAGAGAAGAGAAGAAAAGACGTGACACCTCACATCAGAGATTGGGCTGAAGAAAATAGCGGTTTTAAGTGAATCTAGTCAAGACATTGAGGAAATGGATGACTGGGGAGATGGATTAGCCCAGACACTGATAGGACAGGATCGTAACACCCGGGATCTGGGTTGTGTTGGAGTGCTGCTTCTTCCCCTGCTCACGATTAACACCTTCAGAGACCAATAACCCATGTGCAAGGCATCCCCGAGGGATGCGGTCCTGGAGAGAGGACCAGAGTAGGCTGGTCCTGTTATCCAAGTGTGCCTGATGCATGCACCTGTCCTAAGCACCTCGAACGCCAAACACAGACCCCAGTCTGGACCTAGCCCGTTGCTTGCAAGCGTTGCTGTTGTTCACCCCAGTGGGAGCAAGAGCTGAGCCAAATCTCACAGCACCGACTTCACTAAGGGTCCCCCCTGCCCTCACTGCATCTGCTAAATCATCAGGCACTTTTTGCTCAGCTGCAAAACCAAGTTGAAGGCAGCGGGACTGATTCTCCCTACTCACATAATGAGAAATGCTCCTTTGGGCTCAGCCCAGCCCCGAGGTCTGTATTAAAACGCTATCTGACTCGGTCCTTGCAGCAGGCAAGATACAGCCAGTGATAGCTAGATATAGCCTCAAGCCAGGGCTTGCTCACTTTAATCTTTTGCAGGCGCTGGACAAAATGCACAAAGGAAAAAAACCTGGAAAAACAGGCCCTCTGGAAGGCTGCATAGCATGACTGCAAGATCGGCAGACAGATTCTCCAGCGCTGCAGTTCAAAGTAAACCTGACTCCCCGGTAGCGTGAAGACGTGCTCTGGGTTTATTCGCACTCATTAATGACCCCAAATCACGATAGGCTGCATTGCAGCTGGAAGACGTGGCCTCAGGTCGACACTGGTCCCTGGCACACCACGCGGGGAGTTGGTTAAGCACGGACAGAGGGAAAAACGCTGCCTGCTGAATGAGCGATGCCATTTGGCAACGCATCTGAGGTCTTCCATGGACGTCTCTGCTCCAGGTACGTATCAGGCCTGCCCTTGCTTTAGCTTGTGACTACTGAAGAGAGCATAGCCTGAGGTGGTATGGCTGCGGGCCATCACGTTCCAGCGACAAGGACAGCGAGGAGCCCGCACACGTCTAAGGCATTTCAGGAGACGCACACGCGTCGTGTACTGAGCAGAACCAAACCGTGTCTGCACGCAAGGACTTTGGGGGCCCTTCATCTCCACCCCGCTTCATTTCCTGCTCATGTCTCCACCCCTTCGGGGTATCTCCACAGGGGCCAGCCCACCACAGGAGAAACTCAAGAGACCTGCCTTAATTATGCACAACTAGGGGTTTCAGAGAGCCTCGGTAAACACCATCCCGGCAGTTGTTTTACTAGCCAAACTGGTATGTCTCCATTTGGGGAAACCACCTCATTTTTCTCCCCTTTCATATTTTCCAACAGCAGCTCCAACCTCATCTTCTCACTGGGGGATTTGCCCCCTGAGCTGGATATGGCATCTGCAAGAGTCATCTACAGGAGTATGCAATGGACTATAACCTTCAGGATCAATCTTATCAGTACTCTGATGCAAAACCATGGCAGGTAGGATGCAAGCATGCAAATAAAGGCTCAAATCAAGCGGAAACTTCTCAAACACCAGCCCAGCTCCACAACTCAAAGGCCTCAGTCCAAACAGTGAAGAGCTACAAGTCCCATTTTGGCGGGGTTCGGGGAGGCCTTGTGAAGTCCTTCAGTACCAGCCTCCTCACAGGTCTTTCACATGCTCTCCTTTCTCTTGATGTTCACCTTTCCAACATGAAAGCTGGTCCTCTGCATCTTGCCTTGGGTCTGGAGACATGCTTATCCCATCCTCATCCCATCCTCATCCCAAGCTGGATGTCTCCAAACACCCCCCGATGATGCATTAGAAAAGTCCGTGTCCATTTTGCATTGGGCTATTGTCAGAACAGCCCGGCACATGTGTGCACACGTGTACATGCACACACATGCATGCACTCTGTCTCATGCACATGTGCCCCTTGCTTCTGCTTCACACGCCGTTGGCCTCTTTTGTGGGGAGTTTGTTCCCCAGCCTTAAAACAGCTCTGCAGGGGCTTGCCGATGCCCCAACACACCCAACCCCCACCTCCATTTTTCAGGCCTCTGCTCTTTCCAGCTTTGCTTCGGCTGCTTTTTTTTCCTGTGGGATACAGCTTCTATTTATGATGAAAGACCGAGGCTGGATTTTTGTTTTTACACAAATGTAGATGTTGGCTGCCAGGCTTTACCCACAGTAGTGAGGAAATTCAGCCCCTCCGGCATTTGGTGAAACCCAGTGCATGCGAACTCCATCTCGTAATTGGAAACATTTGTTCCTGCCGCTCGGCGCGGGGCTTTGTGCAATGTTTTCATTCCCCCCTCGGTTTGTTTTGTGAAACTCCAGGATCTGAGACTGGAGAGATCTTGTGGAGTTCATGACCCGCAGCCAGGCAAACGCTGACAGTTAGGAATTTGTACATTGATCCTATTCTGCTACCTGGCAAACCTTGCCCCGTTAAACCAAGACCTGGGCCTTTACGCTGCTGAAGCTGAAAGTTTCCTGGTCAGGACACTAAACTACCCCTAGAAGTATTGTGAAAAGCTTGTTATAATAGTAAACCAAAACCTCGGCGCAAATGATGCATACCTGAATGCTTCGGATAGGTGTTGCAAGCGGCGCTACAGACACAATTGGTTTGGCTTGGTGGATTCAGAGGACAAACCATGGCCCGTCCTTTCTCCTGTGACTTGGATAATTACATCCTCAATTCTTACCTGGTGCTAGTATTATCAGCTGTTTATTGTAACAAATCTGTAAGCACTTGGCAGCTGTCAGCACCTATTGAGAACTTCCTATTAGCAGTGAGCGCAGATTCAGACCCTTCCTCCCCACCGAACGTGACTGGCAAGTTGAGCTCAAGGATCATTCTTTCCATCAGCTGTTTCGTGGGGGCCCGTGAGACGCACTCCAAATGCAACCGGTGTCACTGGGAGCGTCTACATGAGATGTTTACTGCGCATTAGCCGAATAACTCTGCGCAAGCACGTCACAGCACCAACCATGCTAATAGCTGACTGCGCAGGGTTATTCGGCTAATGCACAGTAAGCGGCACTAAATAACCGTGCGCTGGCAGTACTGCACAGTAACTCTAGTTACTGCACGTTTAGTTAGTACTTTATTAAGCAAAGTGCTACTAAATGCACAATATCTAAGGCGCATTAATGAACGTGTACATGCGCCCACTGTCACCTGGAGACGCAGCAAAGAGGTTGGTGCAATAGTCAACTACCACTTCTAGGGAGAACCACTGTTCAAATGCTTTCACCACCTTTCACCACCTGCCCCTTGCAAAATCCCAGTGACAACCCATCCTATTCCACAGTCATGATCCAAGCCACCGTGGCCTTCAATAGGTTTCTTAGCCATCAAGCTAGATTACCTGCATTACGATGCATCCTCTCTCTTCCATGTGAATACACTCACAGATTTTAATAAAGCCAGAAGGACTCTTTAGATCGTCTAGTCTGACTTCCTGGATAATACAGGCCGTAGGACTGTGCTGTGCTATGCCAGTGCAAAACCCAGTGTGTGCGTGTTCATGCACACGGGATGGCAGTCTTCCAAATGCAAAGCTCTCTCTCATCACGCCATCCTCATTAAGCACACAAAAAACCCCAGAGCAATGCTTCGGTATGTGGCAGGGGGAGCGGAGAGGGCACGTGGAGGAGGGCAGCGGGGTGGTGGGAGCAAGGCGAGACCTCTCCCCGGTCTTTAACACCAAGAGTAAAAATACAAACAAAGCAAAAGGTTGCTCTGCTTGTCAGCCTCAGAGACCATATGGAGGGGAGACATGATTGTATTATTTCTACTATGCTGCAGCAGAGCTAAACCGAAAGCTGTAATAAACTGCTCTCGGTGTGTCCCTTAGCACAGCAAACCGAGCAAAAAGAGATAAGCCAAAGTGTGCTTACAGACCCTCTGCTTATGAAGGAGATCGGTACTGTAAAAAGCTGGGACTCTGGGACCCCCCAGGCATCCACTGAGATTTCTAGATGAGGGAGATGATGAAATTTTGATGTGGTTTCCTTTCCCCACATTGGGGATAATTAGATTGGTGTCTGGCTAAGGCTACGCAACATGATGGGCTTTAGCACGGGTGGGCTTTTGAAATCTATATATAGAGGAAAGACCAGGAGGGATTTATAAAGGATCAGAGTAAATGTCATCCACTGGCTTGGTTTGATGGAGCTGGCTGATAGCGCTCTGTAAAGGAGCGCAAGGAAGTCACCGCTCTGTCCCCTTTGCTTTCTGAGCGCTCAGATGCAGCGGCCACCGGCTTCGGTTGCCGTAGATCATGCCTTCGACAGGCAAAATTAAAAGCCATCACCTTTGTGATTGCTTGTGCACGCAACACCTACAAGAGGGGGAATTCTGCTTCTGCTGTTGTGCTACCTTCTGTTGCTACTAAATCAGACTCTCCCAATTGAGGAAGAAAAACGACAGCCCAGCCCCGGTGCCCGAGTTGTCTGTTGAGCAAACCACCTCGCCTTCAGGAACCCTGCGCCAGCCGGTCTGGCTGAGGACACGGAGATTTGTGGCAGGGCCTTAAAAGTCCTTGTTCAACCTTTTTAATAATCTAAGCAAAGCAATCAAACCAGGTATGATCTAGTGTCGGCTAGATCTCTCTCCTGTCCGAGGATGGAAGTTTATTAGGTTAGGGCCTACATCGTCAGAGTTATTGTGCTGTGTTAAATTTATTGGTACTCTCTCACCTCATTAAATACTTAAATAGACCTGACAAGACAGAAAAACTGGACTTTTTTTTTTTTTTTTTTAGATGAAGGGAAGCTGGCGTTTGCGACTCTCCAGTCACCTTTAATGCAACAGCCCGTGCTGAGGAGAGGACAGGGCATGGTTGCAGCAGAATGAAGAATGCCCAGGCGCGGTGCGGTGCAGCACAGCGACCTCTCTCATCTCCTGCAAGTCCTGCTGGGGAAAAGCCACAGCAATGCTGCCCTGTTCCTTGAACACGTGCACAAGTTCGACTTCCCGGGTGGGTAGGAGCTTGTCATAGTTTCATAGTAGCTAGAGTCGGAAGGGACCTAGGAAGATCATCTAGTCCGACCCCCTGCCTTGGCAGGAAAGAGCACCGGGGTCAGATGACCCCGGCAAGGTGCTTATCTAACTTCCTTTTAAAAATCCCCAGGCTAGGAGCCTGCACCACTTCCCCTGGAAGCCGGTTCCAGGCCCTAGCCGCCCTGACTGTGAAGTAGCGCCTCCTAATATCTAATCTAAACCTACCCTCCGCCAGCTTGTGACCGTTATTCCTGGTCACTCCTGGCAGTGCGCGGGGGAACAGGGACTCCCCCAATACCTGCTGATCCCCCCTGACCAGTTTGTAGCAGGCCACAAGGTCCCCCCTTAACCTTCTCTTGTGGAGGCTAAACAGGTTCAGGTCCCGTAGCCTCTCCTCATAAGGCCTGCCCTGCTGACCCCTGATCATACGAGTGGCCTCCTCTGGACTCTTTCCATATCGTCCACGTCCCTCTTGAAGTGTGGCACCCAGAACTGGACGCAGGACTCCAGCTGCGGCCTGACCAGTGCCGCATAGAGGGGGAGGATCACCTCCCTGGCCCTGCTCGAGATGCATCTGTGGATGCATGACAGGGTACGATTGGCCTTCTTGACTGCCTCCCCACACTGCCGGCCCATGTTCATCGTGGAGTCAATGACGACTCCAAGATCCTTTTCCGTCTCCGTGCTGGCAAGAGGGGAGTTCCCCAACCTGTAAGTGTGGTGCCGGTTCTTCCTCCCCATGTGCAACACCTTGCACTTATCAGTGTTAAACCCCATCCTATTCTCATCCGCCCACCGTTGCAACCTGTCAAGGTCAGCTTGTAGCCTATTGCACCCTTCTAGTGCCCCCACATCCCCCCACATCTTAGTGTCATCAGCAAACTTGAACAGGGTGCTTTCTACCCCCTCATCCAAGTCACTGATGAAGATGTTGAACAGCGCGGGCCCGAGGACCGAGCCCTGGGGGACCCCACTGCCCACGTCCTTCCAGGTCGAGAAGAACCCATCCACTACCACCCTCTGGGTGCGGCCCTCCAACCAGTTGGCGACCCATTTGACCGTGTGGGCATCGACACCACAGTCTCCCAGCTTTTTGATGAGGACAGGGTGAGAGACAGTGTCGAAAGCCGTCCGGAAGTCCAGAAAGACTACATCCGCAGCAACCCCTGCGTCTAATGATTTGGTGACCTGATCGTAAAAGGCCACCAGGTTGGTCTGACAAGACCTGCCACTGATGAACCCGTGTTGGTTGCCCCTGAGCATGCATTCCCCCGCAAGGCCCTCCTGGATGTGTGCCAGGATAATTTTTTCAAAGAGCTTACCCGGGATTGAGGTAAGACTAACTGGCCTGTAATTTCCCGGGTCCTCTTTTTTACCCTTTTTGAAGATAGGGACCACATTGGCCCTCTTCCAGTCCTCCGGCACCTCACCAGAGCACCACGAGTGCTCATAGAGCCGCGCCAAGGGTCCCGCAATGACCTCGGCCAGTTCCTGTAGAGCCCTAGGGTGAAGATCGTCCGGACCAGCGGACTTGAACACGTCCAGCCTCTCCAGAAGTACCCTAACTAACTCCTCGCTAACCCCTGGCCCAGGCGTGTCTCTCCCGGGGCCCGAGGGGGGCCCAGCAGGGAGGTGGCTGAACTGGTCCCTACTTAGGAAGACAGAGGCAAAGAAATCGTTAAATATGTTAGCTTTGTCATCTGGCGTGACGACTAAGTTGCCCATCGTGTCCTGCAGGGGCCCCACATTACCCGGGACCCTCTTTTTACCCCCTATGTATTTGAAGAAGGACTTCTTATTGTCCTTAATCCGGGAAGCTAGTCCTATCTCCATCTCTGCCTTGGCCTTCCTGACTGCCCCCCTACATCCTCGGGCGACTGTAACATAGTCCTTCTTGGTGATGACCCCATCCCTCCATTGGGTGTATGCCTCCCTTTTAGCAAGGAGACATTCCCGGATGCTCCTAGTGAGCCATGGGGGTTTATGTGCCCTCCTGCTCCCTTTGACCCTTGTTGGGATGACCTCCCTTTGGGCATGGAGGATCGTCTCCTTAAGGAGCAACCACTCACCTTGGACATCTGGCTCCCTTCCCCTCTGGGTCCTCAGCGCTTCCCCAACGATCCTCCTTAGCTTGTTGAAGTCAGCCCTCCTAAAGTCTAGGGCTGTTGCCTTGCTGCAGCCCTTTGCCACCTTACGCTGGATGGTGAATTCCAGCAAGCGATGATCACTGTCTCCCAGGTGGCCCATCACCCGCAGCCCCCTCACCAGGGCATCACCCGTGGCCAGCACCAGGTCCAACAAGGCGTCTCCCCTGGTGGGGCTGTGCTACGCCTGCTCAGCTGCCCAAATGAAGGGGCAAAGGTGCAAGGAATGAAAGACAAGACGCGGACCGCCCGCGGTCATACAAACGCACAACATTTAGCACGATGCGGCCGTTGGATACGGGGCAGTCAGCAGCCACAGGCTTCCCGCGCCCGAGCTCGGTTCATCTGCAGTGGTGCCAGGCTTCAGAGACGGATACTCGGTAGTTTGGGAAAGGTTATTCAAAGCGTCTGCCTGCTCTGTCCTCCTCATCTCCATTTGCAATCATACACCCATTGCACCGGCGTCCCTTGGTACTCTCTCCTTGCATAAAACCAGAATCCTCCAAGCACCTCACTAATAAAGTGGGCAAGGGGCCAGCAGCGGCAAGACAGCCAGTACGGCGACACTTTACATGCTGAGTGCTCCAAACAGACATAATCCTGCACTTAATTTTGATTTAGTGGGACAGCTATGGTATAATGGCTACAGGAGACCATTATCCTGTGACAATGTTCTGTTCCACTGATGTTATCGCTTCATTAATTAAATACCAATTGGCTATTAATTGCAATAGATATTTATTATGGACAGAATCTGTTGCAAAGCAGTTAAAGGTCAACAACACACTTTCTTTCGCGGTAGATGCGTATGTACATTTTGCATCTGCACGCAGCAGATATTGTGTCGAGGAGGGTGTATTTTAAGTGTGGTGTATATATGTGTACAGATATGGATTTACCAGGCTGGAAGCTTAGCTCCATAATCGCATAACATGTGGGCGCACCCAATTTTCGAGCCATCGTGGAGGTCAAGGGATCTCTGATTAAAATCAGGCACTCGCGCGCGGTTTGCAAATAGCGGAGATAACTGGACAAAAAGAGCCAACTACCGAGGAGCCATTATTTAGCCACTTCAGAATTATTATCTATGGAGGGAACAATTTTCACTGACAGATGTAATGAAGCTTCAGCCCCTTCTCCATCCTCTCGCAATTGGAATTAGCTGCTCGGACTTAATCCAAAACACACCAGAGCCTGTGGGAGTCTGCTGATCGATTGCACCGTCTTTGGAGGAGCTATTGGCTTCTAGGCTTGGGGGGAAGAAATGGAAGAGTCCTCCTTCCCCAGCTCACATCATGAACAGCTGCCAGCCTGCATCAGTCCTGAAATTACCCCCACGTCTTCACAGGGAGAAGCAATTTTGACGCCTATTCAACAACGCTCTGCCCCCAGCCCTGCCAAAGAGGAACCCTCCCAAAATATTTTTGGCCCATTCTCCATCCATCACATTTATAGAGCCCCTGTTGCCACCATGCCAAAGGGCTTCTGCACAACAGGGCAGGGCTATTACCTTCACGCCACAGGTGAGGCTCTAAGTGACCCACCTGAGGTTGCACTGAGTCTGGGGTAGAGAAAGGAGCTGGATCTAGGTTTTAGCAAGCCCCAAGTGTCATGTGTCACCTCTGGCTCATGCTTCCCCAGTTTTTCCTCATCTTTAAGTACCTTGAGTCAGACCGGTATTATCAGAGGTACTCAGAGTCTGCCTTCGTAGCCCAATCACTCACTCACACCTGTCACAGATGCTTCCACAGTGGCATTGCCTTACAGATCCCAGGAAAACGCATGTAAATAGAAAATGTCACATCTTTAAGAAGTTCAGCTGAATGCCTTCAACCCGCCCGCTGTCGACAGCACTATCGCACTCGCTGAAGACAAAACATGCCTGGATTTTCAAACCTAAAAAAACCCAAACAAACCAGAACCATGCTCCATCTAAATACCAGTCACCTGACAGAGTGTCACTTTCTAACTCCTAGACCTCAGCTGTATTTCATAAGGACCCAGGCTACTGTGGTCTCCAGCTTGGAAGTAGGCAAGGGTGGGTTAACTACTTCATATGAAACAAGTAACCATGCTGAACTGTCAAAGCCCAGAAAAGTTTCCTCCTCATTTCTGCCTAGTGTGGCACACAGTCGGCCGAGCGCCCAATTCCCACCGGGGCCGAGAGCCTGGCGGAAGCGAGCAGCTCGGCTCCAGCAAGGACTGCCTGGGGTTTTGCTGAAGACTGCCTCGTTCATTCAGGCAAATCAAGCGACCAGATTTTCAAGAGTCCAGCGGCAAAAGCATTAAAGTGCTTCTGAAAATCTGGCAGAGCTCCTGGGTGCAGGAAGCATAGAAAACCAACCCCCAGATGGGAGCGGGCACATCTCCGAGAGCCGGGTCCTGTTCGGCTCTGTTCAGCTCCACAACAGCTGGCTCCAGGGCTGCAATTTCCCTCTGTATAGAAAGGGGCAGCAAAGCACTGATCAATCAAGGCAAAGGGCTGGGAACACCTGAGTTAGCTTCCAATCCTGCAGCTGCTCCAGCTGTGGTAGACCCTTTCTCCCTCCCCAACACCTTGTATTCATTCTTCTGACTGGGCAGCATGGATGCCCTACACAGTTCATCTCAACTTCGCTCGCGTGGATTAATCTGCTGCATACATCAAGTATACTAACACAGCACTTGGTTGCACAGCAGCAGCTAACTGTGATGCTGATGGGTGCTTTCAGCACACCTAACGATGGGCTCAGAGCCTTTCTTGGATGCTATTTTGAAGCAGATGTCAAGCCAGCTAGACTTCCAAGAGTGCAGTCATTCCTTCAGCTCTGAGGCTGTCTGGGTATCCCTCAGTGATTAAGGAGCTGGGAAGCCAGTCATAAAGACCACAGAAGGAACGGATACATCAAAGTGTCATTTCTACAGAGTCGTTAACTGCAAACGACACCGAGCATCTCAAACATCACCCACCACGGATAACAGATCTTCTTGTGTAAAGTCAGTGCAGTGTCACAGAGGACACCGTCTCCCTTAGTGATATTTGGGGAGCTCCTGCCTCTTAATGGACTTCAGCAACACTACCACAAAAAAAGTCTGTTCTTGATGATTTGAGCTGGGCAAAAAGGAGCTCTGTAGGGGAAAGAGGACACCTTGATAAAGCTCGCCTCGGCTCCATGCAAGCTTCCCAAGTCGTACCTGCTCAGTCAACTGACAAGAACAAGCTATTACAGCCAGCAACCTTGCAAAAGTCAGACGGGGTTGGAACGGTGAGAGGGATGCTCGTTAGAGGCCTGGGCACATGAAGAAGCCATCACAATATAAACGAGGGGATATAGTGCCTAGGAGCTGACGTGGTAAAACGGCGCCTGTGCACCCTCTTCTCTGACCCTGTAGTAAAAGGAAAGGCACCCGTGGTAATTTAGCAGCTCTCAATCATGGGGGGTGGGGACGGGGGCGCCAGGCTACTGGGGGTTGTACATCCAGAGGAGCAAGAGCATGCATACGTGCTGTTCCCTTCAGCAGCTTATGTGCTGCAAATCCCCACCCATTTTTACATTCCTAGATACCCACAGGTAAAATACCCTAATAGCTCTTCCACTAGCAGGTACAAAGCCTTTAAACCACCCCGTTCTCTTACTCCACCAAGGATTTGGACAAACCATGCAGGTGTGATGTTTCTCCCGCTGCAAACTCCTCTGGGACAAGACGGTCGCGTTCAGCATTTGCACAGCACCTGCCCGTGACTGAGCTACCCGGGGCTCCAGTATTGCCAGTCAAGCATCTCTTAAGAATTAGAAACAGCTTGTTTGTGAAATGCTGAGCTGCCCTCCAAATGCAACACATCGTTGCTGGCAGAAGCAGCTACTTTCCCATTTACACAGGTGGCAAACTGGTGTCCAAGTGGAGGTTACAGGTCGGGAGCTGCGAGCCCCTCCTGCCCCACAGAAGCAAGCACGCAGCAGCAGGCCCCGGATCTCAGAAACCAAACCGTGGGAGCAGGAGGAGGATGCAGCCTGGGCATAGCGGTGCCACGAAATCTGGAGTTAAAATGAGCCGAGCTGTCGCTGCGCATTCGGCTCACTCCCACTTCTGTTAACACAAGCAAGTTTGCCGAGTCGGGAACGGCCAGCGCGTCCCCGGGGACCCGGCTGTCAGCTCGCGCGCACGCCGGCACTGTCAGACTCATCACTACGGATTACGTACCGCCGGTGCACCCATCCGGGAGGCTCTGCGTTTTCCCCTATCGCAGCCGGACCGGATGGCAGCGCTCGGGTGGGGGGAGGAGGGGGAGCAGAGAAACACTCAAGAGTTGCAATTAAAATGTTTTCCCCCCTCCCCGTGGGCTGGAGGTTGTCATTGCAAAGCAAATGACAGTTTATGAGCAGCGGCTTGACAGCACCTAGATTTGCCACCCTTCAGGCCATGCTGCAAGGCCTATCTATTTTCCCAGGCCTTCCCTGAGGGGGCAGCTTTCCCTTTTCCCGGTGACGGGTTGAAGAAGGCCCATCGGTGGATTTTGTTTCAGTAATAGCCAAGCACCCAAGGCCTCCGGCTCATTTGCATGACGGCCCCTTCACACCGCAGCTTTTCCACCTGGTCGGCACGAGCAGCGAAACCCAAGCGGCCACCCCGAGAGCGAGGGAAACTGTGCTCACGCAGAGAAATTAATGACTTGAGAAGTAACTGGGGCTCAGGGGAGCCGGTCAGTGTTGCTTTTTTAATCCAAGGTGATTTCGTTGTGCAAAATCCACAGACCATTTTTTCTCCCCCCCCCACTATTGTGCTGCAAGCACTGCCTCATTTGTGTCACCGAGCCTGCTGGGCGTCCCCGTGGAAAGCCCGAGTTTCACGTTATTTACTTTCTGCCTGTTGTCGCCAATGCTTCACGTGCCTCTAGGCAAAATCCAGAGACGACCCCTCAGCAGGACAGCTGGGGCTCTTCCTCCAGGGCACAAAGGTGACGGGTATCACCCCAGTGAGTGAGAAGACCTAGGCTCTGCCACCGACCGGCTGCATTGACCTTTGGGGAAGTCACTTCCCTGCCCTGCAAAGGTAGTGAAGAAATGCTGAAACCCGGAGATGCAAAGGGAGCATTGGGCAGGCAGATGGACGGTGTCAGTCCCGGTGGCTGCAAACCAAAAGGGCAAGACTGGGAGAGGAAACCAGACAGAGAAATCCCTTCCTTGAGGTGACGCAGGAGGTGGGCGCGGGAGTCTCCCAGTCTAGAGCTGTGTTCAAAGACAACGCTCCCTACAACCATCACCATAATCAAGGGACGAACGCTTCCCTTCCTAGGTTTGCAGATCCGCAACTCGCTGCCGACGGAGCTCTGTGCGTCATAGCATCACACCCGGTAAACCCAGGCAAACAGGGATGGCTTTAAAGCTGACTTGAATATGCAGATAGCTGGCTCTTCATTTTTAAAAGATAAGCCCTTAAAAATCTAGCTACAGACTGCAGGAAAAAGGGGAGTTTCATCTATTGAACAATGATAGCAAGATATTATCAATGTAGGCCTGTGATTGTGTCATATAAAAAATAAAATACACACTGGTTAATCAAAGAACTACAGACACTTTTAAGTAATCCCACTCTGGCTTTGCATAACTCCATATACCGCCAGCAGCACTCTGCTCGACCACAAGAGACCATCATATACATCAAAAATTCTCCTTTAAATTTATTTTCTGTAAAGATTGGTCTTTTGAACTGCACTGGTGGAGGCTTAAGGGTACAAAATCTGTCTTTTTTTGTCTCTCCCTCTCTTGTGGGAAATGTTGATCTGCAGGGAGAGTGCTACCATGAGTCTCTGTGTGTCTTGTCAAGATACCTGTCCTTTTCATGGATCAGTTCTCTTATCAGCCACTTGATTAAGACATTAAAAGAAAGAAGGTGAAGGAAGGTTGTGCGGCAGGAAAGAGACAGCAAAAGATTCCCTCCTCCCTGTACGGTGTGAAAGAAATCAAGCTCTGTTTCGTGACAGGGCCTGGCTTATTCTGGAGGGGAAGATGGTTCTGCAGCATCTGGGGTTCACTGCTAGGACGGCTTTCTGCACACAATTTGCACATCGGGGTTGCCGCTTGTCTGTCTGGAGGGGGCAAAAGCTGCTCCCTCACATTAGCCAGACAAACGAGAGCTGCAAAGCAGACAAGTCCACTCATCAGTGGGAACAGGACTCTTTGTTCCTTCTTTTGGACATGCCGTGGGGGGAGCGCATGCCCCCGGGGAACAAGCCGGCATTTCCCGTGCCAACACGAGCGGGGGAGAAGAGCCGTAATGTGCCTGCGGGGAGTGGAGACTGGTCCGAGGGTCTGAGAAAGACGGTCCAGCCGAACAGACTGCAAGGAAACACTGGAGGAGCTGAGCCAGCTTTGGGGAAGGGTGCCGTCCCCTGACAGGGGGCCTAGGCATGCCCCAGCTGGGTGGCAGTCTTGGTAGCACAATGTTAACAGATGCCTCAGTGTCCTTGCGAACTGAACCTTTTGTCACATCCCACCTCGGAGAGAAAAACAACATTTCCCTGCAAAACAGTACACCACAATGGCTGGGACTTTCACGGGTCTGTTCTCAACCGGGTGAGAACTCCTAGCGCAGAACACGTGTGCACGCTCTGCAAAGGAAAAGCATCCCCAGCCACGGGTCATCCTTGCCTTAACGTTCCCTCCAAGTCATACGTTACGTTCCTGGACCATCAGGCGATCAGAAAACTGCAGAAAGCTTGAATGAATACTTATTGCTCCCCCGTGAGAGAGTCAAGGGCTACTCACTGTGCAAGCAGGGATACAACAGGCAAGACCAGGAGGTAAAGACACTTTTTAGCGCACAGTCTAACCCATTATACACAACAAAGCTGGGTCTACTTTTAAGCATGGACAAACCTTTGTGTACACGAGGCTTTTGCAGCGCGTTAGTTAGCATGCGTTGCTCAAAGTGTCCTAAAAATCTTTATCTTTCAGGATGGACAGAGAAACATGAAGCTCATAGGCAGGGTAAGGAGAGGATCTCAGCAATGTCAGGCTCCCTGTACCAAATTGCCAAGGCAAAGGAAGCTATGGCTCAGAAACCAGCTGGACAAACGAAGACCCGTTGCTGAGGAACGCACCGCTGTCAAAGCATAACCCTGCCCTGAACTAGCACATGTGGACAAGTGAACTTTGGGAGTCCAAATGGAAAGCCATCTCCCCGCAGCCTTTGCTGCTCCCCATAGGATGCGGTGGGGAGGAGACGGAGGATTCGGCTCAGTTTATTCAAGTCTAAAGTACAACTCCCGGTGGTGTAGGCAGAGCCCCGGGTGAAACAAGCACATTAAGAGAGGGAGAGATTGCACATCCTGCAGAACATATTTAAAGCCTTTAATAATTCATGCTTTCATATGCAGCCCCAGTTAAAGTGGGATCCTGAAGAAACCTAAAAGGCTTTCTGATTGCACAGGCTCAGCTAACATCTTCATAAAAGGTTCTCGGCCAACCTCTTCTCTCAACCATCAACAGTTATGAAGAACAACTAATAGCTCCAGCTGGTCGTCATTGAAAAGTCACTTAATATTTCAGAATGCAAGGAGCTGTGTTTAATGGGACACATTGTTTTTCCTTAAGCTGTTGGAAAAAAAAAAACCCTTGACATCATATTAATAATGTCAAGTTTTATTGGCTCTCATTTGAAATGATATTAAACTTTTCAGACTCCGTCTCGACTGAAGTATGAGGCTGCGGACAGTTTGGAGAACTGGAAAAATAATAGGCTTTGTCAGACGTTCATCTCTGTTCTTCAACTGCCGGGGAACGGAGTAGAAACAAGAAATCAAGCACTTATTCCCATCCCATACAGAGAACAAATGGGTTTTTTGAAAGAACACTGGACTCGAATCAGACGTACCGCGCTTTGCCCATGGCCAGAAAAACCTACCGCACACCCAGTACTGCAAGCCCAGCGAGTTCAGACAGCACAACAGGGGGCTGTTTTCAGCATTTAAAGATAAGTAGCTTCCAATAAATAGCTTAGTTTCCAGAAGGAGGCCCATTTTCATGTTTAGATGCTGCCCCCTGCCCAGATGCCAATGTAATCAAGACACTGAATGCTCTCTCAGGTGCCGAGGCTCGATTCAAGGCTTGCACATCACTTTGGACTACGATTTCAAAATCATCCCAGACCAGTGGCTCACTTAGATGCACTTGCATTGCAAATGCTGCTCATGTGCATTGAAAAAAAAAAGCCACCCTGCCTCCAAACGCGCTGCAAGAGTTGCAAAGTGAGCCGGAGGGCCGGTTCTTCGTACAAGACGGCTGCAACGGGATGTCAGCTGAGCGCTCGCCGCTCCTTTCGATTCTTAGATGCCAGCCTGTCGCACTGGCGACCTCTCCTCTCGTGCTCCTTTTATTCCTGTAATTTTTTATGCCCTAATGTACAATTTTGGTGAGTTACTTCCTATAGTTAATAGCTATATGTATGTGAAATAAACATGTACAGTCAATTAAATGCATGAGAAACGATAAACCTTTCATGTATTATTTTAATATGCCTTTTCAGCTTGTCTGCTGTCAAAATGACTCCTCATTACCAGTTTGTTTTGGATGGATGGCTCTCAGGAATCCAGCTTAAACACCTGAATACTGCTCAATACACCTAAAGGATGACATTTTAAATTGCAACTCTTCATTTGGAGGACATGAAGTGCTCATATTGTGACTTGATTTATTGTCTGGGGGTCAAGGCAACCCCCTGAGCTGGCTCAATCTCAAGCTCCTGCAGCTGATGGAATATTATTTTGCCTTATGGAGACCATGCATGGCTTACTATAGCAGCCGCACATCCAACGCCCTTCTCCAACAGCATGCCTCAGTCACGCTCGCATTCAATAAGCTGTTCCTCACGGCTGTAGTTATAGGTTATGTTTTTAAGACTTACAGGTAACTCCGCTCTCCTGAGTCTGACTTTTCAAATCCTTTCGCGGAGGCCTGCTATAATCTCAAACAAGTTCCTCGTGAGGACCAGAAAGGAATCGCTTTACGTTTTACCTTTAGTACCGAGTGCAGCCTGGGGGACGTTGCCTTCTGATTCTTGCAAGGGCCCTTCTTGTAATGGGAGCTCCTGGAGGCATTTTCGAGCTAACCGGAATGATTAGAGGTATTCCCGCTGTCATTTATACACTTCCAAGACAGCGAGCGAAGCCAACGCTCTCATTTGTCGAACGTTGCCCATTTGGGACACGAGCTGTTCACAATTTCTCTTTGAAAACCGTGCTGGAGTGACTGCAAGCGCCGCTCTGCCCAGCTCCCTGCCACCCCCCGTCTTCGAGCAGCTCGGAACAATTTGTACCGGCACACTTGGAGATTCGGCACCCAGTAGGAAAGCCATCACCCTTGCCTAATTTCCTGCCAGCTTCTGCATTGGCGTGCATATGTCCCTGTTTTTCCACAGGGGAAGAGCACTCATTGATTTGAAAATGCAGTAACTTTAATTTTTATTACTGTCATAATTCGGGCCTTCCAGTAATACGGCTAGTTATTTTTAAACGGTAGGGGGGAATAGCACTCTTCTCACTGACACAATATTCACTCGGGATCAAAACCTAAAGCCGAGCATGGTCTTAATTGTGCAAAGCTCCCTTAATTTCAATAGGGCAACTTTAGGTCTTAATCAGTATCAAAACCCCTAATTAACAATTTAACTGTATAATGAACATCTCTCCTGAAAGCAGGCCTTGGCTGCGATACTTGCTAAAAATACTCGACAACATTTGGGCTGCCGATGTGCTAAGACCACGGTCTGTCGTGCTAGCTAATACTGCCTCATCGTTTCCTCGGCCTGCCCTGTCTGCCTGCATCCATCTGCTGTCTCTTGCCTTGTGCCTGCATTGCAAGCTCTTTGCTCCCATTTGGACAGCCCCTACCTCCGGTTCTGGCCTGGGAAACTGGGGGGGATTTCAACAGTAAGTGCCTATAAAGATGCTGCTTTTTGTCGTGATGGATACAGGGGGCAACTCTGCCGTGCTTTCAACGAACAAGGCAAGCATGAAAGAGCTTTGTAAAGGTTTGCATTTCATTAGCGGCAGTCGTTCATGGTGAACACAGGCAACCAACATCCTTTTGCATCAAGAGCATGGTAGTGAGAAGGCAGAAGTCCTCTGTGTGCATTTGAAGGTGCCAGGCAAGGACAAGCTCACCTCCAGCAAGCGACTCTCCTCCTTCTCCCACAATCTCAGCCTTGCCTTTTCTGGCTCTCCTGCCACCCTTCTCACCTGGGTCCTACGGTGCCCATCACCAGAGCAATCAAAGGCCCCGATTCTGCAGGGGTTTCAGCTCACCCTTTGCTTCATGCAGTCCTGTCCTAGTGGCTGCACTGGCATTACTCAGAGCTGGGAAAAATGCAGAAATCCTTGCAGAACGAGGGCTCCACCTCATTCAGCACGGCCAGCGACGGGTGCATTTGTACCGAACCAGGCAAGACGAAACCAAGGGGGGTAAAACAAACCCTGCTGGACTTTGACATGTCGAACAGGGTCCCTCACCGCTGCTCCTGCTACATCGCTCAGGGCGGGCGAGACCGGCTGCGACCCATGCCCGAGCCACCATTAGCGGCATCCCTGTGCCTCCACCCCTAGCTGCGCGCCGGCCTGCCCTGCTAGCAGTTACTTCGAAGTCACATCGGTGCTATTGTTAGTAAATTTATACAGCGTCATTCGCAAGCGCCGTGCTGCTCCAGAAAATTAAACAAATTGAAGTGCAGCAGGGGGGTTATAAATAAGCGACTCACCCACTCAAGAGGTTGATCCTGCCGCCTTTCAAGAAACGAGCATATGGACCTCTTCTAGCTTTCCCCATCTGGGATTGCAATGGGAGGATTACACGGACACATCACTCAGCTCTCCTCCCGGGCACGGGCGCCGTGCAATTACCGCAGTCGGTAAGCGGACTAAAACTCTTCGGCGCTTGGTTTGACGGCATTGTTAGGAATCACTCGAGAAGGCCCACATGATGGCAGACTGCAGGTATTAGTGGATTATCTGATTCTGTCAGCACAAGAGCTTAAAGCCAGTCCAAAAACCCCCCAAAACCAACCAGCTCCCAGCTTCTCTCAGGGACACGCTGAGCTTAGGGACCCTTGCAGACAGAGAAGTTGGAGGAGTCCTCTGAAATAGGGTAGCACCTTCACGAGAGCCCCAGCAAGGGCAGGATCCAGCTAGGGTTTGAATACATGGCGGGGGAACAAAAGAGGTTTTCAGCGAGGGGCTAAATGGAGATTGCCGCTAGCTGGTTCCTTCTAAGCCCGCTGCCTTCTGCTTATTAGCCTAAACTGCTCCAAAGTCCACAGCGAGTTCTCTCATACTAATTCTGGAACAAGGGCCAAGATTTTAGAGGGGGACTGGGCACATTGGGACCCACGCTGAGGCACCGGAAGAGCCCCAGTTCTTCATTAGCACTGAGCACGCCCCTCCAGTCAAGCATTTGGGGTGTCTTCTAACCTGAAGCCACCAAAAGTGACTCGCCACTTTGGAAAAGCTTGGCCTGCGTATTTCAATGAGCGCCTCAGCTCGGCTTCTTCTCTTGCACCTGCTCCGAGCAGCTTGTCCGTGGCTCCCCATCAGTGCCCGTTCGCCAAGGCCGTCGGAGCTGAGTTCCCAAATGCACGTGGGGGTTTTGCTCTTGCAAATCGCCGGCCGCAGAATTGCACAGGCCAGATGAAAAGTGCAGCCTGACCATCAAACCGAGCGCAGGGGAAGAGCATGCCGCAGGAACGCCGGGGAGCCTAGGCCCACGGGGCTCGGGCACTTCATAGAAACGCTTTCCACGGGGAAGACCCAGACAGCCGCAAGAAGCTCTCCTCTCCATGCACTCCCAGCACCGTCCTGAAACGTCTCTTCGACCCGCTCCCTCCTCTCCTAAACCTTTCTGCGGTGGGCCGTGGGGGCAGACGCGTCTACACGCAGCCAGCTGCCGGGTCAGGCATCAGAGCTGCCCGTCAGGCTCCGCACGGCCGCGGCTCCACTGCCCAAAACGCTTGGCCGAGTCCCGCGCACGCTCCCGACGCCCTCGAAAGAAATCAGCACTTGCCAGCACTCACGTGAGCCATCTGGGATGAACACCCGCGAAAGCCTCCGCGAGGCTTATCCCCACTGTGCACTTGTAGGACTTCTCCGAAGACTTTGTCTGGTCCTGGGAGCCTTGCCGGTTTCAAGAGCCCCCGACCTTTTAATAATCATTTCTTGTGTTATCTGAACACTCCCTAATTCATCCCCTTCTGTCCCTGAAAATCTAAATCCTATTTAAGTTAATGCCCTTCATTTTCATTTATAAAGACAGATACAAAATAATTATTTCCTATCTCTGCTGTTTCCTTATCTTCTGTCCTAATAATTCCTCACTGTCTCTCTTTCATCATCTGTCTTCAGTACAAGAAACTTTTCTGTTAGTTAAAATATTCTGTGTGTTCATTTTCTCCCGTCTTTCATCTCTCTCCCCCACCTGCCCGCCCACCCATTACCGAGACCCGCCATTGCTTTTCATGCTCTCCCTTCCCGCTGATCCTCACATCTTTATGGTGTTTGTATTGCGGTTCGTAACTTTATATGTAAATTCCAGCGGGCCACCT
The DNA here is from genome assembly GCF_052110815.1 of Crocodylus siamensis. Taxonomy (NCBI): domain Eukaryota; kingdom Metazoa; phylum Chordata; order Crocodylia; family Crocodylidae; genus Crocodylus; species Crocodylus siamensis. The sequence goes on from NC_143408.1 coordinate 27,305,402, forward strand.
CTTCAAGCTTCGCCTTTGATATCCGAGTAGTCCTGCCTGGCTGAAATGTTTTGCATAAACAGAGTTATTCTCCAAAGTGCTGCTCCGTCCTCACCTCACATGAAAGTGGCAAAGCAAGCATTAACAGATGCGTCTCCTGGTGACAATGTGATTAAAAGAAAATAAAGGTGTTTTATGCAGGGTGCCAACCGGCCAAGTGCAGACAGAGGAGACCCTGTCCTTCATAGTGGCAAGTCACCGCGAGATGGACAAAGTAACAGGATGTGTTATACCGGGGAACTCATCTCCACAAGCTTGTAAAGCCAAGAGAGAGTGGGGAGGGGTTTGAAGAGACCTGGGCAGTCGCATCGAGCAGAATATCTGGTTACCTGCAAGACTGCAGCTGGTTAAGACACCCGTGCCCCGCTTGCAGCCACCCAGCCCATAGCTCACTCATAAACTTGTAGAAAACGATGGTGGGAAGGGACCTCAGGAGGTCGCATCCAATCTAGCCCCCTGCTCCAAGCAGGACCAGCTCCAACTACATCATCCCAACTAAGGCTATGTCTAGCTGGGTCTTAAACACCTCCAAGGATGGAGATGCTACGACCTCTCCCAGTGCCATTCCTGAGAGCGCAGTGGTGTGCCCCCCATCACAACTCCTGGGCTTGTCCCGTGGCGGCCCTGTGTCCCCCACACCTCCCCTGTCCCCCTACAACACAGACCCTTGTAGGCAGGGATCGCTGCCGCCCGGCTCGAGGAGGGTCGGCCACATTCACCACTCCTCTTTTCCTTGCGAGCGTCATTTGCAGGAAGAGAAGCCGTGCCCCTTCTCCTTCCTGCTCTTCTGGAGGCTGGGAGACCTCCCGGGCCGCGGTAAACGCGATACCGAATTCCCCAGAGATAAAAGCACAGGGATGAGGACTGAAGTTTGAAAAACAGGAGAGAAAGCAGGTCCTCACCTATGCTGCTAATGGCTCTTTCAATAATTAAGGCTAAGCAAGGATAATCCCATTACTGGCCAGTGTTCATCCTATTTACTCCGCTTCTCCGGCATCACCCAGCTTAGGCATCCGGGCTAAGCTGCACCAACCTGCGCTCCATAAATACAACCTTGATCTTTCTCAAGAGCGGAAGGCTCCCAGCACTTGGCAGGACCGTTCGCTTTAACAAACTCAAGCCTTTCCTAATTAAGTTGTTGAATTTTATCAAGGTCAGCTCCCGCCACCACTGCCGTGTCTATTCATTCCAAGTTTGCCAAGAACTGTAGTTTAAAAAGAAGATATGGGGGCCTAAATTACTCGGCAGTGGTCCTGGAGAGGACCTCCTTAGATATTGGTCTTTTCATGCTTGCTATTGTTGCATGCCACCCTAGGATATGATAAGTGAGGGATTAAAGGAGATTTTTTACCACTTTTTCGCTTTGTTCATTGGCAGAACTCTGCGTAGACATAAGTCTCTTCTTTTGCCTGCATAGTCCATTCCCCTTTTAAGCTGCTGAAGAATGCACACATGCAAGGAACCAAAAGAAAATAAATTGTAAGAGCACAAAACCTGACAGCCCAGCTCAAAACATTGGAGACACCCAATGCTACTTCTCAACGTGTTCCTTGAGACCGGCTTTGTCCTTTTTATCTTTTTCAGATGCCGGGAAACAAACACCCTTCGTGCTGCTCTATGCTTTGAGCAGGAAAAAAAAAAAAAAACCCCAAATGTTAATTGTTCCGATTAACAACATTTCAATATGAGCCAAGTTATTAGACTATTAATAATTGCACACCGTAATTATGCAGCTCTGGTAAGGGAAGAAATTGCTTCAAGTTTCACATTGTCTAGTAAAGAATTACCACATTTGGTAAATAATTTTGACTAGTGACTCACCAGTAGAATTTGCTGGAAGTATATATTTAAACCTGTGCTGCTTGAACAATCGTGCAAAGAGTCAGCTTATCAAGCCTGTGCTTTTTTGTCCAGGAGCAAAGAAATGATAGCATTTTAAATTAAGAGGAGCAGGCCTCATTTCTGCTGCTTTTACTGCACCCTATTTTGCAAAAAAAAAAAGCATCCTCTTCTCTTCAGCCTTCCTTCTTTCAGTTGGATCCACATGGCAAGAGCCACTTTGCAACCATCCCTATGAGCGAGGGCAGCAGTGGCACAAAGGTGCAATCCTTTGCCCGAGGTCCTGTGAGCTGGGATGATTTTGAATCTCACGCTGCTTTCCTGAGAAACCCAATTATGACCACTATGAAGCAAGGCCAGATCCCGAGGCGAAAGATTTCCACCCCCCGCATGACTAGCCCCTCCAAGCCACCCACTGCCTGAAGTGGAGGAACTGGAAAGCAGACAGGCATCCAACTTTGCTAGCTAGCCCCTGATTATTAATAAGATGTGCCAGTGGGTATTAAGCAAGGAAGGGAAGTGAATGGTCAGGTATCAACACTAGGAGATGTCAATTAGCTTGTCAGAAGCAAAAAAGAAAAAGGCTTTGAGGAGCATCAAGAAGACTTCAAGGCAGCAAGCAAATGGGCAACATGTCAGCAAATGAAATCCAATATCCGTGGTGCATATTGGAGTGAGGACATCCTTACATAGGTACAGTCCAGTTAGAAAGCGGATAACAACTCAACCCAAGGGCTGGGTGTCATAAGCAATTCTGTAAAGGTTTCTGCTTGGTTTTTTGCTGCTGTCAAGGAGTTTGGCTGTTTGGAGGCATAAAGGGTAACTAATATAAAGGGAATCAGCAGTGTGGCCTACTGTGTTCATCTCCTCTGGAGGGTGGCATGCAGCGCAGGGCACCGCATCCCAGAAAGGATACTGCGGAGCGAGGGGTTGCTCAGAGAAAGGTGATGAGGATAATCAAGGACCTGGGAAGCTTCTGAAATGAAGAGATTAAAAAGATTGAGTCTGTTACCTTCACACGGCAACTAATAAGAAGGGACTTGATAAAAGAAGCTGAATGGGCTGCGAAGGTAGATTGGAAATGTCTGCTCTCCCCATCTCGCTGCAGGAGAGCGCGGGGACCTTCAAGGCACTTGAAGGTGGGAAACTCCTAACTGATAAAAAGAAACTTTTCCCCACACCTGTAATTAAGTTGTGGCACTCGCTGGCACAGGAAACGGTTGAGACGAGAACAGAGCGAGGTCCAAACTGTGATTGGATATTTATCTGGATAGTCTTGAGAGCTGCACACTCATGACCAAAAAGGACATGAAACCTGATGTTTCACATCAAGCCAATCTCTACCTTTTAGCGATGAGGATAAGACTTGATGAGTGGGACAAGTTATCCCCCATCTCCCTTAGAGATAAGTAGGAAACTTTCACGCCCTGTAAAACTCAGATGTTTCACACCGTGTCCTGCTCCACATCAGCACAAACCACAGAGTTTCCAAAGTTTATCACAAAAAAGGCAGGGACACATGCACCCCAGAGCAGCCAAACACCTGAAAAGCCTAACCAAGGATATATTGATCTAAAGAAACTCATGGCCATGTACAAGCGCCCCGGTGATTAAGCACTGCATTAGACAACAGGGCCTTGAACCCCAGGCTCCTGCCTGACTACCAAGCTATCGCCTTCTCCTGGGTCTTGCCTTTCTCCCCGGTACCCAGGAAGCCTTGCTGGTCTCCACAGGTCATGCTGAACGATGCTCTTATCCCTGGAGACCCTTGTTTGAATCCTTGGGGACAATATTGCCTATGCAATGTTGCATATTTTATTGCAGCAGGCAAAAGAAGGGAAGAAGCAAGGCTGTAGGATAGATGGATAGAAAAGGGGGCCTGGAAGGCATCTCAGGTCATCATCGAGTCCAACCCTCTTGCTCAAGGAAGGATCACCCCCCGCTACATCTTCTAACCTACTCTCAGCTTCAGGAACAGCATGGTCTGAAGAGCAGAGTACCAGTGTGTGCACGACGGAGAGAGAGATAAGGTTCGTGCACCACAAGACCACAGCTGAAGAGAAGCCTAATCCACCAGCAGCAGCACTGAGTTTTAAATGAGGCAGAGAGCCAGCCGGTCCCCCAGCAAGGAGGGGGAAACGGTGGCAGCAGTCGCCCTCCCTGGCATGGCAGCTGGAAACAAGCTCAAGGATGCTGTACGAGCGAGGCGGGTTGTTTGGGGAGCCCCCCGGGAGCCGAAGGGGGGGGTCTGTGGCTCACTTCTTGGTGTGGGGGGAAGAGGCCATCCTTAAAAAAAGAGGAGAAATTCTGCCTTTGATCCCTTTCCCCTCCTTGGCTCATCTCCTTGTATGATCTAGGTTATGCTCAAGTAATTCACGGCACGGAGTGCTCCGAGAGGCAGAATCCAGCACCTGCTGCTGAGCTGATATGCTGCAAGTCAGCTGCTTAAATTCTCTCGTCCTAGCGATAACACGCTTTAGGGGTGGGGAGAGAAATAATAAAGGGATGTAGCTATCTGGAGCTTTCCCGCTTCCTTCCAAGGCGAGATTTCGCCATCTCCTTCCTGCGGCAGCCTCTGAACGTGGCGCCCTTTAATCCGTCGGAGGCGCCGGGCTCCCGTGCGGGCTCTGCGGGGGACCCCCGTCTTTGCTCGCTCCCGAGAGCCATCTCCAAATCTCCTAATCGCCATCTTCGCCAGCCTCTCGCTCTTCTGTGACCTCTCCCCTGACATGCGGTATCTGCCGGTTTCCAGATAACTCTGCGGTACCCTCACCCGCGAGAGCGTTTCGGTGCCGCGCCTGGCACTGCACTCAGATGGCGACGAGGCGGCCCCGGGAGCACTAGCCGCCTGGCTCGGACACGGCTGTCACCCTTTCTGGGGGGAACAAATGCTCGGGGGTTGTTCCGAGCTCCTGAGAAAATCCCCGGGATCGCAACGGTGGGTGTTTGACACGGGCCCTACCCTTGCCACCCTCGAGCCTGGCCGTTGACCACGTGGCAATGCTCCCTTCTTCCCTAGACACCCCCAGGCCAGCCATCGGCGGGACCGTGCACGAATGTGACAAGTGGCTTCCCACCTGGCAACTTACCTGTATACCCCAGCCTGAACCAACCAACTCTCCCCATCCCATTACTCCGGCACAGCCACAACCCAAAGGCAGCTCAGATTTGGGGGGCTGCCTATGCCTCGTGCTCTGCAATACCCCTTCCTTTTTTCCAGGAGGGAGGAGATTTCACCACCTACCCGTTAGCCGGATGACCGCGCTGGCAGGATCAGGGCCCCAGCCGCGGCCGAGGAGACGCTGCCCAGCCCAGCTCCGCAAGCTGCATGCTGGAGCTTTGTGGAAATGACCTACCAGGACTAGACTAATAGTCTAATATATTACATTTAAACATGTGCGCTTGCTGCCCAGATTTGTATTCAGGCCTGCAGAGCAGAGAGGCTCTGCCTTTTAAATCACCTGAATCACTGGGCCCAGAGACTGGTTGTTTTTTTTTACTTCTTCATGTAGCAGAGATGTTTATGTAACAGCCATTCAGATGTCAGTAAAATCCATGAAGGCTGCAGGCAACTGATCTATTAAACTTGAAAGTTGTGCGATTTCTAAATAATACAGAGCCTTGTCCATGGAATTCCCAAGTCTCTTATAACCTGACTTTTATTTTTAACAATAAAGAGCTTCCCCAGAAGTTTCCCAATGTAAACAGACGCCGTAAAAGAGACAGATGTTGATTCGGCAGCGCTAACGAGGAGCAGCGGTGCTCGGCAGGCTATCGGGGGTGCAGAGGGGAGGACGTACGGCTCCGCGGAGAGCAGGCAGAGGGGTGCAGGCTCCTGCCTCTGCAGGTGACCATGAGATTAAACCCCGCACATGGAGGCGGCAAACAACCTCGGCGGGGGTGACGACGGTCACCGGAGAAGAAGGAGAAGGGACAAGGCCAGAGGGAAAGGCAACAGAAGGATGCTGCTGCTGCGTCTTCCATGCATGCAACAGGTTTGCAGAAACGGCGAGCAGCAGCACTTGCCGTAACACGGACTGAGCAGGAAGCAAGGACCAAGAGGCGCTTGTTTCCCGGGCAGACCTAAAGGATCAGACAGGAGGCAGGCTCCGGGCGGCTGAGAAGTGCTCGCATCTGCCGAGACGTCTGTCCACGCGAGCGCATGCCCCAGCAAAGCTCCTTAGGAGCTTGGCCTGAGTTGGAGGGCAGGCAGCTGAGCCAGGGCCAGCAAAGCAGATCCAAACCCTCCGGGGCAGCTTAGGATCCAAATGCACTTCCACGAGCGCCGAGGCTTCTTCTATTCCTAAATGCCGGGTTACATAACTGGGGGTCCCGGCCACGAAGGTGCACGTGAGCCACGGGGCCATGGACCGGCGTGCAAAGCCAACAGGGCGCAGGGACACTGTCACGGCCCTGCCGCCTTAGGAGAAAGGCATCCCTGCTCTGAAGATCTTGCAGTCCCAGCGGAGGATCTTCCTGCACGAGGCGCCGCAGCCCCCGGGGGTGGCAAGCAGGGCCCGTGGCAGAGGCAGGAACCGCAGCCAGGTCTCGCGTCCGACTCTCGTGCTTCTGCCGCAAGACTGTCACTTGGGCCAGGCTCCTCCGCAGCAGCCGCAGCGACGCCGGCGCCCGCGGCAGCTCCGTGAGGTACCAAGGGGACGGCTTCCTGACAAGCCATCACATCTCGGCGATGCTGGCATTTTCCTAGAACACTTCAAATTGCTTTTTTTACACCTCGCTGCTCTGTGCCAACCCCAATTCACATTATTTGTGCATTTGCTTAGTGTACATTATCTGATCAGTCACCCTGCAAAGCGTGGGGAGAGGGAGCCGCGGCGTCTCCCCGTTGCTGACAGCAGGTCAGGCCTGGAGGATTCGGCACAAATGTTTTTGCCGGGAGGGCCAGGTCCCTCGTCCCAGTGGCCGGGCGCGGGAGGGAGGGAGCCCCTGCCAGGACGGGGGTGCGGGGTAACCTCTCCGTGCAGAGCACCTGCCTGCTGCTGAGTTCAGCCCCAGCACTAGCAGGAGCAGACAAGGCTAAGGGGAAATAAGCACTTGTCGCGTTCATGCGTGGCAGGAGTGAGGCCCGGAGATGCTGGCCGGGTACGAACAGGGCAGCCCTGGCCTCATCCAGTGCCTTTCCCTTTGCAGCCTCCCCAGACCTAAACGCTCTCGACCGCCACTGCTGAGATAAAGGCGCTGTGCTAGGAGCAGTGCCCCTGGATCAGGCCCCGGGTCCCGATTTCCTACGATTCCCTCCAGCCCAGGGGCCTGTCGCGGACAACGGCCACGACCTGCTCTTCAGGAGGGAGGCGCGAGCATCGCTACAAGCGTTTGTTAGCAGATGCCCCTTGCAGTTTCCTCCCAACCAGCCCAGCAAGGGGGTGAAGCGTGAGGCTTTATTCTAGACAGAGACAATGTTGGCTCTGTCTGTGCAGCGCCAAGCACGCAGGGTCCTGCTCCCGGACCGGGCGCTCGCGGGCCTCGCTGTGGCACGTCAGAGCCTGTGGCTGCTTGGAGCTAGTGCCCGCTGCTCTCATCACCCACATGAAAGCTCAATGAGCCCCTCGGGTGTTGGCTTTGAGGAAAACTTGCACAAAACCTTGGGGAGCGAGGGGTCTTCCCAGCCTTCCTGGAGCCTCAGGGGAGAGGCTGAAGCTAAAGTCTGGGCCTCCAACATGGGGGCCCACGCGGATGTCATTCGTGATGCTATCATCTTCTACCCAGGGAATTGCATCCACTTGGTCACATCCCAGCACTGGAGGGGTCTGCATTAGTGCCAGTCCGTGCTTCAGAGCTGTGCTGCCGGGATTCCTCTCTGCCTTGTCCTTATCGAATATAGAGGGGCTGGGATGTGCTCCACTGGCAACATCAGCTTCTGTTTGGCCAGAAATTAGCTCCAATACTGCCTCAGGGAAATGCCAGGGAAATGGATAAGCAGCTTTTCCTGCAGCAACCTGTTCCACAGATTATCCCTAGAGGTTTTAATACAGGAAAGCATCGCAACACAGCATGGCAGATTTCACCATTCATTGTTTCTGCATCACAGGAACAGAGCGCAGCTCCAAGATGAATTTCCTCCCTCCGTTGACAGAAGCCAGGTAACCAATATCTCAAAAATGGGAGTCTATCTGTCTGCAGACATGAGCGCACCGACACTTTAATGGTAATATATTAAAGGCTCTGCTCAAGAAAGGTGACATATTTCAGCTCCCATATTGCAGCCGCAACCCCTGATGCACTATCAATTAAGAGCAGCAATAATTACAAATGGAAAACTGCAGACCTCAGAGCAGATAATGTGTTTCCATTAGATTAAGTAGTCATAGAAATCAAAAATAAAACCTATACTTCGACTAATTAAGCCCACTCACCATCTGATTAAGATGCGTTGTGATACCATGGAAAAGTACCGAAGATCTACTGTAAGTAAACCCACACAACCGGGCATAATATTATATTCCCTGTCACAGAGGATAATTGATCTGCCTGGAGGTTAACCAAGATAATTGCTACAGGTTGACAATACTGTCAATGCCAAACCACTTGCTCTGTACAGTAACAACCTAGGAATGGACTCAAGACTGGCACCTCGTGACTTGCCCTTCACATGGGACTGCCAGCATGGTTCGGAGGCGGCTGGATGTCCACTTTCGCTCAGCCAAATTGACCAGGCTTTCCTTATAAGTTGGCTGACCTTCTCTGTTGAAATCCCCCCACCCACCCCAGCAGGAGCAGATTCATGTGAAACATCCCCAGTACTCCCTCCTCAGCTTTTCAGCAGCAGAAAACCTGACTTCCCTTCTATATATATCTATAGATATAGATATAGATAAAACATTTGCTTTGTTGTGGTTGCAAACCTTAAAAACAGGTTGGGGAGAAGAAGACTCCTTGCTCCATGGTTGGTATCCTGCACTTCTCATTGCAATTCAGAGCCTCAGCCCCAGCAGACTCCTCTGAGCCTGGGAAGACAGTCATGAGTCGAGGTATTGCTCCACCTTTTGCTGGAAAGAGTTCAGGGGAAGGGAGGTAGCATTTCCCCATGGTTTCTAGACCCCTGTTTACATCTTTAGGGGTCCAGTCCCTCTACAAATCAGGGCCCAGGGACCTGGATCTCATCAAGCAGAAGCTCCCAACTACAACAAGAGCTGCCACTAAGGCCTGGACCGCCACACCAAAATTTATTCTGGCTTCAGAGGGGTGACTTGAAGCCAGGTCTTCATTTGGGTGGGCCAAGCATCAGCAGAGGAGTCTGAGCACGGGCCTGGCTTATGGAGGCTGGGCCAAAGCTGCCAAGGCCGAGCTGTCATGCGAGCGCTGGCAAGGCTTGCAGCAAAAGTTGCTCCATTTATGTCCATGGGAGCCCCAAGGCTGTTGCATGGAGAAGCCAATGCTCAAACAAGTAGCTGTTTGCAAAAATGTCCCGGTTGTGACTTGGTGCCTGGGGCAAAAGTTGGAGTCCCCCCCGAGAACTGCTGAGTCCATGAATGCCCTCCAGTTCTTCCTCGACTCGTCCCAGTCCCGTGGGAGCCTCTACCAGCTCTCTGCTTCACTGGAAGTCATGGGGGTGGACACAGGCAGAGCAATTCAATTAAGTATGCAAGAAAAGAAACAGCGGGTCTTATTTACCCGAGCCTGGCTCCGAACTTTGGGTTCTAGTTTTTGGTTGTTACTGTGGAAACCAGCTTAACGCTCACATATAAAAAGAAAGGGCTAATTAATTTAATTAATTTTAAAAAATAAGATGAAACCTTGGGGAAGAAATGAGATAGGTTGTGCTGTATTTAAGATTTTGGTTCAGATGCATTGTGCGCCATGCAGCAGGGAACGAAAGCTAGGATATCCCTCTGGAGCAAGAGGCAAGTGGCTGGCATCTTCTGTCCATCCGAGCACATCCGGGTGCTGCGAAGTGGCAGCTCCTTCTAATTACCACTAATTAGGCAAATGCTGAGCAACGCACTTGCCCAAGAAGCCACCACGGGAGAGAAACGGATCAGCAAGAAACTCAGGTGGACAGAGTCGGTAGCGTGCACTTTCTCCCCAAGACCACTGCAGACAGGCCCGGATGTGGTGGGCAGGACCGGGCAGCTCTCCATCGCGTGTGGCCTGGGAAAGCAGTGGGGCTGGGTGGTCCCAGCAGGGGCTGGGAACCAGGACAGCAGGACTCAGATGCCAGCTGGGTCGTTTTCTTGCTGCATGATCTTGGGCAAAGCACTTGGTGTCTAGATCTGCAGAGTAGAAATGCCAGTCCTCACCCGCCAGCTCATTAGTACAGGGCTTGGGAATTTTCTGATGAAAGGAGATGTGAAAAGGAAAGCACGAGGTATTATTACAGTCCAAGCTGCTGGAGAAACAGCAGCTTGGACTGCAGCACCCGAGGAAATTAGCTGGTAACCAAAGTGACCGGGCTCAGACAGGCTCCAGGCCTGTTCAGCTAGCAGGAGGGACAGAGAAAAGAGCAAAATCAACCTGCCAACCATCAGAAAAACACACTGCCCTGACTCCCATCACCCCTTTGCACCTGAAAAGCAGAGGACAGAGGACACCACTTGGCTTGCAGCACTCAGGAGACTGGATCCCCCATGAGGTGCTTCACTGGAGCTCAGTCTCACGGTGCCCACTTCAGCAAGGGAAACTGAGGCTTGCCCCTGGTTGCCAGCAGCCTGTTGGCAGCGTCGGGCTTAGGACTCACCAAGTGCTGCTACTTGCCTCCTTTTCAGCTGGGCTTTCTGCTGCTTGAGCATCCCGGCTGCTCCAGACTCGCTGCAGGAGTGGAGACCCTCTCCTCTCCTCTCCAGCCGGCTCAACAAGGGGGAGGACAAAGGGGTGCTCAGCTCATTGCATAAATGGAGTCCCTGCAATGCCCATGTGGCCGTCAGCCCCGGCACCCCACCGCCAGACCATGCCCCTGGCTTTCCTGGGCTCCCGTCTCACCTCTCCACACCGCTTCAGTTGAGACCTATCGGGGCCCCTCAGTTTTCAGCCCCTGCCCTATGCATGCCTCTCCGGGGCTGCAGTTCTTCGGGGACACCCCATCTACCTCTGTTCACACCCGAGACACTTTCTGGCCTTTTCCTTGCTGAAGGCTTTCTTTTTTTTTTTTTTTTTTTTTGCCTCACCTGGCAGCAGTCACAGGACCAACAAGTGGCTTATAAAAGCTATGTGCCTGTTTGACAATGTCCCAGAGCTTGTACCCTCATGCTATCCAAAAGTTATTTACTCAGCAGCACAATCATTACTTAAGCAGGGCCTGGCGATGGGTTTCCATTTGCTTTCATCCTGTTATCCCTACTGCAGGACTCATCAACCTGCTTGCATGCAGTGGCCAGCCCAAGGGCACGTATTGCGAGGAGGTGGCATGGCTCTGCCTCCTCCCTGCGAGACATGGTGAGCTGGACTGAAGCAGGGCCAAGGCTTGTAGAGGAACAGCATCGGTTGCTCAACACGCGGCATCACTCAGGCCACAGACTCGAGTCCCGTTGCATGGAGAGACCCTCTCACACGTGTCCCCAGCCTGGGGAGCAACACGTGGTGGCTCCTACCAACAAGCCCACAGCAGGGCAGGTCCTTCTGCTGCATCAAAGGCACCATTCCTAAAATCACCCCCTTGCCTGGCACACAAAGCAGCTGCTTCTTTCCTATAGGAGATAGCTGCTTAGTTGAGGAAGAGAAACTGGCAGCCAACACTTTTTTTAATTGAATAATTTAAACATTATTGATTTCTTCTGCTGGGTGGAAGTGAAACCCAGACCTCGGGCAGATCAGAAATGATTAAAAAGCAGTCTCGGCCTCAACAGCCAGAGATACCATCCTGCTGGTAGGTGAAAGGAGAGATGGGGCAGTGGGAGGAATGTGCCAGAGGTCTGGGGAGGAGACCGGAGCCTTGTTAAGGTGCTTAATTGGAGCAAAGCCCATCACTGGAGAAAGGTGATCACCTAGGACTTCACAACAGGCAGTCAAGAAAGGTAATGGTCTGCCAGGGTGGAGTGGGGGAGAGGCAACAACTGCTAGCTGTCCTCATCCTGCTGTTTGATTGGACTCATATAGGTATCATGACAGTCCAAGGTATTGAGGAGGGATTTCAAAGATAGGCAGCAGTGTAAGAGGGGTGTACTATAAAGTATGCAATAAATATCCCCTTGAGGCTAGGGGTCCAACTACCTCCAACATTTTTTCCACCCTAACAACAAGATAACTATAGTAATGCAACGTCCAAGTTCAGATATGGCTGGAAAGCTGGGGGAAACTATCATTGCAAGGCCTTTGCACCTGGGCAGCTCTCCTGTTATAGAGATCTTTAATGAGTCTTTAAGATGAGCAAGGCTGTCCTCTTCCAACTCCTGTCATGCCTGGCAGAGACAGTGACAGGACACTGAGGTCTCAGAGCAGCTTCTCTCTCTACAAAAAGAGACAGACGGGTTATAAAAAGCTCTGCCAGTGGGGTGATGAACGCGGCAGCGTCATGAATATAAATTTAAAGGTGCGTTTTAATGGTTTAACTATTGATTTGAGGAGGGTAATTCCCCTTCTGACATTGGAACGCACCACAGGAGAAGGAGAAAGGCACCTCGCACGTCATTGCTGAGGGCCGGCCTGCCAACAGAGGGTTATTTTGTTCTTAGCTGCTTGCACAAGAATAGCACCCAACTGCACCTCTCCTGTGCCAGGCCCCCCATGCTGGGCGCTGCACAAACCCAGACTCTACAGACAGCTCCCGCTGCACATGGCTTTGGCTCTGGATTACAGCCTGGAAGAAACGTAGGGTTTCCCAGGCCTTTACATATCCAGAGCTTTGTTCATGGGACCCATGACTGTGCTTGGCACGACTGAAAGAGCCCCTGGCACGCTGTCTGGAAGGGCTGCACCACCACACCGGCTGTATTAGACCCGGACATCGCACCCAACTGGCAAAGCAACAAATTCTTGAAATTGCAGAAATGTGGCGTGAACTTGCAACCTTGAGACCTAGTCCTTTGCTGACCCAAGCACCTGGGAATCTTCCCAGGACCTCCAGGTCAAGTGTCCCCATGACTGGGGGGAGGCTTGACACCCTGTGGGTCACTCACAGAAAACACGGTCAGAACTAAGGGTTTCACATCACTTTGTTTGATGCATTATGGTTCGCCCAAACCTCCCCGCTTCCCCAGGTACAAACAAATGTTGGAGATGGGCACATGCGAAAGCTGCATGCACTGGCGTATCTTGGTACACTTAAGAGGGAATAAATTTAAAAGAATACGAGGGGAAAAGGGCACAAAATATCTAAGTCATCTTAAAGGCCCGCTTTACCTTGGGTGAATAAACCTAATAAGCAGCAATACCCTATGGAGTTTCTACCTTCAAAGCACAGACTTTGAAACGTGGGTAACATGCACGCTATGTGCTAGGCCCATTTTACAGATGGAGGGATGGAGGCAGAAGAATTCAGTGATTTAGCCCAGGCTACAAATGCAGTCGGGGCAGAGCTGGAATTAATACTCAGGTCCCTCTTGGTTCTCAGCCCCATGCTCAAACCCTTAGGCAAAGCTAGCCAGACCCCAAGTTCTCCAGAACCACCTTTCCCCCTCCCCTCGGTAGTCTCTGGCCCATCTCCCCCCCCTGCATTAGAGACACTTGAAAACAAGCTCTAGTCAAAGAAAAACACAAGAGCCATTTGCTAATTTCAAGTAATCCCGTAGACAGTTCGGGGGGCATTTCAAGCTTTTCTCTTTCCCTACCACTCTCAATGTAATTGTGCAATTAAGCCCTGCATTTGTCACACACATTTTTAAACATGAATCAAGACAACCGGAGCACTTTTCATCAGGAGCTTGGTTCGACTCCCACGTTCATCAATGCATCTTCCGGGCCTTGGAGGGGAAGCAACACGGAAAAGAGACCATAAGGTAGGCGCTCAGTCGTGTGCTAATCAGGTGGGATTGCATATGGTGCTGAGAGCCAAAGGGGATAGGCATCTTACCACCCGCCTGGAGGTCTTTAGCCTGCAGATGCTATCGCCCTTTATGGTCTTGCAATAGGACCACAGGCTTCAGCAAGGAGCTCCCAGCCACCTTGGAGGGAGGGGGAATGAGAAAGCGAGCAGGCAGCTGTGGCGGTGGGGATGGCTACGAGCCCAAGTCAGTCTAGTGAGGGTCTGTGGGGTGTGCAGGAAGCAGTGGGGGGTCTTGAGCCCAGCCCCGGGGTGGGGGGGGAGAGGGTGCCAAGGGTGTCCTGCAGGGTGACAGGCTGGATAAGCAAAGCAGAAACCCATGCTGGAGGGAGCACCCTGGTCAGAAGAGCTAGTGCAAGGGAGCGTGGGCTCATCCTGATGCCATCTTGCAGTGCCCGACTGGCTACGATCCCATCTTGTTGCTGCTGGCTATTGAGAGAGCACCAGCCTGGTGCCGGCATTTTATTCAGATGAAAGGTCTCTGCCCAAAGCAGCATTCAGCTGGGCAGCCTGCATTGCTCCACATCCCACAGTCATCCCACAGCCCTGGCATACCAGCAGCAACACGTGGCACACAGCTACAGCCCCCAAACACTCATCACATGTAGCAGCTCCATGCACCTCCCCTGCTAGAGGACTTCAAACCCCTTAGACCTGTTGTACAGCATGCAGTCCCTGATCTATGGGAGAGGAAGCCAAGGCCCAGAAAGGAGAAAAATCCACCTATAACCCAGGAAGTCAGTGACTGCTCAGGAGAAACTAAGGGTGCATCTACACGTGCACTTTAATGCACATTAAAGTATTTTAATATGCATTAAACTGCCACTTAAAAACTATCCTCTTTAGTTAATGCACATTAAGACAGGCTAATGCCCATTTTCCTAGTACCTCACCTTGGAGGTATTAGATTTAATGCTCATTAACTGAAACGCATTAATGCATGTGTGGACATGCCCATGGAGCCCTGGCTCCCAGCCCCTTCCCAAGGGCCAAACTGTTCTTAGACCACAGCCTTTCCCCAAAGGTAGGGACAGCACCAAGCGCCTCGCTCCTACGCCTCTGCTCCAGCCCCTACATGACATCCCCTCTCTACCAGAGACCTGGCCCCAAACCCTAAGGCCACGTCCGCATCACTAGAGGATCCCTGCTCTGACCGCTGAACCACACTCCTCTATCCCGAGTCCTTTTAGGCAGGACTGTTGGCGACTTGATAAACTGGGATAAAACAGGGGAAGCGCTGTGCAGCCAGGTGTTTCTGGCTCATATCAGCTAAGCCAGGTGAAGGCACCATGCAAGAATGCACGGAAAAGCGCCACGCTGGTGAGAGAAGGGCTGCACACGCGTGCTGCTGGCACCCTCCGAAAGGAAGCCAAGGCAGCCCTCGCAGCACAGGTAAGGGAGAAAGCCAGCAGGAAGAAGGGAGCGGAGCAGAGTGAAGCCAGGTGGAGAGGCCAGGCATGAGCAAGGAGGGACCAGGACCCGCAAGGCGCCCGCTTGTCCCAGCCCATCCACGCGGGCAGCAGGCGGATGGTGCACCCCAGCCTGCGTGGATGAGCCTTGTCATCGTTCCTCAAGTCTAATTTTTTTAAATTGCAAAATCTTACAGAGCTATTAACCTCAAAAGAGTTTAACATATGGCAGCGCGAGGCTCCCTCTTACCCTAATTATAAGGCTTGCAGTAATGGGGCTGTCTTTTAAGTTACAGCTGCTGTGCTTTTGGCTTTTCGCTAACATTACATCCTATTAAAGAGCTACATTAAATGCATGCAAATTGCCAGAACGCCACGCGCTTCGGCCCAACGAGGGGATGCATTGAAGCAGCAGCGGCAATATCCCAGGGTCAGGTTCACCCTGCTGAGAACTCCGTGTGATCCATCAATCAAACGCCGCTCATTAATTAACTAATTCATTAAATATCTTTATATATGAAGGTTCATCAAGGCGGAACATCGTGTTGACAGTGACGTCCTGTCAGCACTTAGTGGTACAAGCTCGGCCCCCCCTTGCCCAGCCTGGCGGGGCAGGCAGCGCCCGGGGCGAGCTCGCACAGGTCACAGCCCTGCCTCTCAGCCCAGCGCCATCAGCAGAGGTGAGGCCAGCTTGCCCAGTGCCCTGGACTGCCAGGCTCTCCCCTCACAACAGGCAGTAGACTTTCAAGCCCGACTGGCGCAGAGACAGCAAGCTGCCTGCACGATACAAGTGCACCCACGCGGTGCTTTCGAGGGCTGTGGAGGCTCACAGGGCCACGCGGGAGGTGGCTGCATGGCACCCCAGCCCAGCCAGACACTGAAAAAGCCCCACAAGGCAATTCACAAGTGGCCTCCTGCTGTGAAGGGCCAAGGCAAGGCAGACCCCACCATGGCCACATCTCTGCACCTTCACAGCCAGGCATTAGCAGCGTGACGGGGGTCACGGGCAGGCCAGAGTGACACCCCCCAGAAGTTGTTACCTGGCAGCAGGCCCCCAAGCCCCAGGGCAGGTAAGACCACCTGCTCAGGGCACAGGGTCCCCAGAGGGGCCACAAAACATGCTGGCTACACCTGCCCCAGGCACCAAGCACCCCCAAGCCGGCCGTTCCCCCCTCCTGCCCGAACCCACACCTGGGGAGTGCAAAGGGCAGCTTCTGCCTCAACTTACCAGAGCAGCACAGGCAGGAAAGGACCCCTGGGCAAGGAGAGCAGAGGCAAGACACCCAACTCTGCAGCAAGCAGCTGCAGCCTCCCTCCCTCCCTCATATCACCTCCTCTCCCTCAGCCTGACCGGCAGCAGCTGGGGCAGCCAGGCACCCGCAGCTGGCAGCACTAGGGCCTGATTGCCAGCAGCCTTGGTAGCCTTCAGGGGGAGGAAAGCCCTGCCTTGCCCCGGTAATGCTGGTTCCCTGAAACAGAGCTGAGTTGGGGAATGAGCTAATGCACTGGTCTGGCTCCCTCCGAGAGTTGGCCCCAAAGCTTGACCATAAGCAAATGGAGTTTGGTGGGGCTCAGACCCCTTTTAGGAGCCCAGCTCTTAGCGTGAGGCAGATGGAGAGGAGGAGATGCCTGTTCGTATGGGAGGCAGGCTTCATCCCAAGGCTGGCCTCACCGTTGACTAGTCCTGGGTAACAGCGGGGGCAAGGCTGCCTGGAGCTGCTCCAAGGCAGGCCTGGGGTGGCAATGGGGGTTCAGGGCAGGCACAAAGGAGCAACCTGGGGCAGATCCAGCATCTTGGGCAGCATCTCCCCCGTACGTATGCCGTGGTCAGCTGCGGTGCGTTGGCAAGCTGAGCTGGTCCTCTCGGTCACCGGGGTGCCGATAGCAGCGGAGGTGCTGCAGCAGAGGCTTTAGCTGCTGTCTTTTTGCCCAGCTGGCCAGAAGCCAGCGTGGGTCTGTGCACACATGCTGTGGCCACACCTCTGTGTGTAGACATGAGCTACCCTTGGCTGCAGCCCCTGCCAAGCACCGTGGGCATTCATATGCTTTCAATTTACCTGGCTGAATAAAGATGCACCGGGAAGCTCTCTCCATTCGGCAGCCACTAGGAAAATGCTACCAGTCCTCCTCCTCCTCCTCCTCCATCTGCATAAAGGCCCATTAGAGTGCCTGTCTCGCATGCACGTGCTCGCACGTTCCCTGCGATACGGGGATCCCACTGACCTGTGCACTTAGCTCCGCTGAAGTTGGGTGTTGACCCCCCCCGCCTCTTTCCAGCGCACTCCCTTCCTCGCATGGCTCTCAAAGGGGCCGTGCTGCGCTAATGGGGTTTAATGGTAACCTCTGAATCAATTTTCACTCCCTGAAGAAAATCCTCCTGGCTGTGGCGGCACAGGCTGTAATACTGAAAATGGCTCTAGATTTGAAAAATTGGCACATTGTCGTCCAACAAGGCAATTTCTGAATTGCTCCGTGCAGCTGTGCGGCTCCGGATGCTACGCTGCCTGCATCCTAAACCGGGGGGTGGAAAGCCCGTTCTCCGCCAAAAGCAGGGATGCTTTCTGCCGGCCTTGCCTAAAACCCTGGCTGCTTCTTCCTCACCAGCAGGCTTCCCTGGCCTCCTGCAAGGAGACGAGGACCCACATGAACCACCTAGGGAAACCAGAGGCAACACGGCAGCTGCAATGCAAGGTGGTTGCTAGAGGAAGGGAGAGCAAAAACATCTCCTCACAATTGAATCCATGATTTGGCCCGCATGCACCCATTTTGGGGAGCCCTGTCCCCTCCTGCCCAGCCTCCCAAGATGGGAGCCAGCGGAGAGGAGAATCAGGTCTCTTTGTGTTCGCATTCATCCTGGTGTTAGCCAAAGAAGGGCAGGAAGGAAATGGTGCAGGGCTAAAAGAGGCCAGCACTAGTCGTGTCTGCAAAAACACGCCCTGCGGAGGATATGGACTTCCCCTGGCGCAGGGGGAACTGGACTGCACACCCACTCACATGGATGCTGGTCCAGGCGCTGGTGCTGAGTGGCTGCTTGGTATGGGGAGAGCCTCAGGCCCTGCAAGCCCAGGATGCCAGACCTGCAGCAGCAGGAGGTGTGGGCATGTCAGGCTGAGCTGGTGGGGCCTGGGTTTCAGAGTGCCTTGGTGGCACTGTGGATCTAGTCCTTGATGACAAGGGGAAGGGGACCAAGAGCTGGCTCCCGCGGTCAACCAGAGTTACACAATGGTTGCCCGTGTGTCAACCCGACTGTGCATCCTCCCCTTGGCCAGGCTCTAAAAGAACTAGGTGAACAAACCCAGCTGGAAGATGGGATGGATGCACCCTCTGCAAGTTTGCAGGTGACACCAACCTGGGCAGAGTAGTAGATATGCTGGAGGACAGGGCTAGGATTCAGAGTGACCTGGTCAAATTGGAGGACTGGACCAAAAGAAATCTCATGAGGTTCAATAAGGACAAGTGCAAAGTCCTGCACCTAGGAGGGAACACTCCCATGCACCGCTATGGGCTGGGGACTGACTGGCTGGGCAGCAGCTGTGCAGAATAGGACCTGGGGGTCACAGGGGACAATAATCTGGAATAGGAGCCAGCAGCGTGCCCTTGGTGCCAAGAAGGCTGCCGGCATCCTGCGCTGCATTGGTAGGAGCAGTGCCGGCAGGTCAAGAGAAATGATTCTTCCCCTCTATTCGGCACGGGGGAAGCCACATCTGGAGTCCTGTGTCCAGTCGTGGCCCCCCACTTCAGAAAGGATGTGGGCACATTGGAAAGAGTCCAGTGGAGGGCAAAGAAAATGGTTTGGGGCCTGGGGCACAGGCTGAGGGAACTGGGCTTAGAGAGGACCAAGCAGGGATTGAACAGCAGCCTTCAGCTCCCTGCAGGGGGGCTGCAAAGAAGACGGAGCTGGGCTGGTCTCAGTGGGGGCAGACGACAGGACAAGGAGCAATGGGCTCAGGTTGCAGCAAGGGAAGTCAGGGCTGGATATTAGGAAAAACATTCTCACGAGGAGGGTAGTAAAAACTGGAACAGGCTACCCAGAGAGGTGGGGGAGTCTCCAGCCTTGGAGTTTTTTAGGACCCAGCTAGACAAAACCCTGGCTGGGATGATGTAGCTGGGGCTGGTCCTGCTTGGAGCAGGGGGTTGGACTAGATGTCACCTCCGGAGCTCCCTTCACCCCTCATTATCTGTGATTTGATGAATGAAAGAGGGGTGGCAGAGGAGCAGAGTGTGGGGAGATCCAAAGGCATATGAAGGTCAGGCCTATTCAGGGCAGCTGGCCCACGTGAAAGAAACCTCCCACGGAGCCAGTGAGAAGGAAGAGTTGCTTTCCAAGGCCTTGCTTGGGGAGCCGAGGCGAGCCGGGTTGCGAGGCCGTGAGAGTGGATGGTATCTAAAAGGCAGGAATCCTTCAGGAGCAACACTTGTTTACTGGGCTGCTGTTCCGCTGCTGAGCCGATAATGCTCTGACTCATTAAATGTTCCCGTTACCTCCACAACCCTCTGCATTGTTTGACTGAAGTTTAATAGCGTTGGGTAGATTTTTCCTTCTATTGGAGGACCTCATCGTAGCCCGTGAGTCAAGCGTCTCATTCACTGGTGAAAACGAAAGGTTTTGTTCGGTTGATGGCTTTGCATTGTCTGAACATGTTTGGAGTCTGTTACCAAATGGGAGGATAAATTAAACAGTGGCACTGAACTGAATAGGAGCAGGGGAGCCTTGCATGCGCCAGGCTGAATAGTTAGCTGACAAAAATGACAGGACTGACTCCAGCGCTGTCAGGAAAGATGTCCCTTTCTTCCCAGGGTGGGATTGGTGGCATCAGTCTGCTCTCGATGTCACTTCCAGCCACATCGTTCTTGGGAACAGCATTGCCGGCCCAGGATGGACTAATGAGCCATTTAGACTGGAATCCCCTTTCTGACAGCGTCCAACGTTGCTTCCTTTGTGTAACGACCAGTCCGTACAGTTCACTTCCTCGGGCATGAGGCTCACGAGGCTCTGCGCTTGCAAATCCCTGCAGGCACAAAACGGCTCGTGCCACGTTGGGCTTTACAAAAACACTCACTGCAGCATTGAACTCTGAACGAAGGGAATCTCCCCGGGATGGATGGGCATGCCTGAAAACCCAGGAGGGCCCAGCGCTGCCTGATGTAAGAAGTGAATAAAAATAGGTTTTGCTTATTCAAATGAGATGGCCGCATTTATTGCAGGTGCATATAGCGCCTAGCAAAGCACGGCACCGATCCCTGCAGGGCCATAGGTGCTGCTGTAACACTCCCAGCAAACTGCAGTCAGATAATGAGGTTGTGATCCAGATAAAATCCAGCCTGAGCTCTGGAGCAGTTTGTCAGTCTCCGGCTCTCTAGGACAACTCAAACGTTATCCCAATTTAATCCCGGCAGTGGCTATGATGTCATTGGGTGACCTTGACATGTAAGCCAGGTACGGTGGAGCCGTGTGATGTCGAGCCATTCGTGTTTCCTCCGTGTGAGACACATCAGCACGTGGGAGGCAGCAAGGGCAACTCGAGCAGCGGAGAAGCCAGATATTGTGTGAGGGAGCGCGCGATCCCCTTGGATGGCTCGGTGGAAATCATTCGCTGGGTTAGCATTGCCTGTACCCCAGGGCAGGATAATAAAGGCAACACCTCCGCATTATCTCCGGCTGCGGCACAGCATGAGATGGCTCCCAGAGCCGCCGCACCGGGGAGTCGGGCGAACGCCAGCCTGTAACCGGGAGGCCGAGCACTAAAGCAGAAATTACCATTGTCCTTGTCGAGCCAAGCACCGCCGCGGCACTGCAGAGAACTCACTGCGTGTCAAAACCTGGTGCTCCCCTTGGGGCAATGGCTACAGACCAAGTTAATTACCCAGAAAAATTTCACCAAGCCCCCTCTTTGTTGAACTACAATGTGCCATTTTTTTTTATTGTTATTATTTTTTTCTTTACCAAGATCCTGAGCCCTTTCCAGCATTACAGCCTTCGTGGCCTACACCGGGGGGGTTCGTCTGGGAGTGAAAATTGATTCAGAGGTTTCCATTAACCCACATTAGCACAGCACGACCACTTTCTAGGGCTGATCTTGGCAGCATGTATTGTAAAAGAGGAGGGGTGTTTTCAATGCCTGCCTTCAGTGCAGCTAAGAGCCGGAGTGACTCCATTAGGCTGATGCCGTAGGGGGCACATGAGCCGCAGCATTTCTGAGATGTTGGACACAGGGAGAAGGTCGTTTGCTAACCACTGCAGAATTCAGGGCGATTTCCTCAATATCCTCCTCCAACGTGGAGTTTATGGACCTAAGGGGCAGATGGCAAGTCGTGCAGCCAATTCAACGAGGGCAAAGGCTGTAGACGCCTTCCTTACAGAGCTCTGTCGAAGCCTGGCAGCTCTGCCCTGCTGCTTGAGCCTGCAATAATAGTAGCGCTAGCTCTGTAGAGCCGAGGAGCCACTCTCCCCGTTTCACAGATGGGGAAGCAGAGGCTCGGGGAGATGAAGGGACTTGGCCTTAGCACCACCACCGAGCCCCCAGCCAGCTTCATCGGTGATCTAACCCAGGGGTCCACCAAGTCCCAGCTCACCGGCGTGCTCACCGGGCCACCACGCCGCTCCGCGCCTCTGCGACGCCGCAGTCCAGTTTGCTGCAGATCCCGCTTTCTCCCAGCTCCCTTCGCCGCGCTGGGCAACTTTGTTGGAAGGGGCAGGCACTGGCGAGGAGTGGGATGATTGATATTGCGATGAGGCGATTGCACCTTGGCACCGCTGTAATTGTGCTAGACGGAGCTGTTTAAATACCACCAGACAGAATATTACTCACATTAAAATGAGACCTTAAATGTCATTATTTGTGTCATTATTAATAGCCCCTAATTGTGTTCTCTAATCATCATGAAATTATGTTAGTATTAATATTCACGTCAAAACTGCCTAGGGAACGGGGAGAACTTCTTTAAAAAAATTATACCATATGTCAGTTCCCATGAATGTGAAATGCTTGGTTTTTTGCATCCGGTGGGCAGGAGCAGAGACCGGCAGATCGAAGGGTTTTTCCCCCCGTTCCTGCCTTGGTGGGAAAATGTCCTGTTATCTCCGCACCCGAGTGCAGCGAGGTCTCGCAGTGAGCTTGCCTGAAAGGACTTATCTCACAAAGCTGTAGCTCCCTTTAGGCCCAGGTCCCCTGGGAAACTGCACGGGTGTCTGGAAACGTCAGCCCGCAGGGAGCACTATCGCAGCCCGCTTCACCGAGCCGTGGGAGAGAGAGAAATCCAAGCAGGAGCTTGGGCAAGAGCCTTGTTATTAAGGCAACTGCCCCACGGCCACGTGCTTGGCACCAGCCAGGGTATGAATTAGAAACTGCTAGGGGGCAATTCACTGCTGGCAACGGACTGTGATGCCCATCGGCGCCACACCCGACATCATCACGGATGAAGAAATGCACCAGCATGTTTTACAACATGAACATTTCCATTGTGCGCTCTCCCTTCCTTAAGCACATTATTCCCATTATGTTCCTTTTTGCCAGCAGTAAGTATCTGAAAGTGTAATAAGAGGATGAGGTTAGTACAGAAACATTTGGTAAAACGTCCCGGGGGACTCGAATCTGATGGATGCTGCTGAGTGAGTGAAATCTGGAGGAGCTGAAAGCACTTGGCAAAGATCCTTCAAATTATTTAACGTTTCTCCTGAGATGATACGTAGAGGCCTTGACCAAGCCATAAGGCCCCTGTGTGATGTGGTCTGCATGTGAAGACCAGCAGCTTCTGCCCCGCAGAGCTGGTGGTCGAAAAGATCAGACGTGAGGGGGACAACGCATGGCTGGGGGAAGGACGGAGCAACAGGAATAGCCCAGGTTAGCAGCAGGCAGAGCTCTCGGCCCATCGGATCAGGCCCAAAGTTACCCTGCAATTGGGCAAGGCAGAAAGCATCCATCGGTGTCGCTTTTCTGTAGAAACTGGCATTTTTGCATAGATGAAATCTTTAACGTGAGGGATCTGATTTCCATGTTGCCCGTTCACTGGGAAAACTGACCCCTCAGGGGACATCTACCCCTCTGTCACGGTGCTTTTCAGCGGACGTGCTCTGGGCACACGGCCCGGCCACGTGTGCCCAGAGCGGGCACGTGGCAGCAATGCTGCCCTGACTGCTCACTGGCACGCTGGAGACAGCGCACGCGGGGGCAGAGATGGGGGCAACGCTGGAGATGGGGTTAGATGTCCTCTCGGACTCCTGAAGCTGGAAGCAGAAAGCCAAAAGCTTTTTACCTCCAAATAGTTGTTTTTTTGGCTCTTTCAGCAAAAAGCCAATACTTCCTGCAGAAAATTGAGACAAAAAATTAAAAATTGAGTAGTCTTTCTTGCCCTTTTTGGTGGTCCTTCCTCCCCACATTCCAGCTCCCCGTACTCCTAAGACTCCAGAGCCTGTGAAATCCTAGGGCCTGCCTTCATAAAAGAAACAGGTTTCTGAGCTCCAAAATATTATGGCTTGAGTTATAAATAACTGGGAGTTTTAAAATAACTTCAGAGCAGACAGGAAGGCAGAAGGTAGGGCCTGGCTTTGTGAACGCAGCTCCGAGCATCGCTCCTGCCCGGGCCGCCGGGAAGGGGCCGGCAGGCAGCGCAGGTACCACGACCGCGCGCGGATGAAGCTTTTACAGGTGATGTGTTGCGACCGCCTCATGGAGGTGGGGAACAGGAGGGGTCTTGACTCTGAGTCCTGCCCTCCGCGTTCAGGATCAGCCTTTCCCTGATCACCCCTCAATGACCCCGCGTGGCTTTACATGGGCATCATTAGGCCTGTGCAGGTGCCGCTTCCCCAGACTGTCAGCCCGACGCTAAGTGCTCGGTAGCACGTACCGAGCCGTGGAGACAGATGCTTGTGGAGCGATGGCCCTTGCCCAGCTAACAAACAGGCAGGCAGTTCTGCGGAGGCCTTTCGACCTGTCCTGCTCCCCCCTCCCACGCCCAGGCCCCCTCAAAAGGACGGGCTCCCCCCAAACTCCCTCCTCATCCTTCACGACGAGTTGAAAGAGCAGAAGGAGGATGCTTAATGTGCTACAGGTGTTGTTGCCAAGCAACCGCCCCCTCTCCGCCACGCAGACGTTGCCAGAATGGATCAAACCCCCTAGCACTTAACCCTGCATCTGCTTCACTTGAACACTAATTGAAAAGTCCCCAAATAGTGCATCTATAAGCTATAAATGGGAAACGTGAGGGGAGTGCGGATAGCGTTTCTGGTCCCTTCATTCCCATGCATTTAACATCAGCCGTTGCACCAAGCTTCTCCAGCACGGAGCATCCCACCCTCCCCGATGGGCCCCTTTTCACTCTTGAAATGCATGGGGTGGCGGTGTCGGATGGGCAGCCGTGGGCTCTGTCCATGTGGCAGGCACCACTCACCTCCTACAGTGTCCCACATGCTGTCCTGTCGGGTCGGGGGGTGTCATTGCCCATTGTCCTTCAAGTTCTTGGCCAAATACTTGTTACGAAGCAGATGGACATCTGCCTACTACTACTAGGAGCTGGGCTGTGAACATAGACTTCTTTAGCCAAGGCTGCCCATGAGCCGGTAAAAGCATCCTTTACTTGAGTTGATGCAATGACCTGCTGGGAAAAAGCACCTTCTGCTTGCTCCAGAGCCACCCAGGCTCCCAACAGCCCTGACTCATACACCCCGCTCTATAATTACCACTCATGGACATCCAGCACCGTGCCATTGCCAGTACAGCATGAACTGATGGGATTGCACTGCATCCCAAAAGGGCAGTGCTGGGCACGTGGTATCCCCGTGACCTCGGTAGGGCAAATCTGGTCTCCTGCTGGGAACAAGGACCCCTTCTCGTTGCACTGAGCTGCATCTACGGAGGGGCCACCCAGCCATCTCACGGATCCCTTGCAATCCTCTGTCGCACGGCAGCACGACGTCTGGAGGAACAGGTTACAGAGAGACTCTCCCCCCTCGGGGCCCAGGAATAAGGAAGGTGTAAAAGATATTTAACACTTTCATGTGAATGATTTTTCTATAAAATATTAATGACGTATATATAATCTAATTGATTCCTAAGGGCAATAACCTCTGACAAAATGGCCCTGATTAGGAGATAATTGACTGTGTTGAATTGCGTCCTGAGAGAGCTTAATGTTGACAAGGTCCATTATCCTGCAATAATGACCCCCTTTTCTCAGGTGTTAGTGCCATTAGGAGACACTTGTGCAGGAATAAATCCTTCTGTTTAACTCTTTTGCCTAATTACATGGATCATTTTACAAATCAAAGCAAATGTTTGCATCCCCTGGAGGATCAGGAACAGGGGGAGCAACCGGAGGGGCAGTGAGGTGGGGTGGCCCACTCCTCCTCCCCACCACAGGAAGGGCCTGGCTCCAGCATGGAAACGTGGGGGCCTTAAGCCCTGGGCTAGCAATGTGTGAGCTCAGTGCCTGCTCCTGCATTGCACTGAGAGGCTTGGGCCCTGCTCCTGCACCGGTCAAGTCAGCTTAGCCACCAAGCTCCAGCAGTGTCACGACTCTGGTCCCCTTGGCCACGACCCCAGGCTGCACAGCCACGAGGGCGTGAAGACTCCCACCTGGCAAAGCCCAGCCACATTCAGTCCCCGCACCCTGGGTCATGCCCTACACCTGGGCAAAGCTGTCTGCACAGCTGCCGCACTCCGGCTCGGTCCAGGCTGCCTGCTCCATCCTCAGCGTGGAGTCAGTCACCTCCCCCGGGGACACTTCTGATATGTTGGAAGTTATAACAGGGAGAGTTTTCAAGTGCTTGGGCTGCAACACAACTGTGCAGAAAAGAGGGGAAATCTGTGGCACCAGCCCTGGAAGGATGACGCTCTGAATCTTCCCTCCTGGGAAACTCCCGATCGCGTGGCCCAGCTCTTCCAGCCGTGTTTAAGCCTCCCCGTTTGAGACGTCTCTGGGCAGACTCTGAGCCAGGTGGATGTTTCTGTTGTAAACTAACAAAGATAATTTGATTGTGCCCTTCCTGGGAACAGACAGTGCTGTGGAGAGGGTGGATGGAGAGTCCAAGAGCTCATCCTGCGCGAGGGAGGAGACGGCGTTGGCTGTGAAAGCTGCATCTCTCATGCTCTCTGAGGCGTGCCTGCACGGGGACGCCCAGGAAAGGGAAGATGGATTGGCTAAAGGTGCCAAGTGAAAGTGCATTAGTTAAAGTGCATTAACCCCGCTCTTCGGCAGGCTCTCAGGCTCACTCGACATCGGCTGAGTAGGTGGCAGCTTTGATGACAAACCCCTGTCTGGGCACAGCTCTGCTGCAAGAAGAGGGCTTTTGCTGGCTTGGCTTGAGTCATTTGGGGTCATCTGCCCTTCTGCCACCATACGCCGGGTCTCTACTAGAGGTCCAACCTCCTCTGGAAGACTTGGTGGTCTGCGGGGATGGATGCTCTGCGTCGTAGCCAGGTGCGGCAGGTGTGTCTCACTGCTGCATGCTACAAAACCAGAGAGGGGTTTGCAACCCCAAAGGTAGCCGTATCACTGTGACTCCAACCTACCCTGCCCTTAGCATGTAAAAAGCCCTTGGGGACCTCCAGCCGATGGAAGTGGTGGGGTTTGGGAGGGCACTGGAAGCAACAAGTTGCTATGATTTGGCAAGATACAGCAACGGGAATCCAGCGGGGAAGTGCTCAACCACGTGTTGTGATGTCGAGGAGGTTGCATTCAGTGCCGTGGACAGTAAGCCACGCGGGGTCTGGGATCTAGAGATCACGAGAAGCCAGGGTGCAAACATACAACACATCCGCTGCTCAACCATACGTCTGGCGGCATGCTCTTAGCGTTTAGGGCTACTTTGCTCCTGAATAAGAGCATGCACACAGGAGCACACTGCAGTAAGAAGCTGATTTGGATGAATCTTGGGAACAAGCCCTCAATGCTTGTCCGAGGGCCTGATCTGGAGCTCGGTGACATCCTTGACCAGATCTCCCTTGGGACTTTGGACCTAGCCTGGCTCCCACTGATGCCGTGTGCCAGGCCGAGAACGAGCAGGCGGGCTGGGTCCCACCTGTCCCCTTGACCCTGGTGCCGCATGGGAGGAGGGCAGGCCTGTTCGGACAGGGAGGCCGGGGGCAGAGCCCGGGCAGCACGGCGAGGGAGAAAAGGAAGCGGAGCAACCTGGGAGCCAGGGTACATCTTCCCATCCCTGCTCACTCCCTCTCATTTCCTTCCAGGGAAGTGTGGTTTGCACAAATTGCCAGGCAGAGACCTTGCAAGAAAGCACTGGAGCCCTCCCTGGCTTTCAAGCGAGCGGGTGTCCCTTTCATTTCTGTGCAAGGCGTAAGCAGAGAAGAAGGGGCCCCCGGCACCCTGCTCACAGACAAATTGCTTCCCATAGCCGGGGGGCTCGGTGAGAACAACCGTGGGCTCCCAGAGGTGAGCAAAGGAGCCCCCCCGGCCTGCTCTGCCGCGCCGTGCAAGCTTTTAAAGGGAGCCCCAGGTAAGGAGCTACCCATCCTTCCCATTTCTATCTGGCCGGCATGATTTACTGGGACGTGTGTTTCCGCTGCTCCGGCAGGAGAAAATACCTCGACGCCTAAATGGAATGACCCTGCCGCCGCGCGGGGTTAAAGATAGATGCGGTGCTCTTGTTCCTCCACTCCTCTACATCAGATGCACTGTTATCTCGCTGTCCACTTCCCTCCTCCGAGCCGGGGCGGGCGAGCGGGCTGCCGGGGATCTGAAACCATAAACTGTTATTAAAACAGTAGGCTCAACAAAGGCGAGTCAGCCCCCCGCTGCTCTGACATTTCCAGGGGTGAAAGGTAAATGCAGGCAGGCGCTGTAGCATGGAAAATGCACAGGCTGGGCCTTTTTGGTTTTAGCCTGAGCATTCAAAGCTGCTAATTAAACAGGAGGGGAAAATACACAAAGCAAGCTTCAGACCACTGCATAAAAGATGGACCTGGCAGGGGACTGGGAGGCGTGGAGCAGAGGATGAGCGGCTTTCGCTGCCAGGGCACTGGCTTTCAGCCTTTGCATTTCTGGGGACGGTGGGGATGGGGGTTGGCGAAGCTGAATGGCTTCGTTCACCCCCAGCAAGAGTTTGCCTCAACCCTGGGCTGGGAGCCGGCCTGGGGGGGAGTTGAAGAGGTAGAGAAATGGAGCAGAACAGCCCCAGAAAACAAGCTTAGCAGGAGGCTTCAGCTTGGCCATTGCCTATTCTGCGCCCGCTCCACCCTGCGCTGCCTACCTCCCATCCCTTCTGCCAGGCAAACCCCCAGATCCAAACTCCTTCCAGCATCCCTCCTTCCACGGCGGCCAGCCTCCCGTGCTGTCCCTAATGGCTCTGCGTCTCGGGGCCGGCGCCTCACCTTCTTCCCCATCCACGAAGGGCAAATCTGTGGGTAGCGGGTGCTGCGTTCGGCGCGTTTCCAGGGAGCCCCACTCCTCCTTGCTGTCTCCCTCGGCAGACGGATGCCCCCGTTTGATTGATCTCGGGTTAGCTGCCTGTCCGCCCACACCCCCTCACTAATGGCCTCATTAGTTAGGGAAAAGGGTTGCTGAAGTCAATTTCTAATATGTAATAGTGAAAAACAGCAAAATCGATATCGCTGCAGAGCGAGGGGGAGATCGGAGGGAAGGATGCGACCCGGGGTGAGCTCAGAGGACTGATGGGCTTGAAAAAGCTGTTCCCAACATCTTCGCTCGTGTTAAATATACATCATCGCACGCGACGGAGCCTGGCTCGTGGGCGGGACGTGGTTCGTTAACCTTTCCCTTCCCCCTTTGGCAGACCTCCCGGGCACCGGGGCACGGTGACCTCCCTGCCGTGACGATGGCTGGGCCGGTGAGTGTTTTACCTCCACCCTCTCTACACAGCCCAAGACGGTGGCTGGCACAGTAGAGAGGGCCCAGAGATGAACCTCCTGCTTGATTAAAGCCCTGGGGACGCGGCCTTGGGAAGGGGCGACCGGTGAGGGCAAGCCTGAGGAGCCAGAATCGGAGAGGGGTTGCCGGTCAAGCAGCCAAAGGCAAAGAACCAGCGGCTGGAAGCTGAAGCCGGATGAGTTCAGACTGGCAGCACAGCGCACATTTTCAGCAGTGACTGTAATTAGCCAGAGGAGCACAGGGGACCGTCCAAAGTGAGCCTGGACGTTTCTGCCGAAGGCCTGCTCCAACTCCAGCTGCGATAGGGATGAGCCGCGGGAAGTCCTGGAGCCCGCGTCATGCAGAAGGGTGGACCCGAGGGTCCTCCCCGCTTTCAGCGACAAACCCCGCCGGCTCCCTGGTGACTTATTCCCTTCCAAAGGCTCCCAGGGGAGACCTCTGCTTTGGGGCTGCGGCCTTTCGTGGAGGGGCTCGGCATTCACCGCTGGCGAGTGGACGGAGACCTCCTAGGTCCCGATCCAGTTTCCTCACCATAAAACCAGTCCTCTTCTCGTATCACTCATGCAACCCACCGCCGTGGGCATGGGCTGGGCTGGTGTTAGTCCTGTTGTGCGGAGAGGAACCGGCCTGCCTGATGTTCAGCAGGAAGCCAGGAGCAGGACATTGGTCTGCCGGCTCCCGGGAGATGTTGCGGAGCCACTGGACCCCGCTCTTTCCTGCTGCTCCTGCGTCCTTGTCTCGCCTCCCCCCTTCCAGGCTAGGTTGGAGCATCCTCTTCCTCTCCTTTTTTTTTCCCCTGTCTCTCAAAATTACTTTTTCTTTATAAATTTTGCATTTCTAGCCTGCTTGTCATATTTCCTCCCGGATTGGGTGTTTAATTAAAATCATAATTAAAATTGATCTCCTCATTAGCATGCACCTGTTCTGCTGCTCGCATCCTGGCATTCCATTATGCGCTGAAGATGTCAAGTCTGACAGGCGAGAACGAGACCCTGGCCAGCAACCCCTGACAGGACTTCCCGGTGACAACATCTGGACCGCAGGACCCGTCTGCTAAAGTGCCCCGTGCGGGAGGGGGAAGGGATGCGGCTGCTGGTGAAACAACAAATAATTAGCGCGGAGCGGGCTGAACTATGCCGTCCTCTTGCTCTTTCCCTGTAGCCGGCAGGCAGCGGATAGCACAGTCCTGGCACCCGGGCTGCGTTCTGGGCAGCCTCCCTCTTTCCAAGCGGTCCTGGGCTAGAGTGAAATGTGGAGCCTAACAGCTCCTGCTAAGGATACAGGAGAGGAACCACCTCTAGCCTTGGGTGATGAACCGGATAAGTGAGTGAGCCTGGGATTCATCCTTTGCTGCAGGCTTGGTTAGCTAGAGTTGGATTTACAGAGCAGTCCCACCCATACGACAGCACCCATATGTGCCACGTCCCTGTTCTACCCAGGACCTCGGCGGCTTTCTCCCTCCTTTTGCACGTGCCTGAAATCAGGCCGGAGCAGACCGCTGGGCTGTGCTGGGGTGGGTGTAGCTGGGCATTTGCTGCTGGTTCCCGTGGAAGCAGCATCGGCGATGCCCAGAGCAGCAGAGCGCAGCTCATTCCCCATGATAAACAGCAGTAAATAAAGAGCAGCGAGCGTTACCGCATCAGCACGCCCATGCACCCAGCTTGGCCCCATTAGCCCTTGGCGAGCTGGGCACTGGCTGCTGCAGGCAGACCGGTGAGGGGGTGGCTCCAGCCTGGTAAATTGGATCATTATAAAATACAAACTGAATAATGTCTGCTAAATACTCAGCTCTCCCAAAGTGACGCAAAATGGAGACGGGCCTGAGCACAGCCCCAGATCCAGCCCCTCTCTCACTCCCATCCTGTCCCCACCCCAGCCCTAATGCTGTCCTGGAGCAGGACCCATGTTTTCCACGTGTGTTCATACTGCCTCCTCTTGCCCTGTGCAGCAGGACAGACACCCCTGAGCTTGGGAGACGATCAACAAGTATGTGCCGTAGCCAGTTCATTGGTGACGGACGGTCCGGGAAAAGGGAGAGCAGGAGACGGGTTTCGGGGGGGAGTTGCCCTGCTGGTGCCATCTGTCAGAAGTTGAGCCCTCAGGTTGAGCACGGAGGGCAGGTTTCACTGGAGTTGATTTCTCTGTCTGAGTAAGAGCATTTCTTGGAAGGTGTGTGCTTGGCATGCAAAGCCTCGCCGGCAAGGCACAGAGAAACAACCCTCTCTGCTTGGTCATAAATAAATCCTGAGCTCTCGCATCAGACTGCTCCGTAATAGATCCCAACGTGCTCCTGAGCAGAGGTCAGCATCCTCACCCCACGCCCCCGTGGGGAAATGCAGGCACGCAGGGGCAAGGTGACTTGCCCAAGGTCACCCGGCGGGTCAGTGCCAGAGCCGGGAATAGCAGCCCGTTCTCCCGTACGCTCTCCAGGCAGCCATGCTGGCTGCTCAGGCGATCGGTGGCCATTTTCCTGCAGTGCCTGAGCTGTAGCAGGGATGCAGCTTCCTTCCAAGGGGACTGACCTGCGGATCACCTGCGGCGAGACTAGCACGACTCTTCCGTGGTGCCCCAAGCCAAAAGCTGCTCCCAATTTTGCAACTTCACCTGGACTTCTTGCAAATCGTTCTACCTCGCATGGAAGGATTTCTGGCCACCAAAACTTTGCCTGAGTGGGGCAGTGAATCACGGAGCAGCATGCAACACTGTAATAAGCCTTACACTTATAAGATAGCATTCAAGGCACACTGGGCCCGGTGTGCGTGCAGGTTTTATCCCGATGTAACTCTTTCGAAACAATTACATCAACACAGTGCTAAGTCCAGCCACAGTTTTATTTGCTATTAAGGGATTGCTTGCTTCCCTTCCAGTGCTAGTGGTCAAACGCCGGTATGCACCTGTAGAGCAGTATAACCATGTCCATGCTTGGGCTTGTGCCTTAATTATGCAGATTGAGTTCAAGCAACACAATTTTGCATATCAAGCCCTCAGACACTGACTGCACCCTGGCATCTTTTCTTCACATCATCTTTTGTTATTTCATGAAGGCAAAGCTGATGTGGTCACCAGGAGCGGGGGGCCAGGGCCCATCGTCAGCTCCTCCTCAGCCTAATTGCTGCACCCAGGACTGGGGCGTTTGGTTAAGGGCACTGTGCTACAGGCAGTGAGTGCTTGGGTGCTGCTGCCCTGCCACCGCTACAGAC
Source organism: Crocodylus siamensis (assembly GCF_052110815.1). Taxonomy (NCBI): domain Eukaryota; kingdom Metazoa; phylum Chordata; order Crocodylia; family Crocodylidae; genus Crocodylus; species Crocodylus siamensis. The sequence goes on from NC_143408.1 coordinate 27,337,660, forward strand.
ACTGCACCGGTCTTGGCAGCGGGGAGCACAGAGCAGGAGGAGAGGCCAGCTTTAATTTAATCACTGGAAGCTGCCATCTAAATCACTGGCAGGCACATGGCAAGAGGTGGATCCCTGGGTATGTTTTATGATGAGCACTCTTGAGCTGTGGTTCAGGGACAGAAGTTCACTGCATGTAGAGCTGATGGAAAAATACAGAGCAGAGGCCAGGAAATTAAAAAAAAAATACATATCCATTTAAAAAAAAATATTTTGCCCAAATTTTGATTTTTTTTTCTTGAGAATTTTGAAAAGCTGGAATTTTCAGAGCAGCAACTATTGCAGTTATTCTACATAAGGGCTGTGCTTTCATTGCCAGACAAGAAGGGGTAGCACAGACCACAGTCTCTGATGCAGCGTCAGCCACGTAAAGCCATGTGGTTCCCTGCTCCTGGTGGTTCCTGACCCTCTCCGTAGACTCATTCTCCGGCTTTAGGAGGCTCTCCCCTCATCTTCTTCTTTTATTAATTATTATTAGCATCATCTCAGTGGCTCCAGCACACAGCAGAAACTACATCTGCTCCTTACCCTGAGCGCTGGAGGTAATAAAGCTGCCAAAAGCCTTTTTTTGGCCATTATGAATGGGTAGTTTTATTCCCCTGCACTTTCAGTGTCTCTGACTGATGGATGGAAGTTCAGCAGAATTCATGAGCTGACAGGAGCTACTCATGGGAACTTTCCTACCAACTTTAACATGTCTCCCTTTTGCCCCGAGGGATCAGCTGGCCTTTAAATATGCCCCAAGGCCCTCCTTTTTCACCCATTCCACCTGCCGCCACGTCACATTTAGGGAGTGTCCAGACAGGTACAAACTGATGCACCTCTCAGCTCACAGGCTGCTTAAGCAACTGTTGAAGTACCAACTTTGGCATCCTGAATGTTGTAGTAAAAGTGGCTTCTAATGATGAGGAGGCCTTTCAATCTTTCCTTAAGGTATAGTTGCCCTTAAATTTTTATGGCTACTTATAAGACTGAGGCTATCAAATGCCAGATACAGGGACCTTTATGCAACAAGAGCAACTGAGTTGGTCAAAACCGAAGCTGAAACTTCATGAGACCTTTGGAGGTATCCTAAGTGGGTGGTGGTTGAAAATCATTTGCTGGTTTGAGAGAAGGGACTGGACCCCCTGGGACAGAGCTGGGGGATGAGGGTACGGGCTAATACCAGGTTTCACCCCTGCACGGCGAGCAGACAGCAAAAGCAAGCTCCCCCGTTGCACTGACAGAACGTGTAGCTGCCTTTGAAAAAATAAACGCTTAAGTAAAAAAAAAGCAAAAGTACAGCTGAGACAATAGTACATATTTTCACTCATCAAAAAGAATACGTGTCCCATTAATAATGAATAGGACACTTGAATGTTACAAAGGAACATACGCGGTGCTATAAATAGGCAGACGCCAGTGCCACAACCCAATGGAGAACATTATTTATGTGATCATATCATTGGCAGCCTTGTTGGGAAGGTTACTATTTCACTCATTGGGAGAGAAGACGCTGCAGTTTATGTGGGAAGGCAGGTGCAGTAGGTTGGGATCAACGGGGTTACGGCTATTTCCATCAGCTACGATATAGCCCCAAGGCTCCCCCTCGCACAGCAAAGTACCCGACTCCAGACCCTGAGGTTTTCCCTCCTGCAGCATGCAGGTGTCTATGAGACTGTGCAGGAGTAGGGATGAATCATGGCAGAGCATGGGCCAGGGAGGAAGAGCCCTCGCCTGCTGCAGTGGAGAGAGGGGACGCTGCGAGCACGCCACCCAAGGACCGGGCGCCAGACGGGAGGGAGCCTGGAGCCAGGTGCCGCGTTTGGCATGTAGAGGAGCGAGCAGCGCCATTCCCCCCTTGCTCTAAGTAAACATTCGTCATTTCATTTCTAATTGCACAATTACGTAAATGTGGGATATTAGTAAGTGAAAGCCTGAAGACGTTCAATAAAAAATCCCTTAAGTAAATAAGCGTAGGAAAGCAATTACATCCTTGGGTTTAAATTTTAAAAATACTTGCAGGATTGTGCAGAATAAAACACACAACAAGAGAAAACCAGGGGAGGGACAGGCTAAGACAAATGAATATGCATAGAAAGGAAGAGCTGCAGCAACGCTGCTCATGTTGCTTCGGTGCTGCTGCTCGAGGAGACAGAAGGGATGCCATTGCAAGCGATGGGCTGCGCTCCTCCGGTTCGGGCCAGGTCTGCTTCCAAAGCAGCTTCCTTCAACCTTAGTAGCCAAGGGAAAACTCCTCGCGGGGCAGGTCCCTCACACCCCTGGGCCGAAAATAACCCGAAGGCAGCTAGAGAGAGATTTTGAGCCAGGGGCTAGAACAGGACCCTTGAGGACTCACCCCAGCTCAGTTGCTTATTCCCTTTCTGACCTTTTGCCTTCACTGCCTCAGTTTCCCTTGCTGTGAAATTCAGCCTAAATAGATCTGTTTCACACACAGCAAGGGAAAACTCAGGCAGTGAAGGCAAAAGGTCTGAAAAGGAATAAGCAACTGGATGTGTGCCTGGAGGCCTAATGAGTTCGTTGTCCTCACGACCTTGGAGATAATCACACAGATGTGTTTTAACTGGGTACGGGGCTATTGCTTCTACTCTCAGCCCCAGATGAAACTGGGAAGTGCAGGGAGCTCCCAACAGCTAATGACATAAAAAGAGCCCATCCCTTTGGTGGTGAGCTGGGATCCTGGGTCTGGACAAGGAGGGGGACCAGGCTGTTGTGAGAAGAGCAAGAGTAACTCAGGAAGGCGCAGGCTCAGTCTAGGCCGATCACCTTGGAAATAGGGGACACACGGCTCCAGAAGGAAAGGCCACATCTCACAAATGGTGTCTTATACAGTGCCGGCGTGAAGATGCTGAGCTTTATGCCAGCACCCGGGCTCCAGCGTCCGCAGGGGTGTCTGGTATGGGCACCAGGCCTCCATCCTGCAAGAGCCTAAACCACCCCGGCACTGAATAAGCCCTACATATAAATGTGTACTTATAACGCTGAGCCCAGGCAGTTGCATCGGTGTCAGGGGCACCATGCGCATGCCTGACATCAAAGCACATGCTCTGCTGGGTCGGGGCCCCAGTACGAGCCACTCGCAGGACTGAGCTCATGGCAGGAAGGAGAACGTCTTCCCCCCCATCTTTGCACATACATGGCATTGTACACTTCTGAATTAGGCATGCAGGGAAGTCTGCTTAATGTTTGCCTATGCAAGGAGCTAAATATTCATTGAGCAATTAGGCAGTTCGGATTAGTAGTATGAAAAGACAATTCCTGCTAATTATAAGGGATGTCACTTCGAAGATGCCACACAAGAATGTCAGTTGCAATGGAAAAGCAGCAAATAAAATTATATATTGTCCTTGCTGTGATTCAAATTTTAAAAGATAAGGGGAAAAAATGGGGAGGGGCTAGGGAGGGGAGAAGAAAAAAAGAGGACGAAAAGAAATCCACAAAGCAAGCAAACAAACAAGCCCAACCAAACAAAAGCCCCACATTACTTTCGATAATTAAATATTTATCAGAGTGGAGGAAATAAAACCCATTTCGTGTTTCAGGTTAGTTAAAACCTCTTCTTTTTTTTTTTAATTCCTCTAGCACTTGCGTTTTGTTTCATCCTTTCCTCAGACTCTGGGATTGTCGAGTCTGTAACAATGGCTTGTGAAGCTCGCAGAGTATCTCCGCCTCCCTTGATCCAGGATACGTATAAAATAAAGGCAACTTGCTGCCCAGAACTTCCCCTTTCAGCCATTAATTCCTGGTCCTCTTTTCTCTTCGATCCTCATCCCTGGTGTCCATAGTGATTGGTTGCCATGGATGCCACCGGCTGTAGAAATCCCTTCATTAATGCTAACCATTAACCCAGGGATTGTCTCAAGAGTTGTTTCCCCTGTTTTCCTCGGCGCCGGTGGTGGCTGCAGAGACCACGGCAACCTCATCACAGCTCCTTCTTTGGTTTGGGTTTGGCCTGGTTGTGTCTGCTTTGAACCACAAAGATCCTGGTGCAAACCTCAGCGATGCAAATGCTCATGAGGGCTGACCAACCTCAAGGATGCACGGGGCTGGTGAAACTCTCCGCGGTGTGCAGCCACGAGTTGTTTGACCAAACAGGTCAGGATCGTTCTCTAGCAGCGATCCACTTCAGAAACCAATTGCTATTAATCTGGAAAAGCACGGCGTTGACCAAACCCTTGCAGAATGGGTCAAATACCATACCTAGAGTTCAAGCCCCGTTTTGTGGGACGTGTTGTGCCAACTTGGCCGCCTTGCAGGGCCCTTAGTCCTCTAGGGAAATCGACTGGCAATATAACAACTAGGACATGCCTGGTGGGATATAGGTGTCTGGTGGGCTTCAAGGGCAAAATATAGCCCTATTCTAAGGGGCTTTTAATCCTGTTGAGGTGCTGTGCCCAAACTGGATGCATAGTAAATTGCTGGAGTAAGAGCGATGCCATTGGCAGAAAGTGCCCTGGTGTGATGGCCTCAGCCTGAGTCTCGCCATCTGGTAAGGTAACACTGCCTGGCACAAGGGACCGTGTCTGGCCTTTTTGCTGCACACAGAGAGCTCAGATGCAGTTCACGCCTTTTTAATAAAAGCAGCTCAGGAGAGCACAAGCATTACCTAGGAACCGAGCACAGAAGATGCCTTGGAGTTCACAACCCAGCAAAATGGTACCTGTGACATGATGCAACCTGCCGAGTGGCCGTGTCTTCTGTGCAAATACTTTTGGAAACCTGTGTATCTCCATAGCACGTATAATCCCAGCCCAATCAATGCCAATTGCATAAGGGCGCTTTGTTACCAATGCTCAGCAATGGCTTGGTGACCTGCCAGACAGAGGAGGCTATTTATAAATAGCCGTAGGGAAGACATGAATGTCAGTAGCAGAACAACAGCACCAGCCTTTTGATAGTAGCCAGTAATCTTTGTAGCTGCTTCCACCGGTGCAGGAGAGATATATCGTGGGGTTGGCCAAGGCCTGGGCTGCGTCTAGCAGAGTCCCCCCACCTCTTTTACCTTTCTCCAAAAACAGATGCGGTGCTTTGTGCTAGGACATGTCACTTTTGAGATAATTGCATTAAGGTAATTGCCACTATAGCATTATTTCCCATTTCTAGGAGGGGCTGAGAGGAAGGCTGAGCGTATTGTGTCTGCGTTAGCAGATTAATAATTACAGCCCTTTGGAACATTGCTAGTTTGTATAGATTCGCAGCTGCTGGGTCATTATGATGCAAACTGGAAGATACCCTATAGGAACAGCCTGCCACATGGTATATATTCTGCTTCTTCAATCGCTTGGGTGTGCTTGCTCTCCTTTCATCAGATTCACAGCTTGTTCAGAATAAAAAACATTTACTGCCTGAAGAAGACGGAGGTGGGAATACTGCCGAATGACAACACACCGTCAGGGATTACCTGTTTTACACAACTGGGGACACATTTCTCTTCGTAACGGCGTTGCTTAGCATTTCCCCATAGGGCTGCATGCTTTGGAGGTTCTCAGAAAGCTTCACTACTGTTAGTTAACCAAGCCTCACCGCATCCTTCTGAGACTGAGAGGTAAATACACACCCACACCATATTCACCCTTCGCCCGCTACTGATGTGCGGCCACCTCTGCAATAGCTATTTAATCACTCAGCAATGGCTCAGGAAAGGAAGTGAAGAAAAATCCCAGCGCTAATTGAAATGGCAGAGACGTTCGAGGAAGGTGGATCGATGTGCTCAAGTAACTTAATACTCTGGTGTTACCAGCGCAGCCTTTGCATGTGCCCTGGACTCTGCAAGGACCCGAAACCATGTGGGCTTGTCAGGTTTGCAGCTCTTCGCACGCACGAAGCAGCATGGTGCTATGGCGAAAAAATATGGAGGTTGATATCGGAAGAAGAACGAGGACAATTAAATTTCATTCTCCCAATAGGAGTGAAATGCAAAAAGCAACCCAACACCATAAACTGTGAAAAGGAGATTATATTTGCAAATGGATTTCAATTTGGATGACCGAAGGTGTAACACACAGGAGGGCTTATTTAACAGCTGAGGTTCTTGTCACCCATGATGGTGACCCTTTCATGGAGTGATTAATGTCTGTATAAAAGTACACCATCCAATTTAGGGCACAGTAAAACAATATTGTATTTCTCCTGTGGAGCACCTCGAGGGATTTAATGCAGGATATCAAAGCAAAGTGAATATTGTTTATTCATGCGCAATCTAATCTTTATTACAGAGTCTGGGGAGACAGCATAACTTATTTGTGAAGGGTGGAGGAGCCAGAGCAGCGAGCGGTGAACATAGGACCTATGAAGATGGAGCTATGCGCACATCCATCATTCTGCTTCTCCCACCGTGGCCGGGAAGGGGTTTGGAGAGCGTGCGGGAAGCTGGTGGGAAACCTCCCGTGAACGCCCATCCGCGGGCCTCGCCTCAGGCCCTGGGCAAGCCGTGAAACACTGGCAGCTGCATGGCTCTCTAGGATAGCCTCATGCTTTGGCCTTCATCAGAAACGACATTACAAATCTCCCTACAACACCCAGTAGAGAAAATTATAGTATCAGTACAGTACACCTACAGCCACTCAGCAGAGGAAATAAGATGACAGCTACATCTGTAATACCCAGTAGAGAAAAGGAGACCACTTGTATTTTTTTTACATATGCAATTATAGTGCTGAGCGTTATTTGGATTTGCTCCTGCAGCTGCTGCTGTCCTGCCGTGTGTTCCAGCCAAATTACATTTCAGAAATGAAATTTCTATTCGTGGCAGCACAGCCCAGCTCCCCTCTGAATGGTAGCAAAGGGGACATAATGGCTTTAGTGCTCTCTCCCCCAGTGAAATCCAACTTGTTACAATGCAGAGGGATGGATTAGACTGACCTGCAGGTCTGCAGCAGAGCCAGGGAAGATGGATCACCTGTAGATGGAGAGTTGGGTCAGAGGTCACCATTTAAATAGTTCCAGCTAATGTCTCTGTCTATTCATTCACATATATACTGCTCCATGGAGCTATCCATCCATCCAGGCTCATTATACCAGGCTCATTACTTTGGCATCTGATGCCCGCCAACTATTTTTGTAGTGTCACATGCATGCTAACAAAATTTTAATAACATTGCACATTTAAGTGGCATTTTTCCATCAAACAATATACCCGCTAGTGGCTGCACAGAGTCACAAAGTCCTTGCCCGGTGCTTTTTCAAGCAAAACTCTCTCTGAAGGAACTGACAGAGTGGGGATCCTGTTAAAATAATAGTAATAATAGGATTGCTTTATAATTTTAATTCCTGCACCGGACTCCCTTGAAATGAAGGGTTTCCTGGTAGACCCACCTTCACCTCCACCCACCTACCCATGCTAGGAAGAATCCACCCACCATGGCTTTACTAATAACTGAAATCAAGTAAGGTCCAAAGCCGATGCCTGAAGTTAGTGCCCTTTGCGGTATGTATTTAATGCAGAGAGCTGGGGACGTGTCTGTGGGGTGTAGGGGAACCTCCCAGCATCCCGCTGTCACTGGTCTTTGGCTGCCTCTTTAGGCATGAGCCTTTGTCAGCACAAGGAAGTTGCCTGGTTTACCGTCGCACCCTGATCCGGTGAGGCCGACACTGCCTCGTGTCCGCTTTTTGAAGAACTGCTTTTTGCCTCAGCTGAAACTGGTCGGGAATGGACACGCTGGAGGAGGGAGAGGGCGGTTGAACCAAATCCGTTTAAGATCACCACCGAAGCCAAAACAGGTAGCGATTCCCAGTGCAAGCCAGCTCTCCTGTCACACATCTGGGACCGCGCTCTCCTCTTTGGGTTGCAGTTCGCAGTGAACGTCCCCATTGCGGGATCTGCAGGGCACGTCTGTACTGATAGACAGGCACAAGCCCCACCGTTGTGGGGTCTGACACTGGTTGGGCTTCGGGAGACGTGCACGTTTGCCTTTGTGGAGCCCTGATCACCCTTAAAAGCACAAGCAGCCTGTAAACTGCTAAAGTCCTGCCTGTTGCTCCATTTTGCTGTAAAGAATAATGAAGAATAAAGAATAATTGGCCTGGTGGGAGCTCCTTTGATCAGCTACAGAGAGACCAGGGAAAGGTGTTGCCTTGTTTGCATGAGCATACCTTGTCTCTCATTGCTTGGGAAACAGGGGGAATATCTGAACCCGGGGGGCTGGACAGGAGACAGACACCTGGAAATGCAGAAGAGACGCCTCGAACAATCGCTCTCCATCCCAGTGGGCAGGAGGCTCTCCAAGCCTCTAAAAAGCCAGACATCTTGTAAACTAATTCCAGTTCATAAATGATTCACTCTGACATTCTTCTGGGCGCATTTTCAACGGGAACATTCATAAACAGTTCTGAGAAAAGCCACGAGGTGCAACGAAAGAGGTTTTGCCTGCTGGGAACGGAAGAATTTGAACCTGAGGCCCCGCGTCTGGCCCGAGGAATTTTGCAACGATCGGCCCACGCTCTTCAAATCTAAAGGCGGAGACGTCTCCCCTGCGGGGACCCCACCTCGCCGGCGCACCTGAGCACCTCTGAAAGCGAAGCGACGCTTCCCTCCCTCACGTCTAGAGCGAGGGGTGCAGCAGGTCAGCCTCCGGGGAGACCTGCACAGACGGGCACGTAGTGGCAGTGTCACCGCTCGCTGCAAGTCGGGAGGGACGCGTCTGGCGGTGGGAACGCAGAGCGTCGGCAGCCAGGGGAAGCCGCGAGCTCGAGGCACGCGTGAGAGGCTCTGATCTGGGAGAGCTGGGGCAGGGCCCAGCAAAGCCTGGAGCCGGGGCAGGGATGCTGCTGGCAACACTCAGAGAGCTGCAGCCCGTGTGAAGAGCCTTGCAGTACATGAGGTCCCAAAAAGTGGAGGGGAGGAACAGTGCCCATCCTGTCACCACCACCAGTCTGCAGAGAGCCCAAGGCAAAGACAGCAATGGGGGCTGCCCCGTTTTTGAGTCTGAGAGACATATCGGACATCCAAAGTGCCCTCCGCTCCCTCCATTAGGAAACAGGGTAGATCAGATCGATGGGAACACAACTCCCGTTAGCTCCCGAGGGAGCGCCGATATAAACTGAAGGATTCAAATCAATGCGCAAGCCCCATCTCACGAGCGGCGGTGGCGAGGGAAGTACCCTCGGCTCCAGGGCTGCCGAAGCAGCCCCGTCTGGGGGGCCGCTCAGCCCTCCCTGCGCCGCGCTGTGTCTGTTCACTGCAGGCTGAGCCCCCTCCCCGCGCCCAGCCCAAGATCTGAAGGCTGTGAAAGGAGCAGAGCTGCAGCCGCTCGGCAGGACGCCTCTGTACAGGCCTAAGAAATCCCGGCTCGCGGCTGCATTAAGCCTGATTATAACACGCCTCTTTAAGATGTTACTGTACTGCTAACAAACACCACGATGCCAACCAGAGCTTTGCAGCCAGTTCCTCTGCTCTGATCAAGCTGTCGGTGGAAGGTTTCTTTTTGTTCCCCGTCTGATAGTGTAAGTGAAACAGTTAAAAAGGCCTGAGGAATAAAGCTCTCCCGTTTAACTTCCCTTTCAACTTGCGGGAAGCCTTGGAGGGACCCCGGGTGAAGCATCATCAGCTGTAATTTCTCTGTCGGCTCATCCCAAGAGCCTCCTCTTCGCAACGCACTTCCCTTCCTATCCCATGGCTGGCTCGGAGCCTCTCTGTGTCGTAGACACGAGTGGTTGCGTGTGGGATTCGTGGGCTTTGCACCTTCCTGGCCTTGTGTCTGAAGATTGCAGGGCAGCCTCCGGAGCGGGTGCTGGAGAACCGACCTCCTGCTCTCAGCCCCGTCGCCGTCTTGCCGGGTCCATCCGTCAAATAAAATAGTAAGAAACCCCAGATTTCCCCGGGCCTGCACTAGTGCGTGTCAAGGGCTCGGCAGTCCCCAGACGATGAGTCGAGCGGTCCCATCGCACTCCCGACCTGCGCAGGGGGAAAGCGCCCGTCAGCTGCAAAGAGAGCCGGAGCAGAAGTGCTATTGCTGGGACTGTATTTTGTCCTACCCCTGTTTGCTGAATGATTCAGGTTAGCAGCTGCAGCCCTGGGCTTCCCACTCAATCCCCGTGTCAATAATAAAAGCAGGAGATTGGAAAGGAAATGTCATCCCTTTGAGTTCATTCCCGAATCTCGTGTTTGATGAAATACTCTCGGCAAACCCTTCAGCTCCCCAACTCCAGCGGCGTGAGAGGACCCAACGTCCCTGGCAGGAAGGAAAAAAAAAATTAGAAAAACAATTAGTTTTCTAGGAGCCAGCTATAAATATGCGAGTTCCCTCTCTCGAGGGGAGGGACAGAGATGACGGTTCTCAATTCCCTGTATTGACAAGGGAGGAAACAGTCCATGAAACCGGTCATTTGCTGGGAATTTTTATCTATCGCTTCTGAGTGGGGAAAACAACAGAAGCATGAAAGATCAGATTAACTGTCAAACCTTCATTCACTTCTGCAGCATCAGCAATATTCAATTACTGCAACACACACACACATTTGAGCACAGGCATCCACATATACACTCAGGCACAAAACCGCACGCTTACAAAGACAGTCGGGAGCTGAGAGCGCATGCAAATCGATGGGATGGTCACTGGTGCATTAGAAATGACCTTTTACTTATTTAAAAGACTGGTACAATGCTAAGAACCGAGGTGTGCTAGTGATGGATAATACACCCGCCTCTTTTCTTAAAGGCAAATGGAAAAGCATGTCTTGCTCCCAGACCGAAGAACAGTTTGGGACCAGGAAAGGAAACAGTAGGAAGAAAAGGAGGAAACCTAGGGTGTTTTATCTAGCCTTTTATACATGAGAGTGTCCCTTCCAGAAAACAGCCGGATCTTCCAGGTTGTGCTTGGACATTGATTTTCCTGTGGTCGGTGCCTGCTCGTGTTGTATTGCCAATAAGCTGGGGCTGGTGCGTGTTTAACCTCCAGAGATGCAACTTGTGGCCATGAAAGCAGGGGTAGCACCTACTCCTTCTGCACCCCTGGACCTCCCCGCGTGGCGAGGGCTCGGTCTGTTCTGGCTGCCCATGAGACCCACAAGCCCCGCGCCATCCTCCTGTCTCCCGATGGCCGTGCAAGCACCAGCAGGTGCAATGGGGAAAGGTGCGTGCCATCCTGCCAGCACGCTTTAGTGCTGGCAGTGCAGAGCACGGCTTTCTTGCACAAGACCTGACACTTGCCGTGTCCTGCAGCCCTCCATTTATTCCCAGGGTGTCTTGGCACCTGTGCCGGAGGGTAAATGCCTGACCAATTTGAGGGTGGGCACCATGCCTTCCTAGCAGATGGGCATGCAGAGAAGCAGCCAAGAGAGTGGGGTTGTGCTTCAAGCGGCCTTTTACCCAGGGCAGAAATCTCCAAGCTGACAGCATGGAAACAGCTTGAGCATCTCTGGGCCTGGGGATGCGGTTCGACGCCAGCAGTCCTCTGAGCTGCAGAAACACGCTGCAATTCCCCAGCTGCCGCCGCCCTCCTCCCCTCCTCCAACCTTGTGCCAGGCTTGCTGAGTCAGGTGCTGGGTTGGTTGGATGGAGACGGAGACGGGGAAGATATCTGAAATCAGCAAGTTCTCTCCCGCTTGCTCTGGCTTTCCATGGGAGGCCGGCCAGGTCGCCTGAGACAGGCCTGACGGCAGGGACGTGCTAGCAGCACGTGAGCAAAGCCATTACTATTACGCCGGCAGTGATTTTCCAGAGAAGGGGCAGTATGGATTTGCCTCTGCCATTGAGAAATGAACTAGCACTCGCAGCACCATTTTAACATATGAATTTCTGATCAATAGCCTGTTTTCATTGATTCCTTTACTTGCTGTAATGAACTGATTAAGAGAAATACAGCTGCAAAACCAGTGCAAATTGGCCTGCTTCTTTGTCTACCTGCACCCTGGAGATAAGCAAGAGCTTGCAGCAATGTGCATGAATATGGTTGTTCAAACCCATGTATGCACATGCGTATACATGTACACATATGTGTGCACCCCCCCGCAAAACATCGAACTCTAAGTAGACGCACACACGCATGCACACAAAAATAACAGAATCAGAAAATGAGGGGAAAAGGGACCTCAGGCGGTCACATCTAATCTAACCCCCTGCTCAAAGCAGGACCAGCCCCAACTAGATCATCCCAGACGAGGGTTTGCATAGCCGGGTCTCCAAAACCCTCCAAGGATGGAGATGGCACCACCTCTCTGGGTAACCCATCCCAGTGCTTCACCACCCTCCTAGTGAGAAAGTTTTTCCTAATACCAACCTCAACTTCCCTTGCTGCAGCTGGAGCCCATTGCTTCTTGCCCTGCCGTCTGTCATCCTTGCTGTCTGCTGTCCCTGTCCAGCCCCGTGATGCACCAAAGTCCCCGTGTTTGGGAGTCAAAATGGTCTGAGAATAAAGATAAGCCTGGAACATTTGTGAGCATGACCGTGCATGTTCACGTGTTGAAGAGAAGACCAAGACAATCAGAGGCTGCACCTAAACTCAGACTAATGCAGAAGAAAGTTAGCAGTATATGTATGAAGGCCAGAAAGGCGAAGGGTCAGTGTGAATTCGCACTGGAAGCTCCTACGATAATCAGATTGGTTCCCCTGTAGCCATTCCGGCATCTCAGGATAATAAGCGGGGGAAAAAAATACATATTTCCTCCCTTAACCAGATTCATCTTGAATTAGAACTCAAATTGGCTGGCCCTGCTGCAGCTGAATCCCAGCTTTCTCTGTATTGAATCCTTCCAGTTAAATTTATTAGATGGTGCGGTATTACCCTCGTAAAAATACAATAAATGGGCCTGTTTGTGTTATATGCCATAATGACTCTAACCCAATGGCATTCTTAGAAAGACTTCTTTAGAAATGAAGCAAGAGAAAAGACCTAGCGGAAATCTTCTTTGATAATTAGATTGCTAGAGTGCAGAAACCTTTTTAATCATTTAAAATCAAAGGGGAGCCAGGCTTTAAATCTTATGTTAACAGTGCTTTCATATAGTTGCAAAACTCTGCAGCCTTGCAATCTCTACTTTGCCCTCTGTGTCAGTCAAAAAAAACAACAAAACCCATCAAGAGGATGGTGACACTTAGGTCCATTTAATGCCATTCCCTGGACTGACTCATGCGTTTTGGAAATCCACTGGGCTTGAGTCGCCTTTCATCTCGATGTAAATCTGAAATAAGTCTGCTGATGTCGAAGACACGGCCACAGAGTAAAACTAGGAACAAAGGAGTCAGGATAAGCATGTGTGGTTGTTGTCACTCCCCCAAATATTGGCTTCCCACAAGTCTGGCGAGTTCACGTCGCACCTGCTGTTGGACCGAGCATCGCCCGGCCTGCCTGGGTGCGTGTGACCATTCCCTGAGCCGTTTCCAGCTCTTCCCACTAAGCAGCACTGCCCTGCTCCACTTTTCAATCAAGCCCATGTAAAAAACCGAGTGGAAGGTGGAGAAATCCCCCTGCATCTGAGCTACATTCCTCTCAGACCAGCCATGAAGCTGAGAAAGGAAATCAGCATTTGCTCCTGCCCTGCTTCAAGGAGCCCAGCATAAGGTTTGGCCTGTTCATTCATGCCACAAGCCATTTTAATATCATGAGTCACAGTCTAGAGCTAGATGTTTTAGAGGTACTGCTAGGCAGAAGTGTATATAGATGGGGTGCATGGCAGTGGTGAGAGATGGAGCTGCAGAGGGAGGCTAGCTGTTTGGATAGCAGTTAAGAGAATAAAAGCAATCGGGGGATTCTCAGATGTAGCTGGCAGAGCTGCAGGGCAGTGCGAAAGAGTACATTAGGAAAGCCTTTTCCAGATACGAGAGGCCTGTAAAGAGATAGAAAAGGAAGGGAAAAGACCTCTTTGATCACAGGGGATTTAATTACTTACACGCCCGTTGGAGTAAATGCTGCAAACACTGCAGGAGGCTGAGCTCTTCCTCCAGCCATGTGTGTATGTGCATATATCTATATCTATAGCTATATAGATATAGATAGATATAGGATTGATGAAGCTCTCTGGCAAAGTCTGAAGCCATGCTCACTGCCATCAGCAGCAGCCGGGAGGGGGAAAGCTTCAGCGCTCGTTCCAGCCACGGTTGGCCATTAGGGGCAACACCAGCAGAAGCATCCAACAGATTGAGGAGCCTAAATCCCAGAATCAGACATGCGTCAAGCACATAGGAGCCTCACTCTCACTGACAGGGGATACACCCCCAGCTTCCAGGCACCCCAGGGCCAGATTTCCAAAGGTATTTAGGCACCTACATACTCCGATAGGCCTTGCCTGGGGTTTCAAATTGTGCCTGAGCAGGATGAAGATCTAAATCCCAGACAAGCAGTGGGAGGTCAATGCCTACCCTGCTACAGTGAGGCGCTCAGGTCCCTACGGCCTGTTAGAAAAGTTTCTGTCGCATCATTTAAGGGGGCTGGTCAGCCTGGACCACCTGAGAACTTATTGACTGGATGTTGTGGGCAGCTCCATGTCTAAGTCCCCTTCATCCCATCTCTTCTTCTCCCTCGAGGTGCCAACTGCACAGACACAGCCTCTCTGGGCAATAAGGATGTGGGAATGACCAGGCCTGGTCAGTCATACAGTCCACGTTGCAGGGCAATGACCAGCTCCAGCAGCGCCTGAGTAAGGTGGGAGACCCTGTGCCCGGCCCGGAGCGAGGCTGTGCAAGCAGAGATGAACTGAGGCCTGAACGCCCCTTCCAGGATGTCCGTCCATGCTGGCCATGCCAATGCAGGTAGCATCCCAGGCCAAGCCGAGCTGCTGATGGCACCAGTGGGTTGGATGTAACCAGGGGGTGGTTGTTAACGAACGGCGTGCATTTCTGCAGGGGCACCTTTCCTCTGCACCCCAACCTGTGCAAGCACAGAGGGGAGGCGGTGGCGCGGTCCGAACCACATGGTGCTCCAGCGGGAGAAAGCTGGGGTTAACCTCCCATCAAAGAAGCAGCGCCCTGGACCGGTTCCTATTCAAAGTAAATACCAGATAATCTTCCCTGAATCCCTACAGTACGCGCCAGGATCAGCTCAGCCACGCTACGGCTGGGAAACCAAACCTCTATCCCGCTCATAGATTTGGCAGATGAGCTGTCTGGCCGGTCGCCTCATGCTTCCCGGCACAAAGCCGCCCCTTTGATCTGTTATTCGGTTTGAAATCCCACCTTCGATCCATTATTCACCACGGGTGCGCGCAGGGGCCCGGATGGGAAGGGGCTGCCGCATCGCAGCCTCCTCCAGCTGCTGCTCTCTAATTATTTTCCGCCGACGTTCGGTGACAGCCTGGATAATGCAGTAATGTTTAGGAGCAAGTAGTACGCGCACAATAAAGGGCTTTCAGCTCTGGTAAACGCTTCTGCTGCTGCTGGGGTGTTTACCTGACCTGGCAGCCATTTATTGCTCCTTCAATGACTCGCTTCGAAACATTATGGCTTAATTATATTTTAGGAAAGTGGCACTTCAGAAATATGGAGCTTGCTGTTACCGTCAGGGCCTGTGTTTACTTGGGCCTTGTTCCTATACAAGATAATGCCATTTTATTTGTACGGTGCTTCGCAGAGTTAAATAATAAAGTTGAGAAATAAAACCCCAGCGGAGGGAGGCCAGGGCCAGGGCCATGGCGGGGAGTCAGAGGAAGGCAGAAGAGGCAGTGTCTGCGCCTGCCGTTCGACCACGGCCGGCCGCAATCACAGGGTTGCAATCAGGATCCAGCCCCCCGGCTGAGCCAGCAGGCACCGTGCTTGCATGAAGCTTGTTCTAGCTCACCCCTTGCTCGCGGCATGTGTCACGGGGGCACTTTAAGTGAAACACAGGAAAGGGTGAAATCAGGGCCAGGAGACCTGCAAGAGCAGAGGGATGGACGGAGTCTCCTGCCTCGCCAGTGCTCTTGCCAGGAGAGCAAGGTCATGCGTAGATCCAGGTCTTGTTAACCGATGACCAGGCCGACGCAGACAAATTCAGATATAGGCCGGTAATGAGATTTCATCTCCCATTCTGCAGGGCAGGGCTCCTATCCTGTAATTTACTCTGATGGCTTGTGGAAATGGAAACAAAGGGAGCATGAAAACATAAGCTCTCTGCTCTGCAAGGCCAGTAATCGAAAACTCCTGACACTAAACAGAAATGAAAACATTAATGGCAAACACCCAAAGCAAATGTATTCCATATGCACCGGACAGCTATTGGCTGAAGAATACAAATGTCGCTGGAGTTACAGTCTGAGGGAAATAAAGAAACGTTATGGGCAGGAAGAAAGTGGATTTGCTTCCTGCTGTGTCCAATTCAGCTCCGTGTAGCTGGTGGCTTTATTTAGTCGCCTTTCCAGGGGTTGACCCGCAGCATTCAGCCGTGATTTCTGCACCAGGCATGGGGCAGGAGTCCATCGGCTCGGCGGTCACTCGGGTCGCAGCAAAACGGTGCCTTGCGCTGGGCAGGTTGGGGATCGCGGGGTGCTTAGGGGGCAACCCCTCTATGGCATGGCGATACCCCTTCTCAAGCTGGGGCTCCATGAACCTACAAGGCACAGTCATCCCTGGCTTGCCCCCGGACAAAGCTGGCCCATCTCAGCCACATTTCATGTCCTCAAATCCAGAAGTAAGAACAGAGCAGCTGCCCCAGCCCGCGGGGACCCTGCTGGCGTGCCCACACAGCAATGTGAGGGCGTTCTTGTAGCCCGTGCCAGCTCGCCGGTGCCAGTTTGCAGCCAGCTACCATGAATAAGGGCCGCAGTGTAGATGTGTCAGTATGGGTTTGTCATGTGCTGGCACACACTAACACCCCGCCTGAACGTTGTCCTGCCTCTCGCTCCCGGGTGCTACACTCGCCCCTTCCTTTGCCCGTGCAGAGGTCCCCTGCCTCGCGCTTGCAGGGGCTGCTTGGCTTGATCCAGTAAGACGACAGAGGCTTTCTTACCAATGCAAGCGATTTCAAAGTAGTGCATTGTAATTTGTTTGATTGTCTGCTGGATGCAAGCCCTCCGTGGCCATGAAACCCTCGTCCCTGCATGATCAGCCGAGTGGAGCCGCTCGCTATGTCTCCAGGTAGGACTGGTACAAGCAGAGCTGGCACCTCCGCGGGCTTGGCGGTGGCTGGGGAACGCGCTGAAGCTGCCGCAGGAGGGGCGGGCTCGAGTTTTGTCCTCTCCGAAGCTTTGCTTGGTTCGATAATATCACTGCCGCATATCACGCCGGGCCAGCCCAGCACGGCACAAAAGTCCTGGAACAAGGAGTGCCGGTGATTTCAGCTGCCGCGAATAACTCTCCAGAGCCTCAACTTAACAATCCACTTTGTTGACTGCTGGGGTTTTTGGAGCCCGACGCTGCACGCGGCTTTAATGGCAATCAAGGGGTGAGACGCTGTTATTTTGACAAAGAAAAATGAAAATATTTTGCAGCCATCCACGTGGCCCTGGCCTGCTGGCCCTGAGGCTTTTGGCTTGCTGTCTGCACACAGGGGCAGTGCTGGAATCTCTTTTCAGCCTGCTTGCTTTCCCTTTCCACTCCAGTCTACACTATATACCTGTAGGGCCCCGGCTGGTGTGATGTCCGAGCCCCCTGCTAGCCTTACCGTGCCCGTTCTCATAGCACCCCCAGCTTGGTGGGAAGCACTACCATTTTGACTGGGAAAGCAAGATGAGGGGACCGAGTGCCTTTGCCAAGGGTCTGTTGAGCTCTTGGGCAACGCTCTGACCATTTGGCATGGGGATGCTCCCTGAGCTGAAGGCCTGGTTGTCCTCCACGAAGGGCATAGCAAGCTCATGGCCTGCAGTGGGGGACATATTGCACTTTCCTGCACCAAGCGACCCACCTCTGCTCACATCCTAGCCCCAACCTGAGACCTCCATTCGCACCCGTGGTGCCTGGGGTGACAGTGGGGCATGAACCCCAGCTACGGGACGAGCATTGCTTTCGTGGCCATGAACTCTTCTGGTCTGGCTTCCGTACGACACGGACCATGACGGTCGCTCTCCCCCGCACCTTTTGTGTTTGGCTCAAGCATATCTTCCACAAGACAGCCGGGCGTGATTTGCAGGTAGCAGGGGATGGAGAATTCACGGCTTCCCTTGGAAGCTTGTTCCGGTGGTTAATCACCCTCACTATAAAAACGGTGTGCCTTATTTGCATGTGAATTCATCTGGCTTCAGCTTCGACTCTTGGGTTCTTATTATGCTTTTCTCCACTAGATTAAAGAGCCCTTTAGTACCCAGTATTTTCTCCCTGTGGAGATACTTATACCCTATAGTCGAGTCACCTCTCAGCTTTCTTTGTGATAAGAGCTCTTTAAGTCACTCACCGTGAGGCTTTTTTCTCCAGCCCTTAAATCACTTTTATGGCTTTTTCCCCCTACCTCAATTTTTCAGTCTCCCTTTTGAAGGGCGGGCGCTGGGTCAGTGCACAGGACCCCAGCAGCAGCCGCCCCAGGTAATGTCACCTCTTAGTCCCTTCTCCCCTGTCCATACCTCCAAGGGCTGCCTTCGTGTTTTGACCAGAGCTGCTCCCTGGGACCTTATGTCAGGTGGGCTCAGGAGTACACCCCTGCGGTAAGCTTTGGACCCAGTTCATGCAAACCCCTGATTGCTGCCTGGCCACCTGTTCTGGGCGCTGCTTACCCCTCCGCCAGCCTTGGTGTCATTTGCAAATTTTGTCAGCAGCGATTTCCCATTTATTTCCAATTAAGTCCCCTAGCTGCAAGCTGTAGTAGGGCTCATTAACTCCTTGTGCTGGGGGCAGGGGAGGGGGAACGCTCCTCTCCTTTTGCAGGTGAAGTAAAGGCGCCTGCCCAGAGCCTGCCTTAGTGTCCAAGGACTTTGAAGGGCCCCTCCAAAGCTGATGTGTTGTGCAAAATGCAGAGCCCACTGGGGACTGCAACAGTGGAAGGGAGCAGATGCCCTTCCTGTTAACAGATCAAGAGCGCCTGGCTAACGAATTCCAAAAAGAAAGGGGGGGAGAGAGGAACCAGATGAAAGCAATATCCATTAGTGTAGGGCATTCAACACTGCCATGAATTATGGTGTTGATTGGAGGAGACATGCCATAAATTTCTCTTATTAAAGTTCTTGAATCACAATACGAGGCAGAGATTAATGACTTAAAAATAATATGCAGAAATGTAGCAGGAATACAGAATGTTTCGTCTGCAGGCCCGAGGGAAATTAGCCTAATGCTTTGCAAATGCTGGACAGTGAGGGAGTCTTTTTTTTTTTCTCCCTCCAATGGTGCCTAAATGTTACCTTGGGGACAGTTTAGAGCACTTTGTGTTTTATGTCCGGAGCGTTTTTTGGCTCCGTGTGTTTTCGGATTGGGAGCAGAGATTCCCTAAAGAGCGCAGCTTCCCCAGGCTGCATGCGGGGGCCCAGCCCCGAGGGCCCGTGGGGGACCCAGGCTGGGCTCCAATCTGCTCCGCTGCAGGTTTCTTGTGAGACTTTGGACAATGCATCTAGCATCCCTGCATCTCACATGGGAGCAAGCCCCAGAGGGACGGCTACCTGCTTGGATACTGTGCTAGCAAGGACTGCGTACGTACCAAAGGCCACGTGCACGCAGCAACTCACCGTGCCCGCCAGCACACCTCCATGCACGCTGCGCTGTACCATGTGAGCTGCCTCCTGATCAGGAAGCAGTGTAGCCCTGCTCATGCACCATGATGGGCAGACTAATTAGCACCAGGTGCCTGCTACTTAGCCTGCCTGAAGGGCCACCCAAGCATGGCTGCATTGCATCGGCATGTCCTGGGCTCAGGGTTTGCAGGCCTTCAGCGCAACCTGCTTAATGCTTTGCTGTCTGGCTTGCAAAGCCTCGTGTTCTGCAAGACCCGGCGTTTTGGGAGGGACCACCCGGTGCCATGGAGAGCCCCTGGCCCTGCCAAGGTGCAATCAACTTTATGGTCAGATGCTCAGTTCTGGCTGCTTTTGGTGTGCCAGGCTAACGGGGATTGCCCTGGCAGGCACACAGGGACACATATCTGGCAGAAGAGCCTCTGCATCCCCCCAAATCACTGGTTCAGCTGCCACTTGGCCCTTGGCTTGGGGAGTGTGTTGGAGGGTGGTCATGGGCTAACGGACCCTGGGCTGAGTGCAAGTGAACTGGATGTATGTCCTACAGGCCTTTCTGCCACAGAGGCAGCCTGCGGTGATGGGGGAGACGGGAGATGCATTGTCCTGGCTGCAGCCGGGACACCCAGGAAAGGCTGGGATTGCGGTGCGCTCCCTTGCTCACCACTTCATTTGCCTTCGATGCCCTGGCTTTGTCTCTTCCTTCTCTCCCTCCTTCAAATCTCCCCTCTCCCCGCACTGAATCAATACCCCAGTGATGAAAGAGCTGCAGCAGCATGTCGGAGGGACACCCCAGATGGAAAAGCTTTGGGGCAGCGACTGAATCAGCCGTGACCCCGCATCTCCCCACTTTCCTGGCACGGACCCGCCAGGCAGATGGAGTCTGAGCTCCGGTTCTGCGGGGACCGGCCCGCCAGAGCAGAGCTGACAAAAGGCACAAATTGGATTTTCTACCAGTCATTTCTTTCCCCCTTTTAAAAAAATTCTTCTTCATCATCATCTTCTTTTTTTTTTTTCTTTTTTTTTTAATATTAACCAGAATTAAAGTTAAATGTGAAGTCGAAACAATAAGGCATGGAAATCGCAGAAATAACTTAATTAAGTTTTTAAAGATTTCCATGCTTGAATAAATTAGCCTTCCTGCAAATGTCACAACAGTCAGAAAAAAAAATTGTAATCAATGGAGCACAATGCGACTCTGCTCTTTATTTAAATGAAAGCTCCGGTGGTGCGTTTCCTTTCACCACTTTTTCCTCTCCTCTCTCTCCCTCTCAATCTCTCCCTCTCCTTTCCTCCCTCCCACCCTCCTCCTGCCTCCTGAGCCGCTCCAGGGGAAAATCTCCAAAAGTTAAACATCAGCTTTTTTCATCACCAAAATGATCTGTAGAGATTTTTTATTTGCAGCTATTCCAGATGTATCTGGTTCATACATTCAGATTTCCCCTGTAGTTTATGATCAAACGGCTTTTCAGGGAAAACTGCATGAAAATTTGCGGCATGCACTTGGCAGAAACAAGAGGAAGGAAACACATTGCTTTTTTTTTTTTTTTTTGGCCAGTTATGGTGAAAAAATGGGTGCATTCAACTTCAGTTTTGCTTAGTTTCCACCATGGTGGAAAGTACGTGGTATTGGGGCACCTGAGCAAAGCTTTCCAATGCACACCAGCATCCGTGCTCAGCGCTGCACGGAGAAGATGCTGCTTGGGAGAATGGCTCATGGGAAGACAGGAAAATGAAGATGCTTTGAGAAATTAGCCCTAGTGTGTTGGGAGTATCAGGAGACATCGACTTCTTCAGGGTCTCTAGTCCAGATTTTTATGGCATACGCACACTGCCGGTTTCTTGCCCGGTGTCCCATCGCCCTGCCCGAACACGGCCACATCAAACAGCAACTTCCAAGGGAGAGGAGAGGAGTCTATGCCTAATCTCATAGATCACTGAAGCCACTTGGGCCTGTGATGCTGAGACGAGAAGTAAACCATGTGTGGTCCTCCGTGGCTCATCTGGCTCCTGTGTCGCACACCTTCCAGTCCAGCTCAGCGTTGCGAGGGGAGGTACCGTTTCACGTAGCTTTTCCAAGGTTCAAGTGTCTGCAAGGGTACGTGCATGGTCAATGCATTTGCAGTGCAGTGGGATCACTATGAGGGCAGGTTCCTGAACTGCACTTCTTGCCTATGGCAAAAGTGGGAACGCTTTTGTCTTTCAGCTGCCGTGTGACACACACTTTCTAACAAGCCGAACCAGGCAGGTCGGCATTGGAAATTCTTCCCAGAGCATTTGCAGCGTCCTCGAGGAATCCGCGGCCAGAACGGGAATCCCAAGAGAAAGGAAGCGACTGGCAGACTAAAGGGAAGAGAAAGGATTTTTCTTTTTTTCGAATCAACGGCCAATTAAATTTTCAGCACAATAAAAGCGAAGGGCAAACCGTTAGACTAATGGCTCTGGCTGGCCGCTCCGATTACCAATGATGTCATGCGCGGCTCACAGTGCCGGTGTAATGCAGCTGTCAGGGCTCCTCAGGGAGAACTGGGAGAAATACAAGAAGCCTAAAAACCAGCAGCAAAGGGCCCTGCAAAGTCAGGGCAGCTGGAGTAGAGTCAGGCTGGGAGCAGACAGGCTTTGAAATGAACACCCTTTCCTTGCACGCGTCTCTACTTGGGGCATTGCACGGTTTTCTCTCTCTCCCTCTCCTTTAGGATTGTTTTCATAGCCGGTGTAGTGGCAGGGCAAGGCGATGCTGGTCTTGCTGGGGGCGAGGTGCCTGCTTCTTCACAGACGTCCCCTGCCCGACTCCAGCGCTGCACTGCATGGGCCGCTTCAAGACCCAGCCCCAGCGGCACCGTCTGCCTCTTGCCGTCTTTGCAGCTGTGCTGCCTGTCCTCGCCCTGACCCGTCGCCTGCCACGCAGAGGTGGCCTAAGCCACTTGCGGCATGATGCCCTGGCTCGGAGCATGCCTTTGATTTTTCAGATCTTCTAAGTTTTTTCCCCCCATGACACGCTGGTTTCTCACTGCCCGTGGGGCTCCCGTCTGCATGCACTCTGCACCACACCCTCACTGTGCCACGCTCATCCTGTCGAGCCATCTTTCTTAATGCAAATTGGGCTACATTGTGAAAGGGATTTAGGCACCCATCTCCCACTGAGACAGGCTCATCAATAGATCCCAGTGGGAGCAAGGTACCTCAGCCCCTCTGAGAACAGCGGGGCTAAAACTTCCCCAAACTGTGAACCCTTGATGCCTTTGGGCAGCCGGCTTCTCTGTTTCTCGCTGTTGTTCCCAGGGACTCGGATGGGATTATTTTAGCTCCAGCTGCTCCATCGTGCTTGCTCAGGGCCCCAGCTCTGAAGCAAATAAGAGAGGTTGCAGGCTGCAGGGCAGCTGATGCCAGGGACAGGAAGACGTCAGCCTTCAAGTAGGTGTTTACAGGGAGAAGCAGAAGTTGTGTCGGGCTTAACAAAGCTCCTATTACCAGCCTGTTCTTCTAGGGAAGACAGCAATGAAGAATGAGCATGGAAAGCCTTGGTTTCAGTCTGAATGAGCCCCTAGGGTCCAATGCTGCTGCTGCTCAGCAATGGTAAAAGCCCCTCAAGGCTCAGTTTCCAGGGAGGCTGGATCAGGTCCATCGCTGTCTTCTGCTGCATCGGACTCAACAAGGAGGTGTCTTTGCTTTGCTGACGGACCCCTTTGGTCTGTGGAGCTCCAGATGACAGGGATGGATGACTGATCTTCCCCCTTCCAGCTCTTTGGGGAAAAAAAAAGCTTATTCTTTGTTTTTTTAAAGCTTCCCACAAACTGTTTACCTGCAAGGCAAAAGCTTGGAGAATTACACAGTGTTAATTGAAGATAAATCTTTCTTCCCTGTGCAAAATTTGTGACAATTGTTATTAATGACCTCTTTGGATCTGCGCCCAGGACAGAGCGAGATCATCTCCCATCCGGGTAATGAGGCTGCAAGTGATCCTGAACAAATGGCGAAGTTCTTTAATAATGATTTTGTGTGGTCTGCCGGCGACCTCACAGCGCACTGGGATAAACAGCACTGATTCATCACCATGCGGAAGGATTTGATTATCTTAGATGGCTTCTCTGGCAGGAGCTTGTTTCCTCCTTGTTGTCGCAGTGTTTCAAAGGATCTCACTGTACGAATACAAATACCGCTAATGGCTGGCTGGAACGGGTGATAGATACCTCCCAAAAGATGGGGGCGGGTCTGCCGATTCACCCCAGCGATACAGCGCACTAAACACCCTCATGCATCATTTTTATCGCGGTCACTCCTACGTGCCCCAGGCAAGAGCGGATTCTGTTCTTCTATCAGCAGATGCATGCATAGCAAAAGACATACCTGCCCCAAAGAGCATACAGTCTTCATAGGCAACACGTGGGAGGAGAAGGAGGCAAAGGGAAAGGATGTATTTGGTGTAGCACATGGTAGCTGGGCTGTTGGGAGCAGTCTATCTATCGCACGCTAGTGCAATGCTAGTTGAGTATTGCATGCTAGTGCATCAGCTCTACACATGTGCAGAGAGCCCAGTCGCCTGTGCGGACTGTTATCTGGGCTTGGCACCATAGGCATGGCTGAAAAGTCCCATCTAGGGTGCAGTAAAGCAAGTCACCCCTTGCCCCTGACTTCAGGCCCAAGCAGCCGCAATACAGGAAGGCCTGTAGTGACTTCTTCAGCAGGGTACCTTACACACGGGAAGCAGCACGCACGCTTAAATACCCCCCGGATCACATTCAGACCAAGCCGGCATGTCAAAGGGTCTGTGGCCAAGTGTCCAAATTGAGGAGAGTGGCACAAGTGCAGCTGCTGTACTTGTCTGCTTGTTAGCCCCCTGTGCTGTCTTGTCACACATTACACTTATGACACGTGAACCGCACTTAACACGATCAGGAAATCCTCCTCGCCCAAAAAGTCCTTCCTTTACTACCACACGGTTTCCTGCCTGAACACGTAGACGCCCATGTGTCAAGTAATACATGTTGTGCTATTGTAGGACCTCTGCATGGGGGTGATACCAGTGCTTCTCACTGGCTTCAGTGTGATAATAGCTGATAATGGAGCCAGTTCAAGACTGGTGCGATGAGCAGGCTGGGGCCCACAACCAGCTGTCTGTGGGCGCCAGCCCCGCACCCCAAGGGAGTCTTGAATTGGTGAGACGGGGGCTAGGACTGATAATCAGCTGTTTGTCGGCCACACAGCCCTGCTCGGGGGCCTGAGATCGCAGGTGTTGGGATTACTGTGCAGCGGCTTGGGAAACTTTCTGATTCACTGCAATCTAAGTGAAACGTGTGCCGAGTGTAACATGGGGCCAAGCCTTCTGCCGAGGCCGGGGACAGCCTCCCCGTTCACCTGCGATTGCCGCTCGGCTCTGATCCTCGGCTGCGGGAACCTGTCCCTGCTTCCAGCTCCGCCGGCGCCCGGATGTGCCGCTGCCTAGCCTCCGGGCCTGCTCTTTCCTGGGGAAAGCAGCCCAAAGCCTCTTACAAAACTGTCTTATGAACGCCCCTGGGCTGTCCTGTTTGTAGAACTGTTCACAGGCAGCCTTGCTTTTCATTTCCTTAATCTTAAATTGCATCAAAAAGGCAGAGATTAGAAGTAAAACCTCAATAAAAGACTGAACAAAAGCCTGTGCCCACATTGGATTCTCATACCTAGCTTTGCCTTATTTTTTTTTCTCCCCTTGTCTGACAGACTTAGTGTCTGAACCTTTAAAAAAAAAACACACTTAGATTAAAACACTATTTAGAGAAGGCCGTGCCAGTTTGAAATCACCTGTGGTTCATACATTAAACATCAAATGTACAGTAACTCTGAATTATGGTCATGAAAAGCAAATCCTTTAATACCGCTTTCTGTGTTCCACTGGCTGAAGCTTAGCATTAATGGCCCCCTTTTTTTTTCTTTTTTTTTTGCAATCCAGTCAATGGAGTACTGCTTTCTGCCTTTTACTAATCTTCAGCGCTTGCTAATGTTCAGCTGCGCCCTCTCCAAGGAGGAACACACGTGCATGCACACATGGTACGATCGGAGCCTCCCCGTGAATTTTGGCTGAGATGCTAACTCACCTGCAGCCAGCACCGGTGCCAGCCGAGGCGGTGCTGTCTGGGTTGCTCTGGCTAGCAGGACAGGTTTTTGGCTTCCAAGTAATGATTCAGACCAAGCAACCAGGCAAACAAAAAAAAAAAATCCAAAATCTGCTTTCTGTCCAGGATCTTTTCCTTAAAGTATCGCCTAGAACGACACTGACCTCGGCTCAGTGCTTGTGAAAGAAAAGCAAAGGAAACAGAAGCCTTCTTGTTGCAGTTCAGCTTGGTCCCATCTGGCTCCCTCCAGCCAGGCTTTTTTTCTACAGACCTCATAGCTGAAGTACCCGAAGAACTGAAAGCTCGGTGCTATCAAGGGGAGCTTTCTCACTGATTGCAGGGGAGTCTGAATCAAGCACAAAGTGTAGAACAGGAAAATAAGGAATCCACGGACAGACAGACGGCGCGTCTACACGTTCATTAATGCACCTGAGATGCTGCGCATTTAGTTTAGTGCTTGCTCAGTAAAGTACTAACTAAATGTGCAGTAGCTAGAGTTACCGTGCAGTTGTGTATGTGACGTTTACTGCGCATTCGCCTAATAACACTGCGCGAATGGGCAGTAAGTGTCTTGTGTAGACGCTCCCAGAGAGTAGTAGCACGGGGAGCCCAGAAAAATGGGGGTCAATGTAGTTAAGCAGCTTACTCCAGCTGGGGTCATGGCCCCGTCTAGCTGTATCCTTCAGCTCTGGACTTTCTGCCCTTTCCTGGGGGATCTGCAGGGCATGCTGCAGTGGTTGCATGCAGAGGCTCTTCCTGGGAGAAGGAGGAGAGTAAGGCAATGTCTCACATTTTATGAGGCCAGGGTGCTCTTCAGGTTTGACAGCTCTGTGTTATTTTTCCGTGTCTCTGAAACACAGAATTGGTTTTACGCTTAGGAGCTTGAGACAGGTGCCTTACAGGCATCACAGCTATAAATAATAAATCCAAAAATACATTGTCTTCCTAAAATAACACAACAATTAAAGAAGTCAATAGCTGCGGTGACAAGAAATATAAAGAAATCAAAGTAGCTGCGGTGTAGTCTGCCAGGCATTCTCTGGGGGTGACTTTGTTTTAAAGAGAAGAAAACAGTGTCTTACAATAGCACCTGGAAGGAAAAGAGCTGAGCTTCTAGCACCAAGCAGATATAATTAACTTGAGGCATCAAATCCGGGTCCTGCTTTTATTCCAGGATATTACCAAAAAGTTGTCAGAACTTGTCTTGCTTGCCTTTTATCGTTATTGTTATTATTAGCGTGTAAATAAAGTGCCCCAGGAGTGTTACTGATACTCGGAGTTGAATCCCGGGAGATTAATTTATGAACGGAGAGCAGGGCGAAGCAGCTGTAAATTGTGGGACCCAGCGCACCATCCGCAGCAAACGAGCAGGAATCCCAATGCGTTGCTGTGAGCAGCGGGGGCAGGAGGAATCATATAGGACAGGTATGTCTTGTCTAAGGAGCTGAAGGTACTTTGCAAACTTGACCCGAGCTCCTTGCTCTTCCCAGCACAGGCATGGGAGCAGGAGAAGCAGCGTGTGCTAGCGGGCAGTGCATGGGGCTAGGTGATAGGAGAGTCAGATCCTCCCTGTTCCTGCCTACGCCGCTGACCTGCAGGATGAAGCCTGCTGACCCTCTCCCCTGCCTTCCCCATCCAAGTCTTGCTTGCAGCTCTGGTCTTTTGCTTATGAGTCTCAAGATAGTGGAAGTCCTTTTGCATAACCCCAGATCCTAGAGTCAAGAATTGCAGCCGCTTTGAAGCACATGCATGCGCAGACGTCTAGCCCTCCGGCTTTCAGAGAGAAGCTTGAAAAGACATATTCTAAAGGCAAATCATTTCATGATTTACATTTGCATTATTTTTTTCTAAACCCACATTTTTTTAACTCATGCCGTGCTTCTGGGAGCCTGATTCATGGGTTTGGAGGACTTTAAGGTTGCAATATTGAGGGTGGGGGCAGATCTCGGCCCAAGTGGAGCCAATTGAACCCTGCCCCCAGCAAGAGCAGCTGAGCCTGGAGAGCACCCCACGGACCCCAGGGCCCATCACAGCTGTCAGTGGGTCCCACGGGCTGCAGGATGGCATTGGTCTCCAGGCACCCAAGGCAGGCAGGGTGAAGCACTGCAAACATTTGGGGCTCGAGAGCTTGCTGCTGGTGGGCTTGGAGGACCCTGCAGCCTCTCACACGGGGGGATGCGGCCTTACCCCACGTCTGCTGGGTGACAACATGGCTGGTCGGACTGGGGTAGGCAGGGGGTTTTGTGGTTCGGGTTTTCAGAAGAGCAGGAACAAAGAGGAAGCAATTAATAATAACAAGCATTACCTGCCCTTTTCCGTCTCCTCACTACCGGCCATCCCGATCAGACGCAAGGTAATTATCGCCGTATGTGTAACACTTGGAATTTATATTGCAACACCAGGGTGATTCTGAACAGGAAATATTAGCAGAAGGAAATGGAAAAATCTCACTGATTATCCCAGGCAATTATAGCGGAAACTTTCTACCCATCTGATTTAACATCTTCTCTGAAGCTGCAACTCCTGACCTGCTAATCACCCTCTCTGCAGCTTGGCCTCGTGGGATGCTGGCTGCAGGGAGGGGGCAGAGGAGGAGAAGGTCTGAGAGTCCCAAGGGAACTCAATCTGTGAAAAGCTTTGCTGGCAAATTCCTGTTTCCGACTCAAAACGTAGCGGAGGCCGGGGTTGAGGGATCCTTGCTACCCAGCACAGAGGAGAAAGCCGCAACGAACTGCAAGCCTGCAGGAGGATTTTTAGCTCTCCGGGTGAGAAGCAGGTGCAAGGAGACATCCCGAATGCAGAGGGAAGTGACTGTGACTAAAAGGAGCTCAATGCAACACTAGGATACGAGCCGTCATGGCTCCCACTGATCAAGGTTGAGAAACGTGGGCATTTCAGTATTCAGGGGGCTGGAAATCTGGAGTCCAATCCTCAAATAGTGAAAAAAGCCTTTTCTCCTGAAAGCAGATGACCACTGCCATCTGCAATCCTGATGCCTGGGGGGGAAGAATGGCATTAGGACATAGGACCGGGGTTCGATGTCCTGGCCCCACTTGTAGCCAAGACCAACCTTGGAAAGGAGCTCTACAGCTAAGGGATCGCTGGCGAGTCCCAGCCTAGCCTGTCCTCTGCAAACATGACTTAGTAAAGGCGTGCAGACCCTCACCAGGTTAGGAGCTGCCTTCAACCAGGCCTCTGCTAGGTTCCTGGGGCCCTTTTGTGCCTACTTAAGGCACAGTTTTGAGGTTGCCTCTCAGACCCTTCTGGCTCGGGCTCGAGAATCAAAAGCACAGAAGATCCCAAGAGACTCCTCTTCTCCATCCTTCCCACATCTGGTTAGGCAGACCCTGGTGGCCTGGCGAGGTTGGAGAAAGAACCTCAAAGTTTGGCCCTTTCTCAGAAAAAATTGCTGACACTCCCAGAGCCCTTCTGAGGTGCAGGGCTTAACCTTGCCGGTGAGGCTCACATGTGCGGCACCAGCATGACCACAGCCTCACACGCAGCCCCGGGTCTTTGTAGCGCATGCTCCACGCGTCCTCTTGCTGCTGCAGAAGCACTTGCAGAGACGCCAGCACTGCACCTCCTTGCTTTTTTTCTCCTTTGCTAAATCCCAGCTCCCTTAGTGAGACTTTAACCTGATTTATTTTTTATCTTCTGAGCATTTACTTTCTCATGTATAAATATCGAGTTGTGTGGGGGTTGAAGCCAGTCCTCAGCACAGAGGAACGGTGACAGCAGCACTTGGACTGGGATATTTTAAAGTACAAACTCTAGAAAATTATGGGGCTCCCAAGACATTTCCCCCCCCTCAATCTCTTATATATTTTTTTCCCCCTTCAAGTTGGACACGGACAAAAATGTTGCCTCTGACTTGGCTGAATTTTCTCCTAGTCCCTGCCTTGTGATTAAGCAAAGGACAGGAATGATTACTGAGAAATCGGAGAAATGTTCGCTCCATCCATTAAGAATGCAGCCCCTGAGCTACTACAATTCATGATAAAATATTACCTTAATAACATTCTCTGGGAGACCAACATGTAAATGGTAACAGCTGCTTTTGTGATGACCACATTACAAATGGTTGCAGCCTTGATCATTAATATTGCATTGAACAATAACATCTTGATCTGCAAGAGCGCTGCAGTTTTTCATGACTTCCCTGCACATGAGCATCCTCCCTGTCTCCCTGCAAAGGAAGTCAGTGGTGTTAGGGTTACCTTTCCACCCGCTAAAGGCCAAAGCAAAACACCCTTCGTAAATGGGATGGGTGGATCCTGGGAAGCTTAGAAATCCTTGCCAAAGGCAGGCAGCTGAAAGGAGGCTGGAACAGGAGGATGATTTTTCTTTTAATTTGCAACTTGAGAAAACGGCTTGTTCTAAATGTTATTAATTTTATTCTCTCCTTGCATTAGCAGGTTGGATGGCTCTGCTCCTCGGGGCCTCTGAGGTTTCTTACAGCACTAGAGATACAAGCGTAGACAAGGAGGGTTGAAAGGACCTAAGGAGGTCACATCTAGTCCAACCCCTGCTCCAAGCAGGACCAGCCCCAACTACACCATCCCAGCCAAGGCTTGGTCTAACTGGGTCTTCAAAACCTCCAAGGATGGAGAGTCCACCACCTCTCTGGGTAGCCTGTTCCAGTATTTCACCACCCTCCTCATGAAAAAGTTTTTCCTAATATCCAACTTAAACCTCCCTTGCTGCAACTCCCTTGCTGGCCCCTCAGCGTGAGCTCTGTCCACCCCATGGTACAGAAAGGGGTCCCGACACACTGGCCCTTAAGTCTGAATAGTCACCAACCCATTCCCCAGGCTCAACGCCACAAAGACAAGCATCAGAACAGGCTGGAGCAAACTTTTCCCTCCCATGGCTCCAACACACGGCCTCTATAAATGATGGAGCCTCATCAGTCCTCCCTCTGTGACAGAGATGGGCCTATCACCTGCCTCATTAAAGCAGAGATGGGAAGGGGCCCTTGTAAAGCAGGAAGACTGCGGCTCGGCAGAGAAAGGAAAATGCCAGGGAGAGGATTGCATCCTGTGTTTCTCCTTTAATGAACACTGGTATTTATTACCAACGGTGTTTGCTCCTCAGAGTGATACACTCGGAGAATTTCATCCGGAGCCTGTTGCTTTCCCAGGTACCAAATGCTTTGTAATTGCTGTTCATAAATGCGGTGGACAGTATTGCCAAGGAAAATAACTCCTAGCTGTAAATCTTAATAATAAAAATCAGCAGACCTTTGCTTTTCTATTTGGACACAATGCCCCAGAGAAAGCAGCACGGTATATGCCTTTCCACTGCTCTCACTCCTCTCTCCGCTTTCTCTCTTTGCTTCAAAAACCCAATGTAGTTTTGAAGGAAAATCACTTCGTGGCAATTCCAGGAGAAGATGGAGGCTG
Organism: Crocodylus siamensis; assembly: GCF_052110815.1. NCBI lineage: Eukaryota > Metazoa > Chordata > Crocodylia > Crocodylidae > Crocodylus > Crocodylus siamensis. Next base: position 27,368,681 of record NC_143408.1, read on the forward strand.
CCCGCTGGATGAGGAGAGGCTCTGGATGGGTACATGGCCAGCAACGTGCGTCCTTCAGAAATCAGGGTCCTGCAGGGGATGACAAAAATGCCAGCTCTCGCGCTGGGCCTTGCCCATGGGGCTGGCGCTCGCACACGGGGAAATGACACACCTGGCTCCTCAACTGCCAGCACTTGCAGAAACCAGGACTCCAGGAGTCTGGAGTTGCACTGGGTTTGTACTTGGCAGGTTGCAGATCTGCCCATGCCAGTCAGGTTCTGGTATTTGGACGTGAAACCTGATTTAGAAAGAAACACCCTAAAAAAAAAAAGGGTGAATCTCTGAGGGGACCAGAGACCCAAGCAGTGGGAAGAAAGGATGAGCTTTACAACAATGGGAGGGCAGTAAAACACTGGAACAAGCAACCCAGAGAGGTGGTGGGGTCTCTATCCTTGGAGGTGTTGAAGACCCAGTTAGACCAAGCCTTGTCTGGGATGCTGTAGTTGGGGCTGGTCCTGCTTGGAGCAGGGGTTGGACTAGAAGTCACCTCCTGAGCTCCCTTCCAGCCCTCGTTGTCTAGGATTTTATGATCAGTGGTGTGGTGGGCTCTGCTTGATCTCCAGTAGTGGGTCATGATTTTTAGAAGGGGGTTGAAAACCACTTTGGCAAAGTGGGTTTCCTTTGCCATGTCTCTTCTTGGGCTTTCAGAAAGAGAAGCACCCCATAGCACCACTTGCCTTTGAAGATATGGAGCAGGACCTCTTACAGTGAATGAACACCATCCTCATGTGGTGGCACCACGAAGCAGGGACGTCGGTCTCTGTTCGTTCCCCAGCAGACAGAGTCCTACTTCAGAAACAACCACTGGCGAAGGCTGGCGATCTCAGCTGTTTGCACTCCATTTTTCCACCCGTAATACTTTTCCCCCAGTAATGTAGAAACTTTGGGGGGGAAATTCCGATGCCAATTCCTTTTCTGGGGGTTGTGGAACAACAGCCAGACCCGGGGAGGATGAGTTTGATGCAAACAGCAAGATCTTCTTCAAATATAGTTCCGAGCTGTCTCTACTGAATGCGATTTTTATGCCTAACAGTGGCCTCTTCCAGGACGCAGTCCTGTGAAGGCACCTTGGCAGGCAATTTGGGGGATGCTTGCTTTCACTTTCCGTGATGTACGTGTCCTCAGCTTGATCAAGAATTTCAAGTTTCGTGGCTGTCAAGACAGCATCATACGTAAGAACTACCTTCATACAAAAGCTGTAATTTTGTATGTATCAGTCACTTGAAACTTATTTTATCCAAACTTATTCAATTTCCCTTCCCCAGACACATTTTTCCAACAGAAAACCCTTCATGCCACAGCGCCTTCTCAAAGACAGAAAGCTGTCTAAACTTGAGTTGACAAAAGGGAAAGCAGAAGTCCCTAACTCAAACAAGTCCTCCTGTCTATAATGACAGCTCACCAGGCATGTGAGATAGCTCCTTTGATAATATGTAATATGGCTTGGATATAATGATGTCATGTTATTTGCAATGACACCAGATCACTGAGCGGGGGGAAAAGTACATGCTGTGCCTATCAGTTTTGGACTTGGAATGAATTATGACTTTTGACAATGGCCATCTTATCTTCCACAGATGTGCTCTTTATACAATTCCCCTACAAGATTACAGGGGTATAAGACTGTAATGGTAAGAGCAGTCAATAATTCAAGGGTTATTGATTGAAACCAGCTCTATTCTTCTTTTTTAATTTATATTTTATCCAAGGTTTGTTTTTTTTACCTCTTTTATTTTTTTATTCATCTGAGGACTCCAGAGCTTTCTGTCCTGACAGAGGCTCCTGCTGGACTGGCTCATATTCCACTTATCATTTTTCTTTTTTCATTCTTTAAATTATCGGGGTAATTCTGGTAGAGTTTAGGAAGGTGAAGGAATGATGGGGCCAGTGAGAAGACAGGAAATAGAGCTGGGCACAGACTGTGAAAGCCTCCACAGCAGGTCGTGGTTAGTGCTGGGAAGCCCTCACCCTCTGGCATTGGAGGGGGAAAGTATTCAGAGGTTCCCAGGCTGTCTTGTGGCCAGGTCCTGTATTGAGCTGTGACATCCTAACAGACTCACTGAGTCTGGACCCTTCTTTTCCTCCAATGCTTTACTTGTCTTATCTATTTTCTGGCCAGACTTCGGCTCCGTCTATGCGTACCTCCATCCCTGAGAATAGCAGTAGGGGGTCTGTCAGACACAGAGGGGGTGTTTGCTAGGATGGACGCTCACACGAGTTGATGCCTGTATGTAATAGGCTTGTTCCACCTGTCCCAAACTGTATGGCACTTCTTTCCACCCAGCCACCCCACCTTGAAGACAGCAAATATGCACCCCCTGCAGTGAGCACCCCAGAAGGATGTCAGCCTTCTCCGCAAATGTGTGTTTTGGATGATGCGAGTGAACCATGAGCTTTGCACTCGCCTCTGTGGCACCAGCTGCTTTTTAACCTGCAGTTCTGCACCTGGTGGCATTTCCCTTGTCATTTCTAAGGCAAGGGATGGATGCACTTCCCTGCTAGTCCGGTGGTTGTGAGGTTTGGTTTTGTCACGTCAGCCTGACTTCTCAATGTTCCTAATGAGCTGTTAATAATCTGGCCATTACCTATGCAAATGCAGGGAGTAGATGCAGAGGGTGTGCTCTGCCTGAAGAGAGAGGAAGCTGCTCCTGTACAGCAGGACTGTATAAATCACTCCAAGAGAATTATTTAAGCCTCTTCTCTGCCAGGGCCTGCACCCCCACACGCTTCACCCTTTCCCTGCCCCGGGATCACCACTACTAAGGGAAACACCACGGGAGATTCGGACAAAGGGAAAAATAAAACGAGCCGGCATGGGCCTCTCTTTCTAATTAGATGAACAAACAAAACGCGTGTGCCAAATCGCATCAGCTGTCACAAAAACATGGCTCAGCCCAGCCTGCCCCATCGCCTGCTGCTTAATGATCTGCGGTGGGCCGCAAGCAGATCTGAGCCTAGCTCCCAGCCTCCCCCATTAGCACCAGGCAGGGTAGATGTGCATGTAGTCTATACATACCTTATAGACTGACTACATCAGAGCTGCAAACAGCTTTCATGGTCCCAAGCTCACTTCCACAGAGGCAGTGAAAGGATGTGCACAGAGCAGCCGTTCGGTTACCCCCTCCTCTGTACAACCCCTCCCCGGGAGCTTGTCCGACTCCTTCTCCTATTTTACTGTGGGAGCACCATGCAGCAGCAGTGCTCCATTGTGCTGGATGCTGCTTGAAACCCATACATGGCAAACCTGGTGGGGGGTATGATTTTTATCTGTAGAAAATAATTTCTGGCCCCAAAAAATCAAAATCCCAAGGATTTAGGCTGCAACCTGATATATGTTGGCTCTGAAATGATGATGCCCCAGCACTTTGTCCCGCAGCTGCTCCTACCCTGTGCCCTGCCCAGGCACCTCATTCCTGGCTTGTATCGCTGCCCCGGTGGGGTGATCTCCATCCATGCCTCGAAGCTCTGCCCGGTCATTCAGTGCCGTTGCATTGTCAGGGCTTTCCTAAGCAAAGACTGCTGTCCACAAAACATCCAGGAGTTTTGAAGGGTGAAGACAAAAATGGAGACTAAGGATGAGCAGCCAGGAAACACTGCAGTTGTGACCCCAAAATGGCTCTGATTCGCAGCTCCTCAGAGTTAAATAAACCTGCTCCACTCCCCGTTTCCCCAAAACATTTCAATCTTCAGCTCCTACCTGTCTGCTCAGATGCACTTACACGCTCATAAGTGTGTAAGTGAACTTTTATAATCTTTTCTCCAATGCCTGATGAAGGGTGTTTGTGCCCGAAAGCTTGCAATTAAAGAATTTTTTTTGCAAAAATCTTCTTGGTCCAATAAAAGGTATCATCTCTACCATGAGTCCTGATTGCCTTTTCCTCTAGGCCAATACAGCTAAACCTGGATACCTGACACACTTGTGGAAGGGGATGCCCAAGTAGCCAGGCTGGTGATCGCTTAGGGGACAATTTCATCTCCGTTTCTGCTTGTCTTCAAGCTGGGCAAAGTCATAGGAATTTTTATCTAGCACATTTATCCTCCCTGTTCCTTTCGTGGCATTTAATTAAATATCTGTTTGTCTCAAGTCAAACACTGACAGCTATGAAACCTCCAATGATTTATCAATAAACACAATGAGATAATTGACCGGAATCTCGCCCGACCTTTCCGTAGCTCATAGAAAATGGGATTCAGTCGCTGTCTCCTTCTCGACGTTCCTATCATCCACTGCCTTCTCCACGCTGTGCCACATGCTAGGGTTTCTGCGAGTGATTGATGATTTGCCATCAAATATATAAAAAAATAAAGGAAGCTAAAATATCATTGCCGGTTTAACAGCCTTTAAAATATAATGGTTGCTCTTGCTGGACGTCAGAAGTAGTTACAGGGAGCCCAGAAGGTCAGGTTTTAATGAACTGGTGAGAATTAAACAGAAGAAATGGAAGTGAAAGATGCCCCGATGCCCTGAACTGGCTCCAGAGCAGCCGACCTTTGGGAAGGAAGGAATGAGTTTGTTTATTAAATTCTCAGCGTTGCTCCTTTTACAGCCCGGCTCTGCAGCACGGTGCTCTCAGTGCTTCTTAGGGGTAGTGCCGAGGCTCTGACCGCTCGATTGTCAGGGTCCAGGATTCGGGGTCAGGAGCTGAGGAAAGTCCAACATGAAATGGGGAGACGGCTGTTCTTCACCCAGTCCCTGCTTGTAACATCGAGCGCACAGCTCAGTGCAATACAGCCTGGCTGGGAGCGTCGGGGTATGAAAGGCCCAGGACTGGGCCGGCGGGAGGGGAGACGGTATGGACAGAGCTCCCGGGGCCTGGAAGAGCGGAGGGGTGGGGAGGTCGGCGCTGAGATGCGTTGGCAGAGCAATTGAAAGATTCAAACCACCTTTCTACCCCCATCAACACCATGCACAGGGCAAGAGCAAGCCTAACGCTTGGGGATCTGCCCCTTTGGCCTCTCCTGTAGCGTGGGTGTAGGGGGGGCAAGGCTGGTGAGGAATCGCCCGGGGGCTTTTCGATTCCATCTCTCAAAGATGAGCGACTGCCCGGGGCTGGGACCCGCTGAAGGTGCAACCACAGCCTTGCTCATCCAGCCATCTCCAGCGCCACATTTTTTTTTGTACCTCTCACGAGGCAAACAACTAGGCCAATAGGGAGATTAAAAATAATAAGGTTGGTCCCTAGCGGAGTAATTGTTTCCGGCAGTTCTTTATTAGTGAAGAGCAGCAACATGTCAACAGACAGCGGGGCTCGCTGTCGAACTAATGTTAGCGAAGGCACAGGTTACAGGCGTCAGTTTGCATTTGCGTAACTCTGAGATTGCCTGCTAATTATTACCACGGTTCGGATGTACTCGTCTGCTGGGCAATTGCATCGGTTGTGGGGAGGGGTGGCTGGGGTTCCTCTCTCGTGCTGAGAGGGCAGGGATGAGACCCTACGGAGCTCCAGCACCAACTCTCCAGGCCTGTGGTCTTAAACAGATGCCTTCTGACTCCGAGCGATGCCAGTGCAGAGCAACCAGGTCAATGCTGGCAGAAGTCAGCGGGCTCACTCCTCTGGAAGCACCTTGCTTTGGTCCTGCGCTGCTCTGGAGAGGAGTTGCTGCACAGGCAGCCTCCAGACCAGCTTGATCCCTGCTAATCTGTGCACCCACCAGGAGCGACCTGCCACTGCAGCTCACCCTTCCCTCTGCGTGTGGGGGTGCAGGCCCTGGCAGAGAAGAGGCTTAAATAATTCTCTTGGAGTGATTTATACAGTCCTGCTGTACAGGAGCAGCTTCCTCTCTCTTCAGGCAGAGCACACCCTCTGCATCTACTCCCTGCAAGTGCACCTTTGCAAAGTATGAACAATACAAAACACAATCCCTACTCATTCAGGATGCCGGACCCCTGAACCATCTCTGCAAGCAGAGCCGGGGGGCCTCTCTTCTCTTCATGTGGAGCTGCATATCCATCACAAACCTGGAACACAGGTCAGGTTCACACACAGTTTGCAAAGCTTTCCCAGGCTGTGTTTCAAAGGGCCTGGAGAGATCCTGGGATTCTGGGAGAAAACCCGGCAAAAATTCAGCAAATTTCCATCCATGACCCCAACCTACATGACCTGCCGGTTTGGGCTGCTTTGCATAATGGACGCAAAGATGATGCAGAGCAGCCCAGAGCCTCTCTCAATCCGCCTGCAAGTGGAAATGCCGAGGCTGGCAGAGCCCCAGGGCCCAGGCTGCAGTATTAGCCTCCTTTATTGTTCTCTGCTTCTTTGGCTCCTTTTCAGGCCATGGCCTCTTGTCCTTGCAAATGTGCAATGGGCAAAATAAACTCCAGAGTCCAGCTCAGGAAGATGCTGAATGCCGTTAATATTATTATTGTTTGAAATATGCAGATATGCTAATGAAATCCCGAACGAGGCTGCGGTTCCAGCGCTACTCAGAATTGTTATTAGCCAGGCAGGAAGCTCGGGGCTTGATGCCAATCTCACCTCTGGTGAGTTTGATGGAGTTACACCGGTGTCAGAGAAATGACAATCAGACCGGCTCTTTGCCTTTCCCATTTCAAGCAGTAGCAGCAGTGACGGCAGACTCAGCCTCGGACTGAAACCAGGAGAAAAGCAACAGTGTCCATAGCTTGAGCTAAGAGACACGGTTCCCTGGCTGTAATAGCCTTATCCTCCGTGGACTCATCGTGGAGCGGCCATGGGTGTGATGCTCTATATCCCTAGGAAGACGGGGACCATCCCTCCCCTTTCGAAGCCCAGGCACAAGAAACCGGGGGCCAGACTGTTACCTGTCACAGCAGGGTACCATCCAAAGGGACTCTGCTGAGGGGATCCCATGTCGATAGTGTGTTTTTCGGGATCTCAGCCCTGAGCTGAGAACCGGACTACAGTCTCCCAAGTGGCACTCATCAGGGTAAGCATGGCCAAACCACACCGCTTCTCTAATAGAACCAGAAATCCCATTTTTTTCCCCAAAGGGATGGATGCCCTTGTATGTGTTGTAGACCAACCTCAGCCCAACCCTAACTACGGACAGCACTGGAGTGAGCCCAGGGCTGATGCTGGCCTAACACGCCTTAGTAATTGTTCCTCTCTTTTCTGAAGTCATTTAGTGTTGACAGAGATAGGGAAGCCAAGCTAGTGAAATACAAACTTGCATTGAGAATATTCCCCGGCATGACGCGTGTCAGCAGCAGACACAGTGAATAAATCCATTTTAATGGAATTATCCATTTCAGTTCCCAACTTAATTGAGCCTTGCCCTGTAACTTAGCACGAGGGTGCCTCTCTTAATTAACCCCATACAGGCTGCCGAGTGTTTTACCATCACTCACACATATTCAAAGGTTAGTTTGAGTGCTGATATCTGTGCAACGTGATTTATCATGGGTTGGAAGAAAAAAAAAATTGACTGTCTCCTAGAGAAATGTCCCCTTTTTTATTCAGTGGTGCTGGATATGAAATTGTGAAATTGTGAAGCGAGAGGTGAAAGGCTGTAGAGCCTGGCAGTTGTTATTTATGAGAAATAGAGTGTGGTGAGTTTTGAGGTTGGTTACAGGGCACAGCAAAGGCCCTTTAGAAATCAGAGCCTCCATCAGGCCAAGCTGCACTCCCGGTTAAATTGTCTGCCATCCGGCTTGATTTGCAGGTGTGCTGTTATGATACAAATCATATCCACCTCGAGAAATTTTTACCCCTTAAAGACCTGAAATACCTTTTACACTTGGATTTTAGTTTCCCCATTCATGCTGCTTGTTTACTTGCATTTTAGTCAAGTCACAGCATGAGACGAGGCTGCTTGACTTGGGGCTTTATGGTGCACCCAGCTGTCTGGTTCTTGCGATGCTATCGAAGCCTCTGACTAAAGTCTCATCTACATGGGGGCACCCAGGAAAATTAATCCAAAAGAACATTTGAAGTGGATCAATTCAACCGCATTGAATCCTTGGGGAGATGCCTCTTGCACACAATTTAAAAGGCCTCAGTTTGGTTCAGATCGATGTATTCTGGAAGTGAATTAGGCTAAATCGAATCAAGGCCAATTTTATTTTTCACAAGCGATTCTGTACACGGGTTTCGTGCGGTCAGCTAGCACGCTTGACTTTCCCACCTTCTGGTGGATTTGCTCCACGGTGAACCAGTGTGCAAAACTGCAGTACGCGAGTGGCTCTGTGCTTCCCCCCTGCATGGATGCACTTAGTCAGTGCTAAATGCGATGTTGCTCCACTTGCTCCCCTCCCAGCTGTCTGGGGGAAGAAGAAATGACCCTGTGGTGCCTTCTCGTCCATTCTGCCCCAGAGCTGGCCTAGGCACCCGTCTCCGCCTCCACCTGAAAAGCCTGACTCCATCTCCAGCAGCAAAGACTGGAGCTCTCGAGGTGCCCATTTGGAGTCTGCTCCACTGGCCAACGTGGCATCCATCACGCAAGCACTCGGGCCAAGGCATGGTCATGCTTTAAGATGGAAAACCTCCTCGAGCTGGAGTGCTCCCATCGCCGCGATGGTATCGCACGCTCCCAGGGACCTGCTGAGCTCCAGGAAGCCCAGCCATCCTTAATAAGCCATTGAGGACATGCGTTTTAATTAACTCACCCAAATTCTGCCTTTCTCTTTCCCACTTTTGCTAATAATATTTTTCTCTATCTGATAATGCGGCGCAGTTAATTCATTCTGGTTTTATAATGAATGGCGCCATAATGAAAAAGGTTAGCGGCGCTTCAGGCAGCTTTTAATTATCCAGCTGAGCAGGTAAAAGCACTTTATTTTTTGCTCCCCCCCTTTTATTTTGCAGTTAATAGAGGAGTGGTGGTGGTGGCAGTGGCACGGCCTGGGCCTCTTTGTTTTCCAGGGAGCGATGCGGCCATGATCGCTGAGGTTTGCCACACTCCTGATGGCACCAAGCAAGGGCCCAACACCAGCGCGGCTTGTTCCCAAAGACCTCCTGTTGCATCTGGAGTGGGAGAGGCAACAACTGCCCAGATGTCAGCATTAGAGCCGAGGTGGCTGACTGGTGGCCTTGGCCCAGCCAGGTGTTTCATTTCACGTCTCACCTTCAACCAGGTTAGAGAGCTTCTGGAGGGGCTGGACATGTTCAAGTCAACGGGTCCAGATGCTCTCCACCCCCGGGTGTTGAGGGAGCTAGCAGGGGTTATTGCAGGGCCCTTGGCACGGCTCTACGAGCACTCGTGGTGCTCGGGCCAGGTGCCGGATGACTGGAAGATAGCTAATGTGGTCCCCATCTTCAAAAAAGGGAGGAGGGAGGACCCGGGCAACTATAGGCCTGTCAGTCTTACCTCAATCCTAGGGAAACTCTTTGAGAAGATCCTCAAGGAGCACATCTGTGATGGGCCGGTCTCAGAGATGATGCTCAAGGGCAACCAGCACCGTTTCATTAGGGGCAGGTCTTGTCAGACCAACCTGATTGCCTTTTATGATCAGGTCACAAAGGCAATGGATGCAGGTGTTGCCGTGGATGTAGTCTTTCTAGACTTCAGCAAGGCCTTTGACACCGTCTCCCACCCCATCCTCATTAAAAAACTAGGCGACTGTGGCAGTGATGCCTACACAGTCAGATGGATTGCAGATTGGCTCAAGGGTCGTACTAGAGGGTGGTGGTGGACGGGTCATATTCGACCTGGGGGGAAGTGGGCAGCGGAGTCCCCCAGGGCTCGGTCCCGGGGCCCGTGCTGTTCAATTTCTTCATCAGCGATTTGGATGATGGGGTGAAATGCAACCTGTTTAAATTCACTGATGATGCCAAAATTTGGGGTGAGGTGAGCACGCTAGTAGGGAGGGAAAGACTGCAGCAAGACCTGGATACAGGGATGGGCTAGCAAAAACAGGATTCATTTCAATACTGACAAGTGCAGGGTGCTGCATGTGGGCAGTAGAAACCAGCAGCACACTTAGAGAATGGGAAACTCCCTTCTTGAGAGCACAGAGGCAGAAAGGGATCTTGGAGTCATTACTGACTCCAAGATGAACATGGGCCGACAATGCGAGGTCTCGGCTGGCAGGGCTAACCGCACCTTGTCGTGCATCCACAGATGCATCTCGAGTACAACCAAGGAGGTGATCCCCACCCTCTATGCGGCGCTGGTCAGGCCACAGGTGGAGTACTGAGTCCAGGTCTGTGCGCCCCATTTCAGGAGGGACGTGGACAACATGGAGAGGGTCCAGAGGAGGCCACACGCATGATCCGGGGACCACAAGGCAGACCCTACAATGAGAGACTATGGGACCTGAACCTGTTCAGCCTCCAGAAGAGGAGGCTGAGGGGGGACCTGGTGACTGTCTATAAACTCACTAGGTGGGACCAGAAGGGTTTAGGAGAGACGCTGTTTCCCCTCGCGCCCTCCCACATGACAAGGAACAATGGACACAAATGATTAGAGAGTAGATTTAGATTAGACATCCGCAAGAACTACTTCACAGTCACAGCGGCTAGGAGCTGGAACCAACTTCCAAGGGAAGTGGTGCTGGCTCCTACCCTGGGGGGCTTTAAGAAGAGGCTTGATGACTACCTGGCTGGACTCATTTGGGTCCAGTCTTTTTCCCCGCCCAGGCAGGGGGTCGGGCTTGAAGATCTACAAGGTCCCTCCGACCCTACTTCTATGATACTATGAATATAGCACTTGTCCTCTCAAAGTCAAGGGAACTAATTGTGCTTCATGTTGGATGTCTGTAAGACCCCTGCCGAAGCTGGGCCTTGTCGGGCCACATCTGGAGGACCTTACCTGGCCAACCCTCAGACCACAGCACTGTGGACTTTGATGAACTGCATGACAGAAAAAAAGCTATACTTGCCTAAAGCTGGCAGAGTTTGGCCTTCAGACCATGGCTCAAACAGCAGGCACTGCTCAATGAGACCAGGGGGAGGTCAGGGAAGGAAATGACTGGCCAGATCCTTGGCTGCCATGATTTCAAGTAGCTCCATGGCTGGGGCCAGGTTGAAGATGTGATGCATGGTGTTTGTCATATTTAAGGAAACCTGTTTCTGCAGAGGGAGACACAGGCGTGCATGCGTGTGTGCGTTTCCACAGCTGCTCCCATCCTCGTTAGCACAGGAAGAGCTACTAAGGCAACAGCATGAGCTTAAAAGTATCTGCCCCTTTGCCGCTGTATAGCAAGTGAGTAGCAGCCTTGGTGGGAGGTGGCTGTAGTCCATCTCCCCAGGTGCCAGGCATAACATCACTGGACGATGCAATTCAGCACACAAAAACTAACGGAGCAGGCTCTCTAAGGAAGAGCTACTTGCCTAGGGCTCACAGATCCCCCTAGACAGCCACCATGCTCATGCCGGAGTCCCAGCTTCTTCACTTTCCGGTCCCAGCTCCCTTGAGAGCAAACGCGCCCGTTTTCCAAAGCAGACCATCGCGCTGCGACTTCCCCTTGGCGCTGGTGCAGGGCTGGAGCCGTACCCAACACGTCGGGTGTTTACAAGGCTGTGCTTTCAGAGCAGCAAATCCATACAACAAAACCAACTCATACCAAAACTCTGCTGCAATCAATCACGAGCTGTACTTTATAAATCAAGCATCTGAAATGCGTATCGATCGCACCGCCTGGTAAAGCTGCGGAGACTTAATGGCCGGGGGCCGGGGGAGGAGAAGTTTGGCAATGCACGCGCATGTTTATGCATGGCGCCGGGAAACCTGTCCAAAGACAGATGGGGAGTTTAAGCAAACAGAAGAAAAAAATTGTTTCTAATTTACTTTCCTTGTGGTTTCTTTCTTTTTCTTTTTTTTCAGTGCAAATATCTCACTAGATCCCCTGCATGGAGGGTCACTGGCAGGATGGCTTAATAAGCTCATAAAACACACCATTGGAAGCAGATTCTAGCACTTGGGTTATGATGACAACCCTGTGCCTTCTTCCGCTGCAAGTCTCTGAAAACCACTAATCACAGCTTTTTCCCTTCCTCCCCACCAGCCGGTTAACTCCTTCCGCCCGGCAGCCCCGACAAGCAGACCAGAAAGTGGTGATGACCCGAGGAGATCAGTCTCACCCTAGCTGGATCAGGCATTCAGAGTCTTAACTAAAGGCCCCTCATTTCATTTGTCCTCCTCCTCTTTGTGAATGAAGCCCTGGAGGGGACTGGGGCTAGGGCAAACTCTTTGACCCTCTTGTGCATCTTCCTCTGCAGCTCCCAGAACAGGCTGGGGCTCCATCCGGCCATGCACTGACACCCCCTCCTAGAGGCATGTCTTGCACGTCTACATCCTACGGGCTTCAGCTGGTCAAACATGTTGCCGGATCAGAGCCAGCAGGCTCAGCCGTTCTCAAATCCAGCCCCCCCAGCTCGGCCTTGCGCATGCATCCTTGTTCAGCACAGACCCAGGCCGAACTCGAAGCGATGCTCCTGTCTCACAGGCTTGATGCTCCACGCGTGGGTGCTTTGTGCCCTTGTTCCCTCCTGCCGGGGGCCCTGCATTCACCGGGCCGGAGGAAAGGCTGATGGAGAAGCAACGCCAGCCTCCGAAAGGAGACGAGCCGCCGAAGGCAGCGCTCGCATTCCTCAGGAGCAGTGTGATCGTGCCAGCTTAGGAACACATTTCACTTTTTTGAAGGCTATTTTAGCTGTTTCAGCTGTGAAGTGGAATTCATAATCTCCTGCAATGACCCATGAAAATAGCCACATTACATGGTTTCCCATTGAACATTTCTTTATCTTGGCTGCTGTGGAGCTATTTCGTTTTATTAAGTGCACGGCTCTGACATGATTTTCTCCCCTTCTATCCCACTTTTTGAAAGGGCAGACTGGCCAGTGTCTTCCTGTTTCCATTGTCAACATACAAATAGGGAAACTGAGGCATGGGAGGGGCAAAATGACTTGCCCAGGGTCATGCAGTGCATTGGTAGCACAGCAAAGCGGGAGGAGAAGAAGCCCAGCTCTCCGAATCCAAGTTAAATCCGGCTGCCGCTCTCAAAGGTACAGACATTACACTTTTCCTGGTATAAGTGATCGGAAACTGGTTCATACCCATAGCAGAGCAGAAATTTGGCACACAAACTGTTTTAAAAAGGGCAGATGTGTGTCTGTTCACTGCTGAACTGTGCTGCTTACGGACAACCGCATAATTTAGACTGATTCTGCCTGGGGCTTTTTGAACATCTGTACCTAGCCAAAATGTTCACACTTGCCCCTGCCCTTTACCTACTTCTGGCTGCAGCCCTTGAGACCAGATCATACTTTTCCCCCCCTTCTTCCAGTCCTGAATGGAAGTGTGACAAGGACACTCTCCTGTGTGATAGTCGAACAGCAGGTGGGAAAAGGCATTTTATTTGGGCGCACACAAAATTTCCTTTTTTTTTTTTAAAAAAAAAGGGTGCACACAAAATCTCCTTAAAAAAAAAAAGTGACATGCAATGACCCATTGTGACAGTGCCTGAGCTTTGTTTTCAGGCTATCATCATTTTGAAGGAAACATGCAATTCTTGATGATGAAAATAGATTTCTTTCCCCACCAAAAAGTCCAATTTCTTGCAAAGCTGTTTCCTCAACTTTTCAGCCAGCACCAGGTCCCTTTCCAGCAGCATCCTAAGGCCCCTGGAGCCAACAGGACTAACCTCGGGATGCAAAGAGCGGTGCTTGCACAAAACTGTGCAGCATCAGGGCTTAAAGATGGAGGGCAAAGCCAGCAGCGTGTGTAGCAAAACGTCACAATGGTTTAAAAAGTTTGCGTGACCGTCCTGCAGCATTACAGAAGACCTAGGTATGCTGAGGAGTTACTACGAGGGGTGGATCCACGCTGAACTGGGAAAGGGATTTTAGAAAACATAGGACTACTTTTCAGAAACATTTTTTACAGTTAATTCCACCCATTTTTTTCACTGAGAAAATACAATTCAGAAAATTTTGCCCATCTTTAGGAGAGGATAAAGAACAAGCTGGGGGCTTTATATTTGTCTTGACTTGGGATTGTTACTTTACAAGCATGTTAAAGCTCCTTCCTTAAGAATTTATCCAAACTTCTTCATGCATCATTTGCCATTTTCTGTCTTCAAAAGGAGCAATTTTACAAAATCAATATTTATTTTTAAACAAATTCCCACTGTGCTGCGAAGCAGACCAAACAATTGCTTGGCAAATGTGACTTATTTGAAGAATGGGGGGAAAAAGGGTTTAGAAAGATTGAAAGTCTTTGCCTTGTTAAAAAAAAAAAAAGTGCAAGAAATGGCTTGAAATGTGAATCTGAAGTTTCCTGCAACTTTTTATTTCTGATTACTCCCGGGGTGTCACTCCAGCATTGTGGTTCCCTATTACACACATGTGTAAGTAATCAGTAATTATAAGTCTTTCTGTGCATGGCTCACCTGTTGCAGCTTGCTGGGGCCGACAGCCTTTTTAGTTATTAGCGTGGCACAGTGGGTCCAGGGACCACGTTGTTCTCCGAGGGGGAAAAAGATCAAGAAAACTACAGAAAAGTTTGCTAACTCCCTCCCTGCAGGGAATATAGATGTATGTTAATACATTTTAAAGTCTCACCAGCCGGTTGTAACAGGGGCTGGATAAAGGGCTACTGCACTCTCGAGCTAGTGACATGAAAAGACCCACCGTTGCTTTCTCTCCCTGCTTCCCGTTACATCGTGTACAAGCGCCCGTTGTCAGCCATGGTCTCTCTGCCTCCGTCCATTTTAACCCCATTCCCCCACCCCGGGTCTCTATGGCTGACTAATGGGCTGGGCACGGCTCTTGCGCTGGAGGATTATCCCAGCTGAGGTTCTGATTCCCTAAATCAGCAGAGAGTTTGGCAGGGCCAGGAGAGACAGGGGTGATTATTTTTAGTCCCTTGTTCCTCTGACTGGATTGTGCATCACAAAAGAATGCTAATGCTCAGTGTCTTTATGAAAGCACTCGAGTTCATCAGCTTTGCAAAGAAGTGAAATTAAATCAAGATTTAATTGGGATATGCATGTTTTATTCATGGTACTATCCACAGGAGAAGCCAGACAGCTGAAGGTAAAGAAGGGGGTGAAAAAAAAATCTTTTGAAAAGTTGTTTCTCTCTGATTAAATAGAGATAGTTTCCCACTTCAAAGGCAGCACTACTTTAATGTATTTTAAATGCTCAAATGTGCCGTCTCGATGCCTCTGCACATAAGGCTGGCAAGGGTGACATAGGCCTTCTCTCTTCCCTTCTTGCCACGGCCTCCAAAACTGGTTGGCTGCTCCCAAAACAGCATACTTGCAATGGCTTGCAGCTAGGCAAATGTGCGGCACGGATTTTCAGTGGCTTCGTGCAGGCCGGGCTCGTTTGGAGGATAAAGGAAACCAGCTGAACGTTTGTCTCTTAAACCTATCCAAGAGCCCAGGCCCGCACTTCAAAACCACTCAGTAAAATAACAGCTCCTTAACTGAACAGACCTCCCCTCTGTAACACGCAGTCAGGTCCGCTGACTTCAGTGAGGAGAGCAGGTCGTTTCCCGCACGGTTTGCAGCCCGTCTGCGCTGGGATCTGTCTTGAGCATCGTCAACAGGATGGCTCGTTAAATTTCTGTTGCAACTCTGCTGCCGGCTTGTGGGAAGACCCAGACCCTGGGAGTGCAAGTATAAGCCAACCGAGGCTGTGCTGTCACTCCCCGGATGCTCACGGGCCCCGAATCATCTTTCTTCCCGGTGGCCCAGGAGAAGAAAAGAGCCGAGGTCCCTGAGGAAGGAGATGCCCCTTGCACTTTTCAGCTAATCTTTTTCTCTCTCAATACAAAAAGGGTCAACATTCAGCCAAGTGTTTGACCCCCAAATGCTGCCGTTTCATCCCTTGCTGACGAAATCCCAGCTTCGCAACCTGGCCTGGCCGCAGCATCCCGTTGCTGCAAGTGGAGCGTGAGCCCGGTTCTCCACCAGGCTCCGCGTCACCGGCTACCCACCGTGCGATCACTTTGCACCGATGCAAACACCCGAACAAGGATGACGGATCGGGCCCTGAGGATCCAGGAGTCTATAGATGGGGTTTATGCACCATGCACAGAACAATTAGTTAAGGCTTAGGACTGAGACTGCAGGCAGGCGCTTGCTGTGTGTTTGCTTGCATTGTGTGGGATTAGCAATAATAGAGCTGCTAGGGTGATGGACGCATCGGCTTGGGTTTACTCTGAGCCCTGTCAAACTCACAGACCTGGATTAAAGTACGATCACACTGAGTGAACATGGCTAATTTAGCTGTGGTATTTCTTTCCCCCTTTCCAATTTAATGTAATTGCTGTGAGAACGGCTTGCTTTTGCACTTTCGGGGCTTGTTCGCCTGAGTGGGGAACAGAAGGGGGGTTGAACCCAGCCCCGGGAGGAGGGAAGGGAAGGGCTGGAGAACAGCCTGGGAAACGGCGCGGTTAGGGATGGTGTGAGGTGCAAGGGGGGCCGTGAACAGGCAGGAGATGGGCGTAAGGAGAAGAAAAGACATGAAGTCCTTTTAGGCCCAAATTCAGGGAAGAGCCCCTCTGGGGTCAGTGGGAGACAGATATACGCCGTGCTTGAAGCAAGAGCTCAAAGCAGCACGTGCTTGAAATGTTCTCCCAACGCAGGGCGATCCTGCCCGGCGCTCTGCTGCCTGAGACCGGGAGCATCCCTTTGGCCGACCGTTTGGAGACCGGAGGCTGCACGAACAACGGCAGCACCTTGAACTGACCCCACACCCCAGCAGGGCGAGCAATCGGCAGAAGGATTTCTGCTGGCCAGTGACCCAGGTAGAGGCAGGGGCGGCACAGGCCATGGCCTGCCACATCGGAGGAGACAGTGAGCAATGGGGAGGACGTGGAGGACGGCGGGACCTCTCTGCACCGCAGCCAGCAGGTAACCCACGCATGGGAGGAGAGAGCTCTCTGCTGCAAGACCCGTGCCATTCCCGGTGGGAATTTGTGCGGAAAGGGCACATTGTTCGGAGCCGGTGCCTGGCAAAACACAATTGCAAAAGTGAAAAAAAGTAATATTTAAAAAGAAAAAACCCCCGCCTCTAAGTCGTGCCCTTCAGAAGCAGCCCCTTCGCATTGTCCTTCCGGTGAAGCCACTGCTGCCTGGGGAATCTCAGATCTTTGTTAAGAAAAGGACACGCAAAAGAAACACGAGTTCTCCCGGAGGCTCATTATTCAAACCGTTCCAGGCCCGGCATACAAGTGTCGGTGACTTTGGAAGATGAACAATCTTATCTCCTGGGTGAAAAGGACCATTTGTTGTTTACTGTCCAGGAGCGAAAACTCACAATAGATGTGGGGGGAACTTGGAGAATAACTGAGCAAAAGTTGCTGAATGAAAAAAAAGAACCAGAAGCAGCTGCTAAAACGGTGGCATTTATTCGAATGAAACCCAGAGTCATCCCCAAGGCCAAGTACGTAAGCTTTGCTAGCAAGGTTGCATTGATAAAAAGCCAACTACGTTGCCGTCACTCTTGCTGGAGGGTCATTTTCTGGCTAGCTGAGTTTCCAATCCAACTTCTACAGGGTCCAAGCTTTTCTGCACTTGGTGAGGAAGTCAAGAGGAAGAGCAGGCTGGTATCACACTTGACCAGTGAAACCTTAGGAAAGAGTGGATAGAAAACAACCTGGCCAAACTGAGAATGAGTTTTAGGTTGCATTATTTTTGACTAAACTAATTTTTCTCAAATGGAAAACAACTGATTTATTTATTTCTTTGTCAAAATATGCCAAACCCAGCCATCGTGGAGCACCATGGGGAGTGCATCTGCTTCCATGCCCCCTCTCTGGACCAGGCTACATCTTGATTCATTAGGTGCATGGACATCACCGAGTGCATGGAGTCCACAATCGCACTTGGGACCGCCGGCATTCACCACAGTGCAGGTCATCATTGCCAGGGCATCTCTGGGATAAGGTCTGCTTCACAAGCCAGGTCATCACAGCATCCCGGGGCAGAGAAGATTTTGAGGAAAGCAAGCGGCCACACGCATGAGCAGCAAAGAGCCACGCTGCGGACCCACAGGGATAATCCACCCCACCCATCTCACATTGCATTAGGATGGGATCAAGAGCATCTGTTACCAGGGAAAGTGGAAGAGTGTCGTGGGGAGATCCTAGCATGCTTTCCTCCTCGCCAGGGGCTTCGTTAATGAGAATAGCAGCAGGCAGGAGAAGGAAGCAGTAGGGGAAAGCTCAGGTTCACTTTCGCGGATAATTTCTAAAGCAAAAGAGCAAGCGTGTTCACAGGCTGGCAGCACTGGCCGGGCAGGACTGGGGGAGACGCTTTCTGCTGGGGCTGCAGGGAGCTATCTGCCCTCCTTGCCTGCTTGCTTTTGAGGGTGGTCCACCAATCCCACGTTCGACCAGGAGCACTGCTTGGCCGGTCTCTAAGGGTGTGACGGAGGAGGCGCTGCTCACATCCAAGAGGAGCTGAAGTCTGGACAGAGGCATAAATCATCTCTGGCACATCTTTAATCAAGAGGTTGTGTGATATTTATTTTTTCTCCCCACTTTTGAATGGCATCTATTAATGATAAAAGTCCCTGTGGTTTATAATTACCAGTTTGACAAGTTCATGAGTTCTCTGTTAATTATTATAATTAGCTTTCACTCAGTGCAAATGCAGGAGTTTAACAACAATATTAACAATGGGAGGACTATCATCAAGAATTAACTACAAAGAGCCAACTAGTAAGATTTCCTCCTGACTGCCAGGGAGAGTTATTAATGAAGAAGGACCCTGCTCTGCGTCCTTCAATCTTGCTTAAATCGGCAACCGGCTCCAAAGTTGCTCGGAGAGTTAAAGACAATGGCTGTGTCCACACGCACACAGCAGAGCCAGCAGTGGAAAGGAGCGGAAATATAAACCAAACCCTGGGCTGCTTAAAATAACGCTGCGATTCAAACCAATAGATGCAAGGAAATGACACGCTACGCCTGCCAGGGACCACATGGCACTCAGGAAAGAGTGGCTTGCATTGATTTTGCTCTGCTCAGCCTTTTACAGGCGTCTCCCAAGGGAGCCACGTTTCACCACGTAGCTGCTGTGATATGGCCACGTGTGTCAGCACGGGGCTGATACGCTGTTGCTCTGCATCGCTTTGCTCCTCCAGCCACGTGCACCTTCCCGGCTCCGCTGCCACGGCCCTTAGCCCAGGTGTGCCGCGGGGAGAAGGGGTGCAGAGGAGCCGTCGCCAAAGCGGCTCTGCACCTGGGACATGAGTTATTGCAAGCGGGAAGGAGGGAGGCCGGTCTAGCATGCGGAGTGGGAACCATTCTTGCTTTACGGCAGGCAAAGGTCTCCAGGCACAACACGGCAGGGCTTTCCTTTGACTTCAGCGGGCCCTGGATCAGCCCCCGAATGCAACTGTTCCCCGAGCACTTACACGTCATGGCACTTTCACTGGGAAAATGCCATCGGTGCAGTGGAACGACCCAGCTCTCCGTGGCCGGGAGCGAGAGGACACGTGGGCCCAGTGGAGACGTTCCCAGCCCACATTCTGCACTGCACACTCCAAAGCAAGCCTCGCCTAGGAGGTCTTAAGACCCAGTGATTAAATTTCTGTGACGAGCCTTTCCTCCTGGTAATACACAGCAAGAGACAATAGGCTGAGCAAATATTAGAAAAATATCAATTTTCTGCATTCCCCCATTTGCTGAAGATGAATGGATTGACTTCTCAAACACGGCGAGAGCCCGGCAGCCAAGCTGGATTCCAGCTCAACACTGCTCAACTTTTCCTTTAATTTCCAAGTTCAAACGTATACAAAATATTTATCTAAAATAGCGAGGAGCTTAGAGTGGCAAGCTGTGCAAATAATTAGTTATCTTAAGCTGTTTCACACCTGAAACAGAGGGATTTTTTTTTTTTAATCACATCTTTGTGGAACTGAAGTAATGACTAAGCGGCTTGTGGGAACAGTCAACCCGATCAATATTATCAGCAGAAAATGTCTTATGACACCCATGTAAATCTGTCTGCGATCTGAAACCCTAGCATGAAGGAAGTGCAGGCACAGAGAGAAAAAGTGACTAGTCCCCAGGGTTGGGAAAGGGATAAACAGGCGCTCGGGCTGCATCTTCACTGCAATGAAGGATGTGGGGCTCTGCACCAAGCGGTCTCAGCATCGGGCAGTAGTGGAGACAAGACTCGGGGAGTTTTAGTCCAGTGTGGCTAATCAAGGTCAACCCCGTAGTCCTCAAATAAGGCTGCCTAGCTGTGTCTTTTTGCAGTCCTTATCACTGCTCTACATCCTTGGAGGTGTGGAAGACCCAAGTAGACAAAGCCTTGGCTGGGATGATGAAGTTGGGGCTGGTCCTGCTTGGAGCAGGGGGTTGGACTAGATGTGACCTCCTGAGCTCCCTTCCAACCTGAATTTTCTATGATCCTATGAAATATCTGCATATACAACCTGCTAGACCCCCAGTTCATGCTTCTGCCTCCCTTGCTGTCAGGATTAGCTCAGCAGGAAGGTTTCATGGTTTCATAGTTGGTCAGGTTGGAAGGGACGTGAGCAGATCACCAAGTCTGACCCCTGCCATGGCAGGAAAGAGTACTGGGGTCAAACGACCCCAGCAAAGTGATTGTCCAGCCTTGTCTTAAAGGTAAGGATAGGAGTAGGGTAGGAGCCAGCACCACCTCCCTTGGACGTTGGTCCCAGACCCTAGCCGCCCTGACCGTGAAGTCGCGCCTCCTGACGTCTAGCCTGAATCTCCCCTCTGCCCGCTTGTGACCGCTATTCCTGGTCACTCCTGGCAGTGCCCGGGGGAACAGGGACTCCCCCAGTGCCCGCTGATCCGCCCTGACTAGTTTATAACAGGCCGCCAGATCCCCCTCGGCCTTCTCTTGTGGGGGCTGAACAGGTTCAGGTCCCGTCGCCTCTCCCCGTAGGGCCTGCCCTGCTGCCCCGATCATGCGAGTGGGTTCGATGGAGGTCCTGCATTTGGGTTAGGAACCCACGAGAGTGGTCAGACCTGGCTGACTGCTCCTCCCAGCAGATGTCTGGGAGGTTCAGGTCACCCATGATGACCACGTCCTTGGACCTAACGACCTCCGTGAGCTGACTTAAGACTTCCCGGTCTAGCTCTTCCCCTTGGTCGGGGGGTCTGTAGTAGACCCCCACTGTTAAGTCTCTTCCCCCGCACTGCCTTGTATCCTAACCCAGAGCACTTCCAGGTTAAAGCTGGCCAGGAATTTTTTCCTGAAACTGCCTTTAAAAAAAAAAAAGCAAAAAAAAAAAAAAAGCAGACAATAAATATTTATTACGACTAAAACTATCCCTGGAAAATGCTTAGCTCTGAAGGGTTCACTTTATCAAAAAGGAATTTTGTAATGAATGTTGCAATGGTTGAAATATCTGCATGCAACAGCTTTTCATATAAATACTGAAACAAGCAAGCTTCTACTCAAAAAGTGCAATCAAATACAATAAAGGTGGAATAAAGCACCAGGTCCAACAAGATCTGCCTTGTTGGACCTGGTGCTGGCCACAGGCGACGACGTGGTGCGGGGGCTGTGGGTGCTCGACCCCCTGGGCGACAGCGATCATTGCCTGCTGGGATCCAGCGCAAGGCGGCAGAGGCCTGCAGCAAGGCAAACCCTGACTGGAGCATTCTGCAACTTTCCAAGTGAAAGGATTTTATTTATTATATTTGGGGGGAGGATTTTGTGACTCATGAAACTTTGAGAGATTTGGCTTTTATTTCTGGGGGGAATTTTTTGATTCATGAAAATTTGAGAGATTTCAATTTTGGTTTTGTCCCTGTTCGAAAGTTTTCCAAATCTTCCCAGTTCTCATGAGGCGGGTGAGCCCTTTCCTGCCCAGCACTGTCACGGATACAAGGGCAGCAGGGCCTGAAAGCAATCAAGAAAAAATGAAAGACAAGTGGGTTTGTGTTGCACCAGCTCGTAGTCGAATGTTTTCCCCGGTACGAGTGTCAGACGTGAAGTTGGTAGTGAAACGTGTGTTCAGCAGCACCTGGAAGGGAGCCAACCACGTGCAAAATGTGCTGATGGGTGACAAGAGTCAAGAACGCATCTCTCTTCCTTTCCCTCCCTTCTCACTAAACACCATTTAACTGCTTGACTGCGGGCGCGTGTGGTCCGGGAAGAAGGCACCTGCTTCTCTCCTGAATGCATCAGGGATTTCCAGATGGGATGCACCTGTCAGCCTTGTAAAAGGCCCCCCGTGCTGCAGGCACAACTGCTTTTTGGCCCAGCAGCTTGCATGCATCTCGAATGCTCACTGCTTTCAGCATGGGTGACGTGGAAGGTTGCTACCTCGTCCTTACCCGGTGCTGCCATTGCAAGAGCTTCAGGGAGGCCAGATTAATCCTCCCAGCTTTGCAGATAGGGCCACTGAGGCACAGAGATCACAGACAACGAGGGCTGGAAGGGAGCTCAGGAGGTCACATCTAGTCCAACCCCCCTGCTCCAAGCACGATCAGCCCCAACTCCATCATCCCAGCCAAGGCTTTGTCTTTAAAAACCTTCAAGGCTGGAGAGTCTACCACCTCTCTAGGTAACCTGTTCCAGTATTTCACCGCCCTCCTAAAGAGAAAATTTTTCCTAATATCCAACCTCAGCCTGCCTTGCTGCAGCCTGAGCCCATTGCTCCTTGTCCTGTCGCCCGCCCCCACTGAGAACAGCCCGGCTCTGTCCTCTTTGTGACGTGGATGTGAAGTGACTTGACCAAGAACACCCAGAAGAGCAGAGGCAGAGCTGGGAATCCCCCGGCCGTTTTCCCCAGCCCGGCTCTGGTGCAGCGCCTCCCTTGTGCATCACACTTCCAGGAGCCACCCTTAATACGGCTGGTTGTGTCTTCTTGCAGTGGAGTCACAGTCACGGTGACATCACATTTGCCACGTCCCCGCAAAACCCTGCGCCAAAATAACTTGTTTTGTTTTTTTTAAGATAAAGAATCTTTTTCCCCCTTCCTGCCTTGCTGTTAGCACCAGTAATGTATGCAGGACATTCCCAGGGGAGTCAATTCTTGCAAACAGCTCGAAGCCACAGACAGAGGTAAAAAAACAAAACAAAAAAAAACCACGTCAGAATATATTTAGCAAGTGAAAATGTGAACCACAGAAAAACTGAGGGGGCTGGGCTGGGCTGGGCTCTGTGCAGAAGTGAGGAAAAGCCATTCTTCGGGTGGGAAATGATGGAAGGTGTAGCACCAGGGACCAGGTTGTTTAAGTGCAGGAATTCCTCTCACTTCCCCCTTGCAAATAAATTACCAGCAAAGCATGCACGTGGGGCGGCTCGCGTACTCAGCTCTCTCGCAGCCTTCTGGGAGACTCCTTTGAACATTTGCAACATGAGAGCACAGGCCCTGAGATTTGTTAGACAAGTCTGACTTTATTATTTTTTAAAAGAGCAATATTATCTTCCCTCCTTGCGCGGGAAGGGGAGGGGGGCGCGAGGGGAAAGCCACCGACACGGGGGGCTGGAGATGGGCTGCAGCGCCTCATGACTAAAGAAAAGAATTAAAATCTACAGCCAGGAATGTGCTCTCGCTTCATCACTGTGTTCTGTCCTCTAAATATTTCATTTCCGACTAATGCATGAGCCAAATGGAAAATTTCAAGCAAAACTGCGCTACTTAGAATGTGCTTAATTATTGATTCAGCTGGGGGAAAAAGAGAGAAAAAAAAAGACGAGGGAGGAAAATGTGCTGAGCTGCTTTTGTGCCTTCTCCCCCAAGCGCGCTGCTCGCTCCAGGCCCCGGGAGCCCTGCCCCTGCAAGGGGGTGACGTTCTGTCCCCGTGTGTCTGCAGCGTGGCGCTGGGACGGCAAGCAGGTGCAAAAGCAGGATGGGAGGTTTCTGGCTGGCAGCGCATCCCCTTCCGGGGCCTGGAGTCCCACGGGCACCTGGATCCTAGGGGCTAAACTCATTGCTCCCCCCCGCCACAGCACGGGCCTGGACGCCTGCAGTGGGCTTGACCGACAGGGCTGCCAGGCTAGGTCGGAGGTTGCAGGGACCCTCCTAGACTCGGACGTCATCTGCCATCACACCCGGGCAGGGGCTCAGCACGAATGCCAAGTCCAGGGGCCAGATCTCCCTGGCTCCAAGGGTTTCCCTGTCCTAGCTAGCCATTCCTGCCGGTCCCACGCTGCACCACCGCGCCCACGCGGGAGGCCTGAGGATAAGAAGCTGTCTCCCACAGCTCAGGTCCATGGAAAGCAAACTGGGCTGGCCTCCTCCGGACACTCCTGGGTGTACACTGGAGCTGCACCCGCCCGGCGTGGGCAGGAGGAGCCGTGGTCCCGGGAGTCTTCCCCCTGCCCAGCACGGCAGCTCTGCCGTTCGCTCTGACGCTGGACTCTGTGCCGGGAAGCGTCTCTCCACTCGCCTCCCAAGGGGACAGCGGGTAGCTAATGATGGAGCATCTGTTTGTCTCCCAGCGCTCCTGAGTCCTGCCGAGGCGCTTGGGGATTTGCTCAGCTCGCCCCACTCTCCCTCTCTTAAGTAGTGTCACCAGCAGAGCCTCCCCGCACGGCTCGGACACTTTCGGACGGGATTCCCCCTGCCAGGCCGAGCCTGCGGTGAGTGCAAGCAATCCGTTTCCATCGCCCCCCTGCAACGCAGAAATCCCGACTGCTTGCAGTTTGGGGGTTTTCCCAGTTTTGGTGAAAGGTCACCATTTCCCAAGGGAACTTAGAGCAAAACATTTCATTTTCTTGTCAGCTTTTTGTCCAAATTGCCTTTGGAAAGGCCCCGTTTTCTGCCTGGTGCCACTCTTCTGCAAGAGGAAAGAGAGAGAGAAGACGGCTGGGGGTCTGTCGCATCCCTAGAGAGGTCCCATCAGCATCTGTTTTCATAAGAGCCAAAATAAAACACCTTCTGCTAATCCGAGGGGGAAACTGCAGCCTTCTCCACCATTTTATCGGACACGGCTCATCTCTGAGGAGCCCAGCACAAAGGGGAAGCCAGATACTTGCTGGGTTCATGCTAGCTGGGAAGTATAATCCCTCCTATTTTTGCCTTTCCTTTCTCCTTTGGCACGTGCCCGAATCACCTGGCTTGACCACAGTGCCAGGTCCGGAGACTCTCCCAGGAGCAAAGCTAGGGCGGGGGTGTTTGTGCGTTGCTTACTTATGCGGCATGCATCCCCTCATTAACCGTTCAGGGAGCTTTTCCTGTAATGATCCTATTTGCGTGCGCTGTTCCCAGAGCGCCTCCTGCTCAAAACGGGCGATTTAGCCCTTTGAAGCTAAATAACGTGCTTGGGGAAAGAGCCGCGGGAGGGCGGAGCGCAGAGAGTACCGTGCCGTGTCGGTGGTCAGCGCCGCGGCCAGGCCCACGAGAGTCTGAAGTCCCAGGACAGGCAAATCCAGCTTCTGATTTTTCTCTTTGGACATTTTCTTTCCCCTTTCGGTTATAAAAGCATCCCGATGGGTGGGACTGGTGCGTCCCAGTGGTGCAGCATGGGGGAGCGACCCAGATGAAGCTCTCTCTCTCTCTGCCAAAAGACGTGGAGCTAGTTGAAGCTGAAGGACACACGCTGTATCTGCGCCGGGGCACAGTCTCGTCGAGTGACCCCCAGTCGAAGGCAGCAATGCACAGCTACAGCCCTGACACTGCCGCTGGTGCAGGGCAGCCTTTCGGTGCTGAGGGTAATGCATTCAAATCTTGCTTGTAAGCCACAGAGAGAGCTCCTGGCTTCACTGACATGGAGATTACTGCCCAGCGTGCTTTTGTACCAGCTTGAAAATGATGGAGATAGGAAAGAGAGCTGGGATTATCAATGGCCCAACTCACCAAGCTGCCCATGGATAAGTCAGAGCCCCTGAAATCCATCCCAGCCAAACCTGACCCCTCCTCTCCGGCTGAGTCAGGTGGGCTAATTGAATTTTGATGTCTATTTGTACACAAGTGCAAGCAGCTGGGAACATGAGAGCTTCCCACCGAGAAAAAGTGACTAACTAAACACACCTGTGTTTGTGGCATTAGCAGGAAAACAACTTTGGAAAGCAGAGGAAAGGAACAGAAAATAGGAAATCAATGGCAAGTTAAGACCAGGGAGAGCAATTAGGCCTTGGAGTGCTGCTGTTTACCGTGGCAGGAGTGAGTTTTTAAGTGTATATGAACTGGATTTATACACTTACACGAGGCCAAAATATCTCCCAGACAAAGCAGCTTAGCTACATTGCCATTTACAGAGAGAAAAAACCTCCAGCGACAGCACATTTGCAAAGGGGCTCGTGGGGGACAAGCTTCCTCTCCTGCTGCGGGGAATCAGAAGCAGCGTCGCTGAAGCCAGAGGAATCTGAGCAGAGGGAAAAATTGGCATCAGAGAAGAGGAGAAGCAAACCCAAGCAGGACCTCCGCGGGAGGAGGCCTTGAACGTGCTGGGAAGAGAGGGGGGCTGTTCTGGGGCTGCTTCGCTCCACCCAGGGGGTGATGGCACCCACCTGGGCAGGGGAAAGCACCCCCCCCCCGCACCTCTTTACTCCCCCGTGCAGGCACTTTGCAGCATGCAACAGGCTTCAAGAGAAACCTGGGGGCACTTGTGCAATGAGCGGCTCTGTGCTCAGGTTCTGCTCTCCTGGGTTTGCTGGGAAGGCCACAACTTTTGGGCCAGTGTTTTTCAGGTTTGGAGCAGTTTTAAACTGAGAATGTTTGAGCAATTTTTGGTTTTCAGGGATTTTTTTGCGGGGTGGAAGGGGTGAAGTTTCTGCTGATCAGTTTGTCTAAAACAGTCCATTTTTATTGTCAGGAGACATCAGTTCCAGGCCATGACATGCCCAGCTCTGTGCCTTCATCAGCATCTCTCCCACGTCACCTCTTCTTTGACAAACCACTGACTTCTCCTTACCCAAAAATCCTCTGCTCGCCTAACCCCCTCCATGAAGCAGGGGTGTGTTAGGGCATTAGAGACCTCTTTAAGCGCACCTTCTCCAACCTCACATTAGCCCACCTCTGGGTTTCTGAATTCATTCTCCATCGCTGTGTTTAGTCTCCAGACTCTAAGTGGGTGCTTGGGAACGGTACAGGGCTGAGCACATAATCATCCTCCAGCTAATCATCATAATTAATATTAACACCCCAGGATCTCAGAGTGAAGGAGCAGGAGAGCTGGAAGAGAAGCTACCCAGCCCATAATATCCTTGTGGCTTTGTGTTGTTTTTTTTTTTAAATGTTAAAATTCCCTGCTGTTCTCTGATTTTCCCATGTTTTATACCTATCTCAAGCTAAACGGCCTTTTTTACATCATTCTAATTAGAGTCCAATATAACTTAGCTGAATCTCTTAGTAGCTTTTACTGCTCTTTATGAGTTAGCCTAGGGAGTTAAAGTCCCCCAAGGAGACCTGGGAAAGGGGTTTCTGAGTTACGGAGAAGAGGATGCTTTTCCCTCTCCCCGAGCGGAGGGAAGAAGCCGGGGAAAGAGTCCTGCCTCATGATCAGAGCAGAAGGAATTGGAGTCAATATGTCTGGGCTTTGTTTCTGGCTCTGAAAATGACCTTCTCTGTTATGCTGTCAACATTTTACCGCATAGATATGTTGTGTGGCTTAATGCAGATCCTTGCCCTATTTGACAGAGGCATAGCAGGGCCGTGCAATGAACACCCGGGCAAACGTTTCGGCCGGGGCGTGTGATTGCTTACAGCAAAGGAAAAGCATTGCTTCTCCCCCAGCGTGCGGACCACGTTGCGCGGGGGGTTTCAGCACAGCTCGGAGGGCCCCGTGCCTCCGCCGTGCAGGGGCTCATTTTGAAGGATGCAATTTTGAAGGATGATTTAGCAACAATTGCTCTTCTTGGAGCATCTCCAAGAATAAGGAGCAGCGCCTGGAGCGTTCTGGGGAGAGGCAGAGGCCATCTAGCCTGGAAGCAGCACCAGGCTGCAGCATGCTGCCTGGCTCTATGCTCTGAAGCTGGGCTAATTAGCACAGTGTAGAAGCAATTAGCCTGGTGTCTTTGCTGAGGGGGCCTTGGCTACACGGCTTCCGTAGCATGTAGGAAGCCACATGCCATGTTGGCGGGCGGCACTGCCGGACAGGGCGAGCGTGCCCTAGACGTGACCAGAGAGGGGGGCTCGTGTTGGCTGGGCTCTGCATTGTGCACGAAGGAAGTGGTATAAGAGCTTCATCTGTCCACGGCCACAGATTCCCCTCGTGAGCTTGGATAAATCATTTCTCCTTGCCATGCCTGAGTTTTACATCTGCAAAGGGGAGAGGATAACTTGTCCTGACCATGTAGACTGTAAACTCTTCAGGGCAGGGACCAACTCCCCCAGGCATACGTGCAGCACCTAGCACAAGGCAACTCAGCTTGGACCTCCGTGTACCACCGTCATGCGAATAAGAGCCACGAGATCCCCCCTAGGAAATGCCTTTTCTTTAACTGACAAACGCGGTGACATTTCTCTCAGTGAAAATTCATCAAACCCAAATCCAGATCTTCCCTTGGATTCATTATGCTCCGGTTTAACATGCCGATCGCACAGGGTTGTCTTTAATAGCATAATCAAGGACCTGATTGCGGGGTAGCAACCTCTGCACGGCAGGGCTCTGCTCGCCCAGGGATCACTTGTGTCCACCTCCCCGGCACAGCTAGCCGCCCAGGCCCCTCTGCTCACACAGAGCAGGGATTGCTGGCTCCATTAACAAGCTGTTGGGTGAGCTCCGAACAAATCTTTTCCTCGCGTCCCCTGAAAATTAAGTGCTACAAGGAGGCTCTCGCAGTCCCACAGGTGCTGAAGAGAATCTAGTTTCTGGCACGTCTCCATTTCTGCCGGTGCATTCACCCATCCATCCCGTTTTTTATCCCGTCCCGACCTGCCTGCCCGCTGACCACCTTGATTTTTTCTCCTCTACCTGTCTAGTTTTCTCTCCTTATTTATCTACCCATTTATCTAATCTTTTATATTGCCTATTGGCAAGCAAGAAACAGTTCTCACTGTGAGTCTGCAGGGGAATCATAACAAAGGAATCTATAAAGAAGGCTCCTGTTTTTGAAAATTTGTATAAGCGATGGAAGGCGGAGGACACAGCCCTGTGTTTTCTGACTACCCAGATCTAAATATTTATAAGTGACTTTTGAGAATGCCTGACCTCCTTGAACCCCTTCTGATGAGCTGCCACTAGAAACAGCACAAGAGCGGGCAGGGCACTCGGTTAACATTACCTGTGCAGCCCACATCGGGCCTGGGCTGAGCTCTGAAGGATGCAAAGGGGAGAGCGCGCTGGTAATTGGGATGCTGAATGAGTTCTGGTCTGCAACTGAAATGGGGGGACATCAAGCCTGCAGAGCTCGGTGCAGATTCAATTAGAAATTTCACTGAAATTTCAAATTATGGCCATTTTTTTTTAAGCGACAGAATTATGCCGTGTTACAGAGAAAGTGACAGGTAATTTGGGCCGCTAAAGATTTCTCGGACTCTATAGTTAATGGGGAGTTTAGCACCAATTCCTCTGTAATTTGCACTTCTGAGAAGCTGCGTTATTATAAAGTCAGAAATCTCCGGCACTTTCAACTCCGGGATCTGCCAGGCTTGCGATGACCAGGAATTGAGAAGGCCTGAGTCCAGAGGTCAACAATTTCAATATCTGAGGCTGTGTGGTTTCCAAAAACTGGCATTCCAATTGAAGAGTTGAAAATTGGAGGTGACATTCAGAAGTCTCTGAAAATTATAACCCTGACTTCCTCCTTGAAAAGCTTATCTGAATCCTAGCTTATCCTTTGATGAGGTTACTGAAAAAGCATTCTGCTCTGAGTACTTGAAAGATAACAGGCAATGCATGCGAGCCAGTACACTTCTCCCGAGGGGGAAAACACTATTGAATATAAGAAGCATGGGGCACTAATTAAACGGTCTGAATTATGCTGGACATCCTGATTTTGCTATAACCCTTTCCCATCCTTACGCACACACCCAGGTAAAGCATAAGCCAGTCTCTTGCCCTATGCTTCCCAGCTCCCTCCCAGCGCCAGCACAATATTCCCAACCGTTTGACAGGCTTCCAAGGGTTAAATCTTTTCAGGTAGCAGAACCTATTTCTCAGATTTTCATAGAATATGTGGGTGTGCATAGAAAATCCCTAGAGCTTGCATTAAGTAAGTAAATTAGTTACCCCAAGAAGTCAAGTTCCCCTTTTTTCCAGAGCAGAAATAAAAGGGAGGTGTGGGCTGCTTTCCCATAAAACAGCTTAAAAGAACAGGAAAGTTCGGTGCATAGAAAAACAGGGCTGAAAAGGCCCTCAACCCACACCCCGCTCAAGGCTGGGACATCCCTATATCAACAACCCCAGACAAACATTTGTGCAACCTGCATTTAAAGGCGCCCAGTGCCATAACCCCTCCAGGTAACCTGTTTCAGTGGCTAGCCACCCTCCTAGACAGTAAGTTCATCCTAATATCCAACCGAAATCTTCCTTGTTTCAGCTGAAGTCCCTTACTCCCTGTCCTGTCGCCAGCAGGCACAGAGAGCAATTGATATTCATCCTCTCTATAACACCATGTTTTGTATTTGCAGGCCAGTGTCAAATCTCCCCTCCGTCTCCTCTTTTTTCCAGACCACAAAATCCCAATCTTTACATGCTGTGTTTTCAAAGCCTCGAATTACGCGTGTTGCTCTCCTCTGGACTCTTCCAACATCTTTCCAAAATCTTTCTTGGATCCTGTTGGGGCATTGCTCTTCAGGTGAGGGTTTACCGGTCCTGAATACAGGGGAAGAATCACTTCCTGCTCTGACTATGGCACTGTTAGTTTTATTTCCAATAATATTATTCCATTGACTCATATTCAGCTTGAGGTCTACTAAGACCAGCTCCTGCACTCTTTTCTGCAGTACTGCAGCCTTGCCACTCATTCCCCATTTTCCTTTTGTGCCTTGATTATTCAGTCCTAAGTGTAGTGTCTGGCACTTCCTAGGTATTGACAGAAGTTACACATAAACCGGCTGAAGTGATCAGAAACTGGTTTAAACCTGGAAGAGAACAGAAGCTCAGTTCATATAATCCTGTTCCAAAATGGCTGAACCTGGTTTCAGATAAACCTGGCTGAACGTAGTATCAGACTTAACAGATTTGCGTCAAACTGGTTTATGAAACTTCTGTCCCAGACCCCTTCCTGGTTCAAGTTATAGCACACTCCCCCAGCATCCCAGCATGCTTTCCAGCCCTGGCCTGGGCTGTGCTGTCTGCTCCAGAGAGCATGGCTGGTCCTAACCCTCCACTCCCCGGCTGGAGCAGTGAGGGCTGGCTGATGAGGAGGTGGGGGCACAAGCCCAGTTGGGGATGCAGCCCAGTCTGCACTGGGGGGACTGCCCACCCCCAGGCAAACCCCGGCTGGGGTCTGAGGCCAGGCATGGGGGTTAAACACCCCTTCCCCCACTCAAACTTACTGCTGGTTGCAACTGTGGACTACAAATCCCAGAGGCCCCTGGAAGCAGGAAGAGGAAGTGATGAGCAACCCTGCAGAGTCCTACTACCGTGAGCCTGGACGGCAAATCCCAGAGGCCTCAGGGGCAGCAGGAAGAGGAAGTGAATACACAGCCAGAGAGCCACACTCTAGTGTCCCCTGGCACCTGGCAGGGCCACTGCAGGCATGTGGCTGCATTTCCTGAATCAAAAGCAAATGTCTGTTCACTTCTGTTTCGATTTAATCTGTGCAGTTTAGACTAACTTGTAAAGACTGAATCGATTCAGCCTTGGGCTTTTTGCCTGTCTGTACTTCTGGGCGAGGTATCAGATCTCCCAACCAGTTTGTCCTTATCTGCAAATGTTCTAAGTGTGAACTCAGTCCTGTCCTCCAAGTCATTACGAAAGATAATGAACCCGGTAAATATATCAGACCCAGGAGATTCCCCCAGGGAACCTCACTTCTCCCAGTTCGATACTGAGCCACTGAGACTACTCTTTGAGAACAAGTATTCGAAGTAGTTGTTCACCCACCTGACGGCAGGTTCAGCTGGACCATATTTTCACAGCTTACACATATATGAGAATGTCTTGGGAGACCATGTCAAAAGCCTTGCTAAAAAAAAAGAAAGAAAAACCAAGGTATATTGCATCACTGCTCTCCTCCCATCCACAAAGCCTGTCACCTTGTCACGGAAGAAAATCAGGTTTGTTCGGCATGATCTGCTTTTGGCAAATCCACATTGCCTGTTATTTATCACCATTTTATCCTCCAGGTGCTTAGAAATCAATTAGTATCATCCTATTCAGGAAAAACTGTAAGTATGTGTGTAAGTCCTGCTGATTACAATGGAATTGAAGCTCATGCTTACAGTTAAGCCAATGCTTGGGTGTGCTCCTGCTTGGCGTGTTAAGAAAAAGAGAAAAGTGAGATAAATAATTGGCTTCTTAAAAACAGGACTGAGAAACCATGGACTCAAGCATTTCCAAGATAACCTGATGGGAACGAGCTGCTGGAGGGGGCTTGGAAAGTAACCCAAACACAATAGCTGTGAAGGACAGTCCCGTGCCCCATTTCATAAACTGGAGTGATATCTGCAGCTCACGAACAACCAAGATGATGCATTAAGAAAAGTAAGATGCTACAGTGAAATCAGTTTTAATTATCAGTAGCCAAAGTGCTCCACTTGAGGCAGTAAAGGTTTTAAGACTCCAGAAGAAAATGGCTCTTGTAAAAGGCTAACAAGTCTCCTTTAATCACTTGGCTGCATCCCAGAATCCCACTTTCAGATGTAGCGCAGCTGCTGGGGAATCTTTCCCCGTAAACAGCAAAACAGCACAGTGCTAATTTGGCTACTCTAACTAGCAAAAGAGCAGTGGCAGGAAAGTGCTATTCCAGCAATTTACCTTTTTAATAATAGTAAATTATTCTCCACACAAAGCCACTTTTTAAACCTCTAATGCGCTCTCAAGTTGTAATGTACCATTTCTGCCTCACCTACAGGTCTCTGGGTTTTTTATGGGTTTTTAAGCAGGCACACTGTACTTCTTTTGTCATGCTCATTTCTCATGCAAAAGCCCCTAAATCCTTTCATTTAAAGCAAGCCTGAGTTATGCTGTTAATTTTCTTACATTTTGAATTCTCAAATAACTTTTTATGACAGTTTAATATGGGATATAAATAAGATGCCAACGTGACCTCAATATGAGGTGTGAAAATTATTTGTCATTAAATGCAAAACAACTTAAAATTCAGGTATTACAGCAAAGCCCCCAAACGGGTCCGTTTCTGTGAAATTTTTTTGGCGAGATAATTAGACAAGTACATTGTTCAAGTGCAAAGGGATTCATTTGCAAACAAAAGAGGCTTTGCTTCAGAAGCAGTTCGAAGTTTCATGGGACTCGCAGGTGAAAATGGTCATGTCACCAGTAGTTGCGAAAAAAAATAGAAATAAAAGGCAAAATGGGAGAGGTACAGAATAGCACACAAGGACAAAAATAAAGCTGGCATGAAATTACAGACAAACCGAAGGTGCAGTATTGCTAGAATACAATGCATGATGGAAAGGATTATAAGAGTAAATGCTTGAGGGGGGAAAAAAAAGATGTTGGCCCTAAATATAAAACATTATGTTTCAGAGTTTAAATATATCCCCAGCTATTACGGATTTCATGAGGGTCAAATTATGCCACACCTGTGTACTAGAGCAGCTCACGCTGGACCTGGTCTCTTCTGGGAAGTCTTACATCTCCAAGTTGCTGATATAACCATGGAAAGGCTTACGTCTCGGTGGGGGGGGCGTTAATTTTATCTTAAAATTTAATCTTTTTGTGAAATAACATGGGCCCTGATTCTGCACTGCTCCGAGGAACTTTCTGAATTCCCTTGTAGTACGGCCCCGCTCGGGAATGACTGATGCTGGGGCAGCGCGGCTGACGGAAAGCAGGGAGGCGCAGGAGGATCAGGGCAGCGAGAGAGAGCAGGGTGAATAAAATGAATTCTTTCCATGGAGCATCTTATTTTAGAACTGCCTCTCTCCCTCCCTCGAAATGCCTTGAATTGTCTTCTGGTTCCCTGCCACACCCCCTGCCAGTGCCTTCAGGATGCCAGTCACTGCAGTGGGAGATTAGCTGGGAAGTACGTCGAGTGCCTGACATCAAAGGGATTGTAAGACTCTAAAATTAACAGGAGGGATTATATGCCGGTGTCGGGAAAAGTTAGACGCAATTTTAAAAGGGAATGCTCATTTCGTGTCATGATGGAGTTGGGGCCGGTCCTGCTTTGAGCAGGGGGTTGGACTAGGTGTGACCTCTGGTCCTGCTTGGAGCAAGGGGTTGGACTAGGTGTGACCTCCCGAGGTCCCTTTACACCCTCACTTTCTATGACACTATGATTCATCTGCTTCTGGGGAGGGGAGTCTGTGCAGCTCGTATGCCTGAGAACTGTCCCAAACTTCAGGCGCTGAGTAGGAGACATCATGGGAAACCACAAGAGATCAGGAGGGGTGAACCCTCATCAAACTCAGCGTGAATTAGGGATGTTGCAGGGATCCAAATGGTGAGGGGGCCTTGCTGGTGCAGATTCAGAAAGCCCTGGCCCAGCCTGAAAGCAGGTGAAGCGTCCCTGAAATCACATTTCCATTCCTCTCTGAACAGGGCTCAGGTTGGCACGTCAGCTCTGCAACTCTGCCCTCGGCTCTGCCCGAGCCCCTTTGTCCCAGGAGGAAGCGTACAAGCAGGGGGGCTCAGGGAGAACGAGTGTGGCGGGAACGTGGGGCCTCGCACGCGTGCCGGAGCTGGCAAGGAGTGGGCCGGGGATGAGAAAACCAGGAAGAAGAGAAGAAGCAGGCAGGATCAAAGGTTAGGAAAGCCTTCCACAAATTACCCGTGACAAGCCGCCACCTTTAATAAACTCTCCCTGCCTGCCCCAGCCGCACGCCGCCTGCGCCTTCACCTGGCTTTTGCCGGCTGATGGAGCGGTCCCGCCGCCTGCAGTGGCCGAAACAACAAAGCTACGCAGCACTTCGGGGAAATCCTTCAAAGGGGCCCTTGCCTTGAAAACGTTGCACATTATTTCCGTGGGCTCTTAAACAGAATAATTCATTAGTCAGCTAAGAACAATCAATATCACACTCCAACAATTTATACACTGACTCTGTTTACTCAGTGGACCCTCTTTGATAATATTATTTATGATTCTAAATAACTCCATCGGTGTTCAATAGAGCTGGGAGGTGCCTGTGGGACTGGGGCACAATCACATTATGAAGACATATGGTTTACTCAGCGCTGGAAATGTTCAAATGCATTTCGTTGCTGTTAGTCTTGCTGCAGTACCTTCCCCAATCAGTTATACAACCGGCTTAATATCGTTTACTGTATGGGAACGCTTCTTCAGGGAGAGGGCTCTTACTCCGCTGAAGGAGAGATGTGGCTGTAAAGGGAATTTTATTGTGAGTGCTTCTGGATTCCTGGAGCTGGAGGATGTGTCAAGCAGTTCATTGCATCCCAGACTGGGGGTTGCAATTAAGCTTCTGTATTGCTTGGTTCGGGGAGGGGAGAGCGGGCTGCATTGTGAAGTTACAATGCCTTCCACTAGAGATGGGTGTCAAACAAGTGCTTCGCAAGCTCGGAGCTACCCGGTGAGACTATCCCAGAATATAGGCCGATGAGCTTGCATGTCAGACTGTGCACTCTGCATCGCTTTGTGCTCAGCGTGTGAGTTATGTACGATTTAATACAGGGCTTCTGATAGACCCACAAAACGGCCAAGTGCCGAGAGTCGTTATTATCGACAGAACATCACATAAGTACTCTGCTGACTTTCCTTTGGGCATACAGGGCGAATAAAGGCACTGATGCTATATTGCTCTATAAACCCTCGTCCTCCCTGCAGAGAAGAAATAATTAATCAGGCGATGCATGACATGCAACAAATTAAAAAGATAAAACATCCCAACCAAAACTACAGGGCTTATGAGAGATAGGCAGAGCTTTGCAGCCCGGCTGCACTGTTTCTTAGCCTCCTGTTTCCCAGCTCCAATCTCGTGGACAACATGGGACGTGAGGCTCAAGTCTGCAGGGTGGTGGAGGCCAGCCCTGATCCCGCAGCTCGCTCACACATGTGTCCATGCCTTCAGCACTCTCAGGAATTGGGGGGGCACGTCTCATCAGGACAAGACCCAAAGTTGAGAGCGGAGGCAGAGAAGAACAGCAGTGCAGTAGGAGCAGAATAAGGTCATCCCAGATAGTTTTTCAAACCGTGAGCTTGTTGCGGGTTTTGCTTTGTTCCCTGCCCATAAACACTCCTCACCCATGGCCGATGCTACAGAAATAAACAGGAATGGATTAAAATACAATAAGGCATAAGAACGGCCATCGCTGTCATTTTAAATAGAAACACGCCACACGAGGAAATCCCGTGGAGACCAGGCAGCGGACTGAAAGCCACCTGCCAGGGCTGG
The DNA here is from genome assembly GCF_052110815.1 of Crocodylus siamensis. Lineage (NCBI taxonomy): Eukaryota > Metazoa > Chordata > Crocodylia > Crocodylidae > Crocodylus > Crocodylus siamensis. The sequence goes on from NC_143408.1 coordinate 27,404,944, forward strand.
ACGCTCTTCTGGTCCCTTCTCACAGCCAGGTCCTCTCAAGGGAACAGTTACAACCTTGCACCCCATGCAACACCGAAATGCAACCTTGCACCCCATGCAACGCTGAAACACTGGGTCAAAAAACAGAAAGAAAAGCGCTTTGCCAAAGGACAAATCAAAACCCCCTCCCCCCGGGACTGTCAGCACATCACCTTCTGATCTTCTCCCCAAATAAATTGCTGCATTGCACAAATACCATTTGACGACTAGAAAACGTTTGGTTGTATAGCTCCCGGCAGCCCTGGTAACTGCTCAGAAGGTGTCACATATTGCACTCGCTCGCCTGCTATGGTAACAGGGGAGCATCTCTCCGTGCGAGCCGGCGGCTGCTGCTGCCATTGCAGGCCTCCAGTAGAGGGGGCTGAGATTTATTGCTGATTTAGAGATGCCTTAAACCCACCTCCTCCACCCAGCTGCCCTGTCCAGGGGGCCACCGCACACGAGCCAGGCAGGGTGCATGCACACAAAACACGCGCTCACGTGGACCAAACAGGGGAGAGTGTTACATGCAGCACAGAGTACCCGCCTGCCCACCTTTGCAAGAGCTGTTTGAAGCATCTCGTGGACTCGGTGCCCTGTCTAAGCCCAGATTGCAATGCCTTTGCTATTTATGGTCTGCACTGATAGTGGCAGAGGCCCGTAGGAGCCTGGGGAGTCCACGGGGCTTGCGTGGTTAAGGCAGATCCATGCCAGTAGCCCCCAAAGCAATGTGGGTAGCTTCACGTCTGGCCACTTTGGACCCCTCCAGGCTCGTGGGTAGGATCCAATCCAAGCCTGGCAGTCCGGCCACTGGATCTGCCCTGGGAGGCCTTCCCTCGGGGTGCACAAACTACAGCCCACAGGTCTGGGCACCTCATGGCCCACCAAATGCTTTGCTAAATCTCTGTAGCATTTGGGTCGTGACTCCCATCTGGTCCGCTCTGCCACCGTGCCCCTACGATGTCTATAATGCACAGGCTGAAGGGTTCACCCGATGGAAAGGCCTATTTGCCTCATTTTGTAAAGGGGGCATGTGCCAGGTGCCCGACGTCGTGCAGGGAGGCAGTGGCAGCCCTGGGAGCCGAGCTCATCCCTCCCCTCCCAGCACCTCCATCCTCCACCAGTCTCGAGGGCGAGGTCTGTGCGCCCACCCGTGATGCCCGCTATCCTCTTTTCTGCTGCTGCAGCTCCCTGCCAGGGGGCTGGATGCTGAATGACGTGGCTGTAATCTCCCAGCTCAGGGTTGCTTGTTCCTCCTCCATATTGTTTGCCGTGTCTTGCACGTTCAGTCCTTCTGTAAACTCAGCAGGCTGCTCAAATCCTGAAGCGTCTGTGTTTGCCGAGCTCCCTCTTGAACAAATTTACAGAGTCAACATTTTGGGGCATCATCGATTGCAAAAATAAATAAATAAACAAGCAACCCAAGGCCGGTTCTCACCGTCCATCTCCCGCCCGCTCTCCTCCCCTCTCTGAGGATGCCGCGACGCGTCATCCGGGCGAGCAGGGCCCACGGCCGCGGCCAGGCTTCGTTCTGCCTCCCCGCAGCATTGGGTGCCACCTGCAGCCATGGGAGCCTCCACCCACTGAGCCAAGGGCAGGCGTGAGCAGGTTTCTCCGCCTCGTCCTTGCCAGACTGCTGCCAACAGACCCATGGAGCCAGTCGATGGCAGGCTGCCCACGACTACGCCTGTGTGCCAGCCCGGGGTGCCGCTCGCCAGTCCATCCCGAATCCCAGCCAGAGCCTTTGCACCTGAAGCAAGCGTTGCCCTCTCCCTGGCAGGTGCCAGGCCAGCACCAGCTTCCTCCCTCCTTGCAGGGCCTTGGCAGTTCGTCTCTCACCTGCCCAGCACCCTGGTTCAGGCCTGCCCAGGGGTCCTCTGTCCCTCCAACCCAAAGCACAGCTGCCCTGAGCCCTAGCTTTGTGCAGAGACCAGCCCAGAAAATGCAGGACCTCCTCATCCCCTCCAAAGCTCCCCCACTCCTTTGTGGCGTGGTCTGGGTACTGGGGACCTGCTTCGATTTCCCCCCCGTCTCTAGTAGGTGTGCGGCAGTGCGGCCGTCCCTGGGGTTGCCAGAGGGAGGGAGAGACAAAGACAGCTGGAAGCAGGGGAGGAAAAAATGAGATTACAAGGGATCAGGGAGCTGCGGCTTGAGTACATGGCAACTTGCGCGCGAAGCAGCCTGTGGCTGCCTTGAGCTGAAGGCCAGGTTGGCAGCCGGGTCTGCGCAGCTTTGTCAGAAACAAAGAATAAATAAAGATAAAGCAGGGAAGGAAGGCGAGCGCGCTCACCTCCTCCCTTGCTGCGGGAGCTCGCACGCAGCCCGGGCCCTGCGCCAGACTCTTCCCCTCGGTCCTGCTGCAGGGGTTTGGAGGCCGAGAGCGGCCAAGGTGCCTGCCTGGAGGCTTCGAGGAGGGCTGGGTTTTCTAAAGGTGCCAGGCCCTGCGCCCTGTGCAAATCAGGCCTGAGCTGGGCACCCAACAGCAAAACATACGGCAGCTTTTGGGAAGCCAGCCCGCGGGGAGGGAACAGGTGCTGCATGCTCGGACCTCTCCAAGCCGCCCCGCGCTCCTGGAGGCTGGGCTTCGCGGAGGCGAGCAGCACCAGGCTGTCGGCAATCGCCGGAGGGCCTGGTATCGGCACGGCCTGTTATCCAGCAGCAGAAGGGAAAACAAATCACCAGGCAAAATCCTCTCCCACCTGCCCAACCCCACTGGCTTCTCAGCTACGCTCCAGCTGGAGTGAAAGGGGCTCCCATTCCCATGCCCCTAATGGAGGCTCGGTTTATACAAGGCACTGGGTAATATACTTCTCATTCCTCCCGTTTAATACCCTGAGCTCCTTAATGGCGCTGAGTCTAACTGAGTAGTGGATAAACATTAGTTTCACAGCTCACAAAGCAGAACTGCTGGCTACTGGCAGTCTAGATGTAATGAGTTCCTTTGTAGACCCCTGGGAGCATTTAGAATGGGTTCTTCTTTACCCAAGCTGCCAGTCAAGCTGGTACCAGGGGGGAAAAAACACTGTTAATCTATTTCCCACCATCCCATCCATAGCTGAAATCCCTTCGTGCATGTAACAGTTCTATTTTAACGTGCCATCCTGCCAGCGCGCGGACAGGAGGGTAGCACTTGCTCTGCCGTGCCAATGGCAGGAAGCTGCGCGCGTGGCTTTGGGTGCCTTCTCCGGGCGACCCCGGGCTGGGGGCGAGGTGGGCGGAGAAGCCCCGATGAAGCAAAGAGTGGAAACAATTGCTTGCACCCAGGCTCAGTGTTGTGAGCACCATCCTCAGGTGTCCCTTAATTAATAGCAGAGGGCTGTTCTCGGGAGAAGGAGCCTCATTTACCATCCAAAGGGTAGCAAGGCAAGTGTGTGCTTGGCAGCTCGTCACCTGTATGCCAAAGACATCGCCCACTGCGTTCCTCGTTCATTGGGGCTCGGCCGGAGCTGGCAGGAGCATTTCCCGGTGCCCAAAGCTCCAGAGCAAATTTGCTAACGAAGACGCCGTCTGCACAGAATTGCTGGAGCAAGCCTGGCGGATCCGTGCGTTGGTTCTTGTGGTCTCCTGTCTCATCTGTCCCAGCAAACAAAGCTGCTTTCTGCTCTCTTCCAGAGGGGGAATATAAAGGGTACTAACCCAGAGCTTAGGGGAGCTACAATACCCTTGGAGGAAAGGCCAGGTCTGGCTCTTTCTCCCTACCGGAGGGCTGGGGCACGCCCTTGAGACTCTGTGCTGCCTGGCCCAATTAGCTGATCTAATGAGCACACCTTGTTTCTGGCCTTTGCCTCCTTCCCCTGCTCTCATGGCTGATTCTCTCCATCTTTCCCACCTCCATTCCCTGCCTGGCTCTGCGGTCCAGGGCCCCTTCCCCCGCAGCCTCCCTTCCCCGGGGCAGCTCCTAAGTCCTCCGCACCAGCCAGTAAACCAGACCAGTACGGAAACATCTCAACAGTCATCAGCTGGCATCTCTGGGGGTTCGCTGGGCCCCTTCTCTGCCGCGGGCACCGAAACGCTCTCAAGCCCAGGGTTTACGCTCCGAGAAGCCCCCTGCGATCGCTTTCTGCTTCACCTTCTCGGCGGTATCAGACGAAGCAGCACAAGTTCAGAGGATGCCGCGTTCCCCGCGCAACCCCTGGACCCGGGGAGCACACGGGCGGCTCTGGCAGACTCGGGCACCTCCCCGCCTCTCCCCTCACATGTGTCGTGTGGCAGCTAGGACTCAGGGGCCAGTCAGCGCTACAAATAAATGGTAATTACATTACTGGCCTTTTAGCACTGCCTCTGAAGATATTAATAGCCATTAGCACCCTGCTGGTTAGCAATGCACTGGTGTCCAGGCAGCCAGCCAGCAGCCTCCACAGGCCACCTCCGACCCCACCCCCTGCCAGCCGGCTAATTTGCTCCAGGGTTTTTAAAGAGAGAACAAGCAAGGAAAGAAACGGCACGCAAATGTATTTACACGAAATTCATAGGGTGGGAGAGTTACTCTTCAGGGATGAAGCTGGCAGGGATTTCAGCGCCGGAGAAAGCTATGCTGGTTTCCCTTCTCTGGGGCCTTCTACAGCTCAGCCTTGATGCATGCGATGGAGACAGATAAAGTGTCAGTGAAGGGGTGTGTATGGGTACTGCTGGGCAAGCCCATGGGGGGGTCAGAGGTGTGTCAGAGGTGTGCCAGGGGCATGTCAGGGTGGTGTCAGGGTATTTCTGGGCAATCTAGTTTTGGTGGGGGGTGTCAGAGGTGTGTCAGGGATGTGCTGGGGTGTGTCAGGGTATTTCTGGGCAGCCTAGCTTTTGGCAGGGTGTGTCAGAGGTGTGCTGGGGGCTTTGGGGGCTTTCTGGGTGACGTAGTTTTTGTGGGGGGCATGTCAGAGGTGTGTCAAGGGTGAAGCGGAGGGTGCCAAGGGTGTCAGGGTTGTGTCAGGTTATTTTTGAGCAAACTCGTTTTTGTGGACCGGGGTGTGTCAGAGGTGTATCCGGGCATGTTTGGGGTGTGTCCATTTATTTCTGTGCAAACTATTTTTTGTGGGGGAGTGTCAGAGGTGTGCCAGGGGTGTGCCAAGGCTGTGCTGGGGGCGTGTCAGGGTAGTTCTGAGTGATTTTTTGCAGACAGTGTGTCAGAGGTGTGTCAAGGTTGTGCTGGGGGGATGTCAGGGTGTTGCTGGGAGTTAGCTTTTGTGGGGGGCATGTAGAGGTGTGTTGGGGGCATGCTGGAGGCATGCCGGGGCTGTGTCAGGGGTGTTTTGGGGGGGGGGGGTGTCAGGGTATTTCTGAGTGAGCTACTTTTTTGTGGAAGGTGTGTCAGAAGTGTGCCAGGGGTCTGTCTCATGTGTGTCAGGGTGTTTCTGGGTGAGCTAGTTTTTTTGGGTGGCACTTGTCAGAGGTGTGTTGGGGATGTGCTGGGGGCATGTTGGTGGTGTGTCAGGCTGCTTCTGGGTGATCTGCTTTTTGTGGGGGTCATGTCAGAGGTGCGTCAGGGGTGTGCTGGGGGTGTATCCATGCTCAGCACATCTGGACTATTCTTCAGGCGGTGCACCCTCTCGGCTGGAAGGGCGACAGAAGCAGAGAAATGGAAATCCAGAGAGGTAGCATGATGCCAAAAAGGACATATCCGTCTATAATCTAGGGGAAGACGATGGGCATCTGCATCTCTCCTCAGCACCCAACCGTACTTGCCAGCTGCAGTCCTGTCCCTCGAATGCATGTGCATCTAGCCAGAATTTGGGGCTAAATATTGGCTGGTTCAATTTACGTCCTGGAGAGCCAATGAGGGATAAATAGCAACATGATTTACAGAGCGCTTCAACCGCTTTCTTGCATGCCCACAGGAGACCGGAGGGGGACCTCAAGGCCTGCTGTTTCCAGGCAGCGATGTGCCTGGCTGTAAGCCGAGACAACAATCTTCTCCTCCTTGAATCCCTTCCTACTCCTCAGCCTCCGTTTGCTGACCTGGGGTGCCTATACATCCCATGGGGTTTAATCCTCATTAAATGAAATCGGTTTATAAAATTTAAACTTGTTTGTTTTGGAGTGTCACATCAGTGTTTGCATGCACTAGGTTTTCAAACAAATTAAGCTTTGAGCTGGGATGGATGAAGGCCCCTGAATGAAAGCTAACAGATGCAGGGCACCAACCTCCTTCAGGCTCCTCTGCCTTGTTCAGAAGGTCTCTTGGCTTCAGCAGGTTCCAGGACATTCCCCACATTGGGCTCCAAACTCTCTTTGCAAAGGGAAGGATCTGAAGAGCTAGTGAGCTGTTGGAAGCCCCCGCCCTGCCCTTTCAACCCCCCAGATTTGACTGCAGCCCCATTGGAGCTGGCACCTGGTAGTTCCTGCAGGCCCCCGTTGTCTCCTCTTGTGCTCTATTGCTCGTGAGATTTGCTGTAACACTCACTGTGAAGATTGTCCACATCACCATATCACCCCAGTTGAAAGCAATGGACCTTCGCTCTGTTGAGCTCCAAAAAGCAGTTGTCTGTTTTGCCAATTACCATGCAGTTCCAGATATCAAGTGAAAACGTTTTCAGATCAGATGCACAGGTGGACATTAATCAACAATCGAAACCTCAGCTGGTGGGACTCAAAAACAAAACCCCACCTTGCCTCTTAAATACAGCCTCATTAGTCTGGAGACAGACCATAAATTGGTGCATATTGTGAACAGCCAGTAATCGCGGGATGTTAGCAGATGAAATAGCAGCACTTTGCCGTGAATGACAAATCATTACTTGTTCCATTCCCCATCAAGTGTAACGCCATTAATCACGTGGGGGGAATCAGTGGACTTGAAGATGAATATCAGCAGCCAGATGCTGTGTGTGTGGCCTGCTGCCGTGCATGCCAGCACCCGCCCTGATCGGTAGGGGGGGTGGCTGGTTGGCTCAATGTCTGCCTGCAGGAGCGGGGAGCGGATGGAGGGGGAGTGAAATCTGCCTTCATTTACAGAGAAAGTGCCTCGTTGTCAACATCATCTTCACCACCTCAGAGCAATCAGACAGCAGGTTGTTGGGGTAGGCATTGGCTATGCTGAAGGAACTGGCATCCGTGGGTAGGGGCATAAGGTAGGATGTGTTATAGTTTATATCAAAGGTAGGCAACCCCGGCACGTGTGCCAGAGAGTGGCACACAAAGGCATTTTGCTCAGCACACGTGCCTCGAGGAAGGAGCCAGAGCAGCACTGCCACAACAAGGATCAGACTCCTCATGGCTCTCCGGCTATCTGTCCCTGGCACACCAACATCTTCAAGTTGAGGTTGCAGGTGTTTTTGTCACTCTGCCCACATACATTGTTGACCCCTGGTTTATATTATACACGTCCTTGGGCACAGGGCTGTCTTTCAGGGCCCGGGGAAAGTGGAGAGTGTGGGTGGATGCATAGCTCTGCAGTGGAAGTTGGCAGGAAGCTGTGACCACCTGATGGATGTGCACAGACGTCTGTTGACTTGGCTTCATGCTAACCCATATGTAGGCATGTGCGTGTGTCCATGCACATGTTCACCTTGTACATCCTAATGTAGGAGCGCACGTGGGGGGAAGGAGAAATAAAACATCTGTGTGGATGGAAATGGGGTTGGGAGGCAGGGAAGGGGGCACAGTCCTCAGGTCCTGCAGTGTGCTCCCAAACCACCTGGCAGTCCTGGATGGGGGACACCACTCTCTCCTGATACAAGCAGACAAGTCAGGGGTGGGGGATGCCTCGATGCATCATCCTGTCCATCTCCTGCCAGCTCAGGATTGCTCCCTAATGCAAATGCCAGAGCTCTGTCCACTCTCATTTTTTACTGTCTCAATGAATAAGGCTTTTTCTCTTTTAAGTTTGCTGCTTTTTGAGCTGCCATTTCCTCCACTGTGTGTGTAAGTTATACCCTTGCGTCTTCTCATGCCATTTCTGTCATTGCCCTGGCATACCAAGCTGGTGCCAGTTACACCACTCTTCCCCTTACATTTATTGTCTGAACACCTGATGGCCAGTCAAGAGCCTAATTAACCCCAAGCAGTCCAACGGGAGTTGTCCTGCCTTCGTCCCGCAAGAGTTTGGACCAACTTGTCTTCAAGCGTGAACGAGCATGGATGACCAGAATGCTCAATCCATGGGGATAAGTGATGACATTTGTTTCCGGGGGGGAAAGAAATCTTCATACCTCCCTCTCTGAATATCTTTTGGAAGCCAGCAGCCAGTTTCTCTAATGCACAGCCTTTTAACTCCACTTCATAAGTAGTACCTGCTCCAAAACTCTCTCTGCGGCTTTGGGTGACGTCATTTCAATCAATTATGCAGAGGCTGAGAAGCGTTTGAATTGGTCAAGAGTGGCCACTTGAAGAACAATTAATAGCGTTAACGTTACCGAGGAATGTTACCCGCGTGCGTTAAATGCTACAGGGCAATGACGACAGCGTCTGCAGAGCAGGTGGCAAGCGGCCTTTGAACGCTCCTGTCTCTTCTCAGCCTCTCCCTTCCCCAGTGATCATTAGCTAGGTGGAATCAAGAGCCCTAAAGGTCACCACACAATACACATCGTTACTGTCCTTTAATGGATTTTCCCAAGACATGATTATTTCTGAACCAGAGATTCTGCAGCTGCTAATACAGACACAGATGGGTGGCAAAGCAAACCTGAAAGTCCCGCTGGCGTCGATCGGGGGAGCTCAGACGAACATTAACAGTCAGTGACAAGGGCTCCACAAGCAACACGCTTAACGCGCCGAACCGCGTCATTTTTCATTTAGTGTGAGAAGGGCGAGCAAGGGGCCGCAGCGCTGGTGGAGGAGGGGAGAGACGGGCTGCTGCTTAGGGCACTAGTCGGGGACCTGGGCCAGTCACTCCGTGCCCTTCAATCCTCCTCCTGCAAAACGGGGACGACAGCATTGACCTAGCTCCTGACCCCAAGTCTGAACACATGGTAGACCGGGAGAGCTCAGATACCGCAGTGCCTGGGGCCATACCCACGTGACCTTAGGTGCAGTTAGACAGGCGAGTGTGGAAAGCGGGGCATCTGGTCTCTACCTCGGGCAGTAAGCTTTGGCGTCAAAGTTTTACCAGCTTGTGCTGAGAGTGTTGGCCAAGTTAATTCAGCTCTAATCATAGACTCACAGAAAACAAGGGTTGAAGGGAGCTCAGGAGGTCACATCCAGTCCAACCCCCTGCTCCAAGCAGGACCAGCCCCATCTACATCATCCCAGCCAAGGCTTTGTCTACTCAGGTCTTCAAGACCTCCAAGGATGGAGAGTCCACCACCTGTCTAGGTGACCCTTTCCAGGGCTTCACCACCCTCCTAGTGAGAAAGTTTTTCTTAATATCCAACCTAAACTTCCCTTGCTGCAACTTGCACCCGTTGCTCCTTGTCCAGTCACCAGCACCACTGAGAACAGCCTCCCTGCACCCACCCTGCAGGGAGCTGCAGGTGGTTCAGGTAGTGGTGCAGGGGATGTCAACCAAGCCCCCCCATTTGCAAACACAGAGTAGTGACAGAGAGCCCAAAAGGACATTTGTGACTCTTCACAGGACCCCCTGATGAGGCACATGACCACGTGGTATCTCAGCACCGGCTGGCGGGGTGGCATGAAGATGTGCCAAGCCTGGGCCTCGAAGAGCTCCCTCCCAGGCAGACATGGGGGCCCTGGGGCTGCACGGAGCCTGGCATGGGCACGGTGCTGCCAAGCAAAGCAAAAGGACTGTGGTTGCCCCACTGTGTGTGCAAGGGGGAATGAGGGACTGTGTGGAGAGGCCCACGAGGCCCGCTTACCTTCCACAAAGTGGCAACCAGCGATTTTTCTTTGCATGCCCCTTGAGCCACCACTTGGATGCTTGAGGGGTATGTCCACCCCATTCGTACCCAGCGTGTTAAACAAGGGAAGATGTCCCCACCAGTTATTTATTGGATCACACTTGGCTGGGAGACTTCCCCACATCAAACCCCCATGCTAGAGAGATCGATTCCTCGCCAACCAGAGCTCCGCATCGCCCCTTCTTTCCACCAGCCTTGCGGAGCATTGTGGCATAAGTGATGAGAGTTAACAAACTGAAAGGGACGTGGCATCATAACAGGACTTTTTACGCCGATGCGAGGCAGAACTATATTTACGATATTAAACGCACTATAACAGCACAGATAATATCATAAACCTCATTTTATTAAGTTAGCTCCCAGTAAATCCGTCTTACCCAGAGTAACGCTCCCATGAATCTGCAGGTAGCGGAGGAATGCTGTGGTAAACCACGCTGCGCGATTAACTCCAGCTTTATGTTAGCGCCAGCCCTTTTACTATAATTTTACTATAATAGCTAGGTCTCAGCCTTAATTCTATTAGGGAAAATGTCCCGTGCTGCTGAACGTTTAGTGTAATCCCTCAAATGAAACACAAACAGAAGCATATAATCAGAAGATTTGAAGGAACTTAAGTGTAATGATGCCCCGGCCCTCTGTACTGTGTTTAGGAATATGACTATCTACGCAAATACGGCCCTTTTCAGTACGCAAAAAGTATGCTCTTTCTGCAGAGGCCGGCAGCCATTTTGCGTTCAGTTCAGGGTAGACTGTCTCCGACGGGAGGCACATCATACAATATGCTCTCTCTTGCCAAATTCACTTTTTGGTCTTCTTTTAATCCCAAGTCAAGGTCATCCTAACTGAAGGGGTCTCCTCGCTGTTATGTAGAGCAATGTGCAACACTCCCCGCTACTTTAACGGCAAAACAAGGCAAACAATTTAGTGTGCATAAATTATTCAATGAGCACCGATGCTTCCCTTGCAAGCTGATTGTGATCTCTGCAAATATATTGGCCTTGTAAAAGGATCCAGGAGACTGGCAGTCTTGACCTATACCTTGCTCGCAGTCAGTTCATGGTGAGAATTTGACGCCTAGCCTTGGAAATGCTTGTTGCGTGGTGAGTGAGATGCGCAGATCACACGATCTGTATTCTTGTTACTGCCTGTTTGAGGACCCCAAGATGACAACTCCTTCAGGCAAATGACTGTTCATATAAATCATATGTAGGTGCCTAAAACAGGTATTCCCAGTCTCCAAGGAGGAATTAAGAGCCACGGCTTAAGGAAGTGTGGAAACACACAGTGAAGGCTACTTGTAGCAACAGTCAAAATCTAACCTTTCCATGGTAAGCTCTGTAGAATAAGAAATGCCAGGGACTATATATTTGGCTAGCACAGCGCTGTGGGTACATCACAACACCATCATGCTTTACGCACAATGACATCGGCTGGTTTTAGAGGGGTTTTGGGCTCACCTAGAGGAGAGAGCGGATGACGGCAGACTGAGCCGCAGCTCTTTTCTCTGGTTTACCTGACCGCCCTGCATTTTCAATATTTTAATGGTAAACTAAGTTGCATCTGGTCTTTCTGTGACTCACGATCTTCCGGCTGCTCACCATGGCACTGATCCGCCATGTATCGCCGCGTTTCTGCAGGCTAGCTACCCGAACGGTGCTCTCAAGACGGTAAACAGAGTGATTCACAAAGCGGTGGCAGAAGCTAAAAGCAGAGCAGTTCCCGACCCCGAGAGCAGCACCAAGATGCTAAATGGGATGTTGCAACAACAAAGCGACCGGAGGATTTTCAAGCACAATATGTCATCCGGGGTCTAATCAGGCTCGATAACCTGTAGCAGACAAGTCCTCCCTTTGGTTTCCGACATCCCTCCCTCCCTTTCACGACCGGTTGCAGTCTGTTATTTCTTTATTTATTGTCAACAGAGCCACGGCAGAAGACAGACGGTTTCTTTCCATAGGATCCACAAACAGGGTAAAACAAACAAGCAGACTTGATTTCTTTTTTTTTTTTTTTTGGATGACAAAACAAGCCGTTGCCCTAAAATCGAGATGTTGTTTAAAACACAAATACAAAAAGCAGGAGGTAATTTTCAAAAAACATATGCTAAGCAGGGAGGCTTCTGTTTTGGTTTGCATCTTCGTGCCAAAGAAAGCAGATACAAGGAGGGACCTCAACTTTTTCCTTGCTAAGTTGGGAACACGAGAGCAACAACCTTGTGTTCCTGCTTGAGAACAAGCTGTTCCCCAGGTATTTCAGGGCCGTGTCACCCAGCAGTTATTCCTGTGTTTTATTGTTGACCTGCAGCGTGAACTTAGGTAATCACCTTTCCTCCCTGCCTCAGTTTCCCCCCTCTGAAAAATAAAGTTCTGGCTCCCCCCACAGAAGAGCCATAGACCAGGTTTATAAAGCACCTTTGGGTCCTTTGGCATCAAAGCATCCGTAAGCGTGCAGTGCTGTTATTTAGTATATCTGATATTTATTATTGCTATTATTTCCACACTATTTCTGGTCGCAGCTATAACTAAGAAACTCAGAGACAGAAAAAAAACCCTGCAATGACTTTGAGCTTCAATAAATTTCTGCTTTATGTTTACATTTTTTATTGGATCTCTTTCATCTATCCGTACTTAAAACAACCTCACAATTGAACCCTGGGTCTGTTGCCATTATGATACAGCCCACTGTTTGTGCGACATGCTCTGCACCTATTGGAATCGCTAATGCAACTTTGCATTAACCATTCTGCTTGGGGTGTGAATTACTGTGTTTATAAAAAATCTCCATATTAATGTCTGACTGTAAATCATTCTACTGGCTCCCTTTATTAATAGCTTGATTCCTACTATTCCCAGCTGCAAGGCATTCAAATTGCAGTCACTGTACAGAAAATAGCCTGCATCCCATTTGTTTATCATCTAAACTTTGTAATCTTGTTGTCTGTCAAAAGCGCTGTGGTCCTTGGAGTTAACCGTTCGTGGCAACAAGAGTGTCGGCTTTTTTCCCCTTCCGTGCTGAGGGCTCTGGTAGAGTCTAGGAAGGAATATTTAATGCCTTTTTTCAGTGTAAAAATGTAGTGTAAAAACATGGGTGCATGAGTTATCTTGGGATGGCTTTAAGAATCATTCCGCCTGGACCCGGTGCGTTAGCTCTTGTAAGTTAAAACGGGAAGGTGAACTAATCTAAGCTCCTGATGAATAATGCTCATACACAACTTCGTTTTTAAATGTGCCCATACATTAGTGCATGAGTCAAACAACATTTGTTGGGTGGCGGAAGAATAGAAAACCGGGGATGGTATTTTTATGCCTTTGTGAATCATTATTGTACACAATATTTTCCTCCAGTGCGCTTTTCCGTCCTAACATTTTTTCTGCAATGAAATCCATTCAGCTGTACTGGAAATGCAGGACTTTATAGAAAATCTTTAGCAGTGCAGGCACAAATGGATAGCTCTTATTTCCTCTCGGCAGCGTGTGGAGTTGCAAAGGCACTGCCAACAAATATTTACCAAAAAAAAGCACGTTAGGAAGACAAATGACAATGAATCCAAGCACATGCATACGCTCAGGCACCTGAATCTGAGCAAAATACATGGATGTACCTTCTGGCAGCACATGTCAAGGCATCCGGCACACAAGCATAGCAATGCAAATATATATTCAGTTAAATGTGCCAGCAGAATGCATGCAGAAAAACACACATACACACATTCACTTGCATGTACACGCTCGTAAACACACACACACACACGACAGTAAGAAGCAGGCCCACATCGCCCATGTCGTCCAACTCCCATGAAAAAAAGCACGCGAGCATGGGCACACCAATACTCGTGCCCACAGTACCACAGATATGCATGCACGATGCATATACACATGCCCTCAGATGTGCACGCACAGAGGAAAAGGCACAGCTCTCTAACCAGCACTTTGTAATGCCGGCTTGGATTTTGGTGCTCTGCTTTTGCCAGATTTGTTAATGTTTAATTAGCTGCGCCAGCTGCTTGGCCTTTATAAGTTTTCGGATGATGTGTGTTTCCTTTGTTAGCCGGATCGCTGTCCTTTCTGGCTGAGTTGCACTGCCCTGTCCCCTAGAACCCACCATTGTCTGCTTGGTTCATTATGCTCCCATTGCTGGGTGAGGTACGCGGTACTCGCTGCAGGCTTTGTATGGCTGCTGACAGCCAAGCCGAGCTGGACGCCAGCCTGGGCTTGGATGAGGATAAACAGAATGGTGCTATGTTTCCCCTTCATCCTTCTCATCTGGACTGGAGCAGAGAGTGACCTTCTACTTTGCAGATTATTGTCCCTGAGAAACGGGATGAAAACCAGAGGAGTCGCTAAGTAGAAGAAAGGATTTCCAGCCAGCAGCGCCCAGACACGGATTCTGTTCCCTCTGGCAAAGGGATTGTAAGCAGCTGAAGCAGAATTGCTGCCTGATGGCTGAACAATGCTGTGTTTTTATCAACAGAGCTGAAAATCCCCCCAGGAAGGGAGCCCAGGAGGACTCTCTCTGGTTACACATTCCCAGCCATGTTTCCAGAAAGGCTTTGTGAGCCGATACCTTCTCTGGAGCTTCTCTGGCTCGAGTGCTTCATCAGAGAGAAATTCTGTCCCCGAGCAGCCCTGGGCCTGGGGTGACTTCTCCTGCTTGGATGATGCCACTAGCTCATTGGGGGGAAATCCAATAACAAAGCCCCCATTGATCATCTCCAGAGCCACACAAAGCACCTCCAGAGAGCTTGGCCTTTGGAGCCGACCAGATTGCTGCAAATGTCAGGCACTTGCAAAGCATTTCCATGGCCCCTAAAACATGCCTCTTCCACACAATCCCACGTGACGCACGCTGACCCCTGGGCCCACTCTATTTCCGCACTTAGCCTTTAGGATCAATGGAAGTTTTGCTCCCAGGATCACTTGAGAAGGCTACATACACGCTGGCATTTTTTGAGCAACTCCACTTATTTTTTTCCCTGCAAAATTATTTTTAGTAATTTTATTTTTCCAAGTTCAGGGTGAAAAAAGGTTTGGCTTTTCAATGATCAACCCAGGTCGAAAACTAAATCACTTTCTATCACCTTCCTCCCCCAGTTTCCCATTTTAAATGTTTTTGACAAGAAAATTCCAGCCCTAGTGTCTATGAAATGTATGAAATATATGAAATAAGTATTTATTTAAAAAAAATAAAGCATTTGTTGTCTAACTAAAACATTTTGATTTTAAACCAAACAATTTCTGTCGGGTCTAATCACTCTTCCTCCCCAAAAAGAAACACAACAGTATTTCAAAAGAGCTCTGACAAACATTTCCAGCAGGCACACATCAAGCACAGTGGTTTGCCAAGTTGGAGTCTTGCTCCCCTCATCATGGCTGGAAAAAGCTTTTAACAATATACTGGGAAAGAAACACTTCCATCCCCCAGTAAGTCGTGGCATCCATGGCAGCATGGAGTTTATCACAAGGGAAAGCACCATCCTAAAGTATTCCAAATAAAGCTTTTCAATTAATGTGGAGTAGACACCAAGGTGACTCTCTGACTCTTGGTCTGTTTGCAAATGGTCAGCAAGCAAAATGTTATCATTTTCTCAAAAGTTTTTGTCCCTGGATGTAAACAGCTACCGCTGTTTAGACAGGTCTACACATCTACAGATGTGCTTCGGTGTGCACTAGCCTATTTTAATGTGCGTTAAAGCATCACAAAAATGGTGCTCTTTAGCTAATGTGCATGATTATAGGTAAATGTGCTTTTTTCTGGTTCCTCACAATGGAGGCGTGTCTACAAGTGCATTAATGTGCTTTAGTTAATGTGCATTACATTTAGTACCTTCATTGTGAGGTACTAGGGAAATGCACATTAGCTTGTCTTAATGCTCATTAACTAAAGAACATGGTTTTTAAGTGAGAATGTGCATTAGCTTATTTTAATGTACATTAACTAAAAACATGGGTTTTTTAGTGAGGCTTTACTGCACATTAAAATAGGCTAACGTGCATTAAAGTGCATGTGTAGATGTGCCCCAGGTACTCAATTTAATGCACATTACCTAAAGTGCATTAATTGAATGTATAGATGTACCCAGTATGTCCATTAGTGAGGAGTTCTTTGTTCCAGACTTGGGTTATATTAAAAAGTGGAGCTACCAGAGCTAGTTTTGGTTGGACACATAGATCACATGGCACTGTTTCTCTTCCCTAATTGGATAAGTGTGATGTTCAGAATCAAGTCTCCAGTGAGAACTTTGGCACTTATGAGCTTACAATCCATTTCTCACAGGTACTGGCTTAAAATGTGCTGCCCCTGCAGATGTTCCTGCCAGCAAACTCATTAGCAGAGATATTCTCTGAGATGGAACAAAAGGAGGCGCGAGCCCAGTCACCCAGGCTCTATGGACATCATAGGCCTGCTTCTCCCTTGAAAGCAAGGAATGGTCTGCCTCTAAAAGTGCTATGGGTAAGTCTCTGGAATATCAGCAAAGGAGCAGACATGCACTCATTAGATATGTCATTGCAATATGTAAAAAAAAGGTAACTCTGAGATTCCCGGTTTCCTTTGGAGCTGGATAAGGATGTGCCAAAGCTCCTCCAGGAAAGTGCTGAGCTTGAGAAAATGAGAAAGCCTGATATTGCAAGATTTCCAGCACTGAGTCAAGCTTCATTCGGCGAAGGTGAGCCAAAGGGAACTACACCAGCACTTGCACTCTCCCGGCCCATTAAAGCAGCTGACTGTGCTATAAGCCATCAATAGTCATCTGTCCACAGGATCATTCAAGGAGAAGCCTTGAGACCCCTCCTGCAGTGCACTGCCCAGTTCAAAGCAGGGTGAAATGTGGCCCTATGCAATAAGCAGGGATCCTGGTTTTCTCTAATTAAAAAAAAAAATCCCCAATTTTCAGATTTAAAAAGGTAACCCAAAATCCACATTTTTCTGCAATCAAAATGAAATACCACTATATCTATCTGTCTGTCTGTCTGTCTCTATAGATCCATATATACATATATATCTCTATCTAGATAGATAAAAGATATATTACTGGTATTTCATTTTAAATCACGGAGAAATGTGGATCAGGGTTACTTTTTTTAATCTGAAAATTAAGGATTTTTTGTTGGGGTTTTTTTTTTTTGCATCAGAGAAAACCAGGATCCCTGGCAATAAGCTACTGC
Organism: Crocodylus siamensis; assembly: GCF_052110815.1. Lineage (NCBI taxonomy): Eukaryota > Metazoa > Chordata > Crocodylia > Crocodylidae > Crocodylus > Crocodylus siamensis. The sequence continues at coordinate 27,421,907 of NC_143408.1, forward strand.
AGGGCTCCTGCAGTGCTGACGCCCCAAGAAGCCCTGGGGCCTGGGCTAGACCGCCCCAAATCAGTAGTGCCTGCGCAGAGGCAAATTGCAGCTACTCGCGTCTTCTCGTTGCTACCCCTGGCCGCGGGCTCGGGAGGGTTAAGTCTGCCTGGCTCCGACATCAGGAAAATCTGGAGCTCCCTGCACCCTGCAGGTCAGAACGGGCCCAGGGGGATGAAACGGCGCTGACAGCCATATTTTTTCACTGCCAGAGAAACCCACTGAACCTGTGACAGGAATTGGCTGTGAGGTTACCCAGGTATTTGTTTATCATCCAGAGCATCTCTGTGGTTGTCCTACATTAATCACTGCTGCTCCGCCGCTCTCCCTGGCTCTCAGTATAATGGGTGGGTGCCTTGTATCTCTCTCCGGAGAGCAGCTGCCTGCAATTCCTTAACTTTCACCCATAATAAAAGTGAGTTGTTGCTTTCGCAAACTGATGATCATAATCCATCCCTGCTTTTCAAGGGGAGAGTGACAAATGGAGTGTGGGCTCCGTCGGAGGTGCTATCTTAGGCGAGTCATTTCCCTGCTGTACGATGAGACCGGGTCATAATTCCTCCACACTCAGCCCCAGCAAATCTGCCCTGGGAATACAGTTTACAGTTGGAGGTGCCTCACTAAAAAAAAATGAGCATTAAAATCAAGTGCAAACCACGATAAGGGGGATGGAAGGCCTGACTTATGAGAAAAGATAAAGGAATTTAACTTATGGGGCTGTAAAGAAATAAAGGGGCAGAAGGGAGCTGCAAGGAATAGGATAGAGCTATACAAATAATAATAATAATAATAATAATAAAAATAGCGTTATTTATAAATTGCTCCACTCTAAGGCACAGAGGGACCCAAGCAGACAATTAAAGCACAATAATAATAAACAATAATAATTAAAACATCATAAAACACATAATATAAAAAACAAGCAACACATTATAAAGCCCATGAAATCCTGGAGAGGAAATAAAATAAAGGCGAGAGGGGAAACTTATTTGAGGTTGACCAAAGATAGATCACAGACAATAATGGCTTTGTACTGAGAAAAGGCCAAGCGTAAATTAGTTGTAAAAGGCAAGCATCCTAGCAAGGAGAAAGGCTGACTGGCTGGCAGGTGCCAGGGAGTGGGCAGGGGGTGCAAAATGCCTGGGACAGCATTGGGACCCAGGTCCCAGGAGCAGCGGTTGCATGTGGTGCTCAGTGCCGTTCCCAGGGCTGGTGGCTGCAGTGTGGCCAGCCAGGAGCAGAGGGAGCAGCATGGCGATTCAGGGCTTCAGTCTCTGGAGAGCAGCTTTTCCCTAAGGGCAGGTGATTTAGCAGGGATGCAGCGTCCGAAGGGGTCTGCTTGGCTATGGGGGTCAATGTTTAATCGTAGGCACGGCCCCAACTACGCCGTGCTCCCCCTCGCCTGCGATCTGGTCTCCAACAGAGCCAGCGCCAGGTGCTTTGGAAAGAGTTGCGGCCCCTCCACCTCCACCTGCACCGCTCTACCCTGCACTAAAAGGATCGAGGGGTCCCCTGGCCACAGCAGATTTCTTGCCCTGAAGTGCAAAGAGGATCATTTTATTCTAGACACTGTAATGCTCAAAGCAATCAGCTGTGTAGGCCCAGCAGTGCCCAGGGCAGGAAGGGCAAGGCTGAAGGCAGGAGCCGGTCCTGTGGGCCAAATCCTGCCCTTCTGTCATGACAGCATGGGACATCTTGTGGGGTTGCTCTTGCCTGGGGCTGCAGGGGCAGAGCCTGGGCTGTCTGCCCCAATGTGCTCCTCACCAGGGGCCTCTTCCTCGGTGGGGAGGATGGGGGGAAGGAGGTCCACTGTTGTATGCCAGGTATGTCCAGGAAGGAACTTGCCACTGCTCTGTTCGTCATGCACGGGCACCCTCAGGCATTAGCACAAGCGGCCAGAGTGAGCCGGACCCCGTGGCCTCCTGTACCGCCAGCAAAGCAAGCAGAAAACTCCCTCTTCCACGCTGCAAATAGCCTGCCAAGTGGCACGTAAACTGATTTGCAGGGAAGTGTTCACGGCTATTTTGAATCATTGGCTGCTAGTTAGTCCCTAATCTGCCTGCCTTTCACCAAACGTTGCATCGGCTTCCAAGAAACAGTGGGCACCGAATCTAAAAGCAGTGGGATTCCTTGAAATGCCGTTGTCGCACTACGTTGTTGTGTCGCGTTGTCCCAAACTTCAGCGCCGCGTGGGCCGGCACGAGAACCACGCGTCCCGATTAGGAATTTCAAGGCAAGCGCGAGCTTTTTTTTCTGCACGCCTGCTCAGATCCTGCCTGTATACTCCACGGAGAGAGGAGTAAGCCGATCAGGGGAGTCTAATTTGCAGCATGACTGCAGCACACGCCAACCAGAGGCTGCTAGAACACCTCTGACAACTTACACCAATTATTCTCCAGTTATTTGTCACATCTGTTAACTCATCATTTTGCTTTGCAGGCAGGAGGCTGGGTCTAAAGAGGAGAGGTGTTAATCAAGTCGTGGGGCAGGTGAAGCATGTGCCTGCCCCCTGCCCACACACTCGTACCCCCAGAGGATGCAGCAGAGCAACCGTGCATCTGCATTTCCACATGCCCAAGGGGTGGGGTGGGAGTATATCTGCAAGCCAGCTCCGGAGGTTCAGTGCCTGCCGGTTAATAGTTGGAGAATTGCACTCTCGGAAAAACCATTTGCCCTCAGATCATTATCCGCACGGCTCGAAAGCCTCTCGTGTTGGCTCAGCTGGCCGCACGTGATGTTTGGAGGATGGAGACGTTGAAAAAAGATGCATTTCCTGACAGCGAGAAGGTCGCTCAGACCGAGCATGCTGCTGCCCGCTTGGGCCACGCTGACATTGCGTTGCCCTCGAACCGGCCCGCGGCAGGGGGAGAGGGGCCAGCCCAGAGGACCCTTTGGCCTGGGGCTTCTCTTGCAAGCTGCGGGGAAGTCGTCCCGCCAGGCGCCCTCCCCCTGGCAGCCCCCGGGTCGGGGCCGTGGAACAGGAGCAGGGCAGGGTGTCATCATGCATGGGTTAGGCGGGGCAGGCCGGCCTGGCCCGGAGCTGAGCGAACTTGTCTCAAGGCGCGTCAGCTTTGTGAGAGGGAGCCGAGGAGCCGGTTGCTGCAATAGCAAGGTCAGGGGCTTCAAAGGAAGGTGGCAACGTAGAGGCAACTGGGCAACCACGTGCTAAGGGGAAAAGCGTCCTTCCTCCCCCCCGGTCACTATTGTGTCGCCTCCGCTCTGAGCTTTCATTTGCCCTCTCTCCCCCGTGCGGGGCTACGAATGTTATCGCTGATCACGAGATTATGCAGCTCCTCTTCAAATCCGGCCACATTTAACTGCCTGATCTCCCGCCGCGGCTAATTCCAGCCGGCTGCCTACGTGCGGGGTGCGGTTGCATGTCCTTCTCCGTGCGCAGAGCCTGCCCGCTGCTCTCCCCGAGCGGGGCCAGGCCGGCGTCCACTCCACTCCCCATCGCACGCGAGTGGGCGCAACATCCTCCGCCGCCGACCTCTGCCAGGCCCCACAACCCCAGGCCTGGCGCGGGTCCCGCCGTACCGCTTCGTACGGGGGGCCTCGTTTTACACCCGCCGTTTCTGCACCTCCAGCAAACCAGCAGCGCTTCACATCTCGCCGCTTAATAGCATTGACAAATCTGGCAGTTGGATGTCAAAGTGCTGCTAGCGCCCATGATTCATTGCAGGTGCTTTTTGTATGCCGGTGGAAAATCATGACCCTAAGTTTGAAGGTCGGTCTGAAAAATCAGCCCCATTGTCTGCTTCTGCAGGGGAGCAAAGGCAGGGAGAGATGAGCCCGGGCACAAATGAACATGGTTGCAGGATGAATTTGTATGTCTTTTGCTTCCTCAGAGGTAAACAAATAGATGGTTGCTGTTTCCTTTCCTCCCTCTGCCACAGCGCTGGTGTGTGTCTTTTATAGCCAGAGCCTTTTAAAGGCTTCGGGAAGCAATTCCAACATTTTCTATAGGTGCAGACAGATAATTGAATGCTTTCAAAGACCACTGTGAGGCAGGGGAAGTTCAATTTTGCAGTGTGCTGTACCCTGCATTGATGGAGCTTTGTGTCTTGGCATATATTTTTTTTTCTCCTCTCCTCCTTTTCTCTGAAGGTGAATTATTCTCTGTGTTTTTGTGGCTTGTCTCTGACGAAGCTCTGAGGGTGGAGGAGGAGAACTGATCTAAAAATCAGCCTAAAACTCTTTCAACGAGCAAACAAGTCAGCAAGCAGTGACTACTTTTTGTCTCATCTGCAAGGGAGAAGGAGCCTTTTTCACAGCACCGGTGTTGATGGACAGAAACCCTTTTTGCTGAACTATTTTTAGAACCAACCTCGCAGAACAAGCAGCAGCTCTAGGCAATTTGCTGGGGTTTTTTTTTTTTTTACTTCCCCTTAAATTTGTTGATTCAGAGGCAGAACAAAAGTGATATTTTGGGAGAAGCGAGGGGATTTCTGTCCGTCTTCGGCGCTCACTTGCACAGTGATTAGATCTGTTTTGGTACGAGGAGGGAGATCTTAGTGCAAACATTGTGCAGACCTTGCAGCCGGGTTGCAGCCGCGAGGGTCCAGGAAACAGGCCACCAGCAAGGCTTTTTGGCAATTTCTTTTCTCGGGCCAGCTGAAGGAGTGTGGCATTGTCACCACGGCTCTGCCAGCGCTCCAAGCCCAGCATCAGAAGCTGAGCTGAGAGTCCGGGGCTCCAAGAGATGCCTCTCCCCCCTGCTTTGCATTGCTCTGCAGCCCGTAACGAGCAGGGTGAAAGCGCAGCCTTCCTCCAGGCTGGGATTGACCCATACACAAATGATTCTGGGTCTGTCGGGGTGGACGCAGCTCTGGACACTAGGTCCAGTCCTGCAGCCCCTGACACCAGTGGCACTGTGGAAAACAGGGCCAGAGGAGACCTGCTGAGTCTCATCATCCCATCGCCAGACTCAGGGCGGTCCCTACAGCTCACCAGCGAACGTGCACGTGCACAACCTGTGCTACGGACCTTTAAGGCTGCCCAGGGCAGTGTCCTGCGGCCGTGGCAGGAGACCTCAACAACAGAGGAAGGCTGGTCTCATAGTCCAGGCACTGACCACTCTGCCACCGATGTCCTTTGTGACCTCAAGCGTGTCATTTGACCTCTCTCAGCTATACCTCCCCATCAATCCAAAGGAGACCATGCCCCTTCCGGCCTGTGCCCTGTATTTAGACAACAAGCGGTGTGGAGCAAGGTCTGCCATTTCCAACCTCCCAGAGCCTTGCTCAGCATCACCCGCCGCCCCGCGGCCCGGCTCTAGGACCCCCTGGCTCTTCCAGTCCGTGGCGATGCTGCTGTCGCCGGAGCGTGGCCAGCAGCCCCCGCTCCAGCACCCGCCCCCGTTACAGTTTTCGGTGCTGCTGTAGCAGACAGCACAGAGGAGGCGTTTTCTCCCTATCGCCGCACCACATGCGTCAACATATGCTGAGATGTTTCCCTGAACAGAAAGGAGATATTTTTGGCTCGGTAGGAGAAATGTTTCCCTTTTCAATGCCTGCTGCTGCCAAGGAACCAGAGGTCTGCCTGTCGAGGGGATGAGCAGCACGAGGGGCAAGCATGCAGGCGCGGGCCGTCGGCAGACAGCCTAAGCCATCGGGCGGGCTAAGGAGGGGCAGACCACGGCATCGGCCAGCCTGGAAGGGTGCAGCTTTCTCTTCCCTTAGATGCCCGCAGAGCTGGTGAGGGGGGCAAGGACCAGCTCAGAAAACCGAGGGGGCTTTGGCTTCTGCAAGTCAGATCCGGGGATCATTTTGCACGGCTGCTCTCTGGTCCAGAGCAAAGGTTGATTCGGGTCCTGTTTCTGCTGGAAAGGCCATTGCTTATGCACAGCTGCACACACTTCACCAGCGCCGTGCTAGCTGCCAATGCCTGAGACACTTTTGCATGAAATGAGACTACACAAAAAATAAATTGTATTGTATTTAAATATTCCGTAAGTCATTTTAGTGTATTTAAGTCTTAATTCATCTTCTCTAAGTTCCTTTTCACTACATTAATGTGACGCATTTGACAGAAAGATGAATAACGTTATTAAAGAATCTCGCCGGCAAATTTTAGTCATAAAATCTCCTTTCCACCCCCCCTCCCCCCTTCTTGCCTTTCTCTTTTCTTAGAGATTCAGTCTCTCTCACTTCCTTAATCTTCTAAGATTATTCTTGGGTATCTTGAAGAGGCCTCGAGATGCCTCCTAAATCTTTTCACTGCAGATAATTTAATCATTTGTGCCAGTTTCAAGAAGCAATGATGAGGAATCGGGCTGGAGCAGGAGAAGCTGGAGGAGAAACTTTCCACTCGGGCTGCGAGACTCGGTGTTTAACGAGAACCCGGGAATCGAGGTGCACGGACAGTGGGCACGGGCCAGGTGGAGCCCGCTCCTCCCGCAGCCCCCGGCCTCGGCATTGGGAGACCTCCCATCTGCTGAGAGCCGAGCGCTGGATGGATACCACCCCGCTGAAGAGCTGTATTGGCAGCAGGCCGCGAGTTCCTACCACTCCAGTCCCGCACAGCCTGGTTGTGAATTTATGCACCGCTTTCCCATTCCTTTTTGATTTATCATTTCCAGCATGCCAGCGAAGTCATATACATTAATCATCCCGACTTTTAAACCTTCTCTTTTAAATCATTTTTCACATGGGGACCCATTTGTTTTGTGCGCTGGAGGGCCCTCCTCTCTTCCACGGGAGATGTGTGTTCCAGTCAGAGAACCTGCGATAAGCTGGGACAATTAGGGCCCTTTCAAAAGGCACTGTCTCCTCCTGCTAAAGTTAATATATACGCACTCAGATATATATGCGGCTTTAGTTCCAAACCTGTCCCTGCTGGATAGCCGAGCGCGGCGCGGTAACGAGGAAGTTGGCAGCACGGTGGATGGAAAAGCACGGAGAGGAGCTGCTTTGCACAAGAGCTGGCAACCTGGAGCAAGCCGCTCAGACCCGAGGACCTCCAAGGAGAGGGGAGTTTAGGGTCCCGGGGGAGCAGCTGGGGGTTTGCATGGGCATTGAGCACAAACCCTGCCCTGTTTACCGGGTGCAGGGGCAGATGGGTGCAGAACGGTCCTTTTCATAAAAGAGATGGAAGGCAAACAAAAAGTAGGTCCCCGAAGAGCTTTTTATTCCCCTCTGCTGAGGACCAGAATAAGTGGTGCATGCTCCCCTGCCTCACATGCGGTCTTTCCCCAGGCAGGGCAGATGTGCGCTGTGCTGTAGTACCGCATTAGCTTTACTTTATTGCAAATTAGACCTGGCTAATTAGATGAAGAGGAGAAATCCGGTTAAGGTCTGCAGCCTCCCAGGGCCTCTTGTACCAACCCAGCTCACTGCCTCTCCAAAACGGTTTGCAGACCGTGGGCAAACAGGCTGAGGAGACGTCCGATTCAAATCACGCTTGGTTTTGCGGCTTTTAATCAGGTGCTTTCTCTTGTTCCCACCAGCGCCCAGCTCAGGCCGTTGTCGTTATCTGGGCTTCCTCACGCCAGAGGAATCGCTGATACTAGAGGCAGAAAAGCTCGCCCAGATCCCCTGTCGTTTCTCTTCCCTTGCCCCTGGGTACGGCTGGCCCAGCATTGCTTCAAGTGCTCCAAGCAACTCAGCTGCTTGCTGCTTCCCTCGACCGACGGAGAGCGAGCCTCGGTCCTTGGCTGCTGTCAGAGCGCAGGATGGATGGATGGACAGAAGGATGCTGCTGACAGGTTGCTAAGTGGAGCAAAGTCACGGGCTCTAGCAGCCCTGCCTCTGTAATGGGCTCGCTTGCTGTTCGGGGGCAGGGGATGGCAGCTCAAGCATGTAGTTCACTTCAGCCTGACATGAAAGCTCGGGGGCCTTTCTCTGCCGGGCCTGATTTGTTCTCTGTGCGGTGAACGTGCCACCAGCGGAGACGGAGGCAGCCAGGTAGGCCCAGTCCATGCATGGGAGCTTGTGACTGCCACGCAGTGCAGAGGACAGGGGTTACGGCACTTTTCCATGACTAATCCCAGCGATTCCACCTCCTGAAGGCCACAGTTCATGGATCAGAGGCAGAACAGTGAACAGCCCCACGACAAGATAGAGGAAATGCTAAAAAGGGCAAAGAAACCACCCTGGGAACAACAGGCTTCACCCAGCCTAACGGTATCATATGCAATGCTTTGTAAAGCAATCTCTTGCTATGAGGAAGCCCTATTGCATCTCTGCTCCTGCAGATCGGACACCTGCTTGGGCAGAGACAGGCCTCGGGGCGAGGTGGGCCTTGGTCTGGCCCCGTGCATGCCAGCCCACCGGAGATGCTGCTGAGCCTCGTGCATCTCTGCAGCCCCTTTGCTGCCATGGCATCAGACTGTGCCGTGCTGTAGCCCGATACGAGTCTGTGTGCACCAGTCAGCTGGCACAGAGGGATGGGCTGCACGTGGGCACTGGTGCATGGGGGAGCAGGGCTGCGGGAGAAGGCAAGGATGCATGGGAAGATTCCCACATTGGTGCCCAGAGCACTTCAACTCCTCTGAGGCCAGCGCTGAGCAAAGCCTGGGGGAGAACCAGACTCACCATCACTCCGCAGCCCCTTCCCCACACTTCTCTAGCGGCTGCTTTGAGAGCCGCCTCAGGGGTCTTCATTCACCAGGGCTCAGGAGGATCCGTGGAGGCTGCTCAGGACTATGTGGGGGGATGATTCAGCCCTGTTCTCCTGCTAGCTCTGCAACAGTCTGAGTCATCAGCCTGCAGTGCTGCATGAGCCGTCCAGAGCACACGCGCCCTCACAAATGCTCCAGGGCGTCTGTGCTTACCATGTAAATGCACAGAGACGTGGCCTAGCATGGGCATAAGCCGCACACAGATTCGTTGCGACAGGCTCAGAACGAAGCTGCATGCAGGCAAGAACGCGAAACCACGTCTGGGTAGCTCACACCCTGTCGACTTCTGCTTTCAAGGGCTGGTGGCTTGCAGACTTCCAGATTAAAGGTGCTTCTTAGCTGGGAAAACATGTCCAGTGGTATGTACAACAAGCACGGCTAGCTGCACGGGCCTCCCTCATGCAGCACGGGAAGCTCAGGCTCAGGTACTGTGTGCACTGATCCCTGGCTGACATAGATGTAGCTTAAAAATAGAAGGAGTCGGATGGAAATTGCAAAGAGAAGCGCCGGGCTGCGTGTGCTTCACATGCAATATTGAAGAGACAGCTCGGGATGGAGTCATCAGCGCTTTGGGGGCTTGGGCCAGCTGCACTAGGGTGGCTCTGGCTGTGTTTCCTGGATGCAGAGAGCAAGGTCACGGAGGGCCACGCTGAGTGTGGGAAAGAAAATAGGAAGCCAGAAAAGGATTCCCGCAACCCTGCAGCTCAAACTCACGGAGCCACTGGAGGATTTCCCTGCATCACACACCCTGAATGCTCATGAACGTCCCTCAAACATGCACAGACATGTGCATGTGCATGCATCCATATCTTCCCGTGTCTGTGGCTGTGTTGCTGTGTAGGAAAACAGCCTGATTTCCCTGCATCGGTCTTCATGGAGGAACAAGGAAAGCCCTAGCAGGGTGTCTCCTCCAAGGGGAAGCTGGGAGGAAAAGCATCACAGCCGTTCCCTGCAGAGCCAAGGCACTCCCAGGTGTGGCTGGGTCAGGTCTGGTCCTGGAGCTGTCAGGAGCAGAGGGGGATGCTCCCTGCAGACCAGGCCTCGGTGCCATCTGAATCCGCAGCCTGCATGGACCCGCGCCATCCCTGTCCAGGTGCCTGTGATGCTAGGTACCCGAGCGAGGCTCCGTTGCAAGCCGATCTGACTCGCTGGCGCCTCCAGGAAGCGCGTGGCCCCCGGCAGCGAGCAGAATGAGTCTTTCATTCCTCCACGTTCCACTTCCAGATCCTTTCATGGTGGGGCGGAAAGGACTTGCAGAGCCCGGCCACACGTGGCTTAGGCAAGGAAAGCAGGGCATGGGCCTCAGATGGTGGGATGAGACCCGGCTGGTGTGGAAACAGCCCCAGGCTGCATTCTCCCTGGACATCCAGGGTCTCACCTGGCACCTTCCTGGGGACCCCAGGGACCAAACGCTGCAGGAACTGGAGAGATCTCATTTCTCTGAATCTCCCCATTGCAAGGGCTGCTCGCTGGCCTGGACAGGAGGAAGCTGCGCGGTCTGTCTCTCAAGTCCCGGCATTTCAGGGGGAAGGAGGGAAGAAAGCTTTGTACTGGCTTTGTTTCCCTGCCCCAGGTCAGCAGGGGAAGCCCCCGGCCACTTTGTTCAGCTGATATTTTGCCCCTGGTCTGTCAGACGGGGGCCTGAGAAGCAGATGGGGCTGTTCCAGCAGAGTCGGCTTGGGGTGGAGGGAGTGCAGCCCCTCCCTCCCTCCCACCCAATGCAGCTGTTCCTAACATCTGGGCTTGGGCCTCTTCCCCCTGGTACTGGAATTGCCTTGCCCAGTAACTCCCCTGCTCCCTTGGGAAAGCCCCATGCTGGCTGCTGAGGGCACCTAGCTCCCCCCGGCCAGGTCAGTATTTGGAGCCTGCTACCACGACCCAGTCTTACAGGGCAAGGTTCAGGCTGGTCCCCAATGCCTGCAGTCACTCTGGAGGTATGGGGAGCACAGAAGATCCCCTCTCCAAAAATGTGTGGCTGGAAACAGGAGGGAGCGTTGGCTGCTTAGGCCATCTAAAGCTTCAGTGATCTACTTAAATAAGGGCTCAACAAGCTGAATTTCAGCTCCAGGTACTGCAGCTGCTCCTCACTGAATAAAACATGCTTCTCTCCACTGCACCCAGAAAATGGGCTCCAAAAATTATTTTATTTCTTTTCCTTTCCACACAGCATGGCTCTGTCAGGGGAGAGCAACAGGGATCTTGTTGGAGCAGTTCAACTGGTCTGTCCTGCTTTCTCTTCCTTTGTTTTTATTATAGCAGGTCTCAGAGGCTCTGATCAGGACTAGGGCTAAGCACATGCGAAGACACAGGGCCCGACAGTTAAGACATTAAGCAGAAAAGCCGCCAGCTGCCTTTTCGGAAGAGCTGGTGCTCGTAATGCCTAGCAAAAGAAATGAGCGCTCTAAAAATCTGGCCAGGTACCTAACCGCCTTTGAAAGTGTAGCCCAGGGTCCCTGCCTCACCGGACTTGCAAAGCAGACAGAAAGGTTTTCTTGCAGAAGCAAAACGTGGATGGATTTATGCAGGGAGGGAACAGTGGAAAAGTGACCTTGGGAGTCAAGTAATCACTTCTGCAGGGGACCGGATCGTTGCTGCACTTCAAAGCCCTGCTGCCCAACTGGTGCCGACGGCAAGCAAATGAAGATTGGGTTATGAAACGTCCCAATGTCTGCAGTGTATTTCCTAGGACACTGAATCAGGCTCGTTTCTAGCCCAGGCTCAGAACAGAAATCACCTTCTCCAAGTATCTGGTAAGCATCTAGAGTGGAGATGTTTAAACATCAACCAGGTTTCAACATTGGTGCCGTGGGATGATCACTGGACTCTTGCCAACCTATCTGGGTGTGCTTCAGTTTGACACGAACATTTTACTGTGGCTCTGGCCATCAGTCTGAGAAGTGCGAGGAAGCTGATGACCATGCCAGCACCCACCCATGCCCTGAACAATGTGACGTGCAAGCCTGGATGCCCACGGTATTAATCTGAGGTAGACCTGGGAAGATCTAAAAGGGACCCGACATCAGGCCTGCCCAGTATAACTTTACAAGAGAGCCCCAGACTCCTCTTGTGTCCTGCTTGTCATGTTCATTTTGCTGGATTATAAATGTCAAAGAGTTTAAAGGAATCAACAGCAAGAAAGCAGGTAACGTGCAGAGGTTTGTTCCCCATGTAGCTCCGTTCATGCTCACATTCTTACTGGAAAAACTATTGGTTGGGCGCAATGTTCGAATTCGGACCCTGGTGACCAACCTGGATTTGTGTGCAGGTTAACAATCTTGGAAATTAATGTCCAAACAATTTATCCAATTAATTTCCTTCTTAATCTATCTGGACCAACTCGGCAGCTGAAAATACCTTAATGTGGTGCTTTTTTTTATTTATGCTATGGATGGTCACCTGTGTGTTTCTGCTTTCTGATTTGCTGGAGAAAGGATTTTAAATAGCAGAATCCAGAGTGGCCTTAATGGAGTTTGGGTTGGGAGAAGCCAGTTGGCAAAACTTTTTGGAGGGCGTGAACGTTTGTTGGACTATCTGTCGGTCGCGGACATAGTCACACATGGCCTATAGGATAGCTCTTTGCACACTGGCCCTCCCTTTTCACTGACCTTGATTCTTTTGCTATGTGACCATCTGTGTAACTTGGGGAAGGGGAGATGAAGAAGGGGACGTGACAACAATTCTCAGGGATTTGACAGGCTGCCATAAAAGAAGAGGGAGAAAAACTGTCCCCTTGCAGAGGGCAGGACATAACGCAATGGGTGTGAACTGCAGCAACAGGAGTTCGCATTCAATCGCAGGACAATATCCTGAAGAGCGAGAGCAGCAGCGCAGCGGAGCGAGCTGCCCAAGGAGGTTTTCAAGAGGAGGCTGGAGGGGCATCTCTCTGGGAGGGTGGAGGAACAGAGCCACCTGCATTTGTGCCAGAGGCTGGACAGGGTGCTCATGGAGGCCCTTTCCAGACTGACGAGCGTGAGAACATATGCATCTGCGAGCGCGAGCGTGCGTCAAGATGCCTGGGCGTGCACGTGTGCGCACGCAGCTGCAGCTGTGTTTGTATATGCACGAGTTCCTAAACAACACGATCGCCCTCCCTACAACTTGCCAATAAAGCTCAGGAAGTCCTTTCACTGTCGTACAGTAAATGAGATGCTTTTTATAAACATGTAGAGATCCAAGTTTGGTATCTGCTCCCCTAATGATACATCCATTTGTGACAGCCCACTGTAAACAGCCGGCTGTAAAACCCTGTAATTTGGAGGCTGGATCAGGTGCCGGTGCGTTCTGTGCAATCCAAAAGGAGAGCATTTTGTTTCCTTGTTTTTTCTCCTGGTTGACATGGTTACAGGATCCTGAGGATGGGTTAGTAGGACGCGACACTCGCATTGTTGTACTTTTAAAAACCCACCAATGCCTCCTGGAAAACTCAGAAAACCATTCGATTAGAGACAATTCAGCTGCTCTGTCCTCTGCAGTTCTCTCCCCTTCTGCCTCTGCATCTCAAGAGACATCTGCATGAAAACCGGCCCCTTTTTCTGGGGCTTTTTGCCTACTGCTGCTCCTTCTCCACCTGAACCCTTAATCCCACCACCAGGGACATCACAATCACCTCTGCGGTGACCCACCACGATGTCAGAAGAGATTCGGGTTCCAGGTAGAGAAATCACCTGTAGCGGGAGCGAGGGCTTGAACAAAAATAAATAAATAAAAAATAAAAAAACAGATAGATAGACGGAGGCAAAATTGTTCCTAAATTGAATGTTTTTCGCAGTTTTTCCATGTGGTGTCTGCAGCACTTTAAGATTATTCTCTCGCGGGGGGAGCCTCATAAAAGCCGTAAATACTCTGAATCGCTTTCAAGGCTGGCCCTGTGACAGTTCAGTTCTCAAGAAAATATATGCTAATGTGCATCGCCATCATTATTCAGGAGACCTAGGTGCAGAAGCTTTTGTGTCTATGAAGAAAAGATTTCTGATTGCTGGTGTTTTGCTAAAAGTTAAATACATCCAGTCTTTGTAATTCAGGCGGAGAATTTCTAAGCAGAAACTGCATTTTACTGACTCCAGTCCTCCAAGTCTCAGGCTTTTACAGAGGCGGTGGGTTGCATTTACTGCATGCGCCTCTGGCGCTCAGCAGGAGACCAAATCTCACTGAAAGTCGGTGGGAATTAGGTGCCTAATTTGCTTCTGGACTTTCGGTAAATCCCATGAGGTACCTAATCAGCATCCTTGGCTGCCTAAATCCTGGTGTAAATCTGGCCCTTTGTACCTACATCAGTTTTGGAAAATGGGGCGTAGGTGCCTAAATCACCTACACCCTCCCGAAAACTTAATGAGGGGGTGCGAAATTCAACTCAACTCTTCACTTCATGATGTTCAATGAGCTGGCTGGATTAGGCCCTGTGGATAAGGTGTAAATGGGCAATGTGTAAATAGGATGAGAAAGGAGAAAGCAGATAACCTGAGAACCACTACCGGGGCGAACGTCCCTTAATGAAGACATCTTCATTACCATTATTCATCTGCATGCATTTGTACTGCGGTGGACCTTGGCCACGTTGCGCTGGGCACTGTGTGTGCATATTCAATAAAGATGGTGCCTGCCCTGGTTTAATTGATTAATTGGCATTACTCCAGAGATCCAAGCCATGCCGTCTGAACACCTCTCAGGGCCTCGGCATCCCATACGGCTGCACCCAAGGAAAGAAAAGCTGCCTTCTTGCCTCCAGTTAGAGATGAGCAAATGGGGGCACATGAGCCCATTGGGTCCCGCAGTGTGTCTTGGGCAGAGTTGGGCACAGATTTCCCAGCCTGGTCGTGTCTCAGCCCCTTCCCGTCACTGCTTCAGCCTTGCGCCGCCTCATCCATCCCAAGTCCCTGGCGTTTTGCCTCGGGGATGCTTCCCAAACAGGGGGCTGAGCCCCTTTTCCACCAGCTTCCCAGGTCTGATTAGTCAACCATATTTATTCAACTGCTCCTGGTGCACCCTCGACACTAGGTGTCAGCACAGCCCCAGCATCAGCTGCCTCTCCGTCACCGGTGCCTCCCGGGTGGAAAACACCTCTGTCTTTACCAGCCAGGACGAAACCAGGGGGAGCCTGCATGGATGTACTTCTTCATTCATCATTTCGCCTGGGGGGGGTTTGTTCCTTTTCTTGCATTCATTACAGAGTTAGCCCTGTCTTATTTTGCAAGGGGGTGGGGAATAACTTTAAAACAAAGTGAACAACTTCCAAGAAACCAACACAAAACATTTCACCACGTTTTCCACAAAGAGTGAAAAAGGGTCGATTGCTGGCAAAAAAGGAGTCTGTTTCTGAGTCCTGAGCGGGCAGGTAGTGGAAGGCGTGGATGCCCGCTGGGTCCTGGGAACGGCACCAGGTGCTTTGCAGGAAGTGGGAGGAGAGGTGGACTTGTCCCAGAAGAAACGACCAAAAAAGCCTGCCTACTTCGTGGGCCTGGCAGCAAACCCAGCTCTGTGCTGCACCTCACATCGCTGCCTTATTTCTACCTTCAGCACCAGGTTGTGGCTCAGGGATGCGTTCTGTGCTGGGAACAGCTTGCTCTGTTTCGCTTCATATTCAGCAGGTTTAATCCATTTTAATCCATTTTCTTTCTTCTCTTTCTCTTCTCCTACTTGGAAGTGGGGTTAAATCTCCCAGTGTTTTGCAGAAAACACAGGTGACAAACGAGATATCCAAAGCAGCTTTCCGCACAGAAGAATCAGGCTCTACGACCCTCCTACTCCTGCCGGTGCCATCAGCCCTGACATGCCATAACAAAGCCGCGTAGGCCCTGATTCATCTTGGTCTTTAATGCACATGCCTGACACTGAAGAGAACGAGGCGGCTAGTGTGACAAGATTAAAACTAGGCACATACTTAAAAGGAGGAGGAGAAGGGGAACCTACTGGGAGAAACACAGGTTTGCAGAAAGTCCCTGGGACTGATTTACAGATCAAGAGGTTCACGGAGTCTGAGGCCAACCTGAATTCTGATCCTAATGGAGACTGTCCAGCCCTCGGGCAGTTGTCTTCTCCGTAGGAAATGTACGGCCTGACTCATATTCTTGTATCCAAAGAAAGACATAAAGGAGTGTGGCTCCAACACGAAAGCAGACCTCCCACAGAGCCTCCTCTCCTGCTTTCTGGAGGAGTATCCCATTTTTGCACACCAGTATGTATGGGATCTGAATGAGCCTGGACACAGCACTTCCAAAGAGTGCAGAGACAGACCTTTGTTTTAGTACCACGTGCATCACACGAGATTGATGGACACTGTTTTACCGCACCAGAAACACGCACAACATCCTCCCATGTCGATGCAACGTTTTTCCTTGCACACCCACCCACTGCAACCCGGCAATGTGGAGGGATCTGGACACCTGCAGGTTAGAGAGGCCTGGGGAGATGCAGCAAGCAAAACACAGCTCGTGTCAAAAAGCAACCCGGTGCAAAGACCTTCAGAGAACGTCGTGACTGGTGTCATCGTGATCAGAGAGATATGCTAAAGGAGGATGTTTGTAATCCGCCACCCCTTGGGCGGCGAGTGCCCTTGAAAGCTGGCTGAGGAATCCTTGAAGAAAGCAAGAGGGAAACCAGAGCTTTGGTGTGTTTGGCTTTCATTCCTGCGAACGCGGGGAAGAGGGGAAATGAGAAGCGAAGCTTTCCGCAGGGAGCAGTGCACGCATAGATCCAAAAAACCAAAAGTCTTTAGCAGACTAAGATAACAGGGGAAGTATTGATCCCAATTTCCCTTCGCTGTCATTCGTGAGGCAATGGCTTGTGAGGTTTCTATTATCTGCCTATCTGTGGCAGAGGGCAGGGGGGCACGGGAGGCAGGAGTGGTGTGCCCGACTCATTAGGAAACAGCCCTCCTAAATCATACCTGGGGGAATGACCCTCCCCAAGCAGGTAAGGGGCCATATACCCACCCTCAGATAGGCCCCTGGGGCTTTGGCCTGCCTCCGTGCAAACCAGGCCCCCTGAACTGTGATGCTACCAGGACTCCTGCCGTCTTGGGAAAAGCCCCAGGAGAGGCCGTCTCTGCTCAGATGTTTTCCACCATTACCGAATTAAGCTTTGCAAGGAACCCAGGCGCTGGCCAGGACTAACAGGTCCACATTGATTTTTGTTTAACTTTTCATTTATTAAAATGCTGCGGATAGAGATTAACTCACGTGGCTCAGTATTTATTATTGTTTCACCTGCCTTCAAATGGGAGCTGAAAGCACTTTGATAAATGAGCTGGGAGCGGGGTTTGGCTTCACTCTTGCTTCCCGAAGTGCCTCTGCATCCTCTGCACAGATATTTCTGTCCGGCACCCGGGACTGGTTTTCTAGCACAGGCATAGCAAGAGGGGGATCAAAAGGCCAGCAAATTTCTCATGGAGGGTGAAACACGACTTACCCAGGAAGATACG
Source organism: Crocodylus siamensis (assembly GCF_052110815.1). Lineage (NCBI taxonomy): Eukaryota > Metazoa > Chordata > Crocodylia > Crocodylidae > Crocodylus > Crocodylus siamensis. The sequence goes on from NC_143408.1 coordinate 27,438,982, forward strand.
AGTGCCAGGGCCTTGCATTTCAGGTATTAAGTGGTGCACTGGCCTGTGCCAGCCCTCTGCAAAGGGACTGGCCCCTAGGAAAGAGCAGGCGTTTGCTAGTGGCACCGGGGCAAGAAAAGCCCTTGAGGTTTCTTGCAAGAGCATTCCTCAGTGAGTTGCACCAGACAGCTCGACCCCTCCTGCTGCAGTGTGACACTAGGAAAAATACAGGTCTCCTTTTCCTTTGCACGTCAGAATTACAGATGGTTGTGCCACAACGGCAGCTCTTCTTCGTCCTGTGCCAGGGCCCCGAGCGGGTGCCGGGATGCCATCCAGGATGCACTGCGATATCCCAGAGGCCTCCCAGGAAGCTAAAGGAAAAGCAAGCGCAAGTCAGACAAAGCCAGCATTTCCTCTCTGCCTGTTTATGCTCCCAAGGCAAATCATTAATATGCATTTCTCTGACGTACTGTAAGTCACTCGTGGTGAAGTGCTGCGTCTAATTGATTTGAGATGCATCAGCCAAGCCTTGCAACTGATTCTGCCCCGGCTGCATGTAATAAGTGCAGCCCAGTGGAAAAAGGAGAATTACTCTTGACATTGGGATTATATCTCTGCCAAAGGCATCAATATTCTATTAAAGATACGTGATAATATAACGCTAATTATCAATTGAGGGCCATTAAAGGGAGAATACAAACAACAATTCGATCTCACCTTTCAGATTAGAAACCCCGCAATGATTTCTTGCTCCGTGCTTTATCTTTGTGTCTCTCGCTTAATTCAGCAATCCAGAATCAGAGCGCCTAAAACCCTTGTGTTTCCCCTTGGGTGGGCACAGTCTCCCCAGGGCTGGCGGGGGCCAGGGAATAGCTCTCCCATGACTCTGAACCAAGAACTGTGCATGGGCGGGGGGGGGAGGGGAATCCCACTCTCATGCCTGCTTGGCTCCTTGCTAAAGGGCAGCATAATGAATTGTCTCGACTTAGCCACGGAAAGAAGCAGAGGTCAGGCAAGACGAATCAGGACCAGCCCAGCCCTGCCAAGCCTTTCAGCAACTATAAATTCAGCCACGAAAGGAATGAGACTTTTCTTTCCAAGGTGAGGAGAGGGCAGATTTTGGGTACAAATGAGCATGATTAAAAGATTCCTGGGGCTTGGACAATGGTGTGAGAGGAAAGGGGAAGCAGAGTTAGCAAACGGCAGCCTGCCCAGGCCCGGCATTCATCACTCAGGTCGCCTTTGTGCCACAGGCTGCCACCGCGCCTGGCTTCAAGCGCCCATTGCAAAAGGTGCTGGACAGATGCATCGAAGGAGACAGTTGTGACACCCAGAGTCCACGCTTAGCCCTTCACCTAGGTTTTCTGCAATGAATTAAGCTCCCAGGTGATGAGTCCACAAGGTCCCAATGCTGCCCCGCTCCCCTTCACATCCCCCGGCAGGGAGAGGCACCCAGAGCTCGTTTAGGACAGAGGCAGCGCCTGGGCTTTGGGGCTGCTTTCTGCCTCGGCATGATTGGCACCCTAGGTTTGCTCTCTTGTCATACAAGCATCTTATCCCAGCTGTTCGTATCGGGCCTGTGGCTTGGCATCATAGAGCCAGTGTCTGAGGGCAGTGTCTTACACCCCCGGTTAACTAGTGCTGTTTGGGATCGGTTGGGCTTGGCCTGTGTGCACGCTCTGATGTCTGTAGGAAAGCCCACGCTTGCGTCTTCACCAGCTTAAACACCAATTCCAATTAGCCTGTTGTGACCTGCAATCAAGACAATGTCCCAGTGCTACTAAAGCAGGTGCTAAACCCTCTGCGCCTTGCTCCCGCTCCCACAAGTGCCCGCACACCTCCATGCGTGCACAGAGCCCGACAAATCTTACTGGTTTTGTGGAGATTCACCTTTGCTTTAGCTGGTTGAACTGGTCCCATGGTGTGAATGCATATTCCCATGCCTCCATCTTGGCTGGGGCAGATTCCTCTCCAGACCGGAGGAGGAGGAGAGCGTCTCTTTAGAAATATGTCCCCTGTACTGAAATACGCAGTTCTCTTTTCACCTCTGCTAAAGCCTGGGTAGGTGGGAGCACAGGCCTCTAGCGAGTGTCTTGCAGTCCTGAATTAGCATAGGATGTTTTTCCTCCGTTATTTCTCTCCTCCTCCAGACAGTGTGTCCATGAAAAGAGAGACAGCCCCGTTCCTCCCTAGGAGAAGTCTTTCCAAGGATTTGGGGAACAGAAGTTGAATTCATGTCACCAAAAGGAGGAGAGAATTTGCATCGTGGCCTGTATCTCAAGGCAATGGGCTATACCGCACGGGAGGCCTCTCCCCTCACCCTGGTGAAGCCGGAGGTGGGTGTGCTGCTCCTGGGTGCATTCGGCTTATCGGAGTGGGAGTCACTGACTTCCAGCACTTCCCCCCCAGGCCTGATCCTTCTGATCAGCTTTGCATTGGCCTGTAACACATGGCTGAAGTTCATTTTTACATCCTTGGTTGGAGTGGGGAAATATAACCCGAATGTGGGGCGGGGAACTATAATCCCGGGGAGGTCTGCTGCTTAAACTGTAAGCCACGTGTCCAAAAGGCCCAGTCCAAACCTATGGCATGTAACCCAGACGGGTTCATGTCAAGCACCTAACCTCCGCCGGCCCACGGGACGCGCGACTTCCCTCTGCTGCAGGAGCTGCGCGGCTAAGCCGTCGCTCAAGCAGGAATCTGTGCGTATTTCCTCCCAGCGTCTTTAAATATTGGCTGGCTTTAAAGATGCCTCTTTTCTCGTGGCTTTTATCTCGTCACAGGCCCACAACATCCTTCAGGAGTCACTATGCACATCGGGCTGGTCTCACTGCTACAGGCAGCGTTTGCACGGTGGCCCCAGTCCCGAGCAGAGCTGTGCAGCCCGCCCTGGCTGCACTGTCTGCAGGCTCACGGCCCAAAAGATGAATCGAAGCGGCTCAGCCGCCGAAGCCAAGACAAGGACATCCCTTACTGCTCACCACAGGCTGGCATCCAAGCACTCCTCTTCCAATGCAGATCTGCCAGCATCCCTGGGGTGGCGGCGAATTCCTGTTCTCCTGCCTGAGAGTGATCACAGGGCTCGCCACACTCCTGCTCGAGCACAGGACTCCTTCCTCTGACCTTGCTTTGCAATGCGGCAACATGCATGTTACACACATGTGCGCTCTTCCCACCAGGAGCCTTCCTCCAGGGAACAGGGACCATGTCAGACGCTGTGGCTGGGAGCCTGACTGTCCTGAAGCCAACGCAAGCTTTGCCCGCCGCTTCGACAGGTTCTGATTTCGCCCATACCACAGCTTGCCAAGCCTGCCACAGCTCCAGGGAAGGGCCTAGGGGTGCAATGGGAGGCATCTGCATTTGCTGGGTCCATTGAAGGACACTGAGTAACAAAACCCCTTGCCGCTCAGCAGGCCTGAATGTACCAGTGTAGCCTACCCAGATGGTGGGAGGACGCGCTCTGCAGCAGGCTGAACCCCACTGGGGACACGTGGTCACATAGTCCCAGAATAACTGACTTAGTAAATAAGACCTCAGCAAGGAAAGTGCAATCAGACTCTGGCTTCCACCGCCCCAGACCAGGCTGGAAAACAAAAGTTTGGGCTAAAGGAGATTGTTTTGGCCTTCGTTTCTAGACAAGCAGAGGTTTGGACTCAGCAACCATGGGCTTGTTTCTCCTCTGGCTGCAGTCCGTGGACTTCATGGGAAGCAGGGATTGGGACCAGAGGGTAGGGATCCATTTGAAGTGGGAGAGGGGTCTTGTCACGTGGGCTCCCATGGCCCCGGCACGTGGCGTGACAGACTCCATCCTCCAAGAGCTTCCCCCGGGCTGTGCCCGGTTGTGCCCTCTGCTCCTGTTCCCTGTATCCTCTCTCTGCAAATGCCCAGGGCTTAGCATTTGCACGAGGCTTTTCCCGAGAGGAATGACATGTCCATCTGTCTAGTCACCTGCAATAACTTACTCCCAAGGGGGGCCGGGAAGGAAGTCAGACTCCCTGAGACTTCCCACGGCTAGTCTAGCACTGAGCAATCCCTCTGGGGCTCCTCCAGATAGCAAACCTCTAATGAAAGAGCCACACTGAGGCACTGAAACACATGCAAAAGCCCAGCTGAAGGCAGGCTTCACCTGCACTAGTCACAGCTGCATCCACCGCAGCAGCCGACATATGGAAAGTGGATACAGCCCTGACAGCGGCACTGTTCAGGGAACTCCTCCCGCGCATTTGTTTCCGTGTGTGCCACAGCGATTGCCAACCGTGCATTATTCTAATGAGACACCATCATATTCTATCAGCTCTAGGAGCTATAGATTGAAACCTCAGAGAGAAACAGTCTCACCCGCCATATGATCAATCTTGTCAAAACATGTTCGTTTAATTCCCTATAAATGAAAGGAAGATGTGTTTAAAATGTCATCGTTTGGGTCTACGAGCAGGATTCCTATAAATCAATCATTGCAGGTAAACTGTATTATTTAGCAGCCATTTGACAACAGACACGCTGAAAACATTTTTTAAGCGGCAGGCGCGTGCTTTATGTTACTTGATGCTCGGCGTCTTGTTTCGTTTCCCCTTTATCCTGCTAAGAAGCCACGATGCAGAGATCACATGCACGAGTGCGTGCAGGGAGGAAGGGGGTAGGCAGAGGCTACATGGGCTGAGAGAAATCCTCCGCCAGACCTGGACGTGAATCCTCCCCTGCAACAGACACAAAAGCTGAATGGGGAAAAGTTTCCACTTACTCATTTCCCAGGGAGTCCTGTCTCTTCACTGGCTCTGGTGCTTTTGAAATAATGAGGTACCTGCTGTGCCTGGTCAGTGCTTAGCAAAACAGGGTCCCTGCCCATGACTAGGGTCCCTATGGGCTAAAGCATTCGTTCTCCACTTTTTGAGACTCGAGACACCAGTCAGAAAATGCCAGCTTTTCGTTTTCACTCATTTTTTGCCTACATAAAAAGAATAGAGCAATTCTGCTGCAAAGAGTTCAGGAAGATCACAGCAGGTCTGAATGGTTTTACTGCTGTGGATTCCTAGCTGAAATCTTTAGGTTGACGTGGCACCCTGGGCGAGAGGCACCGTGCCAAGGTAAATGATGCTAGCGAATGGTATCTGAGCAGTGAATTCCTACTTGAAATCTTTAGGTTTATCATATTTGCACACCCAGCAGAGCTGACAGTTTGTGGCACCCCGCGGCACCCTTGAAAGGATCTCAAGGCACGCCAGGTTGACGTGGCACCCTGGGCGAGAGTCGCCGTGCCAAGGTAAATGATGCTAGCGAATGGTATCTGAGCCGTAGCTGCCTGGTTTGCACGTCTTTGCCTACACAGTCTCCAGCACTGCTACACAGGGAGTGCACCTCTGCCCTCACTCGATGCCCGAGAGAAATGCCTCCGGTTTTTCCAAATGGAAATATAACCCATGCTCCCGAGGCGCGGCAGCTGTGATACTTAGCTGGGAGGGAGCACTGTGCAGCCAGGAGACAGAATTGACCGGCTTTCTCCATCGATCGGGCATCGATTTCTGTGTGGCCTCAGGCCAACTGCATCAGCTTCCCGAACCTCAGGTTAACTCCTGGAGCGATCGATCTTTGCCTAGGTCACCAGGATGGGGGGATGCTCGCAGCCTCGAGCTGCCTGGGTTAAAGAAGTGAGGAGTGTTGCATTCAAAACCTTACCTCTGGATGCCCCATCCTATCACCCCCACAATTGCTAAGCTCAGCGCGTCTCTCCTACCAGGCACGGTCCAAGCTCAATCGGAGCATGTGGATGGATCCTATCGAGTTCAACCAGCTGGGCACAACCCAGAAAGCAAAGCAGTGCCCGGAGAAACTCGGTGTTTATCCAGCAACAAGTTGCCTCCGGATTGCCGACTGGGCTTCTCCAAACTCAGAGAGACTCCCCGCCCCGGGACACATGTTTGGAGGGGCATTTTCTCTTTAAACACCCACACACCCATTTAAAGAAAAGACATTTGACAGATATGACAATGGACAGGGATTGGTCGGGTTCTTTATTGGTTCTGAAGGTGCTTCTACTTAAAACAATTTGTTAGGCGCTCTGTGATTTACTACCATGCTGGAAAATGGGGCTGAGTATTGATTCTTTGCCTTTTCTATTGCAAATGGGTGTAATGTTTTATAGGATGTCAGAATAATAGCAGCGGGCACTTTATCAATGTCAAATGTTAAAAATGATCAGCTATTGTGATGTAGAAGATTAAATATGAAAGCTTGATAGGTATATAAAAGTGAAATGGCAATAATAAAGGGATTTTTATGTTCCGCTCCTTGCTCTCCTGAATCTACCTGGGGAGCTATTAGAGCCAATTGTGCTGATCAGTGACATATCACCATGGGTTAAAGGACGGGAAAGCACTGGGTTTTATTCCCCAGGTGGCTTTATTTGTTGCAGAGTTGATATGGGGGCTGAGACTGGGGACCCAGCCTTTCTACAGGAGGACAGAGGTTTCGGCTGCTCAGAGCTGAGCAGTGCTCACGTTGGTCGTATCAGTTAAATGCCAACCCACCAGGGCACTCAAAGCTGACAAGCCTGGCAGCAGGCGGGCAGATGATAGGGGTGACCTTTCCTGGAGAGGGGAGTTTCCCTCCCTGCACCCCATGGACCCGCAGGACCCCCCTGCAGTGGGGCAGCCGCCTCTTGCATCTCCCCTTAGCTCTGGCTGGAAAGCACCCGGCAGGTGGAGGCTGCCTAATTAGCTGATTGAGCTGAAGAGCAGGGAGAGCAACCCAAGCTACCCCCATCCTTAGGACCAGAGGTGTCTGAACTCCACTCTGAGCTCTGCAATTTGCAGGTGAAGCCTGTTTTCATAACGAGTCAGACCAAAGCCCTGGCTCAGAGACACCCCGCCCTCCAAGTACTTGAAAAGTGGGCCCACACCTTGCAGCCTGCCCACCTCTTTTACAAAGGGAAACATATTCCTGAACCATTTAGCAGGTAGATTGGAGAGGATGGGATATATTCAAGCAAGGCCCCAGTTTTGCAGGGGAAATAGGAAAGAGCTACAGCCCCCGTGATGCTAAGTCTGAGACTACGCTGGGGCTCCCAGCACAGCTGGCTCAAATCTTGGGATCAACATTTCTTTCTCCCCCCAGCCTCATGGCAGAAAAAGCAGCAAGTTCCACCTTTTCACTAAAGCTTTTATTTTTTGGCAGCACAACCTGGCAATACAGAAGACTTGCTGCTGCTTGCAAGTCAATGTCCTAGCACAACAAACTGTTTTACTTTGAGTGGTCATCACAAAAATTGATTTTTTTTTTGGTGGTTTCTTTCATGTTGGTTTGTTGAAGACCTGAATGAATCTTATAAGAAGTGTTTTAAAAAGTTTTCAGAGTTTCCTTTGAGACAGAAGCACAGAGCCAGCCTCCAGGAGCATCTGTCAGGCTCTGGAGCTGGAGGGATGCTGCCTCCTGCCACGGGGATTAAGAAGTGCTTTTGTGGGAAATTTTCTGTGTTCAAAAGGCTGAAGCATTTCTCCTACTGAAGGCCCCATGCAGACCGAGCAAAGCATCCAGCTGCCCAAGCAGAAAGCAGGAGCTGAGGGGGTGATAGCAAGATCACACCCAACCACCCAGGAATCAAACGCAGGAGCCCATGGGCAGCACCCCTGCCTCTGCCCTGCGCCTGTCTTGTCTGCACTGCCTGCTCCTCTGCCCATGCAGTGCCTGCTAGCCGTGCCTTCGGCATTACTCTAATAAACAGAAAGGATAATAATGTCCCCCCCCAGCCACAAAAGCCAGCCTTGCACCCGTAAAATCAGCCCCTGACCTGCCCAAGCACCAGCTCTTTTACGCAGGCCGGAAGGGAGCTGATTGCTGGCCCTGATGGCAGCCAGCTGTGGGAGCCAAAAACCTGGTTAACCCCTTCCCTGCCAACAGATCCCTCTGACCCCTTGCAGATGCTAATCCTCTTTCTCCCCTGCCATCCTGGTCTCCCAGTGCCATCACATGAGTTGCTTGGAAGCAGCAAGCAAAATTCAAGGTGAGTTGCTGTTTGGGCCCCTGTGACTCACTGAGAGGGGAAGCAGATGCTGAAGCGCGCTGTTTGGGGCAGGGGCAGCTGGATAAGGCTCGCGCCGTGGGTACCGCAGCCTCCGCCCCAGACAAACTCTGAACAGCTGTCAAAGGCAATGCTGGGGGTAGGTTTTAAATGCTGATTCCTGCCTGAGTGACAGGCCGCGGTGCGGGAAGCGAAGTGCCGCGCCTGCTTCTCAGCCCTCAAGTAGCGTGAGAGACACGACACTGGCACCCGCGTGTTCGCTCTCGACAGGAGATGATCCCAGAGGGCACCGCTCGCTGCACCCAGGAGGGAAGAGCCTGCCTCTGCCGCTATTTGATCTGTCCCCGGGGACACTACAACTTTGGCTCCGACAGGTCTTACCAGTTTTTAAAAAAGAGAAAAACTTTCTAACTTGTTACTGACTTGTGTTAGTAATTGCACTAAAATCCTGGTGTAATTATTAACAGGGTAACTGTTAAAAAAAACAAAAGAAAAAAGGCCGTTTATTCTTGAAGTCTAGACTCTAATTATTTTTTTTAATTGTTGTGAGCAACAAAAAAATATACAGGCGGGACAAATGTTCTCCTAATTATCTAAGGACTTTAATAACTGGTGCTAATTAAAGCATTTCTGGGAGTCTGACAAATGTCTGGAACTACTCAAGTTAGAAGTTAGTTTTGACTCTGGTAATTCATTTAAAATTAGAACTGACTGGGGGAAAAAACCCTCATCTCATTTTTTATTTATTTTTTTAAATTTAAGTAGATGACAATAATTAATTCTGTGTTACTAATGGGAAAGCCCCTTCCGGGCATTTTGTGAGCGGCGGCCTTCGTCTGGCAGGGGCTGGTCAGAGTCTTGCTAATCCGCTCCGCGAAGGGCTTCCCCCAGAGCATCTTTTTCGGGCCCTCGTGAGAGTCTGCTTTGCTTTTCTGGTCACTCTTGATTCAGTCTCACTGTAACTCTTCCCTCCCATGGTTTAGCAGCACAGGTAACACCATCAAGGGAAAAGCTGTTGCTGACTATAAGTGGGCTCTTAGGAGATCTTCCTTTCTCTCTTCTACCCAGAGCGGTGGTGGGCTCTCCATCCTTGGAGGTTTTGAAGACCCGGCTGGACAAAGCCTTGGCTGGGATGATGGAGTTGGGCCTGGAGCAGGGGGTTGGACTAGATGCGACCTCCTGAGGTCTCTTCAGCCCTCGTTTTCTATATGATTCGTGCGATTTTGCCACCTCTGGAAGTTTCAAACAGAAACACCCTTGAGTCTTTTGGCAAAAAGCAGGGCAGATATCCGCTGCTTTGGAGAGGCAGAAGCTTTTTCAGGCAACAACCTTCTTCATCAGAGGTTGGGATGGATGAGCTCCATTCACAGGCTGCTGGGATGCGTTTGGCAGCCCCAGCTTTGTCCTGTACTAACTGCTCCTCTCCGGACATCGCTCTTGCCCTCATGTCAAGAAAACTCCAAGTAGCAAGGAACTGGGCCCATGAATGCCACGGGGATGCTGGGTCGATGCCTGCACCGTACCGCAGGTACCTCCCCGCTAGCAAAACACTGACCTGTGGCAGCAAAGAGCAGGGTCCCACAGGGCGGGAGTCGGTCTCCCGATAAACCTGTGAGCCAGCCATGCTGGCCTTCCAGCTCTTGCTGCACGAAAGGTATTTGGGGCTGTATTTCTAGCAGGTTCTTCACTCAAAAATATTTTACACTGAAGATCACAGGGTTTAAAAAAGAAATGAGAGAGGATGAGTCTGACCTGGCTCCTGAAAGATCCCGAGCCAGATTCTGCTCTGATTTGCACCGCATTGACCCCGCAGGCTTGCAGAGGTGTCAGAGTCTGACCTGGTGCAGTATCCGGAGCCGGGTCCAGAGGAAGAGATTTGATTTTTGCTCTCTCTGTCTTTTCAAAGAATGCAGAGAGGAAGGAATGTGCTGGGGCTGAATACGGCACTTTCAGCTCCTCTTGCTGCAGAGGTTAACCGGGAAGCCTTGACAGGTATGCTAATACTGTGCTATTTAGTCTGTAGAAAGTGACATTAAACGGCCTTGGTTAAAGACATGGCTCAGTGTTTGAGCAATTTAATGAGGTGTTTCACATATAGCGACCTTGTAGGAAGTAGTGAGGCTTTCTGAATGCTTCTGCTTGCATTGGCCCTTCGATCTGACAGCTGGGCCTGCTACTCACCCAAGACTCATTACTGCTGCTGAGGGGCCCATCACATCAAAAGCCAGCACAGGCTTGATTATGAAATCTGTGTGATCAGGGAAGGGGCAGTGCAGAAATGGTGCTGTCTTAATACTCGGCAGAGTTGGGAGGGGAGTTGCTTTCTCCATCCTGGAGGGGTTTTGGGAAGTCAGAAATGTTTCCCATTCACCTTGGGCAAAGAGTGGAAACCCTGAAACTTTTCCTGATATGGGTCAGGTCCCTCCACGCAGTCCATCATTTTGATATTTTTAAAGTTTGGACTTTTTTTATTACATTTTTGTTATAAATCCACTTACACTGAGAAAAGGAAAAGTCCTTTTGACCAGGAATTTAGTTTTTCCTGTGGAAAAAGCCACATGCTCCTGTTTCAACCGTGTTTAACTATTTTATTTTTTCAGACAGATCCCAACCCCACAGACCCCAGAAGGAGCTTTGGTTTGGACAAACTAGGGCCTTCTGATTTAACCAAAGACCATTGGAGAGCTCTCAGCCAGCTTTGCTTCTCAGCACATCAACTTCCCAGGTGTGAGAGCGAGCCACGGCTCCTTGCTTAATTGACAGAGGACATGGCTTGTCCTGGAGTTTGCAAGGCAGGTCAATGGCAGCCTTCAACTCCCTGCAGGGTGGCTGCAAAGAGGATGGGGCTGGGCTGGGCTGGTAGATGAGAGGACAAGGAGCAATGGGCTCAAGCTGCAGCAAGGGAAGTTGAGGTTGGATATTAGGAAAAACTTTCTCACGAGGAGGGTGGTGAAGCACTGGGACAGGTTACCCTGAGAGGTGGGGAAAGTCTCCAGCCTTGGAGGTGTTCAAGACCTGGATGGACAAAGCCCTGGCTGGGATGATGTAGTTGGGGCTGGTCCTGCTTGGAGCAGGGGGTTGGACTCGATGTGACCTCCTGAGGTCCCTTCAACCCTCATTTTCTGTAATTATATGAACTGGCCCTTTGGGCTGTGAATTGAGCACTGATTTCAAAGGGGAATCTCAGGGGCTGGGAGACAGAGAGCAACTACTACTCATTCCACAGACCCACTTTTCCAGTCACTCACGACAACCTGCCCAACTCTCCCTTGTGTTTTCCTTCACACCGCCTCAATGCAAGCGTGCAACGCTACTGAACCATGACCCTCCACTCACACTGGCCGCTGTGTTTTGCACTTTGCAATGCAGTTACAATCCTGCCTCCTTGCAGCCTTGCACTTAGACCAGAGCAATGTCCTCCAGTGCTCCTGCGCTCTGCTCCGGGGGGCAATAACAGCAGAGCCAGGGAGAATGAATGCTCCTTACTGGCTTTATGGAAGGGCAGAGAGGATTTTTTTGCCTTAAATGACAATTCTGCAATGCCCCTGCCAGTCTGGTGATTGCTGTAGGCTTCAGCTTTCCCTAGAGACCCTGAGGTGAGTCGACTGCACCTTATAAAGCGAAGACAAGGAGGATCATCTGCTGTGATCCCAGTCAAGCCACAGCAGGACTCGCATCTGGGGAGTCACAATATCAGTTGGAAGAACTTGCCCATCACTGCTTTAAGCCCCAAACCGTTCAGGTGCTGCACCCCTGAAGCTGGGGAGGAGCTGCAGAGGCACAGACAGACAACACAGGCTCTGTCGGCCCGATGCTCTTGCTCTTTCTACCTGTGCAGTGGCAGGCATTTGGGACTCAAGCTGGCTCTGGATAAATAGAGATACGGGGGGCTTTGCGTTTAATATTTTAAAGCGAGAGGGAACGGCGCAGCATGCAGCACTCAGCTCAATGGGAACAGCATGTTATTTACAGGTTGCTGGGCTCTCGCCTCAGGGCCCGTATTTCTCTTTCCCTCTTGAGGGACGCACTCCAGGCTCTGGTGGCAATGAGGAACAGGCCACGGGGAGGAGGCTGGCAGCTGGGAGCACAAGTGCAGGATGTAAATTAGGGCGCCGTCTGCTTCCCGAGCTCTCTCGGGGATTTAGCCATCCAGTTCCCACACACCGGGGAGGGACGCGAAGATCCAGGTTGCTCGGTGGGGCGGGGGGGTGGGAAAATCCCACCCTAAAGCTGGCAGGGCCGGAGTCCAGAACCCGGGAGTTTCTGAAAGGTCCTTTGAGGATCAGGCATCCAAGTCAGTCTCTGCTAGGATCCTTACACCCCATGGGGCAAACAGCCTGGCAGGGCCCAAATTTCTCTTAGTGGTGGAGTTTCCTCCAGACCAGCCAGGGATTGGGCCGGGGAGGCTTCTGCGCGGAGAGAAGAAAGTAGGCACAAATGCAGGCGCTTTACCTCCTGCGGCTCCAGCAAAGCGCCGGAGAAGCCGATGCCTGGCGGAGCGCTGCGCAGGCAGGAGCAGGCATTCAGAAGTGGAGAAAGACTTCATTTTAAAGCTTTTAAGGGAGGATTGAGAAGAAAGGAACAGGGCTTTGCTTTTTTTTCATTAAGCAGTGCTTTTAAAATAAATAGCTGACAATGTCTCTTATTTGAGTAATTCTTTGCCAGCAATAAATGTGTCATTCTCAAGTGCTTTATTTAGAAGTGAAAAAATGTGTGTTTTTTTTTTTCTTTGTAGAGCATTCTGCCTTACATCAAGTTACAGGCTGGCAGCAAAATCCCCCTCCCTGCCTGAGACATTCATATTTTCTCCAATAATCTGATCTAGGTTATAAAAATATTTAAAAAAAAATAGAGAGACAGCTGGGCTCTCCCACACATCTGACATTTCCCTTTATGCCTAGTTTAACTTTTTTATGGCTGCCTGGGTTTGCTTTGTCGGAGAATTTCTTCCCTCAAATGAGTTCCATGTTTTATGTTAGAAATCTTCCTTTAGACAAACCCGGTAATTTTTCAAGTTAAAACGTGTCCGTTTTAAGTACTTAAGAAGTTTAAGGATCCTGCTGATGGGCAGATAAATCTGGGTTTATTCCTGCTGGAGACCCCATGTCTAACTGCTCCATTTAAAAAAAGGGAAAGACAAAGGAAGGAAAGAAGCTGGCATATTTTTTACTTTAAAGTCGAAACCCTCCCGAAGTGTCAATTTGCTAGGTAATTTATTAGTATCCGCTCATACTTCCAGCCCTTTACGTGCTCATGCCAGTACTGGCGGTTCTTCAAGCAAGTACTCCTTTAATAGAAAATAAGGACTAGGCTGATTTGGTTTCATTGTTATTTACTGCATAAAATGAGGCTCTGCAAAGGGACTGAAGGTGCTGATGCCTTCTGGACTCGGAGAGGCATCCCGATCCCTCCCATTCGGAGGAGGAGGGGCTTCTGGTGATGACATCCCTCAGCCCCAGCCAATCGGGGCCTCCCAACACAGTTACGCCCTTGGCTGGGGAGGCTTTCCTGCAAGCAAGGAAAACTGGGCTGGAGCCATCCAGTTTGGCACTGCATGGGCCGACTTCCCCCAAGCTCGTGGGCTTTCAGACTGGGCGTCCTGATTTGGGCTTCGTTGCAAAGTTTGGAGCCGCGTTGCAATCAGCATCCAAAGGAGCCGATGCTCTCAGGGGTTTGGGCAACGATGCCTGTGCAATGGCAAAACAGGGATGTCCGGCACTTTGCCTATTTACAGCTCGTCTGTTCTACTGCCCAAACCACCAGACCCCAAAGCTTCACTCCGCCGGCTTGGCCTTTCTCTCCGGTGGGCTGTGCTACTGCAAGGAGCCAAAGAGGAACATGCCCTGTTGTTTGGAAAGAAGGGGGCAGAAAATATCAGCTAGACTTAAAAGACCGGAATTATTTCTCCAGTAGCACGGGGGGGGAGCTAACATGCCTTATCGCAGCGCAGAGCAAGTGCTCTGCAAATGTGTGGGCCTCTGAGTGGCACGCGGGTTGTTTTCAATAGACGTGTGACATTGTCAAGGAACCTGCCATTGTGCTCCTGAAAGGCACTCGCAACTTTGCATAAAAATCAGCTGCTGGTGTCACCCTGAGACTAGGGAAAGATGGCGCAGATTTCTGAAAAAAAAAATTTTTTTTTTTTAAAAGGAGATGTCTCCAGAATGAGACCTTCAAAGTCAGATAAAGCCTATTTCTGAAAGGCATCGGAAGCAAGGCGAGGAAGCAAAACTTTGGGGACGAGATGCCGTAAGCGCAGCCCTTCATCCCCTCGCGTCGGTTTGGGGCTGGGTCTAGGTCACCTTTTGAGCAAGCCTGCTCAAAACCAATCGAGAGCCAAAGCAGCGCTGCTATTTTCCACCCGTTCTCCAAAGCTCCTTGGGAATTTGAACCACTAGTAAAAGGCCAATGTCCTGTCCCACTGGGCAGGGAGAGGTGGTACATATGCAAGTCCTCAGACAGGGCCCATGATTTCCCCCTATATGAAGGGCAATGTGTCCTTGACTGCCATGTCAGGGGCTTGGCTAGCTCTGGCCCCGTCCCTCCCACGCCTTGTGAGTCGGTAGACCCAAGGCAGAGGGAAGGAGGTGTCCCAGTGACTAACTCGTACTGTTTTCTTCCTGGAAAAGACAGCCTGTTCCATCGTAAGTCCCGTCCCTGGGTACCGTCTGGTTGCCAGCAGCTATTTGCACACAAAGCCCACCCCGGGTCCCCAGGAGATGGATCTGTCTCTGCTCCCCACTTTCTCCTGAGCCAACACGGATGTCGCAGGCCGCTCTGCGTTGGCTCTTCCCCAGCCAGACTCGCTGCTTCGCCTGCTAAGGACCGCATCTTCGTACCCCCTGGTCATCCTGCCTGGGAGCCAAGGGGCGCTGGGCTGAGTTGGGGCAACATCTGACCCTACGCTCGATTTGCAAGAGGAGTTTTTTCATTTGATATTCCTTTTTCTTTCTTGTTCTGACAACCAGGGGCTGTCTTGTAACAGAGAATCCGGGACAAGTCGGACTCTCATGTTGTTCTTCAGAGTCTGGTCTGAAAGCTGCTGATCAGATACGTGTATTTTTTTATTTTCCTTGTTTTCAGCAAGTTTGAACAGACAAGAATCAGCCCAATCCCAGCAGGTCCTCAGGTCGCTCTGACAGAAATGGTGCTCTGGTCTGGCATAGATCTGAAAACAGGTGCTCAAGAGAGGACAAGGCTCCACAGGGACCTGGGCGTTGAGTCCTGCTTTGAGGCAAGACTGACTCCTTCAGTGCCATGGCAAGCTTTTAGAGCACCTGAAGGAAAATCCAATTAAGGTGGCGTGTAATTTCCTATTTGCAAGGCTCATGTGGTACGTGTACGCGAATCGGAGGAAAGAGATCTGATGGCTGCAGGACTGGGGAAGGTAGGGGAGACATGGATGGGGGAGCCTGGGTTGAAAAGGCAGAGGAGTGAGATCTGGGGCATCTGTAACATGAGCATCCCTCTCTTGCAGGCCATAGGGGTAGACGGGGAGCCAGTCTTTGCAGATACTTTGCATGGCTCTAGGCAAGGAAAGCGGGCTCAGGGGCTAGGGCAGGGGTGGAGGGTTCACCCGCCCTGCCCCACGTGGGGTTAATGAAACAAGGCTGTCAAAGTGCTTTGATGCCCTCAGTGGTGGGAGATGAGGGAAGAGCCAAGTGCAGCTTGAAGCTGCCCCTGAGGCAAATTCAGATGCCCTAAACCTGCACCCCCCATCCTGCATGCACAGCCCAGGGATGCTGCAGCCTGGATGGGCACTCGGGTCCCTCCTGACTCCCCCCAGACCTCCCAGCAGGGGAAGAGGACTCAGACCCCTTGCAGCCAGTGTGACCTGTTTTGGACCAAGGGAGGTCCCTCGTTCCCCCGGGCAGGGCACAGGGCAGATAGGATTGCCCAGCTGGGCTGGGATGCTCTTGGAGCCTGAATTCCAGCAAAGGGCTCAAGCGGGTTTGCTTCCAAGTGCCTAATTAAATTTTCAGCGCTAACTGCATGGGATCCAACACAAACAGCCTCAGCAGCCAAAGGGAAAACAGAAAAGGGGGAGAGAGAAAACAAACAAGAGAGGCAGAGAGGAAAAAGCCCAGCGGCCCTGGGCTCCCGAGCACTTATTAACAGCCAGAGAGGAGGAAAAGGAAGTGTCTCATTGTCTCGGACTGTCATCCCTCATTCTGACGAGCACTTAGGATGTCGCGACCCCTTTCAGCAGCTGCATGCAGGCAATCAGCCCCTCGCATCGGTCACTGCTGTTTGCTCGCCACCTCTCCGCGTATTACAGGGATACATTTAAAGAAGGATATTATATAATAGAGACTCAGCGGGGTGGGGGCTGCAGGGGTTTCTATCCATGCCAGCCACGCAGCGGCTATGTCAGCGGCTGTCACAACATTGCTTTTTGGAGAAGGCACTGGACAGACCGGGAGCTGTGGTGCAAGGTCACAGCTTAAGTACCCGAGACAGACCAAGGAGCAGGCCTGGAGGGCTCGGGAGATGTGCTGGTGTTGGGACACATGCAATCATCCCTGGCTCTGCCACTGGCTCCTTGGGTGACCCTGGGCACATCTCCTCTCTGCCTTGTACCCCAGCTCCAGTTGCATTCCCGGAGCTGCTGCAGGAGACAAGGGCTTGTCCCTTCCTCGCCCCAGGTCTCCGTGTGCAACTCTCCCTGCTCCGGATGAACCTGCAGGTGAAGACAATGAGGCTGTGGCTTTGCAAGCACCCCTGAACTGCCTGGGGCCAAGGGGCCGTTGGTAGAAGGGGTGAGGAATTGCAAAAGAAATGAGCTTTTCAAAGGCAGATACTAATCCAGCAGACCCAAAACCTGCTCACAGAAGCAGGTGGGTTGGGGGACACTTCCTGCCTTCCCGGGGCAGCAGCCCCCAGGAGCCCCCTGCTAGGGGGCCTTGCCTCTGCTCCAGCCCCTCCTGCGCATGCAGTGATGCCGCGGGCCTCAGTGGTTATCCGCAAGCTTCCTGCAGCATCGGGCACTTGGCGGGTGGGAGTCTGGAAGATGTGGAGAAGGGCTAAGAGGAAATTAAGCTCCCAGGGCACTGGGCGTATTACAGAAGTCAGACACTAAATGTCAGCTCAGTGTTATTTCTGGCTGCCCGGGTTGCGTTTCTGGGGTGGTCACCAGCTGTGCCTTTCTACCAGGGTCAAAAGGAAATCAGAACATCGACACAATTACATGTCTCCTCTGACCCTTGTAGCTTCCCCATCCCCACGTGAAATCTGTGGGGGAAAAGCAGTGGAGGAGAGGGCTGGGCTGGGCAGTTGCCGCTCCTTCTGGTCCCTTGCTCCCAAGCCCAGTGCCTGCAGGGGTGTCTCTCCACCCCCCGGTTGTGGTGGGGAGGCAGCAGGCGAAAAGGACGGGGATGAGGAGCTCAGTTTCTTCATGTGGTCCATGCACTGCTCTCAGCTGTCTCTGGGACTCGAGGCTGTCAGCAAACAGGAGGCAATTATTTGAACTTGGTTTAAAAGGAAAAAATATTGTGTCATCTGCTCAGAACGAGCCCAGGAGCAAGCAGAACGGAGCATGTGAAGAGGCCGACAGATGGGGGACTGCGGAAATGACCAAGTGTGAGGGGATGAATGAGCAGTAAAACATGAGAATTTGCAAACTTAAGTGTTTTCGGAGCTGGGCAGACGGAAGATTTCGGCTGTTCCTGCTTCCTGGTGTTTTAGCTTGGGACCTTTCTGCCTGCAATTTATTATCATTTTAAAGAGTGCTCAGCACAGGCGAGAGAGAGCGGATTGACAGCCCCGGAGAACGGGGTCTCTAACACGCTGCCCTACCAGCGTGGCCCTTGTCATGACGGCCTCTTTCTCGTGCTCCAACAATACGCTCATCAGGCTCCAGATAATCCACGGAAACCCTGAGACCAAGAGTTCATGCCCAAGAGTGGGAGGGAAGGTTTGGTCTTGGTGGCCCTTTCAAGGCAAACGATGTGGTTCAGGCATCACAACCCAGGATACCTTCGCACTGACATGTTTTAGAGGCAAGAAATCATTATTCAGGTTTTTGGGGTTTTTTTAAATCCCTCCTATCAGTCTCTGACTTAGCAGTGACATGGGCAGGTTTCTCAGAGGAGGATATTTTCCTGCAACTCAGACTTGGTCTGCAAGAGAAAGTCGCTGTGGTATGACTTGAACCTGCCTGTAAGCCAATATAGGTGAATTTTAATTAGTGCACACAGAGTCCTGTATTTTGGTGAAGAGCGGCTTAATTTCGTTGAGTTCAACCTATTCCCAACAGCCATCGGTTCAAGTGCAACACAGACATCAGTGTCCACCTGGCCGTTCGCACCCGTTTAGCTGTGGCACGTTAAATGCACACTTTAAGTTACCGCTGTGCAGACAAGTGCTGGAAGAGTTTGGCGTGAAGCCCCCGAACCAGCGCTGGCGATACGCAGGCCGGGCTCTGGAAGCGTTGACACTCCTTTGGCTTCCTGCCCCCCAAATGCTGTTCCACCGGCCTCATAAACACAGAGCAAACTCGGCTCCGTGCCACGGCACACCTTGAACAAACACGTAGCTCTTTTTTAAGCAAAAAAAGCAAACAAATATTTTAGCGAGATGGAGAAAGGCTGTCCAGCGGCTGGCAGGCGGGTAGCTCGGGAGATGCTGTGCTTTGTGTATGGCCCCTACTCTGTTGATGGTACCACCAAGCTCTTGTGGTTGGCACAGTCGTGTTAGCACGTCACAGACACCGGCTGGGTGTTAGCACTTCAGCCAGCGGGTTTGTTAATCATGGTCGGTTTTGGATGGGAACTCCCCAAAGAGGAGCGCTCTCGCGGGCGCTCTGAAGCTGGCGTTTGCAGTGACCGTGGGAAGGTTAGAAACCCACATCTGCACTGCCCTTCTTCCCCAAAACTCCTTTTCTTTCTGGGAGGAGGTGAGTCTTTCCAGATGCAGCCCCAAATCTCCCAGCCTGAGTGATGATACAGCCAGCGCACCTCTGCCCGAGGGGGGACAGATGTGAGAGCCCTACCCAGGATGCCTGTAGCACTGGGCTTTGCACATGGGGATCAGGATATAAATCATCCCCACCCCCAGTGAAATGACTGCCATGCTCAGTACCAACAGGGCCTTGCTGCCTGGCTCGCCTCCATAGTGACTAATTGCTATTCTTTCCTTTCAAGCTCTTACCATTTTCCCTCCTCCTCCTCTTCCTCCTCACTCCCTTTCAGCTGCTCCCGAATCGTGATCCAGCTGCTCTGCCTGCCGCCCTGTCATCTTGCTCAGCTTCCAACAAGCAAACCCCAGCTAAGCAGGAGCAGGTTGTGGGGCAAGAAAGGGGATCCCTCTTAGAGACTCAGGGCTGCAAGGGACCTCCAAAGGTCCCATCCGGTCCAACACCTTGCCAGAGGCAGGACTGTTGCTCTCCGAACCATCCCAGACAAACTCATGGTCTAATGTCCGAGCAAAACTCTGCCGCCACCCCTGACACAAGACTTAACACCCGATCCTACTACAGCAGGGGAAGCACGGCAGCCAACATCCTGCTGCTGCAAAGGTTAAAATATGCTCAAGAGATGCTGGGAAAGAGGCCACATGCCCTGCTACAGGGGAAGGCAAAACCTGCACCGACCGTGCCAACCTGAGCACCTGGGGAAGGACTCTTGCAGGTGAGGATCGATGGGCAAGCGCTCAGCTGGAGGAAGAGCGTATGCTTTTGGGACTGCTGCGACACGGGGCCTGGGTTCTGCCCAGCTGGACGTGCTCTGCAACCTTCCCTGTGCCTCTGTTTCTCCTCCGTCTCTTCACTGCAGGATCCCCAGGGCAGGGACTCTCTCTCCAAAGCACGGACTTGCACAGCACCGACCACAGTGGGTCCTGATGTCAGCTGGTGCCTGTTGACCAGCGGTCCCCAACCTAGGGGTCACGGCTCCAGGTGGGGTGGCAGCCTTTAGAGGCAGGGTCAAGAGCCCAAGAGAAATTCAGCTGCAAAGGAGCGCTGCACCCCAAAACAAGGCCAGAAGTCCAGGCAGGAGGGGGGACCCCAGTGGATGAGTTGGAGGGGCCCTGGTCTGGCTACCCCAGATCTCTCTGCTTTGGGGACCTTACTGGGGCCTCGTTGCTGGAGAGGTCACAGCTCCTGGTGACACCAGTTGGGATGGGGGACGGGGACAAGGCACCCTCTGTTCGGGAGTGGCGCGGCACGATTGCCCAGGAAGCCCAAGCCCTCCCCACGCCTGTCACTGGGGGGTCCTGGGAGCAGGTCGCGAGGCCTCAGCATCCCCTCGAAGCAGCAGCCATGCTCCCGCCAGACACCGCCGACCCTGTCGTGTGCTGCTCCAGGCGGCGGGGTCCTTTTCCCTTCTTTTTCCCAAGCCGAAATGCAAACCCCTGCTCCGGCACTTCTGTTTCCATCCCGAGATCCCGGTGATACTGTAAGTTCCATTAATTCCCTTCTATGTATTCATTACACCCTGGTTCGTTACTGCATTATTTAATGGGATTGATGATGTAATTAAGCCATAGGCAGGCATTAACCACCAGAACCATCAGGGAGGTTGTGGATCCTTTACTACTATGTGCCTGGTGTTATAAAGCTTCTAATTTTATACCAATTACTCCAGCTGGTCGGTTAGGGCCCCACACTTTAAGCTTACACGGCACAGAGCAGCACAGGGAGCCGAAACCTAGCCGGGGCGGGGGGGCTGCACCACCGCAGCCTCCACTCCTGTGCTCCGCCATACAGCGTCCCGGGCACGGGCTCCACTCCCGTTATAACAGCCTCCCATCTTCGCTGCATCTTTTAACCCTTCTCGCTGCTTCCCTTCATGTGGCGCAGCTGCCTCTTGCAGAATATAAGCTCTTCAGGGGTGACCTTTTAATCAAAACCCCTGCAAATGTCACGCCACTCTGTGCACGTTGTTATTGGTATTGTCGTCAGCAAGCGGCAGGATGAGGCCCAGGGCTGGGGAGGGTGGCGGGGGTGCTGTGTTTGGAGATCAGAGGCCCTTCCCATCCCGGCTCTGGTACTTTCAGGCCTTTCGCTGCTGTGAGAGCCCCAGCGCGAGCCTGGCCGGAGGGCTTAGGGCAACCCAGCGAGGCTTTAATAATAGCTTCCCACCGCAGTCCTGTTGAGAGATCCCTTCCTGGTGCCTTATCTGCCCAGGGATATCAGTGGCCAGGATCTTATCAACTTGTAATTACCAGGCTGAGATTTGCACTAATTGGCTCTCTGGAGTAAAGTTACCTCCAATCTGTGTATTATGGGTGCCCGGCAGGAAGTGGTTTGGAGCCAAGCAGGTTGTGTGTGATGATCTATCAAGGATTAGCTGCAGCTACCAGCAAGAGAGCAGAGGAAGGGGCTGGCGGGTGAGACGAAGCACAACAGGCAAAGCTGGGGAGCGGGGTCCTCTCCCCCCATTTTGGCCCGAACCCCTCGGTGAGCGGACCTGGCTGTGGCTTTTTTCCAGACCACTGGAAGTGTGCATGCAACTGCAGCCCAGCTGCTGCTTTCCTTCCTCGCCGGGGAAGAGCAGAGCAGGCTCTTCCTCCGCGACCACCCTCTTATGGCTCTCGATGAAAGGGAGTCCACTGCGGTGCCCGTGCTGCAGGCTAACCCCTCACACCATTGCCTCCGTTTCCCTGGGGGCGAGTTTATCTTCTGTCATGATAAAAAACAGAAAACCAGTCAAGAGGGTCTACAGCAAAACTCCAGCCCTACTTTGACAACCTAGAGAGGTTTCCCAGCTCCAAAGATGCATTGCACTCCTCTACGGGCACGCATGTTTGGACTCTGCTTTTCCCCATAATTAGTATATATTTGTCTCTTTGACTTCGAGTGATATTTAGCAATTTAGAGCTTGGGACCCTCATTACTTCAGCAAAGTGATAAAAAATAGATATGTAATTGAAATGCTGTTCTGGTCCTCTGGGACACTGGTATGTTGCTTCACTCCACTGAATGATAAAGCTATGTCGCCCTGATCAGAGGCAGATAAGCAGGCTGGTTGATTAGGCTGAATCCCACAGGCAAACCCTAATCTAGCAGTCTGTTTGTTAACTATCAGTCTTTTTGTGGTATTTGGTTTGCATAATGTGATAATATAATAATGCGATCGCTCTTTAAGGGGGAAATGAATCCAAATTAGGGGCAGGGAGAGGGAAGCAGTGCCAAATCCCCATGGCGGGTTTTATCCAGCCCCGTGGCTGCGTTAGGAGCTGTGCGCTGGTGCGGGAATCATGGCGGCATAGAAATGCAGGTGGTGGAGGCAGGGTCGTGGGTCCCGAGGCCATCCTGCTGAGCAGGTGCTGGTCTGAAAGAGATGCCACCACCTCCCTGCAAAGCCGATTCCCACGCCTGGCGACTCTTACGCTTGAAACGTCCTTCCCGATATCGTGCCCAAATCTTCTCCGCTGCAAATTAAGTTGATTTCTTCTTGTTGTGCCCAGAGGGAACAAAGAGAAAATAATCAGTGACCGCCTTGTTCTGCCTAAGCCCTTTACCTGCTGGAAGACTGTTATCTGATTCCCCTTCAGTCTCCCTGCATCTGCATGTTATTTTATGTTTGTGAAGTGCTGCGGGAATGAAAGGCAGTACACTCATATCAGCTGGTACCACTAGACTTTATTCTAGTCATATCACAATGTAGTGCCTTGTCCTGAGAAGGAAAAAAAAATGCAAATAAGAAAATAATGCTGAGAAGAAGCTGGGTACTAAGGGATGGATTTTTTTAAAATCTATATTCTGTGCTGATATCAAAGCTCCCGAAGAAAATGACAAAAGCATTATCTGGTCTAGAAAGAGGCAGTAAAGGACACAGCACAGTCGGCAGCGTGATTCTTGCTAACTTTGTATCTGTCAGGCGTCCTTATCAAGTCTTGACCGAAAGGTTTCTCCATCCCAATCAGACCTTCCAGGTGTCACATTAATTAGCTGCTTGGTGTCACTTTTGCAATTTTTGCTCCCACCTCTTGATGTCGAAGGAGGGGATGCAGGAGACAGCAAAGCCACCAGCCCCCTGGCCACTTATTGCTGGGCAGGCTGCTGGCTGACGTGACGTCCCCAGCCCTTAAGGGCACTTTGTTCTGCACCTGAAATAGCGCTGCTCAGAGGAAGTGATAACGGGGCGGTTGTTCCAGTAAAAATGCCACAAAAGCCAGGCAGAGACGAGCCCTAACTGATCTGCACCATGCAAACAAGACCTTGCATTTGGAGAACGGCTTTATCCACAGTTTGAACGCAGCTTCTTGCCTTGCTAAGCAGTCTAGGCTCCTTGTCCTTTTGAGAGCAACCCTTGAAGCCACTCTGATTAGCATGGCTAATCCCTCTTTCTTTTACTCGTAATGAAGCGATTACCAGAATAACATCCTGCACCCGCGAGTTTCACAGGTTAATTATTTATTGTAATAAAAGGGCTCCCTTTTATCCATTGTAAATGCGTTGCTTTTTATTTCTATCAAGAGCTCATTTGTCCTTGTGTTATGGGAGAGGGTAAATATTATTGCTGCTAATAGAAACAAATTGAATTAGGCAGAGAAAACATGCCTGGAGGGAAAAATTCAGAAATTGGTGTGGAGTTCTCCATTAAGCCGCAGAGCGGGTATGGAAGGAAGAACCATGATAAAAGTTTCCTGTATATACTGTACTCATGTGCAACTTGCCCTGGAAGAAGCAGGATGACTGGCCAAGGGGACCAGGGGAGCTTGGTCTCCATTAAAAGCAAATTCGTTGTCTCTGTGCTAAGATGAATGATGAGGAGAACTCAGAGGATTTGGGATGGTACTTCTTATAAGAAAGACATTTCCTTTAACCGCCTCTGTATGAAATGGGGGAAAGCCCCTGGAAAGGTTATGGTGTGGAGGGGGGCTAGAAAGACGCCTTAGTTGTTCTCCAGAGCTTGGGCTTTATTTAAAAAGAATAAACATGACTCTCTGGCTCTTTTGGTTGGAGAAAAATTATCCCTTTAAAATATGATGGGAATGTGATGGATGCACCTGAGCTGGGAGGGAGCCTGAAACAATCCCGCCGAGGTGTGCGCGATCCTATTCATCGCTGCACGCTCACTCGAAGGCCAAGGGTGACGCACTCAGTGCCATCATCATTAACTCTATCGTTGTTCTCCGGAGGAGCTAAGACAGGTTAGGAAGGGTCATATGATGAAAATATACACCAGTTTGACAGCGCTTTACACTCTTCGCACCATTGGGAGAGGTTCTACGGAGGGGGAAGGAGTGAAGGAATCCATCTTCCTAAGATGGATTTTCCTAAGAATAGGCTCAGCTTTAAAAAGTTTGGGAAAACTTGTGTCAAGCTGTGGATGGAAACTCAAGCGCTCAGTTCAGGGAAGCTACTGGAGAGCTGTTGATAGGCATGACCTTTGACTGCCATCAGCCGGGCTGCCTGGGCTAGATTTGCACCTGTGACTGAGAGGTAAAAGGCTCCGAGGACAGCACTGGTCTCCTAGCTGCAGTCCATCCTTTGCTGTCTGATGGCTGATGATGTCCCCTTCTGAGCTGGCATTAATTGCCATGTGCTCTGCCAGTCCACTCCAGCCTGTCCTATCTCACCCCGGCATTTCTGCTGTGCAACATTGCCTGCTCTGGGGAGGTCAGCTGGAGGGAGGAAGTCTGTCCCCTGCCATCACTCAGGGGAAAATGTGTGAATTGAACAAGTGAACTTTCATTTCCCCCCAAACAGGACTGCCTGTCCGGTCCCGCTCCCCTTACAGCGTCCGCTCTTGTCATGCACAGATGAAAGCTGAGTCCTTTCCCCCCCTTCTCCCCCCCAAAATTGCTGTAGCTGCAGAAGTGCATCTCACTGAAGCTGAACAAAGGAACGAGGTCACCGCAGGATGGTTCGTGGTGCCACCGACCCACCCCTCCTCTTCCAGCCTCATCAGCGATGCCGCGGCGGCAGGCACTCCCCGCAGAGGAGCCGTGCTTTCTGCGCTTCCTCGAGACCTGCCGCCCTTTCCCTGCGTGGGTGGAGGGCTGGCTTCCCACGCCTCGCTCCCCAGCAAGCTCTTCAGATGACTGAGGACAAGACTTGGGCCTTTTGCAGCGGGGTAGGAGGAGGGGACCCTTCCCCCTTTGCTGAATACTGGGCAAAGCCGCTGTAACGCAAGATCCTGAACTCCTTCGGGGAGGGAGGCATTACACTGTTCTCTGCCCAAAGCACCTCTTCTTATCAGCCTCTCTCAGGGTTTTTGATTTTTTATTATACCTGTGGGTGGACGTGGGCCTCTTTGATCATCTGGGATTACAGCGGCATTATGAGCTTGCAAACAGCAGTGGATGCTTTGGATACAAAAGTGGGTCATGTACAGTAGCGTGCTGGAGCGTCCTTTGATGCGCAAGGAAAAAGGAGGGGGGCCCAGGGAAGAGCACTGGGGAGCTGGCTGCTTGTTGGTCCGCCAGCGAGCCTGCTTGCAGCTCGACTGCTTGCGCTCGTGCAGGGCCGGGCGTTTTACCCAGCGCACCAGATTCTCCGCACCGATTCCTCCGATGTTCGCTATGGCGATTACCAGAGTCTGACGGGCTGATCGTGTGCTTTTGGGAACAGTTGTTGTTTGGGATGATTAGAGTCGGGATGGCCCTGCATGGAGCAGGGGACTGGAGCGCACGGGGTGCCCTCCGGCCCTACTTTTCTATGACTCGATGCGTCCCTGGCACAGCTCAGTCTCTGGCCTCAGCCACCCCTTTGCAAAGCGAGGACAGCCACACGCTTTGCTTTCTGGGCTGCTGTGAGATTGAGTTGCTAAAAGAGTGCCACGTGCTTCGGGATCCGTCAGGAAAAGGTGCCCTCTCTAAGTGCAAGGGTTTCCCGTAGACAATGGCAAGAAAAGAGGAGAGTGAAGGCACAGGAACAACCCGAGAGGCCGACTCTCCGCTGCCCGTTTTGAGCCACCGCTGGCACCACTACAAAGCGGTCTGTGTTGGTGCGAGGCCCCGTGCTTCGCCTGACGCGCGTGTGAGTGCACGTCCTGCTCGGAGACCAGAGGAAACCCCGGGCGCGAGGCCACGCTCGCCTCCCCCAGACCAGAACCCACCTGCGTCCCCCGCCTTCCCGGGGGGGGCGAAAAACCAGGTGAAAAAGACAAAATAAAACAAGCCTGTTAATAATAATTACCCAGAAGGGGGAGAAATAAAAAAAGAACCCCCTCTCTCGTTTTTTAATGAGCTCTAAAAACAAAAAACCCAAAAATAAGTTCCTTAATTGAAAAGCTTTTTACTTTGGAGATAGCAACAACACTTCAGAGGACTCCAGATGGCTCCGGCAAGTGAAGATGAAATGCACAAACTTGTCAGAATTCGCCTTATAAGGGCATGAAAGAGAAACCTCGGGGTGAAAGGTCAAATGAAAGCGATCACTTAGCCTGCAGGAACTATCAACAAGGCACTAATTGGACTGAAAGGAGGAGGCAGATGGGAAGAAATAAGGCAGGAAAACAGCTTTGGCGCAAACATCATTAAAAACAAAAGTTTTGGGGATGGAAAAGGACCGGGCGCTGGTGCAGGAGATGAATGGCCGGTGAGGGGAGCTCGCCGCCGTGCAGCGTAGAGCGACGGGTCCGTGAGGACGCACCACGGCCCAGCCCGGGGCCAGGCCCGCAGCACCCAGAGAGAGCCAGGCGCGGGCCCCTCTGCCTCCCCTCTGAAGTCAGAAGTCAGCCGCGTGCCACCCACCCGGTGCAGGACTAGGATGAACGTGGCCCACTCCGGGCTTGTCCCTGCTGCCTCTGCTGCAGGGAGGTTTGAAAAAGGACGGGAAGCCAGATCTAAATGGAAAGGGGGACTCTCCTCTGAGCTGTAGGGACGGTGGGGTCAGGATTGATGCCTGGAGAGGGAGCAGAGAGCGCGTTTCGGTGCCCTCCTCCTGCAGGGCCCCGTGCAAGAGCTGCGATGCCCTGGAAGGTACTGCTCCTTGGGTCCCTTCCTCTTCTCTCTTCCTCAGTTTGGGGCCTTATGAACCAGCCTGGCTGGTGGCAAAGCGTCTCCCGGGGAAATGACGTGCTACGTGTTCGCTCCTCTTCCTCCCTCCTGCTAACGGTATAAAGCCGGGGCTGGGGTCCCAGCACAGCAGCGTGGGCAGGGGGTGAAAGCAGGTGTCAGACAATAAGAGAAGGGCTCTCCGAGGTCAAGGCACGATGGCTGTGAGCATGGTCTGTGCCGCTGTCTTGGCTTACCGGGGGACTGCGACGGCTGTCAGATGCAGCCCCCCATTTACCAGCGGCTTTTACCGCCGCTCATCACTGGGCAAAGCCCAGACAGCCCCAAGCTGGGGGAAGCACAGACGGGCAAGGGAGCACCAGAGGGGCCCAGCTCCAGCCACCTGAGCGCACAGAAACCACCTACAATTTACCAGCAGTCAGGGCGTGATCCAATGCTCCCTTTGACCTTAATGGGCCATAGACTGGGCCCTCAGCTGGCAGCAGTGGGGTGGGGAGTTAATTTTAGGCTTTTGCTCTAAAGCAGCAGGGCTTAAAAATGAGCCATCAGCATGGAGCATATTGCACTAGAGTATTTCCTGTTTCCAGTTCATAATCATTAACTTAAAGCTTTATCAGCAAGCAAGACAGACCTTATGGTTTGAGAATCTATCACTCCTATTGCTTTCCTGAATGGGTCATTGAAAACAGCAGCAGACAAAATAACCTTTATAAGTTATGATAATTCATTCCCCCCGCACGCACATACCGGGACAGAGGTGGGTTTTCTTTGCGCTATTGTCGCCATCTGGCACTGGCCCAGCCCAAGGCAGAAACATTTACACGGAGGCCCAATCAATCTGCCTTCACATTTGGCTACTCATCTGCTAGATTAATGGGACATGGGATCTAGGATGTGACAATAGGCCGCTCATAATGGCTCTGCCATCGCTCCCTCCCTTTCCACTTATCCCAGGTTTCCCGCTGGGAAATGCAAGAACCAGGCTTGCTTCCAGCAGTGGTGAATGGTTGCCCTTCTCCCTGGGCTTTTTCCCTCATTATAGCTTCCACCACTGAAGACACTTGGTCGTGGCCCTAAAGGCGTGCAAAGTGATGGTCGAGCATTGCAGGCTTGCACTCGTCTTCCTGACCTAAAAACATGGGTAAGAGGCAGTGAGTTGCCAGGTCCAGGCGCGCGCTCTGCCTTGCACAGTGCCTCCGGTCCTTGCAAGGGGATCATCCTGCCATGCCGGGGGCCAGTTCCACCAGGGCTCTTCTTAAGCCATTTTATTGTCGCAACTGCTCCCTCCCTCAATGGCTGTGATGTCTGGTGCACGGCTGCCGGCCCCACGCCCCATGGGTCTCAGAGCCAGCATGTATAGGATGGTGGGGCCCTGCCATAAAAGTGATGGGTGCTGTGAATCCAGCTGAGAATCCTTCTCAGACTTGGAAGAACAAAATGAATTTGAAGATCTGGTTCACTAAACCCTCAGGGCACCCCTGCAGCCTCCTGAGGCTACCACGGATGCCACATGGGACATCTTGGCCCCTTGCAATAGAGACTCTGCTACTCATTCCCTAGCCCGGGTCTATTGCCGTAGCCACGGGAGTCACCCGACTCCGGGAGACTTATCTTCCCCCTCCGAGGCCTTGCCTGGAATCCGCCTGCCTCCGAGCCAATTTCTGAGACAAACAACAAACAGAACGAGATGAAGTGTTTTCCTTCACACGCACGCCCCCACTCCTCCTGTTCCTCAGATGAACTCCTTCAAGAAATGAATCTTCCCTTTGTGGAACAGCAAACACCGATATTTCATAGGCCCTCCCTCGGGACAGAGATCGGCAGCACGCACGCACGCGGCTTTCATGTCTCCGAGCGCGTTTAACGCGCTGGGCCTTTTCCAGCTCAAGGACAGTATTTCAAGTTTGGCAAAAAGACTGAAGCAAAGTTTTGATCGCTAAAACAAACAGGCTCGATTGATAGAACATCACACTTCAGCCAATTGAAGCAGCCAGCTCAGAAGTTTGCACGAAGAAAAGGAAAAAATTGATTCGGGTGCAACGTTTCCATTAGCTCTCCAGGATGCAACTCCCGAAGCTTTAAATATTTATGAGTGCGGAGGCTGGCTGGGAGCAGCAGAGGAGCGGAGGGCCTCCAGATCCACTGGTGGGGCCTGTTATGGCCACCAGGCCCTCGGGCGCGGATACAGGCAGAAACGGAGGACAGCGCCAAGAGTGGCGGGATGCTCGTTTAATGGCCACGTGGCCGAAGGAAATGGGAGGTCTTTTCCCCACCTCCTTGCAGGCTGTCCTGGATATTAATTAAGCAATCCAACCACAAGTGCTGCCCTGGAAACTCCAGGGACAGTTTGCCTTCTTCTGGATAATGCTGATGTCCCTACAGCTGCTGTAGGAGTCTGTGGTTTTATTCTCTTCTGCTAGTCTTCTGCATGTCCTGCTCCTTGGACCATCATTGAGGCTGTGCAGAAAAGTGACCTTCATTGGACCTTATTGTGCTCCTCAAAGGACCTCGTCGTTTGAGCTCTTCCTGAAAGGGGAGTTGAGAGTGGGAACAAAGAAAGATCTGTCCCACGCTCCTGCATACACCTTCCTCGAGTTACTGGGGTTTCTCCAGGAATTAGATATAAATCTCCAGGACACTAGTGAGAGGTGCCCGGGAGATAAATACTAGGGTATTCATGAAAACAAATATTAAATGTTGAATCCAGTACATATAGTAGTCCAGTGGGTTTTTAAAATGTGCATTTGCTTTCCTAATGGAAAGCCTTCCGGACGGTAATCCGTAGCTGATATACACGAGCACATGGGCACTTTCATGTTGCGGAAACCTGCTGGAATAGATTTAAACAGAGTTTGCACCCTAAGTTACACGTGAAACTCATTGCCACAGGATATCCTTCCAGCACCTCCTATGAGCAGCCGACAGGACCCCGCCATGATAGCAATGCACCATGTCCTGAAGCTATTTAGGAAGAGGGCAGTGCTTTGCAAGCACAAGACCCCCCCTATGTGTCAGCCCCTTCCTTCCCGCCTGCCTACATGCTGCTCAAATTTAGGCAAAGTCGGTGTTGAGGTGAGAGGCTGCCTATGCGACGAACTGTCTGGTGGTCACCCTGAACGAATGCTCCTCTCCGCCCATCCCAAGCCCAATCTGCTACTCCAACACTGCAAGGCACGACTATAATTCTTCTGCTCCTGATTTGTAAGAATTAATTACGTTATTAATGACGATGATGATACGTTGAAAGTGTCACTCATTTTTATGGGTGCCAATATTCTCCTTGTCAGACACGACAGCTTGGGTGAGGTACTCATATAAATGCTGTACGATACCTCGAAGTATCTATGCAAATTGGGCCTTAATATCTTCAGATAAATGGTTTAAAGAAGAAAATGGATACAATAGTCTGTCACAGCGTTAATGTTATAGGCTCTGCCTCCCAAATTGGCTCAGAGAAATTAGCAGGAAGGAAGGAAGGATCAGACGAAATAATAAACCTGCTTACCTGTTCATTAATTTAATCTTTTCTTTTTTTTTTTTTCTTTTCTAGCTCTCCCTCTCCTAGCCTGGCGGTTTCTACAACCGCAGAATAACTAGAGAATGGCAAAGTCCTAGATGAAAGGGAGACTAGGTCTGGAAGCACAAAGATTAAAGGAGAGTTTTTAGGATTAGTCTTTGATTATTATTTTTTTATCTCCCAGGTCCATGCTGATTATGCTCTGCTCTTCTCTCCGCCATCCTTCTGGGGGTGTTTGGCAGAGGACAGCAGCAAACCACACAGACGCCTGGGCGAGTTCCCAGTGTTTTTCTGTGGATGTTATTGAGAAAGTTGCCTGCCAGCGCAGCCGGCTGCCGGGGCCTCGCACGCCTCCGACACGCGTTTCCTTTTAGCTGCATTTTGGACAGAGAAACAGCCCTTTCCCTCCCTGGGACCCAACCCCCAACCCTTCAAAACCCCCCAGACCCAGGTGCAGATTTTACCTCCTCTCTCACAGGTTTATGGAAGCGCGAGGAGGGTTATTTAGCCACAGTGGAGATCTGGGGACCTTCTACGGCCTGTGCCTTGCTGACACGTGATTGCCATGGTCCGACCAGATGTGCCAAAGTCCTCACCCCGGCGGGTCAGCTTTGTCTTTCTAAGGCAGAGGGGCAGTAGCTGGAGGGTTACTTCTCAGCCTGCGTTCGCTCATCGGCTCATTCTGCGGCTGTGCCCTTCCAGCCATTATGCTCATCTGACCCGAGTTTTAGTCAACCTGCATCCCTCTGAGCCACAGGGATACGCAGCTCTGTTGGTGAATAGGAATCAGCAGTGTGATGGGCCGAGGGAAGTAACAAAAAGGAAAAGCAATTTCTAAACGGCTCCAGTCGGAGTCAACCACCGCGTTCCCGCTGACCTCCACCTGGCCCAGGGGCTGTCTGCAGCAGGAAGGTCCGCTGCAAGGGCAGAGAGGCAGGAACCTGCTCGGGTTGTAGAGGTGGAAACAAAGGGCTGGTTCAGGGGGAGCGAGGACCTCAACCGCTGATGTGCCGTGGCTCCGAGGGATGTTCTGGGCAGCACCTTTGCATGTACCCGTGCACACACACTGCAGTATTATAGCACAGATGGAGAGGGGATTGAATAGCAGCCCTCACCTCTCTGCAGAGGGTTGCAAAGAGGAGGGAGCTGGGCTGGTCTCAGTGGGGGCAGATGACAGAAGGAGCAATGGGCTCAAGCTGCAGCAAGGGGAGTTGAGGTTGGATATTAGGAAAAACTCTCTCACTAGGAAGGTAGTAAAGCACTGGAACAGGCTTCCTGGAGAGTTGGTGCAGTCTCCATCCTTGGAGGTGTTTAAGACCCAGCTAGACAAAGCCTTGGCTGGGATAATGTAGTTGAGGCTGGTCCTGCTTGGAGCAGGGGGTTGGACTGGATGTGACCTCTTGGGATCCCTTCAACCCTCCTTCCTTATGACTCTGTGACACAATATTTGATAATATAAACACACAATGCAAGAATATTATATATTATGACATGATGTGTATTGTATATTCTGCATCGTTATTATATTATCACACGCATGATTTCAGGCAGGTAGGAAATACCTTGAGAAGAGGGCTTCCCGCACCATCCTGGCTCTCCCAGGTCTCTTTGGAAGCAAAAGTGAAGACGCTGGTTCTAATTTTGGAGAGAAAGAAGGACCAGGAGGCGGGAAGGGTCCGGCTGCCCCTTACTCTTCTGTGCAAAGCAAAGCAGGTCTAGACCCTGATTGACTCAGGATAGAGGCAAGTTAGACCCCTTTGGTGTAGGCCTGGGGCTGGACAAGGCCAGCCGGTCCATCGGATCAGAGTCCTTTACAGAGTCCTGCTCAGAAGCGATAGCCCTAAGGAGAGACGCAGAAGTGGGCCAGGCCCAGGGGGATTTTTTTTCCCCCTGTAGCTTTTCTTTGGGACCTCTCCCTGACAACACTCGGCCACAGCACCAGCCAACAAAGCGCCGAGCGCCCTCTCCACAAACGTCGCCCCGTGGTCCTCAGGCGCACGACTCCCCCAAGCTACCCGGGGACCGGGGCGGGCAGCTCGGACGCAGCCTGTCTGCAGCCCAGGTGCCCCTGGCACGATCGCACGGTGCCTCCTTGTTGCTGGCTGCTCTGTCGTGCAGAGGAGAACTGAAGCGTCAAATCAATGAGGCATTCAGACGGAGAGAAAGCTGAGCCAGGCTCAGAATGTGATTTATGATTTCGCAGGCCGTCTGAAGTGCTGCGGTTGAGTTTCTTATTGTAATGGCCTCTCGGTGAGTAGCATCCAATTAGGTGACCCCCCAGGTCTTCCTATTGATTTTTTCAGGGGGGAAAGGGGTGTAGTTTTCTCATTACTCTTTCAGCAGCAGCATCACCGGGGCTGGGATGGGAGACCTCTCGCAAGAGGCGGAAGCTCGGGAGGTGTTGCAGGGCCGAGGGAGGAGGCGCCAGGATCTTGGCGGGATAATTTGCTGTCTGGCAGGGCCAGACGCGGCCCATGCGGCCAGAGGGAAAAGACAGCGCGCGCTGCGGCACGGATCTGCCACTCCCAGGGGCCAGGCCTGCCGCCTCCTCACCCCCTTGGCTCAGGAGGGGGCACAGCCCCTGGAGACGCATCTCCTAATGGACTCGGCGCCGTGCCGGACGCCTGCGCCGAAGTGGTTGCTAGCCTTCTGCTTTCCGGTTGCTCTTGTCCTTCCCCAGCGAGCCTGCACGTCCCTTCGACAGGCACAGATGCTCCCCTCGGATTCGAGCATACCTGGCTGAGCACCCGTGGGCTGGGGGTGTCCTCCAGGGCCCGGGAAGCCTTCTCCGCCCCGCTTGGCTGTGCCTTGTCTGCTGGCTGCAGCAATGTGCAGTGGCCCGGGCGAGGATGCCGGCTTCTCCCTCCCCAAACCTGCTGGCCTCGCTCGCCCACCTGGACATCTTCCTGCACGATTGGCCCACGTCATTCCACGCCTGGGCTAATACAGCGGTTTCATTTCTGCCTTTCATGACACCTCTTTTGAAATGAGCCCAGTAGTAAAAAAAAGGTTCATTTCTCAAGCGATTCTACCTCCCACCTCTCATTAAACAAAGGGGAAGGGGAAAAAAAATTAAAAAAGAACGAAACCTGAATGCAAGAAGATAGAAAACTGCTCTGATTAATTTAAGAACTCTAACTAATGCCCTTTATGTTTTACATAATAATATAAAGCTTTATTCAGAGACAACAGCCTCTTACATCAAAGATTCCTCTCTCACACTCTGAACTTTGGAGCCCTTCTCCATGCAATTAATGCAGAAAGATCTAAATAAAGTTACTCAGAGCAGCTTGCAGATAATATCTTGAGCTATGAAGCAGGGCTCGCTCTGCTCAGCAGGCAGAAGCACAAAAGCTGCTTTGCTTGATATTCCTTGCCTGCAGGGACCCCATCCGCTATCGTTAGAGCCCGTGTGTGTGTGTAAAGGAGAAACCGCGAGAGCTGCCACGGTGACTCGAGGTGGCAGCACTCTTTATCCCACCACGTGGGCAGCGCTGATGAAGAAGGGTGCTAGGAGACTGATTTGATTCTGCAGTATCGGAGCCCGTACCTGCAAAGCTTTGCCCCGTCCATGGTGCAAATGCTTCAGGACAGACTCTGATACCTTTACTTGTGTTGAGTGGCGTCTTCCTTTGTGAGCAGCCTCATTACAACGCACCGGGGACCGATGCACCTCCATTAAGGGTGTGTGGAAAGATCCAGGTAAAAAAAGGCAAGACTTCAATGGGGAGTTTGTGCCAAGAGCCCCATCACCGGGGCACTGAGTGGTGGGGCTGCCCCTGGAACAGCCCGGGAAGCAAGACCCACCTGCCTTGCACAACATACAGCACCGCTGTGCCAGCACGGCCCTGCTGCTGGACGCCTGCCTGGTCTGCCCTCACCCAGCCATCAGGTCCCATGTCCCAGCTCCCATCCATGCGAGCCTGGTCTTTCTGAGGCAGCCAGAAAATGCAGTGTCCTTTTCCCCCCTGTGACCATTCACCTCCACCCTTCACTTTGCACTGACCCAGGGGCCAGCAGGCACCATGGAGGGCAGGAATGGGCTAGAGAGTAGAGACCCCCCAGTGCTATGTCTAGGAGGCTGTGTGCTGAGAGCCCTGTCTGCCCATGCAGTGGTTGCAGCACGTGTTGGTGCATGGAGGACCCCACCGCCACCGAGAGCGGCTGGGAAAGGGGAGGGATGGGGCTGTTACTGCCATGTGCAGGATGCTGCATGCTCGGGGAGGCTGGCTGGGCTCTGGGCAATCGGGTGAAGACGCAGCACTGGTCTGGGAGGCAGGAGTGGTGGGACGATGCTCCCCCAGGGCATTCAATCTGGCTTCAAAGTCCAAACCCATTCCATCGTGGGAAAGCCACAGGCGCAAGAGAAGCAAGAACTGCTGGCGGACGTCTTCCTTTTCCCCTTTCTACTCTTCCCGTGTCTTATTTTCAGAGAGCCCAGGAGCCTGCGCAGCATGCGGGTCTGTGGCTTTGAAGGAGCTCCTTCTTGCACAATCCTTTACCCCTCGCGTTCGGCATCTACCACCTAATGCCCAAGGAGCTCCGCTGCGTCGCACGGTACAGGGCTGCTGCTCCATCCGCTGCTGCAGGGTAAGCTCTACCATTTCTATTCTTAGATCGCTGCAAAATGCTAATTGCTTTGCCTGACCTCTCCAAGATAACAAGGGAAAACCTTCCCTAATTAGCACTGCAGTCTGTGGGTGAAGGAAACCAAATGTTGATCGTAGAAGGAATGCACTTACTGTAAATTCCAGCATATGCTGTGGAAAAATGCCGGCTAAATAAGACTTCAGACGCATGGGGTGTTTCAATAATAATGAATACCCACTGCTGTTTATTACAGAACAGAAACACAGCACCAAGCAAAGCCGTTGCATTTTGGCCTTCCTCCCAGGATGCTCTGTACCGGGCCTGGACCAGAGATGCAGAAAAGAAATGCGTGAGGGGACTGCACAAAGGTGGTACCAGCAATGTGAGCATTTGCACATCTTTTTATGGGCATGGACTAATTAGGCCTCCCCACTTCCTGGTGAGCCCGAAATTATTATTACCCATTTTACTAATGCAGAAACTGAGGCATGGAAAGGGTCAACCACTGTCGCCCGGCCCCCCGGCAGGCTGGAGAGTATTCAGGAGCCCAGGGTCCCGTGTTAGCATGTGCCTACCGTGACAGATCATTTCTGGGTAGAAGAGGTGCAGAGCTGGTGTAGCACAGGGCTGGGATGGGGGCAAGCAGCCCTCTGGACTCCAGCAAGTTTCTACTGCGTTTTCCTCCCACCCCAAGTACAATTCAGGACATTTCTCTCTGGCCTGCCCTTAGCAGGGCCCTGTGTGCCTTGCAGGGCTACCGGCGCCATCCCACCTCCCTCCTGCACGTGCGAAATGCCGGGCTGTGGCACACCCGGCGGCAAGGGCGAGAGTGAGGGCTGGTTTGGCGATGGCCATGTACTCGTGGAGCTGGAAGCACCAGCCGCCTCCCCGCTGCAGCCGGCATGGAGTGGCAACTCGGGCAATGATTTACAGGCAGCTCAGAGAGGTTGTCCAGCCCTTCCTGCTTCCCCCTGGTCACTGGCGCTTGTCCCAACAATGTAAAATATTTACTTGGCCCTAATTAGGCCTAATCACCACTTAACCTGGAGAAGGGACATACTCATGCCCAGCGGTTCCAGCCTCCACTGCATCTAATTAAAAGACAGGAGCGACTGCCTGCCCTGGCCTCTGCAAACGGGCAGAGAGACCATCGGGGCTGTTTGTTTGAGAGGGAAGGACCTCATTTAACGGAGCTGCCGGGCTGCTGATGCGCTCGGCCTGCAGTCAAGATTGCTCTGGTCAAAGATGCCCCCTGGAAGCTGCTGGCTGGCAGCTTTATCTGCATTATTTCTTCCCTCCCCTCTTGTTCGGCTGCATCTCCAAATGTCAGTCTCTCCCTCATTTTTCACCTTAAAAGAGACCTTTTCCTTTCCCTCCACTCCCTTGTGCAGGCTCCTCTGGCGAACGCTTTTCCTGCTCAGAGCACTGACCTTTCCCTCGTCTCCACAGGACAGAAGCAGCTTTGCACCTCCCTGATGGGAACTGGCTCCAAAACTTCCATTAATTGCTCCATCCTGATGGCTTCACGGCGGAGTCTCATTCTCCTGCCACTGCGGCAGTCGCCTTCCGCCTCTCCCTGCCACTCTGCTAAGAGCCGGATGGACGGGAAACAGATTGCTAATAAGACAACCAATTAACAGGTCTTTAATCAGAACCACTTCTGCTCTTAAAAAGGCCCTTTCAGGCTGTTGTTGATTCCAGCGTATTGCTTGGGAAGCCTTCAGCATGAAGCATCCTCCAGCATGTGCGTCTGGGCTTTGCTATTCGTGGTCTGACACGGAGGTGCCCCGTTGCACGCTAAAGATGACCAGGCACCGCTGAGATGCGTCCTCTGCACCAGCAGCTTTGCTCTCCCCCCACCGCTTTGCATTCACCAAGACCCCAGATCAGCAGGAAGGGACCACTCAAGCTCCCCAGCCCACATCCTTTGAGCACCTCTCACCCAGGAGTGGATTTATCCTTCCAACGTTATTATCGTAACTATCGGCCCCAGCCTGGAAACGGGGGCCTGCGGTAGTCAGGGACTAAGTGACTCACCACAGATCAGGCAGGGCACGTATGGAAGTGCTGGGGTTTAAACTGAGATCCCCCTGGCCCAATCCAGGGCCTGAGAAACAAGGTTAATCTTTTTCCTGCTGTGCCAGCACTGTGAGAAAAGCAATTAGGACCGAGGGGTGGTCCAGAATCGCAGACCATCCAGCACCCCTGCACCTTGGTGAGAGGGCTAGGGTTAGGGACTGAGACCCCGACCTTGCATCCCATGAGCTGACGAGCTGCTGAACAACCACCCGTCCCCACTGCTCTAAACTAGTCGTGTCCTAGGCACAGGCCTCGCCACAGGGCCGGGAGCTGACCCCTTTGTTGGGCTCCGGCCGCCCTCCAGTCTCAATCATTTACTCCGTTGACCCAGCTGGACGCTGCGTCGCACCAAGCACAAGACTCCCCAAGTCAACGTGGAAGCAAAATTCACCAATGCAGAGGGAAGCGAGCCAGTTGCAATAGCTCATCTGATTTATTCGGTGTGCCTCTCCCAGTGTCTCCAGGTTATAAACAGGTAACAAGAAGAAAAGCAACTGATTTCTTTTTCAGTTGTTTTAATCAGAACCACTTTTTTTTTTTTAATAGGCCTTTTCATATTGTTATTTTTACCCGTTTATTGCTTGGGAATCCTTCAGGCTGAGAAATCCTCCAGTGCACCAGCCTCGGCTTTGCTATTCAGCATCCTACTCTAAGGCACCCTGGTACATGCTAAAAATGACGAGGTGCTGCTGAGATTTCCCCCTCCATCTTTGCTCTCTCTGTGCTGCTCCCTAAATGCTACAAATAGGCAACGATTTTTTTCGAGCCCTTAGAGTCTCCCCACTCAACCCACGCCTCTGCAGCAGCCTGGATGAATGCCTGTTCCTAGTAAGGTGCCCTGCAGATCAACAGGCTCAGGCCAGGTGGGCTCAGGGGGGCAAGTGAATTGCAGAGCTGACGGTCTCACCTGCAGCTCAGAGCAGGAGGGGAAATGGCTTTCGCAGCAGGGATGAACTCTGAGATTTGGAGCTGTTTCCCCCTCCCGAACTGGGCCAAGAGGCAAAACTTTGCGGACAAGGAAGCTGAAAGAAATTCAACTCGGACAGATCAATCGAAGCCTGCTGTTTCAATCACCGCAAACCCGTCCTTCCTGTCCTGGCTTTTTCATTTTTTTCACATCCTTTATGATAAAGTAAACGGTGGAACAAAACATTGTCTGGACCCAAGAAGTTGAAATCCTGTTTGGCTCAATTTCCCCAGCCCGAGCTTAAAATGTCAGGAGAGAGGTGCTGTCTTCCACCATGGCCAGGGACCCCGGAGGTCCCAGAAATGACCTGGCTGCCAGAGGTGTTGAAAGCACACTCAGGCCGCCTGCTTCGTGAGAGATGCACCAGTGCTTACACGGGCAGCTGCATCTTCCACCAGTCATTTCCAAGGGATCATCCAGCGTAGCTTGCCTTGCACTCATCTGATCCAGGCCTGAATGAGGTCAAAGAGACATAGAGAAGCAGGGTTGGAAGGGACCTTCAGACTCGAGTCCACCCCGCTGCCTGAAGTAGGATCATCCCTATCCAAACCATCCCGATACGTATAACTGCGCTCAGGCTCTGCGTTCAAGACGAGTGGCTGCAAATTGCCAGCACCCACTTACCTGCCAACGGGCCTCTCCTCTCCTCTCCTCTCCTCTCCTGCCCTCTTTTTTCCCCCAGCCAAGAAACATTCCCCATGTTTTCACCCAACACCTGCTGCAGTGGCAGCCCCGTGAGCTCATCCACTTTATTCACTCTTTCCTTGGAAACAGAGGAGCACCGGGTGCCTCCCCAGGTCCTCAGGGCTCGAACATGCTCGGACAGCGCGGTGTGAATAATACTCATTTGAACTGGCATGTGCGCGCACCGGCTCTGGGAAAATCACATTTTCTCACCGCCGCAATGAGGTTGCAGCCGCCTGCGGAGACACCGGCTGCATATCTCTGAGAAACAAATACTGTTGCTCTGCACTTGGGAGCTGCAGCCACGGCCTCCGCCTCTTGCGGCTGCTTGTACGGCAGATGTTCAAGGCCGGCTCTTCTCCTCCCTCCAAAGGAGCAGGACCCGGCTGCTTTGTTTCTCATGTCTGCAGAGGCCTTGCTTGCTCTCTGCTGGTGCACGATACAGCCCAGCCTCAGGCCCCGGTAGCAAATCCAGCCCTGTCTGTCCCATGTTTTTTTGCACTGAGCTGGCTGCAACAGCGCGCACCCCTTGCAGCTGCACTGCTCGGGTGGGTGTGACTGATCCCCATGCTGCAGCATCCGGGCTCGCATCAGGACACCGCCGTGCGTGTAATTACACCAGAGCGAATGCACCTAGCCTAGACGAGCCCTTGCATCTCTTCACTCGAGGGCTGGGGGCTGCTGCTGGCACGGAAAGGTTTGTCGAACGCTGCTGGACCCAATAAACAGCTGTTTCTCCCAGCTCCCAAACATCAATCACCACTGACAGCCTTTCCCCTTTGGTCAACGGCATGGGTTTCACCTTAATTTCTGAGGAGGTCTTTCTTGCCAGTTGGAAACTCATAAATACCACTTTGCAAGTGCAGGTAGAGCTAATGATCAATGGCACCCTCACAGACATGCCGGAGGCTTTGACCT
Organism: Crocodylus siamensis; assembly: GCF_052110815.1. Classification (NCBI taxonomy): domain Eukaryota; kingdom Metazoa; phylum Chordata; order Crocodylia; family Crocodylidae; genus Crocodylus; species Crocodylus siamensis. The sequence goes on from NC_143408.1 coordinate 27,478,636, forward strand.
AATTGTCACTGAAATACTTCCTGATTAACTAATAAATAAAAGCCAATTAAAACTTCTGTTCCTCCCAAAGTCTCTTCTCTCTCTACTTTTTCTGCCCCTCCCATCCTGTGGTTTCAACTGGCTCCAAATGAAACGCTTGTTTTGGAGGCACCCGGTTCCTTCACCACCTACTGAGCACCACGGAAAAGAAGCAGGGAACCCAAGGAACAAATGTCTAAGGGTCTCCCCATTGCTGACTTCTGGGCCTGCCTGGAGAGGATCGGTGCACACCCTGGAGGCAGAGGTAGATCCACTTCAATTAGACCCTGGCGCTGCTACCAAGAGGGCAATAGGCACGTGCATTTCTCAGCCCATCTGGAAAGGAGCCTGGGTAAAGCCTGTGAGCAAAGGAAGAAGCCTGGCCAGAAGTTTTGTAGCAGCTTAGAGTGGGTATTTAGTCCCCCTGATTTTAAGCTCTTTGCTAAACCTGCATAAAGCCTTGGAGCAGGGGAGGCCTCCTTAGCACGTTTGCTTTGCTCTGCAATAACTTCATTACTGTAATGGGTTCGTGCCTGTCCCCCCTCTGTCTCAGCCACATCGAGCACTCATCCAGCAGACACGCAGCCTCTCCAGTGGATTCGATTTACTCTGTAACAAACCTGGGAAGAGGGTTTCCGTGCCAGGTGTGGGATGACTCCTTCTGACCTAACAGGCTTATCCGTTTTTCCCATTTCAGGTCCCTCTGACTATACAACCAGGACATGGGGACTGGCTCCCCAGTGCTTCAGCCCTGCAAATCCTTCAGGGGTGTTCATAGAGGGGTGCAGGGTTGTTGCATGCCAGCGCAGGCCTGGGTGGAGGGCCAGCACCCGTGCCCGGGCAGCTCACGAGCACACGGGTAAGCATGTGGCATGAGAGCTGAAGCCGATGGGAGTCAGAATTGCCTCCTGAAACACCTGCTGTCCTTGCTGGGCATGAAAGCACTCTAGGAACGATGCCCAGAGCAAGGCAGGGGCAGCCCATGGCTCCGAGCTATTATCGTTCGAGCTGTTGTGCTAGCTTTTGACCCATTGTGCTGCTCACCTCCCATGTGAATGTATCGAGCACTTGAGAGACTGCAGGTGTTTGGCAAGGTGACACATCCGTGCAGACAACCTTTGCATTGGAGTGGTATGTAATTTTAATTGTATTTGTCCTCCGTTAAGATAATCTCCAGCTAATGAAGTCAGTCCTGCCGGGCTGCTTTATGTTGCTCCTGGAGTTTGTCAGTCGGTTCTCTCCTGCTGAGATCAAGTCTCTTAGCGCGGATTACCTCTGCGGTTATGACAGCTCTGTTATAGGAAGGACAAAGAGTTGAGAAGCTCATGCTGCGGTCCCGGTTGGCTGGGGCTGGGGCTCCCAGGGACAGCAGACCCCGATGGAAGAAGAGCCCCCCGGGGACTGAGCACCTGCCAAGGAAACAAGGTAAAGAGGACCTGGGAGACAAAATGGGGAGGGTTGTCCGGTGACCTGCGCTGCACCAGCCTTCCAGCTTCTCCTAGAAAGCACCTGAATTGCAAACACCCCCTGTGCAATAAGCAGCGATTGCTCTGCTGGCTAGATGCCCTGCCAGCCTGTGGAGAGCAAGCTCCTCTCCCATGCCCACTGATCTGTTCCTGTGCCTGAGGCATGCTGCTCGTGTCCATGCCATTCCTGTTCAGGGTATAAGGAAGGCTTTGCGCGTCTAGAAAACCATCCCAAAACATGGCAACCAAATGCAGTGAACGGACTCTTTTTGCCCTGGAAGCAAGGCTGGAAATCTCAGGATTTCCATCTAACCCACCTAGCCCCGGGCCCTCTCTCTGACACCAGGCAGCACCAGCTGCTTTCAGAGGCAGCCACGCACTTGGCAGTGGCATTAGGGACGAATTCCCTCTTTGTCCTTCCCTACAGGAAAGAAATTCATTCTCCAGAGTCTGCTCAGCCACCCCGCTGAGACTTCCAGCCAGGGGCCGGTTAGAGCCTATTGTGCTGGTAATGTGTGTAATACAGACCTCAAGCAGCCTCCATCCGTCAGAGTGTGGCTCAGCCCTCCCCAAAACAAGAAATCCACCACAAAAAAAAATGCAAAGAGCATGTCATGATGCGGCAGAGCTGCCGCTACAGACAAGGTGGGGAGGCCGTTTGCGAGATACATGGTGTATGTGCTCTGGAGGTGGAGCAGAGCCAGGCTACTTCATCCACACACGTCAGAGCTGCTCCCAGGTTTGCAGTGCGGCCGAGGGGCCGACACGCCGGTGACACGCTCCCCACAGGCGCTACTACCCCTGGTCGCTGACGCTGGGCAGGGGTGCGGTCCTGCAAGCGCTCCCCCTCAGCTCGGACGGGGACACTAAACAGACTTACCTTCGCAGTTCTAGGTCGTTGTTCCAGTGTGAACCTGCTCCACCAGCCCTACCTACCCCTGGGGCTTTAATTCCCATAGGGCTGCCTGGATCCCAGCGTGGCCATGGGACATGCTAGCATTGACCTCACAGGGGTTCGCCCCATCTGAGCTACATTCAGGGCCGTGACCTTCTCTGAAGGTTGCAAGGTGAGAGCCTGCCTCTTCATGCGTCTGTCCCAGCGGGGGCCAGCAAATCAAGCTGATGGGTCCCTGCGAGCAGACACCTTCCTGTGAGCTGGCGGAGAGAGGCCTTCTTCCACCTGCACCATTGAGGTACTCTGCGCAGGACCAGCTCTGCAGAAGGGGCCATCAAATCCGTTTGCTGCTTTACACAGGCTATCATGTGCTGTGTCTCAGCGGGGGACTGTAAATGACTTTATAGTTATTGTTCCTCAAATTGGACACCCCCTTGGAGCTTAGATAATATGAGATGAAACAGCCTGCAGGAGGCTGCAGTCAAGTGGAACAGTGATGGAGGGTTTTTTTCCCTTCCCAAGAAGGATCACTCCACACATTTACTTCTCCTCTGTACCTCCTCTCCTCTGTCACCATGTCTAACAGTGCCACACCTGACAGTGACAGGGGTGAACTTGGCCATAATCACTGAGCAAACCGAGCTGCCTGAACCCTGTGCGGATGAATGCATTTTGCATGCTAGGACTTGGAAATGTGTTTTTGACAGTGAGCCCTAAAGAGGAATGGGAAAGGAGAGAGACGCCGTCGTGGCTTCTCACTCTATTTCCTATTGAGGCAGGGCTTTCAGGGAAATGTTATTACTGGCAAAGCAGAAATATCATTTCATGTCATTTGGCTTCACGGGGCTCATGTAACCGTGCGAGTGCTGGAGAGGAGAGACGTCTGCGTGGAGGAGTGGGTGTGGATAAATGCACTTAGGAAGGCGGAGGGTGATGGGAGAGGGAGGAAAGCAATATAGCCAGGGTGCAAGGAGAGGAGCGTTCGGGGGCTCGAGGTGACGGGAAGGGGGAGGCTGGGGTGGGGAAGCTGTCGTGAAAGAATGGATGAACAGCTGGGGGTGGAGGAGGGAAGGGGAGGCCATCAAGAGATGGGTGGAGAGCCTAGAGAATCAGGACCCAGAGTCAGGAGGAGAAGCTGGGAGGAGAGGGCGAGCCGAGGAAGGCACCAATTTCTACTGAGATGGGAAGCCCAGGGTTTGCAAGCTGGGTCTGCTCATTGACTCCCTGGCTGATCTGAGTTTGATGTGGGGAGATCATTAAGGAACAGAAAACATTTAAGGCTTTAAAAGATTTCAACTTCCTCAGCTAAAGCTTTTGGCATTTCAGTGCCTAGCCTAAACCCTGGGGTCACATCCTTGAGGAGCGGAGGGCTCAGACAGCAAAAGGCTTTCTTCAAAACCCCAGTCCCCGGTGCTTAGCTACGTGCACTAAGAGAAGAGCGGAAAATCTAGAGCCCAAAAAATGTCCTGGGGCATCTCCGGATACTGCACAGCTGCGAGGTTCCTGCATGGGGGGTGGAGCAGGTCAGGGCTGTTTTGGGAGGAAGCAAAGCACTTTTTTCCAACCTTGTCTAGGGTAAGGTTTCAGGGACAGTTTGCGAGCTCTTTGGGAGAGGGACCGTTTTGCTGTTCTGTGTTTGTCCAGGACTCGGCTCAGAGGGACCCTGGTCTGCAACAACGCATGCAACCCGTCAACAATCAGAAATCAAGGATGGAATCAGGGTCCATTGAAAAGGCAATCAGGACTCATAGTAGAGATGATATCTTTTATTAGATCAACAAGATTTTTGCACAAAAAAAAAATTCTTTAATAGCAAGCTTTCAGGCACAAACACCAATTTAAAAACTCCCCTTTAACTTCAGAGGGCCAATGTTTGTATATTGTACCCGCCCCCTTTCACCCAGAACGTATATCGTAGCAATGCCCATTTACACCAGGTGAGATCAGGAACGACGCCTGCATGTGTCAGCTGAGGAGATGCCCCGGAGACTGCTCATTTACGCCACCTGAAGATCTGGCCCATTGCCTGCACATGTGGACCCAGGCAGGCTGTGCATCCATGCCATGATTATTTCACTCCCCGTCTGCAGAGGCAGAGGAGCTGGCCCATCCAAACTCAGCACGAAGCAGCCGGCCAGGCAGAGCCTGCCTGTTTCAGCAAAATCTTATTTTTCCTGTAAGCCACCCTGAGCTGCTTTTTTTTTTGGTGAGGATGGCAAGCTAATCAAACACATAGAGAAATAAATAAAAATACCTGCATGTCTCTACTGAGCCCCTATACGTAGGCGTCTGGGCAGGCAGGCACACACACGCGCGCGCACAGCAGGGATAGGGGTGAGCGGGGAAGGAGCAGATATGAGGCAGGAAGGCGTGCGCTTGCCGTCACACCACTGAAACATCTCCCGGCATGGTTTCCGATTCCAGAGGCTGCGAAGAAGCCAAGCCGAGGGAGAGCGCCGGATTGTGTGCAATCACAGTCATTCTGTTTGCCTTTTTCCAGAGCAGATCTGATGATTTAAATTAGGTCTCAATTCTTGTTTAAATTATAGTTTACTGTGCTGCGCCCCGCTCAGAAGTGAATTACCTTAAGCAGCAGTATTAATAACACGGTTATAATTAAGCTTCATTACTGTAGGCAGTTTGCTGAAACAAATTGCTGCTTCATTATTATTATGGCACCTTTGGTAAAAAGACATTTCCCCAGAATGCGACCTTGATGCTTTATATAGCAAAAGCCGAGATGTGATAGAGATGTAAGGATGAATTAGCATCTTTTGCCTTCCACATCAAGCTCATTAAAACGAAAGCGACTCAAGTCAAAACCAAGCAGCCTTGATGGAAATTTTAATCTGTGCGAAATGGATAATGAATAGGTTTGAACTTTCCCTGACACTTTTATAATGGTGCTTTATTTATATTAGGCTACTATTAAAAATATAAATATATAAAACAGACGTGGGGAGGGAGGACAGAGCGATGGGAGCTGGACGGGCTGGTTCTCCCAGCGCGGCGGCAGGAGCCACGTTGCAGCTGCTGCCGTTCAGGGGCCTGGCTGCCAGGGCCTGGGCAGAGGGAAGGCGCTTTGCTGAGCAGAGCATGGCCCTGCGACAGCGCCTGGCCTGCAGCCGCGAGGCAGGGCCCTCAAAGCAGCTTCAGGGGAGGAGAGGACCCTACTTCACCCACCCTAGAGCCTGCACGCAAGGCTCTGTCTCCTTCCCACTATCCCTTCTCAATGCATTAAACCCCTGGGGACCGTCTCCAGAGGCCTCTGTGTCCCCAGGGGAGGCTGCTCTGGTGTTTCCCGACTCCTGGCCCCAACAGCAATGGTTTCTGTTTAACACAGCCCACCCGCCAGCACAGCACGCACCACGGGGAAGCAGCAGCAGTGGTCTCCGTGTTGGGGGAGGCACTACCGGGGCCTGGAGCAGAGAAGGGCCAGATTTCCACAAGCCGCCTCTACATTTGGATTCGGGTGCCCAACTCCAAGAGTTTCCAGCCGCCTCTCCGAGCGGCTGCCGCTAAGTTCTGCAGATGCTCAGCGCCACCGAATGGAAACCGATAATGAGCAGATGCTTGAAACCAAAAGCTCAAATACTGCCAGCAGCCAAAGCCAAGCAGCAAGCGGGGGCCAGTGGCAGAGGTAAGGCCGGATGCTCTCCCCCTCGTCCAGTGGTGTTTAATCCCCAAACTCCAGGCCTTTGCCTCACCTGAACATGCCTTGCCCCGTGATGCACCCCTAATTCTTCATTTTTCCACTAAATACACATCATCAGCAAATCGACCTGAGCCCTGCAACCCCGGAACTTGCTCCTGCTCATTGCTCAGACTGGAAGTCCTGTGGAGAAGGAGCACTTGGTCTGCCCAGCGCGTGTGCAGCACCCAGCGCCGGGGAGCCCTGTGTCTCTGGGTGCTGCCCCAAGACAACTCTCCCAGTGAGCCTCTGCAGCTGCCCGGCGTGCACTATTTGAGATGAAACAATTACAAATCTCTAAGAGGGTTTAGTGCCTATAGTATAAATACACAGGGACATTTCTCGGGACGGGGAGGGGAATAGATGCTTGGAGCACAGTTTGAAGGTAGAGTTAATGACAGGCACCGGGAGGGAAACAGCAAAGGGAAGAGGGCTAAATCACTGGGCTACAAAGAGAGATGAACTCAGGGGGCAAGGGGAGGCTTTCACTCAGTTCAGCTCTTTCAGGAGAAACAAAGTCAAGTGGGAGCCGCTTGTCCCACAGGCTGACTCCGGTCCCCACTGACTTCGCTGCCCGTGCCGTTCCTCGGGGGTGCTCTCGCTAAGCCAGGCTGGGGGAAACCAGCCTCCCTGCCCCTAAACTCCCGCCCCGGGCTCCAGCAAGGAAACAGCCAGGCCGGCTCTGCTCTTCCCTCCCTTGAGTACTGGGAGCTTGCTGCCAGCTGCAGGTAATTAGCCCTCAATTATCATTCCCATTAACTCTTCCACTTGTGCCACTTCCCAAGCTCTTGTCCATACACCCAGATCTGTGCAGCATCCTCAACCAAGGGAAGACCGGACCTTTGTGTCCCTGCTTTGCCATCTACATGCACACCCCGTTAGCTACCTGACCTCCTGGCACCGCATCCAGGGCTAGGAACAGAAGTCCAGATCCCTGGGTTATGGTCTGGCTTCTTGTGCTCATCCACTCAATAGCCTCCCAGCTCTGGGGATGGTGGTCCAGGCTGCCAGGAGGGCTGGGAGGTGCCTAAATGTTTGCAGAGGCCTGGAGACTCTGGCGTGGAAGGTGTCCTAGAGACACAAACCCGTTGTCTTAGCATAAAATCTCCAGCATAATTAACTGTCCTGAGGGTTTGTGATGATTATTTGGGGCAGCTGGTTTCTAGTACAGGGTTTGAATGCCCTGCCAGAGGGACCAGTGAATCAACGGCTACCTGTCGCTGTCAAACGGCAATTTATCTTGCTCCACAGCCAAGCGCTGAGATCAACTAATCCTGCTCTGCTGACTTCGTGCATCTCCTGCTGAAGACAGACCACAGCGGGCAGCATCCCCATCCCAGCGTGGGATGGGAATGATGTACGGCTGGAAGGGAATGCACCCCCCAAACCGCGCTATAAACAAGCTCACCCCACAAATAGGGCAACCCATTCTTTGCCAAGCATGTGCCACGTGCGTCTCGTATGTCACAGGTGTAAAAGTTGGGGGTTTAAAGCATTCATACCGCATCTTCCTTGAGCCCCAGGTCACCTGGTAGGATGCACGCACCAGGCGGCAGCACGGTCGTCTTTAGCCATGGGAACTGCAGCAAGGTGTGTGCACGGTCCCAGGCTGAAGCTTTCATTCTGGCAGCCGCCGAGTCCCGCCTGGCTTCAGGTACCCAAATAACGCTTGCAGCAGAGCTCGACAAAGCCGAGGCTCGAACTTTAATGACCCTTCACAGTCTTGTCATTTCCCTTCTGCGTAATTCCTCGCCGCTCTCCACGAATGACTGTTAGCATGCAATTAAACCATCTCCTCCAAAGGTTACCGATAAAAATATTTCTCTCCATTGTTAAACTGGGCATTTATTGGGTCTCTTGGTAACCTTTAGCAGGACAGAGTTTAACGCCTTGTGCGCTGGCACCTCTTGTGTGTGTGGGCACACTGGAAATGAGTCTGCTTTATATTATAGACCGACTCCACCATAGGCTCTGCCTTGTAGCATGAGCACGGACACTGCCTTGTGCACAGATGACTGGCCCCCTCCTCCAGAATAACATGCATGCGTGCATGGGCCCCCACCTCGCCTACTCGGTAAGGGGCCGGATCCCGACTACAGCAGACTGACGCGTGGGTGGACAGCGAGGGGTTCACCGGTACAAGCTGGAAACGATCCTTAGGGCCTGATCTGAACTCAGAGAAATCATCGTTTCCCAGAGCACCCAGTTCCACCAGCCGACACCTTGCTTCTGTGTTAGTATTTTCCTGTATCCATGTTAAAAATATCCCTGTGTGTGTGTGTGTGCATGCGCGTGAGTGTGTACACACTCATTTAAAGCACCTAGCTATCAATTTCACTGAGAGCTTATTTGGATAATAGCTGCATTTATCTTTTAGCGTCTTGGGATCTGAAGCAAAGCTAAAATCCATTATAAAAAAAACAAAACAAAACCAACAAACCAAGATAATTAATAACCGAACCTTATTTTTAAATGCAACAGAAACAAAAGTCAGATTTTTTTTTCATGTTTAGCTTCCTCCTGGGTTCTATCTCTGTCTCTGGCATGCTGGCTGACCTTGGGTAAGGTGCTGTCCATCTTTTGCCTGTATGTAAGATGGGAATGATAATACTAACGACTGCCCGGGGTAGTGTGAGGACTCATTCTTAATTCATGTTTATAAAGCGCTTCCCGGTCCCCAGCTGGAAGGTGCAAGGGGATGTTATTGTAGCTGTTCAGCTGTACCTGGGGTGTCCTAAGGCAGTGCACACATAGCACTACCGCAAGGAAAGCAAGGGGATCTTTGCTAGCAGTGGCCAAGTCTTACCCACCATGGAGAGGTAAGAGCCTAGCTCTGAAGGACAGTGTGCTGGACGTGCTGGCTCCCCTGATTTGCATAAGTAATTGACAGCTCATTAACTGCTCATTAAAAACACAGGGATCCTTATGACAAAAACAAACCAGCGGTCCAAAAGCAGGGGGCAGAGATCCTGCTTGGGAATTATTCAGGAAACTCAGCGAGATTCACAGTGACAGGCCAGAAAGCAGCCGGCCTGCCCTGCAAACAGACCCCCTGACCTCCTGCACCCGCCGGCTGTAAACACCCCGGGGCGGGGGAGAGAAGGGGTCCGGCCATGGGCTTGGGCTCAGAAGGAGCATGGCTAACCATCTGTCCCTGGTCCACCTGGCCGGCTGGTGGCTACAACCGGGTTGCATAAAAGCAGACAAACTCTTTGGGTAGAGGTAGGGATGCTTCCTCTGCCTGAGGAAGGGTACTTGTACCCAAAAGCTGGCAAAGAAGAATTTTTCCAACTATTTGAGTTAGTCTAATACAAGATATCGGATTTATCCAAAGAGCCGTGTCCGCCTTGGGTAGAGGTGGTATCGTTTATTAGACCTACTAAATAGTTGCAAAAACTTTGTTCCTTTTTCAGTAGAAGTGATATCTTTGTTCTTTCTTGCAACTATTCAGTTGGTCTAATAAAAGATACCACCTCTACCCAAAGGGTTTGTTTGCTTCTGTGCTTGGACCAATATGGCTACAGTCGAGATCCCTGAAGCAGGGCTGCATAGGAACTGCTAGGGGGGGTAGGCTCTGCAACTGCTGGAGTTTCCTAAAAAAAACAGCACTTGCCGTCTCGCCATCCAGCCTTCGGCTTGCTCCAGCCGGGCTCTGTTGGAAAGCGGCTGGTCAGGGGAGCCCACTTTTGTGCTTGAACACTACAGGGTAGGCCATGTCCACAGGCTGCTTGTGCTTTCTGTGCACTTGGTGCAGGCTGGGTACAAGGGAGGAACCGACCACATCATCCAGACACAGGTAGCCGCAGTCCCCAAGGGCCTTGCGCTGGGCAAATACCAGCTTCTTGCGGGCCTGAGTGATGAAGAGAGATTGAAAGCTGGAAGAGGACAGCCTTACAAGTCAGCTGGCGGGGCGGGGGAGTGGAGAAGAAGGGGGCTCTCGTGTGCAAAACGCAGCTCAGAGAAGGGCAGGAAAAGATGAGGAGAGAAGCACAAGGAAACATTGGCAATTAACCCCCCTCCACCCAAATCAGCCAGAGCCAGAGCAGCAGGGGGGAGGAAACAGCTTTCCCTAAGCAGATGCAAGGATCTGCTCTTGAGTCACGGCCAATTCTGGAGGCTGGATGCAAAATAAGCGCCCACTAGAAACCGCTTGTTTGTAAAAATAGTGCTTAGCGCTTGCACAGCAATTTACGTCTGTGAAGCACTGGACAAATATCCATAGTCAACACCCCGTGAGCTAGGATTATTATTATTATCAGCCTGAACTTCCAAATGGGGAAACTGGCAGGCAGAGAGGTAATGGCCAAAAACGGGCCATTACGGGCGCCTCGTTCAGGCACCGGAGTCCATCATTAAGCATCTGCTTGGTGGGCAATTTATGCGGGGCGCTGAACACCTCCCACCCCCAGGGGTTCAAGACGGGAAGGGTGGGATCTGGTCCCCTGAAGTCCAAGTGCAGGTTGAGGGGAGTCATTTGAGGTCAAGTTGAGCTTCTTGGTGCAAGCGATTAGAGCGCCTTACCAGGTCTACCATGACCATGTCTCCTTTGCTCTCTAACTACCACAGGGGTGATCAGTGCCATCCTCAAGGAAAGTCCAGTTCCCCTCTCTCGCCTTCTTCCTCCTCCTTGTAACTGGCTGGGAGAGTCCGTGCTTCGTCAGACATGGAAGTAGAGATCCTGGAGGCAACTGCTATATAGTTGGGGGGGCGATCAAAGAGGGACGCCTGAGCTGAGATCCGGGACCCCCAGGACGAAGGAGTCCAGCCACGGCCGTGAGACCAGCGGGCCTTTCGCTCGCCCCTGCTCTGTCTGTCTGCCATCGCCGCCGCTGCCCAGACAGGAGGAGACTGAAGGGAGGGAGGCGATGCCAAGGAAAGAGCGAGAGCTGTCTTTTCTACCCAGCCGCCAGCCTCAGCTCTGCAGGCGCCGCTGAATAGGGAAGAACAGTTTAAGTTGCTTTGTCTCCCTTATCAGTGTGAGCAGCCAACAGCCGTGGGAACTCCAGTCTGGAGAGTAGGGCGTGATGAGAGGGGCCTCGTCAACCTGGGAAATGAATTGCCGGCACTGTCAATGGGCCAGACCTAGTAGGTCTGCCTGCCTCCCGAAGATAAGGTCACTGCGTGCTCGGGCCGCCGTGCCCGTCTGGAGCCTTTATGGCATCTCACGGAGCAGCGGGAAGGTCTCAAGCAAAGGTGAAGGGGCGGCAAGCGGTCCTCACCCCCGAGCCCCACCACCCGACAGCCGCAAGCTCATCAGCCCGGGCTGCGCCTGCGTCTCCATCCGTCACCTTGCTCCCGGCTTGCAGAGGCAGACGTCCCCAAACCTCTCGGCTCCCGTTGAGGAGCCTCAATACCCCTGCAAGGAAAACTGCCCTTGGGCCTCAGTTCCCCATTCAGTGCAGGAGCAAAATGCACTCATAAAAAGCATTGAGACTAACTTCAGGATGAAAGATGCTTTATGAAAGGTAAGGTATTATTATTAATATTATTATTGCTGTAATTATTATAGTCATTATTATTGTTGTTGTTGTTATATTATGATTGATAATAACCTACTTATTCCAAGAGACCCAGAGCTTAATACCCCCACACACACACTTCAGTGCCCTTAAGTTGAATATGCCAATGGACATACACACTCTTACCACATAGTGGACAAACAATTTACATAACTTAATTAAATGTACAGTAATCTTTACTGAAGTCAGCCTGTAAAGGATGCTGAGCACATGGTCTTAAAGCAAATCACTGCAAATGATGAAAGAGCCTATTTCAGTTAAGCAAATTATGAGGAGGCGGGTGATGTCCTCGGTATAATAATTCCATGTGAATTATTTATATGGAATCTGCAATTACATTGAGCAAAACAGTGTTGTACGCATAAAGCACACTTAATTATCCAACCACCTGTTATGAATTCAGGCGCAGCCAATGGCAAGATCCCTTCTAAATTATCCAACTGCTGTAATAGTAGGCTATGAGCATCCGGGGGGAGGGAGGGATGAAGGCAGGTGGAGCGGAGGGAGAAGCCGCACGGGGTACTGGGGGCACTTCCCCAGCTCAGCTGACACTGGCCTGCCAATAGCAGGGCGCAGCGAGTGATGGAGTGCTCCATCCCAGCAATGCGGAAAAGAAACTGGATGCAACTCGGACCAAACTAGAAATGTTTTGGGTTGCTTCAGAAATGAAACCCCGCCAGATTTCACCCAGACCGGACCTGAAACACCCTCTTTCACCTGAAACCACTAGCCCCTCTTTAGGTCGGGGTCATGTGATCCTCTTCATGTTGTTTTTTTTTTTATTTAGGTCCATTTAAAATACAACATCATTTTGAAACTAAAAACTGAATCAGGTAGTTTAGATATTTCCAAGAGGAGTTTTGTGCACAAGGGCTTGAGACAAGATGCCTTGAATTTTATATACCTTTCCCCCTATTTTTGACTCTAAACCACATTTGACCAAAAGTACTGGTCCCCCCCTGCCCCCCCCCAAAAAAAAAACCTTTGTTTTTTGATTAATTTACTCTTTGCAGGGGAAAAAAAAATCATTCAGCTCCAGCAAACAGGGAGCAAGTTTGGATCCATTCAGAACCGGCTTCCATCTTTCTCCACCCATCCTTTCACTCCAGCCAGCCCGCGCGCCCACCCGGCTTTCTCTGCGTCTCTCACTCTCGCTCTCACTTCTGCAGCCTCTTCCGCAATTTGTCAGGCACCGAGAATTTGTCAGCCTGCCTGTCCATCTGGATTGGGATGTTGGCAGCCATCAGTCATATCCCAAACCCACCTCCGGGCCTGGTAGGATGCTGCGTTCCAGCGTCCCCTTGCCACGCGCTGGCGCCAAAACCCGGTCCCCAGGGAGGGGAGTGCAAATGGAGGCAGGGGGTTGAATCCCCACAAAAGCATGTAACGAGCAAGAAGCAAGCAAGACCCCCCTGGGCAATCGCACGGCTGTCTGCTAGGTCCCAGCCGGGGCTGGGCCGTGTTGGGTCTGAATCCCTTCTGCTGGGCAATGAGCAGTGAACAGCGCCTTGTGTATAAACGCCCGGAGGACTCAGAGAGGAAGACGTGCAGCCCCTTCGCAGCGGCACTTGCCAGCACATTTCTACGCTGGGCCAGGCCATGCCCAGCAGACCAGGCACCATCTACAAGGGAGCTCCCTGCAGCGCTGCCTCGGCCTCTCCACTCTGCATGAAGGCGTCCTCCAGCCCTCTGCCTCTCCCGTGCCAAAATGACGGCTCGGTGCAATGGTGACCAGCCACCAAGTGCTCTCATGATGCATCCTGCTCAGCCTACGTGGAAACCACAAACTCGTTCCCCTAATTTAGGATTCAGGCCCCATCGGCAGGCGGTAGAACAACCGCCCACTGCCATCATCCTGCCCCGTGGCTCCACTTGCCTGGGCTGTAAAGCTGAACTTAGTCATTGAGTAAGTGACCCCGTGAAGCATGTGCTCTGCCCCCATCAAACACTGGACCCCTCCTGAATGTTTAATAGGAAAGAAATGAGTGTTTTCTCCCTTAAAGATTTACCATGTATAAATGCATGAGAATATTAAAGGCAACAATTAACTTTATTGGAAACCTTATATTCTCCAACCTCATTAGAACTGCCAGCAAGATCTATTATTAGTATTACTATGCAGATAATGTAATAAAAAGGGTATTTAAAGTGGATAGTTTTGTGCTGAAATAAAATAGCCTCTCTCCCCTTTCTATCTGTCCCTCTCTCTCTTTCTCTTTTAAAGCCATATTGCAGCACAGACCTGAAGCAAGTCTCCAGCTACCCTACTTCCTTCCAACTCCTGGCCCAGGTGATGTTGGAATATTTGCCTTTGAAGCTGTTTCTCTGCATAAATAGGTCTGGTCCCAGTTATTATCAAGATGCGCTTGCAGAGTAGCTTGCCTCGGAGAACCATGGAGGGCCCTGCAACCATGAGCAGATGAATGCTTCCAGGCAGCAGAGAAAGAAGTTCAATGTTAACTTCTATTGTCACTGCCCTGAGGCTCAGAGCATCTCGCCTACTCCTGGAAAGGACCCTCACCAGGTCCTGTGCAACACACTGCCCCCACCAAGAGATACCACTGCTTTAAGCATTGGCACCGAAGAGCAACCTTCTTGCACAGCTAATGTACCATGATGGAGACAGAGGGCTGCACTGCCTTTATCAGGTCTGCTCTGCAACAGCCAAGCCAGGGAAATGTGCACTCCCATTGCAAACCCTGTTCCCACGGGATGAAAAAGAAAAAGAAAATGTCCCGCCAGCCCCAAAGTGGCCTCAGTGCTCTGCTCGTGGCTTGTACCAGCCTCGTTCAAGTCTGTTGGGCCCTACCAGAATGAGAAGCCGGAAGCTCCCTCTGCAATTGAACCAAACCGTGTCTCTCTCGTGGCAGTCAGTGGCACAGAGAAATCTGCTTCTCGATGCGTTTCTCCTACCGCCTGCGCTCGCACCCCCGTCTTGCTTTGAGCCACTGATTTGCAGACGAACCCACAAGCTCCGAGTGCAAATCAGCAGAGACCTCATGTTAATGGAGTTCCTCCAGTGTAAACCTGGCGTAAACGCAAGGAGAATCACGCCCGTGCTAGTCCCTAAGGCCATAAGAGATGCTGCCACGCGGGCGCAGCCCCGTCACCGAGTGCAGGCTCGAGAGGCAGCCGGGAAGGCACAGGCCGGCTCTCGAAATCCACTCGCTGATGGTGAGCAGCGGTATCGGGGCTGACGTCAGTCCCCGAGGCTGGGCCGCGCGGAGCGTGGGGTGTTCGGGAACTCAGGACATGGACTCGGGCATCCTAAAAAAAGAATCTGTTTAATTTGTGTGTTTAAATTTTAAATAACTCTGCCAGAACAGAGCAGCTCTCAGCTCTCAACCCGGCACTCAGCTCCGCTATTCAAATTCCACTTCTGTAAGAGCCCCCAGTGGGGATTCGAATGCCATGTAAATGAGCTCATTTCTCTCATTCCTCCTCCTTTTCCATAATGTTTCTGTGCTGCAGAACACAAGGCAGAACCGCTCTGCCGCGGTCCCGGTCTTCCCGTACGGGCAGCATGCGGGTCACTGTCCAGTTCTAGCCGGGCGCAATGTCCATCACTGTCCCTGCTGCCCCGGGGCTCTTCAGAGGTGCCCAGCTTACCAAGCACATGCTGCTTTTCCATGCTTGCACCGAGATGCTTGAGGCCGCAGAAGGGATCTCCGTGGCAGCACTTTAAAAAAACCAGGCATTAGGCCATAAACATGGAGACCAGCCTGGAAAATGTTGGTACTTTCAAGGACAGTGAACGACGGTTTCTGGCTGCTGAGCCTCCGAGGGTTCGCGTTCTCCCGTTTCACTCCACGGACTCCAGACTTAAAGTCTTACGTTGGCAAGGTTCGTTGGGTAGATGCAATATCTTTTATTAGGCCAACGGAGTAGTTGGGGAAAGTGTTCTTTGCAAGCTTTTGAGCACAAGCCGCCTTTCTTCGGGCATGGGAAGTCTCTGCTTCCAGTCTCATTTGCAGCAAGTCTTGCAAAGGGGAAGCTCAGGGGAAAGGGCTGTCTCGGGCACTGCCCCACTGTCGCTGAGTGCAGGTCCGCCCCGGGCTTGTCTCCCTGTCCAGCCCTGCGATCAGGTCAGATCTGAAGCTGGGCCCTAAAGAACCAGCCGCAAGGACGTGCTGGTATTTCTTCCATCCCTGTGTGCACACTGTTAGCTCCAGCTTTCGGCCTGGTTGTTTCACCCTGCAGCGTAATTAATAGAGACGAGTCAAAGGAGCTGAAAGCAATACTGGTAATAAAGAACCGCTCGTCTCCCCTGGGTGACAGCAGTCAGGGACCCACCGTTCCTCTAGGATCTCCCTTTGGCCTCCAGTAGCACTAGCACAGGCAGAGGGAGAGAAGGGCGAACCTTTTCAGCTTGATGTGCTGAGCACTTCTGGGAGGGCAGGCAGTCTCGTGCCCACTGACGGCCTGCCACGGCCCCTTGGCCTCGCATCCCTCTGCCTAAAACTTTACAGAGGCATCAGTGAAATTGCAGCAGCTTCTGGGCACGTGCATGGCAGCGAGAGTCCATTATTTCCAGCAAGAGGGGAGAAGTTTCCCTGTATCCCTTGGGATGGAGGCTTCTGACACAGGCGATTCTCATGGAGATGTGAGTTCATCTGCACTAATGGAGCCATAATGGCTCAGAGTGTACTGGATGGGGAAAGGCAGCAAATGCTTTCCTTTTCCTGATAGCCCATGGTGCCCAGCACAGAGGAAAAGAAAGTAATTCAATTAATTCAATATAGGGCGTCCAGAAGGTCCCACAATACCAATGCCTGTGAGAGACTTAGCATGTGCTGCTGCACCCAGCTTAGCTCTGGGATGCATGCTGTGATATGATGAATGAAGCCGCGACACCAGAGACACCGAACCCATGACACCGGGTGCTCTTCCAAAGCACCGGCCATCTGCAAGATTCAGAGGCTGCCATCGGTCGCCGAGTGCAGCCCCATGCAATTATCCGTGGAGAGCTTGGCTGTGCTGATAATTCGTTAGCTCCACACATATCTCTACTAATTATAAATCTCAAATGAGATTTGCATTTTTATGAAATGCTTGGGCTGGAAATCTTCATAAAAAAAAAAAAAAAAAGTACATTTTAATTCAATCTAATCTTGGTCATTTCGGGTTCCAGAAGGAAGAGCTTTCATAACGCTACAAAGCTAACATCTATAACTTCCCAGAGTCACTAGATAGCAGACCTCTGCATTAAGTTGCACATTTATCTTCGAAGATAATAGGATCTAATGAAGTGAGAGTCCTCCGTTGTCCCAGCATCTCAGCCTGGATGCTTTTCCAGTCCGAATGCCGGGGCGACTGCAGCACACAGAGGAAACTCTGTGGAGTGCCCCGCTGGGAAGGAATGGGACATTATTCATTTATCTATTTACATTTGGGGTCAGATGGTGACAAAGGAGGTCCCAGCCTCCGCCCTCCACCAGCACGCCCACCCAACCCACAAAGGCCTGCTCGTCCACCCTCTCGTGCCTGCTTTATGCAGAGTGTCTCCATCAACTTCACTTGTCTGCGCCGGTAGAACAGAGAGGAAATCAGGTCCCCGAGCGTCTCTTCCTTTCTTCTCCTAGTCTTTGAAGCAAGTTCAAAATAATTCTGTAACAATGCACCAGAGAGGATCAAGAGCTGAGTCCTGAAAGGCCTGGGATGCTGGGCAAACCCACAAGGAAAAGCAGGAGAGCTCTCCAGTTGTAGGGGCCTCCTACAAGCACTTGGAGACTGGACCTTGCAGCTCAAGCCTTCGGGGATCTCTCCCTGGGGGTATCACTTTGCCAAGGCTCTGCGGCTACCTCGGGGGATAAGCCTGAAGGGGACACTTTGGGTGGGGGGGTCACTCAAGCCACGGGGATCGGTTTGCAAGCGCACCTCATGTGCAGCCTCTGAGATTTACTCGCGCGGTGGGGTTTTGTGCCAATCGAGAGCCTCAAGGACGAGGCCAGGAGGGACGCTGGAAGTCCAGAGGGTAGGGTACCACGGGGCAGCCCTGCTCCCTAGCTGAGCACGCTTGCTCCCGTCCCTGTCTGGACAGCGACACTATTGATCAGCAGGTGTGAGTGATGGCAGCACCGGCTGAGGTCAAGGCGGGCTCTGTGTGGACGCATATGAAAGGACAGGCCCTGCTCCGGGAAGCTCACAGTCTAGAGCGACTGTTGTCTACATGGAGACTCACAGCTCGCAGAGATAACGTGGCCTGCCCCAAATGCCCCGTGGCAGGGGCCAGGACACCAGCACTGGACTCAAGACACCTGGTTTCTATTTCTGGGTCTGCAACCAACTTCCCACGTGACCTTTGGCAAGTCACTTCTTCTCCCTGTGGCCTCCCTCTCCGCCAGCTGAGATTGCAAACCCCGTGGGGTAAAGACCACGTGGCACCTGGCACGATGGGGCAGAAATCTCAGCTACTTCCATAATGTGGGTAAATAATACCAATGGGCACAGCTGGGAATTGGCCCCAGAGTCTCCGTCTGGGACCTTCGGCAAAGGAAGAGCTACGTCCTTCTCACCCTGCGACCGCACCAGAGAGGGGACAGGCCGGGCAAGCATCGGGTCCGTTCCCTGGCTAGAGACAGAGACAGCCCCCAAGCAGAGTAGACGGTGGTTAGCTCTCAACAGCCCTCCATTAGAGTCACGAAACCTGCCTTTCTTCCTTTTATCAGGGTCTTTTTCTAAGCAGGTTCTCCCCAGATGAGGCTCAAGCCAATAGTTTCATCAGCAATTTGTATCTCCTTTGAAACACCTTTGTCTGGAGTCAGGGGGGGAGATTAGCTTTTCCTCTCTGAAAGATGGCTGCTGGATGCAGGAGAATAGCAGAGGCAAATAAGCAAAGAAAAGTTAAGCTTTCCGAATAGAGCCGGAGGCTTAACGGTGCCGATTACAACAGCAGGTGATGAGCAACTTTAGCCTCTGCTGTGTAGGCTGTGAAAAATCCTGTTAAACTGCAAAGGCACTTTAGCTACAGCTCCAAATTTCAAAATGATTGAGCTGAGCCCTCAGGGACCAGCAGCAACCGGAGACCAGGGGGTGCTTAGCTCTGGGCCGTGGGGAGACTGGGGAGGTCACGGGGCCATGGGGCTCTGGGAGAAGCGCGATGTGGAGCCCGCTCCCCGACAGCCAAGGGGGACGTGTCGTGTGCTGCTGACCTTCCCGGAGCTGATTAACGCGGACAAAACCTGAAGGGGTGAAAGAAGGGTGGAAAACAGAGCGTGCGGGGTAGCCGCACGAGACGGAGCCTGGGCAGCTGGAGTAGAGGAGGACTTGGGGGAACTTGGACAAACGTCTTGGACATTTATGACGGGCCCATCTGCAAAGCTACAGGAGCCAAGCATAGAAGCAAAACAGGATTGCTCCAAAAAAACAGAGCGCAAGACTGGAATGGGTCACGAGTGAGACGAGTGTCAACCGGTCCTGTGCTAGCTGCTGGATGCAACTAGCTCTGCATCCAGTCAATCAGTGGGTGCTGAGAGGAGAGGCTTGTGAAGTGTCTGGCCATTAGAAGCTAATAATGAGCTAATTAGCTGCTATTTGATCTCTTGGACCAGACCCTATCGACTGCAGGGGAGCTGCACCGATTCCAGCCTGCTGAAGCACTCTCATGAAATCCCGGCCTCGCTGCAGGCGATGGCAAGACTCCCCGTTGCTTGAGGGGAGCTCGCATGTCTCCTTACTGGGAAGAGCTGGTCTGCCCCCAAAGGCTGCACCAGTTTAACTACGATCAACTGCAAACCAGTTCAGTCCAGCTGTGCCCATCCCCTGCGTAGACATAGCTGCAGCATTTCCCAGCGAGTGTCGCTCAAAATGACCAGGGGAGGTTTTTGTGGCCTAGGGGAGAAAGGGGTCACTGAATCCCAGCTCCTGCTGTAATGTGACACATCCAGGGAGGTTAAATGCCCGTGAGCCCTGGGACGCGCTGTCTCGCAGGCAGGGAGCACGGCCCGATACCTGGAGAGAGCAGGTCAGACACAGCGTGGCGCGGCCATGCTGCACCGCCGTGCGGATCGAGGCACTGGGATAACTGGGAGACAAAGACATGCTGCATTGTGGTGCGGGGTCTGGTGCTAGCTGGTCCGGTGCCCACCTGGCCATGGCAGACCCCACACCCCTGGGAGATGCCAACGGGAGCATTCCCACCTGCAAGCCTGCAGCGTTGAGCCACTTGGGAGCATCTCTGTAAATCCGGCCAGCCGGCCCCTGCAGTGGAAGACTGAGTCCAGTGCAAGAAGGAGGAAACCCATGAATCTCTGCATGTTTCCCCACTGAGCTGGAGAAGCATTTCCCAAGCACTTCCCCATACCTAGAAGAGGGAGAGGGAAATGGGGGCTCAGCCACTGTGCTGTTTGGGAGAACGGCTTTGGAGTCTCTCTCTCTTCTATTCCCCAAGCATCACATTTAATTTGGCTTTTGTTGTTATCCTCAGCACAGGCTTATTTTTATTAACTTTATGGTAATGATGCTGGGGCCACGCGGTCCTGGCGCCTTCAGGTTTGGCTGAAGAAGGCGCTGACATTTCCAGGCATCCGGCTGCAGGAGGAGGAGAACCGAGGGGAGCAGCTGCTCCCTCCAGCTCAGCTCAGCTCAGCTCAGCTCAGCGGAGCCGGGAAGCCAACGCACCTCCAGTTGCAGGGAGAAATAAGCCGCTTAATTAAATGGAGGGAAATTTCTAATGAGAAAAGAAAGGAATCGGTAATGCGGCACAAGTCCTTCCTGGAGGAGGAGATAAAGCGGAGATGGATATGCCGGGTGCAGCGCATAAGGATATTACATCAAAGATGCTACGAAAACATTACGGTCGCCAACACAGGCATGTAAAAGTGAAGAAATGTGCGGCCGTCATTCAGCTCCCGGGTGCGGATGCATTGGGAGGTGGCCTTTCACGACACGATTGCACGTAGGAGCGTAGAGATAGAGAACGAGGGTTTCACGCAGGGAACTGGCCAGAGCAGAGCTGTGCAGGTGTCAGGCCTGCTGATGGCCCTGAAGCAAAGGTCTGCATGGCCCAGGACCATGCGCAGCCCATAGTAGTTGAAGTAGCAGGCTTTGCCCTCCGGCCTTGGTATCTCTTTTGAGTGAATTTGGTAGACTTTATCCCACAACATCATCCTGGGTTTGCACTGTCCTCGCCAGTCCCTGATTGCGTACAAAAAAGGCCTGTCTATTCTCATTTTTCCAGTCCTGCTCCCATCTCCAGATACTACTTTAGAGCCATTACACATCGACTGCTCCAGCCCAAGTGAATGAACCAAGGGGGCCAACAGGGAATGCACCAATGCTGATTTTCATCGTGCAGCTTCCCCCTTTCTTCAGCCAGGGCCTGGCCCAGACACCCTGGGGGCTAATGGAAAGGCTCCAGTTGACTTCAGTAGTTTGGGAACAAGGCCAGAATCTAGGAACCTGCGACAGGTCTTGAAATCATTGGTGTGAACAAAAGGCACGGTGACGTATAACGCCACGTACTGTCACCACAGGTCCGTACCCTTTGGGACTTCAGGGCATGGCATGGGAGTTGGATCTGACTTTCTCTCCAAACCTCTGCCAGAACAGTCGAGATCCCGTCATGGCAGATCGCTGCTGGTTTGGGACCGACTCCTGCAATGAACCCGAGTTGTCTGTGGCAGCACGCTCACACGGACACTCTAGCCCAGCTTTGGCTTTGAACCTGAACTGGGGACCTGACCCGGATCTGGAAAGTTACTGAGAGGCGTGTGTGACTCTGTGCGTGTGTATGCATGTGACTATTTCAATTTAAAACATTTTTTGCCAGAAAATACCAATTCATCCCCAGTTTTAGTAGGCAAGGTGTTAGCTTGGACAAGGATTTTGACTCAAAAAGAGTTTTAAAATGTTTAGAGGTTTTGTTTTCTTGCTTTCTCAATGGAAAATTGTATCCTCCCCCCCATTTAAAATGGCCTTGTGTTTTGAAAACTGGGTTGCTTGTAGTAAAAATAATATATACAAAAATGGCCGAGACTGAAAGCAAAACGGTTTGAAAATACCAAAATGAAAATCGCTAATGGATAGTCAGCCGGGGGGCGATTTTGAGATGTGTATCTTCCGTCCGGATTCAAGACAAGAAACGTTTCCACTATTTCTAATCTAACCAAGACAGGAAAAGTGTTTCCTTCCGGCGCTAAAGCTAGTTCCCGGAGCAATGACTGCTCCTTGCCTGGTCGGTGAGAGGCAGGGTCAGGTCGACCCAAAGGTAAAGGGGATTCTCCCACCTAAAAGCCCCTGAGGGCTCTGAGCACTCCTGGATCTCACTGCATGCCTGCCCGAATCCCCACCCTGCCGAAGAGCTGAGGACCACGAGGATTCATCTGAGACAAAGCATAAAAGGCCGTGACAAAAATGTCTCCCTCCTTCGCCTGCGCTGCCCTTTGAAATGGATCCCCCTTGCCACCGCGTTTCTCGTCTTGCCCGTCTCCCACAAGCAGTCTGAATTAATAGTCCGTGTTCTTGGTGCCTGCCGCTGCCTGGCTCCCTTCGAATCAAGGGGCACATCTGAAAGAGTGGTGACACCTGAAACGTCAGCGTCTCTTCCTGGGAACGGCCCGCTCGTCTCCTTGCAGGCGTCGGGGAGGAACAGGAGGGCGATGCAGCCTGCTCCTGGCATCCGGACCCCTGGAAGACAAACCCATCGCGACCAGCTTGTGTCAGGCCCGGCAGAGCTCCCGTGTTGAGCGCAAAGGACGCAGAGCATGTTGGAGGAGCCACCTGTCTTGTTTAAAGTGCATTTTATGCTGGTGGAAGATGCCAGGAGAACCGCCCCGGAGACGGGCATGCTGCTTCCCCGCACAGGTACGCAGCCTGGCAAGCAGCACCGCACACGCTCCTGCCTAGACTCACCTCTGCCACCTCATTCTCCACGGTCCACTGCATCCCGGGCTTTTGCACCGAGACAGCCAGCACAAGTGCAGCCAAGCGCGTGGGGAGAGTTGTTTTTGGGATGCAGCCACTGGGCATGAGTCCTGCCAAATTCATTTCACACGGGCCACCAAATACCTGTCACCGTGTCGTGCTACAAAAACAAAATGGGCATGCACTCGTATCGTTCCAGCGCCCTTCAGTCTGGAGCAGGGGAGCGGGGCGGAGCGGGGACGTGGCTCTGGAAGGAGGGCTGAAGGAGGGAGAGAAGAAAAGGCAGCACAGCGAAGGTGCGTGGTGCTTTGTGGCAGCAGAGAGACAGGGCTCAGCTGCAGAGAGAGGCTGGCGCGGCGTTGGCAGCTCCAGTGCCTTCCCCTCGGAAAACAGCAACTAGGAGAAACCAAAAAGGGTCGGGTTTGGATTCCAAAATATTTGGGGAAAAGCTCCAGAGCTGTCACACAGGTTGCGGCCAAGAGCCCCTTTTGGGGGAGAGGTTTTTTTGAAATTTTAGGTTGCTGATGCCAACAAGGGGTGGCCCTTTCGAAAAGTGCGACATCCCAGCATAGCATTGCAAACTCATTGGAAGGGAACGCTTCGATCGGCCTGGGCCGACATGTAGTTTGGGATTCAAAATTTATGAGATTTTTCACTTTTTTTGCCCCAGTTCAAGGAGGGAAATAGAAAAACGCTGTGTCCTGCCCAGGCCCAGTGGTCAAGCTGAGGGGGTACTTTAGCAAAGCTCCTGGGCTCAGAGGGGTGCCACGTTTCTCTCTGGCCGCATAGCCACCAGACTGCCCGACGCAGCTTCGGCTATGTAATGTCGCCACGCAGAAAGTCTCTCTAGATCCTGGCACCGAGCTAGCTGCCAGGAAACAGCCTGCTGCCGAGGCTGCCTAAGGATTCGGATAAGCTTTAGAAAAACAGCCAAACTTTTGCAGGCTTATCCAAACTGAACCTCCAGTCCCTGAGAGGTTTGTCCTTCACTAGAAATTAGTGACAACTTTCCAGTGCTTTCCTCCACCATCTGCCCTGGCTTTAGTTGAAATGCAACATTTTACTCCAGCAATCAGTCAGTAATCTTGTCGGCATTACTTAGAGGAACCGTGTCTGTCCTGCCCATCTGATGCGCTGTGCAACAGAGGGAAAATCGCAGCTTCTTCTTGAAAGTGGGGAAAAAAATTAAGGTTGACTTTGGCACAGGAAAACAAGCAATCCGGAGATAACAAGGTGCCACAGGAGCTTAAAATAAGCATCAGCTAATTCAAACAAAAACAAATCTGCATTGAAAATAGACACTTCCCCGGACCACATCCCCACTTTAAAGTGCCTTTGAATTCACAGAGGCGCATTTAGAACATAGTCTCCTTTCAGAGCCTCTGGCTGGCTTTGTTTTGCTGTTTCCTAGCAGGCAAATGAGGTTTGAAGTTTGAAACACTGTTTCCTTATTAATAGGCAGGCAGATAGCAAGGCAGGCTTTGGCTCCTGATCTGAGCCTTGTCCCTGCTGCCCCCCTGACCCTGGGGCGTAGGAGGATCTGTGTAAAGGGTCTCATCCCGGCTGGGGTGGCCTCTCAGGGAGAATGAAAAGCATCCCTTCGGAAACAACGTCTGTGTGTTTGTTTTTTCCCTGGAAGATCCCCCATGCTCTAGGGCACTTGTACACGTTACGATTTGACCATGTACACGTTACAAAGAGTTACAAAAAAAATCAAGAACATCAGCCTGGCCCTGTGTGATGGGTCCAGGGTCTGAATCCCAGCAGGCAGAGCCGCCCGATTCCCTCCCACCTCGGCAGCTCGGTCAGGCGCCGCTCTCCAGTTCCACTTTGGCCAAGCCCAAGATGACACCAAGCATGAGTCAGGCCTCAAGGCCTGCAGCACTGGCTTGAAAAGCATGAGGGGTTTGGTTTTCCACAGTAGGAGGGGGAGTCTTGCCTTTTGATTCTTGCAACATTATAAGCTTTCCCCCACAGACTTCCTTAATTTAAAGGCAAGCCAGGACTCTCCCGTAATGGCAGGTCCCAGAGCTCCTGGGCCATTACAGAGAGCATGAGAGAGCAGGAGGCTTGCGGGGAAACAACAGCAGTTGGCTTTCTCGTGGCATCTTGAGCCTCTCCCCGGGGGACCTCCTGAGCAAAGGCAAGCTCTGGGGTCTGATCTAGCCCCACAATGGGATGGCAACCCTGAAGCATGGTGAGACCCTCCACAGAACCAGCAGCAGGTCTGAGCACAGAGCGGCTCTGACGCTTGCTTGTACCATGCAGTGCCCACTCCTGGCCATCACAACGAACACAGCCCCGCAGCAGACGAGGAAAGCATCCGCGTGCACCAGGCCTTTGCAGCGGAGGTGAGCTGGAAGCTGCAGTGTCAGGAAATTCTGCACGTCCTGTCCCGCAGGACAGGGCGCCTTTCTTGCAGGTGGCTCCAGGAGCAAAGTTTAGAGTCCTCCCTGGCCTCTGAGCACGGGCTTTCAGTTCAGAGGCAGCAATCCCTGCACACGAGCCATTACAACATTGCCCAAAGGAGAGGTTTGCAGCAGGGTGCCCGGTGAAATAAGGGCTATACCTACATGCAGGCAAGACCTTAGTGTCATTAGCCATCTCCTCTGGCCAGGACAGGAGCTCAGGCTCAGATCGCAGCAGGCCTATTTCCTTTTCCTCATGCAAGGACCTGGCTGGTTTTGCTAATTAAAAAGAGAAACATCCTTTTCAGACCTCCCTCAGACCTCCTTCCCTCTGGCACCTCCTCGCCCCTGCTCACTTCTGCACGCCACACTGAGGCAAGCATTGATAATAAATAAATCTCACAGAAGGGAGTGGAAGAGCTTGTCGGATGTGCAGGCAGCGGCGGAGTCAATCACGGCAGGAGCTGAATGCCCACCTCTAATTAACGGCTTGTTCTCCGCACAGTGCGCTCCGGCAGGGTTCTGGACACGGCCCAGCATCAGCCGCCACAAACCTGAGCAATCAGGTTGCGACTTACCCTTCTGAGCCCGCGCCAGAGCCCAGCCACTGCGTCCCGAAAGGAAAGATGCATCATCCAGCAGGAGGAAGGTCCATGGAGTTTCCACTGGGCTTGAAATGGCCCCAGAAAATAGCCAGTTGCATCACTGCCCTGTGCAAAGCCGTCCTGGATTCAGCTTGTTTGTGCACCTGTGGCACTGAGCTCACCGCTCCCTCTAGAAGGGGGAGAGACGGGAGCAAACCCCAACTGGGTGCTGAAAAGAAATAGCCCCACGTTCACCCATAAGGAGGTCAGCTCAGAGGTCACAGGGAAATGCCTACCCCGCTCAGCACCAAAACCGCAAGACCAGAAAACAGGCCTGGAGAAGCGGGAAGGGGCAGAGCTCCTGGGCCATCCCCGATGCTCTCCGAAACACGCTCTGTGCCCCACCGAGAAACTTGTCATGGCACTTTGAGAAAATGGAAGGAGAAATTTCAAACCCAGCATTTTGTTGGAAATTTTGGGGTGCAAGACCAGCTCCACCAAACCCAGCTCTTGCTCCCCAGCGTGTTTATCGACTAGATTCATGTGCTGATGTCACAGAAAGCGTCTGAACCCCTGGGTCTGATTCTGCAAAAGCAGTTGTGTTCCAGAGCTCATCTGAGCTGCAGAGATGGGACAAAGCATCCAGGCGGTTTATCAATTCGCACAGCTAATAAGCAGCAGGGAGGCAGCACCCCAGGTCTTTTGTTCCAGTGCTGCAGCTGCCAAAAAGCTTCTTGAGGTCTGTCCCCTGCAGAGCAGAGATGCTGCTGGTTTTACAATGCAGATGTGTACAGGGAGCAGGAGTCGTTTGGAGGCAACGTGGGGTGAGGAGCAGAATGCAATCCGCTCCCTCCCCAGCGGCCAGGGGACCACGGCATGGATTTGGGCCGTGGTTCAGCATCACCAGCTAGCAGCAGCAGAGACCTCTGGCTCTTATGCTTGGTGTGCCCTTGGGGGTGCATTTATAAAACGGGGCTTCTCTAAGTGCAGCAGTTCCTGGCAGGTAGCAGGAAGGGCAACCCTCCACTTGTTGCCATCCAGGTTGTGGGTTTTTTGCTAGATTATGAAATGTTTGATATGGAATTTCAAATGATCACTTAAGTATCTAATTAGCCCATAACAGCTCTGCCTAAGCAACCTGGGTGCAGTGTGTGTTTAAGTGTTTAATGCCTATTTTTCCTCTCTCTTCCGTTCTAATTGGCATTTAATTAAAAGAATAAATAAAAAAGAAAGGCAGCTTTGCCTGGAGTTTAAATATTAAATAGCATGATTCTTCCTGGGCAGGGAGCAGCTTCCATTTGGGTTCCTCGAGGAAGAGGATGAGGGAGAGGGGAGGAAGGATTCCTCACCCTGCTGCAGCCCACGGAGGAGGCAGTGTCTGGGGCCAGCGTGCATGCCCCTGCATGGGCCCGGGCACAAATTCATCTGCATGAATCATAAAACCCCCAGAAACCCAGGGCTGGGATGGACCTCAGAATAGGCCCATCACCTACCGCCATGCCCAAGGCTGTTTGGGCTGAGGGATTCCCCAGCCTCCCCCTCCAGGGCTCAGGTGTGTGCACGCGCCACGGGAGTGTGCATACGCGTGTGCTCGGGCACTCTCTGTCTCACGCTCCGCTCTGCAGCAGCTCGGCCCCCGCCCGTAGCGCAGCCTTCACCTTTCCTGCGGCTCAGCAAGGCGCAGATGTTGTTTGAGCCTGGGAAAATGTCAGCCCCCGGGAGAGGAGCTTGAACACAGAGTGAGCCCGCAGGAAGGGTGGCCCCGCCGGCTGCCTTTTGCTTCTTGGCTGCATTTCCACGCACTTTCTCAGAAGCTGCTCGGTAGAGCTGGGCCACAGGTTTCCCGCGGGCCCTGCTCTGTCGGGAAATGCCCATTTGCTGGAAGCAAAGCATTCAGCGGGAAGATGTTGATCTCCCCGGCGATCCCGACAGCAGCCAGGCAAGCCGACGGGGGCTCACCCACACGCTGGGCCGGTCAGCCCAGGATCTCTGGGTTTCCCAGCTCCGGAGGCAGCTGGTTTTTGGGGCTACCCAAATAGATGGCCTTACTCAGGGGACCGCACCCCAGCCACCGGGGAGCTGGATCCTTCGGCTGTCTGGGGAGCTGGGACCGGGAAGTTTTGGCGTTGTCACAAAAATTTCAGGTCTTTATGAAAGACCCAATATTGTCCCATTCATGGATAAATTCCAGAGCTGGTAGCACCGCAGCTTCTTGAAATTGGGTGGCCAAGCTGCGTGTCCGGGGGGTGGGCACAGGCAGCCTCTGCATGTGGCATGCAGTAGTTCGGGGAGGGGAGGGGAGAGGCAGCACCATGGCAGCTAGGGCAGGGAGCAGAAAGCAGGGCAGCAGAGCAGGCAGAGGAAGGGGATCAGAGCGGCACTTGGCTCATCTGCCAAAAAAAAGTTGCCCCCCACTGCTTAAAGTCATGCATTTGGTACCAGCAGCGAAAGCATTTTGGGCTTGTTTCTCATTAAGGCTCATTCACGCGGCTGAGGTGTAAATGGGCCAGAAGAGGAGTGTGGGTGGAAGAGGAAGAGGAAGGGGAAGGGGAAGGGGAAGGGGATGGCTGGGGGGGAAATATTTCAGCCTCAGCTCTTTTAGTGGAAAGATTCAGAGAAGCTGAACTTCTTTGGGAATGCCTCTCTGCTCCCCCGAACGCTTGGTGCGGACTCTCTCGCTCTCTCTTTGGTAGAAGTCAAGATGTTTCATTTCATTTTTAAATGAAATGTTTTGAGTTGTCAGCTCCAAGCAGCCGTATGTTTCGAAATTCCCTGCAATATTCTGTACAAACATACAACAACAGGAGGCAGCGGCTCGAATCCAAAGTAAATACCCCCCTCCCTGCGTGCAAACACGCCACCTTGTTCTGCCCAGTTTGAACTTTTCCCATTTATAGACTTTTCCAAAAAAACCCAAACAAACAAAACCATTTTTAAACCCCCTCATGTTAGGAGTGGGTCTAAGATGATTTGGTTTTGGTTCTTTTGACTTGCCAGGGAGTGAACTATCCCTTGCTTTCACAGCTCCAGTGAAGAGCTATGTAAAGTCCTCCTCATACACTTAAGCGCTGGGCCCGGTATCCTTCCTGTGTCTAAGCAAAGTTTGCTTACAAGATTTGTCTCCACGTAGGTAGCTGCCCCTATGCCCCTAGGCTCCAGCTGGGGCTGGAGGAGGAAGGGGTGGGCAGCCAGAGAAGGAAGGTCCCTAAATCACCCGGGGAGTCTCATGACTTCCACCCTTGCTCTGGACCGTGGAAGGGAGGCCCAGCAATGGCCTGGCTCTGGGCTGCCTCTCCAAATCTCACAAGCATCCTTGAAGACTGAGAGCATCATCACAGCCTGCACCAGACATCCCAGCGACTCCTTCATCTGCCCCCGGCTGGACGGGCGCTCTCGCTCTCCGTGTGCCATCGTCCCACGGAGAACGTGACTTGGCGAAACCCCCCACGGCTTTCCCCTTGAGGGGGCAAGCTCTGTGCCTGCCGGTGGTCTGCAAGGGGATGCATTTGGAGGGAGCATCCATTAGCAAAGCACTCGATAACTTCTCCCCTCTGATTTATTGCCTTCACTAATGTCTGAAAATCATCCAGTGCTCTGGCTCTTGGCAAAGCGTCGAAGAGCTGGCTGGGCTAGCAGATTAAGTTATAACAGCATCAAGAAGGCTATGATGTCTGTGCCACTGCTCAGACATCCAACATTAACTGAGGACCAGACAGTCTGGAGGAGGTTGTGAACAAAGCAGTGGTTTTCAAAGTCAGGCTCTCCAGGGGCATAATTATAAAAGGAGGAGGAGGAGCACGTCTCTTCTGTACCTTCCTGATGTCCCTATTAGAGGTCCCAGTTGAAGGGGATGGTGGTGAGGACAGTTCCCGCTCCCCAAGGTGCTCCCCTTGGGGCGGGGTGACACAAGGCCCCAATTGTCCTTGGGGAAACGGGGCTGCACCTTCTGCAAGCAGCCAAGTACAAGGGAAAAGAAATCCCATTTGCAGGCTACAGCATATCACAAATAATTGAACCATGCTGGTGCGGTCTCAATGAGGGATTCCATCCATATTCATGGCTCCCATTTCTGTGGAGATGAACATGGCAAATATTCCAGCACAACTACTGTAGCAAGAAATCTTAAGTAGTAATTCGACATTTCTCCATTTTACAATCCCCGCCAAGGGAGGAAGAGGAACATTTAAATATTGTCTAACAAGCCATGGGGCAGAGTTCTAGCCAGCGGTGTTTCCCCCCCTTTCCCTTCATGCTTTCCCTTTCCAGCTCTGCGAAGTTATAATGTCCAGAAGTTTAACTTTCCTTTGCCTCATTTGAATTTGGGGAGATTTGATGCAAAACATACAAAAAGGGCATGGCTGTGAATACCAAGCATGTTAATAGGTTAAAGTAAATCTAAAGTAACATTTGAAAGCTGAAAGATGAAAGTAGATCACAGGCCAAAGATCAAACAATCTAGAACCACTTCTAAGCCTTTTACTGCTGGAGATTATTAGCATTTGAAAGTGAAGAGCATTAGTGAAAACGAGGGTGGGGGGAGCTGGAAGGGATTTCTGTTGTGCAGATAAAAACTGAGCTTGATGACAGTGGAAAAGGAGGGATGGCAAGGATGCGACTTATGGAGAAGGGGGTGGGCACACCGAGGGGGGAACCACCAGCTTATTTTTAGATCCCGGATAAATATTTCCATCTGCTGCCTCCGCGAGGTGCATTGGGTCTGCTCCAACGGCGTTCAGATAGAGCTTGGGTCCAGCCAGGGATCTGCTTTGCATTTCCTAGAGCATCTGGGCTTCAGCTCGGCCTCTCCCGCAACCCTCCTGCTGCTACAGGGACAGGCCCGAGGGGGCTGGAGTGTCCTGGGGTGGGCAACAGGCACATCCCCCTCCCTGCAGCCCAGCACCCCCGGGGTGGAGCACAGCCGCTCTCTGTGGCACTCAAGGGCCGGCCACGCGGTATCTCGGTCCCGAGGGCAGGAGCAATGCCAACCCCCGCTGCTCTGCCAGTGCGTGCCCCCCGCTGCACTCCCCAGCCCATCTCCTTGGAAGCGGTGGGCTGGACCTGACAGCACGGGAGGCCGATCAGAGCAGAGACAGCTGCTTTGGATCCACACCACCCTCCCGCCCTGCAAATGTCAAGAGCAGCGGGACGGGGGAGGGATGGGAGGAAACATCCTCGAGGATCTCGGGGAGATTTGAGCTGACCGGATGGGGAATGGCCGTGGCGGAGGGCCTGCTCTGGGTACATGCGGCATGCTGCGGATGTGCGTGGGGGTTGGGGGCTGCTCCTTCCCTCTGCCCTCTTCTCAAGCCTGGCTTTTTCCCTACAGAGTAGCAGGTATTCGGTCCACGGCCTGGCTCTGTGAGTGTGGTCAGTACATGCAGGTGACAGCAGTGTGTCGGCAGCTCTCAAGCAGGGCTGGAGGACCAGGCTATTCATGCCACTGTCCAGGAAAAATGCACGGATGTGGACAGAAATGCAGCCCCTTCCTCACAGCCCCAGCCCCAGGGGAGTCGGATGTGCCATCTGCATCAGGAAGGCGCCTCTCCACCCTTCACGCCGGGGCAGGCTTTGCACACACGTGCGCACCCCTCAGCCTCACGTCTGCAAGTGCGTGCCAGCGACTGTGTGCGCTGCACCTAATGCCGCGGAGCAGGAAGAGATCCAGATGCTCAGTTCTGCTCCACCACCCGAGCCGCTTGCAGGGCCCAGCATGAAACGAGCCGGTGGATTTTGGTCCAGCTCCTAATTGACAGGAGCTCAAATCACACATAAAATGCACCATCTCAATTTGCAGCTTCAGCAGTCTCAGAAGAGAGGCCAGCGGGGAGCTGGAGCATGGACGCCAAGCGCTCTGCTCATGTGCGCAGCGGGTGCCTTTGGGCCAGTGGGGACACGGGATGCAGAGATTGTCCAAACCCGGTGGCACGGCACGGCGGGCAGGGTCCCAGATGCACCTGCAGTTCCTCTCCCAGTTGCCCCAGTCTACCCCAGATGGGCAGATCTTTTAAGGCAATTGTAAAATTAGTGATGCTGGCTGTTTGTGCAAGTACTAAGGGCTTGGGGGATGATACTGGAAGTGCACGCCACCCATGACGTTTGGACTCTTTTCTGCCTGCGTTTCCAAAGTCAACGCTCCCCGTGTTTGGCCTCGGACACTGCCTCAGTGCAGCCTCTCTCTGGGCAGACTACCCCAGCTGGATCCAGGCCTCTCTGGGTTATAAGGGATAGGAGGGTGCTGATCAGGGTGTTGATCCTCCCAGCCATCAAAGCAGCCGAGCCCGGGGGTGCGGGACAGGCCAGATGCCTACCCAGGGCTCGGGCTGCTCCACCTCTCCCCACGGCCCAGCCTGCTGCGATAGGAGCACAAGGACACACGTCCCCCCCCTTGCCTCCCCTGATAGTCTTGCTCCCAACACTTTGGGTGAGTCTTTTTAATTTCAACCTCACAGGAGCAGCCTTCCTGTGCCATTCGCACGCAGAGCTGATGCTTTTATTTAGCAGTGAATGCAAGACAGTAGCAGGAAAAGCCCTTCCCTGTAGCTCCCAGCAACTTCTGATGCGATGGGGGCGAGGCGGCTGCAGACGGCTGAGCCAGGCGGAAAACAAACAGCCAGAAGGCAACAGCCATGCTAATAAAACATTGATGCTTTCTAATAAAGATGTTTAATATCAAAATATTTATTTATAGCCTTTCATCTGTGGCTGGAAGTTCCTCAGCTAGCCAGTTAGTCTCCTTGGAGCAGCCGCCAGCCTGGGAACAGGGCCCTCCGGAGACCTCCTGGAGAGCGAGGGGATGGCCCAGCTCCGGGCAGCGACGGGCTTTGCAGAAGCAGCTGGTGTTATGGGGTGACTGGTTTTTGGGGCAGCCACCAGGGTCTGATGCTCGGAGATCTCTGAAGCCCAACCGAGCTGTGGGCACGTACCACGTGTCTGAAGGGGGGCCCCAACCCTGTCACCAGCCATGCACCGGACCCCGGAGACACCCCGAACCAACAGGCCCTTGGGGAAGCATCGGGTTCCCCTTGTTATTGTGCGGGGAGCTACTGCCGGGCACGCCAGGAGTGGATCACGGCCTGGCAATCAGGGCCAAGGAGCCTGTCCGCGTGCAAGCCTCGGCACGTCAGGAGGGTGGTTGGGCACTGCTCTATCACCCTCCCCGGCTTTCCTGCACCCACATGCAGCGATGACATTTATATCAGCTCTGGCCCAGCCCCTTTATCCTGCCGCGCGCGCGCGCCCTCCCTCCTTGCACTATCTGTCCCACGACATTTCAGCGGCGAAGACATCCATTTGACTCGGCTTGATCCCGACTGCTGTGTTTTTATCAGCAGCGGCAAGCCTGGGAGCTGGCTGCACTTAGAGCCTGCCTTTTGTGCACGCTGGTTGCTAAATATATTTCCCTTCCTTATCAAATCACGCCCCACGCCAGGCCACGATGGCGCTGTATTTCACAGCTCGCGAGGGCGGGGAGGGAGCAAATGAAACACGGGGCGTTGCGGTCCATCTCCTGGCAGGATTTATGATGGGTTGGGTACGGTTCGCTCTGAGAGCTCACTTGTGCACCGCCTCGCTGGGGCCGGACCGAAAGCTGCACATCTCAGGCATCGTTCCTCTGTGCCCTGGGGCTCCTGCATCTCGAGATGCCCCACCTGGGCTCTCTCTCATCCTCTGACTCTTTCTGTCATCCTGCTTCAACTGCAGTTATGGCCCAAAGTGACTGGGGGTAGCTGTGGCCTTTTTCCTTAGCAATGCCGCTCCTGACAGCCTTAAGAACCAGGTGTCCTGCAGAAGCACGGTCCAAGCAATGTACGTGGCAGTCCCGAAATACAGGCCCCAAGCACCTAACACACATTGCTCTAATGCATCCAGCCCCAGAGGGGCCTTCGTCACATCCGGGGCTCCCTTCTGCGAGACGCTCTGCAAGCCCGTGGAGCTGCAGCCGGGACTGAGCGGATGGGAGCCAGCTGCTCCTCGGCCACTGCAGCAGGAGGGCTGGGGCAGAGCCCTCTCCCCGTGGGGTTGTGCCTTGTGGTGGTGGGGTGAGAGAGTCCGGCTGCCTGTGCAAGCGGGGGGCTGGACTCGATGGCCCAAGCAGCACATCCCAGCCCTGTGTTTGAAGAGAATCGCTGGTTCAGAACAAAAGTGAGATCCAGAGGTTTGCAGGATGCAATCAAACAGAGACGGTGGCCTATATGCAGCGACCCCATCGATTTTTCTAAGAAGCGGTCTCCGTGCAGCAGGTACCTCTCTCGGCACAGTACCTGTTCCTCACCCTCTCCCTCATTAGCTGGTAATTGCAAGTCAGTGAGCCTGATTCTCACTGCCCTGCCTGGCATCAATCATGTGCCTCACGCATCTCAGGTGCAGAGTGTGTCTAGGGAAAATGCACAAAAGAGCCCGGCCTGGCTCTCACATCCCAGGGGGAGTTGATGGCCCTGGCAATTAGAAACGAGCACTCCCTTTCACCTGCCAGCGGAACTAGCCTGATCCACCGTCAGGGATTAAGGACCCACACAGCCTCTTCACAAAGCACAATTGCCTTTCAACCTCTCGGGGACGAATGTGGCAAGTCTAAAAGGCGAGAGATGCATGAAAATACTTGGCTGACTCCACGTACCGCTGGCTCAGTCCCTTGCCGCGATACTCAGACTCACGCTCATGCAGCTGCAGGGGTTATAGATAGGCACCTTGGCCAAACGCTGTGGGCAATGAACGGCCTCCGTGCCCGCACTGAGAGCGCGCATGGCTCAGGTGTGGCGGGTGCAAGGAGTCAGGCCGGCTCCTGCACCGCGCAGCTCTGAAATCAGTCTGCAGAGGACAGGCCAAGGGGACTGCAACCTGCATGTTAAGGGGCTGGGAAAGGAGAGCGCTGCAGTAAAAGCAACTGATTGGATGGTGGGACTGGTGTTACAGTCGCCTGGCGGGTAGCCGACAGCCTCGCCGTCTCCTCGCCGCCGACTGCAGCGGTTAAGCGGCGGTGATTGGGTCTCGGAGAGCGCGGGAGTGTCTACATCACTCCTCCGCTTGGATCTCGCTCTGTTATAAAGGATGTCAAAACATCTCCCTACCTGAGTGTTATGGAGCTTTGTTAATTAATGCCTGCAAAAGCTCTCCGAGCTCCCCCCATGGCAGATGTTGCTCTGTGCATATTATTTCTGTTACTCAGGTACCAGGATGACAGCTGTCAAGGTGCATCAGATACTAGCTGACCCCAAAATAAAAAATAATCAATGCCCTCAAGTCTGCTTGGCACCTAGAGGAAAAGCAAAGACAACAACCTGCCCTTTTGCAAATTGCATCTCTAAGTAGAAGACATCAAAAGCAGGGAACCCTGGTACACGGGAGAGGGCTCGGGACTCGTACCAAGAGGATTGTCATAAACACAGCTGTCTGTGTCTGTGCAGCCGTGTGGAAGGCAATAGCATGGCCCACTGACGCTGCGTGGCAGGGGGAAACAAGACTTTGAAAAGCTGAAACTATTTTCCTTTCAACCATCAATTGAAAAAACAAAAAAAAAAGCCCTTGGTGCTGGCAGGAGCCGGATGTGGGTTTTCGGAGAGAAAAAACCCTAAATTCAAGAAAAACAAGAGCAAAAGCCCCAGGGAGACACTGGGGATGAGAGGGGCATTCGGGAAGCTGCCTACCACTTCACGGCAAGACCGGCCCAAGAGCGCGCTGGTCCAGGGCTGCCGTTCCCAGTAAGCGGAGGCCCGCGGTGCCTCGCTGGCTGGGCAGACCCAGCCCGTGGACGAGCACTGCTCAGGCCTGGCGGATGCCGCGTGCCATGTTCGCCACCGGTAGCACGGGCAATTCTCCCCTGGCGCCGGCTGGAGTCATAGCAGTGGGGCAGAGCTCCCAGCTGCTTTACCCTGCAACGGTGCTAGCGGTCCTCCCAGCAAATGTCTCCCGCCAACACGGAGGCCAAGGGCCGGGGAGGCTGCAGGTCAGGGCTGAGGGGCATCGGCAGAGCCTCGCCTCGCCTCGCTGGGAGGATCCAGGACTGGCATGGGGAGGGCTGGACATTTGGGCAGTGCCCACAGCCAGCTGCTGCGCTAGGGGAGAGCAAGGGCCGGGGCTGGGAGAGCTGGGGACGGCACGCATCAGGACTGGCAAGGTCTGCGGCTCCCAGCGGCACCCCCTGCACCCGCTTATCTCCACTGATCGCCTACGTGGCTGCCATTTCAAGTAGCAAATTATGAAGAAAGAGGGCGAGGGGGAGAGGAGAAGAAAGCGAATGCCATATCTATTATATGCAGCCTTGGCTGTAATAAACAGTGAAGCTGACTATTCCCAGAGGGACTTGCTAATGTAGGAGATTGATTCACTGCAGTGTAACCCCCCGAGGGCTTTGCACAGAGCTCTGACTAAACTCCCTATAAAATCAATCCCGCCTTTTCACCACTTTTGACAGGGTGTTCTAATATTAATCCACTCTCCTTGTCAGTCAGCGCCGTTAACAACGGCTTTAATGATCTTTAACCAGGCATCGTAAATAAGACGCAGCCAGGTGGAGGCTCCCCCTGCCCCTCGGCTAAACAGCATCCTGGCCAAGGGTGAGGCCCTCGGGCAGCCGCTTGCAATAACTAACTAACTGAGGGCACGGCCCTGGTGGGCGGCTGGGGTGGCCCCGGACTGACCCGCGGGGAGAGGGGTGTCTGCAGAAAAAGTCATCTCCTTGCTTGGCACGAGGTGCAGGGTGCTGCCCCGGCTCGGCCCGCTGAAGCAGGAGCCAGCGCCCAGGCGGACGGACGCAGGCCCGCGCCCGGGCTGGGGTCACCTCGGGCTCCCGGAGGAACCTGCGGCCGGTCGTGAAGCGCCGGGACACCGTGATGACCGCAGGTGCCGAGCAAACCCTCCTGTCCTCGGGCAGCCTTTCCACTGCGCTGCCTCTGCCTCGCCTGGCTGCAGGAGCCTGCCTGCAGACTGAGTGTAGATGATGGATTTGTACAGGGCGGTTTGGATCGGGCCGAGCCTATCCAAGGACTAGGTGACCTCTGGAAATCCCTTCCAGCCATCCCGCTTTATGATTTCTATGAAAAGCACTGGCAGAGCCAGGCAGAGGGATGGGAATGGCAGGGCGGGGAGGGAGAGCCAGCAACAACCGAGGGGCTGGGAGAGAGCAGAGGGGTCGGGAGCTCAGGCTGGGATGGGGGGAGGCAGCAGGGCAGCGAGTCCAGGGGAGCAGCCCCCTTTCCGCGCATGCGGGACCCCCGGGCTCTGCCCAACCTCTGCGAGCCCACGGCTGCTAATGCAGGGACGGGAGCCGAAGTCTGACCGCTTACAGCTGTGCACACACAGGAGCAGGGCCTGCCGCAGTGCCTCGGCAGAGCCCGAACAGCTGGCACCACACGCTGCAACAGCTGGAGCGTCACCGCGGGCTAATTAAAGCTCCTCTCTCCCTCCGCCCAAGAGATCCGGGAGGCCAGATGGAAACCAGGTTCAGCCCAGACCCCGGTGCCCAGATCGAGCGGAGGGGAGGGCCTCCCACCTACTGCACCGTCCCTCGCAACCTACTGTGGGCGCCGCGTGGGGCTCTGGAGGGGCCTGCTCAAATTCCCCGCAACCATCCAGCACCAGAAATGCAGAAACCGGCCTCGGGCAGAGACCTGAGTAGAGGTCCTGTCATTCCGGGACCCGATATGTTTTTAGGATCTTGCACAAAAGGAAGCGTGGCATTGCAAGCTGTTTTGCCGTGTTCCCCACGCAGACACGTGGCAGCACACACGCACGTGTCCTAGACGTGCCAGGACACCCGAGACAGCCTGGACCCATGGACTCAGCCTGTCAGGCCCTTGCATTTTGCCCAAAACATCCTTTGCCGGCTCTCCCGGCAGCTGATAAGTGCCTTTCTCCGCAAGACGCTCCATGTCTCCAAAGCAGTTGAAGTGCCACGTGCCGCCGTGACATGTTGAAGCTGTGGTAACTATGCATTTTTTATTGAGTAAGCGAGTTAATGGGCATGTAAAACACATACAACTTGTCAGCACGTTAGCTGCTGCCACTGCTGCCTGCGACGGCACTGCTGCTGCCTGGGGCTGAAGTAAATTACACTTCCTCTCGTTCCCAGTCATTCCCCCCGCCCCTCCCCGGCTTTCCTGATTTTTTATTATTTCCACAGATGTGCTGCTGCGAAGGGGGCTCTCAGTCGCAGGGCGCCTCCGGGGCGCCTGACTTGGCTGTTTTTCTCACTGTGCTCGTACCTGGTGTGTGGGATGAGAGGGCAGACCTTGAAGTCCCCTCGCCCCTGCTGATGTGCAGACCGGCTCTGCCCCGTCTTCCAGGCAGCGCTGGCTGTATCAGGCCTCTGGAGAGAAGAGCGTGTGGATGCAAAGGGCCCTGGGCCGTCTCCTACTTCTTACTCGTCTTTTTAATGGCAAGTTTGGGAGACCCTCTCCAATTTGGGCAGGCTTATGTAGACACTAGCCCTTTCCATGCATGCTTAGTCCAGGCCAGGTGACACTGCCCTGGGAGGGCTGGGGGCAATGACAGCTGGCTGCAAGGACCACGTGTAACAGGTCTGAAAAGAAAACCACAGGGCACGTGTGCATCCGGCAGCCCTGACTGGTACCTGGAGCAGTCCCAGGACACCTATTCTGCTGCTTTGGCAAATCCACCAAGATTTCCCAATCCGCTCTGATTGCAGCCACGTCCTGGATGCTCAGGACCCACAAGCTGCGCTGCTGCGCTGCCCAAAGGTGGGGCAGAGCCACCCAGTCTCTGTCCAGGAGCGCGGGGACGGGCTTTCCCCCAGAGCCGGCAAAAGCTCTCCCAGCCCCCCATCACGGCAGGGTCTTGTGCTTCTGGGAGACCTATGCTCACACTTGCTCCTCTCTTCAGAGGACAGGCAGGGCTGAAGTCGGCCCCGCTTTGTGCAACCTGGGGGCTCTTGCCGCTAGCTTGCACAGCCTCAGCTAGGCAAAGGAGAGGCATTGCTCTGGCCTTCTGCGGGGGTAGTCAGTGAGCGGCAGATACTCCTGCTTCCTCCACGAGCAGCGGGCAAACGCCCTCCAGTGCAGAGGGCGCTTCACCCTCTCGCTCGTTCCTCCAGCGCCTTCTCTCTCACGCTGCAGGCCGTCGAGGCCAGCTCGCGGTCTCCGACCCCGGGACCCGTCCTCCAAAGCCTTCCTCCCTTCCTGCGATTCCAGACGGACCGTGAATCCTGCGAGCCGCGGCCCTCCCTTCGCCGCTCTAATAGAGCGCTTGGCATACGCGCTGGGGGAACTGGCAACCGGACCTGGCTCTGCGCCGCCGAGCCCTGCGATTCTCATCATTACCTTGGAAAGGTCTGGGGCCAGATTCCCAGCTGGCGTCACCTGGCGAAGCTCCATTGAACTCCATGGGGCCCTGCAGAACGGAGGATACGGACCTTTGCATGGCAGCGTAGAGCAGAAGACGGGGCTCACCCGCTGAAGCGACCTGATAATTAAAGCACATGAAATCTGCAGGATCCTTTCTTTGTGCTTAATTATAGCGGAGCCCAGATTGCAAATATTTACTCAAAATTAATATTATGCAGACATCATCAGGAAGTCCCTGGGCCACCTCTTCAGGAGCACCATAATGTCTTCTGCCAGGAATGCAGGTCCTGAGTGGGCCTTACACTAGCTGTAATGTTATAAACAAATCTAATGGTTTGCTTTACTTCCCTCCTCAGCTGAACTCTTAATTATGTATCTTGCAAATGCGCTTGGAAAATGGATTAGATGCACCAGCTGTTTGCTACCATGGCAGAGCCTTTTCTGAGGCATCTGTAGTGGCTCCAAAGTATTAGCCACGTCGCCCGCTCCGGCAGCACAGGCATGTGATCAGGAAGGCCCGGCTTTGGTTCGGCGTGGAGATTAACGTGGGTTTTGTAGACCAGACGAAAGGTATTTCGCTTGCATCCGTCACAGCTGTCTCTGCTCATAAGTCAGGAATCAGGACAATTTGTGCAAGGTTGGTTTACTTTGTTGTCTGTGTTGTTGTGCAGGAGGATGGTGGGGATGAATACAGGAGAATCTGAAAAACAAACAACCTTCACATTAAAGGGATTTAGCTCACAAGCAGCAGCTGAACTGAGGTGCAGAGGGGCAGGGAAGAGCAGCCAGGCTGGGGATTTTGCAATGTGCAAAGGCGGGGAAGAAGGCGAATGAAAAGCCAGT
Source organism: Crocodylus siamensis (assembly GCF_052110815.1). NCBI lineage: Eukaryota > Metazoa > Chordata > Crocodylia > Crocodylidae > Crocodylus > Crocodylus siamensis. The sequence goes on from NC_143408.1 coordinate 27,518,221, forward strand.
GTGTCGGCACAGGAACAAAGCAGGGCAGGCTTGCCCTCCTGCCCCGGGCACTGGGTAGAGAAGAGGAAGGAGAGAGACTTCACAATAGCTCCATTCTGCACCCAGTTCTGGTTTACACGCACCCTACTGCTCCCTTCCCGTACCGGCACGGTGTCGGCAAAAGTGTCTTGAAAGAAGGAACAAAGCAGAAGCCATGCCACCTTGACATGCCTCTGCTCAAGGAGCTGCTCTTCCATTTATAACTCCTCTGCCGCTGCCCTGGAGGTCCTCGAAGCCTCCCTTGCACCAGCAGGCAGGAACATTTCTGATGTTGTCTAAGGGCAGCCTTGTCTGGACCACCTCCCCGCGACGCAGACGGCTGAAGGGCGCACGCTCAGTGTGGGGTGAGGGTGACCTGCCATCTGGGGCTGAGCCGGGCCACCTTTGGGCAGCGCTTGTGCAGTGCCTGGGACCGTGTCATGCTGAAGCAGCGACTGGGCACAGCTACGACGGCAGCAGCCAATGCAGCTGGGACCCGAGGGGGGAAGGGGAAGGTTATTCTGGAAAGTCTTCTGGGTGACAGGGGATGTCCTCGTCTTCATCCCAACCTCGCTGGGGTGAGAACAGGATGAAGGTCTCCTCCCCTCTCAGTAGGACAGCGGTAAAGCACTGAACAGGCTACCCAAAGAGGTGGTGCAGTCTCCATCCTTGGAGGGTTTGAAGACCTGGCTGGACAAAGCCTTGGCTGGGACGATGCAGTTGGGGCTGGAGCAGGGGGTTGGACTCAATGACCTCCTGAGGTCCCTTCCAACCTGCATTTGCTATGACTGTATGCATCCTTTCCGAGTATCCCATGTCATGGGCCAATGCAACCATGGGGTCCATTCACCGCTTTACACTGACACTGTTTTATGGATGAGACTTTTTGCCTATGCTGTTATAGCCCCCACTTGTCTCTCTCTCCATCTCACAAGGCTGCCAATGCTTTGGCTTCTTCACAGCCCTAGACTTGTCCTCCACGTCTTGTCTTACTTCCCTGCCCGCATATTCATTCCCCCATCTCCCTGGGCTCTGGCACACTGTCTTCAGCTCTCACCATCTCTCACTGTAGTGGGTTTCCCAAGTGCATGCTTCATAAAGAAATCCTAACCGAGCACATAGGACTGGATCAGGGAGCACAAGCAAAGGGTAGAGGTGGCTCAGTGAGTTCATCAAGAGAAGGAACAGGGTGTGCAAAAGGGGCAATGGGGCATCCTGGAGGAGATGCCTCCAAGAAGCTCAAGTGCAGAAAATGCTGCGTATCCGCTACCCACTTTGGAGTCAGACTTTCTTCTGGGCGTCTCAAGTGCGAGAAGCAAGCCCTCGTGCACTCAGAATAACTAGTCACTTGTCAGCTGCGTGCCATCTGGCCAACACTTGTTTCTACAGCTGTGCACAGGACTTCTTACAAAACCCCAAATGGTTGAGGTCTGGAAAGAGTTCAAGAGGAGGACCTCATGCCAAGATCCAAGCCAAGGCAGGCCTGTCTGGTAGCATCCCTGATCTGACTGGGGAAGGAGAAGGGGTGATTACTTTGCTTGAGTTTCATGGTCAGCATCTGGGGTCACAGAGAGAACAAGTCCCAGGCAGAAGATCAAGGTCTCGGCGTCCAGCTCAGAGCTCAGATCCAGTCCATACAACCTGCAAGTCCTTCTTAGAGGTGCTTTCCCACTATAAGCGGGTCTGGCGTTTTTTTTTTTCCTTGAAAAGTCTGACTCGGTCTGGCCGTGTCGCCTGCCCCCGCACACTGCCTGCTTGTTCCAGCGATGCAGACAGCTCCGTGTCGCTGACCTGCTCTTTCCATTATTTACAATCGCGCTGATCCCTGTGTCGTCTGCAGACTTTATCTACTCTGGTTTTATGCTCTCTTCCAGTTTTACTGATAAAAATACAAAATGGTGTAGGTCAATAAACAATCCCTGAAGGCCCCCACGAAACACCCCCTTGCATTTACCATTGCACTTGGATCTCTGCTACCAGCAGCGGGGGGGGACTGGATGCTGCCCTGTGAAGCAGACGGCAGGAGTTGAAATGTTACCTGTTGTGGCCATTCCCCAGCCCGGCTCATCGTGGCAGGAGTGTCCCAGGGAGCAGGCGCCCTACTTCACACTCGCCGTGGCACGCAGATCCCACCCGGACTGAGGGCGGCTGCTACGTTAGACAGCTGCTCCACCACCCCTCAGCGCCTTGGCTCTTCTACCATATTCATCTCCCATGCAGACAAGGAGCCATCCTTTAAACAAGCTCCCGAGGACACCCATTAATAAAATGCTACTTATCTCGCTGGGCTTTGAAATAGCGAGGTGGGCAGTGCACCGTAATGGAACTTCTAGCTCAAGTAGCAATGACTTTGACCGTGCAAAATTACACTCTATTCTAGCCAAATTAACTAGGTAATGCCTTGCATTAGTGTAAAATCCTCCATCAAACCATGAAGGCTGTCGTTGAAAACACTCAAGGCCAAAAAACGTGGGGGAAGAAGAACTCTGTGCAGTGAGTAGGCTGGGAGACCTCACACCTTGCAGAGTCCTCTATGCTTGGGCAAACTAAGTGCAACCTGGGCTGTCCAGGGCTGCCTCCCTGAGCTTGGGGGCAGAGGTGAAAGCCAGGGGAGACTTGGGCCAAAGCTACCGACCTGGTTCTAGCAGGACGACAGACGTGGCCAGCTGCCACCAATACGAAGCGCCCACTTCGTGCACACAGGAGAGGCTGTGCAGGCTCAAATCGCTGGGGTCCAGCGGGTGGATGAGAGCCAGGGGAGGATGCGAGGCAGCCGCAGAGCTGGCTGGCACAGCCCCATCCCCGGTCACAGCAGCAGCAAACTTTCTCTCTCATTGTCTGGGCAGGCGGAGGCGAGCGAGTTGCATACATTAACATTTCTTTAATTCTGTCGGTGCCTCTGGAATACAGTGCGTCACAACCCAATGGGTTTCACACCGGGTGAACTATCAGGCTTGCTCAGAAATGCCATTTCTATTTTCCCTCTTTAACAGGCTGAGTGTCGGGGCCACTCTGGGTGTCAGCGGCGGCTGTGGCTCGCTCCGTTTTTGGAACTGCTGCAAATCTGCTCCCCGCGCATTGGCAGTGCCCGGCGCTCGCACTGACTAATGAGAATTCATCTGCACATGCAAATAGGTTTCATCAGGACAGAGCAGCAGACTAGTCTTTTCAGCTAATATTAACTCTACGCCACTTAATTGGTGCAGAGTTCAAACTCTCTGCCGCTTCCAGGAGGCGCAGCCGGCAGACTGCACCTTAGCAAACAAAGGCTGATGGTGGAGCTGAGGACACAGGGCTGGGTTTCTACCATGAACTCAGCCTCGGGCCTGCATTGCGACCCTGCATACAATTATGTCACCCATCTGCAGTAGCAGGTGGAGATTTTCTTTTTTCTTTTTTTGCAGTCCTAAATGTTGCTTGAGCTCTGTGCCTCAGTTCCCCCATCTGTATGGTGGCTGCAATGCCTGAGAGGTGCAATAAAAGTCCAGATGAAGTGTTTTTGGGTCCCCCCGTGCAGAAGAGGAGGAGAGCAATGGCTGGAGGCCTCAGTGTCAGGCTCCCTGAGCAATGCTGATGGGTATTAAGCTGAGCTCTCCCCTGGAGTAGCCCTATTAGTCTCGTTCGTTGTATGTGTCCATAAAGGATGATGTAGTCTAACGGGAATGGCACCCGACTAGGTCAACCATCACACCGTGATGGCACTGTGCTGGTTTCACAGCACCTAGCACAGCCCAAGATGCGGGCTGGCACAGCGGCTGGCTCAGGGGTGACTTTCGTTGACATCAGCAGGCCCTAGAAGGGGCACTGACATCTCGGGGGGGTCCTGAGGCATATTTGGCTGTTACCCCTGCCTGGGAGCAGAGGCAAGGACAGGGTTGGCTTGTGCATAGTCATCCAACTTGTTGGTGCTCTGCATTTATGACACTCATGGGCTGGCACGCCAGTGTGCTAGGTGCTGCACACACACGGGATGCAATTTTCTCATGCAATCATGGGGCCTCTACACAACCGACCAGTGTGTTTGTCAGGAGAAGCAAAGTGTGGACTGTCTCCCGAGATGCCCTGAAGCACCACAACGCGCCCCACAAGTTCTGGCAACACCGACACCAGAAGCAGTGCCCTGTGACGGGCATTGGGAACAGACCATATAGGTTGGAGTGGAGACACGACGACAAAGGAGATGGGATGGAAAGAGGATCCCCATGCATCGAGCTCACAGATAGAGGAGATAGTCTATCTCTGGAGGGAGTCACTCAGGTGAATGCCATGCTCCTGGGAGAAGGTCCAAGCTTGATACTCGCCCAGCACCAGGACAGAAAGGAAGCAGCTGTAGACAACTAAAGCAAAGTCGAAACAGGAAAACCGGGGGTTGATACTAGGTGTGCATATGTTAAGGACTGCGTGGTGCTACACCAACTCTTTCATGGCCAACAGGTTTTTTCTCTTCCTCTTTTAATTCTTCCAGGGAGGGAGGTGGAGTCGAGACCCAGCTTGCAATTCCCTGAAAACACGGTCTGGCTTATCTGTAATGCTTAGTTACCAGACTTTTATTTTTTCAATTCAGGCGGATCAGTCTGGGGGAGTTGTCTATTAATAGGTGTACCAGGAAGCTTAAGTAACTCAAGCAGAAGAATACCTAGAAGAAACTAAAGAGGTTCTCACGGAAGAATGTGCAGACATCAAATGGGGCTTAATTAGGAGAACACGACTTTCCTATTAACGCTCCCCATCCATGTGACACAGGCAAAGGGAGAGGAAAGAAACTGCCAAAGAGCTTATTTGTCTTGCAATTATGGATGAAATAAAAAATTACTTGGTCTAATTAGACCCGTTTAGTAAGAGAACCATGCAAAATAAACTCCATTTCATTATCAATTCCAGCGCAATTCTCTCTCGCGCTTTATATGTTTAAGTGAAAATGTGGAGGGTCAATTTGCTATGTAAATTTCCGCAAATTTGGCTAAACTAAAACGATTAACCTAATGCTTATGCAAATCAGCTTAATTGATAATGACTTCTCTTGGTAACTTTAAAGGGAGGGGGGAAATTATTCCAATTGTGACAATTCTCTAAAGCATTTCTTTGCCCAATAAAGAAATGATATCTTGACAAATTAAAGCGAATATAATGAAATCAGATTAATTAATGCCAAGACCAATTAGCACATGCAAAGAGAGAGATTTAGAGAAGCAAAATTCAGTAACAGACAATTCCAAAACCCCATCAGCCTTTGCAAAGATAGCTATATATATATTTTCATTAGGCAGAGAATTAAGAAGATGCTTGCTTACATGTTTCATTTGCTTTTAGGGCCAAATGCTGGAAAACAGAGCAAATCTGGAGTGAAAAGCAGTCTTCCCCTGTGCAAACAGGAATGGGATCTTTATCCTTAAATTGCCACACGGCGTGGCACCCATCGTGCTGGGGAATCTGAGGGTAAAATGCTGCTTGCGGTCTGCAGCTGCCCCCCTGCGTGGACCTTGGCTCCACAAGATACTGCGATTCACTGGTCCCCCCGCCGCTTGCCAGCACCCCACCCTGGCCTGCACGGACTGGCCACAGCAGCCATCTGGCTTGCAAAGTCCTGCACCCCGGAGCCTGCTGCATGCGTCCTGCTGTGCATCAGAAACATCTTCTTAAAGGCTGGCTGAGTTACACACCTCCTTGCAGTGCTGTCCAGAGAAACTGCCCTTCCAGACCAGACTGCTAATCCATCCCCTCTCGGGCAATGGCCCAGTCCTAATGGAAAGCCTACCAAGCCTGCCCGGCTAGCTGACATTATACCGTAGTGAAGGGCGGGTATTTTCCGGGATGATACGTTCAAGCATGAGGATGCACGACCTTCATAACATTTATCCCAGCTACAGTCCTGATTCTCATACCGACAAGCATCCAGCTCTTTGTGGATACTTCCTAAGGTGTTTGCCCTCATCCTACCCTGCTGCAGCTAGTTCAACAGCTTAATTGTGCAAAGCAGACATAAATCAATATCCCAATAAGTGTTCCTAAAAAATACAGCTGAAAGGTGAATTTCTGCAGCCAGTTTCATTACAATACACTAGGAGACCTCCGTGGGCCCTGGGTAGAGGATAGCCTAGATGCAGCGGCAAGGGGCTCACACTTCTGCTGCCACGCAGCTGGGGAAGCTGCTCATTCAGTGCACTTTGCTCACACACATGTGACAGCTCTGGGCTCAGTGGAGAAAGAGGCACGAGGCCCAATTCCCTGCCCATTTACACAAGTGTAAACAGAAGCGAGCGCACTGAAACCAGTTGCCTTGTACTTCTGTGCAGCTGGGGCGAGCGAGCTTGGTGCTGGGACACGCACCCAGTGCCGTTCCCCTCCCTGCACTTCTGCCGGCCCGAATCGACCTCCATCACTTCGTCCTTCTTCTGATAAGGAGGGGGGACACTTTGCTGTAACCTCGGCCGCTGAGCTTCTCTCCCCAAATGGTTGAGTCCCGAGTTTAGCTCTATCTCCCGCGGCCACGGATTGAATCGTTACAGCCTGTGATGTGCCCTTACATCGTGTGACATGCCAGTCTCCAGCGTGCTGTCCCCGGGGAACTACGTTGCTCTGCAGCTTCCCGCCGGCTGATTAAAGAGCAGCTTGGAGGGACTCAGCAGCAAGTCGTGCCTGGACTGCTCCAAGTGGAAGGAAGACAGAGACGGAGAGGGGACGTGGGGCAGGGGCTGGTCCTGGGGTGCCTGAGCGCATGTCACTGATAGGCAGCAGGACAGGCGGAGCAACTTCCACCGCGCGGGGCAGAGGGGCAAATCAAATCATCGCCACAGCTGTAGCGCTTTGAGAAAGGAGGAATAAAGCATTGCTCCTTCGTGCACCGCTCACTGTGGACACTGGCCTGGCCTCCCCAGGAATCGGTCATGTCCCGGGACTTGGGGCCTTCCCAGATCAGGCTCTGCTGGACAAGGCAGCGCGGCCGACTGGCCCCGCGTAACACCCCCCGCGCCTCTTCTCTCTTACTTCAGGTCTCCCTCCAAGAACATTAATTACTCTGAATCTGAAAGTGGTGACTAAAACCTCTCCCAACCGCCACTATAAAACTCACACGAAGTAATAAAAATAATTACCAGCAACACTGTATGTAATATCCTTCTTGTGTCGTCTCTCTCTTGTTGGTAATAAAGCTACATAACAAATTAACTGTAAGGGAGGGCCCGTTTATTTACCTTGTAATTAGACTGTGCTGGGAAATGCTTAATATAAAATGTCACATGGAAAGGTATAAATTACTGACTGTCACAATATCACACTTTCTCAGTGCCGCGCACTGGCTCCTTCCCACAGATCCTGGCAGGCCGTGCTGCTGGATAGCTGCTTTTCTTAGAGGTGGACAATCTGCTTTCCAGGCCTGAATGGGATGCCAGGATGGAGACTCCCCTTTCCCGGACACGGGAGTCATGACGATGCTTGCACCCGCTGCAAACACTCTCCTTGCCACCCTCGCCATCGTCTGTGTACTTCTCCCCATGGCCCCTCATCGTGGGCCAGAAAGACACTTCTTCTTATTTAGCAGGCAGGAAACTGAGGTATGGAGAGGCGAAGCCCCACATCCATCATGGTATACAGGCCCATGGCTCTAGGCATTGAAAATATCACAGCTCTAAGCTTAAGTGACTTGACCAAGGTGACCCAGGAAGTGGGTGGCAGAGGAGGGAAGTAAAACCAGAAATCCGCAATCCCATTCTCGTACCTTAACCCATGGGAGTGCCCTTCCTCTGCACATCACTGCCACTGAGCAAGGACACAGCCCTGTCCTCTCCCCCGCAAAGGGAAGATCTGCATGCGGCTGTTTCCGTAGAGTCCCTTTTAGTATCAGCCAGGGAGACGAGCTGCTCAAGGCACTCGGCCTCCTGAACCTCAGCAGTGCATACCCGCTCCATCAGAGCTCCCAGGTGCTACCAGCTAGTGCCGGTTGTGTCCCCTCCTGTCCTCACTCCTGCGAAACGCTGCTTTGTCCATTGCCTGCCTGAATTTCCTTGTCTGGATGGGAGCAGTGAGGAGATGCAGGGACCCGCTGGGGTCAACGCTGGACCTAAATTTCTTGCTAGCACAACAGCCGCTGGAACCGCAGCCAGTGCAAACAGTTTAGTCGATGCGGCACGTTCCTGTTCTCCAAGGCAGCGTTGCCCGGTAGAACTGGCCGCTGTTAGCAGATCTCCAAAGGGCGAGACACTGATCTGAACCAGCTGGGGTTACAAAACACACATCCCTGGTGCCAAGCTGGGCTGAGAGGATTCCCTTCCCATGCACAGGACCCTATGTCACACGTCTGGACCCTGGCCCCAAATTGCCTCCAGGCCTTTAGCTACTGACTCTGGACAGCAGAGAGAGGAGACCGATCTGGCTTGATGGGGACCTTTGTCCTGTAAGCAACTGCAGGGATGGGCACAAGGTTAGATTTGGGGCCCGGGGGAGTGGGGGCATCATGCCGCAGGCTACCAGATGCAGCCGTCGCCTGCCCACGTCTGGCAAATCTGTACTCCCAAATAATTGAGTCTCTTTAGAGGATTGGCAACTAGGTCACTGCTGGATGATGAAGTGCACTTAGAGAGGGGAATTTTCTGATGGCATTATGTGAGCTGCTAAGATATTTGAACCATTGAATAAGCGTTATTGTAGGCTTTATGTTACCGCTCCGCTAAAGTTCACATCTCCAATGCATTACCTCACTTGCGCCAGTCTGTGGGGGAGGAAAAAAGGTCATTTGGAAAATATATATATACATCATATAAAAAAAAAGGCAGCAGGGCTGGAAAAGGACTTTGTGCTGGCCTGTCGGGAGGCAGCGAAGGCTGTGTTTGAAGTGGTGAGGCTGGAGGAGCCTGGGGGCTTCCTCCCTCTGCTCTACCCCCCTGCCCTGGGGTGCACACTGCCCGGTTAACAAGGGGCAAGGATGCTCTTTGGGGGCACGGGTCCTTTTGCAGAGGCTGCTTAGTCCTTTTCCTGCTCCAAAGGATCTCTGATTGAGGAGGGAGCAGCTCATGGGTTTGAAACCAAGGTGTCGGAGTGAAACCCGCATGCTGTGTCCTTCGCTGCCCATGCCCTCCAGTCAGACCTGCAGCCGCCCCCCAGCTTTTCAAGGTCTGGTCCCTGCACTGGACCCTCCAGGTTTTCCTGCTTGCCTGGGAGCAGGTGCCCACCGCCGTGTCAGACGATGGCACCGGCCGAGGCAGCAAGGGCAGACCCAAGCGCAGGATGGGTGCATACAGTAGTGCTGTCAGAGCAGCAGAGGCCCAAGGTGGCTTCAGAAGGGGAGTTTGCCCTCATTGTCCACCAGGCAAATTTGGGATTGTTGGTCCCTGGTCCCATCCTTTTCCTCCTCCTCTCTGCACCATCCTCGGGCTGCCTCGGGGGGCCTGGCTGGGCGATTCCAGCCTGCCCCTGACTTCTGATGATCACGAGCCGCGTGGTGTGGCAGGTCCAAGCCCCTTAGAGACCCACTCCTCCGTTCCCTGCCAACACACGTCGGCACAGAGGCTAGCTCGAGCACGAATTCGGCATGGCGCAGCCCTGAGAACAGGTCTCAAGCCTCCCAGAGAAGGAGCTACGCGATTCACAAGCCTCGTGGAAGGCATACTGAGAAGTGGGCACACTAGGAGAAAGTATCCCACACACATGCATTGCACACGCATGCTCTTGTGGGCGTGCACGTACATCGGTGCATTATTATTCATGGCGGCGAGGTCTTCAGATGACAGATTCGTCCTCTCCACTCATCTCCCCCAACTCAGAGCAGAGCCTGCAGGTTTGCCAAACTAAACCTTTTCCTCCATTTGTTTCACTGCAGTTGACTCCATACTGTGTCCTTCAGTTTGCTGGTACCTTTGTAGCAAAGCAGGCTCTTTCCATCTCATTGGCATTATGCATAAGCTAAGATAGGAAACAAGCAAACATGCTGGCTGGATAAACACCCTGAAGAGGGGCTTCCTTTCTTTCCTCCTTTCTTTCATCCCTCCCCCCTTCAGTTTTTTGGCACAGTTTTACCGTCCACAGAGGCAACAGCAGCAAAAACGGCTTTGTCTTTAAATCACCCGCATAAAGCTCCCCACTCCCCCAGCCTCCATTTTGCAAAGCTGTTTGTTAAACTGCAAAACATTAAAGAAGAAGAAGAAGAAGAAAGAGCAGTGCTTTTTCAACTTTGCCTCTCTAATGCCTTTGTTAATTGAACTCATCAGCTAAAATAATTTGCGAAGGGGGTGGGGGAGGAAAAATAGAAGGAACTGATCATATGCAGGGGAAATAACTCAGATGTGAAAATACTTCAGACTAGGAGATTGCACTATTTATTCACACAAGTGTCCTGCTGTGCTCCTGAAATGCAGTGATTTAATGAGCTGCTGCAAAGGTATTTGTTATTAAGAAATTCTGTCTCTGGTTATTCTCTTCTGTATGATTAGGACGGAGCCCAGCAGAAGTTCTGACTCGGCGCATTATTAAAGATTTAGAAGCTCGCGCTCCCTTCCCTGCTCCCGTCTCAGAAGCTCCTTTTGAATCTGTTCCAGAATTAAATACTGTACAAGCTGAACGGGGGCTTGTTTAACACAGATGCCGAGTGAGAGTTAAGAAGAAATTAGAAAAGCATTTGTGTTAACAGATGTTCTTCCTCTCTGCCTTGGCTCCGCAACGAGTGGGGCTGGGTAGTGCAGGGGCTGGCTCACCTCGAGCTGCAGAAGCCAGCGCCAGAGGCTAAAAGGTGTTCAAGGACACGTTTTTGCCCTGGTGCTGCGTGCAAATCCAGCCAGCAGCAAAGCCACCAACCCGGCTGTGCCCTCCACATTGGCACTTCAGCCACAATTTGTTTCAGAGCTCAGGACCCTTCTTTGCAAGCCCAGGGGTGCATTGATAGCAGCAGCTGGGCATCCACACACAGGAGCTGACCCTCTGAATGGCACCAGGCAGGGACAGGCAGGCAGAGGAGGGGACCTGGGTGCAGGGAGGAAGAGGCCTGAGCGAGGCTCCGCTGCAGATGAGGGAGGGAGCTGGGGACAGCTCAGCAGCTTCCCAGCCTGGTCCTCACCCTCCCAGACCACACCGGCATGATGTGCTGAACCTTGCTGGGGAAAGAGAGCTCTGGGCCACACGTCAGAGGACCTAGGACAGGACAGAGGCTAAGGGGCTTGACCTAAGCCACAGTCCTGGTTGGAGTTCATCCCATAGCAATCAGGCCCAGCACATGCCACCTCGGTCACACCACACCTGCCAAGCACGACAGGTCTTCCTCACCATGCAACACCTGCCGCGGGGACCAGCCGCTGCTTCTCGGTCCCAGCAGTGTTGCAATGGATGTGGCCTCGCACCCTCCTAGTGTCAGAGCCACGGGAAAGGCCCCCCATGGTGGGCTGGTGGCCCATCCTCTCCTTGTTCTCCAGCGGGCCAGTTTGGGGTTGTTGGTCCCTGATCCATCCTCCTCCTCCTCCTCTCTGCACCATCCTCAGGCTGCCTCGGGGGGCCTGGCCGGGTGATTCCAGCCTGTCTCTGACTTGATGGTCACGAGCCGCGTGGCGCGACGAGCCCGTTCGGTGCAACAGGCTGAGCCGGGCTCCTGTCACGCGGGTGTGTTTGGGGCACAGATTGCCACGCGACCCTTCTGTTCCCCACTCTGTCGCTCCCCAGGACCCCCAGACGTAGGGTTGCCTTATTTTTCCTTCCCTCCCTCTAGTTTCTCCCGCTGGACTGCAGTCTCCCCGGGGCCGTCTCTGGCTAGGTGCCGCTGTGGGGCTCAGCCCCGCGACCTCCCGATCTCACGAAGGGCCAGACCGCCGGGCCCCATCTTCCCCACGAGCCTAGACACGCTCCGCGCAGCAAGTCTGCTCGGGTTTCTTGTGGGAGCAGAGTGCTTCTCCTTTCAAGTTGCTCGAGCACCGCTGTCACTCCGAGGCTAAGCAGTGCTAATGGAGAAAGCATTCCAAGTTTCATTTTCCTCTGTAATGGAAAACGCAAGAGCAAGATTTCAGTCTGTGAGCACTTCTATGAAAAAACAAATATCTTTATTGGCACTGGACAGCCTGCCAATCTGCCACGAAATTGCTGGCTTCTCTTTCTCCCCTGAAGGAATGCCTCTGCATACAAAGCTACCGGAAAAACTTCAGGGTCTGGAGGATAAAAGGCCCCTTCTCTGCCTTTCCTTGGGTGATTTGCAATGCATTGCTTCAGCATAATTTCCCATCTCCACCGCGCACAAAGGAAGCTCTGTTGCTATCTGCGAGTTTAATAATTCCTATTCCCTACACCTTGCATTCATAATGCATCTTTCGACGCTGCAGCTCATGCTATCCGACTATGCCACGACTGGGTCCGAGATCTGCCTTTTAGTTGGGGCTAAAAAAGGGAACAAAAACAGAGCCTTAATGCTCTGAAGCCAGCCAGAGGCAGGGAGCAGGCCCGGTCCTCATCCAGGAGAAAGAGGGACCTCATAGCTACTGGCCAATGCCGCCCTTCTTTGCCAGGCCCTCCAGCAATTTCTGCCCAGCAGTGTCATCTGCGAACCAGACGCAGGTCCTGCAAAGTGGAGGCCGTCGCCAGACGTTTCCCGTGATGCCGAGATGCTCTCGGGGTCTCCGTGGAAGGCGCGGAGGACAGAGACGCGTCTGCCGGTAGCAGCAAGAGGGATGAAGAAGCAGGACTTTGGCTGGTGGATTCCTTCAGCTGATGAAGGGATGACTCGATCGCAGCAGGTAGACACCTTCAGAGGGACACACCACCGGGTACTTTAACCTCACAGAAGAAGGGCAGGACAGGAACCAATGGCAGGAACTGAATGCTAAATGAATTAGAAATAAAGCCACCTCCAACTGGAGGCGAGGCACGTGTGTCGTTAGCAGCGGTGGAGTCTCCTTGTCTCTTTGTCCTTGCACCACAGCTGCACATGGCTTTTGGGAAGCCCTGTTTAGGTGACCCAGCTCAAAGGAAGTGGATGAAGCCCTACGGCCTGTTTTACAATCCTTTGGCCCTTTCCAGTCCAGAAGCCTATGAACTACCTGACCGTCAGAGGCCTGAGTGTTGGGGATTTTGATTAATTATTCCCCATTGTTTCTGCAGGAAACATTCATTACCTTCCCATTTGGCCAGGAGCACCATCACTAATCAGCCCACAAAGATGCATATTGCATTTATAAAATTAACACAGTTGTCTTGAAATATTCCTTAACATCTGTCAAGCAAGCCACACGACTAGCTGCTGCCATGTGTGACTGTCTCTCTCTCTCCAAGGAGAAAATTATGTGACTGTCTATTAGCTTAATGTGATATGGATGCATTTTACATCCCGTGCGCTTTGTGCGTGAGCGTGTTCACGTGGTGGAGGCGAGGTTACAGAAGTGCCCCCTCCCTCTTGGGCCCGAAGGTGGTCACGCCAAAGACAGTTCTTCACTCCATTATCTTTTACCAGCCACAGTCAAAGATCTGTCTCTTAAACAAACAAGCTTTATCTTTGCCAGGGACAGCTCAATTGTGCCCCAGGAGTGGAGCTGTTGACTACAGTCATCATCCCAGAGCTGAAGGCAAAACTGAGCCCCTTGAGCACGTTGGAGATAAGGGCAGAGAGCCTTGCTTTAGCATAAGAAGCTAGATGAACGGTGCTATATCGGTGTACGATATTATTAGATGTTAACTAGTGAGATGGGGTATTTCTTCGGGGATGGGCTACAGACCGGCAGCTGCTTCCTGCCAAATTGTGGCTTTTAGGATAATTAAATAATCTCCATTTAACAGATGACAGCGTTTTGTGCAGAGACAGACTCCCAAGATTAGTCTGAACCAATGCAACTGGACCTGGTGTGATAATGTGTGATAATCACACACACACACACACACACACACACACACACACGTGTCACTAAAGTGAAGAAAGCTTTTGTCAGAGTCTACAACCACTTGGCAGCAAAAGTTTTCAATCGGACGCACCACTTTGCATCTGCCGGTCTGCCTATCCATTCCAAATTAAAATGAGTGGAGCAGAAAAGCAAGGGCCCATTGAAATTTAAATACATGGGTGTCTTTTGCCACTGCCATGCATCATGCATTGTCATTGATCTTCCTCCCATGCACCTCGCTCTCCTCCTTACAGAAATCCTGAGGAGGACAGACCTGGTCATGAAGCTCTGGAGTCCTCCACCCAGAGGCAGGGAGCAGGCACGGTACTCATGCAAGAAGAAGAGGGACCTTGCAGCTACTTGCCAATGTTGGCGTTTTTTACCAGGCCCTCCAACACGAGCCACCTAAATTCTGCCCAGCAGCATCGTCTGGGTCCCTGTGATGTGGAGGCCGCCACCAGACACTCCCCGCGATGCCCAGATGCTCTAGGACAGCGCCGTCCCTTCCAGCAGGGAGCAATTTGCGGTGCATGAGGTTTCATAGATTTCATAGATTTCATAGACATCAGGGCTGGAAGGGACCTCGGGAGATCATCGAGTCCAGCCCCCTGCCCAAAGGGCAGGAAGTCAGCTGGGGTCACAGGATCCCAGCAAGATAAGCATCCAATTTGCTCTTGAAGGTGTTCAATGTAGGTGCTTGAACCACCTCCGCTGGCAGACTGCTCCAGACCTCGGGGGCTCAGACAGGAAAGAAATACTTCCTTATGTCCAGCCTGAAACGGTCTTGCAGGAGTTTGTGACCGTTCGACCTCGTCATCCCTTGGGGCGCTCTGGTGAACAGACGTTCCCCCAGATCCTGGTGGTCACCCCTGATAAACTTATAGGTGGCCATCAGATCACCCCTGAGCCTACGCTTTTCCAGGCTAAAGACCCCCATGGCTCTCAGCCTGTCGTCGTAAGATCTGTTTTCCTGACCTCTGATCATGCGCGTGGCTCTCCTCTGGACTCTCTCAAGCTTCTCCACATCCTTTTTGAATTGTGGAGCCCAAAACTGGACGCAGTACTCCCGCTGCGGCCTCACCAAGGCCGAGTACAAGGGGAGAATGACGTCCCGGGATTTGCTTGAGAAGCATCTATGGATGCACGCCAGCATTTTGGTCGCTTTACTAGCCGCAGCATCGCATTGCAGGCTCATGTTCATCTTGTGGTCAATGCTGACCCCCAAGTCTTTTTCGTCTGTAGTGCTAGCCAGCGTAGCGCTGCCGAGCCTCTAAGGGTGCTGCAGGTTTTTCCTCCCAAGGGGAGAACCTTGTATTTTTCGGTGTTAAACACCATCAGGTTCGCATCTGCCCATTTGCTGAGCTTGTCCAGGTCAGCCTGGATCACCCGCCTATCTTCTGGCGGGGATGCTTTGCCCCAAAGTTTGGTGTCATCGGCGAACTTGGCCAGTCCACTCCTGACTCCAATGTCCACATCGTTAATGAAGATGTTGAACAGTATGGGTCCCAGGACAGAGCCTTGAGGGACCCCACTGGTCACAGGGCACCACGATGAGTGACTGCCATCAATCACAACCCTCTGGGTCCGACCACGAAGCCAATTTCCCAGCCAGCGGATCGTAGTGGAGCCAAGGCCACAACTGGCCAGTTTGGCCAAGAGGTGATCATGGGATACCAGATCAAAGGCTTTTTTGAAGTCAAGATATATGACATCAATCTCTTCTCCCTCGTCCAGGTGATCAGTCACCTGGTCATAGAAGGAAATGAGATTGGTCGAACAAGACCTACCCGCAACAAACCCGTGCTGGCTATCCCTTAGGATGTTAGCCTGGGCCAGTCCCTCAAGGATGGCCTCCTTAATAAACTTTTCTAAGATCTTCCCCAGGATAGAAGTCAGGCTAATGGGCCTGTAGTTAGCCGGATCCACTCTCCTCCCTTTCTTGAAGATCGGCACCACGTTGGCCTTCTTCCAGTCTTCGGGCACTACACCAGAGCGCCAGGGGCTCTCAAAGACCCGTGCCAGCCGTGAAGCCCCCAGTCATAGAAAAGGAGAAGCAGCTGCCTGGGGAGATCTGTCCCCCACGAGCCAGGACCAAACTATTCCCCAGGGTGCATCTGCTCATGGCATCAGCACCGTGTGCCACAGGATGGTTTGGAGGAGCCGGCCCGGCAGGTTCACACCTCGAGCACTTCTTCATTGCTGGAAGGTTTCGAAGGAGGTCACCCCATCTTCTCTCACACCTGAAGAACAGGACGTCTCCTGGCTGTTTGATTTCTGAAGGCCTGTGAGGAGCTTCCTTCCGGGGCACGGAGGGTATATCTGACTCTCGCACCGAACACACGTGAAACGTACCTGCCCCAGAGCCCAACAAAGGTGAACTCAAGAGAGGTTTGTTCTGAGACTTGTGAACGATCGCTCTTCAGCAAGTGCAACCAGAGAGCCTGTTGTGTCTGCTGTGTTAAATAAACCTCCCTTGGCTTATCAGCCATCCCTCACCTCTTATCAAAAATGTGTCAAAAGGCTTCTCATCCATCAGACAGAAAGCTCTTTTAAAAATGAGAGGGGGAAAAAAAAGCCATTTATTTTATTATTTATTAGGAGAAATCTGGAAGAGGTTTTATCTGATCCGGGTCTGGCCTGAATGGGGCACGGAGGAACTGGAGTGTGGGCGAGGATGTGCCTCCAGGCTCGGAAGGTGGATGGTGATATTTTTCAGCGAGAGCTGGAGCAAACCCCTTTGATGCGTATGAAACCGGGGTGCTGGCCGTGCAGCACGTGGGCTGCAATCATCTGGGAAACGTTAGATGGGCAAATGACTGGAGGGAAGGGGGCCTGGTGAACGCTTGTGAGGATCTGCATGGGCCCAAGCAGGGGTGTGCTAAGGGCATGCCTAGGAGCACGTGGGTTTTCCAGTGGCAGATCAGAGTCCCGCCCCGGTGGCAGGTGAGCTCCCAGGTGCGCTGGACCCCCTCGGATGCGCCGTGCGCGCATGGGGGCAGAGGTGCGGGTCAGTGAGAACGGATGGCAAACCACTGGGCAGTTATCTGCCCACCTCCCCATAGGCAGTGGTGACCTTAGGGTTGTCGGGGCCCTGGGCAAGAGAGTCATTTGGGGCCCCTTAGAGGTACTCAGGTAAATATGAACCCACCACAGTTGTATCGTGGATCTTTTTAATATTCTTTGGGGGAATTAGGTAAATAGTTGAGTGTTAAAATGCAAACAGAGCCACTTCCTTGCAAAAACTTCACCCCCCCAAAAAAACTGTTGCAAAATTTTGTGGCCCCCTAAACTGCCCAGTTTGCCCTCCTCTAAGGCCACTACCGCCCATAGGGCCATACTCTGTCTCAGCACCCGCACCGGACTCCTCCGGCATCTGTGTGCTCAAGGGCTCCAAGGATGGATTTGGTAGCGGTGTAGGTCTGAGATGCAAAGAAATGCAAAACTCTAGCACTCTTGGTTCGGAGAGGATATCTTTTATTAGACCAACTAAGGAACTGCAAAAAAAGTGCTCCAAGACTTTTAAATGGTGCCGGAGAAGTGTGGAGTAGGCGACCCATTCTCTGTGCTCCTTTGGCACCAGTGGCCTGCTCCAGGATCCCGTGCTGAAGACAGAGGCCTGGCTGCAGGAGTGTGCACACCAGCCCCATGTCATTCTCGCCAGAGATGCCCCTTGCCAGGAGCTGATTCCCTCCAAGGTACACTCCAGACAGGTGGAAATCAGGGCTGGTGACCGGGGACTTCAGGTTTTTTCCTTCTCCCTAAGACTGAGGTCAGCTTATTCTGCCTATTCAAACCAAGATGCTTCCCCTACTGCAGAGAGATGCGAGCTCCGCTCCGTCCTCAGCTGCAAGGCTCCCCTTGCCTTCCGGGTGATACGTCCCGGGATGCTGGCGTTCCCTTGTCAAGCCCGTCCGGAGCCACAAGGCCGAGCAGCGTGCTCCTGTGCTGCAAGGCACGTACACACGTCCCTTACACACCCCTGGCCAGTCGTGAACGCATCCCGCACGGTGCATAATACACTGGCTGAGCACTGGGTTCCTACAGCGCTGCTCATATTCAAGAGGCATCTCAGAAGCACATAATAAAATAAATAAAAAGTGATCAGGTCTCAAAGCCCCAACCCCTCCCTGCCCTCTGTGCACGGAGCCAGGCAGCGACTGCTCCAGGAGCACAGAAGGAGACGGGGCGGGAAGCCAGGACCTCGAGGCTCCGGCCTTCCTGCCTTGCTCCCAGTCTGGAAAGGGGCCCATCAACCCCCACTGGAAACCCGGAGCCCCAAGTCAAATGCCATCCTCCTCGGGAGCGGACTGCAGCGTTGTTTTGAATGGCTTGGTGTGTAGCACCACCGCACGCAAATAAATAATTCAGGCCACTAAAGACTGCTGCACGGGCGACTTTCCCAGGGATTTAATGCTCACATCCCTCACCCTCCTGCCACAGCAAAAAAAGAAAAATTACAAATTGATCCAAAGGACTGGACTCCCCTCTCCTACTCCTTTGCTCCTTCTTTATAAATAATGGCTGAGCCTCTGACAGGTGGGATTTATGCTGAGAGGCTGTAGGGAGGGGACAGGCAGAGCTGAGGTTTGATTCTTTGAAAAGTTTGCCACTGGGATGAATTATGCATAAGGGTGGCCGATCGATAGGGATGCATCAGAGATGGAAGCCACTCCACGGGTCCGGGGCTTGAGCAAGCGAGCGCAGCGGAGAACTATTTGCAAACCATCTTCCCAGCCTCCAGGCCACAATCTTCCCTTCTCTCTCTACGCCCATTGCCCCAGTTTCCTAGGAGGGACGTTCCCACCATCTATTGCCTTTCAGAAACACCCGTGGGCACAGCACCCAAAGCTTCGTTCCCACAGGAAGCATCTTTTCCAAGAGGAAATTTCCTTCCACAATGTGGCTTCCTCTGAAAGCCAAAGAGGGGAGTTGTCTTTTGGGGTAAATTAAATTCAAGCAGAGCCTGGACCTCACTCTAAAGATGATGCTTAATTGAGGCACAGGACAAGGTGGTTCTGGGGCCATTCCAGATCCCGGAGATATTTGTGTTGCTGCCCGGGCATCTCCCACCCTCCCCTCGCTGCCCTGTGCCGTGCCCTCCGCACCCCTCCAGCCCCCCTGCCTGTGCTCTCAGCGCCATCCCTCACCCTTGTGGTGCATCTTCTGCAGTCCTTGAAATTTTCCTTCTCAAGGGTCAAGTCCCTGGTGCATCCTCACAGAGTAATTGTGAAATTATTATGGTTGGTGATTTTAATTTAAATTGGATGGAGGAATGTTGTACTGCGGCTGACTCATTTGCTATGGATTTTCACTTAACCAAATTGATTAGTCAACCAACTAGACTTAACTTGAAAGTTGTAATCATTCATTATTAGATCTAATTTTCGTGTCGCTCCGGACGACGTTCAGAAATTAAACTGCAAAGACGACTTTAACGAAGTTAGGTCCAAGGGCCTGACAGAAACGCGGGCCGGAGGCTCCAAGCTGCGTCCTCAAGCCACGCCACGGCGCCCGCGGGGAGACGACCGCCGTGATGCTTCTGCCTGGATTTTTCTGGGTCTCCGCCAAAGAGCGCGCTTCAAAATGCCAGCTCCTTTTTCCATTAAATTATCATTTTTTCCTATTTCTGCCAAGATGGAGCAGATCACGGGCACGCCACGCACATATCCCCTAGGTCTGTCATGGGATCATGCACCATTGAGTAGAAGTGCCTGCCTGGTCCCGGTCCTGTATTCCCATCAGCACCCCTACAACCCCAAACAAATGAATGGCAACTGGAGGCCCTTCTCATCCTCTTTCCCCCGTGCACCCACTGATCTGGAGCTCTGCAGGGCATAGGTCTGGGGTTCAAGAGAGGGGCTTTCAGGCCTGGGTGCTGCCAAGAGTGCAGCAGGCCCAGGCCAGGAGAGCGCAGCACTTTCCTTGTCTCTGCACTGCCAACGATTTCAGAATAGCCCGGTGCATCTCTAATTACCACCATGCATTGCAGAGGCCGCCGCATCAACCTAATTTCTTTAAATAAGCAGGCTGCGTGCCAATTAATACCATTAATTAACAGTGAGGACTTGCCGGAGGAGCTACGACTTGGTCTCCCAGCGGGCTCGCTGCCGGTTGATCTAAACGGAGCAGCCCTGTTAGGTCAGGCCAGCCGAGACGCGCTACCGAATTACCCACCGTTCTCAGGCAATTAAAATGGCATCCTGCAGGATATGTGGAGGCACATCCAGACCTGCCAGGGTCCTGATGGTGCATCCCCAGAGCGCGGTGTAAAGGGCTTGCCCGGGGCCAGGGGCTGCAACGGGACAAAGCTTGGTCTCTCGCCAAGCAGACGGGTCCCCTAGCACGTGGGAACATCGCCCAGGAGAGGTGGGCAAGGATGCCCTGAGCTGGACAATGGGAGGAACTCACTCCTAAGCCCTCTCTCCTCTCCCTGATGCTGAGACCCCAACCTGACTTTTCTTTTCTTCTTCTTACATTTTTCCCCCTTTCTCCATCTTGCTGCTTCATCCACTGTGGTGTTGGACATGTTGCTGCCATTTGTAACAGCAATAAGTAGATGAGACCAACAGCAATAACTCATACGCTTAGGTCTGAGTCTACCGCTGGGGGCAAGTTGTGCCATAACTGAAGGGTCCCGTGCACCCTGACCCCCGAACACACCCGCTGAGGGGGTGTGCACTGGCACGGAGGCTGGCGTGCATCATCTGTGTTCAGCGTGCCAACAGGAGAAGGCAGCCTACACCATCGTGCAGTGATGATAGTAGGTACTCAAGGAAAAAGCTTCCCATAGCCTTGGGCTGAGTGTCTACTGGGAACCACAGCAGGAGGGCTGTTAAGAAAAACACTTGATCAGCGGCTTATTGCTGCTAATTACAAGAGCACAAAAAACCCCAAATAAATAAATAACTAAAATCCCCCTGGAAGGGAGAACGGGGGCGTGTACTGGGTTGAATCCGTCGCAGCCGGTGGGAGAGCGAAGTGACGGAGCAGATTCATGTGCATGTCTCCAAGCACCGAGTCCAGGTGGCTTCTGCCTGGTGCAGCCCAAGCTGCCGCTCACCTCCTCGAGACGCATGTCCCTTAAACGCTGGGAGGTGCATCAGGTGCTGGGAAAAACCAAAAATTACAAGAAATGCACCCCATATTCATTAAGTAAAGGATCCAGATAGGCAGGGTAACTGGAGGCAGTGCCATGGCCAGTGAAATACTTGAGGTCAGGCTATATAACCAAATGCTTTTGATTTTAAAACCTATCCCCATCCACAGCCACGATATATTAGCTACCATGCCAGGGCCAGACCCTGCGGCCTTTCCATACAGCAGGGCTGCCTGGGCAGGAAAACCTACTCATTGTAGCCCCCAGCAACTGTGGGGGGAAGGGGTGTGGGGCAGCGGACCAGAGGGAAATCTTTATTCAAAGCAGTGTACATTAATGTCTCCAAAAGCTTTTAACGGAGGCCATTATTCCCACCCTGAGAATCAATGCATTTTAATTCCCTCCGAGCTATTTGTTTGGCTTTGCTTCTGTATTTCAAACGCGCGCGGCACGTTTAACAAAACAAGGGAGACAGCACATTGCATTTTCCCTGAAATTACTGGAAGTTCATTTTCAAAGCAGGGCAGTTTTCTTGGAATCAATGCATATCAACTAAAATCAATAGCTACTCTGCGCGGACGGGCTGAGACACCTAAGTGATAGCGCTCTGTTGCATTTGTATCCAAATCTATACGTTCTCAACAAGTCAATGCATTTAAGCAGCTGCCACTGTCTTTCACTTAAAAATAATCTGTTTGCAGATAAGACTGGCCCTTTCTATGGAGTCCAGTAATATACTCTGTGTATTTACCGCAGCCAATGTGCATTTACTCGTATCAAAACATTTCCACTTAACTTCCAACCTACTTCCATCCTGCTTCAAGCAGACAAGTATGCACAGCTTCGGAGCTGATGTCTGCTTGAACCATGCACCGCCCTGTGCAGCTTCCAGGCTTGTGCCTTTCTTACTGCGGGGCCCTCTGCACAGCTGTGCAGGTGCCAGACTGGCCCCGCACCCCTTGAAGGTGCAGCCATTCGAGGCTGGAAGCCAGGAGGCAATCAGCAGGAAGGCTGGAGCAAGGGAAGAGAGTGATGGAGCATCCGTGAA
This sequence comes from Crocodylus siamensis, assembly GCF_052110815.1. Lineage (NCBI taxonomy): Eukaryota > Metazoa > Chordata > Crocodylia > Crocodylidae > Crocodylus > Crocodylus siamensis. Next base: position 27,540,218 of record NC_143408.1, read on the forward strand.
AGGGGACTGCAGAGCTGAGAGCGCACATCTGCAGGCAGGCACACATCTGCACGTGGGACCAGCCACAGCTGGGCATGCTGATGAGTCTGGCCCCTGCATCTCATGCAGGAATCACGCCCAAGCCCTCTCTCCCTCCTGCCACCTGCACAGGAGGGGACACAGGGCCCTTGCTGACCACCTAGCCCGACCTGCTCGGCGGTTCATTTTCTTCCTGACCAACCCCCACCCCGCCAGGGTTTCAGTTGGAAGCTGCATGGGTTTTCTGCCTTTACTTGGTTGTGCAGTACCGCGAGCTGCTCATCAGCTGCTACGTCTCACCCCAGAGAGGATGGTAGTAGTAGGCTGAGGGAGGTGGTCCATCGTTAAAAAGGGTGCTCTCAGACTCATAGAAAATGAGGGTTGAAGGGACCTCAGGAGGTCACATCTATTCCAACCCCCTGCTCCAAGCAGGACCAGCCCCAACTGCATCATCCCAGCCAAGGCTTCATCTAACCGGGGCTCAAAAACCTCCAAGGATGGAGATTGCACCACCTCTCCGGGTAACCTGTTCCAGTGCTTCCCCACCCTCCTCATGAGAAAGTTTTTCCTAATATCCAACATAAACCTCCCTTGCTGCAACTTGAGCCCATTGCTCCTTGTTCTCTCATTTTTCCCCATCCCCACCCACGCGCCTGATGCACTTATTTGTGTCAGGCCATTTCCAGGTGCCGCAGTGTGAAAGGCAATGCACAGACCTGATTTTATAGGATGGAGAGACTTGGCAGGGTTAAAAGTGCTGCTCTTTTCAGAGTGGGACACATGCAAGGCCCACTTGTCCCGGAGGGAAGGGAGAGTTCGGAGCTGGGTGCTGGGCCGGGGCGAGTTATTTCATCAAACGCTCCCGTGGTGTTCAGAGGGAGGCGTTCTCCCTGGGTTCGCTCTGCTCCTTTGGCTGTATGCAAATCACTGCTCTCTGTGCGTTATTAGATAACAAAGGGCTGTTTTCTCTGCAGAGGCTTGCTTGTGTCTGAACCTTGCGAGAAGGATAATTAAGGAGTGCCGTAGGAAGTGGCACGGAGGATCATTAGCATCCCTTCCCCAGTGTAATCTCTAGCTGGAAATTACAACAGGTTCCTTCCCAGCTGCAATGAGATGGCAGCGTGGTGCGGGAATGGCTGGCAGGGGGGCATGGAGAAGCTAACATGCATGCAGTCGTTTTAGGGCTTGCCAGAGCCCCCTCCCCATGCCCCTGGCAGTCAGGTACCCGCTATTGCGAATGCAAGGCTCAGCCCCAGTTTGAGGGATGTCCACACCATCCAACCCCAAGCCTTTGGGATTTATTCCCTTCAGCTGCAACCAGGGAGCACGGGCCGTGATCACCCCAGCTGGAGGGTGGGAATTTCTGGCTTGCAACATCCCCCCGCCTTCCTAATAAAAACCCATCCTACCCTCCCCTCACCAAGTATTTGCCAGGAGTTACCAGGCTGCTTTCCTCCAGGTTTGCTAGAAACAGCAGCTCGCAGGCTCAGTTCTGCATGCCTCTGCCCGAAGGCAGTGTCGGGAGACCTGCAAGCCCCCCAGCTCCCATTAAAGCTTCCCCAGGTGCAGGTGTGGGGTCTTCCCCCGACCCGGCTCCACCCCGGCCCCCTCCTCCCCGCGCATCCTTTCCTTCCTGCAGGAGTCTTGGCAGGCCCTTGCCAGTCCCGGTGCCTGGGAACCCATACTGTGTTGCCATGGTGAAGATTATTATGCCACCAGTAACGCAAAGGAAATTGCACTATCCGAAGCTCGCCTGGGATGCAGAGTTAATGAGGAGGAGGGGATGGGAAAGGGCTTGCTTCATTCTCTCTCTTTCTCAAGGAAATTGCAGAAAAAAAGGGAAGAAAAACAAATAATAATTAAAAAAAAAAAAAGCCAGCTGGGGCTGGGAGGGGTCCAGCCGCCCACTGCAGCACAGGGATGTTCCTGCTGGTTTGGCAACGGAGGGGCTGTGCGACCAGCCGCAGCTTGGCGCCACCGTCACAGCAACAAGTGTGCAGTGGCCCCGGAGGCTGCTGCAGTGGATCGGATGGAGCGAGCCGCGTGGGGGCCAAAGAGGGGGTGCACGGTGCAGCAAGCAGAGGCAGAAGCGGGGCTGGTTCAAGTGGAGAAGCCCCACAGCCTTGCCCATGAAGATGCCCACCGGCTGCTGAAGCCAGGTCTCCTGACCCCAGCCCTGTTGGGAGGGGCCCCACCGGCCTGGACTTGGGGTTGCTCCCACACAGTGTCAGCAGATCTGCAGGCTGGGGAAAGGCTTGAGACGGGGCTGCCCGCGCAGCCGGCGCTGCTCCGGCCCGGGCCGCTGCACACGCAGGTTGTCAGGCTGAAGCGACGAGGGGCCGGCTCGGGAAGGCAGGTTCATTCACGCTTCTGTTGTGCTCCTCTCTCGTGAGAGGCAGGAGGGAGAGCGACAGAGAGGTGCGAAAGCAAACAGCTCCAGACCTGCTCAGCTCCACTGCTGCGCCCCATCTCCCTCCTCGCAGTCATTAGCCGCACCTAGGGGGACAGCCTCGACCAGGAGGCCCTGGGCTGGGCTGATTAGCACCAAGCCCTCCGCGCAGCGCATGCATGTGCAATGCAGACATCCACCCGGCGGCAGCTGGAGCACGACGGCCAGGTGTGCTCTGAGGTGCCTGCAGCCTGCAAGCGCCAGGGAGGCGATGAACCACAGCCCACGTGGTTGCACCTTGGCCCATGTTGCTGGGCTTTGCTCCAGTGTCTGCCAATGTCCCTGAAAAGCAGCTAGCGAAGTGCAGGGCAGCCCCTTTCTAGGCCCAGATGATGATGCTTTTGCTTCCCACAGGTCATGACAGGCCCTGGGGACCTTTGAGATGGCCGGACCTCTGTGCCAGGTCCCTGCCCCCCAGGCCCTGGTCCACTCCCCAGCTTTGCACTGGCCGGAGGAAGAAGGATAGTCAGGGATATATATGCTGGCTTTGCTCAGGGTGGGGGTGCTGGGAGGAAATCCCTTCCCTCCAGTCAGTTTATCTATTTTGAATGTGAGTTTATTGGGATTGAGGATTACCTCAGGCCCTGATCTCAGCCACAGCCCTCTAAGTCTCGCTGGAGGACAGGGGATGATCACAGGTGGGTACCGCGTGCACCTCATCGTAGGGCCTGCTGTGCCTGCAGCCAGCCCAGGTCCATAAATTCCCATTTACACCACAAAGTTTGATTTTTCAGCATTTCCCAGACATCTCCTCACTTTCCCAGGATTAATGGGATCATGTGTAATTTGTAAATGATATTAAGTGAGGTAATAACCCTCTGGAAACCAAGTGAAAAGCATAAATTATTAAAAATGACTGAGCTGAAATGTGACTTCTTTGCTTTTGTGCCTGATGGATGGCTCTCACCCCGGCTTCTCTCGGGCACGCTCCGTGCCATACGTCACACCTGTATGGAAACCCGCAGAGCCAGGGCTGCGCTGCACAAATTGCTCAGGCAGCAATTTTCAGATGTCTTCATTTTAACTTAAGGAAAAGCAATAGGAAGCTGCTGGCTCCCTCTTGAACACCCCCCAGAAGCTCCATCCCCTCTCTCCGAGCCCATGCTTGGGAGATCCAGCACTAAACCTTCTTTTGGGGGGTAAGTTTCCAACCTTTGGCCGTCATTAAAGGTCCAATGACAGTGACGCCAAGTGCTGGCTGCATCTCTCATGCCCTGCTCCAGTGACTGGTCAAACAGAAGATAAGAGCCTACTGCTGCAGCTAACCAGTACCAATGTCATTGCTTTAGTTCAAGCAGCAGAGGCCCCTGACCTTGGCGGTGAAGGCTCGTCATGGCTTATGAGGGCCTGCGAGAGGAATTCTTCCAGACGACTGGGGCCAAGAAGCCAAATTAAATCATTCCACTGCCTTGCAAATTCCCCTTCTACTTTCCATTGGACTCAGTTCTCCTTTTCCTCTGATGTACGGTAGTAAGCCACATGGTTTTGCACAGCACTCATGCTCCAGCTCAGTCAGATGCACTGTTTTGGTGGGGGGCACAGGTCATGGTCCTTTGGGAAGCAAAGTAGAAGCTCTGTATCCTTGAAAGTGCCCTGCGAGCCTGACAATCAGGGCCTGATGGATTCAATGAAGGAAAAACAAGCTTCTTCTGGATGGAGTTATATAACAAAACAGAGAAGAGAAGTGCTCACCTCACACACTTAACTGTGCAGGATGTCAGAGTGGACGGTGCAATCAATGACTCTTGCCCTATAAATACCCCAGCACCTATCGCCATATATACCCGAGCTCTCCCTGCTTATCCACTGCCGCATCTTTCCTCTCTCTGTTGCAATACATCCTCTCTACGCTGTGCTCATCGGCTCCGTCTCCAGGTACCCCTGCACCTGACCGCCAATTAAAAGCCTGCTTACATCTGTGTCGATGGAAACCCGCTCTTCTGCAGAATCATAACCGCTGCCGGGGCTTTGGTGGAGGTGCTGCGATGCTACCGCACTCTGGAGAGAGCGCTCTGCTGCAGTCACCCCTTTCTTCCAGGCCAGGCACCCTTAGTGCAGCCCATGCTCAGGGCTGCTGCAGTCTTGCCAAAGCCTCTCCTGCTTCAGACACCGCTTGACAAGGGAGCAAGCTCATGCATTTTTCAAGACGATCAATGCAGCCAGGCACCCTGTAGACATAATGACTGCATCGGCCTGGATGTGGAGACAGACTGGGCGAGTGTCTCCAAGTCTGGCGTAATAGGCAGAGCCTTGGGAAAGCTGGGCATTATTGATAATTTAACTTATAATTTGCTGCTCAGACCCAGTGGTTTGAAGTCGCTGGATGTCAGCACGCCTTTGGAGAAAGAGGCTGGGTGGGGGCAGAGCGAGGCAGCAGAGGAGCACGGTGCTTCCCTGCTTCACAGAGCTGGGGGCTCAAAAAGCACTTGGCAGAGGCGCTGACCTACTTTGCATGGCAATAAGCAACTGCCGTCGTTAAAAAAAATATATCAAAAATTGCAAAATACGGCCCAGCAGGTTGTAAGAACGCAGCCCCAGCAGCCCCGGTGCGGCAATCAGAGGCAATTTGGGAACAATGCCTCAGGTAATTATCAAACATTTCAGCTGCAATTTTTCCCCCTTTAAATGGAAATGCGATGCCAGCGTAAGAGGGCAAGGGGGGAAAAACCCGCCACGGTGGAATGACAGCTCCTCACCAAGTGTTCGGCATCAAGGCAGCTCTGCCAGGCACTCACCCTTCTGCCTGTCTGCAAAAAACACAGTCAAAATCATCCCAATCGCGCCGGGTGATGGACATGCTGCCCAGTGATTAGACCAACACGCTGATGAAAGGAGAGCAGGTAATCTGTGCCGCGGAGCCTGCCGGGGGGGTGGGGGGAGACTGGTCAGGCAGCTTGGAAAAAAGACTTTTCCTTCAGTGAGAAACTGGATTTTCAGCCCATCCAAACCTCCGCTGGCTCTGTTTCACCTCATTTCGGGGCCCTCCCCCACCGCCTTTGCTTCTTTCATTGATTTTTTGGGTGTTCACCTATGTCCCAAAGCCATCTTCCAGCCAGCACTAGCAAGGAGATGGGGGGGGATGCCAAGGGCACTAACCTCTGCAGGTAGAGCCGAGCACAAGCTTTATGTGCCGGGAATACATTTTACAATGAGTCTCCATCTCCCTTGCATTCAGCTCCTGCTCCAGCCTCTGCAGACCTTGGGCTGGCTCCAAGGCCTGGCAGCTCCACGGGTATTTTTCCACTAACGGCAGCAGGCTCTGGACAGGGCTCTTCTTCATTACTCACAGGCCTTCCCATAAGCAGCTGCTATGAACAACTTTCAGCTGAAAGAGGGGGCTGCAAAGTAGTCGCTACTTATTCCTGCAGTGCAATCGGCCACCAAAGCCACTCTCCTTATATCTGCTCCTTGAATGGGAAAAAAGGGGCTTTTCCCCCCTATAGCAGGAGACTCAGGACAGCGAAGGATGGGGAGGCGGTGAGGTGAGAGCTGCGCGGGAGACAAGCAGATGCCCCAGAAACCCCTTGAAGCCAGGACCGTCTCTTCCTCCATCTGCAAGCCCAGCACAATGGAGATGAAACCTCTGCTAGGGATATCACTGCAACAGAGATAAAAGTATTGATACCTCAAGCCTGTCGGGGTAAAAAGGGGGCAGGGGGCAGATCAATAATAGCTGCATATTATTATTATTATATTATTATTACAGACAGTGCAAGACAAAGTGACTATTATTTTGGGGGGGGGGGAGCCATTTTTGGCATACCAAAAAAAAATGTTTCTGGGCAGAAATGTCGGCCAGCTCTGGAGGGCTCCAGTGAGGGGAGGGGGCGGGATGTGGTCAGACTCGTATCCCCAGGGGGGATCGCACCCCGAATGCTAAAGAGCCGTCTCCGGGAGCTCGTGCGTTGGCCACGTGCTCTGCACTCTTTGCCTGCTCGAGCGCTGCGGGTAGCACGGATGGACAGGCAGACACGGCCAGGTGGGAGGCAGCCTGCACAGGCCAGGACAAGCCACGAGCACAGGGAGATCGGATGCTACTTCGTGATTTCCGACCCACCCCGTGCCTGGGGCTCACCGCCGCTCTTGGAGCTGGGTCTGGTCTAATGAAGTACAGGCATACCTCGGAGATATTGCGGGTTCGGTTCCAGACCACCGCAATAAAGCGAGTCACAGCAATTTTTTCCCAGTGCATATAAAAGTTATGTTTACACTATACTGTAGTCTATTAAGAGTGCAATAGCATTATGTCTAAAAAACAATGCACATACCTTAATTAAAAAATACTTTATTGCTAAAAAATGGGAAGCGAGCAAATGCTGTTGGAAAAATGGCGCTGATAGACTTGCTCGACACAGGGTTGCCACAAACCTTCAATTTGTAAAAAACACAATATCTGCGAAGCGCAATAAAGCGAAGCGCAATAAAACGAGGTATGCCTGTACTTGGTTCTGGGTCCTCCCTTCCCTGCGGCACTCCCTGCCCCGGGGTGTGGGAGGGAGTTGAGCCCAGGCCTGCAAAACCCGTATGCACACCAGCTCCATCGAAGCCCTGAGTTTAGCAGTCTGGTTGTGACCTGAAGCCAAATATCGCAAGAGGCCCCTGGTTATCAAAAGCACGGACCTCACCTGCCCCTAACATGAAGCCGCTAAACTTGATCTGCCGGCCCAGCTACAGCCCTTCACCAACCGCTCGCCGACATCCTCTCTCCAGCAAAGCCAGCAGGAGCCACACTCGACTTAGCCCAGCTGGGCGCCCCGCTTTGCAGCTCCTGTCTTGTGTCCTATCGACTGTGTCCATGCTGCATGCAGAGCTGGCCAAGTGTGTGTGCATGCACGCGTGTGTGTCCTGGTTTGTGAGATGCTAACACACCCATCCCACTGGTGATGGGGGGGCACATCCAGTGCGGTAATCCTCGGTCCCACTCCTCACTGGGGTCCCTTGGAGCCTGCCATCCCAGCTGGAGGGGGAGGGCGTGGGAGTCCTGCGTGAGCCCCATGTGCTGTGCTTGCAGGTCCCCGGTCCAGTGTCGAGCAAGTCCCTTTGCTAGACAGATCCTCAGCCTGCCCCAGACTCCTGCGTCGACAGGTGCAGAGCTCCCTTTTGCACATTTCTATGGTTTCAGTCCCGAGACGAAAGCTGCGTGCACGGCAGGCAGAGATGAAATCTCGCTCGGTCTCCCTCGCACTCACACATGCAACAACAAAGGCGTGAAAATCCGAGATGCTTCTAGTAGCCCGAGATGCTGTGAAATGAACTCCGACGTGCCCAGACAGTGCCAGGCAAACCGGCGTGCCAGACTCACGCGGCTGCTCCCGCCATGGGGAAATCTGCCTCGAAACATGGTCCATGTCGTGAGCAGGAAAGCACAGGCATCTCCCCCCACGTAGCACGGCAGAGCCTTATGCCTGGATCGTGGCAGGTGAGCAATGAGGAGGTAGAATATGTGGTCCAAAGTTTTTGAGCATCTTCATTTTGGGGGTCTAAACGTCTGCTCCCCCTTGCCTGAAAGCTGGAAGGAGCAGGGCCTTCCTGGCTACCTATAGGCTCTGCTGTGCCAGGGGACAGTCAGCCTTAACAAGGGATCACTGGCAGCCTGGAGGAGGAAGCCAACTTGCTCAGCATCATCCAGGCCAGGTCTTGGTCACTGGATGATCATGCTCAGCTTCGTGGAGCTGCAGTTTCTGCCTCTGGGTACCTAGCTGAGGCCTCCTGCTAGCTGGCTGCAGCGGGATAAAACCGACCTGCACCCTGGCTCTCCCAGGATTTCACACCCCGTTTTGAAGCCTGAGCTTCAGCAAATCTGCAGCAGACCGGGGACAAGAAGTCAGGCTCCATCCAGCCGACCATCCCTTGCAGGGCAGGGTGCTAGCGCTCAGCTCCTGCCCTCCCTGCTCCGAACACCAGGCCTTTGCTTCCCACCACGGCTCGGCACGTTATTCCCCTCTCCCGCCCGCCCGCCCGTTGGCAGGAGTCAAGTCCAATGAGCACGTGTGCTTGAGCTCTGTTTACCAGTCCTGGCATCTCATTAAAACTAGCTGATGACTCTTCTGGGTGGGTTTGCCGCCTGACTATTTTCAGCCCATGCTGTTGGATCGGTGCAGCAGCTCGTAAGCTGTCAAATCAAATTTTCAAAAGCAAATTGCTTTTATAATTAATTTAATTATTATTACAGCGCTGAGTTTTTGTCTTGCCTTAATAAATGCAATCAGGTTTCGCCCGCTGTTCCCCACCCCCCACCATCCCTCCCCTTCCCCATCCTTTCTTGAGTTGGGCAACATGGAGAGGAGGGGGAAGCCAGACTCAGGCTGAGTAATTAAAGTTTCAATTGTTGTCGTTCGTTAAACGGTACATGTTTTAATTATCCTTTGAGTCTGCCCATGCGTTCACACCACCCATGGCTCACCGAGGAGGAAAACAACTGTCACAGCCCGCCACCAGCTTCGGCAGAAGCAGAGAGGCTTGAGCATGAGGGTTTGTTTCTCCCCCCCCCAAAAAAATAAGTAATTTTGAGTTGCTATGGAAACGGTAACAGATGTGACAGTTTAAGAGTTTGTTGATGTTATCAAAAGTGCTTTAAAACTTCATTGTCTTTGCAGCCTTTCCTGGGCCAACTGCACCGGCCTTGAACTGGCAAGTCCCAATCAGCAGCAGCAATCGTGTCGAGATCGAGGCCCCGTTGACGAGACACAAAGTGATGAGACAGCCTCTGCCCCAAAGAGCCTGCGCTCTGATGGGAAAGGTGTGGGTGAAGGGCTGCACCAGCCTTGCTGTTCACGGGGGCGGGACCGAGGCACGGAGAAGGCTGCAATGGCCTTGATGTCATGCACGCAATCACTGGCAGACCCAGGACTTCACCCCGCGTCCCTGGAGCCCTGCACCTCTCTGAGGTTTCCTGCAGTTTGCAAGGGGGTTGCACAGCCAGACACTTCCAGGCAGGGTGCAAATCAGGCACAGACCTTCGGGCCGCCCCCTGCAAAGGGAGAGGAGCTGGCAGGTTTCTGCAGCCGTGCATGGAACCAGTGCAAGAGATGCCAGCTCGGGCAGAGGATCCAGCGAGGTAGGTCCCCAGGGCCACTGCTCAGCAAGGAGCTGCTAAAAGATCCCAGGCAGCGGGAGTTTTCATGGGGACCCTGGCACAGGACCTTCCTGGCAGCCTGCGGCTACTTAAGCATCTTGTCCCCTTCCCCTCCGCTCCCCCTTTGCAGATAGATTGCAGCCTATTGATTTCCCACCTCCTCAGACCAGTCTTTAATGGATCAGAGGTAACAAGAAAATGAAAAGTGAGGCTCAAGGCCCCTGAATCAGACGCTCTGGGAGATCGCTCTCATGAAACGTCTCCCCACATGGGCTCATCCTGCTGGGAGGGGCAGGCTGCCGAGGCTTGAGAAACCCAGATCAAGTTCCCTCTGGCCCCAGCGCCTCGCCGTCAATAAGTAAATAACCCTGGTCCGAGGTCGGGCGCCATAGAGGCCTCTCAGCAGCTCCGGAGAAAGCCGCCGATCAGTGGCTGCCGTTAAGGCTCGAAGCGCCTCCGCATCATCCCTGGCTCAACCCTCTCCTCCAAGCCAAAGGCAGGGATCAGGAGGAATTTGTCTTGGTGTCCTGGTGGGCTACTTGGCTTTTCCAGGGTTGAGAGCAGTGTCTCAGCATGCACTCCCTTAATCGCACTTCTGGCTTGGAGCCCATTGTGCACCCCCACGTGCTTGGCACAAAGAACGGCGAGGGTACGGGGACATCGCCACGCTTGTCTGGGCTTCCCTGTGCCAACACTGGCGCAGGGCGCAGCAGCCTAGCAGCCGCTCTAGTTTGCACCAGATAGCAGTGGTCCCCAGTGGGCACTTCCCATGCCAAGGCAGGGTAGAAGCGGCAGGGGAGGTGGAGGACTCGTGACACCCCTCTGGGAGCTCCCTTAGGCTGGGAGAGTTATCGGCTGGCCAAACCCAGCTGCTTTCTGGCCCTTTTGTGCCGCCTGCATGGTCGTAGAGAGGGGGGAGGGCAGATTCTGGCCCTCTATGGATAGACGTCTACATCCCTGGACAAAGAGGCCATGGATGAGAGTGGGAACTGCCCCAGGAAAGAGAGGAAGAAGGGGCAGACGGCAGCTGGCAGGGTCCAGCAGCCAGGAGACCCCCGGCTCCCGGGGGCAGGTGGAGGTGGGTGGCGAGGGCGCCAGGGCTACCAGCCCCACGCTGTTTCTAGCAGAAGGGGAACGCATGTGCCCCAGCACCGCTGGCTGGCGTGGAGGCACGGCTCACGGGCAGGTTTCTCTTGCACTGGTCCCCGCAGTGCGTGGGTGGAGGGACATGGGACCAGGACGAGGGACCGGCCAGCCCCACAACTCTGGGCTGAGTTACAGGTGAGGTCATTTTTCCTCCCAGGCATGAGGAACGTCTTCCCCAGATCTCATGCCACCCTCGCACGAGTGGGGGAACAAGAGTGCCTGACTTCTGGCATTGCATGGGGCTGAGAGAAAGCAGAGGAGGACAATCCTGCCTTCACGCATCCCCCATGCCTCAGCCAGACACAACAGCATCCATCACCGGCCTCGGCTGGCACGGTGTGGATGGCCTGGAAATGCTCCCTGGCGCTACCCAGGTTAGCCAGAAGGACTATGTGGCGGAGAGTCAGCTTAGCCCCAGGTTGAGCCTCCCCTGCTGCGAACCAGCTGAGGTCCCCACCGCTCGCCAACTTCCCTGCTCAGCACCACGCCTGAATCGGTCCGGTCCCCCTCGAGCCATTCCCACCACGGCTTCGTCCCCGTGCTGTCCAGAGCTCCTCCAAGCACTTGGCCATGGATTAAAAGTCTGGCAAAGACCGCTGTGTCATGCAGGCCACGCGCCTCTCCTCCCTGCACTAATGCGTCTCGCCGTGAGAGCGGCTTTTTCAGAGAAACTCCCAATCCTGAGTTTCAAAGTGCTGCAATGGAGAATCCAGTGCAGCCCTTGGGCAGCTGCCGTAATTTGGACAGACCCCTCCCAGTTCAAACGCTGCATGGCTGGGCTGGGCTGGTTGTCTGGCTTCAACTTCCAGCCGCGAGGTGCCCCCACCAGGCAGCACGGGCCCCAGGCGCACAAGCCCTTCACCTGCCCTGTGATCCGCTCAGCATCCTGCACTCCCAACCCTTTCGTAGGGTGGCAGGTTTTCCAATCCTGGAATCAAGCTAGCGCCTGTTCTCTGCACCCGCTCCAAAAAATCCCCGCTCTCCCAACCTCGGGGCTATCTGCGTACTTTGTCGCTAGCGATGCGACGCTTCCTTCCAGGTCATTGATAAAACTGCTAACAGCGGAGCGCCATGCGCTGATCCCTGCAGGACCTCCACCGAAACGCGCCCACGCGACGCCGGCTCCGTGTTGACAATTACAGTGGGGGCCCTCTCTGTTAACCAGCTTTTAATTTGTTTAATGCGGTGCCTTGATTTCATCTCGTTCCCGTGCTGTAATCAAAAGGCAGCGCGCTAGCGAGGCGAGGGCGGTGCAGCCGTCTAAGCAGGCTCCATCAGCACAGTTACCTGGGCCGAGCAAACGTGCCCGCACATCAGAAAGAAATCACGTTCATATGACAAGATCCACTCTCTGCCCCCCCCAGTTGATTGGCATTGATTATATTACCCTCTGCTAATTCTTTATTAATTGAGTCCCGTATCAGCTATTCCATTATTTTTCCCAGGTTTGATGTCACGCTGACAGGCTTATAATTACCTGCATCTCCCCTTTTACCCATTTTAAATACCAGCATGGGTTTAGCTTGGGAACCGGCTTTCCACACCAAGCATTTCCCCCAGCCCAGGGCTACAGCTGCTGGACCCAGCCTAGCTCCACGCAGGCACGTTGTGCCAGGAAGCTTTTGCACAAGCCGTCTCTCCCCCTGCCTCGTCTCCCCCACTTCTCTCCCCCAAATGAAGCTTGCAGGGCTCTTTGGCCTGCTGTCTTATTAATTCCTAATTTCCAATTTGCAGGAGGAGAGAACCTTAGCCCTCCATCACGCCAGCCCAGCAATCACAGCGATGAGCCAAGTATCTCTGGACAGTCTTTAATTTATTTCCCGGCGCACACGGACACTGCTGAGAGACTTGATGGCACCAGCTTAAACATAATAAATTACTCAAGTACCAGAGATTAGTTAATAAAGTGTCAAGCGCCCGTAAAGTGCTGCTTTGTCAAAGATACAAAATATTCCTCTGTTTCTCCCAAGATAAATAGCTCTTGCGCGGGGCGCAACGCCCCCATCGCAGGCACCGCGGCAGCCGTCAGGTGCCTCCGTGCACAACGCACCTCCGGCCTGCGCCAAGCTCCGGGAACGAGCTGGCTGGGGATTTTGCACCGCCAGCCAGTCCTCTCTGAGTCAATGGATCTTGGATCATGGCAGGCGGTGGCTGGGACTGACTGCAAAATATCGCACAGACCCGCACGGCGCTTCCTCGCCATGTGTTTTCCCAGGCACGGGGTGTAGGCCGACATCTGCTGTTGTTTTCAACCAGGGCAGAGGACGGCGTGCCCTACCAGGAGAGGCTTTTTGCTCCAGAAGGGACCAGGCCCCTAGAATGGCGCTGACTGGCAGCCGGATGACCGCAAGGGGAAGGGGGGACTGGTTTGCTTTATCCACCAGCAGAGCGGGAAGGGGGGTCACCCCCGAAAAGGGTCATTCTGGGAAACTAAGGACAGGTCAAACGCCCATGAGCTCTGGCCCACAGGACAAGCCATCTACCCGTGGGGTCTTGAGTCCAGCAAGCTGCAAAATGCAAGGCTTTTGAGGGCTGTGGTGCTTTGGGATGAATAATGCAGCGCAGCACCCCCAGCCTGAGTGATGCGCAGTGAGATCAATCCCAGGGCATCTGGGCAAACCAGATCAGGTGATTGTGTCACTAGTCAAGGGTGCTCACTACCAGACACTCAAGAGAGCGGTCTCTTTTGGGGAAAGAGCTGGGGATGCAGGAGGGAGCTGCACAGCTATGCCACTGACTCCCTGCATGACCTTGGGCAAGTCTCTTCCTCTCCTGACTGCAAGGTGGGCATAACGGCACTTCCCTGCCTCCCAGAGGTGTCACAGGAACAAACTAGTCAGGGTTTATGGGGCTTTTAGGCATGTGGGAGTCCAAGCTGCACAGAGAGCCACGCTGAGCCCTGCATCCTGCTGGGGTCCCCGGAGGGACGGGACAGGGGTGCAGAGGGAGGAGAGGACCCGGAACGGCAGTGCCTGAAAAGCTGCCCTCGCAACCTGGGGGAAGGCTCAGCCCACTTTGCATTTCCCCCTGGTCTCCAAGGAGGGGACCCCCTGAACCAGGCAAACTGGGGCGTGCAGCGCTCCGACTGCAGAGCCAGCCCAGCTCCTGGCCTCGGCTCCCTCGCGGGACCCTTCATGCAGTGGGCTGCCTCTCCACAAGGGAGAAGCCCCATCTCACCGGGCCTCATGCAATCACTGCACCACCCTTCCCTGTTGCCCTGTCCGTGACCGGGGTTTGCTCGGTGGTGCCTGCAGCTGGGGCTCGTTGCCCGAGCAGCCGCAGTCATGCCTTCCCTTAGCGACCTGCCAGGCGCCGAGGCAGGCTCTCCGTCTGGCCTTTCCATTGCTAGAGGTCCCTGGCTCCTCCCCGTTGCTGGCCACGGTGCCCGCCTGCTCACCGTCTGGGCACGGGGCACTGCACTACTTGAAGCTGGGGGCACAGACACGCTCTGCCTCGCAGGTGCATTGCTTTCCAGGATGCCCCGACCCCGGCCTTGCACAGAGCCTTCCGCTACCTGGAGGGCGAAGCTAAATCATCGCTCAGGCTGCAAATTCCCTCTGACTGGTCGGGAGCTTGGAGGACATCCCAGGCAAACACAGTGTCACCTCTGCCAGTGGCTGCGCAGCACCGAGCGAGCCGCGCTCAGCACTGCCAAGCCCTGGAGCGGAGACGGCTCCTACCGCTCTGTGCCATCTCCCAGCCCATGCAATGCACTGCTGCCGTGCAAGGCTAAATGTGCTGTGTGGTCCAGCCCTCCTCACACACCGTGGGCCCACCCTCAATGAGAGCAGCACAGGATGTGCTCCTCTGGACTCCTGGGTCCCTGTGCCAATGCTCCCATTGCCAGCACCCACAGCAGGACGGGGGTGAGGTGATGGGAAGCAGCCACAGCATCTCGGTGGAGCAGCTGCTACCCCCATGCACCATTCGCTATGCGAGCTGCAGAGGCCCCATGCAAGTATGCCCTTCCCCCTGCTGCTGCTGCTCACCCCTCCTGGGTGCACTGGGGATATGTGTGCAGCACATGCATTGCCCCCCAGCCCCCCAAACTAGCTGAGCTGCATGCTAAAGAAGCATAGAAAATGAGGGCTGGAAGGGAACGCTCCTACCAGTGCAACCTAGGATGCTGTTAGCTTTCTTCACAAGGGCACACTGTTGGCTCCTATTCAGCTTATTGTCCC